>NW_026571140.1:23792463-25064463 GCF_026225935.1 Boleophthalmus pectinirostris
TTTCCTTTATGGGCAAGTGTGGCTCAGTGTTTAACAGCGCACGTAGGCTGGAGGTGGTGAGGAATTGCATTTCCTTCATCTTTGAGAACAAGACCCTGGAGACAGAGAAGGTAGTGCACATATTTGTTACATTGCAGCTAATCAACCTTTGGAGAGGGTCATTATTAGCTGAAGGCAGTTTATATAACACACTGGGCTGTTGTGCTGTATTTTGCGAGCCCGTCCTTGCACATCTGTCCATGTTTGTTTTTGTTTAATGACTCCCAGCTGGCACACCCACAGTATAGCCACTAATAATTGTTTTTTTTCTTCAAATAATCTTTTGATTTATGTACACTGCATTTGCTAGAAGGACACAATCTTTTATAACTACTTTTATGAATTATTATGCAGTCCTAAAATTTAAGATGAAACAAGTGGGACTATGCAGTAAATCGATCTTCATACGCTTAGAAATATAGAGAAATGTAGTGATTTGTTAGTGTCACTTAACTCAAAAAAATTTAAGTAATATAATGATCCAAAAAAGAAAGCGCATTAAACTGTACAATGAGCATTAATTTCAGATTTTGTTTTCAGTGTATCTTTAAGTTATTCCTAATTTGTTCTTTCCGTGTGCTTTCAAATGTGCAATATCACCAACAAGTATTTGGTTGCATATCTCATGTCTAAATGGGATTTTAAAAATTTATTTTATGCTTCCCATCTGCTTTATTTAGCACTTATATAACCCAGCCCTACATTACTGTGTTAATGTAAGAATGCATATCGCATACATCCTCTCAGCCCCCCATGAGGCTATAAATCTTATACAGCAAATGGTCAGTGCAAATAGCATTACCCAAACTAGGAGTTTACACACTCCGGCATTCCTCTATATTAACATTTTTGCTAACACATGTTGGAATGTATTATTTAACAATAGTAATAAGTTTATATGGGAGTAGTAAGGAATAGTTTAAGAATACAAACAGATTTAATATGAAGATCTAAAGTAAACTTTCTACAGCACCTATGAAATAACATATATTGTTGTCCTAGAGCAGTGCTTCTCAATTATTTTCTGTCATGCCCCCCCTAGGACGAATAAAACATCTCGCGCCCCCCCGCGTGACTATAGATAGTATCATTTGTCTATAAAATTGTTATAAGTACACCTCTGCGTAACACTGCCACCTTATATGACGCCAACAATGCTCGCTGGTTTACTGAAGTAGCAGTCACAAGCGGGATGATTGTCGGCAATATTCGGCACGTTTTCGCTGAAAAATCTCAAGCGGCCTATCAGTGATTGGGGTGTAATGTATTTAAGTGACGCCTTAATTTATTGGGCTTCATGCTGTCCGCTGCCAACATTTTTAGACACAGTAAGCACACCGGTCTTTCCTCGTCTCCCACCGTAGTCACAGTGAAGCCAAGCGCTACATATGCTTCGTCATATTTCCTCGTCTTAGCTTTCGGGAGATTTTCGTTTGTCTCTTTATCTCCATCTCTCTCCGCCTGTCTTCTCATCCCTGTTAAATATTTTTCATGGTGTCACTTGAGGGTCTGCTACACTTCGTGTCTACACTTCATACTCAAACTCTGTGCTGTGTGCAAAGTGCGCATGCTCGGTGCAAACAAAACTCCTACACCACCGAGCGAATGCTCCCTGCGCACACTCTGCCAATGAGAGCGCTCTGCCCCCTAATGTAGTGGAAGTGCAATTGCACTTTATTCTAAAGGCCCGTTCAGACCAAAGCGTCAAAGCGTCCACTTTCTATGTAAAGTCTATGTGGACGCGCGACTAGAGCGTCCTGCGTTTTTGCGGCGCGTTTTTCGGCGTCAGCGCGGCGCGAATCTGGCGTCAGCGCGGCGCGTCTTCAGCGTTTTGGCGTCAGCGGCCAAGACGCGCGTCCAAGGCGTCAGCGTCAAGAAGTTGAAAATGCTGAACTTTTCGCGTCAGACGCGCCGCGTCAACCAATCAGGGACGAGTATCCAGAGACGCAGCGACGTAATTATCAGGAAGAAAGACCCGAGAACCAGAACGAGAACCACAAACATGAGCGGAGAATAAATATATACGCCACAATCACAGAGCCGATCGCGAGGAATACACCAGGACCGGACCAGGACCAAACCAGGACTAGACCGAGACTAGACCGAGACTAGACCGAGACTAGACCGAGACTAAACAAGGACTAGACCGGGACTAGACCGTGATTAGACCGGGACTAGACCGGGACCAGACCAGGACTAGACCGGGACTAGACCGTGATTAGACCAGGACCAGACCGGTATTAGACCAGGACTAGACCGGGACTGATCCAGTGTCATTAGCGGAGTATAAATATATATCCGCCCCAGTCGTCGACCCGATCTCCTCCGTTGATGTTTTATGTCATAAAAACACTCTCTCAGTCTGGTCTGACATTGTTTCGGGAAAAGACCGGGACCGGGCTCTTGTTTCCAGGGCAACGGACGCGCGTCAAGTATTTTTGTCCCGTTCGTCCACGGCGTCAAAGACGCGCGTCGGGGGCGTCTAAACTCAAATGCAAAAGCTCCAAATAGAGGCGTCAAGGCGTTTTTTGACGCTTTGGTGTGAACGGCCCTTAAGACAGTAAAAAAAATCTAAATAAAAAAATAAAAAAGCATGTTCCCCGAGGTCAAACGCGCCCCCCTTGACGGAGCCTCGTGCCCCACTATTTGAGAAGCACTGTCCTAGAGTAATAATAAGTATTTTATTAATTACTTGTTTTCCCCTCTACAGACCCTACCTGCTGCGTTGAGGGCCCTCAAAGGAAAAATGGCTCGACAGTGTCTGACTGAAGAGTTGAGTCTTCACGTCCAGCAGAATCGTGCAATCCTCGACCATCAACAATTTGATTACATCATTCGAATGATGAACTGTGCACTTCAGGTGAGCCTATGCATGCTACTGTAGAAATACAAATTAAAGCATGCATCATGCATCATTTTGATGCATGCATCATTTATTTGTTCATTATAGTTTTACTTTGATAAAATATATAAAAGATTTTTTGTTGGCCTAATTCTGGGCCTGCTTGTCAAACTGTGGTAGTATGTGTTTTTGCACAGCCCATAAAGGGTCGCAGAGATTGTACTGAACCAGCGCAAACCAGTCTTTATTGGTGGTTCCTTGGGTTTTACTACATGGCATCAGCCTGTTCCAGGGCATTTTAATACTTTTACAAAGTCCTCACAAAGTGCAGCTTTTATAGAGTGACTCTGGATTCCAGTCATTCTTTTTCTCCGCCTTCAAATTGATAGAAGCCAATTAATCCCACCATCTGCCGAGAGGACAAGAGAGGCCATTTGATGTATCATTTGTTCCTCAGTTATGAAACAAGACAAATCAAGGCCAAACACAGTGTGAATAAGATTGTTTGGAGCACAAACAAAATCTAGATACATAGTTCCCTGTTTGTTTGTTTTTTGGCAATTTAAGACTATAGATATTGGTTAAGAAGTGTTAAAATACTCAACAATTGTACACTTCATAAATAAATGAAACACTGAGACTTCCTATAGCCTGCATTTGATTAATTAAAAATGACACGTACATGTACCAAACTTGTGAATGATTTAAATGTTTGTTTTAATCTGTTAAAATAAAATCAGAAATTGTTGAGCTCTAAAATGTTCTAGGCTCTAAATAATTCAATCTTGTGTTATCGTTCACTTTTTAAATAAATTCCAAATGTTTATTCATGGGTTTAACTAATTTGTTGTAAATGAGCTGTAAAGGTACATTAATAGTAAATAGCTTGACAATAATTACTTTCACATTGTGTCCTCGCCCCCTTTCTTTCAACACAGACCTAGATAAGAACCCCTTAAAATTATATCAGGGAGTGTATGTGCCAACAGCTGTGTGCGGTTGGCTTCATGTGAGACATCTCAGAGTGACCTTTTCCTCAAAAAATGTTTTCTTCAGATTCAGAAGAGTGACAACACGATGCCTCATTAGTCTTGCTGGCAAACATGACACGTTCCATTACAATAACCATATCATTATCTAGCTTGATACAACGTTTATAGTTTAACGGTTTGCTTGGGGCTAAGTGACAGCTCAGTATCATGAACCAGACCAGCCAGTGATTTAGCATGCAGCGAGATGTCTGCAGTCTGTTCAGAAATGAACAATAGGCCAGAGGTTAACAGGGGGTGACTCTGAACCTTGTCTGTGCTTGTTAATATATTATTGTTCCCTTTCTTTAATTTTTGTTGCATGCAAGACCTAAAAATATGTTTTGTGCAACTGTTTTGGTATGCCTGCATTACAATGACGTGTTCTTCCTCTACTATTGAAATTCTTATCAGTCTGACAGCCATAAATTAGGCAAAAAAGATTACCTCCTCATTAAGTTCTAATCTAATTGCTGATTAGCGTTAGTGTTTGTGCGCATGCTTCTTCTCACTCCTTTTTTTGGAGAGGAAGTCAACTTGCGCAAGCCATGTGGGGGAATGCGTCCTGCTGTGCTGATGTATCCTGGCATCTCAACCATTTCCTGTGCGATAGGATTATGAGTCCTCTGTGCTCTGCTCTCATGATCCCAGGCCTCATGGTGCTCTGAGTGGCCATTTACCCTAAGAGGGGCTTATAGGGGTGTATAGGATTCATGGAAAGCTACTGCAGATGCATTGAGTTTTGCATGCTAGTAGTAGTATCATATTATAGTAGCAATAGTAGCACACTCTGTTCCTCAAGATTAAACGTTGAAAGATAAATCAGTGTCACTACTAAAAATGACTAGAATGTAAGATGTTAGTTGTATGTTGGTATTAGTATAGTTTTATTAGTATTAGTATGTGTTTCATAGGACCATAAGATTATTTCTATACATTACATTTCTTCTTGATATAGAACTGTGTCCTTGTAAACTATACTTAGATTGCCTGGCATACCAGAGGGATATCAGTAGCCTTGTTCACATGCACACCAAAATATGATTATGATTGATCACTCCCATCAGAATTTGCAGTTTATATGCAATTTAAGTCATCTTTAACGTCCCCAAATTAATCAAAGGACCATGATCAGAAAAGAATTGGATAGTTTGGCTTTTTACATTTCATTTATATGGTCTTATATTAATTATTCATGTGAAAAGAAGAAGCTGATTGGTCAAACATCATTTTGAACTAAACACTTATATACACATATCTCATCTTGGAGAAACAGAGTTTATCGCTTCGCTCACTGTTTCTTCATAGATCTGATTTTTTTCCATTCTCTTTTCCTTGTAAGAATTTTGGCTGATTCAGCCGGTGACCAGTTTGTAAAGTACTATGGAAGTGTGTACTCTGAATTCAAGGGAAACATACACATTTTCAGGGCTACACAATGAGTAACTATTAAGTGTCTAATTAATGAACCACCGCTGTCTACAAACTTGGATCCCTTCCTTACTCTTTTCATTTTCTGGCTCTTCACAATACATAAAGGATTATTTCATTAGTTCAGTATATAATTAAAGTCATAAATTGGTATCTTGCAGAGAGAACATTGCCTTTTCTTTTAACATTGGTATTGAATGATAGGTCCGACTCCTGCTAGTCTCTATGGAGATGGTATGGTATGTTATTGTCTGAAATTACTTAACTTCTGGTGGTGTACTTGTTTCCATGTAGATATAGATATGTAGTTTAATGCCATACTGTGAAACATTCAAGGCATAAAATCTCCATGGAGACAAAAAGATGGTGGTTCCTTCACCAGAAAAGTTGCGCAGTGGACCTTTCCGTAAACTTCAATGAATATACTTCTGTAATTATATAGTGACAAAGGTCAAAAATAGCTATGAATGCTGTTACAAGGAAAGCTGAACATGTTGACATTTTAGGAAGCAGCGCATTGTTTATATTATTTCAATTCAACTTCTCTCAGTTTCACTACGTGTTAAAAAGTCAGAGAGCTGCATTAGTCACTATATTCATCATGGTTCCTGGAGGTCCGCAAATAATAGCCAGACAAAGTGTAAATAATGGAAGGAAAAGCAGGCAGCAGGACG
This sequence comes from Boleophthalmus pectinirostris, assembly GCF_026225935.1. Taxonomy (NCBI): domain Eukaryota; kingdom Metazoa; phylum Chordata; class Actinopteri; order Gobiiformes; family Gobiidae; genus Boleophthalmus; species Boleophthalmus pectinirostris. Next base: position 23,798,478 of record NW_026571140.1, read on the forward strand.
CCCTCACAAACTCAGCATTCACATGACCACTACATGTGTATGTTTGTTTGTGCTTTACTTTGATGGCTGCTTTCCAGACACAACACCATGTTGTATTTTATGATACTGCAATGTCTAATGTGAGACTCAATCTCTATGGGTACAGTTGGTAGTACACAAGCTACTTCTGTGACCTAATGCTGAATACTTTTAAGTCCCGCTACATGGTTCATAGTCAGAATAGTCCTGATTTGTATAATTTGCAAAGGAAAAATATTCATGTAAATATGTAATTAATTTCCATCCCATTAGGCTTACAATGTTATTATTTTCTGTGAAAGGAGAAGAGAAAGACCAAAACAAAATAAAAGGAAGCTGCTCACATTTAAAGTATTGTTTCCTGGCATAAGCACATTCTGCAATTTCACATAGCCTGCAGCCACCTGTGGTCCCTCAAAAGTGAAATTGCATACTGCATTAATGTATTACATTACAGGTATATAATGGAATAAAGTGTGTTTAATGCTTTTATTACATTGTAGTGGCAAACAATCGTGTACTATATTACACAGCAATTGCAAATACATCAAGTAGGGGTGATCATATTGTATTGTATTTTAAATGCTTGTGAAATATTGTTGCATGGGATTTGGATGATTAGCAGCAAGAGACCCCAAAATGCGTCTTGCACAAAGCCCCACAAATCTAGAAGTGGCCCTGCGTATTTGTTTAATTTTCCAATGAATGATATACAACTTTTAATTAATTTATTTCAATATAATCATTAGACCATGGCTCAACTTTTGCTTTTGACCTTTATTTTTGCAACCCTGTGACATGCCACATTTTTAAGGATGCTTGTAAACAATGAATTGGTGTTGCTCCAAGCTGGAATTTTTTACCCCAGTGCAAATGAGTGCTAGGAAAAACACTGCACATACCACGTGGCTCGGTCCATGGGGGTCCAGGCGGGAGGAGGTAAGCTTTTATCTGAAGCTGTAGCCAAACTTGTGTTTTGCATTTTCCTTCTGTACTTTGTTTTTCTTTACTTGTTTAATACATTGGAAATGCTTTCTTTGACAGTAAATAATTCAGACCTCTCATTATAGCCCACAACCACAAGCCAAACATTTATCACTACATCCTCTTTCCTTCTTGTAGAAATTAAAACAAAGAAGTAAGAACTGCTTGTGTCCTGTGAGTTTTAGTATCAGGTCAATTGCAATCTTTAGGTTTTTCATGGTTTTAAACTAAATTTCCTCTGGTGACTCTCATTTACAAAGTTCAGCAAACAGATCCTACTAAAGCCTTGCACCCATAAGTACCAATTTCCTGTGGATAAGGCCAAATGGTGTGCTATTATTCTCACCATTCTCTGAAACCTCTTTTGTGAGGTTTTGTTAGGGCCCCTAAAACTTTTCTTTAAATCTTTTAATGCACCCATTTTTTTCTAGAAAGCACAGCATCTTTGACCCGAAACGGTCCCAGTCGTTTGTTGTTACTTGAAGATATCAAAACAAATTATTTTCAAATAGAATTGGTTTTATAAGAAGAATTATTGTCATTTCTTTCTATTGAATCATTGTGGCTGCTGTGATAAACAATAAACTCTTTGTCTAGCCAGAAAGTCGGATAGTGTGGTCATTTAATTCAATAATGCTAAACAGAAGATTAGTAATAAATTGGTGACAGAAGTTCTTCAACAATTGTGTCAAGGCAAAAATTATATAACTGGATTGGAAGCACATGTCACCACCACCAAGTGGACTGAGTGGTTTGGCAGACCTTTGTAACCATTACTTTGACATTTACCAGGACTGTGTGACTTTATGTAACTAATATTGTGCTGGAGATAAGCCTACAGTAACGGTCCATATTACACTATTTTCTGATCTGTGTTATAAATGTTGTCTCCTCGTCACAAACATAGTTGTTTTGTTTAATTCACGCATGTTTAACATACAAATCTTGCTTATTTACGCGGAGGCCACCTTGTGATGTCATGTAATAATACAGAAAGTGCTGCACTGTCTTACTGGGGCGCCAGTCACAAAAACAGTTGTTGTGTCCTTAGGTATGACACTTCACCCACATTGCCTAGTGTGAAAGTTGTGTGTGCGTGAGTGATGGTGTGAGTGATGGTGGTGGTCAGAGGGGCCGATGGCGCTGATTGGCAACCTTGCTTCTGTCAGTCTGCCCCAAGGCAGCTGTGGCTACAGTAGTAGCTTACCATCACTGAGTGAATGAATAATGAACGTCAAAGCGCTTCGGGTATCTTGAAAGGCGCTAAACTACCACTTCATGAAGTGGTAGTTTTTCAAGTGCACAAGGTGCGTTTTGAGCTTTGGAGATGTAGATGGTCTAACACTTAAGGATACCTCAAACATCTGTGACTGAAATACAACACAACTCCAGGTATATTTTTGATGAGGTAACAGGATTATAACATGGTTTAAGGCTCACAAAAGTAAATTTTGTGTAGTATAGGACCTTCAAAATGCTTGCCTTAAACGTACAATATATTATTGTAGATTTGTTCTTGCATTAAAACTTGACTGTTCTTACAGACGAGGAGACTTCAAATTATAATTTTTTTGTTTTGTCCACAGGACTGCTCCACATCAGAAGAGTACACAGTGGCTGCCGCCCTACTACCCCTGTCAACTGCATTTTATAGGGTAAGTCTTCAGACAGTCCATTGCTAACCACATCTCATGTTTTCTCAACTAGCTCATTGATAGATTGTGTTGAAATCATATTCAATAATACATGGCATCACTTCCCATTCTTGGATATTTTGTGGCTTGAAAAGTTAAACAAGACAGAGTTAATTTGTTATAATTATGACTGTGGTGAAGATGAGACAGAAACACAAGTCATGAATGAGTTATGATTCAATGAATTATGAAGAGTCTCAGCAGGTGCCATAATAAATGTGTTTGGGTAATCAACCATGTCTTTGCACAGTCAACAGGAGAATGTGGTTGTTATTTCAAATAAACAAAGCTCTAAATAGAACTCAGATGTCATGTTTTAAAGAACAGTATGTACAAGGACAGTATGTACAATAACTGAGTGCAGATACCACTTTTTTTTTTTTTTTTTAAACAAACGCTGACTTTGTCCAACTGTGGCATATTCACCTTTCATTCTTTACTACCTCACATCATTACTATAATATAAATCTTATGTAACTACTGCTCAAACAGTGCAAGTGTAACCATTACATTGCAACTAGAGAACTATAGCTATTACAGGCATTCATGCAGCTTTGACAAATGATCAACCAGCCTTGAAGTTGAGCAGATCAGTGTGAGTATGTATGTATAAGTCTACTCAAGTTTCACCTGAAAACACGTTTCTTCTTCTTGCCAGCACAGCCTTGGGGAGGTGTGCACCTCTGTGTTACTGTGGTTGGTTAAATAAAGTGTGTCTTTTTTATTTATTGGCAGAATGAGCATAATATGAATATTGCATTAATGTTAACTGCAGTTCTACTAAGAATAATAGGACATTGTGAACAGTGTATGTATATTTATTCATTTTGAATTGGTCGATCCGAAGAAGTGTTGAATGTATCATTTAGGATTGGACTCTGCATATTAATACTGTTTTCATAGCAACAAAAAATACTTGATCCCATATGGGTCAGAGAACATGGGAACGTCTATGCTCTGCATTTGTCTGCTCCCATCTCGGTTCTCCATCTTTTGAAGTGACAACATTAGTTTTATAGCTTGTCATAAGAGGAATCTTAATGGCTATGACCCCAAGTACATTAGAGTGTATATGAAGTCATTGCTCTCTCCACTCTAAAAATATATGAAAATATAGTTTTGACCACACAACTTAAATTGATAGAAACTGGAACTGATTTGCAATGTAAACGATTTTCCAAAGCTCAATTACCCCTTGTACAGTGGCCCTGTTGGATGTGGACTGTCTAATTTGGACAGAGGCTCTGGTATTTATAAGGAATGAATGTATCAGGAAATGAACAGGTGTTGCTGACATTTGGGTCATTGTTATTCTGTTCTTTGCATTCTTACATATGTCGTTTTCATTTTAATGTGTCCCCCAGGTTAAGTGTCTCTGTAGTAATCCAAACATAATTGAGACTGACTTTCAAAACACAAAGCTCTGTTGTTTGCATTCTTTGAGCCAGAGTTTATATATTGGTTTGGACTGGGGGGGTTAGCCATGTCAAATTGGCATGCTTTATTGCGGATATGACGTATTGGATGACCCATAGAGATGTCCAGCTCTTGACTTGTATCTAGCCATGTTTACTCAATTTGGGAACATTTATGTTTCTTGTACATAGTGTTTTTCTCCATAGTGCTTGCCTATGGATCGTGCGAGGGGGGTATGTTTATTGGATCTAGCTAACATTTTCCCTATAGTTTGTTTTGCTTGACTTAAAGGGTAAATATAATGTTTGAATTAAAGGGTTTTCGGGTTTCCAAGCGCTGGTACTTTTCCGCACATTACGCTGGCTCACTGACGAAAGTGATGAGATAGATTACATACAGGTCAGGCTTGCATTCCCACAGAGGACCAAAAATAATGAGTGTTTTGGTATCCACAACTTAGGAATGCCATGAATGCTTCTAAACAATTGTAAATAATGTTGCTGCCTCCAGGCTTGTGACATATCAAGCATTAGTCTGTGCACTGGCTGTTTAAAGAGTAACTAAATGAGATTGGCAGTATTTGGCGTTAACCTTATCCATCCTAGAGCTTTGAAGAATAGGGTGAGATGTCTCAGAAATGCGAAAATGCTTTATCTTAACTTAAGAACACAATCCAAAAGTTCAAAACAATATTTAAAAGAAGTCTCCAGACTAATCCATAATCTTTTCTGACACTTTGTGTTTTTTTTGTTTGCTTGTTTTTTCAAATATTTTGTCCCTTTTCTTCTTTGTTTTTTTGCTTTCTTTTTTTTTTTTTTGCTCTTAACCAATCACTAAATAGGTCTCAAAGCACCCTCTCATTTTTAATTGATCAGATATACGGTTTCAAACATGTTAAAATATTTTTACACCATTACATTCCACCAATAGTTTTGTTCTTACATCTGTCTCCTCCTCTCCATCTGTACATCTGACCAGGTTTTTGTGTGCTCTCTGAATTATCATACATATAAGGAAGAGATGACCTGGGTCAGTGTGACCTGCACATATCTGAAGTGTCAACAAAAACATCCAGACGGAGTATAGACAGGAGATGGATAGCCCCTGCTCCTACACACGCGCGCAACATCTGTATGAAAACATGCAACCCAGTCACATGGTGGAAAGTTAGCTCACCTCTCCTTGTCAGAATGGATTACTTTTATTTATTGGCAATTTGACTGATTAGAGTTTTGTCTTGTTATGGCTGAACAATTTCAGATTTTTTTCTGACGACCATTGCAACTGTGATTAGATTTGCAAGTTATGTTTTAATAATAGGATTCTGTTCAAAGATCACAGTTTCAACGCATCTAGAAGAATTGACAAAATACTGACATATGAAATGTCACCCAATTAATCAATCACTGAAGACCCTCTGGACTCCGAAATAAAACTTATACAAAAATCACATGGTTGTAAAGATCTAAACTAGAGGGTTTGCAGTTTTTATGCAAAATAAGACATGATTTTTTGGTTGTTTGTGGAGTAAAGTATGGTACTTAAAAAAAACTGCAGCCTTTGTGGTTTGATAATTACATCGACTCAAATTGCGATTTTGGCTTGTTTACGATTAATCTTGCAGCCCTACATTTTGTCTTGGAGTTTACTTTTCTGGGTCACTAGAGATGGCCTCATACTACACTATACCTTACTGACAGTGTTGTGCATGAACGCGTTCAAAAGAACACGTTCATTTTTCAGTGAATTTTGAGCTGAACGCAACGCTTTTGTAAATCAAGAACTTGAATTTGTTCAAATTATGTGTGATGAACGACGTACGTCACTGTTGGGGTTCAATTAATCGTCGGAATTAGTTTCCACCTGAGGAGTGACGATCTGCTCGCACTTAACCTTGCGAAACCACAGCCGCGTGTCAACGCGAAGGCGACTCCACCGGCAGCTGCCCAGGGAGCACGATGTGCTGATGGTAAATACTCAAATACAACAATAGATCCATGCTCTCTGTGTATTTTGACGGGGATACGCGCCTACGCTCGCGTAGAGCGTCCAAAAATAGGATGGAACCTATTTTCTGAAATCTACACTCACAGGACGTGCTGCTCCACACGCGCGTGGCTCTATAGTGGTTATGGTTAGTATCTTGTCAGTGCTGGGAGTAACGCGTTATAAAAGTAATGAATTACTGTAATGCGTTGCTATTTGCTGTAACGCAGTAATGTTCGGCATTATAGGGGAAAAAGTGGTAATATTTTACTCGGTACAAATGTCAGTAACGCGCGTCACAATGCTTTTTTAACCTGGATTGAAGTGGTGGGTTTTTCGTTTTTCTTCATACAAATTTGCTAAAATCACCGCGATATCAGCAGCGGTGAAACGCCGGAGACGCGCCCGCGTAGACCGTGATCCTGAGCGAAAGGACCGACGCAGAAGTCCGAGCTCCACGGAGCTAAACGCAGCTGACGCCCGATGGCGCTCGGGGTTCTCTCAGGGGCGGTCCTAGATTCCAAGTTCTAGTCCAGGATTAGTCCTGGTTTAGTCCTGATTCAGTTCTGGTTTAGACCTGGTTCAGTCCTGGTTTAGACCTGGTTTAGTCCTAGTTTAGACCTGGTTCAGTCCTGGTTTAGTCCTGGTTTAGTCCTGGTTTAGTCCTGGTTTAGTCCTGGTTTAGTCCATATACGGCGCAAAGGTTCAGCATCTTCACAGTTATTTTGGTGAGAGTAACTCAAAAGTGCTGTAATAGTCGTGTAATGTTTTACATTTTAAATACAATAATATTGTAATGTAACAAATTATTTTTGAAATGTCAGTAACAAGTCATAAATAACACATAAAAGTCACTTGCCCAACAGTGTATCTTGTAAAGTTGTTGTAATCTAGAAGTCAGTTTGAAAAATAAATACAGCCTTTCATTTACATATCTCACCTAAAAATAAAATGAACTGAACTTTGAACTAGTTCAAATTAAAATTGTGAACTATGAACGTGAGCTGTTCACTTTGAACAAATGTGAACTGAACTTTGAACTAGTTCATGAAAAGTGTGAACTTGCACAACACTGCTTACTGATTTGTCATTTAGCGTAGGTTCATGTCTTGTTGCTTTCATTGACCATATATTTTTCATATCACATATCTGGTTGTGGGTGTGAAGGAATGCTTTTAATTGTAAAGCATTTTGGGTTACATGTTTTGTATGAAAAGTGACATAAAATCAAACTTTATTCATAAAGCACTTAGTGTGATCAACCCTGCCCAAATTTTCATACTGATCCAATTATTTTTAGTCAACGTTTTTTGGTTTATTCAGTGAAGAATTATTCTGGTGTCTGTTTAGTTTTTTCATATACACAGGTTAGGATTTGAAAAAAGTGATTTGCACATAGGAAGTAATCTTGACAAGAATTGCTGAGACTGAGTTTGTTTTGTGGTTTTGAACTGAAAAAAACTTTTACCAATGCTTTGGAATGTTTAACTTTTTCTGAGAAACCCGTCCAGTTCTGCTGATCTAGGCATGCCTTTTGCCTTGTTTCAGTGTTTATGGGAAACAGAAGCTTATCAAGAGGATTTTTTTTTAGACCTATTTAGTATTCATCATTGCAGACATAAAGTGTGTTAGATAAAATACTACACCAAGTAAACCTCTTATATAATATCTGTAAAAGTCTTATATAGCACTTTTCCAGACACTCAAAGTCACTTTACAATTTTGTGTATTATTCATTCACTCCATATTCAGTGGTGGTAAGCTGCTACTGTAGCCACAGCAGCCCTGGGATAGACTGACTGAAGTGAGGCTGCTAGTCTGCGTCATCGGCCCCTCCAACCTCACGCACACATCACATTCATACCATTAATGCCACTGGTGCCCTACTGGTATTCCCAGTAGTCGCCCATCCAAGTACTAACCAGGCTATACCCTGCTCAGCTTCTGAGATATGCTGAGATCAGGAGGCTTGGCCACACAATGTTTAACGTCCATACATGTCACTATCAAAAAAATACATCAATAAATATTTTATAATCTACTATATTTATTTTATAATATAATATAGACTTGATGTTCTAACTATACTATACTGTAGACATTAAACTCAATAAAAACTTTTGACTCATGGCTTTCAGACTTTGCTGGGAGAGGGACCTCTGTTTGTTGTGATTATTTATTGCCACACTCGACTTCTTACACCAAAAGAACGATGGGGTAACTTTCCATGCATAGCTGTGTGATTTTCTGTATACAGTATGGATCAATTTTAATGCTTTTGGCTTAGAGAACTGTGTGTTCCCTTTAGGAGCTGTTTTTCAGGCAGCAGGTGCTTAACTCTTTAACACAAAGAAATCAAAACAACGGCCACTGCTTTATATGTTCAGAAGACGTGGGGTGGTCTGTCACCCCATTAAGTGGAAACACAAAAAGAGAATGATGAATACCTCTGGAAGTTACAGATCCCACTTGTTTTTGTTTCCTTTTCTGGTATTTAGGCCATTTTGTTTCAGCTCACAAATCATGTAGCCTAACCCCTGAATCGTACAAAAATAAATAATGGTCTTTAATGTCCTATTATCATTTGGGTGGTCTATTTGAAAAGTATGACAGATATTGGGTAATGCGTTACATAATAGTGTGTAATGTGTTTTGTGTTTTATAGAAACTGGCTCCTGGGGTGAATCAGTTTGCCTACACTTGCATTCAGGACCATCCTATTTGGACCAACCAGCAGTTCTGGGAAGCCACTTTTTACAGTGAAGTTCAGAGCCAAATCCGAGCTTTGTATCTAAATACTTTGGAGAAGGGTAGCGTCATTGCAAAGCTTAAGGTAAGAAGGAAATAAACAAAATAATCATCATAATCTTACTGAGCGCATTTGCAAATATTTCCATTCACCCTCTCTTGGCTCACCTGTGTCTGCAGGAGGCTGTACCCACTTCTACTGTGGTAAAAGATGAAGATGATCAGACTGCCATGGATTTAGCGGCGGAGCAGCTCAGGTGTTGGCCCAACCTAAGTAAAGAGAAGCAGCACGAACTGGTGAAAAATGAAGAAAGCACTGTGTTCAGTCAGGCCATCCACTACGCCAGCCTCATGGTGTATCTGCTGGTCCCTCTGGACACCAGCAAGAACAAACTACTGCGCAACCCCCCAGCAGCAGACTGGGAGAGCGGGAGCAACAGCATCATTACAAACAGGTCATTTTTAACAACATTGTCTGCTCTCATGGGAATATTCAATGTAATGCAATCTGCAATAGAAACTTTTGTTTGACTAGTCAACTACTAAAATAATTCTTAGTTGGAGCCCTGTTGTACATTTGAAAAAAAGGTTTATTGCCATTCAAAAACTAGCTATGTTTTTGGATCATTTTTAAGTATCTCATTGTTGTACAAATTTAAAGACAAAAAGTATTAGAATAACCTTAAAGTATGTAAAACAGATTATAAGCAATTAAAACATGTTATAAAAATAACAGACTTGACAGAATAGAAAAACAATATTTAATAAGGTTATAGTTTCATGAACCATAGCAGTTTGCTGTTGGCACAAATGGATGGAAATATATGGAAGCCCTGAGCGACAAGTGAAAAAAAAAATAGGCATATCATTTGGGCTTTATTTTCTAAGATTTTTTTTTTCTAAAAAAAAATTGTAAGCCTTATTTTTTATTTATTTTCTTTTTTTATTGTTGACGTGACTGAAAAACTGATCACTGATCACATCACTGATTACAATACAGGCATAAGATGCAGTTTTTCACTTGTACTAGTGCTGTTAGTTACTGATAGTACTTTGTTGATGTTGCTCTGTTTAGCTTATGTGGCAAAGTAAAGCCAAAAATCTTACAAAATAAAGCCCAAATGTCACTCTCTCTTTTTTTTTTTTTTTTTTTTTTTTTTTTTTGCTTGCTCAAGGCTTCCATAGAAATATGTAGTAAAAAATAAAGTTGAGGTAGATCAATTGTGTCACCTGTTAAAGCCTTGTGCTACAATTTCATTATTTTGGGATTATTTGTTCCTCTAAAAAAATAGGGTGATGATAAGTATGTGGGAGGACATGGCGCACGCTGTCTGCATGATCTTTCCCTTTCGGCCAAATGAAATATTCTCCCTGTCCAGTAAAAGTCCATCTGGTGGACTTAAATTGCAGCCATAAAAGAGAAGGGTGTTCAATGAGACATGTGTCCTTAACCAAACTGTTGAAAGCCAGACATCCTTTCTTATCTCAGAAAAACGGATTGTGTTGCTTGCAACTGCATGAAATATTACAGATTCTAAGAGAATGCTATTGAGAAATATCAGAAATGTCGATCCTTTTGCATGCTCTTTTATATTCTATTTTTGCCTCTGATTTGTTTATCTAAAAGCACATTTGGATCGCATCACTTTCTATTTGTGGATCTAGCAGGAGCATTGCATCATTATCACTGCTTCATGTAAAACATTGTTATTGGCTAAGAAACTCCATGATTGATACAGGCCTCGGAGCCTTTCTCTATTGGACTGCAAATCACTGCGTTTTACTGCTCTTTACTCTCAGACCATCCTAAAGTTCTTTAAAGTCAACACACAATTCCCAAAGCGCCGGTCTGTCTTCCCTTAACTCTGGTTTAGCCTTGTCATATTTTTCATTCTTCGTTTATGCCTCTGTTTACAGCATTGCTGGCAGTGTGGCCGAGAGTTTTGATACTGAAAGTGGTTTTGAAGACTCGGAGAACAGCGACGTGGCTAACTCTGTCGTCAGGTTCATAGCTCGTTTTATCGATAAGGTGTGCACTGAGAGTGGGGTGACACAGGACCACATAAAGAGCCTGCACAGTATGATCCCAGGTAAAACCATGGCTACTGTAGAATTTGTTTATGCAAAATCAACAAAGTACATTCAACAGTAACTGCCATGATACATACACATTCTTCAAGTGGACAGCCCAATGAACACTGTTGTACTTGGACTGTGTATACATGTGGTAATTGACCTCTACTTCTGACCCATAGGCATTGTAGCTATGCAGATGGAGGCTCTTGAAGCAGTTCATAGGGAGAGCAGAAGACTGCCACCCATACAGAAGGTAAGTGTTCTTTACACGCTATGTGAACTTAGATATTTGCCGGCAAAAGTACAAATGCAAGCATTTGCAAGAAAAAAAAAGTGAAATTTATAAAAAATTTGTCTTTAATGAAGTCTGTCAAAATAGCTGTAATTTCTATGAGTGCTTTCAACAGTAAATCACGTTTGATAAAGAGCACTTGGTAACATTTTGTACACCCCCTCTCCTTATAAACTGATCCTATTACGTCAAACATTTTTCATATATGAATAATTGGCTACTGACATTTGCCTTCTCAAGTTCTTGCAGGACTTTCCATCATTATTGCACTTGTATTTTGCCAGTTGGCTTTTGGAATACCATGTTACTTTTCTGCCAGTTTTAGGTCATTCCCCTCGCGCACACTCATGCATACAAACAACATGCCAGCATTGTCATGGGAGCGACTTGGAGGACTCGGTGAGCAGTCTGGGCTGATGTCTGGTTCATTTTTTTTGCTAACGTTTCATATTAATGTGTTGGACAGCACTTTACCTGGACTGCTCACTGCAAATAGCATGCCAAATACTAAAAGTCTGTGAATGCCACTATACAGTATGTGGTTGGAATAACAGTAGCAGGTTCTGCGTTATGGAAGTAGCATGGTTAAATGAGGTTAAAGAGATGTCCCCAGCTTGCTTTGATTTTATTGATGCTGTCAGTTATCCAAATCCAAACTGAACACATGCTGTTACAGCTTTTCTCATCACCTTAATGACCCTTTTATTAGCAATGCACAATCGATTTTGCACCTAATATTTGTACAATAGACAAACCTTGAAAAAAACATGATCTCTGCCACCATAGTGCCGCAGTCCTCTGACCTAAAGGCAAAAAATACATAATACAATACAATACAATGTAATGACTAATAACCTGTCAATGCTAGCAACTTTAAATATTGCTGGAAATTGAGTTTAAGAGGTTGTTTTTTTTTCAACCCAGGTTTTATTAGTTTTATTTACAGCAGTGTTTGTTTTTGAAAGTGCTTTAAAAAATAAACTTTAACTATGACCTTGAGCTGCTCTTTCAAGTTCAAAATGTTAACACGTTTTGGTTTAAGCATGTAATATGTTTTTTTTGGGTTTTTTTTTAAACACTATGACTTACTATGCTTTCACATATAAAGTCATGCTTTCCTAGAATCAGTTACTTCAGTTTCAGGTACAGTTTGTCCATACGCAGCTGTCCGCCTGCATGAGCTGTTATCTCTGTTCCTTCCCGTCAGCCTAAGATTTTGCGTCCTGCGCTGCTTCCTGGGGAGGAGCTGGTGTCCGAAGGGCTGCGGGTGCTTCTGGATCCAGACGGTCGGGAGGAGGCCACAGGAGGCCTGCTGGGGGGTCCTCACATCCTGCCAGCAGAGGGCGCTCTCTTCCTCACCACTTACCGCATCATCTTCAAAGGCATTCCTCATGACCCACTTGGCAAGTAGCACATTAATTAACCAACTTTTGTTTTTGTGCTAGTCTTTATCTAGAATTCATGTGAAAATATGTTTAGATGTACAGATTTTAAGACTATTCATCATTTTTTAGATGATCTTTATTCATAAGTGAAAACTTAGAAATTGTTCATTAAATTTTTTAGCTAATCTTATCTTCTAATGAACATGGCTAAATTGAACATTTCTGTTTCTGGCTAAGTCTCTTATCAAAATCAGAATCTATATGCAATTCATTGATTTGTTTTGCCATTTGTGTCAACCTTCATGTTTTTTCCTCTAACTATCCATTTTTCAAAGTTCAAGATATTACTTTAAGTAGTCAGTAATTTAGTTTATTTTTGTTTTTTCCTCACAGTGTGACACTATTTCACTTTCAATTTCTAAAAGAGTGGGTCTTTCAAACTTTGTTTCTAGTTGGAGAGCAGGCAGTGATCCGAGCTTTCCCAGTGTCCACAATGACCAAAGAAAAGAAGATAAGCATCCAAAATCAGCTGCAACAAAATATGCAAGAGGGTCTCCAGCTCCGCTCTGCATCCTTCCAGGTAAAGTGCCCCTTTAACATCCACATTGAGTGATGTGTGTCAGAAATACACTTTGCTCATGTTGTTTGAACCGTCCTTGTCTGTCAGACTAGACCTGCACTGACCCAAAACATCCTGGCTCTGAGGCTGTACTGTGGCCTTTATCACATGTTATTTCCCATTGCTGTTTCTAGTTGTTTGTCATATTACGAAAGCTGTTTAGAGTTTGAAGAAGATCATATTTTTTGCTTCATCATTGTTCAGTTGCTTTCATATTAGGAGTAAACATTCATATACTTGTAATTTATTTGCAGTTTCCCAAGTTTGAATTGTTATTTTATTTTTATGTAATATTTTTGTTTGGGTATTTGCGTACCGTGTGATAAGCTGGCAAACTTCCTTATGTTTTTTTAATAATATTTAATATTTTACTAAAAATGTTCTGCAGTTGATAAAAGTTGCGTTTGATGAAGAGGTGACCTCAGAGATGATAGAGCTCTTCAGGAAGCACCTTCAGAGGATCCGATACCCTCAGTCCATTTTTACCTCATTTGCTTTTGCTGCTGGACAGACGGTGCCACAGATAATCCTTCCCAAACAAAAAGAGCGGAATACTGGCTTTCGGTATGGACTTTATCAAGGATAAAATGAAAAAAAAATATATATATATATATAGTAATGAATATTTTACATGTTTTCTTCATTTTTATTTTTACAGAACGCTATCAAAAACTATTGTTAAAGGCGCCAAAAGAGCTGGAAAGATTACCATGGGCCGAGGCAGTCAGTCAACTCTGAAGAAAAATGATCGTAGTAGTAGCAGAATGACGTGGAATGAAGATGATGACATTTCAAGTATATTAAATATTCACACACCCAAATATAAATCTTACAAATATCACACATGTATTAAACTTGTATTAAACGTTTCAGTATCTGACGATGGAGAGCCACCTCCTAGTAGCACTTTGCGATCATCAGAAAAATCGACGATGGAGCAGCTGGTGGAGCAATCCTGTTTCCGTGACTACCAGCGGCTCGGGTTAGGCACTATCACTGCCAGTTCGTCCCGCTCCAAATCAGGAGAGCAGTTCAGGATAACAGCCGCAAACAGACTCTACTCTTTATGTCGAAGGTAAAGCTCACAGTGGCAATCATTCAAGTGACTGTAAGATAAAACTGATTTAATGCATTAGTCTTATAAAGCACTTTTCGAAACATTGTCCACTCTTGCTCCAAGATTAAGAGACTACATGGCAATGTACACCCTTTTCACCTTTTCATCAGATTATCCTGTGTGTTACTCATACCATAGTTTGTTGAAGCTAATGGGCTGTACAGTTTTGGAAAAAAATAATATAAAATTTTGATTTTTTTGTATTGCAATTGCAATTAGATTTAACATTTTAAGAAGAAGACTGAAATATGAATTGATAATCTAATCCTGTGCATTTCAGAACATGATTGTTGTGGTCTAAACTCCAGGTAGAACAAGATTTTTCTTTTTAAAAGGATATTTTCTTTGCAGAGATCATAGTATCACCTAAATAACAGCAGCCTTTGCAGTTTGGTAACTGTGGCAACTGAAACTGCAATTTCGATTTGATTGCAAAGAATAGTGACTCTTGTAACTCACATATTCATGAGTTTGTTTTCTTGTGTTTGTTTTAGTTACCCGGGGTTGTTGGTGGTTCCCCAGGCTGTACAGGACAGCAGTTTACACAAAGTGGCACGCTGTTACAGACACAATCGCCTCCCAGTAGTGTGTTGGAAACATCCACGCACCAAAGCCGTCCTCCTTCGGTCTGGAGGCTTCCATGGCAAAAGTGTTGTAGGACTATTCAAATCACAAAATCCTTCTTCAAGTAAGCATTTTCACATCATTATTTGTTTAGATGCAGTATTCTTACTGCACTAACTGAGGATCAAAACTTATGAAACATTTATTGTGTCTATTCTGCAGCTCCAACCTCATCCTCCGAGTCATCCAGTAGCCTAGAACAAGAAAAATATCTCCAAGCAATCCTTGACTCCATCCCAATCTACTTCAAGATGAATGGCAATAACACACTATCTAACCGCTCACTTGTTGGACTTT
Organism: Boleophthalmus pectinirostris; assembly: GCF_026225935.1. Lineage (NCBI taxonomy): Eukaryota > Metazoa > Chordata > Actinopteri > Gobiiformes > Gobiidae > Boleophthalmus > Boleophthalmus pectinirostris. The sequence goes on from NW_026571140.1 coordinate 23,813,734, forward strand.
CTCCAGGTATAGTGTATCTGATCACTCTGGATTTGCTCAGTTACATAAAACCCTTTGACCTAATAATAAGATTTTGCCATCTTTTGCTGCACTGTGAGAACACAGTTACGTGTGTTTGCAGGAGACAGGAGGGCACATTAAGTGCATTTTTTGATTTAGTGAGAAAAAAAACTGCCAACTCAACTGCAGTTATTTTTGTCCATTGCAATGATTTCAGACAATGACAGACATTACCGTATATGCCCCTTATTGAATATGCGAGACTTTCTGCAGACACTTATCTAATTTTTTATGTTTGCTAAGATCTGGAAGGAACTGTGTACAATAAAAAGGTTATGTAAAAAATACAGGACAACCTTGGGTCAATGCCCTGCCCATAAATCTTAAAATTTCCTACTTGTTTTTTGAGCATTAGAATAGAATGGTTGTGTTTTTTTCAGCCACTGAAAGGAGGACGTCCAGGTTACCAAAGATGACCCCTGTCCATTTGGATATTCCGTTCACAAACAGCTTTACAAGAGGAGGTGAGAGAGTTACCTTGTATTGTCTTTTTCCTACAGTTGTTATCCTTCAAAATAGATTTACATTCACTTTTTCTTGCCTAAAAAATACAAAGACATACTACATAAAACAACTATAATAAATAATAATTTCAAAATGAATATTTTGAAATATGCATAATGTTTTACATTAACTTTAAACCTGAAATATCTACCAAGGCTACATATTTCTCAAAAAAGTAGTAAAAGTTCTAGTAGTGTAATGTGTTTAAAATATTGCATCAGATTACATGTTACACAGCCAAGCTCTCTAATCTCAAGGCTTTGGATTCTGGCCTTTGCCCGAGTGAAGTAAACTCACAAAAATATCAACAACAATCATCAATTTGAAGTGGAAAAGTTATTCTTCTAATATAAAACAGTCAATTTAATTTGCAACTTTCCAAGTTAATTTCTCATTCCTCATGTTTCATGGTAATTGAGGTAGTAATCAAGCATACATTCTTCCTTCCATGTCCATACATCAACTTAATCTTCAAAAAGCATGTCCATGTATCTGTGCTCTGAACAGGTTATCTGGGTTGGTTTTGCTGTCAACGTCATTTTGAGATAATTTGTTCTACCCCTCTCTTTGCCCCCCTCATCTGTCTCTGAACCTCATGTAAACCATCCAGTCCTTGAGTACAGAGATAAGCTTTTCACTCACTCACACCAAAAACATTCAAGCAAAGAACGGGTCCACAGTCAAGGTACAGTGAAATACTCCATCGACCCAGTTTCTTCTAACGTCGAGCTTCATTGCATTACCTCTGTCTAACCCCCACCAGTGGTCACTAACCGGCCATGCGCTTGTCTGCACTGTGCTGCAAACCACCTTCTACAAACATTGATAGAATTGCACTAATCTTTCTTGACTTTGCGGGCGCCCCGTTGGGAGCCGTGGTTTTTCACAGACCAATGTGGCTGCTGTAATGTGGCCATCATTGTTAATGCGTTGGCTCACCAGCACTAAGTGTGCTCAGCTCAGTCTGCAGCGGAAAGAAGGCTGTTTGTCATGGCACAGCAGAAATGAATCACACATCCGACCTGCCTTATAGTGACTAACATAGTAAACCTCATGGATATTCTGCAAAAAGCCTTTCACATCTGGATTTCTGTATTCATTTTTTTCTGTAATTTAACTTCTGTGGCAGAAATTATTACTTAAAATAGTGTACTTAAATTAACTGATGAAACAGTATTTTTAAGTATTTTAAGTATTAAATGAAGGAACCTAGAAACAACAAAAGCAACGTGAAAAATCATGTGCATAATGATAATGCTTCTAGGAAAACCTTGCATGCTGTTTCCAAAGAAAAGCATTTTGAACATGTAAATGGCAATAAAATATTAACTTCCACTTTCTGATGTTTCGCTATTTATTGACATAGTTGAATTGCTTGACTGCAAAAAAAAGAATTCCATTACGCACATGTAGAGTGCATGAAGTGTCGCATGTTCAAACACTCACTCACCTATCGCAGTTATGTCACCTTTTTAAAGCATCTTTGTATTCACAGGTATGTGGGCCAGTCTCCGAGGCAGCACCAGGCTCAGCCAGCACCACACTGGAGCTGAGGTTGGGGCCAGGCTGGCAGGGAAGGATCTGGCGCCCCCTGCAGGCAGCAGTAGCCTCCAGGCTCAACTCCTCAAACACCAGGCTGCGCTCTACATATTTGGAGAAAAATCCCATTTAAAGGTGAGGCGGAAAATTCGATATTCACACTTCAAGGATTATTATACATTTAAAATTACATGGAATTTACTTTTTATTATTATTAACTGAATCCCTGCTTATTATTATTATTATTATTATTATTATTATTATTAACTGAATACCTGCTTTTCAAGACATTTAGTAAAATAAGTGTTTCTCAGTTTTTACTCTAATTCTAGTACTAATTTAACATCACTATCATAGCATCCCTGTGGTCCATGGTCATAGTGATAGTTGAGCTGTGTAATTCCTGACAGGGTTTGAGAGTGGATGCATCTCTGAACTGTGAGCTTGTGCCAGTGGATTTCGCCGACACGCGGCAGGTCAAAGGGAGTTTCAAAAAGCTCCTCAGAGCCTGTGCCCCCAGCGCCAACTCCACAGACCCTCAGGACTCCTTTTTCAAAGCGCTGGAAGACTCAGAGTGGACCCTACAAGTAAGTCTAACTTACTTCTTAAGTCTAACTTAAGTCTAACTTATTCATTTATATTGAGCATGCGTAGAACATAAGTATCATGTCTAAACAATGGAGATGCAAGTGGTGATTTAAATATGGCATCTATAGAAAACCAAATAATATTGTTAATTTGTAACACTTGTGATATATTTAAGTAATACATAAATGTTCAAAAAGGAGTGGGTGAAAGTACAAACTTAATTCGTTCCACCCCTTTTTCCCAATGTTCAGTAACTCATTATTATGAATTTGGTTTCCACGCTGATTGCACTTACCAACGGAGCATCTCATTACTTTTGGTTATGTTTTCGTTTCTTTTTTAATACTGATACTGAGACTGAAAATATGATTTATCTCCTTCACACAATTGCCATATAGTTAAAAAAAAAAACATTCAAATGTATTTTGTAACTTATCATTTATAGTAACTACAGAATAGCTTTGACATATGCTTTGAAATATTATGACATGTTTTAGGCTAGCATTGTCCAGTAAATCGTCTTATTACACAAATGTATTGACCAAAATACATTATCAACTGATATCCGATCCATAAAAAATGTCAGTATCAGCACCGATATCCTCATTTTAAGTCAACGTATGGTCACCAAAACCATCTTCCCTTGGAATAAATTTTCACAGTAATGGTAATGCCACTATCACAATGGTTATCTGAATTACCCCAGTAGCCTTAATCCTTTATATAGACTATTCTACACAGGCTGGGAAAGTAGTTTGTGGGGAAAGTATTTAAATTAGTGAGTGGTTTTCCAGTAGCCCAAATGTGTTGAATGGACACTAATGATTAATCCATTTGTTTGTGTTAATCTTTCACAGCTTCACAAGATTTTGCAGCTGGCTCTGTTTCTGGTGGAGCTTCTAGACAGCGGCTCTTCCGTTCTACTGAGTTTAGAGGAAGGCTGGGACATCACCACTCAAGTAAAAAATCCATTCACTGATTATTTCAGTTATATGGAAAACATTGTTTGTTATGTCTATAATCACATAGACTTAAAACTTGATCAGTATTCCAAGGGCTGGGGATCTTTAAATGTCTTTTTTGTAAATTTAATTAAACATGTCTTTTTTTTACTTTGTATGATTTATTATAGAGAAATACCAAACAGAAGTACAGTGTTCATAAATCCAGTTAATACTTGTATCATTTTGTATTTGGTGAAACTGCCTTGTAAACTTCAATAGTGCTTTCCAAAGGGCACTATAACAGTATCAAGCTCTATGTGGGATTAAACTGTAAGTTTTACATAAGAGACTTGGACTACTACACATTCTTTAGTGAAGTATTTATTTTGATGTCACTAATAATCAGGATAGGAGTTACCCCAATTAGTGGTAACCATGACGAAAAGGAGGATGCACCAAAAGGAGATGTTCCCGTTGCATTTCTAAGGATTATCCAGACACGCATGGCATTTAGTAGGGTGGATTCATTAGTACCATCCTTGTTATAAAACAGGATCAGCAGCACTACCACACCTGCTCCTCCACTTTCAGTTGTGCCATCGTTTGCCCTGCTTTGGTCAATATTGAAATGAAAAACAGGAATGCTTAAAGCCTTATGTCATTGTTGAGTGCTGTTTTCTGTAATGATAGTTTATTGTTCTTTCATTTTGGGTGTGTTTAAAATATTTCTAACCTGATCACTATCCATTTGGTTGCTTCATTCAGCATTTTTCTGCATATTTACTCCCTGAGCTCATATTTTCCATGTTGACCTGTTAAATAACACATGTTTGTCTCGCAAGCGTGTCCTTCAAATGTGTTTACTGGGTTTCAAATGCCCCAGGCTGCTGTTTTAAAGCATAATTTGTGGATCCCTTATGCAGGCACGTGTTCAGCTTGGAGCGTCTCTCCACGGGCCACTGGCTCCATCACGCCAGGTCCTGATCAGGCCCACACAGGCAAATGGGGTCCATATGCTTTGGCTTACCCCCCTGTGCATGGACCATAAGGCACCCAGCAGACAGGAAGCATTGCCTTTGTTTTCTCCCAGTTGCTTTTTTGTTTTGTTCTTTGCTTTTCCATTTAACACCTTTTGATTCACACCCCTGCTCCACCTTGCCTACCTGCTATTATTAGCTGCAAACTGCACAGGGGAGGGCCCCAGAATGCTGCTGATACCCTTCACTTTGGGCTGGATGTTCTTGTAAAGCCCAAGGGAAGCCACGGACTATGTTTCCTGCTCATTCCTCAAGCGTCAAGCCTCATTAGTTGTGTTGGAGGAGACACGGGCAGGGAAGCAGGCCAAGCATATTGCATGTGTGGCGCTCAAATGGTGTTTGGTAGAGTGCTGAAAAATCTTCACGCACCAAGTTATATAAACATTATTGATAGCAGATGATCAGATCAGATGCTTGTCTTTGGTGTGTCATTGCGATTTTGTTCAAACCTAATCAGTTATTACTTGCATGCATTGTAATGTACACATCACATCTTTGCAGGTGGTGTCCTTGGTGCAGCTGTTGAGTGATCCGTTTTACCGCACTCTGGAGGGTTTTCAGGTGTTGCTACAGAAAGAGTGGCTGTCTTTTGGTCATAAGTTCAGCCAGAGGAGCAACCTTAACCCCAGCAGCCAGGGCAGTGGCTTCACACCTATCTTCCTCCAGTTTCTGGACTGTGTGCACCAGGTAAATCTAACTTTCCCTTCTAACTTTCCCTTCTCTGCATTTCCTCTATAGAGTCTTTCTAATAAATCTTATTCATATACATCACCTCCCCTATAAAAAGATTAATAAACCAGTCACAAGGTATACCTGTACATTTGGTTTGACTTTGCACTTTGCGTTCCTTGCTAAAATGTTAACATGGGGTCTTACACCATAGAAAAGACTGCTCCCCAGATGGTCTGTAAACTCATGATCAGGCTGACTTCTCTCCACTTGCGTGTTTCAGCATCCCTTCACATTTGAGTGCTTGTTTCAAGATGCATGTGGAAAGAGTCAGAGTTGGCAAGTTCTAGTCTCATGGAGAACAAGGATGCTTTAGGAGGGGCAGGAGGGAGGATGTTAGGAATGAAGGCTCAATAGCTGATCAACGATGACCTAACAAACTAAATTTAGAAAATATTGTCTCTTTGTGGTCCCACAGGTCATCAGGCCCACTCCCTCATACACTTACATCAACACATAGTTTCTCAGTTTTCATCGGATTGTAGACTTGGCAGCTGTCTCACTTTGGCCGGGGTCTTGGGCTCTAGAGACCAGTAAGGAGCAGTAAGGAAGATTCGGGCAAGTGCTGAAAATAGAAATACAAATGTCTCATCTCCAAAACAGCTGTTGTTTTTGCCAGTGGACCCAGGTGGCCACAAACATTCAACACTTGATCTTTCACTTTGACACGAAGTCTGGACAAGAACAATGGGCCTTACTCTTCCCATGCCATTCATGTCCTTTTATTCTCTTTGTATTACAACTATAATTAATATTCAACCACTTTTTTGTGTTGGCAGATTCTGGAACAACATCCTGTGGAGTTTGAGTTTAATCAGTATTATCTGAAGTTCTTGGCTTACCATCACATCTCGAACCGCTTTAAGAACTTCCTGTTGGATTCAGACTTTGAACGCTTTGAACACGGTCAGTGTCCCTCTTGCATACATCATGTCATAAAGTTTAATTCATTTCAGCATATAATGGGAAGATAACTGATGATTATGGATGTGAAAGTATTTTAATACTATAAGTGTACTATAAGTGTACTATAAATGTAGTGGATATCAGGCTCTGAAGATTCAATGCACCTTTAAGCCCAATAAATGTAGAAAATGCTCTTTTTTATCATTTCACTCATAAGAAATTAAACAAAAACTAAATAATTTGTACACAGTAAATAAATTGCATTTTCAAACTTCCTAAAGGTTTGTTGTTCGAAGACAAGGGTGACAAACAGGCTCGCAGAGGTATTTGTATCTGGGACTGCATCAACAGAATGCACAAAAGGAGCCCCATCTTCTTCAACTACCTTTACAACCCTTCAGAGAGTGAGGTAAGCCTAAATCTACACTATTATATTATTTATCTAGTTTATCTGATGATAAACATTTTTTAAATCATCAAGTATTGATTTACTAATCCCTGTATGTTCTTAGGTAATCCTGAAGCCCTCTATCGGCATCCCTAGTTTGAAAAAGTGGGACTTTTTCACAGATGAGACCCTGTCCACTGGCCCATGTTACGACTGGAGGACGATGGCCGTGAGGTCAGAGAGCTCAGAGGAAACAGACTCACTCTCAAACAGCCAAAGGAGGATTGTTTGGCCGTGTTATAGCAGCGTGAGCCGCGCCCAGCCAGATGCAATCACCAAACTACTGTTGGTAAGATATTGATTGTATTATGAGTATTATGTGCAAGAAAATATGAACTAACCGTGTACGAGCTTCACAGATCTTTTAGGGTTGAAGCGTTTGTCATTCTTCCATGTTTTATTTATATGTGCTGCTATTTATTTTAACTTTTAAAACTTTTATTGTATGTAGTAAACTGTTAAAAGAAAAGCAAGATAACCTGTTTTAAAAAGCTATAAATATGTTGGTTCATCGATTTTACCAACAAATAAAACATGTTTATTTGTGGGCTGTGGTGTTACAATGTGAATCTGTTGTGGCCCTCAGGGATATTTTGTTCTAGGTTAAGACATTCAATTGTTCTTTTTTTATCTTTTATAGGACATTGAAAAATTGGAGTCAGAACTTCACCAAAGCTCTGAAAGGTGGCAGACCACACTGGATAAAGTTAGAATCAGCATTCAAGAAGACCTCAAGCAAGAAGGAAATGTATGCAGCAAATTATATAACAACTAAAATGCTTTTAAAATAATAATAATAAATGACTTTTTTTTTCTTCATGTATTTCAGATCTCTAAACAAGCGGTGTCAATCTCAGGGCTCATTCCCACTTCAAGCCTCCAGGCCATTCAGCGGCACTCTATGCTGCACCTGCCAGAGAGCGGACTGAGCGAGGACCGCAGCACCTCCACAGCCAATGGGATCAACAGACGAGCTGCAACCCTGTACAACCAGTTCACCCCCAAGAGTGAAGAGAACAGGTGGGCCCTGATCCCCAGAACGAATACATTACAATAAAAAGTCCACATTTGATTCAGTTCTTCTGCCGCCAAGGGATCAGTCCAGTTTTGGAAGATGATTCAGAGTTTTGGTATGCCTTGTGTCATGCTGTTGAGAAATACTTGTAGTCATTCAAATTTGTGTAAGATTACTTGGGAATTCCTGGCTCAGATATAAAGATAATGTTTCTAGAGGAAGAATACACAAATAATCAATAGCATTTTACATCAATAATGTTCCAGCTACATCATTTCTCTGTGCTTTTGGCAATTCCTCAAGAACACTATGTACAAGAAAGCAACACATTGTTGTTGAACATTTTGTGAGGGATTTGTCAACTACACATTACAAACAATCTTGACTATTTTCTGACTGGTTCATTATTTTGGTGAAGATAAAGTATACAGTCATAATATAGTAACTTTATGACATGCACAAACATTTCTTAAATTAGAAAATTCTTAACCTTTTTTTTTAAAAAGGCTTTTTCTTGACTTTTAGGTCTTATGAGGGGATCCTGTACAAACGTGGAGCACTTTTGAAAAGCTGGAAACCTCGCTGGTTTGTGTTGGACATTACCAAGCACCAGGTCAGCGTTCATAGCGTTCACGTACCACCATTTGTATTGTTTTGTTAACATGTGTGTGTGTACAGCTGAGGTACTATGACACTGGGGAGGACACTAACTGCAGAGGTCACATTGATTTGGCTGAAGTGGAGTCAGTTGTGATAACAGCACCAACGATTGGCGCTCCTAAACACATCAGTGAAAAGGCTTTCTTTGATGTAAGTACATGGTAGTACATAATGTGCAGGTTCCTTCCATTTGGGTTAATAATAGACCTGAGACAATTTTGCAAAAGTTATTAAAATGACTTTTTGTACAAATTACAGTTGTACCATAGACTGTATAAAGAAGTGGACTAAGAGAGTTTGATGTCACCCATATCGTTCAGCTCCAGTCAAATGCTAGCAGTTACATGGGCTAATTTGGAAATGTATACAGTCTATGAGCTGTACTATATAACCATCTTTAGTTTAGTTTAGTTATAAGGGACATTGCGCATAAAAATATTGACCTACATAAAGAGGTAATATGTTTGTGCCAGGTTATTGCTCATTTCCACTTTCAGTCCCTGGGCAGGTCGATATCATAAATGGCTAGTTCCAGTGAATGTCCCAGTGACCACATCAATAATGTAACACTGGGACATTTGTCTTATATAGCACTTTTGCAGATGCTTAAAGAGACAATTTGTGGATTACTTATTCACTCCACACTCAGTCGTGATAAGATGCTATTGTAGCCACAGCTGCCATGGCATAGACTGACATGCTAACACCAAAACCTAATAAGATTAATTACCTCTGACATGTTTTTCTTTCCTTTTAGCTGAAAACCTGCAAGAGAGTCTACAACTTCTGTGCCTCTGACGCTCCCAGTGCCCAGGTGTGGATGGACAAGATCCAGAGCTGCATTTCAGATGCCTGAGACACAGTGGAGCCCAAACACTGCCAGATTACAGGTGGAGACGGGTTAAAGTGTGGAAGATACCACAACCATTTAAACGTCTGTGTCGTCTTTGGGACCGTAATGACAACAATAAACAAAGTGCCTGGTAGTGTTAACTTACACTATAACATTTTCAGACTTGTTGCTTAGCTAATGTCACTACTCCATTGGTCAGCATCATATGAGTAGGTTGGCGTGTTACCTCCAGGCCTTAGACAAGAACAAAGTAAAGATAAGCTGACCTTCTAGGAGACTGCACTATCAAATACCCTGCTAAATGCTGTAAATATACCAAGCAATATCACTGGCCATTCAAACTGTGGGTAAAACTTTAGATTTAAAATGACATAAACAGCCTATTAAATAATTTCTATCAGATATTTTTACTACAACTAATGTCGCTGCTTAAAAATTACTATGAACCGCCAAAAACTCATGAGATTTTAATGCACAATATGAAAAAGGAATTTGTTTGCACTTGTCTCGAAAGTATGCACTCCTCAGAGATTTTTAACAGATGCAGAAAATAGGCTATAGGCATCACTTTACAATGTACATAAAACAGCATAGAATACATGAGAAGTTTTGCACAGCGCATTCAAAAATGTTACCTGACATTTTCTATTTAAATACTGTATGTGATGTTTCCTTTGGTTGAATGTGTTTTGTTGTTCGATTAACATGTCTTATATAAGGTAATGTAAATTATTTTTTATATTAAATGTCAACAGTTTTATTGTTCGTGCCTATGTTTCCTGTACATACGTGTGACATTTCATTTTATATACTGTATTTACTTAACTTTTCTAACTGTAATTCTAATGTGACCAATTAGTCTTTTTAAATGTGTTAATACCTGGATGGCCTGACTCATATTTAATTGCGTTATAAAATACAAACATGCTCTGTATTTAATAAGGGCTTTAATAGAACTGATTGGACCAAGTGGTTTCTAAGATTTTCCTGTGCCCCACATTTACTAGTCCAAGAACACTATGAAGAAGCACACTAAAACTACTTAAGATGTCAGAGGTTTTGTTACTGTATCTATACCATGTGTTGTGGTGACACTAATCTTTGAAAATAAATCAAACATACTTGAAACCACCACTGTATGCCTATATTTTCTATTAAAACTTATGTATTTCTATTTCATTTAAAGGTGCAATGTGTAACTTTCCTAGTGGTGGGTACACTACCTGCTTGTGGCCATAGAGATGTTATTGATGGAAAACATATTCTTACGCCTCCCCACTGATCCGACCTGGAACTTGGCCTGATGACACCTATCTACCTAAGTTTGATGCCTCCACCAGAAGTAACACAGAAGCAGCACTTAAAACAATTATTTAAGCCTTAGCCATACATACAATCTAAAGTACTATATCAGAATAATAAGAAATCTTGATTTTCATTTTTTGATACACACTAAACTGAATTCATCTGGTCTCAACTGGATTTTGACTCAAACTGGCTCCTCTTTGACCTATTTAACACTGTTTTGTCCATTAAGAATCTAAATTTCCATTTTATTAGTTTATTAGATAATTGAATGCTCTATAAATATTCTGGCAGAGTATTTTCCATGTGTTATTTGGTCTTAAATTCTGTGTCTCTCTTTGGGTTGTGGGGGTGTGGGTAACTGGGTGTTCAGACTGGCAGCAGGTGCAGAGCCATAGCAGCAGCAGCAGCAGCACCATCTGGATCCTCTCTTTGGGTCCACGGGATTCAGGGATTAGGCCCCACGCCTGTGCAGAGGACACGCTCCGGAAGTTATCCACTGAGGGGGCGTTCACACACACCTCATCAAAACTAGAACTAATCTAGGACTGGAATGGGACCAAACCAAATCAAGACTTTAATGTTTTTGGTCAGGTTTCACAACCTGTTTGTCTTCATGGAGCTGTTATTGCTTTGCATGAACTGTTCCACAGTATGCTGTTAAACTTATCTTATTTTCACCTCTACACAGAACTGACCTGTAACTTGGCCTGGTGGCGTCACATGCTTGTCTCCACCAGAGATACATAAGTTAATACCCTACAGTCTGTGGAACGTTTCCATGATGACAAACAGGTGGGGACAATCCACCAGAAAAGTTACCTAGTGTACCTTTAGGGGGGTTCAAAATAGGACAAATGTGAATAAGATTATGAATAATAGCGTGACTCCAATGGCATTTTAATGGAACATTTTCCACACATTTTTAGTCACTTATTAATCTCTCAAAACTGCATTCCTTCAGACCAGACCAAATCAACTATGTAACCTAGAAATGAGGAACATTACATAAGCATTGCGTGAAGAGACTTTTGTTGCTCATTTCATCTTCAAAGCTTCAGTCTAAATGATTTTATTATTTATGAAAACACAATTTATTTGTAATTGTTGTCTTATGTGACGTGATGAGATTAATATTGTTTGATTAAATTTGATTTTGTTGAAAAAGACAAATTTAAGGCAACCTTTGCACGTAGGTCTTTTTTTCCTGAACTTCACAGCTGCACAAAAATGCTTGTTGCATGAAACAATGGCTTTACAAGGGCCCTGAAAAATACTCGGGTGACAGATGATAGTGATTTATTTTATTGGTCTGTTTCCGTAGGGCCTCCTCCTCAATGTGTGTAGTGTGAGAGCTGCTGGGGGCCCGTCTGAGGTCCACCTGCTCCACAGCGTCCTCACTGGTCCATCGCAAAACACCAGGAGGACTGGGTCAGATTCCTCAAACTCAACACTGAACCAACCGAATAGGCTACATTATGGGAGATTTTATAGTTTCGAGCTGTTGGGGTTACTATTCATTTCATATGTTATTATATAATTAGTTTTAAGTAGTTAATTCCTGTGGCAATAGTCAAAATTTTTCTGAAATTATATAATTATTCTGAAACCCATGGATATGTAGTCATTTTAGGATTGCAACAGATAATACATTTCCTGGCTGGCTTGACTGGTTCTTTTAGTTGTGTCTTAGAATAAATTGTGACAAATTTTGTAACATTTAAAGTAATATTAGACACCATGTAAATTCACTTTTAAAATGTATTTTATTAAATTGCGCATTGACACCACTGGGCAGTAAAGCTCATCACCATCAACACTAGGATGTTGTTACTCAGAAAAAGGAAATCTGTCAGGCATATTTCTGTGCTTCAGATTACATGGGCTGCAGATATTCATGACTGGGATTAGTATAATTTGTCACAGGCATTAAGGGTACAAGTGTCTGATGGTGATTCAGCGAGAGATGGCCTTATTTTTGGATAAGCTGTTTTCCTGTCTGGGATAAGAAAATGTCTTTGGACCAAATGGCTGCATGCCTCTCCATTCCAGGGAACAGTTAATCTTTTGTTATTTTAACAAAGGTTGTGTTTTGACCAAACATTACAGGATTAGACCAACATATCATTAATAAAAATATCTATATGAAATTGATTTTAAGCTGCTTTTGCCAAGTTCATCAAATAAAAAAAATTTAAAAAATTGGTCTCTATGCAAGCTAAATCAGCTCTATGTTTTGACACCCCCAGCAGTGAGGAGCCTAATTTTAATTTCACTGTTCAAATGAGGACCCCTAGTGGATAATAATACATTACAAAAGTATTGATAACAAGTACATATCACAAAAAATGTGTCAAAAACATTTCAAATGTACTCAGCTGAACAAATCTAGAGAAAGAATAAACTGCAGTGTACAGTATATGAAATTATAAAAGCAATATAAACATGTTTTTAAAATGCACGCAAAGCAATAACTGGCTACATAAAATTATGTTTACACAGTTTTGGTCAGTATGGTGCTCTGTATTTGCTGATTCACTGGACTTCACTCAGCTGCAGCAGACCAATTCTTATTTTTCTGCCAGAACCTCTTGCGTACCTCCAACTCCCCCTCTGTGAAGGCTGACGGTCCCCAGTTAGTGATTAAGTGAGGCCTTTTATGACCTACAAAGGTAAGAAAATATATGTGCTGTACAATCTTTGCAGACTGTTTACAATTAAGAAAACTTCCATAAAACAATTTAACATATACCTGGCTGTGTGAGACGCAGCAGTCCTTCATATCTGGTGATCACTATATTGTTGTTACATTTGTTTGCAACGTGCTCCAGTTTTCGGGTCACATCCTGTAAGTATATAATTTTGTAAAAATGACATAATAAATCTGTATTAAATTAACAGTATAATCACATCTTGAAGAGTAGAATAATAGAAAGTCATGTATATATTTATATGATTAGTTGACCTGATAGTGCTGGTCAGTCCGGGCTCTTTGCCTCTCCAGTCTCTCCAGCTGCTGAGTGGCCTCCTGTAGTCTCCTCTCTTGGTCCTGCATTTGGGCCTCCAGCTCTTGTCTCTGGGTCTGACTCTGGGATAGCGCCCTCTGCTGGTTTAGGTGCATCTGCTCCAACTCTGCTCTTTTCAAGACCTCCTCCTCCAAAAGCCTAAAAAGAATTACACAGAAAATTCAGATTCAGATTTATTCAGAATAAATCTATTTTTAGGCTACAGACATATTAATGATACAGTAATATTAATAATTCTTGACAATATAACATTTTTCTGATGCACTCTCATGCAACAATTCATATATTGACATTTCAGTATATGGGGGAAGTAAAAGTATGACCTAACTTTCTAAATATGATGGCATAAATTATTTTACAGTTTAAAAATATATTTGAGGAACTATATACGGTAGATAAAATATGGGGAAGTATCTGGAGAGTGTACAATATAACAAACCTCGCCTGCAGTTCAGTCTTGGCCTCTTGGTCTTGTTTGGCCTGTCTCTCGTCTTCTAGCGCCTCCTGCAGGCTGTGGTACATATTCTCCAACTCCTTCGCACGGAGGAGGGAATGCTCTAGCTCTGATGACTTCTGTGCCACTTGCTCTTCCACCTGGAGTCTCATCTTAAACACAGAGACATCCCAAATCAATGAATTTCTTGGCACTGGAATAAACAACACTGTTTGTACATAATATGTAGTCACCATTTTCTCTCTCTCTAGATCCAGCCTGAAGCAGTCCTGCAGATCTAAATTAGTCTTCCTTCTCTCATTCTCTATGTAGATATCTTCCACTCTCTATAAAACACAAGTATGATTTGTTACATTTAGTTTGTACAGCAGGTGGTTCTAGGTTTAGTTTCAAATAGTCAAATTACTCTGTGGTTACACAATAAACCATAAACCTTTTTTTAAAAACTATGTTGACTAAATACAGTCAAAGTTTAATCCCAGCTACTAAAGCGGGTGTGTTGGTAAAAAAACTATTTTAGAAAAGAGAAGTGAAAAGGTGCATATGGTGCCCTGCCCATGCCACTCACTGATGGCCATGCTCTACTGCTTTTCATTCGTCATCTGTTTTATCTGGATTGGAGTTTCCCTCTCTTTGTGTTTGCCCTATGCTTATTTTTAGATGTGTTTACAATGTCACTAATCAACCAGGAACAGTATAACCAGGGCTGTTCCGAGCATCTGGGACGCCATGTGCAAAATTCAGTTTGGGGCCCCTCTATTCACTATTCAAAAAGTTGCTGCAGTCATGTTTGGTTTTAAGTAAAATTATAATTCATTAAGAAGTGATACACACTTGAAAGAAAGATATAGAAATATTCCCCATTTTAATGAATATTGTTATGAACATGCATGAATATTGGTGAACTAAAAGGGTTCATTTATGTACAGTACCTTCTCCAGAGTCTCCAGTTGCTTCTGCTTGTTCTCATTGGTGGCCAGTAGCTTCTTGATCTGCTCCATCAACTTGTCCTCTGCAACCTGCTGTCTCCTCCTCTGCTCCCTACGTTCCTCACGAGCCTGACGCTGAGGAGGCAGCATCCCCAACTTCTGGATCTGAATGCACTTTTCAATGGCTGAAGTTTAAGAACGACCATAGAGTTAAAAGGAGGCCATACTAACAAACTACAAACATTTGATAAGAAGATGCTTACCTTTAATCCATTCCCTTTTTTTCATTTTATCTGATGCACTGACCACAAAACTTGTGTCACCACTTTTGATGGAAAAAATACAGCTTTTTCCATCTTTATCTGGCAGAGACTGTGTGGACAGAGGGTAGTATTTACAAATTTTAGAGGAGATGCAATGTTTAAATTTTAATGTGCCAAATTTACCTCAACTGTGCAGTTGCTATCTATAACAACTATTCCTTTTATCTCCATTAAATCCTCTGAGACATAATACTCCAGGGAATTGGTTCGAAGCACAAACCAGTACTCTGTCCAGTTTTTACCTTTGGGGCATCTTTTAACCATGTGTCCCTTAAAAAGGGACATAATTGTTGCTTGCTTGTTTGAAAAAATCTGAAATTATGATTTGAAAGTAGCATGTGATACCTGCTTGAGTATGCCGAGAATGAGCTCTTCAAACACTTCATTGATGGCTGTAGACAGAGTTCGGACACTTTTGTTTTTGAAAAAATGCATTCCCACAAGCTCAATCAGCTCCCAAACAGTTAGAGAGTTTGTATCATGCAAATTCCTTTCAAGATGATACTCTGTAAAGTTTCTTCCACTCCATATGTCACCCATAGCACTGGTCAACATCTTCAATAAATATTCAATCTGCACAAAACACATTTATAGATATTACAGATACACAGATACAGCTGTGTGGAAGTCTGGCCAGTAGTGATGGTCCTAAATATTCCCCAATATATGGGGTAAAAATAATGTGTTTCATAGGTTAATTGTGTAACCACAGTCACAATGTTAGCCCATTTTCTTGTCTATAAAATTTGTATTCAGTGCATTAGACTTGCCTTTTTGAACAGACTAACTAGAGGACACACTGGGAACAACATATGGACACACAGAGCAGCTTAGAACAAATATGTGCCAAGTATGAGATACATTTTCAATATTAGACATCTGGAGAAGCAATATACTGTATATAACCAAGTTTTTCCTCAGTGCTCACCTCCTGGTTTACAATGTACAGTGGGTATTTGCTCTCAGATAACAAGTTGAAGATGCACCAGACTTTGTATGCATCGTCATGTGAGATGCGCAGATGTTGAATGGAGAGGTTTTTCTTGTAACACAACATCCAGCAGAACTTGAACAACTCCAAAATGTCAAAATTGTCTTGTACCTAAAAAAAATTAAGGGGCAATATGCAACTTTTTCTGGTTTGGAGCATTCATTCTTATCATTAGAAGTGTTGCCGCTCTACACAGTAATTTGGTCCGGTGGTGTCACCTGCTTGTCTCCATGAAGATGGTCAGTTTTAAGACCATACTGGGGAATATTGTACCAAGCCAATGGAAACAAGTAGGTCCCGCCACCAGAAAAGTTGCATGAAGCACCTTTAAATTAGCTTATTTTTCCACACATTTAAGTGTATTGTATTGCCTTGTAGTAAATGTTACAAATGAATTATATACATAGACTGTAATATACATTTTAGTCCACCTTATTGAGGATGTAGTTGCTCAAATAGGGCATGTATCCCTGGTTGGACAGAGGACCCGGCTCTTCACCTTTGAAATGCTTTTCCAGCTCACAAAGATCAAAGGGGATCTTCATCACAGCACAAAGATTGACAGACAAAACCTGTAAAGTGCAAACAACCCGCATACTTGTAAATCTACATATGAGATTATTTGTGCATAATCTCCAAAAGTTTCAAAGCCAAGAAACACCATTTTATAAAGTTTTGCAAATACAAGCAAAAACATTTATGTGCCTAGAACGTGAGAACCTGAATTATTCCAAAACACTGCAGATGTAATGTGAATTAAAATCCTTTCAAGTACCACTTAAATTTGGCATTTAAAATTTAAGTTGATCATCAAAATAAACAGACCTTTAACTGAGATTTGGATACTTTTCCACGAAGATCCACATCTAAGGCTGTGAAAGCATGCCAGATACATTTCAAAAGTTCTTCCTGGTCCCACATTTTGTCTTGGCAAAAGAATTAAGTTTCCTTACTAGTCTATTGTGAAAGCACAATTGAGAGAAGAGCTTATTACTGTAATGCTTGATTGAAATGATTTTCATACTCTCTCATGGTCCACCCAAAAAGAAAAAACACAAGGGAATACATCAGAATGCAAATTTACAAAAAAAACACTCAAGACATTCCCTTAGCTTTTTTAATTATGTCGTTGTATATATAGATGATTTATCCATACACCAACCAAAAGCTTGAGACCTTCACGATAAGTCCAATTGTACATGCGAAAAATGTAGTCAATTGTACTTCCAGTGCTCACAAATGCATTTCCTATAGCCATACTGAACACCAAGAGCATTCTTTTTTTTTTTTTTTTTTTACCTGAATTTGTCGTTTACAAGTTTTCCACAACCCTCTCTGTAACAATGACAACCAGCCATTACTGAAGTCACTTCCAAGTAACAAAGTTACAGCGGTTCAGTTTAAA
Source organism: Boleophthalmus pectinirostris (assembly GCF_026225935.1). Classification (NCBI taxonomy): domain Eukaryota; kingdom Metazoa; phylum Chordata; class Actinopteri; order Gobiiformes; family Gobiidae; genus Boleophthalmus; species Boleophthalmus pectinirostris. The sequence goes on from NW_026571140.1 coordinate 23,831,450, forward strand.
TAGTCCTCAATTAAAAAATTTGCAGTCCAATACAGAAGGCTAGGAGACCTGAACAATATGAAAGTGCTAGTTATTAATTTACAGAGATCAGGCATCACATAGTGCTATGAAGTATCCAATATGCTACATATGAATACAGCTGTTGATACCTTACAAACGCCTTAGGTCATTTTCAAGGCTACTTGAAAAAAAATCAATAACCTTGGCTTCTATGTACATAAACCTGTTTTGTTTATGCAGGAGATAAATGTTATCACCACAACCAGAGGTATAACATGGCCTCTTGGCCTCAGTGATAATGGATTTTGTCCCATTTTCTAATGTGTTGCTATTAACCCCCAATTTTGTTTGAGTGGGGAAGAGTTGCCATTATAGCTTCCCCTCCACTGGACTCCAAAAGACAACGTTGTTCAGAGCTTCTTCTCTTGCATCGTGCTCAAGTTTAAGTTGGTTTGTTCGCCTCAGCCACTGGTTACATTTTGGTTGCTTTCCCACGTCTTCTGGTGGATTTCCAATAACAGTTTGAAGAATGACTGAGAAGAACCTGTTCTGGAACCACTACTTAAGGGAACAACACAAGCTTTTTCACTTCACTACAATCAGTCACAGAGTAATAAAAAGTAGAATGGAGGACTCAATTCATTCCCGGAGCAGCGCCCCCAAAGTTGAACGTTGGTGGTACAACAGGTGCTGTGAACTTGTATCCTCCGTGTTTCTCAATCATTTTGGATTCTACAGAGAAAGAAAATACATTAGTAATTTACGTCAGAGTGTAATAAAGCATTTTGCACTTGAGACAACTGCATCCAATGACCCATAAAAAAAAAATATTTGGGTACCGTGTGCTGCCCGTCTCTGGTCTGCGAGTGTGCCAATGTCCTGAAGCTGTTTGCCCTGCTCCTCATCCAGTGCCTGTGTCAGAGCCTGGTACCACGCCGGGTCACGGAGCTCAATGTCTAAAAGAAGAAAAGAATTATCATTGCACTGCTTCATAACAACACATTTAGTAGCTAATCAGTACTTGTCTTACTTTGTAATATGGCTTTGAAGATTTGATACTCGTCTACAAAATTGTCTTCATCGTCTACTGAAGTAGTGTATCCCTCGAGTGCTGTCTCCTCTGCATCATCTTCCTCCCAGTCTTCATCATCTCCATCCTCTCCGGCCTGCTTTGCCAACATCTCCAGATACTCCTGCCCCTCTTCATCAATATCGTCCTCATCACTGTTAAGTTCAGCTAATAAAAAAAAAAAAAGTAGAAAATAAACAAATTATAGACTTTTCTGGAGCAGAGGTTTGATTTTAAGCACAGTCCACGACAGGAACGGTGACATGAATAATAATTTAAGTGGACATACAAACAAAAAAATGTGTGGATCATGAGGTCATACAAAAAAAACAAACAATAAATCACAAATCCTACCAGTTTCATCATCTTCTTCCCCATCTTCATCATCGTCATCATCATTCTCATGCTCAGCCCGGCAAGCATACGCCCTCTTAAGACCGCTGAAGAGCATGATGGCAGCTGGCAGGAGCTGACCGGCCACTTGGTTGACAGCCTGAGGCCTGTGGTCAAGGTCCATCAAGGCGCAGAGACCCAGAATGGCCATTTTTCTGTCATGTAGTCTGCAGAGGAAAGAAATTTAGAATTATACTATTGTTGTCACCAAGTTGTAGCTCAATTGGTGTCAATGGTTTAATTATTCCATTGTATCAAGTCCGTTTACCCAAGGAAGCAGTCAATGTCTTTGAGCCACTGTGATATGAAGTGGTTAGTGATTGGCTCGGTGTTGTTGGGGAAGCGGAGATTCTCCAGAGTGTTGAGGAGAAGAGGAGGGCTGTAGTAAAGTGCTGCTATGGCGACCTGCAGACACATGGTCCTCAGCTCGCTGGTCTTCACCTCCCTTGTCAAACGCTCCAGTGCAAGAGCCACAAACAGGGGCACCACCTGCAATAATGACATTATGTTTATTCAAGCATGAAACAACAGGGTGTGTCCCATACATGAAACAATACATTTTTACTTTTTCTAACCTGGTCAATGCCACGGCCCTTGCACTGAAGAATAATAACTTCCAATAGTTTAGCAGCATGGCATTCTGGGTCTTCACCGGGGTCCCCTGTTAGGATCTGAGGGAAATGTCTTGTAAGGCTCACTTCTAAAAACAGTTTATGGCAACAGTACCAATAAAACTTCTGTTTTATTTACCTTCTTGCACATGCTAAAGATAATCTCCAGGTATTTGGTATCAGAGAGGAGTGTGTCAGTATCTACTGTGACATAGTTGTGAAGAAGTGGCATCATATCTGAAAAAGGCAATTTATTGAATTTGTTAAAAATTTTCTAACCATATATACCATAACAAAAAATGCCCATGTTGTAAGAACAAGCATGCACCTGTGAAGTAATCAAACCCATCCTGCTGGAAGACTTCATACACAAGTGGAAGCAGCTGCCACATTTGAGGTGACACCTGCTGGCACGTCAGGCTGTGAGCTAGGGACAAGATCTCTTCATAAAACTCTGAAAAACAGAAAAACGTTACATATTTTTCTTTAGCACTATTCAACATAAAGGCCAGCAATGAGGTGCAATGCCATTCTACAGTCTTGCTTAGTGAGCTTACCAAGAACATGCTGCTGCAGCACAGTTCCAATAACCTGCAGACAAATGCCTTCCAACTGCTGAGTGATCTACAAGAGCACAGAAAATGTATCACCAGATTGAAAAATGTATAATACAAAAAATACAGAATTTACCCAGTTGGATAAATGCATTTTAACAATTTAGAAAATTTTAACTGACAATAAATGCATGTCAGATTTCCCATTCTCTGGTTTTATAAATTAAATGGCTCTAGTTTGGTCAGAAATGGCTGTCTGCCTGAGCACTATTTCTAGAGTGTGGCTCAGCCTGTGAGTCATTTTGAACATGGTGAGAACAGAACGTGTTCCCAGGAGTTGGTGGGAGGCTGAAGTGTGTTGGCAGAAGCTCCGTCCGAATGAAGAGGGCTCTATGGAAATGACGAGCGAGTGTGGGCAACAGCAGCTCACCTCTTTGTGGTCCTCTACAACACTTAACAATGTGTCAATGGTGTTGAGGATGCCCATGGCCGTCACTGCCTTGTCATCTCCTCCCTCCTCATCTGGCCCCGTCTGAATCACCTGATTGAATGTCATTGCCTGAAAATGCAAACCATTAGATTCCAATCCACACAACAAAGTTTAATATGTATATTAATTAATTTATTAGGACTTTTCACTGGAGCAGTGATCATGATAGATGTCAGTTGTACTAACCAGATGTTGTGTCATTTCCACTGCTATGGGTGTAACTTCCTCACTGTATTCACAGATCATCTTCTGTATGACATTAGTGAGGTCATCATTCTCAGTCTCTCTGACAATGTGAAGGAGCGCTTGCATCACGGGCCTGATGAACGGAGTAATATATTCTTTGGCTAAAACAAGATTTAAGACACAAATTAGTTACATTTTAGACAATTAAAACAGAGGGTTAACATGCAGTGCACATACCTTTTTCTTGGTTGCTGATGAGAACCTGCAAAGCAATAGCAGCCTCTACCTTCACTGGCATCTCATTGTCATTTATCAGGCAAAGTCGAGTGAGCTCAAGAGCGGACTGCAGGTTCTGGTCACTTTTGAACTTCACCTCACAAAAGTAATGCAGCACCCAGCATGCCTTCAAGTTTAAATAAACAGAAATTAATCAACGTTTTGCAAATGAACAAACCAACTGTGAATAAGTCTTAAGGCCAATCACGCTTACCCTAGCTCTCATATATCCCAGTTCACTGCGGAAAAGGGGGAAGACGTGATTCTGCAGCATGAACTCCATCTGGTCCTTGTAAATTTTTTTCTGTTACAAATTAATTGCAACGTTAGTGGCTTAAAACCTTGGAAACTAACAGGTAAACATCAAGTAAAAAAAAAAACCTTGAGTAGAATCTCAGCCAATGATCCTATCATGTGGAGGGCACCATCCTTTTTTCTGGGGTCTGATGCTGGGTCTGTAAGAATTTGGTAGCAGAATCCCATGGTCTTTTGTAGCACCTGATCAGAATATCAAAATCATTAGGTTAAATTTAGAACAATAACATAAGATGTATGAGTTGCATTTAATCCATACCTCTTTTCTCTTCATACAAGCAGTGAACAGTAGTGTTTGTGCTGCTGTTGTGGGGGAAATGAAGTCCTCAAAAACATCTATGAGCAAAAGAAACTTAATAATCAGTCACGCACTTATGTACTGTGTATGCCATGGTTTTCTTCGTACCAAATTTCATGCGAATATACTCGTAGGGATCTTCCTGCCATAACTCCTCATCACTGTCTGTATAACACATGAGGGGGAAAACCACATCCTGAATAATAACCTGCAAAACGAAAACAATGAGTCAAGGATCAGCAACCCAGCCCACGATTGAGAACATAACTAACACTCAGTTATATCAAATTCATTTATACCTGAATGTGTGGCTTGAGATTCTTCCACGTCAGTGCGTGTGCAATTCCCTGGTTGATAAAGTTGAGTGTCTGCTGGAGTACTCGAGGAGCAACATATTGTGATGTCTTATACTGATATAAGACTTTAAGGAGTACCTACAAAAAAAAGAATACTTGAATTTTGAAAATTTCCATTTCAGACCTAAACAGGATGGGAAAAAATACCCAACATACCTGCTGTGCTGCAACTGCATACTCTTTGAGGAAAAATTCTGCAAATTCTGTGTACTCTTTGGTTGTGTTGCCTGGACTGCCATATCTAGAATACGATTATAAACGATTATTTTTAGAAACAAAGATTTTTTTCTTTCTTTCTAAGTGAATAGTTCAAAGCTTCACCTTTCAAACAGTCGAGCCAAGATGTGAAGTGCCCACTTCTTACACTTCCACCACGGCAGCTCAGGGCGCTCATCCTCATCGGTCTGCATGGTCTCCTAGATAACAAAATACACATTGCCAACAAAATTCTACAGCATCACCAAAATATTCAATGCACAGAAATGAATGCGCCCTTACTATAGGAACATCTCTGTCCACTATTGTCCTGAAGATTCCCATCCATTCTGTTAGATTATGTCTGTTGATTAGCTCAAGGGGAAGGTTGTACTGAATAGATAAAAAGAAAAAGGTATGACAAACACATCAAAATATAGTTTCAAAAGAAAACATGCAGTGCAGTTACCTGGAAGAGGGCATAGAGGATTTTGAGGATTTGTTTCTGGATCAGGACAGACTCACTGGAGGGGTTTGGGAGAAGCCGGATGAAGAGGTCTTTGAGCATGGGCATGAAAACATCCATGGCAGCTATCAAAGGCTGACGCTCCTCTGGCTTTTTGTATCTGTTTCACACAGTTAAAGTTACACTATGGACTGTAATAACACTTTAACATCAGAGAGATTGACTTACTCATAGTTTTTGACAAGCTGATAAAGACAAAGCAAGATTCCAAGCCAGGATCCACTATTATCCGACTGCAGATAGAAAGCAATTTTGTCCACAAAAGACCTCCACTTGACAGGGTAATCAGTCTTGATCATATGATGAATACACGTTGTCAACTGGACTCTAAGTAAAAAGTATAATAGTAAATTAAAGCTTCCACAGAAAAAGCAGTGTGCCATCTAATTTTTGAGTATATGGGGCCATAGTTACCTGATGCGCTCAGGAGAGTGGATGATAGCTTCTATTATGTTCTCTCGAATAAAGTCCCTGTCCGCCTCAGGGATGTTATTGGCTGGCGTGTCTGTGCCCGAGTCATCACCATCACTCCAGTGTTGAGTGATCATGTTCTTAAGGTAAATTACACCTATTTATAAAAAATAAATAAATAAAATGTTTACAAAATACCCACATACAATACAGAGCCCAGAAATCCAAACAACAAAAGAAAGAACACTGAGAAGTTCAAATGTTTTGAATGTGGCTCACAGGGAGAGCTCCAGGAATGAAGAAGATGCCGGACCACTGACTAAAGGAAGGGCCATCAAAATCCAACATACTGACGTAGACTTTATAAGCAACAGAACAGCAATGCAAATGTGTTTACAAAAAATTATGAATTACCTGCTTGTCTGATATCCAAATCCAGTTGACCAGACATGGTGAGTTGCAGCAGAGTAGACACAAAGTTAACCTGGGTGTGAGCCTGTGAACCAGAAACAGACATTTGTCTATGATGACACTGATATTGATGTAAAATTGCTTGTCTGTAATGAACAAATGAATCACTGATACCATGCAATCATAAACGTTGCAAAGACTTTAAATGCCTCTAGCCTTCACTGGATGATAGCACAACACAATTACCGCGGGCTGGAAGTGAAGTCATTCCAAACTACAGTGTCATGGCATGTGAGCACTGCACTACTCATGCTTATGTGAGTGCTAAAGAAAAACGTAGAGGATGCCAGGCCAATAGGTTTAACAAACATAAGTGTTTTAACCAATAGCATAAATACTCTATGAAAGAATACATTTTCTTCACTTGTGAAAAGTAAACAAAACAAAGGTACATGTGCAAATGTGCATTGTTAAGAGGTACCTTCTAACGTAATGGATACAAGAAGAAATGTGAGAATAGAGACAATCAAAAACGATTTAAACTAAAGCAATGTTAATGACACCTAAAAGGTATGAGCATTTGTAAAGTAGTAAAAAATGTCATGCGCAATCCAAAATCATTAAAACTGACGTATGAGTGGGATATAACGGAAGCATTTCAGGTAATATTTATAACTTCGGAGAAGATAAACTTGTTTACTTGAAGTATTGTCACAGTGACACGTGAGCAGCAGCTCATCCACAAGCAGCAAGGTTAGCTCGCCTCGTTTAGCTACAGACACGCTTAGCCTGCCATTAAATGTGGCACTGACCATAGCCTTTCAATCAACCAGCCTCAAATTCAGCCAAACACAGTAACAGTAACGACAAGGAAAAGTGTATACTCTAGCAGAATTTTTCAAAAGTGCGCAATAGCCACAGCAATTACTGCCACAGATCAGGCAGAGGGGGCTAACGGGACACAGCGGCACAGCTGGCTCGGTTTGGGCTAACACTTGCGCTGATTCCTGACACCTTAGATATTATGGGTGGAAAATAACACTAGGTCACTAAATATGAGCTCCACATATGACAGCGCATCTAAAAAGCCAATATCACTGCATATCGAGTGACGGGACACAGCGTAGGTTCGCATAGGGTAATGGAGATCGCTCCATCTTGATGTTGTGAACGGAGGCCGCGCTGAGACCGCGCCACTATTGCCATCGTTAACCGACAGACTTTTACCTCGTTCAGCCGCCTCTCCGCGGCCTCCCGCAGATTGGGGTCCATCGTGCCCCGAAGGGCCTCGATCAGAGCGTCAGGATCCATAACGAGAACTCTGCTTACGACTCGGATTTAGTTTTGTAGAGGTCCGTCAATTCCCAGTCACTGCGCACATGGACGCACAGCTCTCCGGTTACCCGGCGCGAAAGGAAGGAGCGGAGAAGTACCCGGATAGTTCAGCGCCGCACTTGTGCAACATGCACATCCGGCGGCGCTCAGGACACTCTGGGAGTTGTAGTCAAAGTCTTTTAGTCCATATTTTGATCTCCCAATTTTAGTTGAAGAACACATTTTAGACTATGTCACGTAAACTTTCAAGTTCCAGAAAGAAATATTGATATTGAATGGACTATCTATCGTTCACTGATATAGTTCTTCATGTGCTGATTTTGTGCCATACATAGATACGTACTACATACATTCTATAACAGTTCACGACGCTTTTATTTTGGTGCAATCCAAAATTTATCTTTGAGCTTGACTTGAGTTTTCTCCATAGAAATAATGGTTTTCTGATAGGGGGCGCTGTTTCTCTTGCCCGCACACGAAGGTAAAAGGTCATGGCATTTCGTCACAAGACTGTACTGAGAAACTCGCCGGTTGTGGTTGATTCCGTTTCTGTTACCGATTTTCTAATCCCCGATCTGATTTGAGCCGAGAAAAATGGCTAAAAGGCGGAGAGAAAGACAAGAAATAGACGGCCTCTCCTCGACACATGCGGAATCAAATGAGGATGCGAGTAAAACACCGATACTCAAAGGTATGTCCATGCTACGCTTGCGGCTAAACGCTAAACAGAAGAAGGCAACGACACCCTTGAGAAACAAACATCTTATGCCACTCTAAAGGCTGTCAATAGATATTTCTAAGGCGCTCGCTGTTTTAAGAGAACGTGGCCTTAGATATGCTGAATGTTTTTCTCTCACTTGCTCTAATGTTCAAACGATATGAGAGAGATGGACAGAATCGGTTAAATATCGCTGACGACCCTTTCAAGTGACTCGTTGGTCATTTTCCACTGATGTGTAAATATTAATGACAGGTAGGTGAGCAGAGGTCAAAAACGCATAATTCATAGGTCATTTATCTTTATTAGTTATAAGAAGCAGATCATTGCATTTCACTTTAGGACAAACAACGTTTTGGCTGCACATATTGCAACTGCTCGTATCAAATAGGAAAATCCTTCCTTAAATCATTGTCCCCCTTAACAACAACATCGCATATATTTCTGTGATAACTTGCTATAACATGCTTTATTCCACAGAATCCCCCCAGCCAACTCAAGGGTCAACGCGGATGTCACTTCTTATTTTGGCTTTTATCTTCACATGTTCTGCCTCTTTCATGTACCTGGTCTACAGACATTTCCCTGAGCTCTCTGAGTAAGGGTTTGATTATTATTTTAAGATATGAAGTCCTATGTAATGTCTTACATATTTAGAAATCTAGTATTGCAAATGCTACATAATCACTAATTTTGGAATGTCTTTCAGAGACGAAATGGAGAAAATCAAGATCCCTAAAGATATGGAAGATGCCAAAGCTTTGGGGACAGTGTTGTCCAAATACAAAGATACATACTACACTCAAGTACTGGTTGCATATTTTGCAACATATGTTTTGTATCCTTTCAGAAACTACATATTCTTTCTGTATTGTAAATTAGTAAATAATAATTCAGTATTGGTCTTATCATATACCTGCAATAACTATATGGATGGCCTATAAGATCTACATTACATTATATCATATTATGTTTTTTTTTTTTTTTTTTTTTTATCATATTCCAGCACTAAACCTGGATTTAGTACACTACCACTGATATGAAAAAGTGAAAAAATTCAATTTTGTTTGCACCTTAACATCAATCTTAGTCTTCAAACATTTGCGATACCTGGATCAATTTTTCTAAGTATCCTGTCAGGATATCTCTATCCTTTCCCCCTGGCCTTATTCCTGGTGTGCCTGGTATGTTGAATATGCTAAATGCATTGATACAGAAAATGTAATCTGAGGTGTGTCGTATGAATCACGCATAGCCATTTACTGCTGTACATTTTTATTATTTACAGTATTATACTCTGGTCACTGCAATAAAGTGAAATGCATGTTTGTACCTGCATCAAATCACACATTAATGTTATAGTTTTGTGCATAATGTGTATTACTTTTCAGTGCTCTGGCCTGGGGGCTTCTTTTTGTTATATGCTGTCTTACTTGGTGGGTAGACCCATGGTTTACAAATATCTCACAGACAGAGCTCAGAAATGGTCTCAGCAGGTGAAATATCCAAAATGTGTAATGATTAACAAACCCAAGCATTGGGTTATAATTAAATTTCATGTCATTCTTTTTAAAGGTGGACAAACATAGGGATCACTTGATAAATTACATAATCTTCCTGAGAATCACCCCGTTTCTTCCCAACTGGTTTATCAATATAACATCCCCTGTCATCAATGTGCCTTTAGGGGTGTTTTTTATTGGTACCTTTTTAGGTAACTTCTTTATATTTCTTCTTAAGTCATTATAAATTTTATTTTTCAATGATCATATTTTAAAATTTTTTCAGGAGTTGCACCGCCGTCCTTTGTTGCCATAAATGCTGGGACAACACTGTACAAACTGACCACAGCTGGAGAAGCTGTGTCCTGGAACTCTCTGGCTGTGCTGGGGATACTAGCAGTGCTTTCCATTTTACCTGTGTGCTTCCAGAGGAAACTACAGAAGAAACTGGAGTAGAGCACTTCACCTCATGCTTTCCTTGTGTTCCTCCTCAGCTCAGGAACAATGCAGCTGTCGCTCAACTGGCTGTGTGTTTGTGTGCATCCACACTGCTCATGACGCTGGTTACTGACCACCAGCTCAATAAGAACTTACTGATAATTACCAAATGCATGCAGTGGTTGAGTGGTCCATTGTACTGCAAGGAATGCTGTTTGCATTGGTTAAGTTTCTGTGAGTTGTATTATTTGTATGCATTTTAACATCTAATAATTTATAGCTCATTTATTTGAAGGTGCTACAGGCAGCATAGAATGGCAAGACCGATTTTATTCACTGTTTTTACTAGTTTATAATACTGCAACAGATACAGATACTGCTCATATGTTTCTGCAACAATTATGTTCTATTCCATTTGCAATATCTTCACACTCATTTTGTGTACACTCTTAATATTTATTGTTCAAATCAGGTCAAATATATGTTGACAGCAATAATTCGCAAATTATTGATTGAACAAAATGTCCTTTTAAAAAATCTTAACTTTTTATACCAGGTGCACAATTGCCAATGTATGTGTTGAAGAGGTAGACTTGACTGATGGTTGCAGCTGATTTTACTGTCACAAATATTCTTCTTTCAACTGCTACTTATTAAAGCTTAGCTAATACATGCTTAGATTGTACTTTGGATAGCATTAATCACATATCATCACATATGATCTTAAAGTATTCCATTGACTTCAGAAAAGAATAACTTTTTCAAAAAAAATATTTAACCTGGTTATTGTGCACTAATACCACACTTTACTTTTATAATACAGAAATAGACAGAAATGTACAGCACTCCCCTAATTACCTCAGTGCTATTGACAGTCTTAATGGTGCCTGCTGACAGCAGTGGAAGAGAGTGGATGGTGCCTATTTTGAGAAATATTTCAATTATACTGCATGCTTTGTATGTTCTGTGCCCCCCCCCCCCCACACACACACACACACCCTCACACCTACCCCCCTTTTTTTTTTCACAATGTTGGTCTTTGCTTGTATGCTATATGAAAATATATTGCTGCTAAAGTTGTGGAAGATTAAGTTATACGGTGAATGTACATAGAAAGAACATACATTCTCTTTCATCTGTTAAACTTGCTCAGTTTTAATCTGATGTCTTAATTTGATCTCTGATTTGAAACCCTCAGTGTGCACTGATCAACTTGTTTAATTAAAATTCAACCACAGAGAATGAGTATTATGTCTACTTTTGCTTTTTTATGTGAAATATTTGTGATAGATTGTGATATAATATTCCTACTTTTGTATTTATGTTTAGTAGAAAGACTACTCTCATCACCAGCTATTTTAAACGATGTCTCAAACAATCGCCAAAGAAACAAGAGTGCAGGATTTTGGTGCAAGCATGTTAATTACGTTTCCACTAGAGGGCAGGGTCGGACTAAATTCTATTAGTTGATTATCGTTCTTATTTTTATTGATATAGATGTTTTACGGAAATGTATAGGTGACAGTGTTGCTTCAGTATTATTGGCCTGCCTACCTATTCTAAAAGTCAATATATTATTTTTCGTATTGGCTATTTATCACCCAATGAATGTAGGTCTAACAATTGTTTCATCATTATGTCACCACAACAGCCATCATTTTCATGCTACTAAAATGCATGTTTTCTCACCTCCTGGCAGTTTGTTTGTTATTCTCCCATGGTTGGATCTGTTATTACTAAAGATGATTTTCTAAAGATGATTTTATTCTGAAGCGCCGTGACCGGACGTGCTTGCGGTCGCTGCAGTTTCTGAACGCTGCTGAGTATCGGTAGTGATTTCGAGGCTCAGTACCGCTGATGACATCCGTGATGGCAGAGGCAAATCACCTCCCAGGGGCTGTTTAATATGCTCCCCGTCCAGAGCATAAGGGCACCATTGGACCAGTCTCAAAATGACCACCGGCTTCAGCTCCGGTTCTTGCCGATTCGCAGATTATTTTGTGATCTGCGGACTCGACACCGAAAGCGGACTGGAGCCCGACGAACTGTCCGGTAAGCGCGCTAGCCACTTGGGTAATGCGGTACTGATGCTGTGGTATATTTAATCAGGTCTCAGTGAACATTATATATGTTAAACATTGTGATTATTTTGCTGTGTCAATGTATTTAATGCTCTGAATCATACAATAGGCCAGTGGTTGAGTGCAGGGTAGACTGCGTGTGTGTGTACACAGGGAGGATAACGCAAGGCCTCGCAGCAGCCTGTCTCCGCTGCTCGTACACTCAAGGGTTATTGGATTGTTATGTACATTTTGTTTATGTTTGTGTGAATGCATTTTACTTCGTCAACACGTTATAACCTGGTATAACGTGTACTCTTATTTTTGTTTGTGGCTCGATGGACTTGTCTTTTACAATAATATGTCAAGCTACGTGTGTACAATGCTATTTACACAGAGATGTTGACATGGTTGGTGATGGCTGTTGAGTTCTCCGCAGGATTAACCTAGGACCGAAAACCCATTCGCCCAGTGCATGAAACCTTGTAGTAGCTTCATAGCAGGATATTTAAAAATGTATCTAAAGAAGATTAAGTTACTAGCTTTTTTGCATATAAGGCCATCATGCCTATTTGCATACAGGAGAGATATGCTCATATAAGATAACATGTCCTATATTTGATCCTATTTAGGACTGGAGGAAAACATGCATGTAGTAATTGGACTGCCTAACTTTTCTGTAGCAGGGATCATGTTCAAAAGTATTAGTTTGCTAGTTTGTTGTGGCAATAAATTGACTATAACATTGGTCTTGCCTCCTCACCCCCCATCCCTTCCCCCTAATGATGACTAACAATTTTTGATTTGATATGATCATTTTTTATTTTTCCATATAAGAAAATACATGTTTTTAACAACAGAGGGTTGGTTGTGGTAGACCTCTCAATTGAAAAATTTAAAAGATTAGAGAGAGGTAAAGATAACATCAAATTTCTGCCTAACAGACCCTGAGTACCAAATGTTTCAACACTACGATTTGTTACCTGTACTTTACTAAGTAACTGATGTGAATGAATCTACTGTTATTCCTCCTTAGAGCACCTGTTGAGGTGAATTTGTCAATGCTTGTGGTTAGACGAGTCACTGATGCGATGACCTTAAAGCAGCTGTATGACTTTTGCTCTCTGGAGTGATGTCACAGCTCACATCAGATTAAAGTATTTCATGTGTAAGCTCATGTTGGAAATGACTAAGCACGGTCCAGGGAAACTCCTTGGCTTCATCAAAGAAAGTTCAGGTATCTCTTTCAATACAAACTTAAAAATCATTGTACTTCCCATTTCTACTTCTTGATTCCTCTTCCTGAAAGGGTTTTACTGAAATAGTGACAAAAATAAACTTAAAGAAGCTGTATTGGTTTGGTTGGCTTAGTTTAGCTGTACTGTATATTTGTAAACCTTTATTTGAATGTTACTATTTTGGATATGTTTTCACATCTTGGCTCTTTCAACAGCACATACGCACATTTATAGTAGCAACAGAGTTTTCTCAGTGCTTTGTAGACATTTTTTTTTTTCTAATCTTATTGGTGCTTGCTGTTTGAAGGTTGGGGTTTGCCCTTATCAGCTGTTTCACATTGGAATTACTGAAAGGAGAGGAAGTGGAAATTCCACTGTTATAGCTCATAGACTGTTGATCATATCAGTGAATGTGGTGAATGTGTGCTGCAGGTACGATGATGATGAATCAGTCCTTGTTTATAGTTAATCAAGGTCATGGTGTAAAATGCATCTACGAATGGCAGCGTCTCAGTTGTGGTTTGGCCTCATTTTTCTTTTTAGTCCTACAGAGTTATTTGTATGGCTTGATACTCAGCAGTGCTTAACAGAATGGAGCTGCAAGTAACAATTGTTTTGCTGGTCAATTAATCTATCTTTTATTCAATCTATTCTTTTTATTAATCAATTGGATTAATCGATTGATGAATCTCACCACACTGAAAGTCCATTAGTTTAAATGTCATGACCAATAGTTTGCCACTCTCTCTGATTCTCATATATATCTTATGTTCCTCATTTTTGAAGCAGTAACCCTGACCCATGTTGAATAAATGAAATAAAATGTTATAATGACCATCGCTTTTTGTCAGTCTACTTTGGGCTACATGGAGAGTATTAGCATTTGTATTACTGGCTCCCTCATAGACCTCACTGGAAAACTGGAGCACTGGGACATAAGTACACTCGCACACTGGCCACGCTCATTCAAATGCTAAATATCCTTTTCAATGTCTCCGGCAGACACCCATAAAGCCTTCCCAGCAAACAAAAATATATTCAATGGGACAACATGAAAGCATAATAAGAGTTTGTGGGGTTTTACATATTCAAAGGTGTGAAGATTGCTATCACTGTACCATACTAACACAGTGATGTATTTATAATGCACTCTTTCTATTGTAGTTGAAAATGTGTATTTATTATACAAATATATGTATATTATGGGAATTTCATATGACGTTAGAACTGTGTAGTAATAAGTTATTAGTCAATTAAATATTTGATGCAAATTAATTGATAGGGACCTTTTAGCACACAGGTTTTATTTTTGGTCTTTTTAGTGTGTACTTTTTACACACTTTTATACAAAAAAAACATTTATTGTTACCTGATTAATTTCTTCATCTTATTATTTTATCTTTCTGATATTGCTTGTAGCCTGTGTAGACACTGTCAGCCTAGTGTGCAATGTAGTTCTTTCCCTGTTTGCATAGAGCACATGTGATTTGTCCGGTCCCTCTTGAAAGGCCACCCTTTACATTCTTTCCCATCAGGACCGAGTAATTAAGCCTGCACATTCTTGTCCCTAAGAAAGTGTATTTTCTCTGCACTCCAATCCCACGCCTCCAAGCAGATGTTCTCAGAGCACAATGTTCAACCTCTAACTTAACATAGGGTTTAGTGACTTCCTGTGCACTCACCTTGGCCTGCCAGAATAATGAATGAGCGATCTACAAGACTAGAAAAGCAGATCATATCCTGAAAAAGTTGACAAATTAGTAATATGTGTTTATGTATTTTTTTCTGAGTGCACTTGTTACAGTGCGTAATAATAATTATAAAAATGTACATTAAATAATACTTGTAAATGTAATGTAAAATTCAGAACTGTTCCTTCATCCTATTTTATTTAACTGTTTACCATTTATGGTCAACATTTCCAACCCAAAAGTTTGATTGGTTCATGTTGCATAGATGTTAATTTGATGTTTTGACTGTAATTAAAGTCAGTACATAATCCAGTCATTAATTCTTTGTAATTATGCTTTTATGTTGCATTTTCATCCTCCCTTCATCCTCCCTTCATAATCTTACTCGTTGCACTTGTTTGGCCAGAAATATTCTTGTAGGTGTTTTTCTATCACTAGAGATTTGTTTTTTCCTACAACAATAACCATTAATCCTATATTTTCCTACTTAGAGCCAAATCATATTTCCGATGACTTCAGCCTGTGAGCGCAGTACACATGAGGAGAGTGGGCTGAGCTGCTGTAGTCTTGAGGGCGAGTGTACGCAGGAAGAGAGTTGAAATATGGGGGTGGTCCTTGGCTTTATGAGACGACCAAAACCAGCTCTGTGATGCTTGTCTATCTCTCAGCTTCCGCTCCATTCTTACTGTCAGCTGAAGCTTAATTTGTTGATGACACTGACAGTTATGAAACTGTCAATACTGTACTGGGGTAGACAATATTTAAACATTTGAATTATCATGTTGAAGGAAAATGGATGATCTTATGTCATTCCTTTAGAAATGTGCTAAAACGTATCTGTAAATGATGGTTGAGGTTCAAAAATCTCAAGAAGCGCACAAAACATGAATACACTATTAAATCAACAGTACAGAAATATAATTTACCTTATTAGAATATTATGCTGTAAAGTTTAGTTACTTTTATTTTTACTCTTCTCTTTTTGCTGCCTTTTTGAAAACATTTTTATTTTAAATCTCCAAAATTGTTTCAAATTGTAAAATTAAGATATGTGAAAATAAAGGTCTAGGGTTAATGAATAGGGATGTCAAGATTTTTTTAAAATTGTGATAATTCAAGTAAATAAATAAATTATCTATCATATCCCTACATTTAATGAATCATAAATATAAGGTCAAGTTATTTAGAGACTGTTGATCTTACCAAGTAATACTGGCTGCATAATACTATTTCTGAGGGCCCTCTTTGTTATCTGTGTTTGCCTTAAGGATTTTCATCTTTCAACAGCATCATCATCAACATGTGACAGGTCTTTTGACTCT
This sequence comes from Boleophthalmus pectinirostris, assembly GCF_026225935.1. NCBI lineage: Eukaryota > Metazoa > Chordata > Actinopteri > Gobiiformes > Gobiidae > Boleophthalmus > Boleophthalmus pectinirostris. The sequence goes on from NW_026571140.1 coordinate 23,847,845, forward strand.
CAGGCTTATGACACAAACAAGAATCTTGTCAGCTTCTTGCATCAAGAAAAAGTGAAGTGAAACCCAAACAAAAAGGCTACACACTGCACACCCAGAAATAATTTGTATAATAATAATCCTACACAATAAATATGTTAAAATCATCACATATACATCACATATACATATAATAATCATCACATCATATATATATATATATATATATCTATATATATATATATATATATATATATATATATATATATATATATATATATATATATATATATATATATATATATATATAATATATTTGGTGTCTGACTCACTCCTTCAAAAAGACAGTCTGAGCTTTGTAACCTACTTTCTACAGAGTTGGCAGATTATGAAAGTTACCACAGCAGATTAAGCCTCTAATCCTTAAGGCTGTGGATTCTGTGCCAAGACACTTTGGTGTACCTGTGTCTACTACTTTGCCAGACATGCTGTATCTTTACATGCCAGCTATGGATCTTTGTGGAGAAGACTTTTAATCAATGAACCTTACATAATTACAGTCTCTTACCTGGAAAACCTACTGTGAATGGTTTTCAAGTGTAAAAAGAACTGTTAAGAAACAAATGAAAAATAAACAAAAAACAATCATCTACTTCACTTTGCAATTGATTCTAACACACATATTTTTTAGTGGCCTATTTTTATCACCCTAATTATACACCACAAATATATGAACCTTTGTGTTGCAGTGTTACGTTGGACTTGTGACTGCCCAGGTTGTTTGAAGAAGCTAATATTTTGTGTGATTTCAATTTATAGATGCAATAATAAAAATTAAAAAAAACACTTAAACCAAAAAAAACGCCAAAAACTTTTATTTATTTATTAACAGCTAGTCCTAGGTTTCAGTTGATTATTTTTTTCAGCTTTTGTGTTCTGCATGCACAGCACTGACTGCATGAAGAGGAGAAAACACTACCCTTGTACATAACCCCAGCAGCTGGCTTAATTTAGCGTAGCCACCTGACAGAGACATGCTAATGCCCTGTGTCTGTGTGCAGCCAGCTCTCAGAAGCACAGCTGTGTTTGCACAAACAGAAGTGATGCGCTGTCCACTGAGAACATGGATTTTAATTCTGTTTTTGTTGTTTTATTTGTTGTGTAGCTTTATGCCAGTATATAGAAGCTACTAAATTCAGAGATGGGGCGCGTGGCAAACTAGCAAGGGGAAATGAAGGTAACCCTGGCAACACACACCTCCCTTTAAAACCTGGGCACAGCTTCAACCCTTCACTGCACCTTATAACCTTTGACCTTTGTTTATTCCCTAATCTGACATCTTCACTATGTTTTTCTGAGCAGGTGTGGGGACTTGCCTGTTATTTTTGCACCATATTTCTTATCTTGGTTTTCTCACCCTGCTCTTTTTGACCAGCTCCTTCAGCCGCAAACAATGAGCCAATGTTTGACAATCACCGCTTCTGTTCCTCTCACTCAGCCGGTGCTCCCTTCACGGGCGATGCTTGGTTGATGTTGTCTTTACCCTTAGTATGAATGACTTTTATTATTGCTGGTGTGTGCATCACTTCTGCTTAACTCTGGGTCAAAACTACTGTAAGTTAATTTGTATTGACATTAAAGCTGACAAAAAGCATATAATGTTTTGACCATAATGCACATGACAGCTTAAATGATTCAATACAACCTTTTTCTAAATACAAAACTGCTGACTCGCTTTCCTTCTGAAGTTTTGCCTGGCACCTTAAGCCCACTGCTTTTGATCCAACTATTGTCAAATTAAGTAGTCTGTGGAATAATCATTTGTTCTTTCGTTTCTTTTCTGTTTTTTTTGTTTTTTTTTCCCAGGTGAGAATTTTGAGCAGAGTCCACTGCGACGAACTTTTAAATCCAAAGTTTTAGCACATTATCCAGACAATGTGGAATGGAATCCATTTGACCAGGATGCTGTGGGGATGGTATGAGTATTTATTCAATACAGATAAGACATATGGTTGTGGTCTATTCTCATCAACATATTCTTGTTCTTGCACTTTCCACAGCTCTGTATGCCAAAGGGTTTGTCGTTTAGGACACAGGTGGACACTCGAGAGCCCCAGTTTCACTCATTTATCATCACCAGAGAGGATGGCTCTCGGACCTATGGCTTTGCCCTCACCTTCTTCGAGGAGGTGACCAGCAAGCAGATCTGCAGTGCAATGCAGACTCTTTACCACATGCACAATGCAGAGCAGTATGACATCTTGCACACTCCCACATCTCCCAAACCTCCTAAAGGACTAGAGGAGCCACGGCAGAGGCCCATTCTGCAGGCCGCCCCTGCCATCTCCCGCCTACAGCGCTTCAACTCCTACGACATCAGCCGTGACACTCTGTTCGTCTCTAAATGCATATGTCTAATAACACCAATGGCTTTTGCCCAGGCCTGTAGGAAGGTGCTAGAGCAGCTGTACCAGGCAGTGTCCTCTCCGCAGCCTCCTCCTCTGCCTTTAGAAAGTTACGTCTTCAACATACTCTATGAGGTGCCCCTGCCTCCATCTGGACGCTCGCTGAAGTTTTCGGGGGTGTATGGACCTGTGGTGTGCCAGCGGCCCAGCACTTCTGAGCTGCCACTGTTTGACTTCGCCATTGGGGAGGTGTTTGAGCTGCTGGGAGTGGAGAACATACTTCAGCTCTTCACATGTGCGCTGCTGGAGATGCAAATACTACTTTATTCACAGCGTAAGTACTGACCTGCCCTGCCTGTTTCTATTGTAAGTTAATTTTTTTAACATCAATACACCTTGTACTTTCAAAGCAGTCAAAACCAGCTGAACTAGTGGCAAGCCTTTTTTTATTACATTTACGTTTCTGTACAGAAAAGTGCCCTGTCATGCTTAGCTTTTGCTCTTTTCTTTCTGGTCAAGGACTCATCTTTTTATAGTCTTAAAAAGTGTAGCTTGAGGTTTCACCACAACAGATGTCTTCTCTGTGCTTGTTGGAGCTATTATGCCACATATTACGTAACCTTGAGTGTTTTCTTGAAAGTATGAATACAGAACATGTTGCTTACTTAGTCAGCGCTAGAGGATATGTGAGCTTTTATTTTCACTTTTGCTGCAATGGTCAGACAATTTGTTTTACTGTAGATACCTCATATTTTGCTTTTGAATTTTAGAGTTAATTTTGATTTGACTTACAAAGGAGTTTGGCTACTCTCTGGAAATGTACTGCCATTTTATGCATAAACAAACCACTATTTTGAAACTATTGATTTTTTTTTTTTTTTTTTTTTTTACAAGCAATAAAGGGCCCTTTGAGATCCTTTGAGAAATACTAGGAAATATCAAATGTCATAAATTTTCAACAACATAAGGTTAGGATTACACTAATGAGTCATTTACTTTCAGTTATTGATTGCTGATCTATCAATAGTGGGCCCACAAGGACCACACAGTGCACAGAGAAAGCGAGAAAGATGGAGCGGTTAGAAAATATACAGAGATGTTGGGGTTGGTGACTTGGCATGGTAATTGGATCCATTACAATAGCCCAAAAAGGCAAGTGGTCGACTAAGCACAGGGGGCCGTGGTGCAGCCGTGAGGGGAAAGCTGTCCTGTTGCCATGCGACGCAGAGGCAGGGAGGACAGACGTGGAGCTGGATGATTATTATTGGTTAGAAGTGACATCATGCCTCCCCCCGAGAGGCTCATCACTGCGGAGCATGTGAAGGGTGTTGTGAGAGTTAAAGGCCGGCTGTCTTCCTCTCAGAAGAAGCAGGGGGTTGTTACACAAGGACTTGCATTTAAACACACTCTGAGCAAAATGAAACTTGGCAAAATATCAAAGGCTGAAGTCCACATTTTCTGATTAAATGTAACTTTCTATCCCTGGCTGACATCTCCTCAAAACTGTGAACAATTGCGTTTTGTTAGGTAATATATTCAGCCCATTTCTGCCTGATGGGAGGCTAGAGATGTGTCACTCAATGTATTCAGTGTTGTGGCAAGCTACAATTAAATCCTTGTGATTTTCAGTGACAGGCAGCCATAGAGAAAATTATATAGGAGTGATGGAACCAAAGCAGCCACATTTTACTGCACATACCTTAACGTGAGTCATTGATACATGTTAAACTTAGCTTGTCATATGGGTTTTCCAAACACAGAGTTTCACATTAATAGAATAGACTATGGTGGCCCCCAATAGTCTAAAAAAAAAAAAACATCGACTAGAAATTGGTATAACAAAAACTCACTTTGTTGCTCCTTGTACTGGTATGAACTACAGTGTTCAAAAAGGCTTAAATATGAAATACAGGCAATAAGTGACATTCAAACAAATTGTATGAAAGCAAATATCACCAAAATGTATGGTTAATACTGCAAACTGATACTGCAAGGTTTAAGAAAAGAAGTGTTAGTATTCTGGTCTCTGTCCTGAGAGAGGAGGCCTGTTGAGAGGGGGTTAGAACAGGGGCCTGGGGGAATGAGCGTCTCCCCATGGGACACCACATGACCAAAATAAGGAAAAGTGTTTGCTTTGGCACCATGACAAGTGAGACCCAACTGTTCCTCATTATACCCAAGGTGTCAGCAGATAAATCAGGAATGCAGATGTGGACGGATGGAGACATGCTTTCCTTGTATACGATTCATGACAAAGGAATTTGACAAGCACATGAGCGAGGTGCTTTGTGAAGACGTGTCAAGATAATTCAAAGGTCATATAGCCTTCCTGTGAGAGCACTCCAATCGATCCTATGTTTTTAGGTCAATTCTGGTGATCAAAACATTGTATTGCTTTAACTGTAAGGAATTATCCACAATGTATTACAATGTTAAGTAAAGGCCACTGTAACAATGTAATTTTTACATGTTGAATTGTTTTGTTGTAGATGTTGCCTTGTTTTTTTAATTTTCGGTCTATACCTCCATGCCTTAAATGGATGCGTTCCTGTATTTTAAACAGATTACCAGAGACTGATGACGGTGGCAGAAAGCATCACAGCCTTAATGTTCCCCTTCCAGTGGCAGCACGTTTATGTTCCCATTTTGCCTGCCTCGCTTCTCCACTTTTTGGATGCACCTGTGCCGTATCTGATGGGGCTGCACTCCAACGGACAGGACGACCGCACTAAACTAGAGCTGCCTCAAGAGGTACAGCTAAAGTTGTTTTTGACCTCCCTAAAATTTGTTGTAGGAAAAGGTTATTCCTAAATGGACAAAAGGCACCCAACATTGTTATACTGTTAATACTAGAGTAGATTGTAGATGTAACATTTCCAACTGTCTTCTTAGCCTAAAGGCAATGTTTTTTGTGTGGGTATGAATAGTTAAAATAAAAATCTCTGTCCTCTACAGGCTAATTTATGTTTTGTCGACATTGACAACCACTTCATTGAACTACCAGAGGAGCTACCTCAGTTTCCCAACAAACTGGAGTTTATCCAAGAGATCTCTGAGATCCTTATGTCATTTGGCATTTCTCCAGAAGGACGTCCACACTCCAGCGACAGCCAGCCCAAATACAGAGGCCTGCGCTCAGTGGATGTGGTTTCAGACAAGCGCAATGGCAACTTGGCATCACCACTCAACTCCTACCTGCTGAGAGAGAATGAAACTATCGCCAGGCTTCAGGCGTTGGTGAAGAGAACAGGAGTCAGCCTGGAGAAGGTACGAAGTGTGATGCGAAATGCACACTGGGATTTTTGTTTATCAGCCACTATAGGGATGCTTCTACTGATGAAAAATATTTGGAACTTAAAATAGACACTGTACACTTTAAACATTTGGTTCATCTGTTTGCAATTAATTAATTAATTAAAGCAAATATCATATATATATACTATGTTTATAAATCTTTTTTTTTTTTTTTTTTTTTTTAAATCAATGAAGGCATAAATAATTTTGTAGTAACACTTTAAATCCACTAGAGGGAGGTACTCTATTGCCATAACAAGCAATTGTAATGTTTTATTTATGGAAGTTGCGGTTTGCTAATTTGCCATCTATTTTGATTTTTTACTATTGATTTATAGTGTTTATTCCTCATTTATTCTCAGTGCCATGATAAAATAGTTACATGTACTATTATTTTCATGTTTTATCTGAACCAGTTTTGTAAATTAATTTTCCCCTGGTTATTATGAGCCTGTCATCCTTTTGTGTTCTGATCTCATTTTAAAAACATGTTACTGTAGAGGTCTTATCTGTCTTTTAACCCCATAGTGTTGGCATCTGTACGATTGACCTACTGACTTTCTAAAGATAGATGTAGCCTTTCAGGCTGTGGCGAGTCATAAATCACAGCTGATATCCTTGACTTCTGTTCCCATGCCCTTGTATTCTCAGGCAGCCAGTCAAAGAATAATTGGTATAAATTGGGATACAATCAAAACACACTTTATACTTTAATTCTACTGTACCCTTTAATTTGGCCTTTTTTTTACCATCAGCTGGAGGTTCGGGAGGATGCCAGTGGGATCAGAGATGCTCGGGCTCATTGTGATGAGGAGGAACTGAAGATGCATCAGCTCAACATCCATGTTCGGGAAGTCTTCGCCAACCGTTTCACTCAGATGTTTGCAGACTACGAGGTGTTTGTCATCCAGCCAAGCCAAGACAAGGAGTCCTGGTTCACCAACCGGGATCAAATGCAGAACTTTGACAAGGTATTCAAGAAAAGTTAATAAGGACTATAAACTGAAAAAAAGACGTAAAAGCTTTGTAAATTGAAAAATATATATTAAGCCATGTATAAATACTAATTTTTGGGTTGCACCATAGTTTAATGTAGCAATTAAAGATAAAAGAACAGTTTTGATGTGCCCTTTTAAGCTAACACAAGCTTTTTTGTCTCCAGGCCTCCTTCCTCTCAGACCAACCAGAGCCGTACCTGCCCTTCTTGTCCCGATTCCTTGAGACTCAGATGTTTGCGTCGTTCATTGACAGTAAAATCCTCTGTCATGATGATGAGGAGAAAGAACACACACTGAGGGTGTTTGACTCGCGGGTTGATAAAATACGCATGTTAAACGTTCGCACGCCCACTCTACGCACTTCCATGTACCAGAAATGCACCAACATCGAAGAAGCAGGTAATTCATCTTCCTTTTATTGTAGGTCAAAGATTTGTTGTAAAAATGTTGCACTTTATTTTCATTTATTGTTTACATGATGAATAAATGACTAGGTGCAATATTTAACAGTTAATGGGTCTATCGATTCATGTGTTATTTGCAGACAATCTACTAAAAAAGAGATTTGAAAAAGCTGATTTTTTTTGCTCCTGGACCTCATGTAATTGGGCCTGAAAATGACACAACTCACATTCGTAATATTTCCTTCTGCCGTATATCCCTTGGTGGTGGTTACTCCAAATGTGTGCAGTGCATTAGGATTTCAGTATTAGTTATTTGTTCTAAATATAGCAAGGGCTCAATTTCTGTGTTCATATATTGTTATATCAATAAATCATAAAAAATAATACATCAAAACTCTAATATGTATCTAATGAAGTTCAAAATTCCCTCCCACTTTGGGGCTTGCTGTTCTGAAAGTAAATTTACCTTTTTAATTATTCCCAGTGACTTAAAAAAAAAAAAAAAAAAAAAAAAGCACAACTGAATATTACTGTTTTTCGAAAGGTCTATGAAAAAAATGAAAATTTACATGAGTGGTCACTGTTGAGCTCCATACTATGGCCATTATTTTGAATCCTCTTTGTATTGCACACAGATAATCTCCCTTAAAAACTTTAGTAATGCAATGTCTTTATCCTGCTGCTGACTCTATACACTCTTTACTGGTTGTTGAAGATCTTTACACTCTTTTTATTTTTTTTTATTTGTTACTTTGAGTGTTTTTGTCTTTACTTGGACTTTTGAATGCTTCCATTTAGACAGGAGATTGTGTGTATGTGTGGGTGAGTTGTTATTCTCTGCACTCAGATAAAAAACTCTGAGAAAATGTTTTTCTTGTTAAGAAATGAATGAGGATTAGACAGCAATTATTTGTCACTCTTGTCTGCTCTGTGGGTGTTTGAGAGGGGTTTTGCTTGGAGCCTTTCTCTGTAACCACTAAGAGCCCATCTAAAAGTACAGCATTTTAGATGACATTGCCTGATTGATAAAGCCATGTCCGTGTTATTTGTAAATCTTCAGTTAATTTAGTGTAGATTGTTAAATGTCTGTCTGTGTCCACTTAAGAAAAAGCCATTGAAATGAGAGTCCACAAGATTGATCACACTGCCCTGCACCCACATTTGCTCGACATGAAGATTGGACAGGGCCGCTATGAGCAGGGCTTCTTCCCTCGACTCCAGTCCGATGTACTCTCTTCTGGGCCCACTACCAACAAGTATGCGAACTATATAATAACTACAGCATAAGAAATTGTATTTTATGGTATTGGAAATGCGATTTAATGCTGTTATATTGATTGTGAATGTTTATTGACCTGTGCAGGTGGACCAAGAGGAGTGCTCCTGCCCAATGGAGGAGAAGAGATCGGCAGAAGCAGCATGCAGAGCACCTTTATTTAGATAATGACCAGAGAGAGGTAACTCAATCAGCTCTGAACTGGGATGAGCATGATTTCCATTTGGCTTTCTTTCCATCTTTCTTTTTCCTTTTATGTTTTGGGTAACATTTTATAATAACTACACTTTTTAATAGCCTCAATAAAGCGTGAACAAGGACTTAATTCTTAATGGAAATGTGATCCAGGCTTAGTAAGTACTTAAACAATAACCTAGCTATGAACCCTATCCCTTAAGTTTTTACTAAGCCTGAATCTTTTATTAAGGCATGAATAAAATTGTATTCATTTTGAACAAATACTTCATTAAGCTAATTAAGGTGTAGGTATTATAATTGTTTTTATTTGCATTAAACTTTTTTATTTATCTGCTTTTGTAGGTTAACACGTCTGTCACTTCTTGTTTGTCTTTTCTTTTGCTTCTTTCGCACTGGCACACGCTCGCTCTCAGCATGTAGAGTGTTTGTTTCCGGAGCTGCAGCTCTTGCTGTTTCTCGACTACTACTGGCTCTCTCAATCCTTCAGGCCCTGTTTAAAGTCGGTCTCTGTGGATGTGGTATGTGTCTGTAGTGTTTGGGCCATAGCTTTCCCACTGGGGCAAAAAGAACAGCCAATATAGTAGACTTTTTATGAGCTTCTTTGTTTTGTGAGAGGCTTAAGTGTCTTTATTTTCAATGTTCTTTTTAAAATATGTGTTTTGTTTTCAAGAAATGGAACTGTTGAGTTTCTGTCATTCTTATAATGATTTTTATTTTCCAGAAATATATTCAAGAAGCTAGAAATCTGGGCACTACCATCAGACAACCCAAACTGTCCAACTTGTCACCTTCTGTCATTGCTCAGACTAACTGGAAATTTGTTGAAGGGCTACTAAAGGAGTGCAGGAACAAGGTTTGTGCATTTTACATTGCTTTTTCCTGTTATGACAATTGTTTTGTTATAAACTTGTATTGAATCATTTTGTATCGTCCCACAGACTAAACGTATGTTAGTTGAGAAGATGGGACGGGAAGCGGTGGAGTTGGGTCACGGAGAGGTCAGCATTACAGGGGTGGAGGAGAACACCTTGATTGCCAGTCTTTGCGATTTATTGGAGAGAATCTGGAGCCATGGACTGCAGGTTAAACAGGTCAGTTGAACCACACCTTTAATATTGTTCACTGCTTTAAAATACCTTGTAGAATTGGGTGGCAACATTTCTATTTTAATTTTAGGGCAAGTCTGCTTTGTGGTCCCACCTGCTGCACTACCAGGAGAGCAAAGAGAAGAGCGCTACTCCAGGAGGTTTGGGGCCCTCAGGTTTTATCCACGACACAGAGAGGCGTAAATCTGACGGAGGAGTGTCAGCCATGCCCCCCCTTAAAATCTCTCTCATTCAGGACATGAGGTGAGTCCTGAAGTCTAAAAAAGACATTTAAATGATGCCGTCTGGGTTATCTCTGTGAGATTGCCCCCTTGTGGAAACTAAAGATAAAAAATAAATCAAAAATATAGTTGTTGATAAAATATATTCACATCAGTAAACTTGTTTTCCTGTACTTTAACACAGAAATGGGAGAATGGGGTGTGTAGGAAGAAAGAGGGGTGATGTCGTGTAACAGTGCATTATTTCCAGCCCAATTACTCGACCCCTGTCTCAATGCAAAGAGAGGTGGGGTCAGCAAGTTCAAACCCACTACTGTATTCTGATTGGCTGTCCCACCATTATCTGATGCTGTTTGTGAAATACATCTTCAGTATTTGTGAATAATACTAATATATTTTAGCTTTAACCATTACCTTTTGGGCACAGTTAGATCATCTGCCTCATATAATGTTATAAAATATATGTTAGTTTATATTTTGCTTTGTAATAGTAAGATGGGGTGGGGTTTTCCTCTGTTACCATGGAGACAGCAAGCAGAGCAAAGTAGGTTACCTAATGTGAAGGTGGAGGGGGGTTGAGGGGTAACGTGAAGAAATGTTCATGGAGCAGACAAAGCTCGTGACACTGGTGGAGTGGAAGGAGATGTGTCTGGACAGGCCAAGCATGATAGTGGCTTACAGCAATGACATTGGACTGACTCTAGAAATGCCACTACACCACAGAAATAAGCATGTTTGGTCAGACTAGTTTGTAAACTACACAAACATGCACAGGAACTGAGTAAAAATAATGAGAAAATAAATAGCATACAATACACTGGCATAGCAATTTACAACATTTAATATTTTCGACACTTGGTAAAAACCCAATGAATAAAAACTATTTGGACAAAAATTTTACTTGTTCTCTTTCCCTTTTAGGCACATTCAGAACATCAGTGAAATCAAGACGGATGTGGGAAAAGCCCGGGCCTGGGTTCGCCTCTCAATGGAGAAAAAGTTACTTTCCAGACACCTAAAACAACTGCTTTCAGATCATGAGCTCACTAAGTATGCACAATATTTGTTTACTCATTTTTTACCTCTACATTTTCCTCTGTTATGAAACGCATCACACACCATCTGTATCACTGAAATTGCAAAACATCTTGATGCATTTTACCTCTAAATAAATAATTGATCATCTTTTTCATAATTAATTCATCTGTGGAAGTAGGTCAGTGGTCTGCTGTCTGGCTCTGTGACCTAACATCTTTTTCCCTTTTACCATCACAGTGCTATATTAAATATATTAAATAAAACTGTATTTGATAATAAACTATTTTTGTTTTTTTGATGTGCAGAAAATTATACAAACGTTATGCCTTCCTGCGTTGTGACGATGAGAAAGAGCAGTTTCTTTATCACCTTCTCTCCTTCAATGCAGTGGACTACTTCTGTTTCACCAATGTCTTTACTACAATCAGTAAGGGTCACCATAAAGTCAAAACAATTAAGTGTTATACAGTTGGATTTTTGGGTGATTTACCTGCCGTGTCTTACCTCACAGTGATCCCATACCATGTTGTCGTCATCTCCAGTAAGAAGTTAAGTGGGTCCATGTTCACAGCTAACCCCTGGGTGTGTGTCTCTGGGGAACTGGCTGAGACTGGTGTTTTGCAGGTCCCTAGGAATACTTTGGAAATAACTTTTGAGGTTAGCCGTGGTGACAATGTTTGCTCATCAGTGCTTACATTACACCTAACCAATTTTAAGATGTGTAATATTTTATGCTGGTTAAATTTAATTGTCAGTTATTTTTGTTTTTAGTGTCAGAATCTGGGAAAACTGACCACAGTGCAAATGGGTCACGATAACTCAGGGCTCTACGCTAAATGGCTTGTGGAGTGTGTTTTGGTCCGCAATGAAATCACAGGACATACATACAAGTAAGTATATTTTGTACAGTAGTAGTAAAGCACTGTTTACTGTAACACTTGCTGACCTAAAACATGTTGTTTTGGCAGATTTCCTTGCGGTCGGTGGTTGGGCAAAGGCGTGGATGATGGGAGTCTAGAAAGGATTCTTGTTGGAGAGCTTATGACCCCAAGCACTGAAAACGATGAAAGATTGTGCCGCACTCCTCCAATGCAACAGTCGCCTGGCATGATGAGAAGGTTTGTCACCATCTCGCCAAACAGTAAACCAAGTGAGTCACCTATTTTTCATAACTTACTTAGCTGAATTATTAGATTTTCACTTATGCCAAAAATAATTCTGCATATTTCAATCTATTCACCTGTTTTATTTGCATCAAGTTGCATTCAAGTCATGTTGATAATGGACATGGGCACAAGTCACTACATGCATTATCTAATCTTTTTGTCTTTGTTCTTATCCAGAGCTAAATACAGGGCAGATCCAGGAGGGAGTTGGAGAAGCCATCAATGGGATTGTGAAGCATTTCCACAAGCCGGAAAAGGAGGTGAGAGACTGGCGTCTAGACAGGCTCCAACGTGTAGCTCCATTATTCATCACCTGCATAAATTCTTTGTGTGGTCTTGGTGGTCCTTTTATTGAAGAAGCATATAAATAATTTCCTAATGATTTAAACTTATATCTTATGGCATGATTGTTTTTATATTATTAACATATTTTTGAAATAAAATAATAGTTTTAATAAACACTTATATTCTCATCTCTCAATAGAGGGGCAGTTTAACTCTTCTACTGTGTGGAGAATATGGCCTTGTCTGGGCTCTGGAGCAAGTTTTCCAGCATGGATTCAAATCACCTCGTCTATTTAAAAATGTCTTTATCTGGGACTTTTTAGGTAAATATGTCCTGTTTTGTAGTATTGTGCTCTAAAATTGTATGTATCTCTGAATTAAATGTATGCCTATTTCTTTACCGACAGAAAAATCCCAAGTTTATTTTGAAAGTGCTGAACAGAGAGAGGTGAATCCAGATGAAAACTGGCAGAGCAGAGTGCGCCACTTTTGTCGTTTTATGCGTGCCATCAACAGCACTCCTAGAAATATTGGCAAAGATGGGAAGTTTCAAATGCTGGTCTGCCTTGGAGCCAGGTAGGCTTTTTTTCCATTCTGATTAATGATTACGATGTATGTGATATATGCTGTTTTTAGACAATGATGTAAAGTTGAAAAACATATTTCTAACTAGGTCTTACTATGGGTTGATGCTCAAGTGGCATTGTGAATAAAACATGCCATTCTGAATCTGATCTACATAGTCATCTGGAGGAAAGCCACAAAATTTGATATCCCCTGTGAGGATTCCCAAAGAATCTGATATTTTAATGGTTTCCTCCAGTGAAAGGACACAGCATCAGAGCATTGACGGAATATGGACTGGTCTTTTGATGAAACTCAGGGAGATATCAATTACACGCCATCAATTACTGTGTAGACATTAAAGTTAAATTTTAAATCTATATTTTCAAATAATTACATCCAGTGACCCAATCACACTGCACATCCCCACAGACATAGAGGTGATGTTGCTTGCCGTAAGACAGGGGAAGTTGTGATTGAAACCCCCTCCAGTGCATTAGTGATGGGCCATTCTTACCAATAGCCAGAGATGGTTCTGTTACTATTGATACAAATACAACTTTACATCGTCTTTTCTTTTTATTATCAAATGACGAGCACATCTCAGGAATAAAAAACTGTCCAAATAAATTAAAGATATACTTCTTTCTTTAGGGATCACTTGCTGCATCACTGGATAGCGTTGCTGGCAGACTGTCCGATCACCACTCAGATGTACGAGGATACTGCACTGATCAAAGACCGGACATTGGTGAACTCTCTGATCAGGGTGCTTCAGACTCTGCAGGAGTTTAATATTACCCTGGAGGCATCACTCGTCAAAGGTGTGGGTATCTAAACCAAACCAACTCCCCAACAGTCGCATCAGGAACATACAACTTGATACAAGGCATATATGAAACTTTTTATGCAGGATCAGACTTGAACAAAGGACATTTCTGGCTTATATTAAAGCTACTGTTACATTTGCCATATAATAAGTGCAATGAGCCTTTCAACATATGTTGATATTTTTATCCTGAATGATGTTGCCATTAGATGTTATAATATGTTTTCTATTATGACCATTTTCACATTACTGACAATGACCTTGTGCTATAATGTTGAAAGCTAAATATTTTCTTTGTTATTGTGAACTGCTGATAATGGTTCTATTTAAGGGAAAGTGAGAATCAAATGGTTTATATTTTTCAGATAAAACAGTATTATTTTGTTAAATCTGTCAAGTTGCTTGCTCTGTTGTAAACTCAGATTCCAATGTCATATTGCAGAGCATAAAGCAAGTGATGTAGTATGCTTTATAAGTATGTGTATGACGGGGCTTTGTGGTAAAATAGCATTCACCTACCTTTATAGGAATGACATTTATTTTACGGTTTGGGAAAATGCCAATATTTTATTATTTGCTGTGAATGAAGATCATGCATGAGTATGACATAGCAGACTTTTCTCCAACAGCAGACATTGTGTTTGGTTAAAAGGAAGCGAGGATCCCAATTAACTGGTCTGTCACCCCACCCAGGTTTTTATGGATCATATTGATAACCTTATTGTAAATATCTTTGGACATCTTTTGCCCTTATCACACAATGTTCCCTTACACTACATGTAAGCCTACCCAGCTCATACCTGGAAGAAAATGACATGCTTTTTGTGACCATGTTTTTCCTCACTGGTCTCATCATCATAGTTTCTTGCTATGCAAAATCTGTAAAACAAAATCAAAGTTATCACTATAACACCACAAAGAGTTACTACTGGGCCCTTTCTCTTATAATGGACTGTACAGAACAAGAAATAATGGTATGTGAAGGACTTCTTTCTGTGCCAACAATGTCTGAAATGACTGTGTTGTGCCCATCTGTGTACAGTCCATGAGCATCTTGGAAGATTTATATTTTTGTTTTCAAAAACTGTTGTACATTTATTGACATGTGTAATGTAGTGTTTACTAAGTGTACAGTGTAAAAATGTACTAAAATAAAGCATCTGAAATGCTAAAGGGACTACTTCTCTTTCATAATTGCAAGTACGAGACTGTATTTGCCCATGACCCATGCATGTTTAATATTTTCAGCTGCTAAAAATGTAAACAAACTCGTTCGCGCCATGTCACGTAGCTGTTTTTCTTTGTAGGCTTGGCGCAAATGAATTATGGGACATTGAGTTCAGAAAAGACCGATAGGTTGTACTTGCGGAAGGCCCGATCTCTCTGTCTGACTGCAATTCCCGGCATGCCACATTGACGAGAGGGATGTGTGGTAAACGCTGATTGGTGGAGGTGATGTTCAAACGCGACAGCTACAGTCCTTTTATGGTCATTTTAGCCCGACCCTTTCATTCGTCTTTTTTATGCAAATGTTATTCTAATGCACAGCTGTATGCAGCAGTAGTGTGAGCATGCGCACTGTGGGAAGCGAATACGGTGAAGATTCAAAGTTTTTGTCCAGTAAGTCTACTCTTATTTGCTTTTAACAAAAAATAAGCTTTTGATTTAACCTTCAAAATGTTTGAGTATGATGTTGAATATATTTTTGCGTTGTTATTGCAAGCTGACGACTTTGTGGTAGATGTTTTAGCGCAATATACAAAGAGAAGCCGACTCGACAATGGGATAACGTGGAAGTCAATGAGAGCGTGGCGTGGTTGCGTTAGCAGCTCTGGCTAAGCTAACATGCTAAAAGCTAACAACAATGAACCGTATTTGGCGCTCACCGAAGCAAAAGTTGGAATTTAAAGGGATAAGCAAGGTCTTTGTCACTTAACTGAAACATTTTACATGCATTTCCCGGGATGAACATTACGAAGTGTTTGCATATTTGATTAGTTACTACTAATGTTAAACAAAATTCAAGTCTGGCTCCATAGCTTTTTGTTTCTTGACTTCAAAAAGAGCTGCATCCCGCTTTTTGCTTCCACTTTCCAAATGCAATGTGTTTTCACCGCTAAATGCATTTTCTGCACGATAAATTCACTTAACGAGATGATTGACGTGTTAATGGTTATTTTCTTGACGTTTTACAATCCAAAAGTCAATTTTTATTCAGATGTGATCTCGTTGACAAGATCGGTTTGCACTAGATGCGACTGACCGTAAGATTTAGATGTGCGCGTTAAAATCACATCTACGACTGTCGGGAAATCGTAATGTGTACATTATGTTTGTATCTGGGTGGCAAATATAAGTGCGTGTTTGTGCGATATGGTTTATGTTATCACTTCTATTGTATGCATTATCATTAAAATATAAAGCAGACACTGTTTACGGCTTTTATTGGGTTTGAAAGACGACGAAATAGTGTCTTAGTGGATTTATATGTTAAGTTTAAATATTTTAAGAATGGACACGCTTGTGTCTGCGCGTGTTGGAACCGCCCCCTCTCAGTAGTAAACTGTGCACTGCGGTCCTCGGTCTTTGTATCACAAAGACTGCAACATTTTTATATATATATATTTTGCAGATTTGCTATTTTACACCAGCGTCAGACTATGTTTGGATTTCACAAGTCAAAGATATACCGGAGTAATGACGGCTGCTGCATCTGCAAGACCAAATCTTCCAGCTCCCGCTTTACAGACAGCAGTCGTTACGAAGAAACTTTCAGGCTCTGCTTTGGGTATGTTTTCTTAAATAAACAATGTTTGTTAAGGCATCTGTACATGTATTCATATGTTGTAACACAATTTTCTTTACATTCACGTGTTTAGGCTGTCAGAGGAGCGTGTTGGAGATATTTGCCTGTGTCTTACTGGTAAAAAGGTGGAAGAAATTACCCCATGGATCCAAGAAGAACTGGAACCATGTAAGTATGCTTCTGGGCAACATTAATTATCTGACTATATAAAATGAATTATGAAAAGTAAATGTTCTTGTGATTGTGCAGGTGGTTGATGCTCGGGCAGGGCCAGGTTTCAAAATGACAAAACCCAAGAAGATGAAGAACAGCGATGGAAAGAAAAAAAGCAAGTTAAAGAAGCTTCACAAGTTAAAACGACAAAGTATGACTACTCTCTTACCTCCTTGTTTCATTCACATGAATGCATATTAATTGTTATAATTTACATGTATTGTCCTTCCAGATTCTGATGCCCATAGCACTACCTCGAGTGTGTCTCCAGCTCAGTCCCCCACTTACAGCAACCAATCGGATGATGGTTCAGATATTGAATCCAAACAAAGGAGGTCATCTCCGTCCATCTACTCCTTTTTGGATCGGTCATACTGGAAGCGGTATGTTGGCACATATTGTAAATTCATAATGTATCATTTGATATTTATACCAAGCAAGTATCAAATCAAATCCTCTCTTCATAGGCAAAAGGTGTGCTGTGGGATAGTCTACAAAGGTCGCTTTGGTGAGGTCATCATTGATCCTCGTCTTTTCAAACCCTGTTGCAGTACCAAAAAGCAGAAGACGCTGGCATCCACACAGGTGGCCACACACCTCCCAGAGTCCCTTCCTCCACAACTACCGGAAGATATTAAAGACACCTGGTGATGGCTTTTGTTGTACACTTTATATGGTGATCCATGGCATTCACCTGGATTTGTCTCCAGTGGCAGACTTATCTTTTTACGTTAATAAATAGCATAGTTTACTCGGTTCATCATTTTTATTAGTTTGTATACTTTTTTACAAAAAGATGAAAAGAGAAAAAAAATGGGCATTAGTATTATTTATAGGAGGACTTATTTTGTTAAGATGCCTTTGTTTATTTTTCTAGAAAATGATCTACACATTGTAAATATAACATGTTTTTATACATATCAATACTGAAGAACAGTCACTAGTTTCCTCTAATACCATCTTTTTTATATTACCATGATTTTGTTGTAAATGTTTCACTTGTGACTCCGTAGATATTTTAGCACAAAAGGGCTAATCCTGACACCAGCAAAATGTCTAGTATGTTAGCTGTTAATGAACTTGTTAGCTTTTATTGTGTTGATAATGATAACTCAGTTTTTTCCATTTAAAGTGTAAAAAAACAGCCATTTTAATTTTTCAATTTATTGGTGAATTAATTAGAAAATTTGAACCCATGCATGCAGTACATTCCCCTGCCTTTTTTTTTTTTTTTTTTGTACAGCCGTCTGTCACATAGCAATGCACATTGTAAACACAATGTTTTGTAAATACAACATTTAAGCGTTTGGTACTTTGAAACATTTTTTTTTATCAGGAATTTCTACCACTACTTCTGTGTTTTTTTGACAGAAGATGCTGAAAACTCGATTTTCTTATACCAAACCGGTTTATCTGTTTTCCAACTTAGTTTCACACATTCCATTTAAAGCCATTTAGAATAGGGATACAGTTTTAAATAAATAAAAAAAATACAGGGATTATAGTTGCAGCTTTTAGCGACTTGTTAATATCTTTGATTACTTTGAAGATACAATTGTTCAAACTATGCAGACATTTTGAATGTTGGGAGGTCTCTGGGCTCTTTTTTCACTTCTGCTATTATAGGTTGAAGTGGATTTTCTTCTAAACCAAATTTTTACGGACAAAGCTTCACTTTCTTCAGCAATAATTCCCCTACATAAAACTCTGTCTTGTGTTTAAACTTTTAAACAATGCTAAAATTTTATAATTTTAGTCACAGTGCATAACCATCTCAATTCTTGCAGTCTCAAAACATCTGTAATTGACAAACACCTCACGTGAAGCTGCTGGTGTATACACGTTTGTGCGGCAGGGTAAAGTGCTTAAGCTTGTTATAATTCTTAAAATGATGCTGCTTCCCTTTATTCTGGAATAAGCTTTTTCTGTCCTTAGGGCGTTGCCATATTTTCAAAAGGCACATTTTGGATGAACAATGTGCCTTAGGAATTGCCCTAATTTTGGACTTTTGTAATTTATATTTATTTATGACTAGACCTTTTTTTTACTGAAATGATAAACTGGTGTTGAGCCTCTGAGAAGTCGTTTTTTTTATTTTTATTTTTGTGCACTTCTGTTGAATACGTAATGTGGATGTTTTTTTTAATGCTTTTGTATACTGTACCACAATGTAGATAATTACTGTAATAAAGTGTCCCCCCAAAATGTGGGTATTCTGTATGCAAGTATTGACAATAGAATACTGTAGTACAGTTTTAAGAATCACAAACTGCACATATCACACTAGCACTGATTCATGAGTTGTTGCAAGTGCTGAGGATAGACTTTAGATATCCTCAGCACATTAGATAGACTATTCAGACCAAAGATTTAAGCATTGAAATTAGCAACCCAAATGAGAGACCGAAGCTCATTCTGCCATCTGATTGGATAATCGTCTTGAGAACCAAAACACCCAAATTATAACATTGCCCACGTCCAATGTTTTTATAGACCTAATTAAGTATCGGTCAGCATTACAATTGTTACCAGTAAGAGCTATATGTGATTTGACCATGCCTGACTATCACGCACCTAGGGACACAGTTAAGTCCTGTTATGGAAATTTTAATCTTACATACGGTTCCTTTAACTTAATTGATCTCATTGAAGACATGTGATTTAAAGTTGTACCACTAGATAGCGCTCTGCAACTTTTTAAGTAATTCTAACTTCTACCACCAGATGGCCTACGTCAACTGTATGAGGAGACACTGCGCTCTCTGTTCAGGAGAGGTCGGAAATAATCAAATTGGTTGGGGACTGACTACAATGCGCTACCACCGGGCTGATTGGTTAATTTGTTTAAAATAATAATAATATAACATTTTTAATTTACTGAAAAAAAAATTAAATATAATGATACTTGGGCCTACCCTGGCCCCATAAATGTAATCCTAATTCTCACTGTGAGAATGTTACGTATAGCTTCTGTTTCGAATAAAAAACTCAACTAAAGAGGCTACTGTGATTGTTGTAAAGTTTGCACTTTGGGGTTGGACTAACTGTGTTGGTTTTCCATCCCCATACTTTACGAGATTACAGCCTAATGTGTGTTTGTTGTGTGTAACTCGTTACTTGTAATCTTGGCTACTTCCGGTTGTGAGTAGTATTTGAGTGACTTTACACCGCGCTGCTTCAAAGAGCTTTCTCTCGTACACGTGGACGCGCACGCACGCTCTCATTCTCGCTCTCCCTCTCAAACACACACACAAACAGACACACAGTTACTTGCTCCTTTCTCTTTTCTAAAGGCCCTTGTGAAGCAGATTGACAGGCTAGAATGAAAATGAGGCGGGCGCTCGGTCACGACTTCAGTGCGTACGCGTCCTTTTGAGAAGACCTCTAAACTTGGATCATATCACCATGGGAGCTATTTGGGCTGCAAGGGACTTTTGTTTGTTTTTGCTCTTGTTAAATAGTCGCCAAAGCGCAGCGCTTCCAGAGAATCGAGGTGGGACTGTAGTGAGTGAGTGTATTTTTCTTACCGAGGGGACAGCTACTTTACGCACGCTTAGCGGTGCGCTCTTGTTGTTTCCCTTTGGTGACGGTTTCTATTGAGTTACATTAATGTATTAAGGGAATTTTGAGCGTTTGGCGTTTTCATTTTTTACGTGCGCAGTGTTTTTGAACAGGATAACTTTTGTAGGAATTTGGTATTATAGGCTACACTATTTACTAAATCCCTCGTGGACTAGAGTATTTTACAAAAGTAACACTAAGACAGAAAAGTCCCTTTTCTTATTTACAAGCATATATATGGTTGTCTTGGTTTGCTATGTAACATGCAGTTTGTACTTGTGATCATAATTCATGTGCATTTCAGCAGATCCATGCGCAGAGGGAAGTGATGGCTGTCACATTGATGCTATTTGTCAGACAACTCAAGGCTCATACAAGTGCACGTGCAGGGCAGGTTTCAAAGGAGACGGAAAACATTGTGAAGGTAACGTTTGTCTTTAGGTCTGGGTTCACATCCACACTTTTGGCTTTTGTATTGGATTGTCTCGGAGACTGACTCACAAGACCATAACAACTATTTTGGTCTGAAATGTATTTCACTTTTGGAGAGCTTGTGGATTGATTATTGTTTCCTCTCAGACATAGATGAATGTGACTTAGAGCACAATGGTGGCTGTGTACATGAATGCAACAACATACCAGGCAATTACCGATGCACTTGTTATGATGGCTTCCATTTGGCACATGATGGTCACAACTGTCTGGGTAAGGCATTTTTATAACTTAGATTTCTCAGATGACCTTAAAAAGAGTTATTTTTATCTTTATGGTTGTTTTGTAGATGTGGATGAATGCAAGTTTAACAATGGTGGGTGCCAGCACACTTGTGTCAACACCATGGGCAGCTACGAATGCCGCTGTAAAGAGGGATTCTTCCTCAGTGACAACCAGCACACCTGCATCCACCGCTCTGTGGGTAAGTACTTAGTTCTGTCCTTCTGATGAAAATGTGGACATTTAGAAGTCTAAACAAAACTAAAGTTAATTTTCACTGACTAAACCAGGTCTAAAACCAAAACTAAACTTGAAAAAGACCAGGTGTTAACAAGGACCAACTTAATTCTGTATCAAGAATAAAATGGGTCAAAATTAGGACCAAGTAAATCCAAGGGTGAATGCACTCTCAAATACTAATAAGCTCAATAACACATCTTGTAACACAATTAAGCAAGAATAAGTAAAACTTACTTTGATACATTTGAGAAAATCCCATAATTTCTGCTTTATTTCTACAGTAGCCCTAAACCATTAATTCGGTTAATGTTTTTGGATGGTGAAAGGCGTGAGAACAATCACTGTCTTTTAGGATGCTAGACTAATCTCTCTGTATGAGCTCTTTGTGTGGAGCCGGTCACTCACTGTAGGAGTGCTGCATTGTGTACTTCTTTTTCCCTTTTTATTCCAGAGGGCCTCAACTGTATGAATAAGGAGCACGGCTGCGCCCACATCTGCAAAGAGACACCCAAGGGAGGCGTGGCCTGTGAGTGCCGTCCAGGGTTCGAGCTGGCTAAGAACCAAAGGGGCTGCATTTGTAAGCGCTGACCATAACAACATGTTTAATAACATTCTGTAAAAATCGATGTTGTGTTATTTATCCTACAGTAACATGTATCCATGGTAATGGAGGATGCCAGCACACTTGTGAAGACACAGAGCATGGGCCAATATGCAAGTGTCACCCCCGGTACTCTTTGCAAGCCGACAAACGATCCTGCCTAGGTAAGAAGTCATTAAAATAAATATGGACCTAACTGAATAATTCAACCTGGGACACTCTTATTGCAATCAAATCCAATATGTTTAAAAAAAAAAAGTCTACTTTTTTCATGTTTTGTACTTAGCTATTTTGAGTCTGAGATTAGCACTCCTCTGTTTATACTGCACGTCCCCCTTAAGCCTTGGTGCGTGTGAGGTCCAGTTGTGTATCTTCATGTGTTATCTGATGCTAAATGAATACATCCCACATGTATTTGAAAGCACTGATAACACGTACTGTTCTATGACTTTATCTTTGCTGTAGAACGAGATGAGGCCACCACGGAGTCTGCGGACAACAACACCACTTCCTTCACTGAAGTGGATAAACGGGTGAAACGAAGACTTCTTATGGGTAATGCTCACCGTTTAACACCACCAAATAAAATTGTATGTTATGGTTCAATCCTAATACCTGAGTTGGGAGCTACCAGGAGCCACCTGTACCAGACCAACACATTCCATAGCGGTTTGAGCAAACTGTGAAATGACTACTGCCTCACTCACTTGTCCCCCTCATTCTCGACTAAAATATGCATTTGTGACAGTGTGGTATATTTCACATTTTCCTTCTACTTGGGCAGGGCAGAGTGTGAACCTTTCCCTGCATCGTTAGTATTTATCAGTGATGTGATTCTGGGTCACTCTATGCATATAAAACTGCTTAGTGGCACAAGAACAAAACAAAATTTACAATCGATTAAAATTCGAACATTTAACCAATGGCATGTCACCAAACTAGCATACTTGGTTTAAATAGATAGATAAATACTTTATTGATCCCGAAGGAAATTCAATGTTCGGCAGCAGCAACATAGAAATAAACACAGCATAGCAAAATATATTTAAAGTTAGCAGTCCATCCTCTTGTATTCATGAGCTACAGGAATGCATTGTACAGACATTTGTGATGTAGGTCAGTGGAAGTCTTGAGAAATGATAACATTCAAGGGCAACACTTGCTAAATAATTGTGCAAGCCACTTGGGTAAGAAAAAGCCTGATTTGAGATGTGATTAAGATATTACTACTAGCTTATATATAAATTCATATTAGGGTCATATGCAGTAAGCAGACTATTCCTTGTCACTTCAGAGACTTGTGCTGTGAACAATGGGGGATGTGACTGCACCTGTAAAGACACGTCCACAGGTGTCCGCTGCAGTTGTCCTGTTGGATTCACCTTACAGCCGGATGGAAAAACATGCAAAGGTCAGGGAGGATGTCCCATTGTAGATCAGTATTTCTATTATTATTTGCCTTTTAGTAAATATACAGGTGAATATACAATAATCAAATATACTGGTCTCTTGTGTCTCTCACAGATATTGATGAGTGTGAAGTTAATAATGGCGGCTGCGATCACTTCTGTAGGAACACCATCGGTAGCTTTGAGTGCAACTGTCGGAAAGGCTTCAAACTTCTCACAGATGAACGCTCCTGCCAAGGTAAAGATGAAGAACTACCTGAATAATTTGCTTTTAGAAATCTGAATATGACTTAATTTAATCTTTTTTTTTTTATTATTTATAAGTATGGCAGCATGCATTAAAATGTTTATTCTATTTAGAGCTTTTTAAAACTAACAATCTTATACAAAAATAAGATAAGCTATTTTAAATAAAACAATTGCACAGTGATGATGGTAGCTTATACAAGATTATACTTCTTTTATAATAAAGGACCAAACCCATCAATTTGAACTGCTAGGGTGTTATAATAATCAACGCTATATTATGGTCTGTGAGGATGCTGAGCTCATAGGTGTTAGATTACATCATGCTTAGTGCGACTCAGCATCAGGTGCAAAAAGCCAGTGTGTGCATGGGAAATCCCTCATGATGAAGGTAGTGCCTAACTGCCCTGCTATTATGTCCGCCACTATTTTTGATTACAGATATAGATGAATGCTTCTTCGAGCGTACATGTGATCACACGTGTGTGAACTCCCCTGGTGGTTTTCAATGTCTATGCAACAAAGGCTACACCATGTATGGACTGGCCCACTGTGGAGGTGAGACCCTATTGGGTGGAGGCAGCCACACAAAACAAGTTGAGCGTAACATTCATACAGAAGTGTGATGCCACAGCATGTCATGATCGGACTTTATTAGAATTATGTTTTTTATTTTGTCTTTCAGATATAAACGAGTGCAGTGTGAACAACGGTGGTTGTGAGCATATATGTGAAAATGTCATGGGTGGATTTGAATGCTTTTGTCATCCTGGTTATAAACTGCACTGGAATAAAAAGGACTGCATTGGTAAGATGGTGCCTTAATCAAAGCTAACCTTAATACCTCTCTTTCATGTGTTTTATATGTAATTGAGAAAACAGGGAACAAAAACAGGAGATACTTTGAACTTTGCTGTCCTTTCTTCTTTTAATCTCTGGCATTTGTTTTGTGTTGATGAAACTAAATGTATCAGATGACTGGATCCTATGTCCTCCATATCCTATAAGTTTTTTTATTCACGTCGAAGTTATATTGTGGTTTCCATCTAGAGACTGAGAGTTTACCACCTGCCAAATCTTCCACTAAACCTACATTGAACTGTAGTAAACAGGAGGGAGGGGACCGCTGCTTCCTGACATGCCAGTCACAAGTTCACATCAGTAGTGGTGAGTGCTTTATTCCAAAGCTATTTGGATGTTGTTTATTGCCATGGCACCTGGGTACCATTGTTTTTCATATTATCATAATATTATTATTTCAAAGTGAATTAATCTCACAATACCTCAATGGAAACCACTGTATAGACCAGCTCATTAATCATTAAGCATTACTTTATTGTGTTAAAATTATGTTCTTTGAAAAGTGGTTAAACATTAGTCTATAGAGCAGTGCTTCGTGTCCCTACATGCTGCGTATTTGCTTTCACAAACTTGACTTTGTGGCTTTCACTTTGTATGTTTTAGGCACAGAGGATTCATACACAGTGACCTGTGGAGCGCCTCTGCCCTGCCCGGCTGATGCTCAAAGGGACAACAATGGCCTGTACTGCTTAGGCAAGTACCCAGATTCACCTCAACGCTCTTCCATACAAAAATAACTCTTTGGTTTTATGTAGGGTGAAGCATCACAGAGTAGTTGTTATTTTCACGGAATAAAATACATGCAGCATTAACTATGTGCCCGGATAAACCATTTTATCTGATGTTTAAAAATTCTTGTTCATTGCAGGTCAAGAAATATCTAGTGTTTCACGTATACGGACCACAGCCACCTTCAGGTCTGGCACCTCGAAGTGTAACTTAAAACGAAGCCAGGAAAAACTCAAAGAGGGGTTAAACTCTGCACATTCAGGTACAAAAGTTACGACCCCACAACCTCCCATTGCTTAGCATCATACACCATTATTCATGCATGTAGTACTTTTCAGAGGGGGTGGGTTAGCAAAGAGAAAGCAAAATCCAAATGCAAACAATAAAGCAGACCTGAAAGGCTTCAAAGAAACCCAAAAACCATAAGCAAACGTGAAAGAAATTAGTGGGAAAGTGGTGCGGTTTGAAATGTCTTGAATGTCTCAGTGTAGCATTTTGTCTGGGGGTGACAGGGGAGGATGTAATCAGCCCAAGCATGGCTCTGAGTTGTGTCTGACCAAGCCATCAATCATATGGAGTACAAAAAAACAATAGAGGTAAAAAGTGATGTCTTTTGTAAAGCTATGAAAATGTAAAATGAAATAGTTTAGAATATTCTATCATTGTATCCATTTTTATTTAATTTATTGTCCCATCTCTTATTGTCTGTATTGATCAGTTGTCTCCTGTTTCCACAGACAGTCGGTTCCTCTTCACTGAAAATGTTCAGTTCAGTTTTGTGAGCCTCCGCTGCACGTCGTCTGGGCAACGCCCCCGCAGTCGCCATGGAAGAAAGACCAGCGAGGAGGACGGCTCTTCCATCACAGCCGAGTTTGTGCTGGATGTGAACCCAGAGGAGGTAACAGGTTGGTCTCTGCACCTCCCCTCTGCCCACTGCCTGCATCCCTTTTCCTGCTTCACCTGATCTCTGTGGCTCCTGTCTTCACCACTCATATTGAATTAAATCATTAAAGTATCTCCTGTTTAGGTTGAGGTGATGCATTGGTGCTGGGTTGAACTTTTTTTTACATTGGGTGCTGGGCTTGATATCACCAACAGCATGTGCACATCAATGTACAATGTACTCAATGTTCTGTAAACATTTAGTTGGAGACATTTGTGGTACGGAGTGCTTTTTTCAGCAGAGACTTGTGACCTGAACTGTGTGCGCCGACGGTCAGAGAAGAAACTCAAAAAGACCATACGGACATTGAGAAAATCCATAAACCGCGAGCAGTTCCACCTCCACTTTGCTGGATCCGACTATGAGCTAGGAAGGAGCCTGGTCCAGCCTGCAGAGCTCCCGGGGCACTGCGTTGCTGGTCAGGTGCTTGTGAACAGGAAATGTGGTAAGTTTGCATTCAATTTACTACTGCAACACTCAACAAGTCATCAGCCACACACCAATAGCTGCTTCTGACACACACTTGATTCTTAGTGGAGATTTAAGTAATTGAACTTGTACATGCCAGCGAGAGATATTCAGACAAGTGGTTTTAATGATTGGATTTACTGCAGGTGTTGGCCAGATGAGTGCCATATTTGGTTTGCAGACATGGTGTAATGAGCCAGCCACAGTGAGTAGAACAGAACGTCTGTTGTTGTACCACAGAGCTGTGAGATGGCCCAGCATCTCTCCGGGATATGGGTGTAATATGAGGGCTATTGGCAGTGTTTCTGTCTCGATCATTGGGTTTTTATACACAACCCACACCAGCTTAAATGTTAGTTTGTGGGACCGCACACTATCTGAGCGGGAGGCTGCCCTGTGTTTTCTCTGGCTGGTGTTAAAGTGCCCCTACCACTGGGCCTCTCAGTGAGTTTCTGCCTACTTATACCACTTAATATCACTCAGAGAAATGTGTTTTTTTCTTTTCTGCTAATATAGTATATACACGTTTATTCAGATGGTGTGCTTTCTGCGCCCTCCTCGTATTTTTGTCAGGATTCTTAATGCATTTCAGTGGATTAACAGTAGCTCACAAAAATAAACATTTATAGTTTGAGGCGATATAGTTTGCATTCAAAGTTGTTCCTGGCTTCCCTCGTTTGGCCTCCTCATTAAACCTAACTATTTTTTTTTCTTCAATCACTTACTATAGCAGGACTTAAGTTGTCTTGATTTCTTAACTCCCCTGCTATGCTTTCAGGTCAACATTAAGCAGTCTATTGGTCATGGCAGGGGTGTAGACATGTAATTTGGGAGAGGAGGGGAAGCTGAAAAGCATTCTTAACCTCCAGCTCTTTAAAGGGGGCTATATTTTTCCCTCCTCCCCCAGTTCTTGCTATGGCTTAGCTCTGAGCACAGTTTAGTCCTTTTCAATTTGCCCAGTCCATTGAAAAACCCGATGTGGGACTTGTTCTCAGTGCCAGAGATGGAGTGTAATCCATCTGAGCCAGTGTTGTCAAAATAAGAAATAGGTTTATGCATAAATAATCCTTTTTGATCTTTTTTTTTGATAGTTTCTGGAATTAAATTTGAAAACCATCTTTTTCCTGGTTGACTTTATGTGTCTTTTGCGGTCTTGTATTGGCCCTTACATTTACTGTTTTATTTTGTTTGCTGTTTTTACAACCAAAGTGCTCTTAGAAACTGGACACCACATGGACATCAGGTTGTCAATGGTCCGCAGCAAACACGTTCAAGTCCATTTAACTCTTGTTCCTAACCTGTTTCTGTGTTTGTTTTAACATTGAAGATGTTTAGGAAGTGCTGTTGATTCACGCTGGCAGTTTGAGTACTGTGTCCCCCCCTGCCCCCAGCTGGGACTGCTTTGCATGACCCCTGGCCACTAAACTGCTAAAGAGAATTGACTTCAGCCACACCATGGGAATCAATTAGCATCAGCTGTTTGGGCCTCGGCTTGATGGGCGCAAGCAGTGATTGGGCCGAGCAGAATGGGGGATTGAGAAATCTGACCCCTTTTATTGGGTTCAGCTCCTAACCACTGTGATACCGTAGTGTTTTCCTATGTCATCAAGCAGGCAAAGACTGGGGATTTGAATAGAGGTGAAAGGTCTTTTAAACCTCTTTGGGGCCATCAATTCGAGGACTCTAAAGAGCAGTTTTTTGCATTTGAAAGGTTTCCAGGTTTTCTTTCACTTTCTCTTCTCTCACTGCTTCCCTCTGTCAAATAAAAGCTGTTAGGGGACAATGCAATGATGGCTCTTCATGGGCTTTCAGGGTAAACAAAGGGATCCCAAAAATGAACTGCTCCAGAGAGAATTACATTTTC
Organism: Boleophthalmus pectinirostris; assembly: GCF_026225935.1. NCBI lineage: Eukaryota > Metazoa > Chordata > Actinopteri > Gobiiformes > Gobiidae > Boleophthalmus > Boleophthalmus pectinirostris. Next base: position 23,876,260 of record NW_026571140.1, read on the forward strand.
TTACTCTTAAAGAAAATCTAACAACTTGCTGAGTGATGTATAATGGATGTGGTTTAGAACTTTTTGTTCAGAGCTTGAGGACAGCTTGAATAACAATAATGCCTTAAAGGGTACAGCTGAGCAATAGCCCAATGCTAAGCTCAAATTTTATTGATTTGCTCTGCTCTGAGATCAGGTTCAATTTTAAGTCAAGTCCCTAACTTCCAAAACACCCAGACAGACTCAGTAATGCCTAAAATATAATTACAGAGCAAAGAGGTGCTTAGGCTTCTATAATCAGATGGTGTGCTCTATTGGATGAGAGGGAAAACTTTGCTTTGCTTTGATTTTGGCATAGTGTTTTGAAAAAGGTGTGTGTGCCTGAGACTTAAAGGTTGGGTCCTCCTGGTTCTGTTTGAAGTGTTCACAAAAGACAGCTGCCCTTCTTTTTATCTCACAACTTAAAGTTATCATATTATATTTCATATTATATGGGGAATAATTTATTTAGAGCAAGGTCACACGGAATCATATTTGAAGGTTATTGCTGTTTCAGTTAATGTTTATATCAGGTGTGGACGTTGGCTAGCTCTGGTTAGGACCAGTTGAACATGTCTGGCCTGGTTTTTCTCATGGTACATTTCAAGGAAGATGAAGGACTGTACTATTTTTGGTTCAGTTGTTTAGTTCATGTAGATTGGTTAAGTTTCAGTTCCTAGGGATTCTTAAGGATTAGTTTTTACCAGTTAAAGATCTATATTTTACAGTGCCTCTTTTAAGAGTATAAAACATTAACATTGCTTTTCAGTAAATGTAAATGTTCATGTAAAACTATACCAAATGTGTATTTTTAATTTTCACAGTAAAAATGATTGGCAGTTGGTAGTTCTAAGTAGCTTTGAAGTTTTAATGATCAGTGCCTTTTTACTGAATTATCCGTTTCAAGTGTGTGGTGTGATTGCATTTGAGAGGCGGCTGGTGAAGTCTGGCTTCCTTCACTTTAATGGCCCTGTCATGTTTATAGTGTAAATCTACATTGTGGTTCGGACTGTTTGATTATACAGAGCTGCATTTTATGACTCATGTCTATGGCTCATGTTTTTGTAGTCATTTCCTTACTGACACTCATCTGTCTGCATAGTGGCAAATTAAAACCACTTTCAGTACTTATAAATTCAATATTTACTCGATGAATGTGATATTATTAATTATAAAAGTAACATCACCTCACCACAACTATAATAGCAGCAGTTTCCATAAAACACTATAAATCTGGTTTCACACCTGTAATATTAAAATTAATAACTATATGTTGTCTGTCTTTCGTCATCTTCATTCATTAGTGAGCTGCAGTGTTGGGACGTACTATGATCTGAACCTGGGGAGGTGCATGCTTTGCCCAGCGGGGACCTATCAGGACGAAGAGGGACAGATGTCTTGTGACGTTTGCCCTGCTCCAGATGGAAGAGAAATCTCCAAAGTTGTGGGTGCTCGAAACCTTTCAGAATGTGGAGGTAAGACACCAAGGTTCAGTTGCTTAAATGTATATAGTATCTTATTTGTCTTATTTAACAATAAAATGGGAACTACATCAAATATAACTGAATAAAATTGAAAGGGGCGCTATGTTTTAGTCTTTCCAGTTGGTGTTATCTCAGTTACTTTTTGAAAGTTCAGATCTTATCGGCCTCTTAGACTAAACAATAAAGGCTATCTGCAGACTCAAGTCATACAGGAGCTACAGGATGTCAGATAAAACATGACGCTTTCCATTCAATTTTCTTTAACTTGTGCATCCTGCGTTGTTATCATAGTGGGAAAACATACTTTGTGTTACAATAAAGAAGACTTCAAATATGTAAATCCCAGTTGTTAAGATATGATGCTGATAGAAATCTAAACAGTGTTTTCCGCGGTATTTGTTTGGTGAGTGATTCATGCGTTCATGTTTAGGTCAGTGTCCTCCGGGCCAGTACTCTCTGGATGGCTTTATTCCCTGCCTGCCGTGTCCGCTGGGCACATACCAACCCGACGTGGGCCGCACCACCTGTTTCCCCTGTGGCGGAAACCTGGTCACCAAACACACTGGAGCTGTCACCTTCCAAGAGTGTGAAACCAAAGGTGAAGCATCAGTGTTTTAGCTTTTTGCTGACATTATACTCACACTTTACAAATGACTGCCACATTAAGTAAATACAATGAGCCATCTGTTGTTACTGGCTAGTTTTCATCTGAAAGAACAAAATCATGCTTTTTTAGTTTGTGGACCCCTACAAACATTTCTATTGTCCTTGGAACTCTGCTGCCCCCTAGAGTTAATGGATTAATTGTACAACAATGTCATAAACTCAGTGGTCCATTTTTCTGTTGTATGAGGTGAGGACAGATTGGGGTACATTTCAAGCACAGGTCAAGAAAAATGGTTTCACCAGAAAGAGCATGTTGTATTAAATCCAAATTGAAGGATGTCGATACTTCAACAAAAACTTCAATTAAAACTGTTTTGTTCTGTATAGTCCAGTGCTCTCCGGGCCATTACTACAACACAAGCACACACCGCTGCATTCGCTGTCCCATGGGAACTTACCAAGGGGAGTTTGGACAGAACTACTGCGTTGCCTGCCCTGGAAATACAACCACTGACTTTGATGGCTCAACAAACATCATGCAATGCAAAAGTATGCTTGCACAGTGCACAATAAATCACTCAACCATTTCTTACAGCACTGAAAGCACAAAATAATGAAAATTATTTATTTTTCAGATCGACAATGTGGTGGAGAATTAGGAGATTTTACTGGTTATATTGAGTCCTATCCTGGAAACTACCCTGCAAACATTGAATGTACTTGGATCATCAACCCTCCTCCCAAACGGAGAATCCTTATTGTGGTGCCAGAAATCTATTTACCCATTGAAGATGAGTGTGGAGACTACCTGGTCATGAGGAAAAGCTGTAAGTGTTAGGTCTTATTTAATGAGGTGTAAAAACACAATAGCAGTGAATTTTGACCAATACTTTACTCCACAGCCCTTTCCAACTCGGTGACCACCTACGAAACCTGTCAGACGTATGAGCGGCCGATAGCATTTACCTCTCGCTCCAAAAGACTTTGGATACAGTTTAAATCCAATGAAGGCAATAGTGGGAAGGGCTTTCAGGTTCCATATGTGACGTATGATGGTAAGAAGGGGCTTTATAAAACATCAGTAAAAGTGATAAGGATGCATTATTTACAATTATTATTGTTTGTTTTTATTTATAGAGGACTATCAAGAATTGATAGAAGATATCGTCAGAGATGGAAGGCTCTATGCCTCTGAAAATCACCAGGAAATACTCAAAGTACGATTTTACGCACACAACATTTCATAAATGTCTTTTAGATGGCTAGAAATTACAAATAATTAGGTCACTGCAGCAACTGTGGTAATAAAAATGACGATGCACATGAGGTTACAAACCTGTTGTAATGATGCCATCTTCTGGGCAAAAGTGGAATGACTTTAAAGTGAACCATGTTTTCCCCCTACAGGACAAGAAACTAATGAGGGCTCTATTTGATGTGCTGGCTCATCCACAAAACTTTTTCAACTACACGGCACAAGAATCAAGAGAAATGTTCCCAAAATCCTTCATCCGCTTCCTGCGCTCTAAAGTCCTGAGATTCCTTCGTCCATAGGGAGCACTGCTGAGCAGTTATTTTTCTCCAGTGACCAGTTACTAATTCCTCTGTAGACGTGACCAAAACAGGATTGGACTGCACACTTGTTAAACTGGTCATTAAAAACAGAAGCTTTAAGAGGAAGACAATGGACAGTGGAAAAGTGAGATTGAATGCTCTTCTTCACTGTTGTGTTTCAAACTATTGGAGTGCTGCTGTGTCTCACCTACTTTGCCATTTATACATGTCTCATGAGTTAGATATTATGAGCTTTCAGCAATGGAAGCAAAATCATTGTAGCTAATAAGATGCTAATTTCAAAGATACTGTATATAGGGTGTATTTAGTTTTAACATAAGTTTAAAGGCTCATTGTAAGGTAAATGAAATACATCACTATTAAGGGAATTATTACAGCACAAAAATATTTTTTGGAAACATCAGCCATTTAAAGGGGTGGGGGGGTACCTCAGAAGCAATTACTTTGATAAACTATTTGTACATGATGTAAAAATAATAAATAAATAGCCAAGAGAGAATTAAGTTTCATAGTGCAAAATATTACTGCACATAGCCCTTTGACTGAGAAAAATAGGCAAAGTAAACATGGTATTCAAAAAGAATAAAGATATTCTAGTATTGTGACTGCAACCAAAGACAACCTCTCCATACACTTCAGAGTTGTATCTTCTTAGTTAATGTGTATATTTTTATTGTTTTGTACATCGGTTACACTGTAAATAAACATAGAAAACTTTAGAAACCAATTTCGATACACTATGCCTGCTTGTATTTTTATTAAGAAAAATATGAACCATTGTGTTAGCTAATTTACATTGCACATTTAAACTAGACCTACTACTCCAAGAACTCTACAGTGAAGTGCAAATTGTTAAAGTTGTTGCTAATTTAGCACTCACATAGAACCGAAGAAATTTTTTTTTACTTTCCGCTCTCTTGGGGCGGGTCAATCAGACCCAAAAATGTATTTTCTCGCCTGGCGAGAATTTCTTTGAAAATACATTATACATATATACATTATACATAATACGGGTCAATGTGACCCCGAGGAGAGCATGAGGGTTTTAACAATGCAACTTTTCTGGTGGAGTGTATGATTCTTGTCTACATTGATGTTTTTGCTTTGTCTGGAATGTTCCACAGTAGCATTAAACTTGAAGTATATCTCCAGAGACAGGCATGAAACGCCACTAAGCCAAGTTACTGGTCAATCTACGGAAAGGAGATCCTTCTCACAGTAAAGATGCATGTTTTCCAAGGTAGTTTAGACCAATAAAAACACATGTAATTGTACTTGCTCGATAGGCATAGATACGTTTAATGACATATTGTGGAACCTCCAGGCAAAGCAAAATCTCCTTGGAGACAAGCTAAAAAGGTATATAGTCCGCATTTAAGATATGATTTTATTAGATCCACTGGACCATTACAGAACCATGCTTAACTCAAGTCCACCACACCGGAAATGAAGCTGCATCTCACCGGAAGCTGGCAGTCAGCTGCTAGGAAGCTGCGATGTGTTGTGATTAGGCTAGTTTAATGGCCATCGCCGACTGTAATTAAGGTGTTGTTACGATCAGTTTGCTACATTTGTTACGTTTGTTACTGACTAAACATCACTGGCGAATACGACCGTGTAAAATGAAGCCCTTAATCTTCCCTGTGGCTTGCGTTCTGGTTTGTTTTGCCCTTCTTGCTCCAGTGACAGCGAAGGTAAGGCTAATGGAAGCTAACTGTGTGGTGCGCGATACGAAACAATTGGACATTTTAGATCAAACTCTAACCATAATATGTAGACCATCAATTTATCCCCAAAATTATTTAAGGCTTTATGACGGGGCCAGTACTTGTCGAAGGATTACTTTATCTGTATAAACGATATTACTAACATTGGTAATTTTGTTTATTTTGTAAATAAATAAGCTTTTAAAGTGTGGTGCCCTGCTCTATCTGCTGTTAATTCCACATTTAAGATTTACTGTCGACTACCAGCCACCTAATGTTAATTGTTAAATAGCTATTGGCCTATAACTAATTTAACTATTATCTTTGAAGAACTCAGAAGATATTCGCTGTAAATGCATCTGTCCACCATACAAAGACATAGAGGGACAAATCTACAAACAAAATGTTTCTCTTAAAGACTGGTATGTACAAAAAGTATCAAGCGCAGATGGTGAATATGGCTTGTTTTTATTGACTGATTTTGTCTTTTTTTCTTCAGTAATTGCCTCCATGTAGTTGAACCCATGCCTGTTGATGGCAAAGATGTGGAGGCCTATTGTCTTCGGTGTGAGTGTAAATATGAAGAAAGGAGCTCTGGAACTATAAAGGTTAATCCACATTATTAAGACTAAGGAAAAGTTTAATCCACATTATTATGGCTATGGAAAAATACAGATCCACAACAATCTGCAGGACACAAGGTCAAAATGTTATCAAAATAACAAATCCTATAATTATAAATTAAATGATGTAATTTACTGTTGTTGTTACATTGCAATACACAGTTACGCTACTTTTATATTCTGTCAATCTTCCAAACAATAATTTTGACAAACTAAATCATATTGTGTTTTCTTGTTTTCCTTTAGTTTACTATTATTATGTACCTGTCTATATTGGGCTTTCTGCTTCTCTACATGGTATACCTGACTCTTTTGGAGCCCATGTTGAAGAGAAGGCTTTTTGGACATTCTCAGCTTATTCAGAGTGAAGATGATGTTGGGGTAGGTGTCAAATTCTACAACTTATTTACTATAATAATAATATAATAATTTTTTTTTTTTTTCAATGGTTACATTACACAGTTAATGTCAGAATTTTAATCATATTAATGAGTGAGAGTTAAAAGAACTCTGTGTTTTCAGGGTAATTACAATAAACTTGTATACACTGTCCATTATTTCAATGGGATGTTGAGCTTTTTTACTAGTCAAGTATGCATTCATGAAAATACTGTGTGTTTATTTCCAGGACCAGCAGCCTTTTGCCAATGCACAATGTTTTGTCCCGCTCACACTCAAGGCCAAACATGTTGAACAAAGTGGAGCATGCTCAGCAGCGCTGGAGGAGGCAGGTTCAGGAGCAGAGGAAATCTGTGTTTGACCGCCACGTTGTCCTGAGTTAAAGTTATGAGTTAAAACTATGAAAAACACTGTGACAGAGCCCTCCATTCATATCTGTACCGTTTGTGACTCCAGAGGTGAAGGAAAATATAAGTGCAGGGGTCAACAGTGGTGCTGAGCAAATGTAATATGTAACGGGTTTACAGAATTCTTAAGCATTTTCCCTGTTTTACTGTTGCACATTAAAATTGAGCAGGTTTTGATTTCATTTGCAAAAGCAGAGGATAATTTCTTCTTTCCAATGTACAAGTGTGCCAATCTAACTTGAAACTTCAGTCTAAATCTCAATTTAAAAGTCTCAATCTAATGTTACATGATCACTATTTGCAGTTTGAGGTCAGGCTTTGTTGAAATCATAACACAAATGCTGTCAAATAAATGACCTGAGTGTGAAATGTCCACATGTTGATTAGTGCCAAACAACATGACTGGATAAATGGACCAATCCACCAACTGCTGCAGTGGGCAGTTTGTTGGGAATTTAAAGTAGAGGAATGATGGAACTATAACAAGAGGATGTTTTAATAACTCATATGAATGGTTCACCACCTCATCTCTTTTCCTCTAGCATTTTCTTATTAAGTATTTCCCTGTAAGTCTGCATTGTATGTCCTGTCTTGGTACATTTTGGTGAACTGCCATGTTTTTATGGTTACTGTGGTTAAGTAATATAACTCTAAAAGTCTAGAAAAGTGTTTAAAAATGGAAGCCTGTGTTTACTGATAACTTATACTTTACAATTTGTAAAACAGTAGTAACCCTGCAACGATTTGGTGTGATTTATACTAAATGGTTTGCTGTCTCCTTGATCCTAGAATAACATTATTTGAGAAGACTTTGCATTTCTTAGTCATTTTCTTGATGAACACTGTACTGAACTGGAAGGATTGTGCTGACAGTGTTGAGATATATTATTTTGTGTTTAATTAGCTTTCAAAGACTCTGTTAATTGTCTAAATGACAACAGTGGCATGACATTGTAAATTCATTGAAGAACTATAACTACAGCTGTTGGAATCAGAATCATGACTGTGTTGTTATCTATTGTTGTATAGCTTTTGATTTCAATATTAAACATGTAAATTGTTGTTTGAATTCCTTACTCATTTCTTTACTCTGTAATGTCATATACTGTCTCTCTCCCTCACTTGTTATTTTAGCATCAAAGGAACTCCAGATAATTTTCCTTAAACAAAAACATATGGGAGCCTTCGGAAAATGGCCAGTAACCGAAGTTTTACAGTCAATCTTGAGAAAATAGTGGTAAATGTTATTCTTTACCAAGATGTATTTTGATACATTTTTATAAAAAGTGAAATGAAGCTGCGTCATCATTTCCTGTGCAGACCACATTTTTTATTTTTTTTCCCTGAGCAGCATCAAGTTTGACGGGGAGTTTTTCTCGCAGAAGTGAACGGAATTTGGGCTGTTCGGACACGAAGAGACGGAACTTTTCTCTAGCATGGATAACTGACGATCGATTTGCACAATAGACAAAATAAGGTACGTAGGTTATTTAAGATCCAACATATTTGAAGTTTATTCGCATTTTGTGTTTTTTTAGGGATGCTTCAAGGACTTCCATCTGTGTTACTATCTGGCATCCACAGAAACACTGTAGTCCAGCAGTTGTGCTAGATTTCCTGATACCTTTGTTAGGCCTATATAAATTAACATTATTACGTCTTAAAGACAGTTACTTTTTTTTTGAGGAAAGCAAATTTTCATTGTCTCATGCCAGAAATGCTGTCCATCTCGCTCTTAGGCGTTGATGTGTATTTGTGGTCTCTTACTGACAGGGGGCGCCCCAGCATTTGGGTAATATTGAAAAAAAAAAAAAAAAAAAAAAATCTAACCCACATTCCTATTGATATTAAGTGAACTTTATTTTTTATTTCTTTTTTTGTTTTTAATTTGTGTTATCCTCTGACTCTTGTATGTGTGTATGCTGAGTTTAAGCCTAAATTATAATAGACGTACAGTAAACAAAACTCTATTAAATAGGCTACCAGTTGAAACTGCATGAAAACAATCTGCGACTACATGGGCTCGAAAGTGGAGAATGGTAACAGGGTTTACGTTTAAAAAGGAAATAAAACCGGTTTGGAGACTTAAGGCAGGGGACTTAATACAGGTGGCTTGCTCTCATATTTCATCATAGACAGAGGCCATCATGGAAAAGACAAAGGCAAGCTGGGATATATATATATTTTTTTACATAGATCCATCTATACTAACTCATGTTTTGTATTTCAGTAACATTTTAGGGTGTGTCCAACACATTGTGTCTTTTGATTGTGTTGCATCTTAAAGTATTATCAGCAGTGTTGACGAGACATGTCAAACTCAGATAATCTTGAGTTTAGGAGCTGCCTAGGGTCTGTTTCCAGAATCCTCCCCCCATCTTCTCCACATTATCTCTATATTCCTTCAGTGTCTTTACCTCACATATCTTTATTATCTAATATATTTCCTTTTACCTCCTTATCTTGATGAGGCTTGAACACATTTTCTAGTGTAGGTGGCAGAAGCCTCACAGACTTGTGGGTAATCCCAGTAATGTTTGGGCCTGTTAAAGTACTCATATAAAGTGATCTGGCTGCTTTAAAAGATTTTAAGATTTGGAACAAAGCCTTGTGTAAACATACACAGGGGTTAGTGATTTTAACTGAATTCTTGAACAGATGTACGAGCAGGTGCTTTAAGAATGAAAAATGACAGTCAAATATCATTGTGTGCTTTCTACTTTGTCCTGTGAAAATCTTTCAAGCTTCATTGGTCATTATTTGTGTGTACATGTTCTACCATTTAAAGATTTTTCCCTCAATGTGGTGTGTAATTGCTTCTAATCTAAAGATTTTATAAATCTTATAGTAAGCCTATTATGGCACCACTATGGTTCTTACCTTAGATTACAAGTCCTTTCCATTTTTGATGTTTTGAAGTTAAAAGTTCAATGAACTAAGGGTACACAAACCTATAGTCTATTTAATGGGCACAACCCACACTGAATATTTTGTTTTAGATTCTTTTAAATGTTTTGCATATAGTCTGTCAGTCTGCTCGACAATATTCATTAAATCAAAATTGCATATTAAAATAAGCACCATAGTAGAGGTCTATCATCCCCAGGTGCTGGTCTAGGTTTATCTTGTTGTGTTACAGTAGATTTTTAAATGAATGTGTCTATTGCAGTGCATTACATGTGCAGAAAAGAAGTAGTTACCCTTTGAACACTGTTGTCCAAAGGATGTGGCTTCTCCATATCTAACTGTGCTCAGTGGAACAATGAATTCCTCAAGTTAAAATTTGGGTTACAGTTTGGTTGCACATCCCACCAGAAGAATCCACTGTTTTTGTCTTAGACCACTCTTCTCAGACTGTGCGGTGGGGTTCATTGTGTTTTCAGGAAGGACTGTCTTTATGGGACCTTGAACATTTTTGTGTCTCCTTCTGAGAATAGCTGCTTAGTGGCAGGACTGGAGGCTTCCTGCTGACTCCATGTAATGGACTGTGGTGACGGATGCTGGACTTTTGTGACTTCCTCTGTTCCCAAGTCTGTGGGACAAGACACCTCCTGAGACTGGACCTGTGTCCAGGAGTAGTCCCCTGCAGTGTTGTTTTATGCACTGTTTTATAAAATAAGATGTAGGCCTATATGTGTTGCACAAATATTAAGAAAATATTAACAACATAATACTAATAATAGTATTTTTTTATGCTGACTGTTAAATATGTGAAGTGTGTATGTTGTGTGCCAGTTTTTTTGTATTTTTTTATTGGTCTTCATTATTTATACCGATGTTTATTATTAATATTTGAAATTGAGATTTTGGATAAGAAAAATATGTATGAATTGAACTATAGCTTTAAAACTAGACCAATTTTCTTCATCCATTTCAAGTTGCTTCTATGCAGCATTAGTCAAGGTGACAGTTGGTGTTTAATTTTTATGAATATTTACATAGTTGTGGTTGTTGCAGTTTAGAATCACTCCTAGAAAATTGTTTTGGCGGTAGAACAAACATGCATTGGGACAAGACACTGGGACACATTTTCAAACAGGGTGATGTCTTAGATAAATGTTTAGTAGCTTTAAATACTTCTCAAACCTAAATTAAATGGTCTGATATTTTGTTTTATCTTTGAGTCACATTAACGCAGAGGTAATCTAAGCCTCACCTGCATTTTATCACCTACTGTAGCCTACCTTAAACCAAAATAGGATAAGAATATTAATAATCGAATGAACAATGATTCGAGTGAATGGCATCTTTGTACTCGTGCAATGTCCTCCCAGTGACCAGTGGGCCTTTGGGTAATTATGCATAATAATGTGTTGCACTGCTGGCAGGACACATCCATGCCGTCAGCAGCCGCTATAGCCCAAAATTACACTTCTGAATATTCATCGAAACTCCTCGCTCCACCGTGACACAATAAACAAGGAGAGCGGGTGAATGAATGCCTCGGCTGTGCACAGGGCATGGGGCCAAATCCGAAGAAGAAAAGTGGGGGGCAAACAATCGCGTTCCCGTGGAGACAAGTCCAGCCTCCAACTCTCTCCAGCGGTCTGTGAGAGCGAGAGGCAGACTTTTTTTTTCTTTTTTTTTCTTTTGACGGTTTTGCTTGGAAAGACATGAGACGGGAGTTTATGGACAAGGACGCGTAACGAACATCACGTAGTTTTACGTTTTGACGCACGGATATTTTTGTGTTTAAAAGGAATATACTCTCAAAATGAAGACAAACATGGATGTGAAGAGAAAGGTAAAATCCTCCTAGCCTACTTTTAATGAAAATAACTAAAGTTTCACACGGCGCATGGATGAAGTGGGCTAAAAGGGTTAGAACGGTCATGCATCCATTTACAGCGACACTGAGCATCGTTTAAATCTTTATTTCTAATGTTACTACCATATTTGGTCAGTGACATGTGAAACTAGAAACATCTGGAGAAATGCCGAACTACTTTTTCAGCTGATCCTTAAAAAATGCGGCGGAAGGAAGCAGGCTCATGTTCTTTGGCCCATTGTGGGACGAATTAAGTCCAAAATCAATTCGCATCCAAAAATCCAGACTGCACAATAACAAACAAAACCTGGAGGAATCATTGGACTCGGTGTCCTTTGGCAGTAGTGAGATTTTGTTGTCTTGGGATCTTGAAACGTGGGATCAGAAGTGTGCTGTCTCATCTGTCTTTCATTATGTTGATACAAGTTTATTAGACTTACAGCAGTAGCAGCAATTCACTTTTCATGTTGCTCTCAATGGGTGCCAATTTAACCGTGTAATTTATGCTATAGACTAATTACTTAAACTCCACAAAAGTTAAGTGCCAGAAGCCATGTCATATATTACATTTTTGTCAGTTTTAGGTCGGCTATATAGATACTTGGAAACTGAAACGTGCCCAAGCATATAGCGGTTTGACATATTTTTTTAGGAGTTCTATTGTTCACAAGAAACAATGTCTTTTGCTTGTCTTTGGACTGGACTGTCAACAAAAACCTATTGAGGAAGCTATCTTTTGTCCCAAGTCCATACCACAGCAGTGAGCCTGGTCAGTGTGCCATTGGAAGGTCTTAAGTAACTTTAAAACTGTTCAACTGGGAGACTTGCATGTTTACTTTAGCTACACATCAATCAGGAGACAAAATACTTTAAGATGACAAGGAATATGTATCAGATCAATATAGCTTTTAATTTGGATTTATTTAAAAACATGCACTGTTGTCTTATTGCTAGCCTGTTCCAAATGTAAAAATGATCAAAATTTTAAGTGTGTTCACAATTGGGACTAACCATGGACTAAACCAGGACTAAAACACTTAAGAAATCATACAGGAATTTCTATGGAACATTATTTGATCAGAGAGTGTTGTCATTTTTAAAGATTTGATTGATGACAGGAGATTTCATTTGATGGTGACCATAAAGCATCTGTGAACAAGACTTGAACTGGAGGTCATCTTAGTGACACAATTCACTGCAGACCAGTTTGACCAAAGCCTGTTTTCCACATGCCTGACTCTGCAGCTGTCCAAGTCCACATCTAGGTTACACCAAAGGATTTCCACTTTCCACAAAACACTCAAACAGTATTTCTAATTGCCAGAAAAGCTGAAATAGCAAAAGTTTAAAACGTTGACCACCTGCCCATAGTGTGAGGAGGACCAGCTCTGTGGTGGGGCCAGTGTAATTACATAGGTGTAGCACTGTGCTGCTGCCAGTAGCATCAACCTTGGTGGTTTCTGTCACATACATAGATGTAGTGGTCTGGAGAGCAGACAGCTAAACCACATACAAGACATACATATCCTGACTCATTACTTGCAGTTTTTGGACTTTCATCTTTGTATGTTTGAAATATAATTAAACTCAAATTAAAATAATCTAAACACAGCTCAGTAGAAAGAATAGCTATTGGTTACAGTGTGTGATGCTGAAAAGTATTTCATCTGTTTGTATTACAGTATTAGCACTGAGTGATCTCACTTGACATGTGTAGTGTATGCTGTGGTAAATTTGTTAAGCCACGAGTAAGGGAACAAAACGTTTTTTGTTTTTTTTTTTAGGGGGGGGGGGGGGGTGCTTTGTTGCTTCAGCATTGAGAAGGAGCAAAAGAAGAGGTATGTTAAAAAAGGTTCAGATCCCAATTCAGTGGATGTTCCTTCTCAAATGAAGCTGTATGCACCAAGGGAACCTATGCCTTACTTTCTGGAGATTGACTCAAAAGCTAAACTATGCACTTCTAACAAATATCTGAATTTCAGTGGTAAAAATAATGTTTGGTACATTGCGACATAATGACTTTGATTGGCTTATATGAGTAAAGCTTCAGATTAACCAATGATTGCAGTGTCCCTAATGTGACTCAGAATCTCTTTGTCCATTGTGGATGAAATGATCTGCATTTCTGTGTGGGACTGTGCCTTCATATTTGCCAGTGTGTTACAATGCCTGGAATGAGGAAAAATGTAGCGCAATCTTGTATCTTTGGGCCATTTGTTTTTGATTGAAAACTACATTTGTTGAAGTTCTGAAGGCAAGTTTCTGATGAACCAAAGTTGAGTGGTGTAATAATATTGGATTTCTTTATATTCCAGATTGACTGAAGGGTAATTTGCCTTTTAGTTAATTATGTTTTCAAATCAGAGAGCAGAAAGCAGCTATTGCCAACACATACAGGTGTTTTACCGATCTCCTCCTTTCCCCATTTAAAAACATTCTTGAACTTTTCTTTTTGACCGCTGCCTGACGGATAGGGCAAATATTAGTGCATACCAGCCTATATGGCGAGCCTTGTGTGTATCAGATGATCTGTCAAATGTGACAGGGCCAAGGACGTGTGGATTCATCTGTGAACAAATTTTAACCTAATTGAGCGTCTCTCTTTCGCACACACACATACACACCCAAAGTGGAGATAAAAGACTTACTTTTTAACCACATCTCCCTCTCAAGGACAGGACGGACAAAGGGCGCTCTGTTCTTGGCGCATATTTAATAGAGCAACTGTTTGACCCTGAATCTTCTGCAGCTGAAAGTTATGTGAGATGCTAGCCATTTTTTAATAACTCTTGACAAAATTGGGAATTTCCTAACCTGAAATATGACAAACCTTGGTACCATCTTTGACATTTCAACAAAGCCAACAAAGATAACAGTGACAATGTATTTTAGCAGTTTATTCTAATGCTATGCTTTCTTGAATATTTTCATTTACAGAAAACAGCTGGGAAAATATAATGGATCCTTTCAACCTGCCAGAAAAATTAGTTTGGGATTAGTTTAATGGTATTCGCTTTTACTTCTTTATTTTTTGCCTAGACCTACATTAAATTGGTTATTTTCAAGAGGCTGCTAAAAAGCTCACCAGCTTGTTATTAAGCTGGTTATTTGCAGTTCATTATATCTTCTCTCAAATGTGAATACTCTTTCATGTGTTGTATGTGAATTGTGAAATGAAAGCTGAAAACAGCAGTCAGCACTTAGAAGTACAGCATGCCACTTTTTCAGTGGGCGATCTGCCACCTGCCTCCTCTCTATGGTGATCCTGTTGAACTTATATCTCATGTAGTATTTATTCAGTTGCAGGTTTCTTAGCTCTAAAATGTCTAAAAACATTCTTACTGTGAGCATCTCCATAGATTTCACCTGTAACTTGACCTGGTGTTGATACATTTAATGCCATATTGTGGAACCTGGCCTGTGATAGCAAGGCAAAACAATCACATCTCCACAAGGACACAGAGATTTGTCTGTGTGTCCTCCACACACAAAAAATACTATACTATTAGTAGAAAAAGTAGTAACATTGTTGAATATTTTAATTTGAAATGGTCTTCTGTCTAATTGACTGTGTAGTTCATTTCAGAGCAGTCTTGTTTTTGTTTGTGTCCTGCTGCAGAGATTGAAAGAGTGCCTTCCATTAACTAAACAATGTTGACGTTTCTCCTCTGACCTTTAGCTTGCCTTTGGGCCATGCGTCTCCACAGAAACATGTCCACAGGCTGACTGCTCTAAAGGTGTCCTATAGGAGCCCTTTCTCACATGGGCCTGGGACTCAGTCAGATCAGATGAGATGGTATCAGGGAGCAGAGGAAGTCAGTGGGCTAACGCCTTCATGTTTATGTGACCATGTCCATCCTGGGCCTCTCTGACCCATTTCTGTTTGATTGGACCTTTCACACCACAAATGAAAATAATGAAAGTTCAACACAAACATGACTTTTCACCTGACTTTACGGAGGGTATTTTGGGGCATTTTGATTGAGAAAAAAGCCATTTACTAAAAGAAATAATCAAATAAAAAATATTTATTTAACCATACCGATTTTAATTTTCACCCATCATTTATTACCTGCAGTATTTTATTGTATTCAGAAATGTATTTACTGGGTGTATTTTCTGATACAAACATCTCCATCATTGGACTGAATTTGGGAGTATCACAATGAGATTGCTAATAACCCCCTGCAGCCAGGTTACCCTTAATATTACTTGTTTTTTAACCAGTTTACCTATACACTGAAATATCTTTTATTTATTCCTGTCCCTGTTAAGTGTTATTCATAACTATATTTTATGTCTATGCTCCATCAGATTGACAGCCGGAGTCTATAGTCACAAGCTGAACTGGAGAGCTCCATCTTCAAGTGTGATGATAAAATATGATCCATGTTGGACTCTCTTTGCAGTGTCCACAGTTACAGGAAATAGCTGACAGCAGGAATGCCCTCACTTTCCTCATTTGTCTGTATATAGCACTCAGCTGCAGTTCTGATTCGCTGGCTTTTTCATACAACAACTTCCTGTAAACAAGTTGGTCTGCAAGCACCCTCCCATCCTCCACCTCTGATCTCCTGAGAGTTACATTTGACCTCTTTATGCAGCATAACAATCACTTTGAGCTTTGCCTCCTTTCCGGGGTTGTTGGGCACCAGCTTATGTGTGTCCACAACTTTAGACCTACCTATGAAGTTTTAAGGTCTTATGATGTATTATTCAGACTGTTTAATATACCTTTAAAATATGCAAGATTACTGAGATGTAAACAAAACACAACTCCAGGTATGTTTTGATAAGGATTATAATATGCCTAAAAGCTCAAAAAGCTGACTTGGCCTTCTAATAAATTTTATGGTTTTGTTTTTGGCAAAATATTGCGACAATACTGTATAGTCTTAACTAAGATCTTAGATTTTAGTCTTGCCAGCTTTTATGATTCAGAGTCTTGTCTGATAATATTTAGGTCTCACTAGTCTTAATCCTCTTAAAACATTAGACCTACCTATGAGTTTTGAGATCTTTTGTGATGCATTATTCTGCCAGTTTAAAATACCTATAAAATATGAAGGATTAATGACATGTATATAAAACAAAACACAACTCCAGGTATGTTTTGATGATGGTTATAATATGCCTAAAAGCTCAAAAAGCTGACATATCCCTCTAATAAATTTTATGGCTTTGTTTTTGGCAAAATGTTGTGACAATATTGTATAGTCTTAACTAAGATCTTCGATTTTGGTCTCGCCCGTTCTATGACTCAGAGTCTTGTCTGATAATATTTAGGTCTCACTAGCCTGTTTGTCCTCTTGCTGTTGACTCATGTTGGAGAGGAGTTACAGCATTAGCTAACCCTGGATCTTTTTGTCTGACTTTGTAAGCTGTGTTAGTTTTTCCACTAAAGCCAAGCCTATCCAATATTTGCACAGGTGATTTAACAGGAGAAAAGTAGGAAACGGCAGGATTTGTCTGATATTGTATAGAATATAAGCTTTAGAGTCTTTGCAACATGTACAAAAAATGAAAGTGCTACCCTGTTAACCTGCCCAGGGACTGCAGATGGAAACTAGCTTTAGCTAAATCTGGTGTAAAGCATCTCTTCTTTTATGAGATTAATGTATTTGCACATGGTTAAAATAAACTAAAACTAAACCCAAAATGCTTTCTGTTGCTCTAAGTAACCTCAGTGAATTATACAGCAACCCACAGACCATAAAAATAAAACATAACAAATGCCATTATCGTATGATTTGTGAAGACACTATTGCTTTGTACAAAATGAAGCCAATTAAACAGCTCCACTATTCTGTCTCTTGCATATGGCGTTTATAATTTAGTGTTACAAGTGTGAAAGTCTTGTGGAAACTTTCTAAACACTTTAAATGCAGCAGTTGAGCCAAGCTGTTGAACCCTGTCATGTAATATGAGTAGTTCACACTGAGACTAATACTTCCCTGTCTGTTTGTAAAATATGTCCAGCATATGTTTTGTCGATATAACAGAGGATTTGTTTTATGTTAGCGATTTTTATTTATTGGTAAAAAAGGTGGCTTGCCCTCTCCGGGTGGGTGGGGAGTCTTTCAAGTATCTCGGGGTCTTGTTCACGAGTGAGGGAAGGACGGAACGTGAGTTTGACAGGCGGATCGGTGCAGTGTCTGCAGTGATGCGGTCGCTGTATCGGACCGTTGTGGTGAAGAGGGAGCTGAGTAGAAAGGCGAAGCTCTCGATTTACCGGTCAGTCTTCGTTCCTACTCTCACCTATGGTCATGAGCTCTGGGTAATGACCGAAAGGACGAGATTACGGATACAAGCGCTCAAAATGAGTTTCCTTCGCAGGGTGGCTGGGCGCTCCCTTAGAGATAGGGTGAGGAGCTCAGTCACACGGGAGGAGCTCGGAGTAGAGCTGCTGCTCCTCCACGTCGAGAGGAGCCAGCTGAGGTGGCTCGGGCATCTGTTCCGGATGCCTCCTGGGCGCCTCCCTTGGGAGGTGTTCCGGGCATGTCCCACCGGGAGGAGGCCCCGGGGTAGACCCAGGACACGCTAGAGGGACTATGTCTCTTGGCTGGCCTGGGAACGCCTCGGGGTTCCTCCGGAGGAGCTGGAGGACGTGTCTGGGGTGTAGGAAGTCTGGGAGTCCCTGTTTAGACTGCTGCCCCCGCGACCCGGCCCCGGATAAGTGGAAGAAAATGGATGGATGGATGGATGGGTAAAAGCAGGGGTTGATTTTTAACCATTTTGCTCTTATGGGTATCCTAATTAATGTACTTCTTTTGTGTATAGTGTTACTTAGTATGTTGCTTTGACAATGGTGAACTTAGACTTAAATTTACTGATCAACAAGGGAAATTTTTTGGACTCAGTATATCAGATATCGCAATATATTATAATAACAAAGAGAAAAAATATAAATGGTAATAATTAATTTAAAATAAGTAGCAAAAATTTGTCGATAATATTGACTAGAGCAGACAAGGGGGAAAATGCCGTAAACCATTTGAGATTTTAAGTGACTACCAGTAGTGACTCAGCAGCTTAGTGGGTTGTTCCACTGATATTCTGTTACCTTTTTGTTTGGTGAAGCCATCTACAAGCATCTCTATGGACATTTTGCACTGCTGCTACAAAAATGGAAAAAATAATGCATATTCGATGTGGAAGAAACCATGCTTTCTAATATAACAATAAGATAAGTGATTGATTTTCTTTGTTGTGTGTTCACCAGGTGAGTGGGCAGTGTGTGCTCAAACATGACTGCCAACAAGAGTTCCAAGGCTGTGTCCCGAACAGGAGGGGGTAGAGCTCCACGGGACAACGCTGACAGGTCAGTGACACAGAGGACATCCTGAACTGATTGGTCTACTCTCCTTATTACTCTGTTACGCTCTGTTAACACATCTGAGTTACTTGCTTTTGGCTAATGTGAAAAATGAACTAGTAAGAGTCAAAACAGGACTTTTACCGCTTTTGCAAGTTTGATCCTGTATCATCGTGGACAAGAGCTCTGTCCCACCTGCAGATGTGAGTAGTGAGGCAGACCTGTGTATGCATGTTGAAAGCTTATAGTGTCCTGGAGACACGCAGACTAACAATATAGAATTTCACTACTATACACTTTGTAGCAGGAACAATGTAAAAGAAAAGATTCAGTCTCACCACTATCCCTCAGTAAGGCTCAAGTTTGAATCAAAGTTAAGATTTTGTCATCTCTAATTGTCAATGACCAGCTTTGCAGCCAATCCTCAGCCAGTAAAACAGCAAAGGTAAAATATGTTTGTGTTAGCAATTAATAAAAGTCTGTATGTTCAGGAAATTAACATTGAAAATTAATTTTTAAATCCAAACCAATCCATCTTTATTTGTATACCACATTTTATAAACAAGACAGTTTCCAAAGTGCTTCACATAGCAATATAAAACATTTAACTCTAAAAAGTTTAAAAAGACAACATAAATCATGTGGAAAATTGAGACAGATCACTGTGAAGAAAAAAAAAAAGATTCATTTTTTGTCATTTCGCCCAGCTGTATCTTTCATTGAGCAGTTCCATCAGGTTTAAATTCAAGACAAATGTTAAACAAAGAGTTTAACCAAAAAGGAAAATTTGTTAAAAATTGTGTGTATCTCATTTTAATTTAGGGGCTACCTCAAATTATTTTGGTCAAACTAATGTCTCCATGCAGGACCACACACAAGCACTAGCAGCAACATAAAGCACTTCTTTGTACTTGCTCCATGATGCGAATCTACTTTGGGGGCATAATTTAATACTTCATATATTCAGGACTCACTGACTCATCTGCTGCCAGTATGTGGAAGATTTAATATCCTTACCACAGTGAACACAGTAGTATACAGAACAGCCGATGAATGCTAACAACATACTGAGCTATATAAGTGTCAGACCAAGATAAATGTTAAAAAGCTGACATATGATGGACTGTTCCATTTAAAAAGCTGTTATGGCCTGTCTGCTTTGGTTGAACTGGTCAGTTACAGGAAGTGACTGTGGTTTGAAGGGATTGAAACACTGAGTGAGAGCCAAAGGCCATTGGATACAACACCGCCTTAACCTCTGTGTGGCCAAGCAGCTCAAGTGTTCTAAAGTAGGATTATTTTAATGGTCACTTACACACCAAAACCTGTAAAAGCTCTTAAAGGTACAGTACAGAAAAAAAGATGCACATTTTTAGCTTCTGCCCATGATTATTAATTGAGACTGAACCCTTTCACAAGAAATATTGTATTAATAATTTCCAGAATATTAACTGTAATGATACTGTATAATTATATTGTTGGCTGTACTTACAATCATCACGTCCATCTGGGAGACAGACAGGATAATTATCCAAATTTTCATATTCAGAAATGAAAGGAAATATAAATCCACTGAGGGTCAAGCCAAAGAGCATAGAAATTAATTACCCAATTACCAAATCCTCTCTCTTAGTGGCTGAATTATGATGTTATTGAGTGTTTTGTGAGGTTGCTACTTAAACTCCAGTGATGGTGAGTCTCCAAAGAGCTCTGGTCTCTGTCTTGGACCGAGGACTGACAACAGTTTGGGCTTTTGGCCACAGAGTATTAACATTGACTTTGCCTGAGAAATTGTACTAGCTCAAGTGGTCATACTTTTTATATTGAATCATTTGATTAGATTAAACCATAGCACAAAATAGGACTGTACAATTAATTCCAGAGGGGTATTATGCACAATTGATTTTTTGAGCTTTCTAACATGTTTTAGTTGTTCCCTCATCAAAAACACGCCTGAAGTTTTTTTTTTTTTTTTCTCGATGTCATCCATGCATGTTTCTTTCAGCAATTTTGCGCTCTCTCCCTGGTTCTATTCTTACAACCATAAGTTTCTGTGCAATGCTCAACCCACAAGCCTACCTCACCCATGCTCCCACACAACGGTTTTCCATAAATATATAAAAGCATGATACAAAACTGAACACAACAACTTGATAAACCTGATGCGATGTGCAGTACTTTTATTAGCAGGATGCACGCTAATAATAAAGGAGGAGTGACTCAAAAGTAAAAGTGAAATTTAAAAAACATGTTCATATGTTATTTTTGGTGGATATAGGATTTTCAAAACAATAAAAGGGTGATCTAAATGTGTTAGCAGTTTTATGTGTGTGTAATATATTATGTATTAGAAATGAGCTGGAGATTCTGTCATTTGTAACTGTCAGTCAAAGCATGTGGTTTGGAGCAGACTTTGGAGAAAGAAATTCAATTAAATTGAATTGAAAATGATGAACGATCAATAGAATGAAAAAAAGCATAGACTTAGCTAAAGGTGTCATGATAATAATAATTTCAGATGCCTTGGGAGTCTTCACAGTGACACCATAACAGAGAGAGACTAGACCACTGTGACTATAAAAGAAAGCGTTCTGGTTTATAATGTTTTATATTTGCTCTTTTCTTGTATAATTATAGTATCAAATCCTCTGCTACACATTTAAATCACTCAGGGGCTTCCAGACAGGAGATGCCGTCATGACAGCTCAAGTTACTTTCAGAGATGTAAGATAAGAAGCATCCATCATAGTCGCTGTTTGCAGGTTCAGGTGTTCAAACATCTCGTGGCCTGCAGCTGGAGCAGTGAAACCAGGGCAGGGCAGATAGGTGTGAGGTGAGATGTGTCCTAACCTGCATTATGGGATCACATCTTTGACTTCTCCTCCCATTGAGCTTGCAATAACGCTCTGACTGTGACTTCAGGTTTCCTTTATGCAACATGCAACCCAGGTCTAAGTCATGGCCCTCCTACTCAACAGAGATGAGTAGGATGTTTCCTGGGTAACATTTGTCGAAATCTCTGTGGGAAATAGACACACTTCCGATGCTATGAGTAATTGTATCAGTAATGGTTACGATTGAAACTGGAACTGGTAAGGCCGCTCCAGTAAGTTCTGATCATCATTTTGTGTGAGGTCCTCTGTGATTCACCTCAGTTTGATGTGGAAAAAGTTCATATTGGCATTTTAATTCTGTCTGTATTTCCTTTGGCCTATGCTGACATGTTGGGCTGCCAAAAACAGAATACTTTCCTGTGGTTTTTCTAAATAAGTAGCTCAGGTTTTCATTCCATCTTTGATCCTGGCAATGAAATCTGAATTTTCATCTCATTTTATAGGGCTCTTCCATCTGTTCTTTGTTAAGATCTGGTAATGTTTTTACAGCAGTGATGACTCAAAGCCAAGTGTGGCATTTTGCTTAGTCAGTTTAACAGTACACAATGTAACTTTTCTGGGGAAGGGTTTGCCACCTGCTTATTTCATGGAGGTTTTATTGCTTTGCCTGGAATGTTCCACAGTATGGCTTTAAACTGATCTATTTAATACATCTTCAATTATAAATGTTTTCATTTCTCAAAAACATCTTGCATTCTTGCTGTATGTAGGGTCACCGCTCCATACATCTGACTTGTTGGCATGGAAGTGTCCCCTGCTTGTCTCAATCAACATAGACATGTTTAATGCCATACTGTGGAACATAACAGGCAAAGCAATAATATGCCCAGTGAGACCTTCCATCAGAAAATTTCACCTTTAAATCAGCTTCAGACTGTAATGCTTTTCTTCTTTGTGTTTTAGGAACCAGTCCACGTTACCTGTCCTCTCCACTAGCCCAGGACAGAGTCAGCACACGGCCCTTAGCGACAGTGAGAGCTCCGGGAAACAAAGTCGCTACGTGAGAACTGACGGGCGCTTCTTGGCTCGCGCTGGCAGGAACAGCAAGGCCTCGACCCTGTGTGGTGGTGCGTCTCTGGCAGGTGACCCCAACTCTCCAGGACCCCTCACCAAATCCAAGAGCATCGGTTGCCTAGACAACAGGCTGTCCATTTATAAAGCTCCAGTGCAGGCCAAGGCAAACCAGGAAGTTGTAACCAATCAAAAACCAGATCTTGTTTCAGAGGATCGCCCAAATGCTAGAGCTTTGAGTTTGAGTAGCGTCTCTTTGGGGTCCAGTCAAGCCCACAAGCGCACCCTTTCTCTGGGTCGCTCAGTAACAGGTGCACCCCCAACTACAATCCGCAAAAAGATCTCAGAATGGGAGTGCCGGCATTTGAGTTTGCCTAAAATGAGCCTGTGTCTGGAGAAGAGGACTGTAGGGGAGTGTGTGGGGGGCAGTGAGGGATGTCCCAGTCTCCTCTCGTCCCCCTGTAGTGAGAAAACATTTGACTTTAAGGGTGTTCGCAGGATGAGCACTGCCTTTTCCGAATGCTCCTACACAGAAACTGATGACGAGCGGGTGGTTGACAAAGACGGCGTCGGACGTTTCCAGAAAAGACTGGGTAAAACTGATTCTCCATTTGCACGTTCCTTATCGGGTCGGAAGGAGACGTCTGCTGTCCTCAATAGAATACAAAAAATCGAGCAGGCCTTGAAGGAGAATCCCAGCACAACCCCACGCTATCTGAATAACTGCTATGGCACTGATAAGACAAAGCAGAAGTCTTTCATAATAGGAGATGACTTGGACAGTGCATGTGCCAGTAAACGCAGCAGTATATGCTCAGTCACAAATGAACCAGATGTTGTTTTAGTTTCTGACAAACTCTCAAAACTCAGACAAAGGTTTAGCGTGAGCTCAACCAGGTCTGAGAGCCCTGAGCCCACGCCTCAGCAGACTCCTGTGGGCTCACCAGTCAACCCTCTACCCAAACCAAAACGCACTTTTGAGTATGACGCTAAACGAGACCAGAAGGGCTCTCTGCCAGCTAACGGACTACCTCCAGAACAGACTGTGGAGTCGCCTCCCCCCCTCCCCTCCACTCCTGCTCCCAGCACGACCCACAAGAGCAAGACAGAGGGGAATGCAAGACTCCAGGACAGGTAAAAACTTTGTAGATAAAAATCATCAGCACAAAACTTATTTATATGTATATATTAGGGGTGTCACATTATCGCGTTAATTGCGATTAATTAATTACAGTCGTATTTAGCGCGTTATGTTTTTTAATCGCGTTAATCTCATTTTTAATCTCTAACTTTACTGTTTCTGTATGCGAGTTGCTTTATTATAAAATCAGTTTTTATGTGTTGTTGGGACAACAACACACACCCAAAAAACACATTTATATATTTTTTTATTTCGGTAATTCCACTCATTGCCGGAAACCCACACAAAACGCGCGCAGTAAGAGCGATGTGAACGTCATGTTAACGTTGGCGGCGTCAGTCGCACAATGGACGAGGTCGAAGAGCCAGTAGAACAGAGGCAGCAGTGCACAGGTAAAAACGCATTCGTGTCTTGGAAATTATTCTCCCGACGTGAAATATAAAAGAAAATAACAAATATAAAATCGCCTACAACTTAAATGTCACTGGTGAAAACAACCTGCATAGGCTCATGATGTCTGCACTACTGTCCTATAGTGACCTGCCACAGGAGGGGACATGCACACAAACACACACCTTCATCATCGTCATTAACCTGAGAACGCGCGGACCACGTTTCTTTCCGTAGTTACTGCGCGGACACCGACGTGCTCCCGTGCGCCGCTTACGTTTTCTCGCGTACGCTGCGTAAACCGCGCTTCCTCCTGTGCGCCTCTAAACCAGAACTAACAGCAAGACTAAAACCGGGACTAACCCAGTCCAGGACTAAACCAGGACTAAAACCAGGTCTAAACCAGGACTAAACCAGGACTAAACCAGAACTAAAACCAGGTCTAAACCAGGACTAAAACCAGTGATTTCATATATAAAGCATTTCTCTATCAATAATATTTTTAATATGGTTAAGGAAAGACTGGACATTTTATTGTCTTTAAGTAGACAAAAGTTATGATGTTCAGATTTCCTAGTCTTTGCTACTTTACAGCAAACAGTTTCTTATTCATGGAGACTTGGGCTCAACAACCAATTTGGAGAGATTTGTTAAACAATAAATGACTTTATAAAGTCACATTTTTTTTGTTCTATATCAGTCTTTTGATCTGCCACAATAATGTAATAATGAATTTAAATGAAAATACCTCAAGTTGAAGCTTTTCTCAGCAATTTTTAGGTGAGATTAAAAAGAGATTAATTAGATTAATTAATTACAGATCATAATTAATTAATCTCTCAATTTTTTTAATCGCATGACAGCACTAGTATATATCTCTATATCTATAACAATAGTACACAACTGGTATATGACAGGTTGGCCTAGTGGCATTGCAGGATAATTCAAATGCAAAGTACTAATTTTCATTCAGGGACAAAAAGCATACCTTGATCTTAATATTAAAATGGACACATTTATACACCATTATAGCCTTCCTTTCTTGTATTGTAGTTTTGTTTTGTCTGTAATGGTTTTTACCAATAGCATTACTGTATCTTAAAAAGGGTGGAGCCACAACTAAATGTTACGTTTTAGAAAATGGGACAAAAACCCCTAAAACATTTTGCTCCTCTCTCTGTGTTTAAAATTCCTGTGGCACAAGGAAACTCGGACCAAGCCTAAAACCCACAGCTGTCGAAAGCATGACACAACACCACTGTAGGGTCCTCTAACTCGGTAGTTGTGCCTTGAGTTTGGAACAATGTAAGATACCAAAATCACGGTGACCTATTATAGCACCGTAGCTCTAAGTTTGAAGACAACTTTTGTAAACAGTTCAAACCTTAGTGTTTCTAACTAAATTCTCAAAGACAGCATTTCAGATTTTAAGATTTAGGATTGTTTTGTTTTTAATCATGTTATACATTATATGTTTTTCATTCTCATTTACCCAATCAAAGTTGCATTTAGAGTCATTCATACATGTTTGAGTAATTATATGGCACTCAAGATGTCATTGCTGTGGAAATTCTTGTTTTTACTGACCCCCAATACATGCCCACTGCCATTTACTTACCCTGGCCTCAGCTTTTGTTGTAATATGTAAAATGTGTCTGATCTCTTTCTCATAATAAATACTTATTGACTGTAGCTTGATAATCTGTATTTGATTTCAGAGAGTCGTGTGAGTCGGAGGATGCCAGTCTGCCATCTTCGTATCCTTCCTCTCCTACAGAAAATGGCACATCAACTACAGAGACAAGGAATAGACCCAACTCTAAAAGCACTTTTGAAGAGAACGCGTACGAGGACATAGTGGGTAAGCACAGCAACTGCAGTTTGTAGGAATACTTATATTGACTTACAATTGAGTAAACATCTTATGTCCTATTGTTCATACAGTTACAGTCTGTTTATAGTGCTCAGCGCTTATATACTGCTGTGTTTTAAAGGAGTTTGTCAGTCTGAAATGTTGGGGTGTGAAATTCCTTTCCACTAAATGACCCTTTACCATCTGGCTGCACCATTGGCTTTGTGCCCAAGTGAATACTTACTATATTGCTATAATTTAAAAAAAAACAGCATATAGTTGATCCCTCTTCATGTGATAGTACACGTTTGTGATACAACAATTTGAATATGGTAGCTTAAGTTACAGATTTGTTTCTCATTCTGTGTTTGGATCATTTAATTTGTTTGAAAAAGTATATTGGGTGTATGTGAATGTAGTCAAAAACCTTTGCTACTGTGTAATTTGAATTCCCAGTGATAGAGGGGTGGCACATGGGCCTTTGTGCCTAAATATAACTAAACTGTTTGCAAGCCTCTGAATCACTATGTGTGCATAAAACCTGTGATTCTTCACCAGTTTCACTAAATTTTACACCACTGTCTTCAGTTTGCTCACATCTGCCTGATATGTCATTAAGTATGTGTAATTCTAGGCTACTAAAATGACTGTAACCTTTATGTGCAATGTAATTTTGTTTATACCTGTTGAAATAGGCTGGAAATTGAGGGGTTTGGAGCCTCTGTGATCTACTGCCAATAAATAGTCTAATAGCTATATCTATTGAAACAACAACATAGTGACGAGAGCCACTTGTAGTCATGTTTCCCAAAAAGGTGAATGGAAACTTTAAAAGAACTTCACCATTAGTCACTTACTAGAAATCAGTAATCTTGGACTCTTAAACACACAAGCTAGCTGGCACTGGAGGTCAGTGAGGTTAAGTACGCTACCGGGACACAAAAAGAAACAATACAGCATTATTGCACAAAATTAGTCCTGCATTCCAAATTTGTCACAAAACGGATTATCTCCAAGAGGGGCACTTTGTAATGGACTTAAAGTAAATATTACTTGATGGTGGGATAGTACCTGTGTGATAAATATTTATTTATTTATTATTTTGCTTCAGTTAAGTGATAAAAAGTTGAAAAGAAAATTACAGAAATACAGGAAGCGGTGAGTTCTAAAAAGGACTCTATTTACCTATGTTATCAACACAGGAAATTCCACACAAAATGTAGTCACACTAGTTTAAACATTCAATAAAAAAATAAAAATCTTGTCATTTAACAAGTTTTGGTTCTTGTTAAGATTGTAGTTGTCAGGAGTTATGAAATTACCTCTCTGTATGTCATAGACCTATCTTCTACTTGTATCCAAAGAGGGCATCAGATAGGCTTTTGTAAAATCTAAAATATAATGATGGTAACTAAAAATAGTGGTCTACCATATGCATTTTAAGAAAGGTTTCTCATTCCGTCTAAACTTGGCCATACCTCAAAAAGTAAACCGATATAGTTATTGTTGTAATTTTTTCCTGTAGCCTGTTCTGTTCCCAGGGACTCCATTGTGTTGACAGAAACCTACAATCCGCGTGTGCTCGAGGTGTGTCCCCTCCCTGTGTAATGTGCTGTGTGTGTGTTAAAGACATGCTTGTAATCAGAAGTGCAGATTAGTACCCTCTAGTGCATCAGCAGACATACACAGACATATCATTTTCCCAGCGGGCCCTCATTACACAAGTGCAGAGCTTTAATGGAGTAGTAGTGCAACATGGGGTCTGACTAAGCCCTCTTATTCGCCTCCTCACCATTATCATGAACTCATCAACTGAGTGATGCTATTCTGCATTTAGGAGGTTTGCTGTTTTGGAGATTGGCATCTGTTCATATTTAGGATATGTGGGAAAATTTTGATTCCTGTTTTTAATAATTAACTGCAATGGCTCACAAGACATATTTGTAGGTCAATGATTAAACTTTTAGAACAACACGTTTTGGCCTCTTGTCTTTGTAGCCAGAGAGCTTCTTTCCCTCATGCATTTCGACACCATCTGGCTCTGTTTTTGTTCTTCATTGTGGTTGCTTCACTTTCTCACAACCTTCCCTGGACCCTGCCAAAAAGCTATTCTCAGAGCATATGTCTGAATAGACATGGGCTGCAGCGTTTTCTCTATTTGACTTGGTCCTGTGCCAGGTGACATCAGTGGGAGCTGTTCACTGTTATGTTCCTATTCTTCTCATTGTGCTATCACATCAGACCCAGATAGATGTGTTTAGGAAACACAGTAGCACCGTGTCTGGTCTGAAGACACTACTTTTTCAGTGTTCTAACTTAAATTTAGGAAGATTTTCTAGAATTTGTTTTGTAGGTCAAGTAAAGCAAATATGTATTAGAATAGACTGTATCAAATTTATATCATAGAATGAATTGTTCTAAATACCTCATAGTTTGTATCTTGTCTTGTTTACTTGTTTTAATTACTAACTAACATTCTAGGTGACCCTGTATTTGACATACTTGAGCTGACCGTAGCATGCCTGGACTATGACTCATCAACAGAGTAGTGTCCAACTGTTTTAGCTGAGACCTGTGGGGCCCAGTGCCAGCAGTAATTATTGTGGAAAAAAGTTCCGCACTTGCTTTAGTTAAACCATTTATGACTCAAACTCTTCAGGGTTATTACCTCAACACCCAACTGCCCCCACACTGCTCCCATGCTGCCCCCAGAGTGACCCCTCTGACCCCAGACGTCATTGGGTTGCTAACAAAAACAACCTTTTCCTGTGTACTGAAGCTGTACTATAAGTTGTCTGTCTGGTCTTTACAGAGAAGGAGAATCCATATGAGGACGTTGACCTGAAGCGCAGGAGTCTGGGGCGAAAGTCGTGTTTCACAGAGAGCAGCCGGTCCTGGAGTGCTGCAGACCGGAAACTCAACTCTCCTCCTCAGGTGATACATGTGGCTCTTCTGTCAGGAGATTGTAGTTGTCTAAAAGAAATCATTCCACTGATTCCAACAAAAATGCATGTTGCGTTACATTTGAGATAAACACGAGAGCTTCACTATCATAGAGTTTCTGTTGCTGAACCTTTTATTATACAGAGTGCCACTGCCGCTTCAATGAAACCTTAAGTATTATATTTTTGTCTTTAATGTTCCACAGAATACATCAAACTTATACTTATCCATTTTTATTAAATTACATGTTTATTGGAGTAAAAAATACCTGGGTCCAGGGTTGCCTCCCCACCGATCTGAGTGAGTAGATGAGTGTAATGTGATACTAACATCCTAGGTAAAGCAAGCTCCATGGAGACAGGCAAGTGGCAGTCTCTCCACCATAAAAGTTAAATAGTGTACTTTTAATTTTTATTAGCACTTCATTTCTGTCCTGTGTACTCTTTTTTTGTGGTAGCGAATATGAGATATGTTTATACCTTTTTGAGAATTCCCAGAAAGGCCAGAGTGCATTGTTGGCTCAGGCACACTAAGATCTCTCTCTAGTGGAAACCGGATTTGATTTTTCCATTATTAGTAATAAGAACTGCCTCTGATATATTAAGTGTCACTTGAAGATTTACTGAAATACATTTTTGTGTCCTTTGTTGTTAGTTACCATCCAAACCCAGTAGCCAGTCCCTGCGTTCAACTACAGCCAGTGACAGAAAGAACCACCGAACATCCCAGTTAACCAAACGGCACAGCCACAATGACATGCTGCTCCTGCCCCAGTCCTCATGTGGGCTTCTGGACAACAACTTCTGTGGGACAAGTGACACTCTGGGTTCACACAGGCATTGGAGGATCCCCAAGGTGAATAAAATGCTCAGTATGCTTCTTGGTTTGTGTTACGACCCCCCCTCAACTATGGTAGGGGAAGTATCAAAAACCAAGATAGAAAATTGTATAAATAAAGTGATAATTTAATGAACAGGAATGTAAAAGGTAAATTTAACAAAGGGAATCTAAAATGTATACATAAAATAAAGCATACAAAGAGAGCATTCTTGAAAAAACAGAGGCAAAACTATATTATGTAATGGAGAGAACTACCTACATCTGTCATAGTTCAGGTCTATTGTATTATTGTATACATATTTGTTTTCTGCTGCAGTAGACATTACCTCCCTTCCTTCCTAGCACTGAGAATTGCTATGAATAGTAATGGGTGGGAGTATTTCAGTTGGTAGAGCGTTTGTCCACTGATCCGAAGGTTGGTGGTTCGAATCCCCCTCTCGACATGAAAAACTTAATTTTTCGGTCAGATCCACTGAACCACAGGTTGGCGGTGCGATTCCAGCTCCCACGAGTGAATGCTGTCATTGTGTCCATGTGCAAGGCACTTAACCCACCTCACCCCTAGTGTCTGTGTACGCTGGTATATGAATGTTTGTGTGAATGGGTGAGTGGTTCCTTGTTGTAAAGTGCTTTGAGTGCCTTGAAGGTGGAAAAGCGCTATATATAAATGTGACCATTTACCAATAAATCAATGCTAGCGGATGGAGATATATCTAAAATGTTTTGGACATGTGGTCATACCAGCTTGTCAAAGCCTGATCCCGTCAGATCTCAGAAGCTAAGCAAGGCTGGGCCTGTTTATTACTTGGATGGGAGACTGGTGAAAAAAGGTGCCACAGTGGGGCGCCAGTTGTAAAAACTGTTGTTCTGTACTTAGGCAAGGCACTTCAGTGGTGGTGGTGATGGTCAGAGGGGCTGATAGTGCAGATTGGCAGCCTTGCTTCCGTCAGTCTGCCCAGGGCAGCTACAATAGTAGTTTACCACTACTGAGTGTGGAGTGAATGAATAATGCTCTGTAAAGTGTCCAGAAAAGCGCTATATAAAACTGATGCATCATTATAATAATTATTATTATTATAAAAAAAAAAAGTAATATAAAGTACATCTATCTATAAAACTATTACAAATGACAACTAAAATTGATTTCTTTTTTCTTTCTTTAGTTTTTGTATTTACCATTATACATTTTTACATTTGAAAACATGGAATTACAAGTTGCAAAGTTATTTGTTGCAGTGATTTTAACCCAAACTCTTTGTCTTTTTATCCATAGCAAATGGTGCAGTTTTTACTTTTTACTACCACTAACGAATGTATATGTAATCCTATTTTGTCTGAAGCTGGTCCAAAGAATAAATTCCATTTACTGCACTAAACGTGGGAAGAAGAGGCTCAAGAAGTTGTCCATGTCCAACGTTGAGACGACGTCTTTACGAGGTTAGGACAGAGGCATATAAACGTTTCTTTTGACATTAGTGAAATTCCTTATGGGCTTGTGAAAACTGACTGTCTGTCTCTTGTCCAAATGCAGATGACAACAGTGAAAGTGAGAGTGACTCAGATGACAGGTTCAAAGGTGAGAGAGAGAGAGAGAGATATGATGTTTAAACTATTTCATTAATAATTATAGTTGAAGCATATTTAGCTTTGCAGATTCATTTTGTTCATACTATAGCTCTTTTTTGTTGTTGTGAAGTTTAGGGATGCCAAGATTATTTTGTTAAACGATAATGCTGATAGTTTAGGTCATAATACCAAAACAGAATTGTCATTATGTGAACTGTGAATCAGTTGTAAAGCTCTGATGATTTATTTCACAATAATCGTAATGCAAAAATTTTATATCATAGATTCCATACAGTTGACACAACAAATATGTGTGAGCAGTGATTTGCAGAACAATTTGACATGCCAGATGCCCGTGTAAAACACAGCTATTTTGTTTTGTAGGTTGGCTTTAATATAGACCGTACTGCTACTCTATTCTATGCTTTTGTTCATAATTCACCCTCTATCTCCAGCTCACACACAGAGACTTCTAAAGCTCCAGTCCATCCTCCGGCGAGCCCCAAGCTACAGAACCCTGGAGCTGCAGCTCATCGAGTGGCAGGAGAGGGAACTGTTTGAGTATTTTGTGGTTGTTTCCCTAAAGAAGAAACCCACCAAGAACACATATACTCCAGAAGTCACCTATCAATTTCCAAAGGTATGAGCTGTGGGAAGGTCAGTCACTTAATTTAAAGAAGACTTAGTATGCTTTTTCAGTATTTAGTTGAACTTTGACACACACATATATGTACCAAAAATGACTATGTGATGCTATTGAAATTTCATGGTACAGTGTCATGGTGCAATGTAAGTACAGAGCAGTAGACTAGGGGGTAAGTAAAAGCTGGCCTATTCAGAGCAATGGTGCCTTGAATGTAGGACAGTATAAGATGATTGAAACCATAATAATAGGGCTAAACCATTATAACACGGTTAAAAGTAGATTTCACATATTCCTTAAAAGTGTTGTTGTTTTTTCAGTTTTTGAGTTTTTTCCTCCACTCCAGGCTTGCATAAAGTTAGCGCAGTCTCACACAGGCGTCCCTAAGATAGTTATTCAATTACAGCTCGCATTTAGTAATTTGCAGGGTCAGACTTACAATATAATTATGTTAAATGTTTCTCAGAGAGGTTTTTACTGTAGTGTTTGTGTGTTTGGATGATTACTGGAAGTGGTGCCTTTTGGGGTCAGAGGCTGCCACAAAGTATAATGCTGTAGCCATTACTTAGACCGACTGTTTTAGTTGAATTTGGGGGATTTTGGACACCCACTGACACTATAACATGACCCATATTAAATCACAGCTGTATGAACTCCTTTCTTATCATTTTCACACAAGATTAACAGTGTTTCGCTCATAACAAATTAAAGGTCTAGGGCTGTATGTTTATAACCTTGTATGGGAATAATATTAATAATTTCTTTGTCTCACTGAGGTCCATAGGGATCATAGAAACGAGACACTTGAATGAGCCAACTGAGATTCCTCTTGTTCCCCCTCACAGCTCGAGAGGCCCACCAAGCAGATGAGGGAGGCCGAGCAGAGACTAAAAGCCATTCCACAGTTTTGTTTTCCTGACGCAAAAGACTGGAGTCCCGTGTCTGAATACACGAGGTACTAACTGAAGATTTTTCTGTCTATGTGTCTATCAAATTCACTGTATAAGTCTGTTTTATTATAACTTTAGTTAAAAGGGTCCATATTATGGTTGATTTCTGATCTACGTTATAATGTTGTTTCCTCATCAAAAACATACCTGGAATTTTGTGTTGTTTCATACACATATGTTTAACACAAACTCTGCATATTTAGGTTTTTAGTTATTTAGTTTTTCTCTCAAACAGAAAACACTCAAAGTTGATGTCATGTGGTAATACAGGAAGTGCTCTTTTGTGTCTATAAACTCCATACACCTTCACTAGAATAATTTGGATGAGTTCAGTTCTTGAAATGCCATTCTCTACTGAACTAAAGGTAATTTGACATTTTGAGTTCGGAAGATACAACCAGAGTAATAAACCACAAGTGGGTGAAGCAAAACACAACTCCTCGTATGTTTTTGATGTGACATTCTGCATAATATAAGCTTCAATTATGCAAAATCATGTATCAAAGTACTTTAAATGTGCTTTTCTGCAGTGAGACCTTCTCATTCATGTTAACGGGGGAAGATGGCAGCCGGAGGTTTGGCTACTGCAGACGACTATTGGTAACTCAAACCTTTGAATTTGAATTGGGTGATTTGTGATTTGGGTGTGGTCTAATGCAGCAACAGTTTAATAGTTCTGTGAAATAATAGTTTAAATGACTAAACAAGTGAAGAATTGAAATGTCTTATTAATACAGGATATTAAGAACCCTTGTTGTGTAGTTTTTCTGGCCTGGCTTGTGTGGCTGTACTTGTAATATTTGGCCCTATCCCACAATTGTCCACAATCTTTCAACACCAGTTGTTAATTTGCTCGCTAAAATACAATAATTCCTACAATTTCCACAAAGAACCATTCCAATTTTTGGTCAGCTGCATGTCTTTTTATGAGCTCCTTTGAAGCCTCGATTTACAATTTTCTTGTGGCTACCAACTCTGACCATGTGGGATCCTGTGAAATGTGGTGACTTTATTTTGTCAGCCTTCTAGTATTTCTGAGGCTGTTTACAGTCCTACAGTGTACTTTCTCACAAGGGGGTGTAGACTCTTGGCACTGAATCTGCTTTGAAATGCCCACTTTCTCATCATCTTTGTGATTGTCCCTGTTTATATGCTTGCTTGATAGGAACAGGTTTTAATCAGAGCTCATCGCCATAGCTCTCCTCCAATAACTGTGTTTCCTCCCTGTTGTTGTCTGTCCGGCCGTTGGCAGCAGCGAGGCATTCCAGAGGACTTGAATCAAGCAGCACATAGTTGATTTAATCATCCATTTGGAAAAGCAGGGGAGAAAATTGTATTCCTAATATGGACAAGTGAATTGGCTGTTCTTGAGTGCCTGTGTTCATGTGTGGCTGTGTGGTTTTGAGTGTCTCTTGTCTGCGTACCCCCATGTGTTGTGGTGCACATAATGGCCTTAGGAGGAGGTGAAAGAGATGATATGATCAGTAGAGGCAGATAAACGACATTTGTTTATGAACTGGTTACCCACATCATAGACTTTCACCTTAGATTACGTTTGAAATACATACACTGAGTAAACTATTTAACATTCAACCAGTTATTTTGATTTCCCCAACAATTACACTATGCGGTAGTCATTTGTATTTGTGTCCTTTTGTCTTTAGCCAAGTGGAAAAGGACCTCGACTTCCGGAGGTTTACTGTGTGATAAGCAGACTGGGCTGTTTTGACTTGTTCTCCACGGTGAGTCCACACACTGGTGGGCTAAGCTGTAAATCATTCTTACCTCAGTTAGGCTTCGTTTTCTGAGAATTACCATTTTGTGGGGATGGGCTTACTTAAACAGAATACTCTTGACTGCACTCTAAAGAGCCACAGGGTACAATGTTATGATATAGTTGCAGCTTTTTCTTTAACAATGTCTAGAAACGGCCCGATCATAATATAATAAAATAATGTTTTTTGCTCCATATGTTTTAAAATTTTAAATTAAGTTGATACTGTTATTCAGTGATTATTTGCTGGTATGAATAACTCCCACAAGAAGCTGCCTATTTGAAATAAATAAGTGCGATGCATCAGGGTTTTAACAGATTATAGATAACATTAATACGTTGTAAAGTATCTTATTTTCATGTTTTTCAGATCCTGGATGAGGTGGAGAGGCGTAGGGGTATCTCTGCTGCCCTGGTCTACCCGTTTATGAGGAGTCTGATGGAGTCGCCCTTCCCTGCACCAGGGAAGCTCATCAAAGTGAAGACCTTTCTGCCTGGAGCAGGAAATGAGGTTAGAGCTGTTGATAGCACTACATTTTCATAATGCCCTTTGAAGCAGAGGAAAGTTTTACTATGTGATTTTTATGTAGGTCATAGAGTTGAGGCGACCCACTGATTCCAGACTGGAGCACGTGGACTTTGAGAGTTTGTTCAAATGTTTGAGTGTACGTCAGGTGATACGAGTCTTTGCATCACTGCTGCTGGAGCGAAGAGTCATCTTTGTGGCTGATAAGCTCAGGTGGGTGCTGTTTTTTTACTTATCAACTTAATCTAAAGTGTGTCTATATTAGTTTTACAAGGTGAAGTGGATACGTCTGTGAGTATATTCATTACATTTAGAAAACCTGAAGTGGATCACATTGGTGAGAGTGACTAATGGAGGAGAAAGGGTGGAGCTGATAAGATGTGAACTGTCCCCTGAGACCAAATGTCCCAGTCTTAACTTCTGGTAACAGCAGAGAGTGGACAGGGAGGAGACTGTGGTGGACATGTAATCTTTGCATGTATCAGGCCCAGTTTAAACAAACAGCAGCGGGGGGCAGTGACTGTGAGGGGAAAGAATGCACTTCCTGTGTGCGACTGCCCTCGGTGAGATGTGGCCGCTCTGTCACCATTTGACTTCTGCGTTCACTCCCTATTTTTGAGTGACAGCGCTCTGTGTCTATTGAAATGAACGGTTAAAAGTATTCATTATGATGAGATTACATCAAGGAATCACTCAACGGAAGCAATGATTTATATTGCAATCATTATACCTCTCTTACACGAAGGACTGGTGTCACGGCATTGGCAAAGGTAAAAGTGTTGTCCACCATCAACTATGTCATTGTCATTCAATTAACAAAAAAGTGCATGGGGATTTTTTTTAAGTACAAATTACAGAACAAAAATAGCTACAAATATGAAGATTGCACATTTTTAAGCATGCAGTGTAATCTTGGTACTAGATAAAGCCAGTTTTTGCGTCTGCTGCCCTGAGTTTAAACCCGACGGCTGGAGCTTTATGTGAAGATTGTAATGTGGATGTGTGCAGACATGCTGAGCTGCTGTGTTTGGGTTCTCTGGGAAGCACTCACAGGGCCCCACTGCATCACTAATGACTTCTATGATAAAAGGGCTACTCCCTCTGGAGCTTTGGTACATAATCTCGGCCCAAAATACCACCAGCAGAACATGATGCATGCATTTTTCTCTTGAAATCAGTATCCAACACAAGCAGTGACAGGAAATACCATCAAGTGATCCATGTGAGGTCCTATTTTTTGAGAATTAAATCAAAATATTAAAGTGCAAGTGGTATTTTTGTCTTTTGTAAGCAGCCTCAAAATACTGTATTATTCGCAAGTGAAATGCTTGATGACATCCACCCATTATCCTTTATGTCACTCCCTAACAGCTAAACCCCATAGACTTGATGCTGACTGAGCTTTGCCAGTGCTGTTATGTAAACAGGCCTCTGTTTGAGCCTGGGCCGTTGCTACGTGATGTGTTTATGACAGAGATCTGGCAGCAGGACACTGTCACATTCCAATACAAAAAACGGTTTACGGTTGGCTTGTAATTAGATCAGATTCATAACACACAAAAAAACAAGGTCATTTTTTTTACTTTTCATCACTGATAAGTTGTCAATATGTCTAACTAATGTAACACTGTAATTTAATGCTCAGAATTACATTTTTAATTGCCCCTTGGGGCTAAATAAAGTAATTGAAATGAAAATAGAATTTAATTGAAATTGATTGTGAATGATACTGATGTTTTTTAAGTTAAATTGTTTGTTTTGCATCATAGTGGCAAATACTCAATAGGGTCCCTTCTTCAAAATAGTTTTCGATATTTGAATTTTTCAGCTTTTAAGTAAAGATTAATGTAAAAATCTGTCTGTGAAAAATTGTCCTCTTTTTGATTGCAAACTACTTAGACATTTCATTTTGCTGGAGATTAATCACAGACCAATATTGAAATGCGTATATTGTGAGTGGTTGTCTGTTGGCAGGAGTCTGACTGAATGCTTGTAACAGGTTTTGCAGCTGTATGCTGCTGTAAGTCTCAGACACAGTTGAATTATTGCCTCAGCTGCTGCTGTTTTTCTAATCAAGGCGTATGGGAACATGCTAATTTCATTCAGACCTCTGTTCAGCTCAAACGTTTCTGGTGCATGCCATGCGCTGTTGGCAATGGGCCAAACCACTTTTAACAACCCATTCTCCATGTGGTATTTAATTCAGAGGTAGGACAAAATCTGCAAAGTAAACAGGAGAAATGTTTTTGTTTTCCCGAGTTGGGTCCAGTATTATAGCAGCTGAGTTTTAAATTTGTCTCAAGCTGTCATTAATATTTACTTCCCTGAGCAGATTTATACACACGTAGACAGTCCCATACACAAACACCTGCACTCATTTGTACTCTCTCTCAACAAATGTGATCTAACTACCATTAGTCAAACATGTGTAGAGATTTCTATTGGGAAGTCATTTTTCACTTGTATAATAATTGCTTCTGCTAGGCCTTTTGTGAAGCCAAAAGAGCTCAGAGTAAGAGCCAGTGGCTAAAGATTCTTATAGACAGGAAGTCAGGAAAAACTATTTGGGGAATAAGGGAGCAGAAAAGGTCTGAAATGTATAAAAATACAACAGTTTACCATAGAAATCCTATATGTTCTCTACTGCCACATATATTGTAATTTAAAGTTATTTTCAGATCATTATTAAAGAACATTTTTGTTGCACAGCTGCTGTCTGGCTTTTATAGACGTTTTTCTAACTTTTTATGGTCCTTTAGTGACACAAAAAATCAAACCAGGCTGTAGGACTTGTGTAGGAGTTGTGACGGTTGGTTTGCATTAGTACAAAAAGTGTACCAGCATGTGCATCTGTTGATCTGTTCTTTTGTGTTGTCCTTAAGTAGTTTGTGTTTCCAAGTGCTGCATCATGTGGAAAAGTACAAACAAAAGAGTGTTGACAAAAGCATTTGATGGAGGCCAATTCAAGAATGTTTGTTCACTCATTAACTCATTTACGGAGTTCAACACCAACTGTTGTTTTGTGGGAAGTTTGCAGGGGTGGAGCAGGTTTGCCCATCCCTGCAGCTACGTATAACATAGTTTACCGATTTGGTAAACTGTGAAGCAAAATAAAAACTTGAATTCATAAACCAATGAATGAATATGACTTGAATAATAATAAAAGATTTTATTTATATATATATATGTGTATATGTGTGTGTGTGTGTGTGTGTGTGTGTGTGTATATATATATATATATATATAGATAGATAGATAGATAGATAGATATAAAAAATGGGATTGTCACCCACATCTTTTCTTTAAAAACATTGGATTTATCTCATTCTTTATATACATTAAAATTAAGCTACCATTACATTGAAGCCAATAGGAGACAAGAATTCAAAAGCCTCTATTACAAACTTGTTTCCAGCCCTATTTGTTTGATTTCATGTCTGTTACTTCCCCAATTATGTCTCTGTTTGATCTGAAATCCTGAAGCTTTTTTGGGTTATGAACTATCCGCAAAGTCACTCTCATTTTCCAAAGCGGTTTGAGTGGCAACGTCTGGCGGTGCTGTGTGTTTTCATTGCAAGTTCATCTTCTCCCAGGAGTGTGTGCACAGGGACTGAGTGTAATGGATCCTTCTGGTATCAGCGCTGTGTTGGGCCGCGTGTAGCCTGTGGCAAAGGTTTCTCAGAGCTGTGCCCCTTTACTCCCAGTTGGAACTTGTCAAAAACCCAGGAGACGGGATCTGTTAGGAATTATAAGTCCTCCTCCGGCAAATGGAAATCATACAGGCAAAACCAAGAACTGCATGTGCTTCATGTTGTGAGCAAACAAGGCTGGAAATTGAGGAAAATATTTTTGGAGTCTTTTCAATGTAGAAAGTGTTCTGGAATCCTATTGAGAAAAATGTTACTGTCTTTGAAATATAAAGAGATTACATTTAAGGGGCCCAAAGTACATTATTTTCTGATTGTTGTAATGATGTTACCTCATCATCATACATACCTGGAGTATGTTTTGTTTCTTTCACACATGTTAAACGCACAAACCCCCGCATGTTAAGGGTGAGTTCTTCTCTCAAACAGCAAACAAAACACTCAAGTCCACCTTGTGATTGCATGTGGGAATACAGGATGTGTTCCAATGTGTTTTTAAACTCAATACACCTTCACTAGAGTCAGTTGGATAAATCTACTAAACAAAAGCTAAAAGGTAGCTGTTAACTTGAAAACTACCACTTCATGGCATCACAAGGTGGTACAGAGCATTGACCTTCGGAGATGTAGACAGACTAATATGGCTCAAACATGTGTGAATGAAAACAAAACACTGCTCCAGGTGTGTTGTTGAGGTGTTTTTGTGTTTTTATAACATCACTTAAAGCTCACAAGAGTCAGTTTTGCCTAATATAGGACCTGTAAAGAGATTATGGTATAGGGACTTTAACATGTTGTCTAAGTCACTGTTTACCAAGGGGGTGGGCTGCAAATGGCCCACCCCCTCTCGTTCCACTATTTGTATATGTACCACAGTTTGAGAAACATAGATCTATACTGATTTAGTGCACTGCTATGTGTGTGCATCTAGTCAAAACCCATAGTTTATTTTCCCTCCCTTTGTGTACATGGATTGGACTGTATAGAGGACAGAGGGGAAGGAGGGTCAGCCACTGTCAACAAGCCTTGGATCGTGAGAAAGACGGGCAGCTATTTGTGATCTCCATGTTACACCACAGCTGTCAAAGTCAAACTGTATCAGCCCTTGTCAGCATCGCGTCAACAAGGCATCAACACAAACGCAGCATCACACCAGTTCTTGTCCAAATAACTGAACAAT
The DNA here is from genome assembly GCF_026225935.1 of Boleophthalmus pectinirostris. Classification (NCBI taxonomy): domain Eukaryota; kingdom Metazoa; phylum Chordata; class Actinopteri; order Gobiiformes; family Gobiidae; genus Boleophthalmus; species Boleophthalmus pectinirostris. The sequence continues at coordinate 23,916,518 of NW_026571140.1, forward strand.
GCCACAATAAGAGGCTTTTCAAGTGATTCAGTCTTTAAGTGGTTTCTACTCTGTGACGTTAAACACAGAGTGGGAGAGAGCACTTTATCTGCAAGATGCTGTCATTAAATTATCTACTCTTAATGAACTATGCAAACTGTCACAATATTTCTCTATCCAGCATATTATGATTACTCTTACCACTTACATTTCAACTTAAACTTAGACTTAGACTTGGGACTTAGACAATTGATCCACAAGGGAAATTACTTGGACACAGTAGCTCACGCATCACAATATAATAATATATATTATTATATATATAATAATATATATTATTATATATATAATAATAAAGAGCAAATATATAAATGGGAATAATTAATTCAAAATAAGAAGCAAAAATATCAAGAGACTGCTGTCAAATAAGGTATAATTATATAAATGTATATGTACAAGTAAAAATAAAATATAGAAATATAGAAATACAAATATATCACAGCTACACACAAGAGGTGCAAAGATGAAAGTGATTGACATGACAGACAGTTATTTATGACATAAAGTTTAAATGTGTTATTTAGTTTCAAATTGTTAATTGCTATGCTATTGCTATTTTTCATCATTCTGAGACTCATGGATATAACAATAGCAGTCTAAAGGCAAGCTGGTTGATGCAAAAGGTTAATAGTAGTGTTGGAATGGAAAAATGTCACTGCAATTAAGTTTGTTTTGTGAATGGGGCTTCATATTATCATGAGAATCACTAGGTTGCAACGCCTAAAGCAGCAGCCTGTTTACTGCGCACAGTTTTCGAAATTGTTGCCATGTGAGATGTTTCGTGCTATGTGTTTTTGTCTCGATTATCTGGTGGACCATCTGTACTGTTTTGACTGTGCTGTAGCTTTTTCTGGCGTAGCCTCAGTATTATGGAAACTCTTCTGTGAAAATAACATGGCTGTCTTTTGTCTCCTCTCTGCAGCACCCTGTCCAGCTGCATGCATGCGGTGGTGGCTCTGCTCTACCCCTTCTCCTGGCAGCACACTTTCATCCCAGTACTTCCTGGATCCATGTTGGACATCGTCTGCTGTCCCACCCCCTTCCTTGTGGGGCTGCTGTCCAGCTCTGTGCCCAAACTCAAAGAGTTACCTGTAGAAGAGGTGAGAGAAAGAGGCACCCATAAATATTTGATCACAAACAAAATCAGGGTAATTTATTTTGAGGTTTTGCACAGAATCTATCCAGCTGAGCACTTTATGGTAAAGTTCAAGTTAGACATAGACCCTAATAGTGCTTTTTTCTCCCTACAACCTTATTTTGTAACTGTAGCCAAACATTTTGGAAAGAATGTATTAAGTTCATTATAGACAAAATGCATAGATACTTTTGATCCAGAGTTTGAGTTAAAAGCATTTATTGTTAATCTTTTACTTATATTGGCCAAAGTGCACATCCACAAATGCAAGTTCACTAACCATAAACCATCTTTTACAGTATTTAGCAAAGAACTTTACATCCAATCCATTGCTCCTTCCAATGATAAGTAACTGATTATGTGAGTCATGCATGTTTAACTCCTGTAGTCAAGATGTTATTGCTTCGATCAACCCCATTTTCACCTCCACTGATGTACATCCGCTGCTCTTGACTTCTTTAAAACCACCAAGTACAAACTGCTGCATAACTAAATGTCATTGTGGTTGAAAATGTTGTAAAAAGGTTAAAGGTCACCCTTTTATAACATTTTCAAGCACAATGAAAATAAAAAATAGGAAGTCTAAGTCTTTTTCCCAGCATTGTTTTATTTGTATTAGCATGTTTATCTAGACTACATTTACATTGGCTTTGATTCAGTGTTTATAAAACTAGTTGAACAAAAAGTGCATTCTCTTTTCAAATCTTATTACATTTTGGAAGGAGACACAACTAAACTCAAATACAACATCTTATCACCACATAAAAGTTATTCTCTTTGTCTTGTCTTGTGTTTTTAGGCTTTAATGGTCGACTTGGGGACTGACCGCTTCATCCGCCAGGTTAGTTTATCTTTATTTCAACAACAACAAGAAAGAGGCCTGCTGTTATCATTGTTGTACCATGTTGGCTCTGTGTTCCAAGCTTTAAAACCAAGCCCAAACCACTTCTGTTTACAAAATCCTGACTTCATGTTTGCTCTTGTTTACAGATGGACGACGAAGCCTCTCTGTTGCCACGGAAACTCCAGTCAGCCCTGGAGCAGGCGCTGGAGCAGAGGAATGACATCATCAGCCAGGACTCAGACAGCGAATCGGATGAAGGTGAGTAAGGGACAGGTCATGAATGTGGACAGATGTGTGGTTTTGTTAACTGTGAGTGGGACCAGCTCTGTGGTAGTGCACATGTTATGACTTGGTACTGTGTGAACCTCTGGGGTATGACGTCATGAAGAGCGGATAAGGATTAATCACCAAAGTTTATTTTACATGTGAAATAATGTCTAGTGGGTCTGTATGGAGGTGTAATTAACAGGAAGTGGAATTATTAAGTATTAATCAAGCAGCCAACATGCATCCATTGAAAAACAAAACAGAAATGTTAACTGATTGGACTTCAGAAATATTTAATGGGCCTTGTGACAAAAGTTTAACTGTAGTACTAGTAATAGTAGCAGCAATAGTTGACGTATCAGTAATTACTAAGTATAGAAGTATCACTAATTACTGTAGTAATAGAAGCACTTTTTCTTCTTCTTTTTTTTTTATTTAAAAAAAAAAATCTCTTCAGTATACCTTAAAGGTGCACTGCATTTTGTAACTTTCTGGGTGAGCGTCACCACTTGCTTGTCTCCATAGAAATGTTATTGTTTTGCCTGGAATGTTTCACTCTAAGGCATTAAAGCGAGTTGAGTTTTGGTCAGGTTTGTGGAGAGATGAGTTGCAGCGTGTTGGCTAGTTCTCCTACCACTCCAAATGCTTGCTAATTAAACCCTGAGGTAATGGTATCTACTATGAAACTATCTATTGTTTCATGCTGGCTAAGAAAACGTCTGGTATTCCACTCAACCTCCAGGGTAGTTATCCCAATATATAGTAAAACTGGGCCATACGTAAATGATTTTGAGGCATTAAATACATTCTTGGTGTATAGTTTCACTGCACTGTATTCCTGCATGTCAAAAAATATATGAGCGGTTTTCTGTGTCCCCACTGTCTGCATTCTTTCCCAAATTCCTTCATGCAACGGATAAAAATGTTGGTGGTTGTTTTAAATCAGTTCCTGCCAATTCTGACCTGTTCAAACTTATCTTTAAGAGAAAACAAAACACTCTCACAACGTGTAGTAACTGTTGGTATCTAATGTTTATTTACAAAGGTGTCAATCTGTCATGGCTCGAATCGGTTCATGAAGTTAATCCTGCAGGAGTCAACTGCATGGGGTAACACAAGTAAAAGGGAATAGCAATATCCAACCACAGTATTGTTGTTGCGCATGTATTTTTCTTTTGTGGTGAAGGTAATTCAAACTGATTGACCATGAGTTATGAGAAATACTCCTTAGTCTGTACTTTGTTACAAAAGCTGGGGTTAGATTGCTTATTCCACTGTAACATAATGCTTCGCTTTAATCTAACTCTGATTGCATACATTCAACATTATACATGGACATACAAAATGATCCACAACCCAAGTGAATTATTCTTACTAATGCCTAGTCTGCCTCATGTATGTCCTGGTTATATAAAAAATGGGGAAGTACAGTGTGGTTAACTTAGATATGAAGTTAGATAATAATTTCACATTCATTCACAAATTTTTCATTGTTCCATTTAGGTATTTTACATAGATCTCTATATAATTACTTTTTAAAAGTAGGATTCTTTCCAAAGTTTACAGACAAATGGGTCAGATCCCAACTATGGTGTTAAAGATGGTCCTGAAGTAAATGTTTTGTTTTTAGTTCCCCGTCAATTACTTTTATCCATTTTGGTAGAACATAATGTGTAAAATCTTGCATGCATTGTGTCCACAGAATATAACTCCCTGACCAACCTGGTGTCAGAGGCATTTATCCGGTTCTTCCTGGAAACAATCGGACACTATTCCCTGTTCATCACTCAGAACGAGAACGGAGAGAGGGTTTTCCAGAGGGAGCCTTTCCGAAAATCTGTGGCATCCAAAAGTATCCGACGATTCCTGGGCGTTTTTATGGAGTCTCAGATGTTTGCAGGTTTCATCCAAGATCGGGAACTGAGGAAAACAAGAGCTAAAGGTGAAAAATACTGTCACTTTTTCAGTTTCTATCTCTGTCTTAATATGTGATAAAATGTGATATTTAACTATATCACAGCTATCATTTATATTTGGCTTCTTCTAATTGAAGTTTTGCAAGTATTTTTTTCATCAAGAAACAACAAAATACATAAACTGTTACAAAAAAAAAATATTGAGGCTCTCTCAAAATCTGTGCCAGAATCCCTGCAGTTTTAACAGTTCACTTGTGCTGCCCCCTGGTGGGTGAAGCATAACTTTTAACATTTTCTCTGTGTTTACCCGCTCCCCTGACATGACTGGCTAAATGTTAAGCCCACAAAGTACAAAAACATGTCATTTGATTTTATTGTTTTCATTGTTCTGGTTTTAGGGTTGTTTGAACAAAGGGTGGACCAGTATCTGGAGGAGCTCCCAGACAGCGAGCAGAGTGGAGTCAACAAGTTTCTAAAAGGCCTTGGTGAGTATTTTGTTATAATCTTGTATTGTATCATGTATAGGAGTGGAAAACATGATACTTTAAAATATTAAAGGGCCTTTATTATGTTATTTTTTATGTTATAATGTTGTTTCCTCATCAAAACATACCTGGAGTTGTGTTATGTTGGTAGCTGTAAAATATAATTGTTAACTTGAAAACTGCTGTTTCATGACATCACAAGGTGGAGCAGAGCTTTTTTGGTTTTAGAGATGTAGACAAACTAATAACGCACAATATTCAAACATGTGTGAATGAAACAAAACACAACTCCATGTATGTTTTTGATGAAGTAACAACATTATAACATGGCTTAAAGCTCACAAGAGTTTTGCGTTTTGTCTAATATAGGACCATTAAAACTCAATTAAAATCTGCAAATATGCTCTGAAATGCATATGATTGTTGTATTAGTATATCAGTTCATATTTCAGTATTCTCAAATGTTAATGCTCTTTGAGTTGTTTACATTTATTTTTTTTTCTAAAATTTTACATCCCTAATGTCAAATATATAAATATTAGACAGAAACTACATGAGCAAATCAATACATACAATCCCATTTTGAGTTTTGTGTTGTGTAGTAATTAATTAATAGTAGTTAATGCTGATTATTCCAAAAAACACCTTAATTTACTGTTACTCTTTCACAGGAAATAAAATGAAGTTTCTCCACAAAAAGAACTGAGAGGAGACAGATTCACCAAAATCCCACAATGATGCCTTATAATGTTATATATATTGTAAACTTGTACATATTTAACAGTATGTTGGTTGTGATACTACTCAGTTTATGTTTATAGTACTTAATTAAATAGCTCTAGTAAGATGGTACACAGCGAGCCAAGCTTAAATTAACCACTGATGTCTTATGTGCCTGTGAGTATTAGGATGTGTGAATGATCTGACACTTGACATGGTATTTTGCATTTTTTCACAACATGGCGGTCCTCTGTAAACTTATTGGAAACTGTACATGCATTGAGACAATGAAGAATATGATTGTAACTGTTAAGAAATCCTTTTGCAATCTTTTATTAAAAACATAATTGAAATGTCTTGTGTGCGACTATTAATTAGGTTGGTGTATGTGTATATGTCATATGAAGGTCGATTGCCTAGAATTTGAATGTTTCTATTGAATCCAAAGTTACATTGGCTTATATTTCAGTATTCATTTGATCATTTTCAAACCTTGAATCCTTTATAATGTCTTTTTTTACCTGCACACTACAAGTCCCATTTTGCCATATGATGATAATATATTCACTTTCTTTTCTTGTGACATCTCAATGACAGTTTCCCCCCAAAACCTCACATTCGGAGAAAGTAGGATCCCAAAAGGCTGATACGTCTAGCACCAGCGACTGCATGCTGCTGCTGTAACCTAATTAAGTTGGAGGCTTCACGGTGGCAGCTGTCAGTGCCGTGCTGTTCTTAGCTCCTCTGACTGACGTTAATGCTTGGCACTATTCATACCACACTTTTTATTTATAAGGCAATATGTTATTATGAACCGCCACTGAATAAAATGTAAATACAAGATGTTATCCAGAAGTTTTTAAGAGCAATATGGTAATATCAAGGCAAGGCATATTTATTTGTAATGCACAATTCATACACAAAGTGATTCAAAGTGCTTTACAGAATAATTGCATAAGCCATTTAAAGAAAGAAAAGCAACATAACAGATTTTTAATTGTTGGTTTGTCCTTACAGAAGTTATTTTAATGATTTTTTTTTATTAGTTGGCCTACATTTCATCAAATACGTAAGGTGTAACTTTATGCCATCAGTTTGTCTTTATGGAAATGCTGGAAGTATGTCATCAAACCTATCCTTGCATGTATTTATGTACAGGTGCATGTATTTATGTACAGGTGTTTTTAACTGTTGAAAAATACCTTGAAAACCAACATTCTTACTGTGAGTGAGGTCGCCTCTCCACAGATCTAACCTGTAACTTGGCCTGAAGGCATTGTCTCTTTGTCTACATGGAGATAGATAACCTAATTTTAATGCCATAACTTGGAACATTCTAGGCGCAGGAATAACATTTCCACGGAGACAAGCAGATGAGCAGACCCTTCACCAGAAAATGACATACTGCACCTTTAAATGTTTTATTTTTAAGCTAACAATTGTATAATTAAGTGTTTATTCAGCCCCTAAAATGGCTTATAAAATGAAATTTTATAAGCACATCTGTCTTCACAACTTTCCCCTCGTTCACAACTGACGCTACACCAGCTTTGGGAGACGTCAGAAGTGTTGCAGGGGAGCGTGTATCAAAATCTCACGATTAACTGCGAGACTTGGCATATCCAAAAATTTTAGCTGGTCAAAGAGCATCATCGGATAGGGGCATCGCCACAGCAGCACCGCGGGTCAAGGCAAAGCACCACAGTGACACGGCACGCGCAAGGGACGCACTGGAGTGACCGGAAGACACGAGCGTTCGCCGAATTTCAGCTCCAGCATCACTCCTGACATCTCCAGGGCTCAGTGTTACGGTAGGATGCACTGTGATGATAACTGTTCACTGCTGGAGATGGTGCATTTTGGCTGTGCGTTTTGTATTTTATGATAACGTGGGGTATTTTAGTGCCCTCAGTGCCTCGTGGTTCGCCCAGTGGTGCTTTGACAGGGGTGTAATCCGTTGCGCACTTTGTAAAGCTGTGCGCGGTGCCTGTGATGCGCAGCTGTAGGTGAGGCTCACGCAGGGCTCACAACATCCTTGTTTAGAGCGAGGATTTAAAGAAGTACAGCCAGGCGGCCAACTATCGTACACAGCGTAATCCTGCACACATTATAGTTGTCAGACACGTGTGTGCACAAAAAGCATAAGAAAACAGTTTGTTTGGATGAATTAATATTATCTACTTCAAGTGTTTTGCATTGTTTATTATATTTCTAATAGGGCTTCTGCCTGGTATACATAACAGCCATATGTGAGCAGATATTAGTGATTGTTTTATTTTGATGGCCTTGGAGCAGAAAACTGTATTATAGAATTTAACATAATCAAAGTTTTTTTTATCGTTAAGCAATATAGAGAATATGGGTGAAGTGGTGTCATATTTGCTGTACAGTTAGCTCTGTGAATTTTCCATAAATAAGTCATCATTGTCCACGATGTACCCCATCTGAGGTCTTCTGTTTCTCTAATAGGTTTTATGGCCCCAGGATGTTATTTGAATAAGCAAAAGTTGATAAGAGGAGTGGCCTGCTGCTAGACGTGTCATTATTCAGAGTTTGTTTTTGTGCATAGTCAAAGCAAAAGTCTTCCCTTCATCTGAGAAACAGTGACACATTTAAACACATTTGAATATGTTAATAACCTAATAAGAGAGAATACCCGGCTGTAGTTTAAGGTAATTCTCCCTGTGTGATCCCAGCGTGACTGTGTTAATAGATGTTATATAAAGGTGCTTTCAAGGGAGCGATCTCTATCCTGGCTTCTATTATTGTGACATCTCCTGAGATGATGTGGCTTTGGTGCCAGCTTTACTTAGCAGGGAGCCTGGCATGTTCTTTCTCTTAAACCCCAAGAAGGCTGAACAGTGGCATAGAGCTTGTAATTTAAAAGCACGGTGCACTTCCTCTACTCACTAATTGTGTTTTAAATTGGGTCTTTGAACACAATGGGGAGTGGGACTGTGCAGAGCTCCCCACTGAAGCACCCAACAATGAGAAACTTGTCAGATTTGTAGGTCAAGCGGTAGGGGTTGTTGTTAGGCAGACTTGAACCAAGCTCCAGAAGTCATGCTGGTTTGACTTTTTGGTCAGATTATCACAAGGATTTATTTATATTAATCTCATGTTGTTTCTGTAGCCATGGAGAAACAGACTATTCTGATGACTTGATATTACTAATAATCAAGGTCAAAAAAGGTCATTGGATAAAGTTGTTTGATATGTTGTTTGTGGAATCCTAGATGACTTGGAGTATTCTTGTGTAATACTGTGCACATTTTAGGCATGCACATTTACATAAATTCTAGTCTTACTTCACTTTCTCAAAATTGTCTCAGAATGACAAATAAAATATCAAAATCTCAAAGATCTCATTGTATTCTACCATACAAATGTGTAAAATACAAAACAGTAATTTACATACAACTGGATGGTTATATTGTATCAATCTTATTCTAAGCATCTATAACCGAATAAAACAATAAAACACGTGATATCATACAGTATGTTTTGCATATTGCAAAGCTGTATTTCTTTCATTATGTTTTCAACCCATTGTGTCACTTTTATATAGGGCTTGTTTCATCATTTCAAATAATCTTTCTGTTATGTTCTCATCACTTAATTCCCCTATACAGTGTGTATGGACTCTTCATCTTCCTAAGTCCATGTTAAAATCTTAATTGATTTCCGAGTGCAGTGGGGATTGTAGAAGAGTATCCTTGTCCCATCTGGATCTTATCAGAGCCTGACCCGCTTTTGGTGAGCTGCGTTACTGCGCTGTTCCTCTGGGAGCTGTCCCCACCTTGTGCTGACATAGGGCTCAGGAAGAGGGCCACGTTTGTGCATCTCTAGAAATGCTGCTTAGCATTTAGTTATAGCCTACAATATCCTCTTACTGTACCAATCACTTCTCACAGCTCATTGTAGGTCACTTGGTCTCTCATTTTTCATTTTACAATTAGCTTCCGGCAATAACGCGCCCTACAAAAAATAATGATCTTATCTCCCTAATTCCCAATTATTATGCACAGGCTTATTTAAGAAAAGGGATGAGATTTTGTGTCTTTTTGGTGGTTGCATCAGTGGTTATCAGAATATTCTTCCTCTCTGCAGTGGTACAGGGTCCTACACATGGATGAACTTGGGGGAGGAGAGAGCTGGCTGAGGCTGTCATGTAGGCTCTCCTGTGGGGCCAGCACTCACTGAGCGCTGCTGCCTGCCTCAGGTACTACCACATTGCTGCACACGGGCTCCTGCTGAGAACTCTACTCAAACATCCTGCTCCTCAAGGCAGAAAAATGGAGAAGGTAGGACAGCTTTTTAAGATATTCATTACCCAAAATGTCAGATTGCAAATACTTCATTGTATCATTGTATATTTTTGTATTAGTTTGTTTGAAAGTTCTGTTCACATTCTGTCTAAACTGCTTGACGCATATTTGGAGTTTTGCATGCATTTTGTTTTGGTTTACTGCTCTAAATTCCCTCTGTTCCCTTGACCCTGTTGCTAAATTAACAACATGGGCCAGAAGATGACTTTTCCCAATGGATTATTGAAGTTTAACAGATACTGCTATAAATACAATGGTGTGGGATTTTAATATTAATTTTTAAAACAATATTAAGTGGGTATATTTTGTAGGGGCATTGTAACTGTTACTGGTGAATAGCAGTCAAATTTAGTGAATAGACAATAACACCATTTCGTTCAAAGATCAATTTTCAAGCACTGTTACTTTGTTTGATGGTCTGAAGTAGTCTTTAAGCACATTAGAGATTGTGGCACAAAGTCCTTGATGCATGAAAACAAACCACATCTCTGAGCGGTACATTCAACCAGAGGAAGACAACAACACAAACCGCTGACACATGTCTCCTTCAGTCTGTGTCTTTACCCCCACGTGTTAACCATGCTGTTCTTTCCTGTATTTGTTTATACTCTTTCAGAGCTGCTCCCAGTGCTCAGAGCCCACTCTTGCTCAGAGCCTTTGTACCCAATGCAACAAGTGGCTGTGTTACCAGTGCACAGATGTTCACCAGCATCACCCGTCCCCCGCCCCGGCCCACTACTCTGACTTTCACCAGGCAACCAGGCCCAATGCCAGCCAGTGTCCCGAGCTCCACCAGAGGGCCGCCAACTCCCTGCCTGCTCCTAGACAAGGTCAGACTGTTAGCACAATCTAATGATAAATAAGTGAGTTTTAGGGCCATGTGGGTGCACTTAAATAGGAATATTATTTGACCTACAAAGAAATAAAAAGGTAATGACATGAAAAATATCCAAAGTATAAAGTAATTGCTAAAGAAAAAAACACATCTTGAGTTATGCCTTATAACTTATTGTAACTGTTACTGAGATCTATTTTTAGGCTTTATAATGATGCAAACAGAAAGCAAAAGGAAAAAAAATACCAGTGTACCACACTATACAACTTTAAAAGAGTTGTATAGTGCAGTACAATAACTTACAAACTTTGTACAATACAATATAAACTATTGATCAAGGGAAATTATTTGGACACAGTAGCTCACACATCACAATATACTAGTGTTATACAAAGAGCTAAAAATATAAATAATAATAATAATAATAGTAGTAGTAATAAATTTAGCAGCAAATACAGTAGTAAATACATTTTATACTTGCAATTGCACATTTATGAAGTTAGGATGTGTTGGCTTGAACCAAGAATGGTCCTGTTTTTGACTTGGGTTTGTCCTCTTCTAGTCCTGGTTTAGTTTGGTTTAAACACATCTTATATGAAACACCATAAATGTAGATACTAACTCCCACCCCTGTTTATCCCATACCTTATCCTTTGCTTGATGCTGGCTTGGATTGCATCTCTCTGCTTTTTATCCTGTCTCCGTAGGAACCAATGGCATTAATTATGTATGGTACTAGCCTGTTCATACTGTTTCCTAGAGATGCTTGATGCTTGTAATACATTTTTAACTTCGGCCCAGATTTTAGTTTGTCTAATATTAGTACAGGCCTTTTAAAGACACTCATATAGGGCTGAAACAATTATTTTAGTAGTCAACTGGTCAGCAATTATTTATGAACTATTACTTCCTAACCAAATAAAAGTAAATATAATGCTCCTGTGTCTGTTATAAAAGGGATGTGTTTATGTGTGTTTAGTCCAAACAACAACAATTAGATTAATTCAGATGAATAATTTCAGAGGTTCAAAGATTTAAAATAAGACCAAAAACATTTTAACACCTTTACTGGGATAGAGGTAAGCGTTTGTTTGGTCTCAGCTTGTGTGAGAATACAATTGTTAGTGTGTTGACAAGCAGGATGTGGTCAGTCTCTGGTTTGATGCATGCTACTTTTTACCACAGAGCAGTGGGGAGCCTAGTGCATCAGTGGGGGGTTGTAATAGGTAAAGTGGCCAGTCATAAACCTTTATCTTATTTGTCCAGTAATTTGTATAAAAACAGACTTCCTTGTTGTAATACATGATACTCTTTTCACGTTGTATGTGGCAATAATGAAGCCACAGGAGGTGTACTGTCTTGGTGACAGTCCTAAGCCTGACTAAATGGAAAGGATTGTGTCTGGAAAGGCATCTGGTGGTGTAAAACCTGTGTCAGTCAAATAGTAAATAAATAAAAGCAAGGGATAATTTACCAAAAAAGGATACAACTGCCCAATATGTCAACTACTGGTATATATTTAGTTATTTAATTTGTTCATTGCAGCAGCACAAGATCAGTGACACTGGTAACACCAAAGACCAACCAAAGCCCAATTTGCATAGAGCTAAAAACAGCATTTAACTTCCTCTATAAGCACTATACTATACTATGAGTGTGAATAACTTTGTGAGCTTTTGCCCATGTTTAACTCCTCCCTGCTTATGCCTCTGTGTTTTAAGGTGCAGGGTCGCATCCTTGCCCCCTTCTCCTGTGCCACTCTCACAGACAGGAGCCCTTGGAGCTCTTCTGTGAGTCATGTGACCTCCTGTGCTGCAGCAGCTGTCACCTGTCCACCCACAAAAACCACAGGTCAGTGTCCCATACACAACACAAGGACAAAGCAGCCAAGGTCCAACCGCACATTCACAACTCCCTCTGAGCTACTCTGTTGACACTTTTATCGCCTTCTTTTTGCATACACTACCCTTGGCCTGCCTAATACCCATTAAGTATTCATATGCTTTGGTTTCAGTGATGTTACAGAACAGTGGCTGCCTCTAAGGTCACCTGCATAATGGCCGGTCTCAAGAGGAATCCAATTTTATTGAGCAAAAAGGGAATACATTAGGGAACTTTTTGTGCTGGGAAAGTAATTAAGTTGTGTGTCCTGTGTTTGCAGAGTGGTGCCCATAGAGAAGGCTCTGCAGGACCAACAGTGGCTGTTTGAGAGCCTAATGGTTCAGGTGGAGGAGAGGAGGTCTGCAGTGGAGAATAATGCCAAACAGATAGAGGAGAGGTCAGTTTAAATCACTTCATTGAGATCTAATAAGGAATACAAATAATGAAAGCCTACAATCTAAAGACAAAAGTACAATACCATGCCAATGTACATAAAATGTATATTTTAGTAACAATTTTCTGATTGAAATGATATAAACAGTCACTATTATTACTTTAGGTTGCAGCATATACAACAACCTAGATGTTATTTTCAGAGATATTGATTTGATTTTCAGTACCTCTAAAATAGTTTTCAGTGTTGCTTCTTTATTAAATATCTTTCTCTCCTGTGTATTTAATAGAGGTTTTCAGGCTTCCAGGCCTATTTAGCACTGGTTGTTCTTCATAATTTCTCACTAGAAAATGATTTACTTTCCCTTTTTTTTATAGACTTCACAGTGTAAAGATCGCGCACAGGAAGGCGGAGAACCAGATTAAAATGGCAAAGATGATAATGATGAACGAGCTTAACAAACGAGCCAACCTATTAATAGAGCAACTGGAGGTAATAAGTCTACTTTTCTCTCATTGAATTTTTAAGGCTGCCTTCAGTTCATGAAACCACAAAGACTAGTGATGTAATCAGTTTTGAAAGCAAATGAAGGGCCATAAAAACCTGCCAGAATAGAAGATAAAATCCTGTAACTATCATCTGCAACTAACTGCACTGTGTGTATAATTATTAGGCAAGTTGTATTTATGAGGATTAATTTTATAATTGAACAACTACAGTGCACTTGGTTAATCCAAAATGTTAATAAAACTCAAACCTGAATATTTAAGAAAGTAAAAGTGAAGTTCTGGCTTTCTTAGGAGAAAATCTATGTGTGCAGAATTATTGGGCAACTATTAATGTGCAGAATTATTACGGAACCAAATGAAAAATTAACATTTTCCAGTCTCACTTGTTTATTTTCATGTGTCAGAATTGTTAACAACTCATAAGCCTTCCATTCACAGAGTCTTCCAGTTTCTTGATCTGTTGATGATCATATTTTTCTGCAGCAGCAACCACAGACTTCTAGACACTGTTCAGAGAGGTGGACTGTTTTCCTTCACCATAAATCTCCCATTTAAGAAGGGCCCACAAGTTCTCAGTAGGGTCTAGGTCAGGTGAGGAAGGGGCCATGTCATTATTTTTTCATCTTTAAGGCCTTTACTGGTTAGCCATGCAGTGGAGTACTTCGATGCATACAATGGAGCATTGTCCTGCGTAAAAATCATGGCCCTCTTAAAAGATGAAGACTTTTTCCTGTATCACTCCTTGAAGAAAGTGTCATCTAAAAACTGCCAGTAGGTTTTGGAGTTAATTTTGAGCCCATCTTCAACCCAAAATGGTCCAACAAGCTCATCTTTAATAATAGCAGCCCATACCATTACTGAGTCAGCCATGGGCCCATCCAGCTGGTCCGTCAAGAGTCACTCTCATCTCATCAGTCACTAAAACCTTTCAAAGGTTTTAGTGACTGATGACTTCAGACATTTTTTGACCCAGTCTTGATGTTTCAGCTTATGTTTCTTGTTCATTGGTGGTGGTATTCAGCCTTGCTTACCTTGGCCATGACTCTGAGTACTGAACCCTTGTACTTCTGGGCACTCCAAGTAGGTTGCAGTTCTGAAATATGACAACGCTGGAGGATAATGGGTTCCTGGTAGCTTCATGTTAGATTCTCCTCAAATCTTTTGCAGTTAATTTGTTTATTTTTTCTCAACATGTTTCTTGCAACACTGTTGACTATTTGCAACAAAAAAATGGTTCTGTGGTCACGCCCCAATATCTTTGCAATATCAAGAGTGCTGCATTCCTCTGAAAGACTTTTTACATTTTTTTACTTTTTAGTGTCATTTAAATCTCTTTTTTGGCCCATTCTGCCTGAGGAAAAGAAGCTGCTAAATAATTCTGTACACCAATGTACAGTTGATCTCCTTAGGAATCATCCTCACTTGTTAGACAAATACATATCACTTGATATTCTTAAATCCAAAACTTCAATCTTACAGTTGGAGTTGATATGAATAAAAGTCATGATATGGTCATAATACCCATTTACATAATAATTGTGCACACAGTCTATAAAAATATACAAAACTATTGAACATGCATGCTTGCAATCACTGGTTATGTTTACATTCTTATCAAAAATCTGATCGCTATCTGATTTCAGCAGTGATCTGATTATGGAAATATCATGTAAACAGTTACATCTGATGTGTGTAATCTGACTACACACAACTAATTAGTCGACACATATAACTAGATGTTTTTGATGATCAGATTTCTTTTGTGCATGTAAGCACATACCAAAACACAGATCTAAGTATTGGGTTTTCTGATTATTCTAGTTTTCAGATTTTAACTGGCTATTTAAATGTACCCAGTATGAGCTGTACATCCAGTGACTGTATGCAAACATATTCTATAGTGTTTATGATATATTTCTTTGTGTAGAAATTCTCCGAGGACCTGCAGCGGCGCCTGGAGGATTACCTGCAGGGGGCAATAGAGGCATGTGGACAGATGGACCATGTGCAGAAGTTCATCACCTGGGCCACAAGTCACCACTGCACCAGCCCGATCCTCTTCAGCAGGGAGATGGTGAGAGGACATGAGAAAGCTTTAGCCATAGCACAAATCCAAAACTAGGAGGATTTGTAAACATCTGACTGTCTAATTAACTTCTAGTGTTAATTTCATTAAAATGTGTTAATTATTATTATTATATTTAGATTTCACTCCAAATGCAGCAGTTTCTTGAACCGCCACCTCCCCTGGATTCCTTGAGTCCTGTCAAGATAAAATTTAACTGGGATGCTAGCTATTGGACAAAGCAGATCTCTACTTTAGGTAAATTTTCTGTATTTTAAGTTTTTTATGTTTTAAAGAAGGATTATTGTAAAAATGGTCTCATTGTGCATTGATGTTTCAGTTAAAGTGTTGGTAAATATTTTATTTGTCTTTCTGTCCCATTTGTGTGGATTTGACAACATAGGTATCTATCTCCTCGTAACTGAGTTTACAAAGCTTTCTTGTTTTTTGTTTCATAAATGAAGACAATGTATTTAATGAGTGCTCTTGCCTATTCTTTTTGTTTTTGAATCCATGATCCTAAAGAGAAGGAAAAGATTTTTTACACTTCAGGCTACACTGTTGATCCGTGAAGCTCTCGCGTTTCTTTAATAAGTTTTGTTTTGTTCTTTAGGCCAGCTGACTGTGGAGGATGGGAACTGTCCGTACCCACAATCCCTGTCCTGCCCCAGTATCCTGCGGCCCCAGCCTCTCTCCTGTTTGGCTCCACCCCCTGTGTGTCACCGGCAAGACTCCAGCTGTGGATACAAAAACTGCTGTGAGCCACAGGTGTGCTGCCTCCATGGCCTCCCCAATCCTCCAGACCTGTCCTCTCTGGATAAAACTGCCGTGGACGGGCCGCTCTTCAGATCCAGTCTTGGTCTTCTCTCATCAAGACATTGGGACACAGATAGTTCCTCTGCACCTCGTCTTCCTATTTCATCCTCTGTGTCGTTTAGACCCACACAGGCTAAGTGCACACATGCAATCCATCCACAGCCTGTCTCCTCCCACTCGCTCACTGCATCCTACCTGCATCAGCAACAGCGCTCTGAAACTCTTCCAAACACTCAAGTCAATGTAGAAGGCCCAGCCCACAGCCAGTGTCAAAGAAAGGTGTCTGTTTCCCCCAGTCTACCACAGAATGACAAAGATGTGATGAGTAAAGACGTGTGCGGTGAGAGATGTCACCTGGAGGAGACGTGTGGACCTGAAGGCAGAGAGCTTTTGGATAAGGAGCAAACCACTGGTCAACAGAAGCAGCATTATCAAACAGCCTTTGTGCCTGAGAGGGCCAGACCTGTACTGACCACAAAGTATACCAGAGACAGCAAGGTGAGGCACTCAATGTATGTTGTTATGTTGTAGTCATAGACTGTATAAAGAAGTGAACTAAGGGAGTTTGAAGTCAGCCACAGCATTTGTCTTAAGTCAAATGAAGCTCACACTGCGAGCAGTTATGAGGCAAAGTTGCATATTAGGAATATTAATACATTTATTGACAAAAGAGCAAAATAAAGACACCAATTGAAAACAGAGTCGATGGAGCCAGAAGCTCCCCCATTAGCACAATGCAGTGGCTAGCTGGTTAGTTATGTCCATTTATATATACAGTCTATGGTTGTAATATGTTACATATTACAACATAGCCACATAGAAAAGTTTATACTGTCACTCCACAAAAAAAGATCTTTTTAGTTTGCACTTCAAAGACAGAAAACTGGTTTACTTTTAAAGCTCCATTAAATCTTTATGTTGTGTTTAGTACTCAGTAATTATTCTGAAGGTTTATCAAAGTTGTCCGTAATACAGGAGAAAACAAGTGCAGTGTTTTAGTTTCATCTTAATGGCAGAATGATCACATCCCACCGCTGACAGCCTGCCTAAAAACAGATGGTGTGACAAAAATATACTCCTGCTTTTATGAAGAAAGGGCTGATGGGAAAACAAAGAGCTGTGCTGGCAACAGAAACACAGGTTTTTCACAGTCTCCTAAAGACTTCTATTAGCAGAGGCAGTTTCCTATAATTACCAAGACACATGAATAGAATGGCTAGCTATAGTGCATGAATCATGTAGTAAAATTAGGCCACTTGGGTGCATTCATTTATGTACTTAACCTGTTTTAATAAGTCACTATGGGAATAGCCTAGCCTGCCAGTTATATGGCTAGCACCCCGAGACAAATTTCTACACCCCACTCTGTCTTAAGAGGTAAGGATTATAGTCTATTTTCCCTCACAGCTAGAACCCTGCTCACCTTTCCCAAGAGCCATGGATCACGCCAGTGTTTTTAATCCTGTACTTTGGAGCACACGCTTGGTGTCAGCCCGGATTCACTATGGCAGAAGAGGAGAAGAGGGAGTCCTCTTGTTCTTACATTAGCAAGGACCCGTGCAGTGTGGTGACATTAAAAAAATGCAGAGTAGCAGGACTCCTTGTGTTGAAACAAAGCATTTGCACATCTAATTATAAATTTGCAAGTGATAATGAAAGACTAACAAGTTTTTTTGCTATTATAAGCAGAATTAAAAACAATGAAATAAGGGATTTAACCCTTGTGATAACACAACGTCAAGATTAGTACTCCAACTGTGTGCTTGAGTGTCTAATTGTTAATAATAGTATCTTAATTTTGAAATATTTTCAAATCTATTTTTATTCTTTAACTTAGTTTTGTTATTGTATTATTAGCAACATTACATTACGGTCCATGTTGCATAAAATCCCATTGCAATGACAGAATATTGCTGCAAAGACAAAGTTAAAAAAAGTATTTTTATAAAGCTGCCATGATTTCTATTTATATTCTTTGTATGTGAAGTCAGCACAACTTTGATTGCTCATTATTTGAGCTGTCTGTGGTGCTAAAAAAGTTCTACTTTTACCTCCTACTGTATTTTTTAGAGACACATTTCTCTTTTTCTCTGTGCTGTTAACGGCGTGAACAGGTGCATCTGTGCATTAAGCCTGAAGCCTACACCAGCTCATATTGTCATGTATATGTGTGTGTGACAGAGATCCACTTCCCTGGAGGTGCCTGTGACAGCCCCAGAGTCTGGTGCTGATGTGGAGAGGAGCCTGCTCATCCCTAATCCAGTGTGTGCGAGGAGAGAGAAGCGTTCCCAGAGCATCCCTGCAGAACTGGCTCCTGCCTCCACCACAAACCCCTACATAGACCCGCCCCCAGCGTGCCCTCAGAGCATACAGGCAGCAGCCACTGATAAGGTAACACATGGGAAGGGTGTGCTGTCACATACAAGAGAGATGATCAACTTAGCATGTGAGCTTTGCCCATCAAGCTATCATCTCTGATCTGAAGCCAGTCATAAAAACAATTCTTCTGGCTGCAGGCATACACTGTGATAATCTTAACAAATATCTAGCAGCTGGTTGGATTTTTACCATATACAGAGGGTGTTTTTTATCATTAGCAACACCTTTTCAAATATTTAAGAGTCCCTGCAGTAATTCTCCACAAACAAATCAGCTTAAAAAGTTTTCTTGAATTTTGATGTTATGAGGATTAGTGCAACTATAAATTATTAAAGGGTTTGTAAGTAGTAGGTACTACAACTTTACTACAATATATTTAAATTTGTGGTACATTATAATAATTAGACATAGTAACAGTTTGAATCAGTCAGTTTGCATTAATTTGTTCTTATGGTTTAACATTCAATTTTGCTAATTAGTTTAACTCATTCTTATGTTTTTGTAGCACACCACTATGGACTCCAGACAGAGGAGGGCTTCAGATGGACTCCTGTGTGTCGTCAAGGAAAATTCTGCCACAATGCCTCCAGCTATAAGTCGCCGCTCTCCTTTACTCACCTATAAGACTGAAGCAGGTTAAACTTTAGTTCCTAGTTTATCATATGGCCTTTATATTAAATACATATAATCCATTATTAAGTATTTATGTTTGATTTATTTATGGCAGATCAGTCCTGCACTTTTGTCACTAAAGACTTGGACTTTGAGGCCAGCGAGAGATGCCAATTTTCAAACAGTGTGATCAGAGAGACCCAGAAGGAGCAAGGAAGACCCAAAGTCCCAGTGGTTTGTTTAGAGCGTCTCAAAATCCTCGTGTCTCAAATGCCTCCGCAAGGACGACGGCAGAGTGACCCTCTACCGGCCAGTGCATCCAATCAAGAAGTCTGGCATGATGATGAAGTATGTCTAGTTTAGCTTTTGTTGAATTTGCATTCACTCTTTATAGTTCATTCATTAAAAAAAAAAATTCATACAAAGAAACCCTTAAAAGATAGACCTGTTCCTGTCTTTCATTACTCCTAGTTTAATAAGAGCAGTTATTTGAGGAAAAAATAAAACTGAAGGATATCACCTATTAATTTATTGACATTTTGTTAGATGAAAACCTTATGGAAGCAGCTGGGAGGCACCATATTGGAAACAAGTATCTGTAACTATCCCAGACAGCTGATTGTCAGTCATAGTGTTATACTGAAGGGAGAGGAAGGACTAAGTGGATGGAGAGCCATACAGAAACATCTGCCAGTGACTATTCCAGATTGTCTGTGATGGTTCAATGTAGGAGAGACTTAAGTGGACAAGCCTCTGTCTAACACTTCAAAATAAAACATGTTCTAAATTCACAGTTCAAAATTTGAAACACGGCACTTAATATTTCTATTTCCTTTTCTATGATCATTATTTTTTTTAACACAGGATGAAGTTGGCAAAAGCTCAGCACCCCCAAGGACCACCCACTTGCTTTCCACTCCAAAGCAAAAGTCTGATCCAAATGAAAATGACTTTAACTACAGAATCTCTCAAAAATCCCCGAGCTACGTGCCACAAAGTTATTCCACACAGGATCCCAGAACACCGGATGACAACATTATTCAGATCGACCCAGACTGCGACACTGACGAATCCGACCCAAATGTAGAGTCGTCATCTGAGGCAGAACTTGAATGTTTGACCCATGAGAAGTCAATAGGGAATGGAGAGATGGACAGAGAAACTGATATAACAGGAGATTCTGATCCAAGCCTGGAATACCAAGCAGGATCTGAGGAAGAGCAGGGGCGAGACTCCAGAGAAGGGGAGTCTGAGGTTGAGCAAGCAGACCCCTTTGAGGAGGTGGAGTCACAGTCTGAAGTTGGCTCGGAGCAGGCCCAAGACTCACAGTGCTCCATAGATTCAGATCTGGAGGTGGAATCTGAAGCTGAAACTGTAAATGATGAACCACAACCTCTTCGCTCCGACCAGGAAGATGACCCACACATTGGCCCTATTTTAATCGCTAACCCTGACCTCCAAAGTGCACCTGAAGATGTCCAGGACAGTACAGAGATGGAAAGTGAGGACTTCTGTGCCGTGTGTCTGATAGGTGGAGATCTACTCTGCTGCGACAACTGTCCAAAAGTCTACCATCTGTCGTGCCATATCCCACCTTTGCTAAGCTTCCCCTCGTAAGATTGACTTTGTTTACTAGATTTTGTTCATAGTTTATTGTACATATTTACAGTAGTGGAAAGTCACAAAGTAAAAGTAGTAAAGTACTGCATTTAAGAATACATTTTAGCTATTTGTACTTTATTTAAGTAGATTTTAAAGTCGATACTTTTTACTTTTACTTCACTATATTTGACAGGAGGTATTTGTACTTTCTACTCCACTACATTTTTGAACAGAACTCAAACATAAAATTATTTTTTATTGTAGTCTGAGACCTGCTGTAAAGGCTGAGGGGTTTATTTTTGACACATTCTTAGTTTGTGAACAAAAATATAAAATTCAGCACAAGTCTTTATCAAATCACTACATCTAAATATTTATTACATCTGAATTATTATTATTATTTTTTTTTTTATTCTTTAAGTAACTTTTTAACAGGTACTTTAATATGTTTACTTTAAGTAGATTTTTTTTATGTGATACTTTTGCTTAAGTAATTTCTTTGGCTCTATCTGTATCTGTACTTTTATTTAAGTAACAGAATTGAGTACTTCTTCCACCACAGCATATTTAAATGTGTAAATCTGTTTTTTTGTTTAGAGGGGACTGGGTGTGCAGCCTTTGCAGAGATGTGGAACAGCCAGAGGTTGAGTATGACTGTGAGAATGAACGATCATCAGTGGACCATGCGTCATCTTATGGACTGGCTGCCTCTGACCAAAGAGTAGGTCTTTTTTCTAGATCTGTGTAAATTGTACCTTTAATATATTCTAATCTTTGTCATTTATCTTTAGAAATGTGAACGCTTGACTCTTCTGATCTTGAGTAACATGCTGAGTGCCCCCTTTCATGAACCAGTCAGTCCACTTGTGAGTCAAATTCTTGTGAACATATATTTGTGAAGAAATGATAGGACAAATTATGCCTGTATGTGGTAATTTACATGTACCTCTTTGTTATTGACAGTAAATAGGAATGATGCTGGAAACGCTAATTGCATGGCACTCATTGTTGCTGACAAAAATATAACTAATATAGCGCAGCATTTCTTACTCTTCTATTATTGGGTCTGCAATGTAGTCTTGGAGCTTGTCATTTTGAGTAACGCTGTGGCCCCTAACAAACAAATTAACAAACTATTAATTGGCAAACCAAGACAATGAGCATATTACAATGTAGATTCAGTTTGTAAACACATACATTACGGTACATTTTTATTGCATGAACATAATGTGTGACAAGGGTGAGTTGGTGGTGGCATCGTGGTTAGGTTGCATGTTCTGCTTCTGTTTTCAGTGGGTTTTAAACATTTACCGTCTGACTAGAGTTAGGGTTGCAGATAGTGAGTGCACGTGAGAGTTTTGTCTACGATTATAGGTGGCATGTATCAAAAAAAGATAAGTGAATGATAATAATTAAACCAATGTGCTTTTCTGCAGGCTCGTCATTATTACCAGATCATAAAGAGACCTATGGACCTCTCTGTGATTCGGACCAAACTCAATAAGAGCAACAGCAAACATTACAACTGTCCAGACCAGTTTGTGGCTGATGTTTATCTCATGTTCAAGAACTGTGCAAAGTTTAATTATGTAAGTATACTGATTTTGTTTGTATACAAGAATTAATTTTATGGTTAGGTTTGTGTAATTACAGAGACTTGGCATACACTCACTGTGCCAAAAAAAAGAAAATGTCTCTATTTTATTTATATTAAATAGTTGATGGATAAATAATTAGCAATTTACCTTATGTGATTACAGCCTGACTCAGAAGTGGCCCAGGCAGGTCGAAGTCTGGAGTCCTTTTTTAATGCGAAGCTCAAAGAAGTTTTTGGTGACCGGGTTTTCCCAGGTCTAGACCCGGACTCTGACAGTGACGAGTATGATGAGGTGTACAGGTCTACAGAGGGGTTCCCCTGGCCTGAGAGAAGAGAGCAGTGCCATAGGAAGAGGAAGAGGAGGCACTCTGTCAAATCCAGGAGACAGAATTTCTGAGTACAGATTACAATAGGGACACTGGTTTTCCTTGTAAAAATACCTGTGTTTGTTTTCTTAATATAGATACATGTCTCAATGCTGCCCTCTGTTGGTAGTTGAACATAATACAACAATGCTTCCAATCATAAATGCACATAGATTTATTGTAGAGATATTGCTCAGGATGTGAGAATAATTTTGGTAGGTGTCAAAACAAGCAACATATTTTGTAACTGTTACTACTCAAATTATGCTTTGTACAGTAATATTCTGTAGCATGGCATTTACTATAATATTTTTTATTTGATATGTCTACCAGATATCTGATTGTTATTTTAGTGGTCCTGTTTACAAGCTTTCACTTGCCCCACACATGTATGGTATAGATTTTTTGTTACTGATAATAGAAAAGGTATTGCTTGTATCTATTTGCATCTATTTAAACTGAATGGTCTGTCACATGACTCTCTACGCACTTTGTTGCCTTTGTATGTATTGCTTTAGCTGCTATTGTTTTAAGAAAGTCTAATCAACTGAAATATTGTCAGTGTTTCATTAAAACTTGTGTCTTTTTTACTGCAACTGTCACAATAAACCCAATGCCCCAATAATAACAAACGATTCCATTGTGTGTTGCTTATTGATGAATTTGTATATTTGTTCCATTGTTATGTGCTGGTTAACAGTGCAGTGCAACCTTTCTGGCATTAAATTATCTTTATATGGTATTTATTAAATTACAGCTAACCCAAAAACGCCTTGGAAATAAATGCATTCTTGTGTGGCTCGCCTCTCCTAAAGATATGACCTGTAACTTGGCATGAAGGTGTTGCCTGCTTTTCTCCATTAAAATTGAAAAGTATAATGCCTTGACATGAAACATTCAAGGTAGAGCGGTAAAATCTCCATAGAGACAATAATAATGGTGATCACTTAAATTCATATTTTGCACAGATATTCGGCTTCCACTTTGAACTCTTCTCTGGATACTCAGCTGTCCTGCTGCAGGTGGTGTTGCATCTGAGAGAACCTCCAGTCTGTTTATGAAGCTCATTCGTCTTGTGATGGAGAGCCTTTAGTCCTGAGCAGACTGTAGTTGATGCAATGGCTCCAAAACAATAACTGAACTCATCCATAATGTCTCTGCGAAAACACCCGTCTGACTCCAGGACTAAATCAGTTACAGTAATGGATGTGACCGAACATGTCTGGATTCAACAAACATCTTGTAACAACCTTTATAATGCCAATAATGGTCAAAAAGACAAATGGTATAGGATTGTACTTTTAAGCTAGTTATATGTTTATGTGCACTGCTCAAAAACACACAGGATACACTGAATTATGTCATTAGCTCAGTTAAACAAATTAATAGTGTAATCTGTTATTGTTTTGGTTAAAATTATGCCTTGTTAATGTAAGTATGTGTAAGTAACTGAATTGTTTTCTGGTTTATTTTAAATCATAATGTGAATGAATGCATTTTCACTTTTAATATGTCCAACATATAATGTCCAACATATGTCCAAGTATAAGAGCTCAATATTAAGCACGGTTAAAAAAAAAAAAAAAAAAAAGACAAACTATTTCTAAATCCATTACAGAAAATGAATGACTCATAATTATATTAGGTCATTTCAGTGCAGTAACACATTTGTACACTAGGTGGAAGCAAAGACCAAATAAAATCGAGAGAAAATCAGTACAGTTGCAGTAGAATGTTAGAAATGGCCAAAAGCCGTGAGCGTAAAGCGGCCTGTATTCTGTAAAGCTATTTTAGTATTAATTGATTTACATAAAATGAACTGGCCAAAAAATGGCACTTTGAGACGTTAATACAAACCATAATTGCTCAATAAAATATAGCCTGTGCTTCTTGGATGTGCCAAATGCAGTAGCTGTAGAATGGTGGCTGCAGAGTGGTTCCAGTGCTTCATGCCTCCACTGAAATGAATTTGTTCTTGTTTCTGCTGTGGCCTACATTTTTCGAGACGTCTGCCCTCATATAGCTTCCCAAGGCAGGGACCAGCAAAGGGCAGAGATTAGCTTTAACCAGGATTAAACCAATGAGAAAAATTTGAATTTGTGGCCCTTATCTCTTAGTAACATGTGGTGTGCTCTGAGCAAATGGCAGAATTTGATCTTTTTTGCTTTCCTTTTGGCAAAGCATGTTTTCATGCCAATAGACGCTTATCAAACATGGTCACTGAAGACAGAGGGGATTCTTGAAGGCCCTCAGAAGACTTGTTTACAGGGACAGGGCATGCATTAGCTGATTGGTGGGAGTAGAGAGATGCTGTTATTTAGTGGACATGCTAGGTGACTGTGTTGTCTAATGACTTCATGTTAATGTACACTTGGACCATATAAGACTTAATCTCTTTGCATAATATTAGGATTCACCTCATAACTTGGTGTGGTGATGGCCTCTATATTTGCATTCTAAACATGCAATTTCTTGCCTCATCAGGTAATGTAATTCCACGGTTCATTAGCACTGTGAGGTTTATCATTTGTCATCAAAGCCGAGCTGTCAATAAACGATTTCGCTTCACACCAGGAAAATGTAATGTTTATGCTAAACCAGGACAGACAGAAGTGTACGTGTTAATTGGAGTTTGTAAGACTTTGTTTTAGCTTAATTTCCTGGCTTTATTTGAATGACAGCTAGTTACTACAGCTCGAGGTGCTGTCATTAGAGAGCTGCCTAAGCCTAATTAATCCAACTTTTGTGTAGGCAAACAAAGTTTTATTAAAAGTGCTCATGCACTGATCTGAATACTGAAATTCATCTTTCAGTATGTGAGTGCAACATAACCTCATGAGAAAAAAATTAAATGTGCTTGCCTAAAAAAACATAGTCTATATGTGCCACATATGGTAGCACATATAGGCTATGTTTTCTAACACTTTTATAGTAGTTTGTCTGATTAAAAACTATTCAAATATTTGATTAGACTGTCTGCCTTTTCTTTTGAGAGCTATTGTTACAACAGTCTGTGTTACAATTGATTTTGTCTGCTTAGTTTCTCTACAAACTCATTCAGTCACCAGTTTGTTAAATGTAAACTAATTTAATGACCCGGCCAAAATGGCTGTCTGACAGAATGATGGAGAATGGAGACAGGTCAGGTCCTGACTTGTAATTAACCATATTCTCTAAGTACTTCCTGTTGAAACTGGAGAGGAGGTCTGCTCAGTGTAAAGTGGACCACTGCCTGATGCTTTACGTAAAATGGTCCTATAGAGTTATGGTTAGTCTGTGCTCACTGCTCAGATTTCACTCTTACTTTCACAAAATAACATTATCAAACAGTCTAGAGGTGAGAATTATATGAAGTTTATAACGAAAAATGATTTACATGTTCTTAATATGGTTGCTATAGGCATATTTGAAACATGAGCATTTTATCTAAATACACAATACACTAAACTTAATCAATATGATTTGCCCATTACTTTATCGCAATACCATAACTGTATCAATAATGAGCCTGAATTACATTGTCATATTGTGTAATTGCAGAATGATTCACTTGATTTATGCATTGTATATTGACTAATGACTAATTGTTGTCTTTAACATACTCAGCATGCATGGATACACATTTCGTTACCATGGACACTGCTGTAACATATTGCAGATGATATCAACATCGTACTGACCTATAATATTTAGTGCAGATGTGGGCAGGTTACTATTAAATTAGTGCTGTAGTATGAGTTCAGTGGTCTAGTCACAGATGTGGGTCTTTTGGATATTTTCAATAACAACACACTGTAAATTCTGTCCACACCTGGAAGTACATCATCACACATAGGATCTGAAAGCCACCAATGGTTTACAGCCTGGCCCTCAAACTCTTGACTGATACACTCATCACATGCCTCTGTCTTCCATAAATGAGCTTTGATTGAGGTGATTGGAATTTCCCGAGGCTGTCACAATCGTTTTGATGGAGAAATAGACGGCAGCTAATGGGAGAGACAGGCCTGTTATGAGAGGCCTGTCAGGGCTAAAATAATGCATCAGAGTGGAGAGGTTAAAGACACTGCTTCCTTGTTAATAATTAATTGCTGTGCGAGTGGTGGATCCACTTCATCGCTCCTAGTCATCACTTGGTAATTGCTTTACATTTAATTTGGCTTTGGAGACTGTTTTTCAAGCTGGAGAAATTGTGCTTAAAGTTAATATGGGCAAGGACAGGCAGCAGTTTCATTGGGAGATCTAACATGTTTAATATGGATATTTGGAAATAACAAATTTTTTCCCATTTATATTGCCATCACCATACCCTCTCTAGCCTCCGCCATCACACACTCCTTCATAAACTCATGCAAGAGTAGACCAGACTTCAGAGATGCAGGCATGTGTACTGAACAGCCATTATTTGTGACAGTAACATTAATTCTGACATGCGCAGGGTTGTTTCTCCTGTTACTTTGTTTGATTTGGTCTCAGTGAAAATAGAAAGGTTTAATGCCATACTGTGAAACATTCAAGACAAAGCAATGATGTTTCCATGGAGAAAACCTTTGTTAACTTATTGAATCAGTTATGTACACATTTTTTAAGGTGCCCTGTGTAACCTTTCTAAAGGGGAATCCATCAACTGCCTGTCTCCATGATGCTATTCTTTTGCTTGGAATGTTCCAATGCATGGTGACTAATCTATCTCACATTTACTCTTACTCTAACTTACTTAGACTTAGACAGACTTTATTGATCCTCAAGGGAAATTACTTGGACACAGTAGCTCACACATGACATCATATTACAATAACACAGAGTAAGTACAGGTGTTATGTGTTATTATTGCTCAAAAATACAGTGAAAAACATGTATTCTTACTGCTTATCACCATATTTTCATATTAATGCAGTTAGGCAGGTGAACGTATGATCATTTGCCATCTGTACTTGACCTCCACAATCTGCTTTGTCTGCACCAAAGATCAAACTTTATTTTGCCTGTGTATAGACCTCCTTCATTGGGGAATTTGACTGTTCCATTTGCCAAATCCAAAGCAGTCAGTGCTCAGCCTTGCATGCACACAGATAATGATCAAGTTAATTAGACCTGAGATTGAATGAACTGCTGCAGCAACTTAATCATTTGTAACTTGATTAGAAATACTATATTCTGCTGCACCAGAGACCACAAACTTCTGCTAAGAGCTTGAAGAAGGAAGTTTCCACTACAAATTAGTTTTGTTGTTTTTCATTCCATTATCTGTAAGTTTGGAAGAATATTGGCATGATTTCCTGATTTCCTCTAACAATATAATCTGTATTATGGGTTGTTTTAAGATTATCTAACATGTTAGGGGATGAAGGGGTATTCCTTTATGAATTAGACCTAGGCCTACATGTTATTCTAAAGTTATCGTTGATTTAATTTGACTATTGAACTCACTGAACCATCATCTTTATATATTTATCCACCCACACGTCATTTAATACCGCAAGCATGAAAAATAAGGCTTATGGAATACTGATACTGATATACTGAATTACAGAGTAGCTAACTAAATTAAATATTGTATCGTATAGGGTTCAAAAAAAAAAAAAAAAAAAAAAAAAGAAAGAAGAAAAGATAGTAAAGGTATCGCCACTGTCCCTTGATCACAGACGAGAAATACGCGCTGCTTCTATCCATCCGGTTGCCATTTTTGCGTCATGACGCAATTCACAGAAGAGAGTGGCGCTTGATTTGATCGTGGAGCGTCTGATGAACGAGACAGTGTTGGAGTTTACAAAAAGGCAAACTAAGAGTACAAAGATTGTTGCAGTCGTCAAATACGCCCAGGACCAATATGTGATACAACTGAGAAACGGGAAATGCGCCGAAATGAGCCACCGGCCGTCAAACAGGTGAGTGGAGAGCATGTGTGTGCTTTTCCCGCCTTCTGTTCCTGGGCTTAAACACATGATATAACTGTTTATTAACTTCATTAATTGTCATCATATAAAAGTTAATGTTACTGGCCCATAACTGGAGTGTTGGCTGCATAGTGGCGTTGCATCTAATAGTTTCTTTTTGTTGTACCTGACTAATGATTGCAATGATCATCTCACTATAAAAAAGTTTGAAGGCTACTGTGGAGCTATTGGTGACTGTGATGGTTGTTTTGTGCAAGTTGTGTTGGCCTGGAATTGTGTGCATTGGAAAGTTGCAAAGAAATCTCACATTTTTTGCTTGTGTTGCATGCCATCTTTAATAGATTAGCTACTAGGCCTACACACAACATGTTGCATTCATTGACAACCTTTGTGTGCAAATGATACTGAAAATATGTCTTGCATCCCTGCATAGTGCATATAAACGGCAACATACGCTATGTGTGATAAAGGAAAATGTCATCATTGCACAACACAAATGACAGTAATATTACCAGGGCAGTTTCCTCTTCTGTTTACTTCTTGCTTCTGTAATACTGTGATATCTCTTTGTAAATATGTGTACACATAAAGCTTTGGCTTCATTGTTTGTGGTGAGGCTCTGTTCTTGTTTTCTCGACAAAACACCCTAAACAAAGGATTTAATATTGGTTCAGACTCTACTGTTACTGTACAAATCCTGTTTGTCCACTTGTCCTCCTGCTGTCCTCCATCTGCTGTAGGTGACAGACTTTGGATTCCTATTAAAGACAAAGCAACTATCAAGGAAACTTTAACAACAGTTAAAGAAAGTCCTCGAGTTACATTCTCTTTTTCTGGGGTCATGTATACTTCAGACGTATTTGCCTGGGTGGCGAAGTGACTATTAGTTTTACGCTGACATGAGCATAGATAACTGGATAGATAATAATAATAATAAATGGAGTTTATTAGAATAGCTTATTTAAAATGACCTCTTTCTTTAGCTATTTGATGTTTGGGGGATATGTACCCAAAAAATTGGTAGTGATTTCTTCACATTATCCCATACTGCTTCTGTAATGCCTTGATGTTCTGCTTGGTTAAATATTGCATAGTGTTCCATATGTATTCTTCTGTATAATGAGAGGGACATATGAATAGATTGCGATCTGCGCCTTGCAAAATGTTTCAAAAGACAATTAAATTTGACATCTGATTCAGCTTTTTAAGGTCTTTTTTGTCAAAACCAGTATTGACAGGTCTCGTTATTGTGGACACAGCCTACTGTATGTCTGCTAATCAGCTACTAGAAAATCCCTGGATTACATTTAGGCTGTAATTCTTCAGCTGCATTCATTAAAAGTCGCTGTGCGGTCACAGGCGGTGCTTTGTTCACTGAGGTGACACTGCCATCCTCTATACAGTCCAGGCTTCACCTGCTGCAAGAGCTTGCCAGTTTAGGGCAGTGGCAAGTCTCTGGAAGAAAAACACAAATTCTGATTGTGATTAATCTGAACAGTGATTCACAATACTATTTAGTCTGCAAAAATATTAGAAATCTAATAACATTTAAATTGTGTTTAGATTTTTCTGAAAAAGAAAATGTGCAATTTGAAGTCAAAGTATTCCCAAGTGTCCCATATTCCCCCCTTTTTTTTAAACTACAACTTTTACTTGTCTTTCCTGTAAGTCTCCACTAGATGGTGCCAGATTTGCCTATTTCTGAACTTCTCGTTTTGGATTGATTTTTGTATCAGTCAATTAAAACAATGCATGAATTACAATGACCATGTAAAACAGTGTTTAATAATTGTAGCCAGGCATTAAAATATAAACAATACCAAAACTTACAAAAATGATTTAGTTACTTTCATCAACAAAGTTATTTTTTGAACTATGACAAAAAGAACACGAAGCACATGTGGAAATTACAGTTTATTTTGATGATAAATATAGGTTATAATAAATTATACTATATATAATATATACCTTGTACAATGTTTCACTAACAAATAATAAAAAAAAGTAATAGACTTGGACTTATCAAACACTTGCATGGTTTAGTTCTCAATAATGTCTTATACGTCAATAAATATTTGTCAACACTGTAGGCCTGGTGATTGTATTTATGTATGTGACCTCTCAATTTGAGTGCTGCATATTGGGAGTGCACCCCCAGTGTCAGAGCGGAGCCGTCACACCGCGTGGCTGCTGTGTGCGGATGCAGAGGATTGGGACCGGGGCAGACACGGGGCTAATCTCGTTTGGAGGCCTCTGAAAGCACTGGGAGCTACTGTGAGGGCACTGCCATTCAAGCCCAGGGTTTTCCGCTGTAAAGAGAATAATCCCCAGCATAGATACAACATTAAAGTAGTCAAGCATAACACACACAGGCTGCATTTCAAATCCACCTATTTGCATCTCCAAGTGAATGAGTGCCAACAATGGGCCCCCGCGCACTGCACTGCTCTGTTTTTGTGTATGGCCACTGCACGGCTGTTAAGTCTGTTTTCTCAAGGATTTATATGGCTTCTCACTATCAGGCTCAGACAGTATGGAAAATGGTAGGGAATGATTTACGCCCAATGAAAATAAACAAATGTTGTTCTTAGATACAGGCTTTTGGGGGTAAAATACTGCAGTAGTACTGACATGCTTACACTACAGTCAATTTTATTATTTGAATTTGTATGTTGTGTGTGACTCAAAAACATTGATCATAGCAAAACAACTACCATTAAAACTATATATCTTAACTTGAAGGATAATAGATTATATTATTATTATTTTTTTAAATTGATTCTGTTCAGTGCATAATGAAACAGGCAGATGTGGACTGTGTTTGTGATTATCAGAATTTCTGAAATGGTTATATTGGAATTGTAGTACTTCTTATGGTGTCCAAAAAGAGAACATTCTAGTTTGAATAGGTTGAAGGGTGACTGTGGTCTCTACGGTGGCTAGTTTAGGGGCGTGAGTTTGGGACAAAGCATGAAAGGCCAAGGAAATTAGAAAATTCTTTGAGATGGAACATGGGATGCTTTCTCCACTCAGCCAAATGCCTTATACCCAAAAACCACTCCCCTCCTCTGCCCCTCCAGTGGTGCCCTGACAGATGGGAGTGCGGGTGGGTGGCTTACAGACCGGGAGGGATTAAAAAAGACTCCCCTGATTTTGGAGCATGGAGAGGGTGTCACTGTGCAGAGGTGGGACGGGGCCCTGGTGAGGATCGTAGGGGTTAGGATAAACAGGTTAGGATGCTTCCCCTCTCCCACTGTTGATCCAACCTTTAGGAGCTAGGAGGCCACATAGGAGGTGACTGAGGATCTAATGCTTGGAACACCTCTGAAAAGAAATCTGCAATACTTAAACATGTACTAACATACAACCAATGTTTTTAAATACGTTTTTATACCATATTGCCATACAAGATACCACTTTGAGAATGCCCGATCATGTTGGGTTATGGAAGCTTTTCTAGGTTAGGCCTGGTAAATGGATGGGAGACTGCTGAAAATACCAGGTGCTGTTTTTGGGTGTATTGTTATCGTGTCCTTGGGCAAGATGCTGGACCCACTTTGCCTCCAATGTTGGTAGTGTTCTGCACGTTTTGTATGAATGAGTGTGTTTGTGAGTGAATGGAAATCATCCCATGGCTACAATTTGGCATGTTTTCAGCACATCATGTATGTACATCATAATTTATATAACAGAGACCAAATCAATTTTTTCAACACAACTGTTCAGTAATACCTAAACAAGATATTGTGCTGTCCGGCTGTGTGTATTTGGAAGACCTATGTTGGTAGTGAGATCTAAAACTAATCATAGACATACAAGTTAAATTAATGTATGGAAATGATTCAAATAAGTTCTCTGTATTCTATATTCTCATAATTGTTTGTTGCGTTGTTTGCTTTGGCTGTAAGGCTCTGAACTGCAATACCTTCTATGCCTTTAATTAATAAGCCCATCTGCAGAGGCCTGATACCTGCAGCTGAAGCCCCCTCCCCTTTTACCCTAAACACAACATCGGCAGTGGCGGTGACATTGTGCTAATGAGCTAACACGGCTACAATGTCATGGAAATGTTGCAGCCACGTTATCTACGGGAGCTGATCTCACGCTGATGTTCCTGATCCCCTTCAATCTTTAAGTTACCTCATGTTCTACAAACGCCGCACACAACAATAATACAGATGCATATGGGCAAATGGCAGGAGGAGAAGCATCATGCCTCTATTTCCAGAGGAGAGAGACAGGAGGGGGCCCTTCTACTACACATTTGAAACAGATGGCAATTTCAAAGGAAACCTCATCAATCTTTGTTGACACTACCCCCCCTCCTATAAAAAGTGCACTTATTTAGGGATATTTGCAATTATAATACACAGTCGGGCCTCATTTGAATAAAAAATTAATTATGGAACACACTGGAGTAAATACCTCTTTTATAAGTCCTTGTTAAAAGTGAAAAGTTCTCCACTATGGTTGGATGGTGTGTTAATTTACAGTGATATCTAATCCCAAGTTACTGCACATAAATGGCATAACATATTTTAATGGAGAGGTGGTTGTTTTCCAAGCAATTTTCTGCAAGAGTAGCTTTTTAATTTATTCATATTTAATTTATTGCTCTCTGAAAACATGCTCAGTCAAACTAATCGGCTACATGTATGGGCTGCTTAAAGCCTTCACCCTCTTTGAGAGAGCTGAGGAGCAGATATGCCTTCAGGTATAATCTAACTGGATATTTGGATATATCTGTGGTTATCAAATAAACAAACGGAATTGGTATTTTAGCACTTAGACATTGTAGGAATTTATTTGACTGATTTTCTTTCTCTGTCCTTAAAGATACATTGCACAACTTTTCTGATAGAGGGTCCTTTATCTTGCATTGCCTGGAATGTTCCATGGTATGACATTAAACATATCCATCTAGCATTTATTCATTACAGTTTTTCTATTGCTCGAAAATACAATAATTCCTTCTGAGAATAGAGATCTGAATTATAATGTAGTGTAGTGCTGTTGTCTGTTTTGTGATAGGTTTAATCTATACCGTGGTATAGATTAATTTAGACACAGCAATAACGTCTCCATGGAAACAAGCAGGTGGTCAACTCTCCACTAGAAATGTTACGCAGTGCAGGTTTAACTTTGCATTACCAGGTGTGCTGTTGTCACGCCCACTTCACTTGCTCTTTATCTGAAAGTGAAATCCTCATTCATTTTTCCCATAGACTTTGATAAATAAACTAAACTAGATATACAACATACAGTTTTAATTGATTTTATATAGCCACACACCGTCAGGAGCACGCACATTAACACCCCTTTCAGCTCCTCCTGATGAAGTGTGCCATGTGTAAAGAACAGCAGAAAGGTCATTTGACACATTTCTGCCAGAATGAATTCATTTCTTTCAAGCACTTAATTCTGTCCACCTGATTGAGGCACAGTCGACTGGAGCTCTGAGAGGCCTCTGTGTAGAAAGCACTTACCCCTCTGCAGGTAGGGCTGACCACAGGTTTGAGGGATGAAGAGTGAGTAGGTGGCGTCATAAGAAAATCGTCTTCATCACCTTCACAATAATTGGAGCATTCATTACAGCAGAGTAAAAATGCAGGTTGCCATTAAACGGGCAATTTACAAGTGGGTTTGTGCTGAATGAAAAACTTGAAGGGTCATGATACGGGGTCACAGTCAAGTAAATAATGGGAATTGGTCTCAAGGGGCTCGAAAACCACAAAGCATGTGGTCACGCATCAAAATACAGCTCCGCGCACAGGGACATCAATTCAGTCATGGCAGAAAATAAAATGCCCTGTTGCTCTCTCAACATCATAATGATTACAATTAGATAGGCGGGTACAATTTAACTGCTTATAGTCTCTGTAAACTTAGAATGGGTATCCGCACAGCTATGCTTAAGCGTTCAGAAGAGGGGAATTATATTATAATAAATTATATTTCCAACAATAACGATAATATAAAAATGGTCTGTGAAACCTTTGTCCACTACCAGCCATCTGCTTCCTGGTTTCACTTTTAATAACACTTATATTTAACACAGATTTTTGTCGTGTTTTGCTTGGAAATGAAACACTGCGAGCAAAACAGAATAATTTTGTTGATCAAAAGAAGCATATTTAATATGTTTGGGCTGAAATTACAATTCTGTAGTCTTAGGGGTATTTTC
The DNA here is from genome assembly GCF_026225935.1 of Boleophthalmus pectinirostris. Taxonomy (NCBI): domain Eukaryota; kingdom Metazoa; phylum Chordata; class Actinopteri; order Gobiiformes; family Gobiidae; genus Boleophthalmus; species Boleophthalmus pectinirostris. The sequence goes on from NW_026571140.1 coordinate 23,951,388, forward strand.
TAAGTTCCTTTTCATAAAGAAGCCACATAACAATAGTTTCAGAGCAGTGGTACTTGATTAGGTGCACTAATATGCTTGGAGACACTGCACATAACATGATTTCAGATTCTCTTTGAGAGATTTGATTATTCTCACAACACATTTGCACATTTTGCCTCCACAAAGCTCCCACTAATGGTCGTGTTTTTGGAGAAGTAAATGCATCTACATTAAATATGAATAAACACATCATGATGAAACAATTAGGCAATGGTCTTCTGTGTACAGGGATTATGTGTTTGGATGCCTAAAAACGCAATAACAAAAACAAAGCTGGAGTTTATGATACACAAATTAGCCTGACTTCTCCTTGGAGCAGGATGTAATTAGTAAGTTTGGTTTTGCTCACAAACCCACGCAGAGACTCTCATCAGGAGTGACTTCTCAAAGTAATAAAGTGATAAAGCACGTAGAGGCCATAGTGTTGGGGATGTTATGGTGACAGCAGCATATGGACTGTGCTCTCCCCTTTACCACTAAGGAGGCAGACTTCTCTCTCTCAGCTTCTCACATTATTGTCCATTATCACACTGCGGCCCATGTGTAAGGTGACAGTGCTGCTCTGATGGAGAGGCGACAGGGGGACCTCCAATGCAATAACATATTATTAGCTTTTTTCACAGCTCCGCTGGGCTGGATTTACACTGGATATCCAGAGTGCGAGAGGGCAGCCCACTGTCACTGCGGCAGGCTATTGCAGAGACACACAGGTGTGGAGGCCTGGCCAGCCCCGCACCCACGCAGCAGCACACAGTGTGTCGCAATGTCTGATCAAACCTGGCTTTTTCCAATTAGCCCCATGAGCTGCTGCTAGCGTGTATGCTGCTGGCTTCCTCTAGATTCAGACAGAAACACTGATAGATTAGCTGAATGAAAGTATTCAAATTCCTCATTGCATATGAAGAGGGCGCCTCTCGTGGCCCTTCTCTTTGGGACACGCGAGTTGATGCGTGACACCCGTGTCCTTGTGATGTTAACACTGTCCCCGGTGACGGATGTCTCTTGTCCCAGGCCTGTTTATAAAACAGTCCCAACTTCGTTAAGGGACAATAACAGCAGCCAGCCTCAATTATGGTGACATTTTGCTGACATGCAGATCGCCTCCTCTCAATCTTTTTTATGTAAAATACTGATGTGCTAGTCACATATGGAAGGATGAACTTTGGGTCGATCAATGGTATTGATGAATCATAGATCATACAAGCCAACAAGACTGACAACAGCAGAGTCAACTCACTGCATGCAGAAAGTCAATATTAAATTGTAATCATAATCAGACAAAGTGAGTTATGTGTAATCAATATCACAATTATGATAGGACATAAGATGCGTCCTTGCAATAGAGACAATAGGAGCATTTAAACAGAGTGTTGTGCTCATAGCAGTAAAGGGCACATATATTAACCTCATTTATAAGACTCTAACTGTCTACATAACTATTTATCACAATGTGACAGTATCACAACAATGTAAGCGAGAGGCTGAAAGAATGGCAGTCTATAAAATGTGATATGAGAACAATATTGAGTACAACAGCAGCCTCAAGGTCTTCAGATAAACACACACAGTAGTATTATCTACTAATTATTTATAAAAGAGATGTTTCTTACTTTTTTGTCATAATGTAGATTATCTTCTATTCAGGTGATTTTGATAATTATATTGGAAAATGGTTGAATGTGAACTTTTTCTATATCAGTGACAGTATTCTGTGAACAATTTTATCACAATCTTAATTTAACTCATTATCATCAAGTTACCAGGTTTGGCTGTTATACCTTATATTGTCCGGTGAAGTTGTACATTAAATGTGTTTTTTTTTTTTTATGTGATGCATAATATGAGCACACTGTGATACTACACAACACAATGTAATACTATAATGTGGTACAAAGGCAATAAATGTAACTAACCCATGTACATGAAATTCACTCTTGGTCTCTATCTGGTCATCACATTGTCTGAGGCCTTGAGCCCGTGCACATACAATTAACAGTTCAACTTAGATAAAAGGTTAGCACCATAGCACCATTATACGTGCCTTTGCCCTTCATTGTTGTCTTTCATTCATTGGCTTTTGTTGATTAGCCATAATGAGGTGCCCGGTTATAGACCAGGGCCGCCCCTCTCTTTAGTGAGGTGAGCCAGATAAAAAAGTGCACACAGGCAGCCGTCACAGGAGGTCAGCAGAATCAGATGGAAGGGCTTTCTCGTGTCTGCCAGCCCACACTTTCAAATGTTAATGGATAGGGGCGCACAAAGTTGAAGTGGGTCTGAAAATGCTAATTGTCCCTAATTCATGTAAATAGCTTTCCTAATGGAGGAATTAAGCATTTTAAATATGCAATTGGAGGCAATCAGTCCTTTCATTTGGTGGGGTGGCACAGGTGTAGTGGATTGAAATTCATCTTTCACACAGGGCGGCTCATTTGTCATTTGGCTGTGTTCAGGCATGGATGACGGGGACGAGGAGAGGTCCTTCTGCACTCAAACGCACTGATACCAGCGGCTCAAACACTTTAATGGCTCTGTGCTGTTGACCATATCAAGATAGAGGCAAAAGCAATTAGCCCTGCGCTAATCGATAGCAGCAAACACAGGGAGGAAATATAAAGCACTAAAAAAGAGGCCATACACTGAAATATTTATACAGTCCGACTAATAGCTGTATTTCTATAAGCCCGGTCTACAAAGGGCTAGCTACACATTACTGTGAGAGGAGCGGCGAGTGGACAGCACTGACTTATTATTCTGATCATCTCAAACAGACAATAAAGCAGGAGGTCATGTTCTGCCTGTAATAACATGGTGTGCACCGCGACCAGACGCTCAGGGAACTCTGCACATTGTGTATGGGCCATGAATCAAAGAGCCAATGCATTGTCCCAGAAAATGACAAATTAGTCAATATGGAGGGGATACTTTGTCTCTGAGGTGTAAATAGCCAGCGTGTTGCAAAAGGAGGAGCCAGTTGCGGTTAATGAACGAGACAAGAAAAAGCTTGTTTAAAAGGACAAATCAGATCACAGATTTCAAACCCATTAGCTCCTACTCAGTTCGAATGATAATCACGATAACGGAGGCCGGCTCTTTTGATTCAAAGTAGCAAACGGGGTTGTCTTGGGAAAAAATCTTTTCCTGGAGGAGAATCAAAGAACAGTTCATTTTCACTCTGACCTTCAGGGCTCCAGGCGGCCAGACAAGGGCACAAACAGATTGAGAATTAATTGGTGCAATTAACATTTTGTGATTATAAGGACTCGAGATCAATACCCTATGCAAATAGCAGTATTGATGTGCAGCAGAAACCTTGTTAATTGTGTTTGGCGAACAAACAAGCCCTGGTGTTACTATTCCATAATGGAACAGGAGGCACGGACAGCTCAAACTGCTGACCACTTTAGATGCACGAGGATGTGCCGCAGTTTGTCTGTGCTCTCCACGCTGCCCCTCCACTCAGATCAAGACTCTCAAGAAAAGTTGGAGAGTTTCATGATCTTGAGGCTTTCAAGTTGAACGTTTAGGGTCTCTTTGAAGAGGTTTTTGGGGTGGAATTGAGATTCTTTCATGTTGTGATCATTGCACTTACGCAGTGGCAGACTACTCCAACTGCATGCCTCCATTTTGGATAGGTGAAATGGGCCATCTAAAGAACAGTATGGACTCACTGCACAGTCATCCATAGAAATGAATTACTTTCATATTTATTGCCACCAACTAGATTTTCTACTCTGATCATTAAACTGCGTTAAAATGCATTTTCATTTCGGTTAAGTACCAGTAATCCTGTTTGCCGACCACCGCAGATGAAGTTCAATGTAATTCAAGCAGAAACGGAAACGGTTGGAACAATGTAATCACTGTGAGATTGAAGCCATGCTATTCTTATCATTCTGATTATTTCCATTACAGCTGATGTGCAGAGACACCGGCGATGGCAGAGATGAGCCCAATGTGTGAAACCACTCCATCCAATAACTATCACGGCCAATAAATACCAGCTCAACATGACCCATTCCACTTTTATCTCCTTTGTGCGACAACTGACACACATGCTGCTGCTTACATCCTGCGGCCTTGAAGAAAACACGTAGGGCTGGCAATGCAAGAAATATAGGCGTTAATTAGCGGAGTTTACGGGCTGAAAGAACTGTTAGTGTGCTCTTTTATGTGGCGCACTGCCCACTGAGGAGGCTGTGTTGGCGTAATGATGCAGGGCTTGATGTGGGCTTACCTATGGCTTTGGTCGTGTTGTGACAAAATTACTAAAAGAATGTAGAATAAAAGGTACAGACCTGCACAGGACCAGAGCACTGCTATGACCAAAAGATTCCTGTTTTTCTTCTTTCATCCCTGTGATCATATAATGCGCTTTTTTCACCAAATTAAGACAGTTAAAATCCCCCTACAGCCTGATTTGTTCTTGCAGTTTTAATGCCTGTCTCTCATGGGCAAGATTACAGGTAATGAAATGAAACATTACAATTGCTATCAAATTAACCATTTTGTAATATACTAATTACAGTTAATATGTTTCAATTTTGGGCTTTGCTCCTTTAGGCATTAGCCTTAATCTCCCTTGTGACTGCAAGAAAAACCCAAAGAGGGGAGTGGACACAGTTTAAATGTGCTAACTAACATGTTAACAAATACAAATGCTTGGTATGATATCAAATATTATGTGGTTATTTATATTGTTTGTGCTGAAATTTGATCAAAATGGAGCACAAATGTCTGATATACAGATAAAAGTCTTGGTTTCCAAGTTGGGACTGTTTACATGTTATGTTACTGGTTGAATTTGTTTTTTGTGATAATGATGCCAGTTGGGAGAAGTTAAAGCTCTAACACAGAAGACTTCATCAAAAAAACAAACCTTTATTTTATTATGGGTGTTTTTGTGTACTAAAATACCTTGAAAAACACCTATCCTACTGTGAGTGGGCTTGCCGGGTGAATAGCAGGTTGTCTCCAGGGACAGGTAATTGCTTTGCCGGGGATGTTCCACAGAATGGCTTAAAACTGATCAGTCTCCATGGAGAATGTTCTGAAGTTAAGGTTAAGGTACACTTTATTGTCCCCGTAGCATAGGGAAATTTGTCCTCTGCATTTGACCCATCCTTCAGTATTGTTGGGGAGTCTCCTCAGGAGCTGTGGACCCATCTCCATGATTTTACTTCTAGGCTTGCTCAGGACTATCTTAGCCTGAGGATTGTATCTATGGTGATAGTTTTTGGGTTGATGGGAAAACTTGAGTACTCAGAGGAAACCCACCCAGACACAGAGAGAACATGTAAACCTGTAGGCCCGGGCAACTCGGGAATCACACCTGGAACCTTCTTGCAGTGAAACATTACTGCTAGACACTCAGCCACCTTGCTGCCGCTTGGGCTTTATATGTCTTACCATGAAGGCGGCATACCATAGACATATAACACTATTGTGCCATGGACACCTCCTGCACTGTCCTTTGCTATCTAGCCTGATTCATCAAAGGTTATAATACTCCCTACAAAGGAAGCATAGCAGACTTGAATAGACAATACTACCACAATGGTAAATAAACTTCTTTGTTAAATATCCAGAGTGTCATTTGAGATAAAAGTACAAAAATATGTAAAAGTTCTTAAATACATAGTTATGTACTTGGAAATTGGCTTCACCCTTCATTTGTGATATAACGTCCAATAAATGTAACTCCAGGTAGCAAATAATGTAGCCAAGTATTTACGTTGTATTTGCCAACAGGAAAATTATGCAGTGGAGCCTTAAAGGCTTTTTTATGCAAAATGTATTTTTTTTAGCATGTTATAATGTTGTTCTCTCATCAGAAACATGCCTGAAGAGGTTTTAGATGTCATCCACGCACATTTGAGTATTTTATCTTCCGGGCCCTATTCGAACCCTTCTTATGGTTAGCAGTGAGATTTTGTGCAATGCAGAGCCCACAAGCCTATGACCCCCTGCTCCCACATAACAATTCTTTGTAAATATACAAACAAATGTATAACAAAACTGTAGACAACAACCTGACAAACCTGATGAGATGTGCAGTAGTTTCATTAGCAAGCTTCATGATGACTGTGTTGTGATAGTGCTCTGAAAGGGGTATGATACGCAAGTTAATAAGTTATTTTCAGAGAATATAGCTTTCAAAACAATAAAAGGTAACATGGTGATCTAAATATGTTCTGTGTTGGAGTTAATATCCCATAGAAGTAAAACACCCCCTCTTTACGTTTTCTTACTTATGTTTTAAATCTTGTTTCTTATCCAGTTATTTGGTAGTTTCTGTTGTAAAGTTTTCAAATCTCAGCAGTCACAAACTAATGACATGTGACTTTATGTCCAAATACGCCGCGTGAGAAAAACTACCCCCACTAAATGGTGAGGACAGCACTTGAAAAACCTACACATGAGGAGGCCATAAAGAAAAAGGGGAGAAAAATCTACTACAGCATTACATTTTTAGACACAGTTCCCAAAGACCTTGTCAAGATTGATGTCTTTCCTGTAGCTATAGTTAATAGTACGGGAACGCTCCTGAAATTAGAAGCTCTTTCTAAACGTGCCACCTTTGAATCGAGGACATCTGTGGAAAAATGGAAAGGTACATGTCATTTCTATGGGTTGTCGAGGCACAAGGAAAAAGAGAACAGCCAATCTATGTGCTGTAATGGGTATGTCAAGAATTGCTAAATCATATGTGTCCAAGGCAGAGAGACAACTAACCCAAACATAATGTCATTCTAGCTGCAGCAAAGAACGAAAAGCAACACGCAACACAGTAATGACTGAATAAAACATTTAAAGGGCCTATATTGCGCAAAATTGATTCTTGTGAGCTTTAAATAATGTTAGAATGCTGTTACCTCACTAAAAACATACCTGGAGTTGTGTTTTGTTTCTTTCACACATTTGAGTAATCCTGAATTATTAGTCTGTCTATTTCTCCACATGTCAAATACGGTCATGTCATGAAGTATTTTTTTTCAAGTTAACAGCAAATTTTCACCTTTAGTTCAGTAGAGAGCGACAATTCCAGGATTGAAATTATCTGACTGATTCTAGTGAAGGTGTATGGAGTTTAAAAACACAACATTACCACATGACATCACAAGGTGGAACAGTGTTTTCTGTTTGAGAGAGGGAGGAACTCAGCCTAAATATGCAAGTGTGTGTGAATGAAACAAAACACAACATGTTTTTGAAGATGAAACAACATTATAACAGCAACATAGATCAGAAAATAGCATAATATGAGCCCTTAAAAAAAAAAAAAAAAAAAAAAAATGTGAAAAATATTAGCAATTTATTTTTCTGTACACAGTTTCTTATGATTACCTTTTTTGGCATCTCCGGCCGAGTGCATTATGGAAATGAAGTGATGCTACTTTGCTTAACAATAACGGGCTGACTTTGAATCCTCTTACTTAAGGTTTGATTGCTTCTTGACGGTGGTTTTAAATGAATTGTGTTGAGGAGTGATAAAGAGCTTATTGCTGCGAATAAAAGCCCAGAGCAATGAGGAGAAGCTACACATGGAGTGGCTAGGCGATACAGGCTATTACGGTGAGGGAATGGTGTCCTTGACTGCCAGGACGGCTTAGAGTTTTATTTCATCTTGTTTTGCCGGTGCTGCTGACAATGATGCGTGACTCTGCGACTGGAGGAAGAGGGCGACTGTGGGAGCCATTTTGGATCTCATTTACATACAGCGTGTCTATAATATTGTATGGGTAAATTGGCTGAGTGCAGGTGAATAGCAATATTGATTGTAGGTAAGTGCAAAATGTGTTATCTCTACGCTTATCCAGATGGTGTGTAAAGTATTGATTTACAGAATTATTGTGTCCGTATTTTCTAGAGATATTGTCTTGGATGATCAATATAAGAATAAGATTTTGATGACATTTTATATTTTTTCTATTTGAAGAAGCTATCCAGTCATAGGATCAATGCTTAAATACATGATGTATGTTGAGTTAGAGTCACTTGCAAATATAACAATATAGCCTTTTTTTGTGTTGTGATACCAATATATGTTTTGTTGTTCATTGTACACCTGTAATTATATTGTTGCTTTGTTAAATAAGCCATATGCTTTTTCTATAACCTGTTTAGATCATTATTTTAACTTCCAGTTCAAAATTCTTGATATCCAACCGCCCCTTCATGGTACGTCACCGTAAACATCAACAGACCATGCTAAATGCCCCACCTATGGATGGAGTTCACAGTTGCGAGCAGTGATTTTCTTTTCAGTTGTGCCAAATGACTATGGGATGCTGCTGGACTTGTATAATTTTTTTTCTTTTTCAAGAAGTTGTGCCTCAAATGAAATATTGCTCAAACATGCGTGTCTCAAAATACATGAATGTGAATGTGTTAATGATGAGGTGGAGCACATTATAGCACTGGGAATTTGTGATGGAAGTGCCTCTTCACCTTCACCAGAAACATTCTAATAATTTCAATACTCAAATTTCATTATACTGCAAGATTGCAATACAACTACTGCTGCAGTATTATAAGCTGTAAAATGTCACTACAGATACAATGTTCAAAATAAATGAATAAAAAAAAATCATAATTGTTCCATAGATCCTTTTAATAAATAATAAATAAAAAAAAAAAGTAATTAAATTTCCAATACAGTACTAATATTATGGTGGAAATATTTGTATAATTTAAACAGACTGTTCTTTGTGATTCTTCTTAAGTTGCCCATCAATGTGTATGCATGCCTCGGTGCCCTGACCTCTATCCTCAGATGCTCTAAAAGCCCAAACCTCATGTAAATTCAGACAATGGAGGACGTGGTGACTGTGGGAATACTTGTTTATCAGCGCTGACGAGAGGAGTTGTGCTGTGATGGTCCTCAGTGACTTCATCTGCAAACTTCCCCTGTTCTGCAGCAGCACCGTGCTCCCTTTGAGCTTTTACTCTGCTTGCTTTTTTGGTCCACTGAGTTATTTGGACAAGGCTGGCTCATTTGAAGGTTATGAGAGTTTTTGTCAAGGTGAGTGTGTGCTTCTGTTTCAATTACTATGCAAAATGGACCCCTTAATCAAAAATGTATTGTGAGGAAAAGACATGTTTAGATGTTTAGCCATAAGCGTATTTTACGAGATGAAACAGATTTTGTTTAAACATTGTTTTATATGCCAAACAAACCACTCCATATTTTGAAGTCAGTGTAAGAGCAGGGGTAATAATAATAATGCATTGGATTTTTATAGCACCTCTCAAGACACCCAGAGAGCTTTACAGTGCATTATTCATTCCACACTAGGTGGTGGTATGATATTGTAGCCACAGATGCCCTGCGGTAGACCAACAGTAGTGAGGCTGCCAATCTGCCCCATCAACCCCTTTGACCACCATCACCACCAACTACTTGGCAATGTTGGTGGACTGTCTTTCCTATGGACACAATGACATTTTACATTAGCTACTGCTGTCCCACTGTGGCCCCTGCTGTTCAGAGTGCTCTCCCATTCAAGTTCTAACCAGGCCCGACCTTGCCTAGCTTCCGAAATCAGACGAGATCAGGCATTTATAAGCAAGTGTGGCTACATGGAGTGAAAGGTTTAGAATATATATTCAACTGTGTGGTTAAACGACATTGACAATTTATATAAAAATCCCTACAACAATAACCTTGTAGGCACAGCTATGTGACCAGCTCAGGTAAGATTTAGCCTATGCCTGTGTCTGCAGTCTCTCAAGCCTCTCCTCTCATTCAGAACTTTATTTAACCAGTGAAGTTTTGTGGTGGGTCTTCAGGGGCAGCAGAGGGTGGGTTTTTCTAAACCACAGTTGAACAAATGGGATTTAAAACACAAGAGGGTCTGATGGCCTATTAATTCGGCTTTGGCTTGCATCCAGAATGAGGCCGGCATGGCTCCTAATTCATGGCTAATTTCTATCAGAGGTATCGGGAGAGTTTCCTCCTCAGAGCAGGATGCATCCACATAACTTTAATGGATTCATTCAGGGCTGCAGCACGCACACATTGATTAGAGTGCCTCGGAGGCCTACTGCTGGTTGCTTGACATAGGCAGCAAATGAAATGTGACCTCTGGTAAAAGGCCTGGACCAGCCAGCCCCAGTCTAATCCATTAGCTCCAAACCTTTCCCAATCCCATTTAATTAATGAAGTCATTTGAAAAAGGGTGAACATTTACCAATCCCCAGGACTAGAAAAATGGTCATATGAACTTAGAGAAATAAAGACCTGAAGCATCTGCTCACACTGAGAAAGTACAATACAAGAAAAAACATACTAAGACCCCTCATATGATGAAGCAAACATTTTAAGTAAGCAATAATGAACCTGTAAACATAAATTTTGTCTGATATTATTAGACATTTGAAAATGTAATGGCCATGCTGAACCCATTGATAAAAGGTCAAAAACAGTAGCTTTTGTCTATAACTGTGTTGTCAGTAAACCCACTGCTGTATCTATTTGGAAATTGATTAATCTGTCAATTATTTGCTACAAATATCCACAGCAGCAGGTCCCATGAAATCACATACGCCCTCAACAGCTCTGATTGTGCATATGTTACATTACTTATTTCTTTAATTGAATTCACTAATTTATTGACAATGAATAATTTATGGTGTAACACATAGCAGTATGTTAATCAGCAATTTATTTTTAATGACTTTTTAATGTCCAAACAAATAATTAACAGAGCTGTGTGTGGTGTGTGTCATTTGAGTAAAATATGGTGGGACTTGTTTATTGTCTGTGGGCTGCAGCTAATTTCCCTAAAGCTCCTATACAAACTCATAGGCTCTAAAAGCACTGGAGTCATTACCTCAAGGTCATTAGGAAGTGTGCACAAACCTGCATCTGGAGCTGTTGTGTTAAGGAATAATGCGGGCTATTATGGCCCACACAATCACAGGAAATGGAAGCACATGTTGTGAATACATCTCACTCGCTGACAAAGGGAAAATCCACAGTGGATAGCCTAAATATTCTAACTATTCCCTTTGGTGTGGTGTGGGGGAGAGGCAGAGGGCGACATGCCACTGGAGCCAAATGGCATTTGATAATGGCTTTTTTTTCTCCAGCGAAACCCAAAAGACATTGTTAAGATTTACATTTTCAAATATGTGCTGACCTTTTTCCCCGCTCCCCTCCATTCGCTTGTCATCAGTACTGTAATTGAATCAATATATTTCCTGATCAGGCCCGAGATTGAATAAGGTCACGGGAAGCCATGTGTGGACATTAAAAATCATTATTCTACTCAAATTGAGCAGAGACGGCATGGACCATTCAGGGTTCAAAATGAAATTATATTAGAGTCTATTACACTTTTACAATTATATAGACGTTTCAATATTACAGCGGAAATGAAGTCATAATAAAAAGCCCAGAGGTATATTATAAAGAAATGACCCAAGTATTTTTTCACTTTGCCAGTTATTGAACTGATGAAGAGAACTTGGTGACATTACATTCACTGATAAGTGACCTTGTTCATAAAATATTGAACAACTCAGTGGCTCCATTTCATTTTTGCATCAGTCTCCAACCTGCAGCTGCACACAGCGTTCAGAACAAACTAATGTGGCTGCTCCAGCTGTTATTGCTTTCATTGCCTTTAAGCATACTTTAATTTTAATTATTCATTTATTTTTTTCAGTTATGGGATTTTGCTTTCACATGCCCAAGTAGTAAAACGGCTAATTAAATCGCCCAATAGAGTTGTGCAAATGGGAAGACAAAGTTCCAATCCTTTTAATTCAGTGCTCCATAAAGAAGTGGAAAATTAAATTAAACCACACTATTAACGGAGATTTTCAGCCTAAACTCCTGAATATTATGTCCTTCAAATTAAATAAAAGTTTTATTTTAATTAGCTTACTCAGTGAAATGAATAACACTTATCAGCCGCAGACTTATCAATGCCACATAAAAATAAGTATGAGCTTGACAAGAAAAGTTTCCCTGCAGCTTTTTCTGATACAATTAGTCCATTTTATTTGAAAAGATTGCACCAAGTCTATCACAAATGAGACAATGATATGGCTTCATGCATTAAGCAGCAGCACTCAGTCATTTGTCTACTGTCATTTTATGTGGTAAAACTTTGATTTTGGCCTGGTTGTGTCTCACTTAAGGCGGAACCACTCAAGTCAATTAGGTGTGATGGTCACAATGTCTCCTCTTTAGCCGTGCGCTCCCTTAAGCCTGTCAAATTACTGTGAGCCGGTCGCCTGGATATGCCTTCCTCAGTCATCATCATCATCATCATCATCATCATCATCATCATTGTACTGGGATGTAAATAGGCTTTCAGGTGTGACAGAGCTATACTGTTACACTGGCTGCTTTAAACTCCACATGCAAAGTGATGTACAGCAATGAAACCCCCATCTACACCACCTATGCCAATTTCTTAGATTCTTTAAATATAAGAGCGCCGAGTGGAACGTTTATGAAACACATAATGGCAATCTAAATCAGTGGGCGGCTTCACTCTGCCAGCATTAGTGCAGGCATATACAGCACTTGTGGCCTTATTACTGTGAGAGCCTCTGAAGTCCTCCCTGATGGAGAGAGGCACGGGAGGGGCGCACTCCACTGCACCACTGATCTCTGGGAAATTAGCAAATTAGTGTTATCTCTTCACACTGGTAAAAGAGATGGGAGAGAAGGCCTGACTTGATGCAATTTGAGGTAGAGTGAAATGGCTTATTATTTATCTTTGACACAAAACACACCCGAACGTGGACGTGCGACTATAGACAAAAGTGCAAAAGTTGTAGTTGAAGTAGGCTACTAGTTCAGCAATTTTGTTTACCACTATAATTATGCTGCCACCACTACTACTGCTGCTGCTGCTGCTTTGACAACTTCTTTTGAAACTAGGCTGTAACCACACATGAACGATACCACTTTGGCCACTCTACTGTTGCTATTCATTCTAGTACCGCTACAACAACAACAACAACTACTACTGCTACTCATTCAAGCAGTAGATGTGTATTCAATTTTACATCTATTTGCTTTAATGCCTCTACAGGAACTATAGACTAGGTTGTTGTTTGGGGAAACTGGAACACTGGTCTCTCACAACTTAACCACTTTACATGCTGCTAGAATTACTGCTGCCATAAAAAACCCAAAAGCAACAACTCATATCGGTGGGCCTGTCACGATAATCACTATACTTAAATATATGAAAGCTGGAACAATATATTTTTGGAGTAAGTATTTATCGTGGGTATCTTTTCTTTGCACTACTGGGCAATAAATGTTTGGTTATTTTTTGGCTATAAAACATACAAGATTTAAGCTATAAAAGATTGAATAAATAACGTCTATGACTCATTACAGATGTAAACTAAGTACTGAAGTGTTTGATTCTGCTGTTTATTTATTGCAGCTCATAATTATTACACAGTGTTGTAGAATTTTAATAGTTCTTGTTTAAAGGTGCATTATGTAAATTTTTCGGTTGAGGGGTCCTCTCCAGAGATTTGACTAGTAACTTGGTCTGGTTTGGTCTCCATGAAGATAGAAATGTTTAAAGCCACACTGTGAAACATTCCAGATAAAGCAATAACACCTCCATGGACAAAAGCATTTGACAGACCCTCCACCAGAAAAATTACACAAAGTTGGGTTACTGTGTCAGTTGTAATATTATTGTTTATCATCTATATTTACTTCAGAAATATATCACACTTTAAAATGCGTTATCATGACAGGCCTACATATTGGTACAACTGATAATATTACTAGTACTACTACAGTACTAAATGCCTGCTGCTGCTATTACTACATGTCCCAATACTAACTTGGCTCACATCCAGGACCTGTGATTATATAGTGAGTATGTGCCCCTATGCCCCTCAGTCAAACTCGTTTCTATAGGAGAAGCTAAGCTGTACATTTAAACATGTAAAAACAGAGAGCGCCACATGTCATTTTTACTAACAGATCCCATGTTGTCATGCTGTGCACTCTGATAATCCGGTTCTCAAGCCAAAATGGCTGGCTTTGTGCGCCCGGTCTGTTGGAGGCCCGATGGTGATGAATGTCTTTTCGTCGCCCGTGCAGCTCGAGCTTTGCCAGACAGAATGAAAAACAGATTAAAGAGTGGCGAGAGTGACACAGAGAGGATGTTTGGCTGTTGGCTATTGAGTTATCAGGCCTTTTCACACCTAATGAAACAACTTTGAGCAGTGCAGCTTATTAAATATCCCCCAGTCAGCGGGCAGAGGCAGAGAGAGCAGAGCCAGCCCTGAGAAAGTCACATTTGAGTTTAATTAAAAACAAACAAATTACTCTAAGCTCCACGCATCCAAGGAAATTTAACTTCATCCAAATGGGATGCAGTCTTTAACTGTAGAATGAGGGCTGGGATTTACAGGTGCAGTCTTGCGGTGGTAAACACATTGTGGAACGTAACACTGTACAGAAAGATATATGGATTAAATGTTTTTTGTTTTTTTTTAACATACAGTTAGCACTTTTACCTTTACATCTAAATATTTTTTCTAGTTTTGGCTGTGGAAATAGAGACTTTGTAAATAAACGTGTGTGTGTAGTTTGAACAAGTTCATTAAGTGTCTTGTTTTGACAAATGCGTCAGAGCACATAAGCAGGAGTGAGGCTGGAGGGTGCTGCTGTCAACCTCACCAGTGCACACTCCTCTGTGGTGTAGGCCTGTCCTCTCAGTGTGGCTCCTGTCTCCCTCAGGACCTCTCTAACTGCACACACAGACGCCTGCTCCGTTTCATTTGGATTCGACCCCTGCTTACCTTACTTCCGAGTGGGCTTCATTATATGTGGTTCTGGCTCTTTCAGGGCCTTCTCTCTCACCGAGACATTCACTAAGTGGGAGAAATATAACAAAAGGAGAGCCTCCACTGTGCAATTCTCACTGGAGAGGGTGACCCCAACTTTAGGGAGAGAAAGAACCTGAGGATAATAGCAAATGAAGCCACAGGCTGCATTAATGGGCAGACAGTGCACAGTGAGCCCCTAGGAGCGCTCACACTGACAGACATGTACTGGATATTAATACTCAGCAGTTTTATCAAAGTGGTCAAAAATATGAATATTCATCTTCATTTATAATTCAAGGCGTTTGGAGCCCTGCGGGGGCCTTGGTGGGGTTTGACCAATTTCCATCCCTATTAGAGGAATGACAGCTCTCACTCCCGAGCCCTGACACGGGCCTGCCCAGTGCACAGGAGGTCTGTCCGGGAGGGAGTCCGTGCCCGCTCCCAGCTGTCCACAAACACTCATTAACAGAGGAAAATATCCAACGGAATCTCTGTGAGAATTTTTAATCACACAAAGGCCCTGCTAATTAGGCAGCTGATGGGGCATGGAGAGCACAAGGACGAATTCTTTAAACAAAGGACTAGAAACTTTAGGAGCCTTAATTACTCGGGCAAAGAGTTCATTCCAGAATGGCAGAGCACATCATTCCACTAATGAGACCAAGTGGCAGCACATATTAGTGAGAAATAATGTGGAAAGTTCAATTATATAGTGCTTTTGGAGCCTTTCCCCTGGTCTCCTCCCTGCTCCTTGTGCGCACACATAAGACAAAGGCGGGCCAGCAGCGGAAGCAGGCTGGGGCGGAGGACACGTAATCACTGGCACCGGTGCCGCGCTCTTCACGTGGATCTTGGCAGGCTTGATCATCTTAATTGCCCATTAGAATGTTCTCCTCTTTGAAAATGAATATCATTATGGCACCCAGCTCTGGCCTTTGCAGGAAAAAAGAGACTCGCTGCAATTTTACCATTCAATCGCACATGTGTCTCGAATTCTAAACACACAATTGATGACCAATTTGCAGTCACACAAAGCTTTGATATGTTGTGAATGAAAAGGGCAAAATAGGAGTTAATTATGTGCAGATATGATTAGCTTGTTCTGCAAAATCACATATTCATTAAGAACACTATGTAGTGGTTTTGTCAGCTGACCCTTGAACCACACTTTATTGCAAAAGTTTGGCCCACTTCTTTTAGACTAATGGTCACAAACTGTTCCACTTGTTCAAAGCTGTCACAATGGGTGTATAATTATCAAAGATGGGTAGTACACATTCAAATGTATTTATTTGAGAACATTCGAATTGCATTGTAGTGCAGAGTAGTTTTCAGACCCCATTACTGCTACTTGAGTAATATATTTTACAGTGTAAAGGTACTCTTACTTGAGTAAAACTTTTGGTTGCTCACCTCACTGTGAGCTGGTTTATACCTGACTATACTACATTATTTGGACATTTGTGTTTTTTACACTGCTTCTTCAAACATTATTATCTTCAAATTTTATTAAAAACAGATAGTAGATAGTAGTTTCTCCAAATAGCCTACTTATTTACTCTTACTTGAGTAATTTCTTTTACCAGTACTTCTACTATCTTCTTTTGATGCGACTGTACTCTTACTTGAGTACATTTTTTTGCTACTCCATTCACATCTGATAACTTTAATGTGACACTGTAATTATCATTTGCTGTTAAATGTATGCACACCTAAGTCAAAGATTGTATTAAAAATCTTAAAGCTACATAAAAGGTGCTACATTCCAATTACAGAAAGCAGGCAGTAAATTTCCCATGAAATAAAAGAGCTGATGGAAATGGGAGACACGGGCAGCATTCCTTATTTCCTCTTTAGCCGGAACAAAGAACAGTGGCTCTGAGAAAACGATGGATTCACATACACTGGACCTAAACGTCACACAACAGCTGAACTGGGGCAGTACTTGCTCTAATGGCCTCTCAAATGAACTTTCCTAATACGTATTGTAGGCTATGTTTGGCACATTGATTGACTTGATTGAGTGAAATTATGTCAGAATAATAGAACACCACTTTAAGTAGGAGGACAGGTTAAGTGGTGAAACAATGAATGGGAGGTCAGCTATCTCTGCTCAGTGTGCCCTTAAGTGAGTACTGTAATTGCTAAACATAATTGCAGGTACAAATACTCTACAGTAATTTCAGTAATAGTCCTGCTATTGTAAGGGACAATAAAAGTGAATGAATACTTTTAGTTGAAGTGTTTTTCTAGAACTTGCACCACATATAAATTTTCCCTTTGCTAAAAAAGAAACTAAAGTAAAGTAAAATAAGTATAAAAATATACATTTAAACACCATGTAAATGTAAACATCATATACAGTTACTCAAAGGTGCAGTACCCGATTTTATTCTTAAAAATGAGTATATTTTTTCCCATAGAGAACACACTAAAATCAGACTGATGTGTTCTGCGTTTAACAAGAAAGTAGGCTATTTTGTCAATCCCAAACCCTGAAGAATGGAATGTTCTACAGTGCTGCATTAAACTTGTCTATTTTGCATTTATTCAAATACAGCTCTTTATACAAATACAAAAAAACCCAAAAAACAGGCATTCTTACTATTCACTGAGACGCCGCTCCATAGATCTCACCTGTATCTCTGCCTGGTTTAGTTTTAGCTGATCTTCATGGAGACAGATGAATTTAATGCTTTACTGTGGAACATACCAGGCAAAGCAATAACAGCTTCATGAAGCGAAGCAGTTGGCGGATTCTCCATAAGGAAACGTATACAGTGCACCACAAGTAAAAAACAGTTTAACTAACACAACACAAAACAAATAACACTGCTTTTATCACGTTATAACTGTACATTACATCTTCAGCTCGTCCCTATATCGCCAGTTTCAGCCAAACAATTTTGTACTTTCATCATTTCATGTAGGTGTGTGGGTGAAGCGGTCACAGGCTGGATTCCCTGGAGAGGCCCATTAGGAGTGAAATTTGAAAATCAAGAGGAGGTTGACTGTGCTCTCCCCTCCTCTCCACAGACACATAACCCAGAGAGAGACGCCCTGACCACCGAGGACCCACCAGTGAGAATACGTATTGATTTATCTCCCTCCTGTGTTCATTCTGCCAGACTTGTTTGTTTCTTTTTGCCCATTGCCCCTGTTTTATTTACAGGCCCCAGGATCAATAGAGACACTTCCTTACTAGCTTGTTTCTAGCTTTATGAAAACGCACATCTCAGTCTCTTAAGGACTGCTGGCACATTTACATTGCACTATTCCAGCGCAGGAGATAATTTGAGAGGATGATTGACAGGTGTAATTGTGTGAGGAGGTGGCTGTGTGGAACTATATAAAAGCACTAATGATTAAGTGAAGACTTCATATGTATATTTGTTGAGAGCTCTTGTGATTTGTCATGCTGTCTGAAAATATTTCTGCGATATTGACCTTTTAGCTGTCAGTATACTGTGGAGAAACCAGTAAGACAAGATATGAGTGTTCGTAGACAGCAAACCATAGATAGCTAAACTTGTATACAAAATAACAGATGTTTAGAAGGAACTTTATTGCTGCAAGTAAATGTGTTGCAAAGCTAATACTTACCAAAAACTTATATATACAATTAAAAAGCACTACATGGAACTCAACAGTACTGTCCACTTTAAAGTATTTACCAATTCATCTTCAAATGTTAAGAGCACAATGGAGTTTGACCTAACTAAGATATTTTCAGTGCAAAAATATATTTAAACATTTTTACTGTGAATGAAATCATGTTTTGTTGTCACAGATTACCCTTTATCAAGCATTCAAACTCTTTAATTCATCTGAAATTTAATGGGAAAAATGTATGGGAATATTATTGTTGGAGTTTGAGAGGTGTGAAAGAAGAGTTTAGCTCCATTGTTAAGACACACCAGGGCAAGTTACACAGTGCACTTAATTTTTTTTCCCTTTAGCTTTGTCTGCCTAGACCTTCACTTATAAATCTATTTGGATTGATGTCTCGTAGATTACGACGTGTATTGTCACAGGCCCTTTTCTATTGCCTTCCTCCAGTCACCATTATTCCCAGGAAGTACCAAGGCCAAACTTGTTGTGCCTCAGCATTGACATCTATACAGCCATGTAAGTCCACAATGAGAATAGTTTGTGGTTGCTATGAGTTCAGTAGCAACTTTAGTATCAATGAATGATGTTGTATGGATTTTCTCGCATCCCCTATATCTCCTGTGTACTGTTGACTGTCTACCCTGATGCGTCTCCACAATGCTTACACAGTGTTTTGGGCGCACAGGGTGCTACACATTGAATTAAAGGAGTTCTGATTGATAAGGTAGTTGAAGGCAAATCTGCTCTCACTAATTGTCTTTCAAATGCCCTCATTAATCAAAGCTAGCTCCGCATGGGTGACGGGGGCCGCTGTCAGACCCGCGCTGCAGGCTCTCCTCATCTTTAGGCCAGTTCACCTCTCAGCATGACGCTCCCTTCTCCTCTGTCACTGCTGCTGTCCATGGACCGAGCCGAGATTGGGGGGCTGGGGGGGTGGAGAGGTAGAGAGGGGAGGGGAGCACAGGCCATCCGTCCACAGCGCACCTGCCTTCTGCTAGACAGGATCTGACCGCCCCTGCCACCGGGACGGGCCCCAGAGACCAATTTAGCAGCCACTTAATGATTCATGACTTCAAGTGGTGGAAATGAGGGCAGCATATGATAACAGGAATAAACACATTTAATTAGCTGCGCGTATACATTATTTATTTATTTACCTGCAACCTCTGATTAATTTATATATTTTGTGTGTTTGTGTTGGGGCTGGATTTTTTTTGGTACTCACAGCATCTGGCAGACAGGCTTTGTTGTGCACACCGCTCTATCTAGGGACCTTTTGGGAGAGTGGGATGGGCGCGAGGTATGTCGGCAGGGGATTTGGCAAGGCCCCCCCACAATGAAATGAAAGGAGAAATGGCGGGGAGTATTAGACTTTAAAATATACAGTTCCCCCGTGCTCTAAGTAGCCTTGTTTGTGAATTTCCTGACAGGTACTTACTCCCCCAGTTTTCTTTGAGCATGGGGCATACATTTTCATGGAGGCGCTAATCAAAGGCGTGCCGCGGCAAACAGCACAGCCACTGTAGGCCCAATCAAAGACACATATCTGGCTCTCCTCCATAAGGCTCCGGGAACACTGATGACAACTCTTACCCCAGCATCTGCCACAGCATCCATCATATTCTTCAGTCTCACCTCACACTCACATGCAACACCGCTCACCGCGTGCAAACTACAAACTACACCAACTTAATAAACTTTCCAAGAGTGAATAAAAATAGTCTGCTGTTCACTAACACAGAAAGTTATGTTTTTATGTCAATTTGAAAAACTATTGACTAAAACTTTTAATAGTGGATAAATAAGAAAACCTACACAATGACAGTGCATAAAATGGTCATGGCCCTATCAGCTCTACATCCAGAGCAAATCCTGTTGAGACATTGTGTTAAAATTTCTTCAGATGTCCTCATTGGTGCGACCATCACGATTGTACCTAGCCTTGGTGGCATCACCTGCTTGTCTCCAAAAAGATAGATAAATTTAATGTTACACAGTGGAATACTGCAAGCAAAGCAATAATATAACATCTCTAAGAAGACAAGCAGGTGGCAAACCCTCCACCAGAATAGTTATGTGTATGTGTGTGTCAGATGATTTGTTGTTGCAACCCTGGATTGGAAGCTGAAAGTGTAAAATGTTGTCGGACACACGTGTCCTCAGAGAGACGTAGTGGGAATGACCTCTGCTTGTCTATAAGTGCAGTGAAATCAGTGCAGGCGGAGGGAGAGGATGATGATGACAGGCCGTGAGGAGGTGAGGAAGGCCACGCTCCAGAGTGGCATGGAGATTCCCAGAGCCTCCCCTCTCCTGCAGTCTAATCCCGGACCTCCAGACGCCCTCCTCATAATGACACGGCTATCAAAGCCAATTGCTGTGGCTCAGACCCAAGGCGTTGCATTAAAGCCCTCAGTGTCTGATTGCTCCTCCAGAGTCAAGTGCTCGTGTCCTTCCTGTCATTGGGCCTGACCACCATCATCGCAGCCACCAACTTGTAACAGAGTCTTCACACACTCACACAGGCTGTTGACTGCGCTCTAGTGTGAGTGACCCTGGAGGAAAGCCAGGAATATGCAAGAGGGCAGAAAAAAAGATGCAAATTGTTGTATTATTGTGACCAAATCTACCTTCACAGGAAAAGGACAGTTTACTCTATGCTGATTATTACTTCTTTACATTGGTGGTTATTGGTGCTGCATTTACAGATATTATGTAACCAATATATTCAGTTAGGTATTGGATTTTCTGTATAGTGTCCCCAGATATCCAAAGTGCTTTACATTGCATTATTAATTTACTCAACGCTTAGTGGTGGTAAGCTAGTATTGTAGCCACAGCTGCCCTGGAGCAGACTGACAGAAGTGAGGCTGCTAATCTATGCCATTGATCCCTTTAACCACCACCAACACTCACACACCACTTTCATGCTAGCCAAAGTGGGTAAAGTTTCTTGCCACACAACAGATTTTTGCCACTGGCGCCCTCTGTGGCACCTGATTTTCTCATCAGTCTCCATCCAGGTACTAACCGGCCCAGCCCTGCTTAGCTTCTGAGATCTGAAGAGACTTTTGACAAATGGGTATGACCACGGTATGCTTGGACTCTCAAGATTAGCTCACAGCTCACACCCATTAAATGATGATGTTTAGAGGTTGCTTGCAGTTTTATGAATTTATTAAAACACTAAAAATAATATTTTAGTATACAGTATTTTGTTAACAACACCAGAGATTTTGCTGCATTATTAAATTATTTTTGGGATATGCCCGAAAACTATCTCTTAATTCCATAGCTCATTTTATTTATTATTAAACTATGAAATATGTAGATAATTATTTTACATTTAGTTAAATGACAATATTAATCTAAAAAGGCTTCATGATAAGCAGGTCCATTAACTTCCTGTTCAAAACTGCAAAACTGATAAGCCCCACGTCTTCAAGCAGCAGTTTTAAATGATTTATTATTATTGCTGATAATGGCTGAGTAACATGTTTTAACTGTATGTAGTAGTATGTATGAATCTATGGAATAAACATATCTAAGTACGTAAGTAAGGAGGTAGGTGGAAAACAGACATTTTCTGATCTCTGAAAGCAGGATTTCTGAAACATGTATGAATCAATCGGAATACAGCTTTCAGAAAGCTAATGTCAAGGGAACATATTAAACATGAAAAGCTATAGATTAAAGGCTCATAAAAGTCAATTTGACATTATACGTCCCCTTTAAGTTGTGTTTGAGATGCATTACAGCAGCTAAACTGAATGCACAGAAGAGTAAAAAACTTTGTATTAATATATATAGTTTCTAATATAGAGTAATTTTTCAAAGGAGTGTCATCGCTGTAAACCGCTGTTGGGTCAGTGCTCTGGAGCAAATGGCCTGCTGTACGAACCGTGTTTACCGCACACCTCTGAATCCCACGAAAGGGAAAAATAATGGAAGTGAAGAGCAAATATGGGAAAGCATTTGTTTGTCACTGTGTGTTCCTGGAGGAGGCCTGTGCGCGCGTGTGGGTGGGGTGCCCCTGTGTCGCCGCATAAGATGGAGTGCGGTGTCTGAGTTTGGGCAGAAGGTGAATAACTACAGTGCTTACAGTGTAATCATGGTTCCTGTCAGGTCTATGCCGCTGCAGCCCGTGGAGGTGGAGGGAGTGGGGAGAGGGGGGAGAGAGAGAGGAGAGAAGGAGAGGGGCCCGGCAGACTCTGGAGCAGCGTCGGTGATGAAGTATACAGCCAACCGGGGAGCGCTACACACCTGGATATTTATTAACACAGGCCTGACAGTAATGAGGCCTGAACAGGTGGGCAGGGACACGCACATCAGAGTCAGGAGCATCCACCAGGAGGCAGCAGAGGGGGGAGGAGGGGAGGAGAGGTTCACACAGGGATGCAAAGGCTGATGGTTGATGCACGCCCACTCGGAGGTACATGCACCCAAAACAAACACTAAAACAACATGCTATATTGACCAGCACTGGATCAGTTCTTATGAATTTAATCATCCTTATATTTAGTTGAGATCGCAGACAGGTGACCGGCAGTAATGTAAACATACACTAAATTGATTGTTTTGTGGTCTTTTTATGTAACTGTTTTCCCATTTCAATAAAGTAAAAGTAAAAGACAGGAAAAGTGATCCCAGGACACTTCAAATCAACATAGTTTAACTTCACAATAGCACTAATAAAGTTGGATAATAGAGAAAGTTCTCTCAACAGAAGTGAATATCTACTTCACTGTGGTACTTCTTGTGGGTTGTCTTTTCATAGCTCTTTTTTCTGTTTTTTCCCCTCCTTGCCAACAAGGGTGTAAGGACAGGGGACGCTTTGGGGCAGTTATCCATTTGCTTGTTTCCTGTGAATGTTAAACTGGTTGTCTTTTATTTTTTATGATGGTTTCAGTGTTTGATTTTTCTAACTTGATTGTGATTTTGGGTTCTACAAAAAAAGAATTGAACATTTAGTCTGTATCTAAGTTGTTTAACTTTAGAAATCATACAGTTCAAACTTTCTTATTTCTTTCTAAACAAGTTTAAAGTTCAGCAAACTGTATTTTAGGCTCTACTTATGTCATATACTCATACACTTGACAATATATGTGTCATCTTTTCCTTCGTTGTTATAAACTGATTGATTGACATTTGTTTTGGATTGAGTAAACAAAGCTGAAGAGAAAGTAGACTGAATGATATTACTCCAAAAACTATTCTTGTTTCCTAGACGGACGTGAGAAAGGAAAGGTACAAGACTGTAAGGAGAAATTAGGCGAGTGAGTCATAGCTTATGGCTTGTACAGTGTGGAAATGGAGCCAGTGAAATGTGATCTGCTGTTCTTCTCTTGACAAATTACCAATAGTGAGGGACATTTTCCAGACCTCATTATAGCAAAGGACAGACATGTAGTTAGGTTAAGCATCCTGGCTCTACTTTAACACAAAGGGCTGCCATGTCATGATTACTACCTGCATGTTTGCGTGTCCATGTTTGCCTTGCCGGCCTTTTCCTGCCCGAGCTGCACTTGCCTTATTAAGACCCTGAGTGAGTCTAATCATGCCTGTCACATGACGCTGAGCAGACGCGCTCAACAAAGGGCCGCGAGCAGACCGGCCCGGGCCGAGGTGTGTTTGGTGCGTGCGCGGGGGCGGAGAGGAGAGAGCCGAGCTGATGCAGGCTGATGGCACTTCCTGTCAAGTACCCCTCTCCCGCGCTAATGGGTGGAGAAAAGGCAGAGGAGGGTGACTACGTCCAACATTTTTATGTCAAATCCACCTTAATAATTTGTCATTGCAAGCTCTGACTGACACAGACTGGAGGTGAGACAGCCGCTTGTGTGCCCACCCAAAATGGCACAAGCGGAAATTCTCTTAACTAACTGAGTCAAGAGTATGGCTCTGTGGGTAATTTGAGTTTCTGATGTACTGGAAAAGTTATACAAGTGGACATGATTTTGGGAATGATTAGGCGAAGGATGACAAAATGTATTTTATGGTTCTCTTGCACCGTTGCTTCTATGGGGGTTAAAACTGTAGAATTCAAACTTGTCTGTGCACAGAGGTGGAGGGTGGAGTTTCAAACCATGCATTTTACTTCAAAACAATTTACAAAAACTAAAGATTTAAACTGAAGGTCTATTTAACTCACAACTAACTCAGGGGCAATACAAATTTTTTGCGTAACTGGACCAAAGGACGCAATCAGCAATGGAGATACATCTTTTTTTTTGGTGATTCATAGTCACAAAAAATAATATATGAAACACACACAACAAAAATAAAATAATGTCCTTCCCTGACAACAAAGGGGTCTCTTGTCCCGAGCCCCATGGGAATAGGAACATCTGGCTATTCATTTTATAGGGAGGCCCATGTGAGAATTCTTGCCCTGTGTGTAGTGGCGAGTGACAAAACACTATAGCAAATAATAACAGTAGTTAGTATTTCTGAATTAAGAATTACACAAACTACTTCCTGAACATACTGAAACATAAAAAGTGCATTATTACAGCAAATATACAGTAAGTTATCACCCATCTCTGAAAAGCCTCACCTTTTCGGGCCTTCTTGCTGAATCTGCTGGGAGCTTCTTCTCATTTCCTATGCAGACACCTCTTACAGATGACCTTGGGCTTATCAGGAGCGCTCCAGATCTTGCCAAAACACGCTAGAAATATATGATTTCATACAGTATATGCTGCTGAACATACACAATGCATCTAACCTCAAGCACAGTCCTATGAAGACACATGGATCTCTACTATCTAATCAGTTGCCCTATTTTTAGATCGGTTTAATTTCAAATGTCTGATTCAGGGCTTTTGGTTAATCTACAGAGATTTGTATCTGGCAACAATGCAGAAAAAACTTTAGCCTTGCTATGCAGACTAACATGGATTAAGCACAGAATCACACATGTTCTACTTTACACATCAAGAGAAACCACTTTAAGATGTACCAGCTATTTGCATTGAGTTGAGCCAGACGGCAGAGTACAATAGGGTTTAGTCTATCCCTATGTATCTCCAATCAGAATTTAACAAGTGCTTCCCTTAAAAGATCCTATGTCTGCGGTTAATCTGGTAAACTCAAATAAATGCTCCTCAATGGGAAGGAATTAGAAAGCCAAGGCAGCTCCCCAATTCCTTAAGCTCCAATATACCTCAGAGATTAATTAACTTCTAAGTTTAGTTATTATTGCAGTAAGTGTTAAGCATGTCTTCTACTCCTTTAAAGTGGTTTTGTGGTCCGAGCGTAGAGATAGGTCCTGTATAATGCATTATACTCTGACAGCACTTAAGAAACCTCCATCATTTGAGCGACAAAGACCTCATGTATTTTTCAGCTTTGACTCTGAGTTGAATGAGCTGAGATCTTGCTAACCATTGCTCTATGGCACTTTTGTTTGCGCGCAGCTGGGAGAGGAGTCACGTGTGCAATAGCGGCAATTAGCAAAGTGTTGTCGGACGCATTTGCAAATTATCCTCCCTGTCTGAACCTGAAGAGTCACACATTTTAATAGGGTCTTTGAATGCACAGCGCGATTGGTACTGTGGGTGTTAGAGCTCTGTAAAAGCTGGATGGATGATGTTAAATATAGAAGATATACCACTTGAGAAAAAATCTGTAAACATCGCAAATAGTTTTAAGGAGGAAAAAACGTATTTGTAGCGTTAGAGTGGTCTGTTATTTCCATGCTAAAAAACAAAACATAGCTGATTGATAGTTCATGCATGTTTTTGTAGAGGAGCTGAGTTCTGCATCGCTCTTCTAATATACCCAAAAAAGTACAACCTATGAATATTATGTCTTCTGAATAGCAAAATGTGCTCAAAATGCTGCATTCAACAAGAAAAACGAGTGAATAAGTGTCCAAGAAAGGCCTGGTACATTTTAATCTTTACATTTAAAAAATAAAGGCTCATTCAAAAAGCAATGACATTAGCTTGTATCATGTCACACTAAAAGCTTGCATAAACATTTTCTCTTGCTAAAGTTGTGGTTTAATAGCACCATTAATGCTGCTTTAAATCCAACTCTATATTTCCTTCTGGAGACAGACTGGAGCGTTTGACAACATGTGAGGAGGGCCACATTAAGTGCTTTTAGACACAGAGGAGAGCATATGGCCATTGATGCATTAGGAGCCAGCCTGTCGAAGATCTGTGCTTTCTCGTAGACACCACTCCTATTGATTTCTATGACCATTTAATTTAGGGCACTTTGACTTAAGCCTGAAAGAGATGTGAGAAAAGGCCCGGCCGCATATTCAGCTGATAATGCTATAATCATGTTTGATTAAAAATGGATGAGCTTTAGACATGGTAGCATTGGATTTCTGGTGTTTGCTTCTTATTAAATGAGCGACTGGTCAAACAGAAAGTGAAATGATTCTATACAAGAAAGTGGAAATGAAGAACCAGAGAACACAATACAGGTTGAGTTCTCTCTGAAACCACCACCTAAAGATAATGTTAAGTCAGCACAGCCACAACTACAGGAACCAAGGGCTATTCATGAAGGGAGAAAGTATCTGTTCTATGTTTTCCAATATGTCCAAATATCCAAAAAGGATATTAAGTGATTTCTACAGCTATGTGTGTAGTTCTACAGTCCATTCACATTTGTGCAATACTTGGACTTCAACCAAGACATTAACAAGCACATTTTAGCACTTTTCTGATGGACTGCTGAAATATAATCAGAATATTGTTATTGGCATATCCACAAAAGGAGTAATCTTTGGTAGTGTTTCTCTCATCTATTGTTGATTATTTTTATGGTGTTGTATAATGTGTAAAATGCTAGATTTAAGCAATAAATAAATACACTAAGTTTTTCAAAAATATATTGCGTTGACTAAATTCCCTCATTATATGATTTACTATGAATATGTTATGTTTCATGACATCAGAATCAACTTGGGGCACTTTCCTCCACTCTTAATATTACTATAAATTATAATCACAGGTCAGTACTGTGTTGCCTCCTTACATCATTCCACTACTTGTAGCATCACTGACAAACAATAAGTAAACAGCTATATGAATAGAGCACTCAACATAGTGTGTCCTCTGGTTTGGACTATCACACTTTTCAATAGTGGACTTGTTAATGTGGCACAGATTGGCGGCATGCTAAGAGGGAGAAAGCTGCTAGTGCAAGGTAACAGTGAGGAGACAGGGCAGCTGGTGTCAAGCTCATTAACCTTGGCAAGAGGAATGTTTGAAAGAGACAGAAGATCTGAGTGCTCCAGGTCACATCGTAAAGTGCTCTTTGTAAAACCTCAACTTCACCAACTGACGCAGCAGCCCCGCCATTTCATATACTGTATTAAAGGCTTTTTTCTTCTCAAGTGGCAGTGCAGTGTTTGAAAGGGAAATGGGGAACTATGTATGCTACTGTTAAATATTAAAAGGCAAAGGTGGCTCAGACAAGGCCATCGCTCTGTGTGCTCCGATAAAGTGAATGAATGGCATTATGCAGCTACCAGCGTATCTTCATTTAGAGCCAAACAGTCATCTACAATCTCAACTTGTTCAAATAACAGCATTTTATCCAGCGCCTGATGAGTAAACCTATATACATTTTGTCTATCTTCACTATTAATCAGAGCACCCAGCTGTGAGGACGTCTTCAGCGCCAATCTGGGCCATGTTGGTTTGGAGGAACATATTTGGATTTCATCTCCTCAGGAAGAATCAAAGCAGTGCAAGCAAGAGATACCCAAGGAATGAATATTGAATAATTGTCTTAGACCTTTCTTCTTTTTCAAAATATGAGGTAACAAAGTGATTCAACTGCCCCATATGTTTCATAAATCTTAACCTGGTTACCTTAAGCTGTTTACAATGATTAAGATAGTTCAAGAAGCTGTAAAATATAACATTTGTTTTATGTCTTCATTGCACACCATGTGAGCCATGACTTCTTATCTCACAATATAAAGAAAGGTATTATACATTCTGCATGTGCCCCTTACAAATGCAGCTGTATGTGCATATTCATTATGTGCATATTCACTATGTACAGGGATACTTTGTGTGGAGTTAGCTCTGAGAACATGCTTTAAGAGACGAGTGTTGTTCTTGCTCCACATGGGCTTTCTCCTGCCCATTCCCCTCCATAGTGACTGTAAATTGCCCACAGGAGTGACTGAGAGTGAATGGTTGTCTGTCAGTGTCTGTCACTTAGTGTCACTTAGTGCCCTGCACATAATTGGTGATTGTCCTGGGTCCACTGTGTCTCCACCGAAGGCTGCTTCAGGGAAAGTGATGGAAGATCAATGAGTGAGAGTCACAAACACAGGCTGTAAGGCCCACTAACATGTGGAGAATATTGCATATGCTAACACGTGTAGAGCACACTAGTATATGCTAACATAGAATAATACATACGAGGGTTTAAAGAGAGACAAGCAATTACACTGTAGTCCTGCCTCTCCTCACAGCCTAATACTGTCCAAAAATGTGTTTTTTACGCTATTTGAGCTGTCACTTGTTACTGACTTGACCATTATTCCAAAATACCCCAATTTAAACCTCCATTTCAAACCAAAACCACTTTTATTTGGCACAAAATTGCTCATGTGAATTCAGTGAAGGAAAGTGGCCCAAAAATGTAAAAAAAAAAAAAAGATCATTAGGACAAGTGACACATTGTAAAGCTTTTAATGGCAGTTCCTGATTGGTATTTGCTAAAACACGTAGAACTTCTTTTTAACCCAAAGGTCAGACTGCTGACACGGTCTTGATGAAAGCGCTCCTCTCTTTGGACGGTGGTGTCATGATTTGAATTAAGATTGTCAGATTGGATGTAGAAGCTCGTATCACAGTGCAGCTGTCTACTGTGACCTTTCAGAGGAATTGTCATTTTTTCGGCCCTGTGATGCCTCCCCAGCATCTCTCTATGGAAGGGCGGATCCTGTGCAATTTGAGCTTGCTTTATCCAAGTTACTTTGTTTATCCTGTTTTATGGATCATTTCAAAGTTAAGAATAATAAATATGAATAACTTCAATTGGTGTTCAAATTTTACTTTTCTCCTCCATATCAATATAAGGGCTTTGTCTCAATGACTTGCCTCCTCGATTCCTCAGCTGTCAATCACATCTACTGAGATCTGAGAGCGAATAGGAAACAACCTGCCTCACTCCTCTATGGCTCGCTCTCCTAAGTGGGCGGGGTTTCCTGCACAACTCAGGAATCAAGGAGTCGAGCAGGCAAGGAAAAGTAATTGAGATTTGTTCAGCCATTTATCCTAGTTTTATCAATACAAAAATAATAATCAATCATGCAGAGAGTTAGCAACAATTATACTTAATTATACAGTGTTCAATGTCCAAAAACAGGGAGATGCACAATGCTTTATTCATCCTGTTGTGTATCATTATATGCCCTCACTGGTACAAAAGGAAAAGCCATAAAAACATTCCATCAACATTAAGCGATTATTCTTTAGTTATACCTTGAAATAAAATCAATAAAAGTCTGTTGTTGTAGCAGCTAGCACATTTGATGTCTTCACCCCTCTGTCCCCTCTGTGTGCCTGGGATTTGCACCTACGCTCTGGACTCTGGCAGTGCTGCCCTTTCGGCGTTAATTGGTGGCCGTGCGCTCATCACGTGCTTATCAGCTCTGATTGGCTGATGCTGAAGCTGCGACTGGTCATTCAAGTGTCACAGGCCTGTGTTCCCATAATTAAAAGCTGTCATCCAGAACCACATCTCGCGTCGCCGCTAAAGCCTTCATCAGATGGCAGAGCGCAGATAAACTGTCCCCATGCTGCCTTCTCTGGGCCAAGAATGGCATCTTTGTAAATAGGAACCATGCCGGGTAGATTCAGGCTTTAAATGGGCAAAAGCAATCATATAGGAAATACACACAATTTTGGATAGAGATTGTTAAATTTCGTCAGGATACTATATATGTTATTCCTTCTGGTGTAAATCATGGTTTGTAGTGTCAAATGAATAGCAACATACAACCATTGCCTACATTTTACCATCAATGTTCTAAATAAACCTGCAAAAAAAAAAAGAAAAAGAAAGAAAGAAAGAAAGAAAAGAAAAAGCATGTTGTGTTGTAGTAGGCTCCAGTGAACCTTGACCTCAAAGTAATATACTGAAGAGAGGTAAGTGTGAAGTAAAATCATTGCAAGTATATTGTAATGTATTACAGCTTACATTGTTGATCAGTCTCATGTTTTTGAGGTACACCTGCATTTACAAGCGTAAATTGATTTAGCACAGGAGCAGTGAAGTGTTTTTCTCATTGCCTGCTCTGTTGGTGAAATTGTGGTGATATTGAGGACAAAGCTGAGAGACACTTGATATTTTTAATGACAGTGAACACGGGTCTAGAGCTCTCCACTGTGGATTCTGCCGCGACTGGCCTTCAGAACGCACACGGTCCAAATCTTTGGAAATTAATTAGTGACAAATCCCTTCTCGCTGCTCGAGTGTGGTATTTAAGGCATTGTCCTTGGTGCTGGTGAACAGCACCTTTCAGTGCGGACCCCTGAGCCTGTACGGCGGGATAAAGAAGCCTAATCCACATCAGTAATCACAGCGTCCCTGCTGCGGACTGGCAGGCCCTGCTAATTGCCTGGCATTATTAGGTACTTTACTTGTAAATTTGAAGAGGAGTAACATCACTCTCCTGCATCCAGGCAGCAAATGATCCAATTTGCCTAATTTTACAATTTTGTTTATACTTACAGCTCCCTCTGTTGTTTGTCAGGAGAAATCATTCAGGAAAGCGTTCTATATAGTTGTAAAAAGGTTTCTCAAGTTATTCAAATGAAACAAGCCTTTGAAATCAAAATACTTCATCTTCTATTACTGTTGCAACTGCAGATGCCCCGAAATTCCATCAACCATGTTGAATAAATACCCCTAACAAAATAACATATTCTTCCAAAATGCACTGTCAAAGTCTCATAAAAAGTCTAGTTCTGGACAAAAAGTCTAGTTGTGGACCACTGTCTGTTACTTAGATATCCTTTACTGTGGTGTCGGGTGAAGTTTGAAAGTTAACTTTTGGTTTTGCAGTTATTTGAGCTGTTGACTGCTGCTCCTTTGTACTCTGCTTGTTTTAAGAGACACATCTCTAGCTTGTGCGCCCGTGCCTGTCAGTGCCGTGGTCGCCCGTGTCCCTGGACGGCGTGCTGTGTGCGGGGCGAGCCGGCCCCTCAGGCGAGCTCCGCGCTGTAATGGTGAACAAGGCAGAAGTGACAGCCTGATGACACTTGCTTTTGTGTATCATCATTTGACCAATCATCTGAATGTTATTTGTGTGCGACTAGCGATCCCCGCGCAGAGTGTCAGGACTGTGGCCTACTTCTCGTGTGTAGAGCTGGCTGGATATAAAGCATGCTGATGAAACCCTCCTGTCCAACTCTGGCACTCCAAATCAAAGTGGAAAGGCTGCCCTATTATTCTGTGTTTCATACGGCAAATGGGGAAGCAAATGTGACTGCATATCCCAGGATGGCCTTTTGTACTTGTTATTACCACTGTGGTTATTGTCAATAATGGTGATGATAATGTCTGGTGTTTGCTCGACGCTTCTCTTTGTTGTGAGGCTGAAACATGGGTTTGTTGGCAGAAGAGTAGGCAGAGAACAGACCCATTTTCAGTGCCTGACTTTTGTAAAGCAATTATTTTAATGTAAACTGTAACCTAAGATAATAAAAACATTTGGAATTATAGTATGTTTAAGGGTTGTCAAAAGTATTGAAACTAATAATGCAGTGGTCTTTTATGGCTATAGCTATATATTTTCCAGATGCTTTACAAGTAGTCACTTAACAATTTTGTGCATTATTCATTCACTCCACACTCATTTGTGGTAGAGTACTATAATAGTGGTACTATTGTAGCCACAGCTACCCTGGGGCAGACTGACGGAAGTAAGACTGCCAATCTGCGTCATCAGCCGCTCCAACCACCAAAATCACTGATGCAAACATCACATTCATACTATGAATGTATGTGAGTAAAGTGTCTTGCCTAAGGACACAGTGACAGTTTGACAACTAGAACCCCACTGTGTCAGCCCTTGCGACCATCCAAGTACTAACTAGGCCCAGCCTTGCTTTTCTTCTGAGATCTGATGAGACCATGGTTTGACAAGGAGGTTTGGCCACAATACTCATACTGCAATAGATACTCATTTGTGCAGGTATACTAAAAGTCACATTCACAGGACAGAAATGAACCTTTCCGGCATAGCTTTAGAATGATCTTGAGCTGTATCAGAAGTATAAGACATACATATGTAGACTAGTATACACCCATGGACCACTATGGAACATACCTGGACAACTAAAGGATTACACAGATATAAGACCAGATGGTAATATAAAAGAAAGTACTATTATTTAAGTAATTAATACATTTGCTGAAAACCGCATTCAATTGTATAAAGAAAGAGAGAGATCATTGTGGAATTGGTGTTGAGTATGAAAATGGAAAAAAAATGCATTTTTTTTCTCTCTCTCTCTCTCTCTCTCTTTCCCTGTCTCTTTCTCTGTCTGTCTGTCTCTTTCTCTTTCCCTCTCACTCTCTCTGTCCATCTCTCTGCCTCTTTAAAGATCTGACCTGTATCTCTTGTCTTTTTTGCGTCACCTGCTTGTCTTCTAAGTGGTTGGCAGCCCCTCAACCATAAAAGTTACACTGTGCATCTTTAAACTTTAAGCATGGGACCCTTTGAGTTCACTGGCTTGTGACACAGACTTGAGAATATATTACTATACTAGAATTTCTCATTAATAAAATAAAAAAACTAAAAACTATTAAAACAATAACATATACTTAAATGTATTTTAACATGTATACTCTGTAAAAGCTGATGTAAACACAGTAAATTTGAGTAGAATATATTTCAGGAGTTCACCCATCGGCCCTATCTCCATTATCCTGCTGCACTTAAGAGGAGCACAGATAAGCAATTAGGCCCTCTTCCACTCTTTGTTGGCACCACTGTCACTTCTCCACAGAGACAGAGAACACTCAGAGACCAACATTTAAAAGCTCTTCACATTAAAACTCTGGGTTAAAAAAGTCCCTCTAAATCGAGAAATGAATAAATAAATACAATAAAATGTGGGCACTGTTCTCATTTGGGTGCGGTGATGCAGCCTTGTCAAACGCTCTTAAAAGTGGGGAGCGGGTCTAGGGGGAGGTGGAGATGTTTATTCTAATGGAGGCCATAATGAATGCTTACAGAGCCGGGCCTTGGCTTGGATGAGGGGCGCTGTGCCAGCCTGGTTTTAAAGGGGAGCAGTGGCAGCAGCAGCCCTGGGCACTTGGCACATGCACTGCTCCACAATCTCCACAAACACAGAACAGCAGAAAGGACATGCAGATAAACACACCGCCAGTCATCAGATGCCTTTGATTTAACAGTTCTGTTTTTAAAATCTCCAAAGGTAATGTGACTGATTTTAGTTTGATGTGCTCCAAAAGTATTCCCACATATTAAGTGAGGAAATATGTTTAAATTAGTTGTGTTTGTTTATTTGTTTATTTATATGGATCTCACTAGCCATCAAATAGTCTCCACTGAAATAAAAAAAAATCTCTATTTCATCATTACAAATACACATTCATTACATCTGATATTTAATTTAAACAAAATAACTAAATTCCTTAAAAATAGTCATAGCTGAGTTAAAGTTTATGATGAATCAGTACATTTATAGTACGTTTACATTTCATCTTAACTCAACATGTGACATTTTTCAAAATATTTTTTGTTGTTTGTTGATAATTTTAACCATAGTATTGAAGTATAGAACATTTTAAATTTGTATATCACTAACATCAGTGTTGTAAGACAAACAGAACTAAAAATATTCATCAAATATCAAGAATTTCCTGTTATACAGTCTGCATCTAGCTTATATTAAAGGTATAAAATGTTTAGAGGTCTTTATGCATTCGCACTTGACATTAATGAACGTTGTGTTATGCACAAACTGAACGTAAGACAGGCTGCTCATTTTGGTTTTAGTCTCAAAGTAAAACACGGCTTCATCACACAAAACACATTTGAACAACATAAAAAGAAAAAAGAAAAACAGTTGGTTTGCATAGTCCAGCCATTGCCAAATCCAGGGTGTCAATAGATCACTTTATTTAACCCTACTTTCCCTTTTATTGATTGCTATTGTCATCTTCCTTTTGTAAAGCAGTATGCATGTTTTTTTTTACTCCTGATGCCCTACCGACCCAAACATGTTTCTCTTGGGCCCTTTTTACTGAATTTTAAAATCCTTCACTTCAATCCCAGCAATAGTTTATCATAGAATCCCATTTATTGACAATGTGAAAGTGCCCTGATGCTCTGTGGTTTGTGTGGTACTTTTCACATATTAAAATGGAACGCCTGTACCCAGAGAGTGTCAAATCCTAAATTGGGATCAATCAAGAGATTTTGCATGGCTTTTTGGGAACCTTTTTGCACAAATATTTACAAATAAAAACATGGTATAAAGTGGAAAAGAGATGAACTGTAAAGCTGAGTGGGGAAAGATGTTATTGTTGTTCATGGCCATTGTACTTGCATAAATGTGTGCCACCCTTTCATTCAAAACATTGAGGGTGTTTTAAAAAAGAAGTGCGTGTGGTCTATAGACTTTAGTGGTTTCAGCACTGTAGCACTATTTGTACAGTGTATCCGTGTGTATGTGTGTGTGTGTGTGCCTGCTAGGGGTGAAGACTGAAGCGCTTTATTAAAATGATGAGAGCAAGTTCAATTTGAATCATGCAGTGCCTGTCAGTGGCTTCTCGAATTGCAGGGCTGATGAAATTGCTCTTGCGGTTATTTAAAAGCAGTTGTAATCCATCTGAAAATGCCGTGATATAATCCATTTAATTTCTTATTCCTCCCAGCAATAACAGTGAGTAACAAAAATCTATCAAAGCCGTGTAGCCCAGTGATTTAGTAATTATCTTTATTTTACATTACTGCAATTCAGACCAAATTAATTGGAGCCTTATCTGAGCCGAGCGGCGGGTCACTTACCTCAATGCACCACAATGTTATTTTATCTCAGTCATCAACCTCAGCCAACTCAATTGTGGCCCACTGTGCCCACGGAGTGTAATTTCTGTCATGTCAAACAATAGCTAAACAAACATGGTATAAACGAGTAGTATGAGCCTGGGACCACTGACAAAATAAATAAATATAAAATACAGGCTGCATTTTATGATGGTGCTAAGCCTGCATAAATGGAGAGGGTTGTTTTCCTAAATACAAAAAAGCTTAGATAGTGGTTTAAATACAAAAAATATAACTATCCACTAGAGGGCATGTGATTTATTAGACAAAGAGAAATGAAAAAACAAATAGAAAGAGGAATAACAAAATGGATTTTTGTGAGCTTTAAGTCATGTTATAATGCTGTTACCTCCTTAAAAACATACCAGGAGTTGTGTTTTGTTTTGTTCACACGTTTGAGTAATCCTGCATTATTAGTCTGTCTTCATCTCTAAAGCTCAAAATGCTCTGTTCCACCTTCTGATGTCATGTAGTGGTAGTTTTCAAGTTAACAGCTGCATTTTACCTTTAGTTCAGTGAAGATGGGCAATTCCAGAGCTGAAATTCTCCCACTGATTCTAGTGATGAAGTGAATGGAGTATGGCACTTTTGAGTGTTTTCTTTGAAATATGCCTAAATATGCAGGGTTTGTGTTAAACATGTGTGAATGAAACAAAACACAACTCTGTTTTTGATGAGGAAACAATATGGATCAGAAAATAACATAATATGGAACCTTTAACCTCTTTTAATTTTAATATTTTGCACTGAATGCTCCTTGGTATGACAACTGTCCATTAACTTATTAATTTTCATGTGTTTTCATTTCTCCAAAATAACTCGTAGTGTGAGTGGGCTTGCCTCTCCACAGAAGTGATAAGTAACTTGGCCAAGTGGCAGCACCTGGTTTCTTCATGGAGATCAGTTTAATGTCGTACTATGCAACCAAGATGTGTGAAAAATCCCTCAGTTGTCCAGGTAGAATCCATGCCAAAGGAGAAATTCAGTTTGTTGAATGGACAAAAGTTTATTTGGTCGAATACGTTTCACAGCTCATCAAGCTGCTTCTTCAGTTCTGGTCAGAAGTGTATAAGGAAGTGTCCCACCAGCATTCTGATCAGAACTGAAGAAGCTGCTTGGATGAGCTGTGAAACGTATTTGACCAAATAAGCTTTTGTCCAGTTGACAAACTGAATTTCTCCTTTGCCATACTGTGGAACACTCCAGACAAAGTAACTACATATCTATCAAGACAAATAGTTGGCGGACACTTCATCAGAGAAGTTACATTGTGCACCTTTCATTGGCTGGGCATAATATTGTGTAATAATATACAGTTTATTTATGAAAGTATTTTAATTCCATTCTATTGTGGTGTTTTTTTGCATTGTTCTACAGTTGTACGATGCGGTGGTTACAGCCTCTATAACATAAGTAGAGAGCTTCATGGTGTAATTCCTGTCCCGTCTCACCAAATATCCCGTATTGATCATGTGTTTAAGTTGAGTTAATGTATGAGCGATGCCGTGTGTGTCCTAATGGGAAAGAGCCTGTAGGCAGTGCACTGGTAATAAGACTCCGACAACCACATAACTCAGCCTGTGTCAGGTCTCCACTCTGCTTTTCCTCCACCTGCCATCTGACATCTGATGTTAGCACAACCACGGGAATGCGCACAAATGGGATTTAGAAGGTGAATATTAGGAAGGTTTAAAATAGTAAATCATTACTTTAGTGACAGAAGCTTTCATACTTGATTTCTATATTGTTGGTCTCATAGTATAACTGTCCAAGTCATTTTTGGCCAAATAGTTTTCTGTCTCATTTTACTCTCCAGACCCTGTTTTCATTGGCTCCGTCCTTGGCCAATCAGAAAGATGTTTTACAGCCAAACACACAGCACCAAATCCTCTTTTTTCTCTTCATTTTTTCCCCCTAAAACATTGAAAAATAACTTCAACAATTATGCAATAGTCTATGCTGCATCTCTACTACCAACTGCAGCCCTTAAGTGATTTTTATGTTGACAAATAGCAGTACATGTGGCCCATAACATTATAACATGTTCCAATGCAAGGTGAGTTTTGATTGATCTATCTCTGTGCAAATGGACACATGTCACTACCCAACACATCTGCAACCTGCATTCTCATCTATGGGAGTGGATCTCTTCTACAGTGTGCTTCTCCTTTAAATTCTGCATGTTCATCAGTGATATGAAATAATGACAGGGGCGTGACTGTGCTAGCCTAGTGCTAACAGCTGTTGGACTGGAGCTTGTGCTCAGGCTCCTGCTGCCTCACACAAATGACTGTCCGCACTCAGAATAATTGATTCTTCCACTTTTGGATCAGGTTCAGAAGACAAGAGAAAGACCATGTTAAGACACGAACTCTATGATTTAATCTTGCATATCCCACATAGTCCCAGCCCTGGATTAATCCAACTGGCAGTGGTGGAACGTAAGTAAAAGTAGTAAAGTACTGTACTTAAGTGTAAGTTTGGGGTATTCTATGTACGTAAATTTTTAAGTGGAAACTTTTACATTTTTCTTCATTTGAGAGCAGGTATGTTTCTACTCCACTACATTTTTGATGTAAAGTAAAATTATTTTTATTACTTTCAGACCTGCTGTCAGAGGGACTTTCAACTCGCACCTCCGGGAGGACTTCTCCCGGATTCCGGGGGAGACTGGAGATATGGAGTCCAAGTGGGCTTCATTCTCGGCCTCTATTGTCGATGCGGCTGCTAGGAGCTGTGGGCGCAAGGTCTGTGGTGCCTGTCGCGGCGGCAATCCCCGAACCGGGTGGTGGACACCAGAAGTAAGGGATGCTGTCAAGCTGAAGAAGGAGTCCTATCGGGCCTTGCTGGCTCGGGGGACTCCTGAAGCAGCTGACGGGTACCAGCAGGCCAAGCGTGCTGCAGAACGTGTGGTCGCGGAGGCAAAAACTCGGAGCTGGGAGGAGTTCGGGGAGGCCATGGAGGAGGACTATTGGACGGCCTCAAAGAGATTCTGGCAAACCGTCCGGCACCTCAGGAGGGGGAAGCAGTTCTTCACCAACACTGTATACAGTGCAGGGGGAGAGCTGTTGACCTTGACTGGGGACCTTGTCCGGCGGTGGAAGGAATACTCCTCAATCTACTCAATCCCACCGTCACGTCTTCCGAGGAGGAAGCCGAGACTGGGGACTCGGAGGCGGACTCATCCATCACCCTGGCTAAAGTCACTGAGGTGGTTGGCAAGCTCCTTGGTGGCAAGGCTCCGGGGTTGGATGAGATCCGTCCTGAGTACCTTAAGTCTCTGGATGTTGTGGGGCTGTCTTGGCTGATACGCCTCTTCAACATCGCGTGGCAGTTGGGGACAGTACCTCTGGACTGGCAAACCGGGGTGGTGGTCCCTCTGTATAAGAAGGGGGACCGGAGGGTGTGCTCCAACTATGGGGGGATCACACTCCTCAGCCTTCCCGGTAAGGTCTATGCCAGGGTACTGGAGAGGAGAATCCGGCCGATAGTTGAACCTCAGATCCAGGAGCAGCAGTGTGGTTTTCGTCCTGGTCGTGGAACACTGGACCAGCTCTACACTCTCCATCGGGTGCTCGAGGGTTCATGGGAGTTTGCCCAACCAGTCCACATGTGTTTTGTGGATCTGAAGAAGGCATTCGACCGTGTCCCTTGTGGTGTCCTGTGGGGGGTGCTCTGGGAGTATGGGGTCCGGGGCCCTTTGCTAAGGGCTGTCCGGTCCCTGTATGACCGGAGCAGGAGCTGTGTGTTCGCATTGCCGGCAGTAAGTCAGACCTGTTCCGGTGCATGTTGGACTCCGCCAGGGCTGCCCTTTGTCACCGGTTCTGTTCATTGTATTTATGGACAGAATTTTTAGGCGCAGTCAGGGGCCGGAGGGGGTCCGGTTTGGGGACCACAGGATTTCATCTCTGCTGTTTGCAGATGATGTTGTCCTGTTGACTTCATCAAGCCAGGACCTGCAATGTGCACTGGGGCGGTTTGCAGCCGAGTGTGAAGCGGCTGGGATGAAGATCAGCTCTTCTAAGTCTGAGGCCATGGTTCTTGACTGGAAAAAGGTGGCTTGCCCTCTCCGGGTGGGTGGAGAGTCCCTGCCTCAAGTGGAGGAGTTCAAGTATCTCGGGGTCTTGTTCACGAGTGAGGGGAGGACGGAACGTGAGATTGACAGGCGGATCGGTGCAGCTTCGGCAGTGATGCGGTTGCTGTATCGGACTGTTACCGGTCAGTCTTCGTTCCTACTCTCACCTATGGTCATGAGCTCTGGGTAGTGACCGAAAGGACAAGATCGCGGATACAAGAGCTCAAAATGAGTTTCCTCCGCAGGGTGGCTGGGTGCTCCCTTAGAGATAGGGTGAGGAGCTCAGTCACACGGGAGGAGCTCGGAGTAGAGCCGCTGCTCCTCCATGTCGAGAGGAGCCAGTTGAGGTGGCTCGGGCATCTGTTCCGGATGCCTCCTGGGTGCCTCCCTTGGGAGGTGTTCCGGGCATGTCCCACCGGGAGGAGGCCCCAGGGAAGACCCAGGACACGCTGGAGGGACTATGTCTCTCGGCTGGCCTGGGAACGCCTCGGGGTTCCCCCGGAGGAGCTGGAGGACGTGTCTGGGGTTAAGGAAGTCTGGGAGTCCCTGCTTAGGCTGCTGCCCCGGATAAGCGGACGAAAATGGATGGATGGACCTGCTGAAAAGCAGAGGGGTTTATTTTTAACACATTCACCCAAACTAAAATATACAAATCAAAACTTCCAGAAAAAAAGACAAATTCAGTTGTTTCTGTTGAACAAAACTCAGCAGAAATCTTGATCTGAATCACTACATTAGAAGCTTCATTAGATCTCAAAATCTTCACAGATACTTTTACTTTTACATTTTTAAACAGGGACTTTAATACTGTCACTTGTGTGATAGTTTTACTTTTACTTGAGCATTGTACATTTCTGTATATTTACTTAACAAAATTGACTACTTCTTCCACCACTGCTGACTGGACATCTGGGACAAACACCTTTTTGTCAAATAAATATCTCACATGTTATTGTTGTTGTTATTGTCGCACTCAGAACTCAACAGAATCCCTCTTTTTAAATGTCTATTGCAAATCAAATCACAATTACAGTACATGCCAGAAAAATCACAATTAGGGCTGAAATGGGAAAAATCTATCTGAAATGAGAAGATGAGATTCTTGTCTGGTCATCATTAGCTGAGTAATGGCTGCAAATTGGGCTCATCTTTTCAAAAAATATCTTAAAGACTTTTCATTTCCTCTTGCAAATGCTGGCTTGCTGCAGACCATTTTACCTACACGAAATAAATACATCAGACAGCTGTTGGAAAAATCATTATTTTGTATTTGAATTTACCTTGCCTGCAGGTATGACTGAATTGATGTCGTAGCTAAACATGCACAACAAGCTAAGATCCATGCAAAGCCCAGGCTGAGGTGGGACTTCATGATGGCTATTTCATGTATTTTGATCATAACCCCTCCATGTTCTGTGGTATAAGTGCTCACGTCAAAAGCCCTCTGAGGACGTTTTGGTGCGTCTCCGCGAGTCTAATTTACGCAGATCTGCATGAATTGGGATGTGCCCCGGGCCAGTATCTCATGTCTTTTTGAGGTACAGGGGTTCGGCTTGTTACGTTAGTGGGCTCTTTCGGGACAGGAGCAGCATCCCAGATAAGATCGGTGGTGGGGAAGTAGTGAGCCGGCCCGTTTGTTCTCGTTGGCCATCTCTCATGTTGCAGTGCTGATTGGGAGGAAAGACGAAATTGCTTTCACCGGGGCTCGCTCCAGCAGTAGGCAATGATAACTAACAATGCCCCCGGGACCTAGTTAAAGCTGCATCACACGCGCTAGAAAACCACTTTAATGTGGCAGCATTAGGAAGCTGTCAGTCGGCTTGGTGGGGAAAACAGATTTTAGCTCATCGCAAGAATTTGAAAACATTTGTTATTCCCACTTTAAAAATACATATAATAAGGCAGACGTTTTTAATTTGGTTTCACGTCATGTAGCATCAAGAAAAATCGTTAAAGGGCAAGGAGAGCGCTGTGCCAAAGTCTTAGGCAGGTTTCAAAGCTGGCTATGAACAATGAAAAGGTGTACAAAAATCCAACAAAAACCATAGAAGTCTCCCAAGGTATTGGCTTCACTGTGGTGGAGATATGCAGGTCTGAATTCAAACTCAGCCACAGAAGCCCTTTTTTTCACAGTTGCAAAAATGTACTTGTTCTTTTGGTAAGACTAAATGGGATAAACTGATGCAAATTCTTGTTACAAAGTTTTGGAGCCAACCTCACCGAGTTGTGGTCCCTACATTACTGGCCCTTCAACACTATCTCTCAAATTCTTTACAGCTTTGTTTCTTCTGTGTTGCAAATGTACGTCAAAAAAGTCAATAAATAATTCTTATTCTCAAGCTCAATATGACAGACGTGTTTGTAAAATACCACTTTCATTAAGGGAAGACCTTCAGTTTTCTGGTTGTAAATGGCATGTTTTTTAAGCTGCTAATTCTGACAAAAAGTATTGTTTAACTCTGTGTGTGGCCGTCTTT
This sequence comes from Boleophthalmus pectinirostris, assembly GCF_026225935.1. Classification (NCBI taxonomy): domain Eukaryota; kingdom Metazoa; phylum Chordata; class Actinopteri; order Gobiiformes; family Gobiidae; genus Boleophthalmus; species Boleophthalmus pectinirostris. The sequence continues at coordinate 23,993,479 of NW_026571140.1, forward strand.
TACCTGTGTTATTTTGAAAGTGGCAATTTAACATATTCAAATTTAACTTTCACAGAGAAATCGCAAGAAAACATTGGGAAGAATAAACAGATCATGTGGCTTCTAAATGCTGAATGGAAAACTGGTAAAAGCTGTCCAACTTTAGCTAATTGGAGTATTTCTGTAAGACTCTTGCACGCATAAGGGTCAAAGGTTTCAGCAAAGTGTAGGTAATGTTAATATTGCTTCTGAGACAGTTAAAGAAAGGCACATGCTAATTTCGGGACATTCTCAGACATTGTGAGACATACTGTAGTCCCTCTAATGTTCTGTTCCTTTGTTTTCATTTGACCTACCTGATACAACTCGCCAATAGCCTCAGATTGGAGTTTTTCTGATTGTACAGTTCAACAGGCACTATATAAATCCATTGGTGTAAAAAAGTGTGTGTTAGGTCTGTATTTTTTCAGATTGAAAAATGTCAGAGAGAAAAGCTGATAAATAAACCAAAGTAAAATCAAATTGAATCTAAACTACCTCAATTTCATACATAACTGTGATCACATTGCTCAAAATCTGTCTTATTATGTTGAGCTGATGCTTGATGAGTGTCCAGGAGGTGTTCTTGTCCATGTAATGTATGCTCAGTGTATCCTGTCAAAGGCAGATTTGAATCAATAGCACTCTAGAGTGGCTCGTTAAACCTAAATCAGTGTGGAAGTGGTGCATGCCTGCCTCACAGCTGCTGTCATTAACCAGTGCAGCTCTGATTATTGGACAAACGTCCTTGTGTGAGCACATTCACCAGCAGCTTACCTGAGGAGTGCAACTCAGACAGGAGCGTCTTAAAGAAACACGCCACTCTCTCACTCTCTGCAACTCACTCCCCCAAGACCCAACTCCTGAAAAAGTTTGTTCTTTGTCCTTCACCGACTGTGGCAGCAAACTCAGATATCGAACTGTAGCACTCTTTGTGATAGTGTAATAATGTAACAGCTCTTCTCACTGAGCTCCTCCAGTCTAAAATGTGTATTTACTGTGTGTAATGTTAGAACAGAACACAAATAAGGCATGTACTACTTCTAACACTATTAGGTGTGAGATTTTATAATGCTATATTTTTATTTTACATTTATAAAATAGTTTATTTGTGTTAAACGCAGTGGCGACTGGTGGCATATATTTTTTGGGAGACGCATAAACCAAAATTATAAATATATATTAAATATATGTATTATATATAGCAAAGTTTACACAGCAACACAACCTGATCCATTGCTCAGACCCATCCCCAACAACCAGCCCCAATAACACAACGTAACAGACCGTTCACAAATCCCCAACAACCAGCCTCTACAACATGACGTAACACACCGCTCACACCCAGCCCCAACAACACAACTTAACACACAACTTACAACCAGCCCCAACAACCAGCCCTAACAACACAACTTAACACACCGCTCACACCCAGCCCCAACAACACAAAGCAAAACACCGCTCACACCCAGCCCCAACAACACAACATAACACACCGTGTACAGCCAGCCCCAACAACACGACGTTAGGCATTATATTTCTGTGGTGTATTAATTGCGAACACATAAGATTTAGATCACCGTGTTACCTGTTATTGTTTTGAATATGCTGTATTTGCTGGAAACAATGTATGATGTTTGTTTTTTGACACTCTGAGTCCCCCTCTCTTTGCTCACTGCGTCACTCCCTCTTCAGAGTGCTAACACAACAAAATCAACATAAAATCCACTTATTAAACTACTGCACATTGCATCAGGTTTGTGAAGTTGTTGTGTATTGTTCGGTATCATGTTTTTGTGTATTTATGGAAAATTTTGCATGGGGGTATAGGTTTGTGGGCTGTGCATGGGACAGAATCGTACTGCTAACCATAAGGAGAGATCTTGATGTTGTTATAACATGGTAGATAGCTCTAAATTTGCATTGTATCCACTCTTTAAAGTTGTTGTATGCAAATCATAAGGTCCCTGATTTGAACTAAAACTGCATGGACACTTTTGATCCTGTTTGAGCCTATTTTCATCCTGCAGTAGGTTGGTCCTGTTCCTCTTTTAGTCCTGTCTTGTAGGTTTAGTCCCAATGTTGTTGATCTGATATTTGTGCAAGTGTGAATACACCTTAATACTACAGTAGATCATTAAATATGCATAACTCTCGCCCTAACAAACCTGGTTGACCTTGGCTTGAATAGTACCACAAACGTGTCTCCCTGGCGACCCTTTTAGTTTTCCATCTGACTGAACTAAATGTGAAAAGATAAGTGATTGGTGGTGCCGTCCCCTGCTGCCGCTCCGAGCCTGCTTGGAAAGGGTTAACAGCCACAGCAACAATAATGAGAGCGCAGTGAGACGTGTGAAGTAATTAGTCAGTCTGCTCTCCAATATTTACCCAGTTAATTATTTGTGAGTATTACTCTTGTCTTCCCCTCAGATGGCTGCCTGTGTTGTTTTTTCCACACCATTTGTCACTGTCCACCTCTTGTGGGTTCTCATCCTGTTGTTTTTTAGCCCCCTCTTTTTGGCAGTAATGGCAGCAAAGTGGCTTTTTGTTGAACCCTTGCCATGTGAGGTGTTAGACCGCTGTCCCGGCTTGTGCGAGGTCAGCCCGGTGTTATTTATTCATTTTTATGTTTGTATGCTGTTAGTGGTGAGATGTGAAAACAGTTACCGACTTCACAGAGGAGTGCGCATCACACTGTTCACAATGAGGACGCATTAGCTGTGAATGGAGGGTCAGAGTGAAACCACGCCAGTGAAGAGGCAGCACTCAAAGATCATCAGCAGGCATGTTATTATAAATACCATGTAAATGTGATGTGGAGAGGAAATCATTTTTTACTTTTTACTCACAATATAACTGGACTTTACCCACCGAAAGGATTTTAGGTGCATGTAACTTTTCTGGTGACTGATCCCCCCCCTGCCTGTCTCCATGACTTTTTTATTGTTTTGCCTGGAATGCTCTATTGTATGGCATTAATTGTACTATTTTGCATTTACTCAGTTACATTTTATTGCTCAAAAATACATAAAACATGCATTCTTGTTGTGAGCAAGGTTGCATCACCACAGATCTGACCTGTAAATTATGTTGGTGGTGCCATCTACATGTCTCTATAGAGTTATGTTTAATGTCATAATGTGGAATGACTTGACAATTACAGTTGAATAATTGCTCTCAAAAATAAAAGTTGAGTTGAGTTTTTCAAAAGTCTAAGTTAATAAGGTTTAGTGGTTGTTAACAGTCATGGTTATATAGGGACCCCACTCCAGAAACCATCATCAACTAATCTCCAAAAATCTATTAAGGCTGCAATTATTCCATTACACATGTTCATAATATTTTGTCAACAGTCTGCGCCGACAGCCCCCCACCCCTGTCCCAAGTGGGGAGGGGGCCACAGACACACGGGTGGGCTGCTTAGTGGAGAGGAAGACAAAACAGTAATTATTTCATTATGGCATGACAGCAATAATATTGGAGTGGTGCAGAGTGCGGCGTGCTTATCTGTGGAACAAATGAGCCGGGCCTGAGGAAAGCGCACTGCTACACTGAGCCCAAGGTGCAGTTATGGTTATGCAGTCCTCCTCTCCTTACATCCCCTTTCCCAGGCCGTCCCTTTTTAATATTCTCATTTGTAGCTCATGCAATTATTTTAAACATAAATTTAGCACTGATAAAAAAAATCTGGCCTCTCGGGTGACGCAAATGACTTCCTTGTTTTTATTAGAAGACAAGGTGTTTATTAGGGGCCTTGTTGGCTTACTGCAGAGGGTTTCTGAGTTTGAGTAATTGTCCAATTAGGTGTAATTTCAGGATTGGTGCTAACCCAGGCGATTGTGCTGTAAGAGGAGGACTACCGCTGGGACACACATTAATGAATCCCACTGAGACCTGTCTACCTTTAAGAAAGAGAGAGAGAGAGAGTGGTGCTGTTGCGCCTTCCCAAATCTTTTTAACGAGGCATTATAACTGGGATTTACAATTGAGACAAGGCTCCTATACCTCTCCTCCCCCACGCCATTGTTCCTTCTTCTTCTTCACCGTCTGTGAAGTAGGTTACAAAAATAATTTATCATTCATGTTATTTCAGTTCTCTGAGCAATTGCCTCTTATTCAAACAGAAAGGTTACCTTAATTGTTATGTAGCTTGGCTATTTATGCCCTGGCATAAAAATGCATGTTTGCTGCTTCATGGAAAGGTCACTCATTACAACCCAAATAAGTTTTTCCGCTGTCGGCTGAGCTCCTCAAAAGTGTTTGTTGTCTTGTGCACTGAGATATCTGCAGAAGGTTCCGGAGGGAAATACATATTTAAAGCTGCAGGCTGCTATCCTCAATGTGTCTATCACTTAGTATTTAAAACAAGCACACATGTAAGTTAAAATACAGGGCAAAATGTTGTATTATTAAAGTCACCTAGGCATTTGTCTCTGGTTCTCTCTGCTTTTCCTTCTGCTTTTCCAAAAGTGGTACAAACTGAAACAGACTTTTTCTTTAGTTCAAAGACAAGACCTCTGCAGCCAAAAGGCAAACTCCGAAAGTGACAAGTTAACAACAGCCCAACTCTAAATCCCAGCAAGACCATTTCCAATCTGAGCTACAGCTATGAGGCTTAATCCTATCAGTGGTCATTTTAAATGTGTTAAATGCATACTCCTTAAATACTAAATAGTGATCACTAACAGGAAAAGTAAAAACTAAGTAATTTAATCTCGCATAACCAGCACATCAAAATGCTGGAAAGCCACTGGAATCAATGACAAAACTAGGAATGAATATGTTGACCCAAAATCTGTAATAATAACAATTGTATGTGCTATAACATAATGTTAAAAGTTTTTAGACTAAAAGCTCACGAACCACAGTTAACTTAAATCATATTCATATTGGCAAACTACATTCATGCTTCAGATATGATAAAAACACTAGTTAGACACGACTTCACATACATTTGTACTTCAAAGGCCTTCAAAGCCCAGTTCATTCAAAGCTCATTTTGTGTGAAAAACCAAATCAGAGTGACGCAATAAGTAGACATGATAATATTCAATCAAAAACATGCCCTTCTGTAAATGTTTTTTTTTTTTTGTGCTTACTGTCTTTGTGTTTTTGAGAAACACATGTCTGTCTTGCATTTAGTGGCACTGTTCTGTAGATGTCTTTGGTCCATGTGTGAGAATGTCGGCACAACACATCTGCCACATATTTGTCAGCAACAGGAAGGATTTTGGGCAGTATTGATAATTTGCAGTGACATTATACTGGGGGTGTTCTGAACATTACACTATTAGAGATATAGGTAGGAGTTACTGTAACAATGACACAATGCACACATTAGCAAAACCTATGCAAAAAGTTTTAAGATTATCTGAAAACTCAAGAAAAAATGCAAAATAGATTTAAACAACACATTCTCAGGAGCCTGTGATCAATATGAGCATTCATGTTCAGGAGTTTTTCAACAAAAATGTGAGAGTGCCTAATTGAAAAACTGTAACAGCACTAATCAGCTCATCTGTTGTAGTTCTTAATGGTCTGATTGTGTTAAAATAAAGCTCAGATTACAGCCTAATTTGAGTAATAGAGCTTCAAACAGAGCAGTGTCTACGGTTAGCACCACACCCCCAAGGGATGTTGATGACATGAGCTGCAAATTATCAATGAATCTCATCCTTGCAGCTTAGTCGGCAGAGCTCATCTCCCTATAACCCAATTTGACAATTCAATTCCTGATGACAAATACACAGTTTTGTCTTGTTTTTTTCATGTTCATTACAACAGTAGCTCTCATCATAAGATTATAAGAAATATTTTTGTGTTAAAAAAGTTTTGTTATATAAACTTTTAATCGTGGTATTGAAGTCAGTATTTGGTATCAAGCCTTTTCCTTAGCATTGAAATCAAGTTTGAAGTGAACAGTTTGGTTCATGAGGAAAGTGTCTGGCATCTTCTCAGGCGTTCCTCCTTATCCTCCTGCTGTACATCATCCCTCACATAGAGCTCCTGTCTGCTCTCACCACAGTCTCCATCAGCACATGTCCCATCCTCACTGCTTCAGCTCCCCGCCGCTCAGCTTCTGCCTAAACCGTGTCCTTCTCCCAGGCTTACGTCTCCTCTCTGCCTGCGATATAAGCTATTTCAAAAAGATCCGCGAGCAGTCGGAGCCTCCAAGCTGTAAGACCAGAAACCATCACAGGCCTTCTCCGTTGATACAGGCTGACGGTTCAAAAGAAACCAAAACAAAATCAGGTTTTCTTGATCCAGCGACAAACTGAGCTATTGGAAGGAGCTTTGGTTAAGACCCTTTGTGACATGATGATTGGAAGACAGGCTCTGAACTGAAATATGAATATGGATGCTTGTGTTTATGCCTCTAGTGTGGAGAACATCAAGCACGCACCACACTTGACTGGTAAATATTTGTTTAAAAAAAATCATAAAATGCTTTTGGCAAGGCAAGCTGTATCTGTGTTTTGTTATAGGGACAGATTATTTCTTTAGAGTGCGTGGGCTTGCACTGTCACTTCATACCATCTTAAAAAAGGATTATCTGATGCACCTAGGTCTGATTTCAATTTGAATAGGTGCGAATTTATTTTTCACTGCTCAACATCACATACAAATAAGGCAGCCATAATCCAATTCTGGAACCGTCAACAGGAATTCCATTACGCTGTTGTGTGTTATGTTGGCTTATTTGCTCACAATCTTTGGAATTTAATATTAAAATCTTAAACCGACACTATGTTTTGATTGAAATATAAATAAACAGCTAGGGATTGTGTTACAATTTTCTCTTTTATGGTTTCTAAAATTATTTTGCAACTTCTGTTATTTCAGTTGTGTGTATGATTATTTCAACTTTTAAACAGTGGTCTTTTGAAAACTCATTCGTATTATTTGGCACAGTGATTCTCAAATGCTTCACACAAAGTACTACATAAGATAATATTCAGATTTAAACCTAGACTATTGTTTCCCAAAGACTATTGTTTCTTCAGGTGGGTCGCAAGAGATTTTTTTTGGGTTGCCTTGTCACGATCTGCATGTAGATCTGCAATATACTATATCCAAATAGGCTACTTACGGATACTTTTTATTGCTGGTTCAATTACTGTTTTTCATTGTTTAAAACTTGAGTAATACTAATTGTTCAGAGAGATCACTCAGTCAACAATTAAATATCCTCATTAATGTTCAGTTTGGTTAAATCCACCTTTATTTTGTGGTTTACGAATACTGTATATTGACTTGGGTCCCAAAGGTTTGCGATTTTTAAAATATGAATCCCAAGAGAAAAACTTTGGGAAACACTGACCTAGACTATATCAGGCCTAGTTTCAGAATAAAAACATTGTTTAAAATTAAACTAAACTAGGTCTAAGATGTGAAAGGAGGATCGAAATATTCATAAATTAGTCTGTACACAAAACACACACCCAAACACGAGGGCCCAGTGTAGCACCAGAGATCCCATGTGCCACCAGTCATACACATACCACAGTTTGAGAAACACATTGGTTTACATTGGTCAGACCAGTAGAAATCTGTGTCGGTATGAAAAAAATCCACCAACAATTGATGCATGTTCTCACCAAAACACGATCTTAACTACAAAAGTAAATACATTTGCAGTGGAATAAGACATATACCATAGAGTTGCGCTAATGACTCAACCTGACACAATGCCCCTTTAGAAATCTGCTGTAAGAAAGTTAAGGTTCACTCTGAGGCCTTAGACATCCAATGAATCAAGCCTCACTAAACCCAGGGAGAGGGGCGAGCAGGACCAGTGTAATTTGTTGGCTGAAGTGTTCTCAGAGGAGCTTTTGAAGTGCTGCTGCTGCCTCCAAAAAGAGCCCTGCCCTCCCCTCTGCTGTGATGTGATGATAAGATGAGGTGTCCTGCTTAAGGCCTTGATTAATGGCATTGGAGGAGATGGCCTTCACACTCACTGCTGTTTGCCTTTGGAGAAGCACACTTTTGTTGTAGCAGTGGAGAGCCCCGGGGCGTCCAGCTTCACCCCAGGTACAAATCCCAAATTACCCACTGCAGCTGTAGCCATCGTAGCTCATCTTTACTTAAGTCTTAATGACAAAGATTACAATCAATTTTCACAAGCGTGCTGGTGCAGGCTCCTTCATTATGTTCAAAAACCATTCACACTGATTGATCGGCAAAGAGTGCATGGTATTGATCAATAATTAAAAAGCTCTCAGTTTAATTTGGGGGTAAGTAGTAGAGGCTTTAGGGTGGGGGGTCAGAGATGGGGCTAGTAGGCTCTTAGTGCTGTAATGAAGCCTGGCCCCCTGCAGAGACAAACCCGCCACAGCTTCCCTATTAGGTCCCTAGTGAACCTGCAACCAGCTGGACTCATCCGCCATATTTGCCGCAATCAATGCAATGTGTCCTGAAGGAAAATCAATAGGATGTCATAACTTATGCTCCAGAGTGCACGGGACCATCCTTAAATGCTAAACCAACAATTGAGGTTTGCTGCTTGGTTTTAATGGGTTCTTGTAATGCAACAACAAATAGGACTGTCTATCTGCATTGTCAACAACTATTAAAGGGAGCTGTTTTAGCAGTAGTGATAACATATATATGCTCTATTTATTTGCTTATATCTAACCTTGAGCCGAGAATAGAGACATTTATGATAACAGATATTATTTGCAGTTAGTTAGTTGTAGTAGCATAACTCTGTGGTATTGTAACTCATTCTGTAATTCATACTGTGGAAGCAGCCATGTTTGTTTTGATACAGAGTAGCTATGCCTCTGATTGGACAATCCACCTTTCAATCAAGTCTACACATCTTTGGTAAGTATTGGATATTAGACGTGTGTATTCTTGGCTGGCTAGGCAAGTGGTTTTGGTGCTCAAACTGCAAGAGATCAAATGCTTAAATCTTGTGATTTGAGTAAAATTAAACATTCTCTGTGAGTCTGAGCCGGGTCTTGAATTCCAGCGGTGCTGTGTGTATTCTTGAGTTCTTCAGCTCCTGGGGTTTGTGGAACCACAGTCAGCAGCTTCTCTCCGCCTCCTGCTATTGCCACCTGGCTGAGGCCGTTAACAGTGCAGGTTTGGGGTCATGGCTCGCTGACCCCAGCAGACAGCTCAAAGAGGTGTGATATGAGGCCTCCATGTGTGGCTCCCAACTCTGAATCACACTGCAGCCACGAACTCACACCTCCACAGAGGTGCATGATAACTGTCAGTCTGCACAAGCCAAGGTCAGGCCTGCAGCAGGCAAATGGACTGCGCATATACACAGGCTAAAGATATCGAAGAGAACGCAGCACTGCCAGTCAGAGGGATGCTGCTGCGAATTGCAGCATCTGTGTAAATGAATGGTAGAAAAGAACATTATGCTGCGTCACACTTCTACTGCAGCTGATATTCGTCTAATTGATGACTTTGTGCTACATTAATCCATTATGCATAATTTAACATGGATCAAGTCTCACATTACCATAATCAGCCATTGGATATTCTGCATAGTGTGACATGTGAGTGAAGAGCAGAGCTCAGGCTGACACGTCCTGACAGGGGAGGTGCCCCCCCACATGAACTGAGAGCCACCCTTAGTCCTCTCTCCTTAAAGCATAAAGACTGCAAAAGGACTGATGTTAAGATGTCAGATCGGTTTTGCTTTAGGCAAACACGAAGGGTCCGACTTGGGCATTTAGTGTTGATGCACTGGCACATTTGAATAAACAGGCACACAGTGAACAGCTTGGAGAGTCAGGGGTGTAGAGCTGCCTGCTTAGACGCTGCCGTTTGCAATCACTAAGCAGCTTTAGTGTCTCCTACCACAGTCCTGATTTAAAATTCATAAATGCTAATCCTTCATAATTTACAGTTTAAAAAGCAGCCCTGCTTACAGACCCTGTGGCCACAGCTCTGTCAGAGTAATTATACCAAGGAGCTGGGAATGGACTACTTGCAGAGACTTTCGACAGTCAAGGAAATCCCCCTCACTGGCACCAGACCCAATTACTCCAAATACCTAAACAGATTAGCAAGTCATTTTCCAGTTCAATCTGGACATAGGTGCCAAGTCGCTGTTCGACTTTAGTCAGGTGGGAAAATGGTATTAAAGTTAGGACATGGTCGCTCTTTATTAAGTGAAAAGTATGCCCAGGAATAATATTTGCCATTTGATTGAATGTGTTGCCCCATGCAGCCTTTGTCTTTTACAAGGTTACACTTTGGTGTTGGGGGTGATTTCTGGATTTACCCAATGTACAGATGTACATCCTCTGTCTGCCTGTCTGTTTTTGTCACTGATGAAATGATGTCCTTATTTGGGGAGGTGCCAGTTACCAAACCTGATTCTTTGTCCTTGTGAGGACAAAATGCATTAGTTTAGATGTAGATTATGTGTGATTCTTTCATCCAAGGTCACTAATAGAAATCCATTATCAAAATGGTCTGATTCTATTATAATGGCCCACAATGACACCACAAAAGCTTTGCGGGCACACTGAAAAAGCACTGCTTTACATGGGGAAGCTCTCAGTGCAAAATAGCTCATCCGTCTAAATGCATAATTTACAGGCAAAGTCAAATATTGATTTATTTCCATTACAGTGGGTTGAGCGAAGGCACATATGTAAAAGAAGACTGACATTAGCGGCAGCATGTGTTATAGAAATGCATAATACACACGGAGAGTGGAACTTTTTCATTGCATTTCTCAGTTGAATTACAAGGCTCTCATCACTTTTTCTTATAATGCAATTTATTCAAGCAACTACACCTGGTTGAATGAATATAAGAGTGAATAACTATCCACATATCTGTCTAGCCCTAAGACTAGTAGCTGAGTGTCCCCAGCCTAAATGTAATGGATGCCTGGAAATTATTGAAAGAAAACTAATGAAGCAACCATATCACTAGGTCACAACTTTATTTGTATAATGTAATAAGGCTTACTGGTCACAGCACATATCATTTACGCACTATCTGTTATACCCTGTTGGTATAGTTGATCTAACCTTGTGTCTTATAAAAATATTGGAAATGCAATTAATTTTAAAAGGGAAAATTACAAAAAGAAAATTGAGCGAGCACTATAGTGTTACTGCAACATCTGCTGGTAATTGAAAAGTATAGTATATGTTCAAATCATTTTCGTGGAAGGACTCTCTCACCTCCTACAAGGCCTGTGTCGCACGGCCGCACGTACACCTCCCAGTATATCTACTCCATTATACATTTTGTCAGGTTGGCGGTGCAGCAATTTCACATCCAAATAGGTCACACGCGTGATAAGAGTTTCATTATGGCACAAACAAATCAAAGGCAACAAGGAGCATCATTCACCGATTTCAATATTTCACCTGCTTTAATTTAGGTGTTCAACAAAGCAACGCGGAGCAGAGAGAAAGAGCGAGAAATAATGGAGAGGATGGGCAGAATATTTACACAAAAGAAAGCTGCAGTCCAAAGGATATTAGTTAATTTAGTGCTGTGTTAAAGCTTGTGTGTAGTGCAAGTTTGAAAAGAGAAAAAAAAACTAATCAAAACAGCAAACTGAGAAATGCCAAGCCCGCGGCCTGTTTTACACTTCAGTCTGACAATGTGATATTATTTTTGATTTATTTTAGCTTAGAAGCCAACTGCCATGATCAAAGCTCGATGTAGCCTATACTGAACCACTATGCATTTACATGGTGCATGCAAAAAGTCTCAAATCAAATCTGATTCATTAAGATATAGACTACACAGTAGTGCTGCCAAAATTGTAAAACTTCTAATTCAAGTTTGATCCTAAGGAAAGGGCTTGCTACTTGATACAGATCTTGATCTTGATCCACGAAATAATAGTATTTCTTTAAAAGTGCACTGTAATAAGTAATAAGATCTTCATAGGAATGTGCTTAAAGGAATGTCTGTGGACCCACCAGCAGAAAAAGTTACATAGGGTGCCTTTAATATTACCATGTGATCTTACGTTATAGTTCAGATGTAGATCAAATCCACTCAGGAAAAGCTCAACATTGTCCTTACTTATGTGATTTTTAGTAGCAATACCTAGTTTTCCTGTTTTTTAATATTTTTGATAACACTAATACACACAATAATGGAGACCTCCCTTTGCCCAAGCTATTGTGTTAAAGTCTCACAGGCAAACCTCCCCTGTGTCAAACTTTGAGGGCATATCTGCTGCTTATGGTGCCATGGTAGTAATTTGCTACAACCTTGATAATTTACCTTTTAACACAATGTAATACACTCACTGAAAGGTATTACACTTTGCCCACAGTGGAGCTGGTATGGGATCAGAAAGGCTCAGTGTAGCATGATTACAAACCAAACACAATTGTTGCTAAGGTCAGTGGTAGCAACGTGGGCCCAAAGTTCACTTTATAAAAGAAGGTTCCAATTCAAACTTTCTCTAAAATGTGATTGCGTCCGCTGTTGGGTTCTTGTTAAAAACACACACACAAACACACACGCACTTGAAATCAGTTCTGAGGATAAAAGCAAATAGCATTCACATTAACATTGGAAGTGGGCATTAGCACCTAGTAGTGTTCATTAGGGCTGCAACAATTAACGTTTTGAATATACAGATTATGAAACACAAACAGTAGCATTATTAAATTAAAATGTCAAAAAGAAGAAACATTTCTGCAGCAATTCAAAATTTTCATAAACAATACACTTAAAAACCAAAAGAAATCTGTCTTGTGTTGTTGTTTCATTATGTATTTGATTAAAAATTAGGGGTGTAACAATATCCAAGTCTCACAATATGATATCGTCACGGTATGAACCTCACGGTACAATATTTATTGCGATATCATGGGAAACCTCATGATATGGAGGAGAGGTTTACGATTAGGGATGTAACAATATCCAAATCTCTCAATACGATATTTTCACAATATACATCTCACGGTGAGATATTTATGAGATATTTTGTAGAGACTAAACAGCTAAAACTGTTAATATGCTATTTTGTTCCTCTTAAAATGCCTTGACAATACCTAATCCAAAGAACTAAGACTTAAAAGTGCTTAGAACTGTTATTTTTTCATGTAATCTACACTGAAATGAAGCAAAGGGTCATGGTCTATGTAGTTCGATCTGCCTTCCTCTCTGCACCATAACTCTTCATTTAAGCAAAGAGATTTGTAATTTGTTATATTGTGATGGTCCATGATATTATTGTGAGAACTTTGATGACATGATGTTTTGGTTATTGTTATATCCCTATTAAAAATGTATTTCACAATGTATAATAACTGATGACAATTTAAAGGCACACTGTGTAGCATTTCTAGTGGAGGGTTAAGGGTTCACCACATGCATGTCTCCATGGAAATATTATTGCTTTGACTAGAATGTTCCACAGTATAGATTAAACCTATCTATCACGAAGGAGACGAGCAGCTTATAGCACCACACTACATTACAGTTCAGTATTTCATCTGAGGAGAGTCGACCCTATTCACTGAAGGAATTACTGTATTTTTGAGCAATAGAAACACCTGTAATGAATAAATGCTAGCGCGATATATTTAATGTCATACCATGAAACATTCCAGAGATAGCAATAACATTTCCATGGAGATAAGCATATAGCTAGAAAAGTTGCGCAGTGCACCTTTAAATAACCGTTTGTTGCAGCCCTATAGTGTGCATACCCTCACCTGCTTGACCAAGTTCATACAGTTAGCACTCGTTCACGCTGTATTATTCTTATGTTTAAAAATCCAACTCTCCTCATTTTGGTTTACAGTTCAGCCAGTAGGCGCAGGCCATCCAGCGTAGCTCAGTGTGACTCTTCTAATGTAATTAGTCCATCTCTCTGGGAGGGTGTTTCCAGCTTTAAAACATATATGCCAAAGTAAACTGCAGTCACTTTGATGATAAAAGGGATAAAAAGGCAGCGATAAGGTGGAATGTGGAACCGGGCGGCGCTGACGGGAGCCAGCGGAGGTCTAATTGGATGAAGGAACCCTGGTGCAGGAGGTGTTGTTCCCTCCGAGTGCATAGACATTATGGAAACCTCCCACGCTGCTTTCACTTCATTATATTCATTTATTTTTCTGTTAAACTGATGGAGCCATGCACTGCCTCTCTTCCAACAGGTTGACAGTTTCAGTGTTCTGACATGGTGCTACAGACACACTTTGCTTTTGTCTGCATACAGTAGAAAGATTGTGAAATGATAGTGCAGTTTCTCACACTTAAGCCATTACATCAAGATCAACCTGAAATTTAATGTTATATAATATTATACAATGATTATACAGTGATTATACAGTGATTATACAGTGAATAACATTTATGTTTTTTATGAGCTTTAATTTAAAACAGGCTCCCATTTTAAAACTATAATGTATTACACTTACTGTTTGACATTTTGAAAAGAATTTAGCTTTTATCATTAATCTAGTGGTTCTGAAACTTTTCACCTAATGTAATGTCTATCTAAAAATGAACAGATCTAAACTTTAGTTAGGGCTAATCCATGGGTAACTACTAAGTACTTCTAACTAATGATATGCAGTTGACAAAAATAGATGCCACTACAGTGGTCCTTTGTTTATTGCAGGTGTTACATTCTAAAAATAACCCACAATAGGTGAAATCTGCGAAGTAGACAACTTTATATTTTACAATAATTATATCTGTTTTAAGGCTGTAAAACCCCTCACCACACACAGTCACGACAGTTACAACCCTTTTTGCATCCTTCTTAAAACTTCTTAAAACTTAAAAATGGCTGCTGTCATCCTTATGTTATTTTCCTCTTTATGTAACAAAACGAAGATTCATTTTTTCCGTAATGGAGCCCTACAGTGCAGAGTCCTGCACGGGTCCATTTTTGGAGACCCGCACCTGCCCACACCCGCACATTACAGCACCCGCCCGTTAACCTGACATTATATTAAACTTTTGAGCTGCATACGCCATGGACTGAACCAAGACTAAACCAGGACTAACCCAGGGCTAACCTAAGACTGATTCCAGGACTGAAGAGGAGGACTAAACCAGAACTGAACTAGGACTAAAATAGAAGTAACCCAGGACTAAATGAGGACTAAACCAGAACTGAACTGGGACTCACTGTCTGGACAGGCTCGGGGGAGACCGCAGGAGAAAGGACCGGCGCAGAGGTCTACCCGGCACTACCAGCCCGCATACCCACCTGTGAAATTCCAGAATGTTAAAACCTGCCTGTTTCAGCAACTATTTGCCCGACCCGGTGCAGGACTAGACTAGAGCCACGTAATTTCTACCTTCCTTCAGCATGTCCAGAACTCCAACTTTTGTGCGATGGTTAGCATCTTCCTTTGTCTTTTGGGTGCGACCACAGGAGCCTTTGTCGGTACAGAACGTTTCGTCGACATTGTGTGTTTTGTCGGGGAGAAATTTTTTTCAAAATCACGCTGCTAGCGATCGAACATTTATGTAAATTTGGCAGCTGAATGCAGTCTGTACACGGAGGAAATTGATTGACAATAGTCTACAGCCAATCAGGACGCAGGGGGAGGAACACAATGCACGTTCATACACTGTAAAAAAAAAGAATGCAAAATTGCCCTTAAAAAATCAGCGAAACAGTGAAATCGCGAAAGGTGAACCGCGATATAGCGGGGGATGACTGTATATAAAAATACTTCAACTGCAGAGGGCCTCACGCACCACAATTTGATAAACACTGCTTTAGTCACTCTTTGAACACCCCACTCAGTAATACAGTTTTATTGTTCACGCTTTCTCATGTCCCTTGAGACTTACTATATGTGAGGTAATCCCAAAAGGGGACATTAACATTTCTCTAGAGTGACCCAGTCCAGGAATAGTCCGGTCAACTCAGCCTCATGTCAGGACCTCCTCTTCTCCATGTTTGGTGTTTTGGCTTTCTCTTGTGACTATGACTGTGAGCACTAACTGATTTCCAAGTTTGGCTCCAACAATAGGCAGAGGATCAGAGGACTCCAGTAATGAGTTATGTGTCAGGTGCTCCAAATGAATGCGAGTATATGGCTGTGGAAATACCTCTGTGTGGCCCTAATCAGTCCTAAACAAGGGAGGAGAGAGAGGGAAAAGGCTTTCATTCCTGTAACTAATCATTTGCGGTTTCCTAATGCAGTCAGCCAACGCCAAAGGCAGAGACTAATAAACTGGGAGGCTGTGTAGATTTATAAATGATTAATTAAGGGCTCTCCCACGGGAACTACAGCTGCTATAAGCAAAAATATTAATTAGTCGAGATGAGACTTAAACTAACAGGAAAACATTGGAGAGGGAGCAGAGGGTTTATGGCTGTGGGACGACAGAGAGCCCTTCTGCTGTGCCAGAGCGGGTCAGTGCAGGGAGGAGGGGCCACACTAATGAAGCACTATTTTTACTTAAGTTATTGTGCAATACTGAAGAAGCAAACTCCTATTTCAGCCTCTGCTAAGGTGCTAATTAGCTAAATCCTTGATGAAGATATCATTCAACACAAAATGTTGCTTAAGTTTAATTAAAATGCAGAAAGTGAATATGTGGTGGTGTCAGGGTGCAGGTAAAGATATAAAGGAAACAGACGGACAAAACTGTACATTATTTCTTTGAATACGAATTTTTTACTGAGCTATCATTCATTTTTTATGTCAATATTGTTTTGTGACACTTCCTTTTCCGAACATTTACCAAACACTGCTGGCAGAGTTATAAGTGAGACAGTGCTCTATATGGGGAGTCTGTTGATGTCTTTGTGCAACTGAAACATATCTGTCCATACACTGAAAACACACCAATGACTTATACCTATTTTTCTTACACTTCTAGAACCATTATAGATGTAGTGTCACATTGTTTTTCAAAGTTCCCTAAGGTTTTACATGATAAGATGTTCTTACTTGCATGTTTTTTACACCTAACATGCACATGGTTGTTTTATTCTACCAGCCTGTAATACAGTGACAGGATAAAAAACTGTTTGGTTTGAATGCTTTGAGGTCTCTTCCAAATAAACATGATGGATACTCCAAATATGAATGACTTTGACTTTTGCTGAAACATTATATGAGGATGTAGTATTCATGCACTTTAAATTATGTATTGTTATTCTCTGATGTTTGTAATAAATGTGTTTTTAAGACGTTGACCTCAGGAAGAGCCATTGTCAAGGCAATGACTAATGGGAATCCTAATAATCAAACAAACAAACCATATAAAACACTTCAAATGCTGCTTGTTCTAATGTAAATATGACATTTACCATGTAATGCTGTACACATAATGGGATCAAAAATGCTCAGTGTGACCACAAGCCAATCAGTTGCTGCTATGATTGCTGCAAAATCAATTTTACAATCTGTGTCATTTCAACAGATGTCATATGAACTACTTTTTAACCCAAGTACTTTAACCATTGTTGTGTCATAAGGATTGGTGCAGCATTAGGACCTATCTGTTGGAATATCAATACAAAATTGATCACTCAATGACAAGTGTCCCATCCTCTTCACACAAAGTACTCACCTCTGTGGACTGAATACAGTTTTAGGATAATGAGGAGATAGACAGGGCAGCAGACAGACAGCCTGGTCCAGAGGATTGAGTTGTAAAAGGAAAGATGACTGAGTGAGTGAGAGGGCTGGGATTGAGACCGAAATGAGCTCTTCACTGTTGAAGTGCCTCAGAAACCCCTCACGCAGCGGCATTACCATCTCCGCTCCCTCTCCTCACAGCTGCCCTTCAGGGAGGTCTCTCGAGTCGCTCTTCTGCTTCTGTTCATGAATGTCAAGATGCCCAGTGTAAAGTCCTGCAGATTAAACTGGAAGTGTGGAGTTTATTCTGTGTTCAATTGAAAGAAAAGGTAAACTTCAATGTCACAATGCTCTCTTTTCACTGAGTGCTTTTCTTATTAACTGAAAACTCTGATCCATTTTCAGACGGAGTAAAAGAAACAGGTGATTTCAAAATTAGTTGATGAATTACTTGAAAGATCTTTTGTTGCCATGTTTTACATCTGAATAAATATTCTATAATCAGTTATGTTTATGTTGATGTTTGAAGGTCAGGTTAGCCTTTATTGTCTCTGTAAATACATTTTTAAAAATTCATCCTTCAGTGAAGCTGGAGCAACTTGGAGGAGCAGTGAGTGTAGCGCTCATCTCCAGATCTTAAGCTACCACAGTGTAACTTTTCTATAGAAGGGTACGCCACTTGTCTCCATAGAATGTTCCACAGTATGGCATTAAATATATCTGTCTTTATTGAGACAAATAAGTAGCATCACCATGCCAAGTTATAGGTAAAATATGTAGGGGCCCACTCACAATTATCATACCACTGAACAATAAAAAACACAGTGTCAACACAGAAAATATCATATAGGCACTTTCTGTGTAAAATGCCAAATAGATAGTTGAATGTCATATTGTGAAACATTCCAGACATAGGAATAAAATCTCCAAGGAGACAAGAAGGTGGCTGACCCTCCATTAGAAAAGTTGCACAGTGCACCTTTAAGGGCCAAACTGAGATTCATTCTTTGAGACTCATCAAATGAAAATAACACATGCATGTCTTGTGGCAGTTGAGGACCTGGGAAGCATGCAGAGCCACATTCTAACAGTATGTAAAAGTTTAATGACTTGACCGTCTTAAAGACCTTTCCAACACAAACTTGGCTTATTTAAACTGAGAATTTACTTCCACAATAAAGCAGATGCAACACAATAGGCCCACTGTGAATAGAGCCCTAAAGTGGCAGCACAGAAAACCGCATATAGGCGCTTTCTGTGCACTTTCTAAAGACTGTTTTTTGCAGTGCATCAGATGAAAAGAGTCTGAAATGAAAAATTAGAGCCAAGTAGACAGTTGAAGTGTGAGGCAGACATTCCTTTAAGCCTTTATAATTGACTCAGTGGAGGGCCCGGCGGTGGTGACGCGGAGGTGCTTCACAAGTCAATGCTCCCAGAATCCTGTGTCAAGGGTGAATACATGTTTTTCGATTTCATAAATAAATATTTCATCTAACTGTCAATGGCATGCATGTGGATGGAGAGGGGCCTTTCATGTCATGTTTCTGATTTTAGGATGAGATGTTGTTATGTGTGCAGGAAAATTGAGGCTACCAGAGGCTAAGAGCAGAGAGTGAGCTGTTACTTCTCCTGGTATGATTGCTGAGGGTGTCCATAAAAACTAGGGCGACGTTTGACAACAATTAGAGCTGCGGCGTGGAGCAGTGACAGACAGGCCAATATACAACACAAAGCACATTCTGGTCCCTAAACTTCACAGCAATTCACAAGTCCACACAGAAGAGAAGCCCATTACTTATAGGCAGGCTGGAGTGACACGACAGGGCATGGGCTGCTGGAGCTGTGCAAATACCCATAATAACACAACTTTATACCCCAGATTATAATTTATCTCAGAAATACACTTTCTAATACAGTTGTGAGGCGTTACTGCTGAAAGTGTGTTAACCAATGTTCTAATTAAGGTATGTTATGTGTAAAAACTTAGACAAATTTTATCGATCCACAAGGGAAATTATTTGGACACAGTAGCTCACACATCACAATATAATATAATAACAGCAGTATAAAAAAGTAATAATAAATTCAATATAAGTCGGAAAGAAGGAAATTACATGGAAAGACTGGATTTCCTACCTCGATCCCAGCTCTCATTGGTCTGCTTTGTTGCATCCAGTGATTTCTCAAGTCATATAAATGCATTCTTTCCCCTCCTTGATCAGGTTTCCAGCTCAGTCACAACTCCAGTCTGCACCATACATACAGTGCCATTGTAAATGGCTGCTACACTGGTGTTTTTAGAGATTGTTGAGGAAAACAGTCTTTCCTCTCATGTTCGTTAGTTCCTGCTTAGATAAGGAATACACTTGAAACAGAAATAAAGTCCAGATAATTTACTTGATCAAATATTAGAAAGCCATACTTGTACAAGGAGTCTGCGTTGGCATTCCCATGCAGAGACTCCATGTTTACGCCTATACTATGAGTTTTATACATAAACTGTAGTGGGAGGCTATGGTTTAGACTTTTTTGTAGACCTCTTTCTTGGTGTACAAGCTGGTCAGACCTCTTGGCACATTGCACAGTCCAATCAGACTCCATGTGGGTAACAGGCCATAACATCATCCCTATCAGAGTTTTAGTTTGCTATTAGATAGATTGCAATATCATGAATTTGTCTTGACATATATCTATGAATGTCACAGCTGTAATCGCCTTTATCTTCACACAACCTTGGTGCAATAATGAACTACAGCAGGGGTTGTACAAAATAGCTAAGCATAGTTATTTATCCCAACAAGATCTTATTTATTTCAATGAAATGTCACAAATCTGCAACAGCACTGCCTACCACTGCATCTGTTTGGTCACCTTTACAGTCTATCTGTCTCTCACCTTTATTAATTCCTCTCTTCTCTTTTTGTACAGGGGGGGATATTTTTGGAATAAGATAACAACTGGGTTTTACATCACTTTTATAGCATTCATAAACCTCTACATTGTTCCAAATAAGCTTAAAAGTAGCTAAACTGAACAAATAAATGTGTGTGAGAGTGACAGCACCAGGAGCAGTGTTAAAACAGCAGGCACTGTAAGTTAGATTTCTTGTGACTGAAAAAAAATTAGTAGTTTAACTCAACACTGGTCTTGAATGTCTGTTATCTTGGATTTGCCCCGCCTATGGCCCATAGTTGCTGCAGTATACTCTAACCACACAAACTCAGAAAAAGGCTGAATAAGGTGAAGTAATGGCTTCAGTAGACAACAAAGACACAGACCAAATTAAATCCTGTCTAGTTTCTCAAGGCAATTAAATGAAAATTGAATACATTTTGTTTTTATTGAGGTTGTTGGGAGTTCAAAAGGTTTGCAATAACTCTGCTGTATTCACTCTCACACAGACGTAGCGCCTCTTGTTTGTGTGTATCATAAACGTTTGTGGCTCCATTAAATTGCAGGTGGAAGCAATGACTTCAGGAGCTAAAAACAAATTTAGGCAATAATTGAAATGTAGCATAAAATTGCCCCTGCAAATAACCAAGAGCCATTATGAGCCAACACATGCTTCCCACCTAAGAAACTGTCCACACAAACATATGCACAGAGGAGGGGGACCTTTGAGAGCTCCACAATACAACATTTATCCACCAAATTAAAAATGGTGATTGATCCGTGGAATATTAACGGTCAACAATGTTTTTCATTAAGTTGAGAAGGGGAAGGTGGAGTAGGCTTTCCAGCAGAGGCAGGAGAAAATAGAGCAGTTTATTTAATGCTGATCGGGTACTGTAAAAAAGCCTGCGGAGAAATGTAAATACCAGCCTCCAATAACACGACAGCATACTAATCATATTTACAAACTATATTAAATCTGCCCATTGTGTGTTTGCTTTAACAAGAATAGGCTACCATGTAATTGTCATTGTAACTAGTGTTGGCTGATGGGGAAAAATGTAATGCTGTGATATAAGGGTTACTGTAGGATTATTATTACTACTTTATTATGAGACAGTATATGTTTATTAAAACAATTTGTCATGCAGAACAGGAATGGAGCATAGAGGCATTAAATCCTGGCTGGAGAAATGGGGTATATAGTAAAATGAATAGTGCAGGCCCGGGCTGACACTGGAGTGGGGGTAATAACACACTGCTTCCATTCATTTGACAATCATTTCCTGTTGGGCCTCACCATTAAACATACAGTACATGCGCTGGATTATTGAAATTGCCTTTTGTAACTGTAAGAGCATATCAAATGTGCCTGCATGTCTGTGGCTGTGTGTTTTAGTGGAAATGGTGTAGTTATAAGGCCACAGATACATTATGGTACAATCCATGTGTACTGATGCAATTGAGCCAACTGGACAACTTAGATTTTTAAGGGTAATGAATGCAAAGATGTAATCATGTTTGGGGACTAAAATATGATCTGCTACTAAAGATTGGTCCGATATTTGCACTTTTTAGCAAATCAAGCCATCAAGACTTTAAATCTCTTAACCAGGCTGACGCCATCTAGTGCCTCCGCTCAATTTTATTTCTTTTCAGCGACTAGGTCAGAAATCAGAATACACTAGATGGTTTGCAAAAACCCCGGAAGCGCAAGTTCGGACACCAGCCAATCAACGAAGAGCCATATATTCTGTGTTGACAATGATTCCTGAGATCGAGGATTTAAAGCCCGAACAAAGAAAATGTTTGGTGAATTTTATCAAGGGGAAAGACCTTGTTGCCCTTCTTCCTATGGGATTTAGGAGAAGCTTAACATACCAGTTAGCCCCGTTAGCAGCACAGTACATACGTAATGACCAAGTAGCAGCAATTGGTTAAATTATAAAAGTACACGCCTACGTCGAGTGAACGAAATCTAATGCTGCGAGGTCAGACTGTTTCTATGAAGTGAAACCAGCTGATGAATCAGGCTATAAATCTCTAGCACTGGCCAATATTTTGTTTTGGTCATCCTGCTGTCTAAAGAGTACACAAAAAACTTTATTTGAACACAAACACACATGCAAATAGATAACTGCTCTAAATGTGACACCATAGTCCTCTTGATGGCTGGTGGTAAAAAGGGACTGTAGGTGAGATTGTCGTAAATGAAAATTTGATAATTTGGCAAAAATCATCAAAATTGGCCCAGTGTATCGTCCCAAAAATATCAGAAGAGCTCATAGACTATCAGTTTCTCTCGTCTATAAATTGCAATTGGTATTGGCATCTAGCCTGATTCATCAGTTGGTTTCACTTCGTGGAAACCGTCTGACCTCGCAGTGTTAGAATTCATTCGCTCGACGATAGGTGAGTACTTTTTTATTTAACCAAGCGCTGATATTTGGTCGTGAGGTATATGATGCGCCGCTAACAGGTCTAACTGGTATATTAAGCTTTTCCCAAATCCCTTAGGAAGAAGGGCAATAAGGTCTTTCCCCTTGATAAAATTCACTAAACATCTTTGTTACAGCTTTAAATCCTCGATCTCAGGGATCTTTGCCAAGACAGAATGTATGACTCTTTGCTGATTGGCTGGGGCCCCGACTTGCACTTACGGGGTTCTTGCAAATTGTCTAGTGTATTCCAATTCCTGACCTAGTCGCTGGAGAGAAATGAAATTGTGCGGAGGCACTAGGTGGTGCCAGCCTGA
Source organism: Boleophthalmus pectinirostris (assembly GCF_026225935.1). Taxonomy (NCBI): domain Eukaryota; kingdom Metazoa; phylum Chordata; class Actinopteri; order Gobiiformes; family Gobiidae; genus Boleophthalmus; species Boleophthalmus pectinirostris. Next base: position 24,016,654 of record NW_026571140.1, read on the forward strand.
AAAAAAAAAAAAAAATCTGCTGATCTCTACTCAGTGTCATAGGTAGAGGTATTTTGCTTTAGAACTTGGTGCGATTTCCTGTGTTTTTGTACTTTCCTTCTCAACTCTTTTCCACAAAGTGCTGCTTAACTGATGTAAGTGGCCATGCTGTTCCGATCGCTTCCTCTGTGACTTTAATGACTTTTGCTTCTTGCTCAAAATATCTGTTTGCATTATTTATTTTACCTTTATTTAAGCAGGAGGTCCCATTGAAATTCAGAGACTCTTTTTCAAGAAAAACCTGGCCAAGGTAGCAGCCAACACATACAGTAAAATCACAAAATATCACATTATAAAATCATTTGCATAGCTCAAAAAAAACATACACATGTCTTGGTCACTGCACTAGCAAGTTTTTGCTTCAAGTTTATCCTTCACAGTACTGTAGAGAATGGATCTCCTTGTTAGCAGTGATCTGATGTTTTAGCCAGAGTCACTTCTGCACTTGTTGCTTGAAGCTGGATCTGAACTTTGTGGACTGAATGAAATCCTGGGCCAGACTACAGATAAAGCTTAATCTGAACACTTGAGTGCAAAGAAATAACAGAATAATTGTGACTGCGCAGTTTGCTAATAGATTTATAGTTAAAAAAAAAAAAGCTGTGGGTGAGGTGTAAATTTAAATTCCAGAATTTGGGGAAAATAATCAAAATCAAACCTACATATCGATCCTAAAATATCGGCAGAGCTTTTCAGCTGTTTCTCTGGATTTTATTGCTCAATCTCTATCTGCAACATGAATTGCAACATTAGTATTTTTATTAAATAGGTGTGTAAGGACACCTGGGGGCACACAAGAATTGTTTTTCTGTTACCACAAACAATGGTGGATCTATTCAAATGAATCACTTTTTTCTTGACATTTTGTTAACTCTGCAGACACTTTTTAAACTGGTTTTCTTCAGTGACCTCAGTTTGAACCTCAGGAGTTTCTGCTGAAGTCTGGGATTCAGAGTGTCTTGTGGCTTTAAGCAGCTACTGAATTGTGTCTGATCAGTTTATTGTTACTGCGGCAGCCTTCCTCTGTATTTCTATGAGAGGTGAGTGGTCACTGAAATAATACTGAATTCAACCAATGCCATTGGAAAAATCCTCCTCAGTAACTCTCCAGTCCGTGACTCTGTAAGTATTGTGTTGTGTTTTTGAATTTTCTGCACAGCAGTTATTCCAACAAAGCTACAGTCTTCGAAGAGTCGTTTCCTTATTCCCCAGGAAACACAAATAAACCAGTGCTGCCCTTTAATTCTGGGATAATTAAAAAATAAGCCTGAGCTCACATGACTGGGCTGGTTCTGCCTTAGCAGCAGGACGTCAGACACACTCAAGTTACTCATCACTTTTAGTGCAGATCTTCTTGCAGAGTCTTTTAGTCATGTGAATAAATGTGATATCTACCGTTATAAAGCATCTACTGCCTTGAATGAACATAGCTGAATAGAACCCCATTGGAACAACCAGATCCAATGTGACTTTAACTTTAAATTCCAGGCCATTTTTGTGAAATTGCTTTTGCTCTGACCTCTCCAAACTAAAATGATAGCCATTATTGAACCCTCATTTGCATCTACACAACTTTGGGGGTTTTGTATGGTAACACCCTATAGTTCTACCGACAGGTGTCAGAATCACTGTATGTCTGGGAAGTATTTACAGTGCACTTTGGATATAAAAAATTATTTTGCTCATCCTAGCCTAAATTTTTTTTCCTTAAAATTAAGGCGTAGAAAGCTGCAGTAGATAGCTGGGGACTGAAACACCCAAAATTTCAGTTGAAAACAATGTTGACCGCTCACATTTCAAATTTGATGAAAATATCTATAAAAATCTGTTTATGGAAAAGCATAACCATACACCCTCGTGTCCAACTCCTCAATGGCTGTAAGGGAAAAGCATCACTAAGCATGTGCAATGTAATTGGTTGATTCTACATCTGGGAAAGTGGGGCGTAAACTTTCAACGTTCTGTAGCAGTTATTTGCTCTCGGAGGCTTCAGTAACCCACAAACCCCACTTTATTGGCCAACCTAAGTGTCAGTCAGATGCTAACACTTGTGTTTAGCATAGAGCAGCAAAGTTGGTATTATCCGAAGTTTATTATCACTGAAATCGCCAAAAGAAATGCAAAAAAATGTGAGGGATCACTTCTCACATTTGGAATACCTTCCTGCAACATACCAACATGGAGGATCAAACTTATCTATTTTTTGGAAATTTTTTTGTTACTGGTTTATATTCTTTGGACCTGTATGGACCAAATGAGAGCAACTTTCTGAGGATATGTTGATGTTTGACAGAACCTGAGCCTTCAAAGGTAACAAAAGTTTATTTCTTCCATTTGCTTTTCTGTAAAACGGCTTGTCCTGTCAGCTCTGTGGTGCATATTCGAAAAGACTGCAGTAAAGTAAGGGGAAGGGCCCGTTGGCGGGCCGTCAACTCCTTCTCATTAACATTTAACAGTTTATACATGGCACATTATTGTTATTATTAAACACAAACTGGTGGATATACTGATGTGACAATCCTTAGTATATCCCCTGCCTGGACTATAGCTGGGGTTAAAAGGGCCCAGCTCTATTCTACCGGGGTATCTCTAGGGCAATTCATATCACCTCAGGCCAGATTATATCCTCATGATAACATTTTCAACTTTTTTTTTTCCTAAGGTATGTTTTCTCTGGTAAGTTAAATAATAGTTGTATTCAGGCCTCATGGTGGTTTAAAATTGCAGTGCTGTCAAAACTGAATCTGGGGTATACATATAGCTGCCTGAGGACAGATAATCAATAATAATAATCAAATAATCAATAATCATAATCAAACATTATAGTATTTCTACAAATTAGATTTTATAGCCAAGTTAAAAGCAATAAATGGCAAAAAGTGTCATGAGATGTTCAAAGGGCACATTTGATAAAAAAAATAGACTATATCTAAATAGCAGGTATTACACAAAATTGACTTTTTGGAGAGTTTTTTTTTTTATGATGTTCTCTCATCAAAACATGCCTGAAGTGGTTTTATATGTGATACATGCATGTTTGACTAATCTTGGGATCTCTTCTGGACACCATATGGGGTTTTGTACATGGCTTAGCCAAAAGCAGGAAACGAAACAATACACAATATCAAAAAGTTGCTCACAAAACAAGCATAAAAAGAAAATGTAATCAACCTTATATAAGATATTAGTTTAAATGTATTACTTTATATTAGTGTTAAGCCTACAGAAATAATTATATATTATTTAGCAGGTAAATCTAAGGAAAAACATTTCATATTCTATTAAATGTTAATTACTATTTGGGGGCCCAGTGTGATCTTTGCATTGATAGAGGGGCCATGGCACGGAACACTTTGGTAATTATTGGATTAGAGAAATATTGCATTATATCAAACTACTGAACCAGTATTTGGTTTAGTATTTAGAGTTTTATCTTTTATGCAACAATAGAATCTTTTGTTTGTGTTTTAGATTAGAGCAGTGGTTCTGAAAGTGAGGTCCAGGGCCCCCTAATCAACCTGAGATATTAGTTTAAATCTATTGCTTTATAGTAGTATTAAGCCTACAGGCATATTGTTTAACATATAAACCTAAGGAAAAAAACATGACATATTATATTAAATGTACCGTAAATTATTATTTGGGGGCCCTGTGTGATCTTTGCATTGATAGGGGGCCTTGGCACAGAACACTTTAGGAGTGGCTGTACGACACCTTCACAAAACTGATGTGAGGTAGTGTAGTTTCATTGGTGTGATGCACACTGATTGTGTTGTGATGACACTCTGATGGGGGAGTGGGGTCTAAACTAATTAAACATTTTAATATGTTGTTTTTGGCGAATAGATAATTTTCAAAACAATAAAAGGTAACATTATGATCTAATTATGTTATGTGTTACCAATTAATAGTGTAATGTACTCCTCCCCACCCTTTTTAATAGATTTTTTATTTATTTATTTTTTGTGTGTGTGCAGACCTTTATAGACAGGACAACTTATTTTATTCAGAAACATTTCAGTATTTCCACAGGATCAGTGCACATGAGTGTATTGTTGTGTTGTTTTTGTGCTGCTTCTTGGCCAGGTCATCATTGTAAATAAGATGTGCTCAGATGTCAACCTGGAACACAAATGATTAAATAAATAAGTAAATAAATACATGTAGGTGTCATTAAGGTAAATTAAGACATGAGATTGACATATAGAGGGGTATATTCTGGCTCAGAGAGGTATAGTCTTAGTAGTAGTACTTGACCACCCCAGGTATACTCTGGCCTAGGACGGGTTACCACCGGTATACTGTGACCTAGGACAGGTTACCTCAGATATACTCTGGCCTAAGCCAAACGATATCCGGGTTAGTGTGGGCAGGGTTCATCTGGGCTGTTACACCGGGATATACAGGAGACATAATGTTACATTAGCATTACACACTCAGTGTCATTTCTGACAAAATCACTGGCACAAAGTGACAGTAATCAAATGGACAATTAGTTTTTAAGAAAGGTTGTGTCCCTCCCATCTCCGGCTCAGCCCTCATCAGTGCACTGTGCCGTCCACACAAAGCCTCTCATGGCCACATTAATGCAGCTAATTACCATGTCAATCACCGCTAATGCTTATTAATTGCCCTCGGAAAGGGGCTATTTCCAAGCCCAAGTGTAGGCTCTAAAAGCCCTGTGAAAGGCTGCTGTAGGCTGGGTTATGAGCGGGGCCATGTTTTAGCTCTAGTGCTGGCATTAGTCAATCTGCTGTCCAGATGTCTTCTACAGGTGACAGCTGCAATGGCCTAACAAGCAAATTAATCATGGAGCTTTTGTGGCGCTTCATTTTAGGGAAACTCATTTCGTTTCATAAAAGCCTTCATCTTGTGTGAAAAATGACAAATTGTAAGCGTGGAGTGATGTGGAGGAGCGGGCGGTCGGTTCATTTCTGTGGAGTGTGCCTGCAAGGTACGGAACAATATAAGAGACAGATACAGAACTGGGCCAGAACCAGCTACAAGTGAAGAACACACTGGCCTCATGGGCTCTACTGTACACACCACGGCCCCATTCAAGAACATAGACTCTCATTCAATGTGGATATTTTTGGGTGTTCTATTTTTGTTTATATATTATATATATGTTATGAGATAATGGTCCATATTAAAAAAAGATCCCTAATTATTGGTGTACTTTGTATCATGTCCGTGCTTGAGACTGTCCATGTTCCATGCTTAGGACAGGCTCTATGGTTAGAGCACATGTGCACCAAGCTGAAGGGGCCAGAATCTGTTGTTTGTTATGTAGGCACAACACTTCACCCCTTTTGTAACTTAGTTTAAATGTGGTGTCAGAAACTTGCTGTGGTCAGAGGAGCCTTGCTCCTGTCAGTCTGCCTCAGGACAGGTGTGGCTACCACCACATTAGCTTCCACCACTGAGTATGGCGTGAGCGAATAATGAATACAGAGTGGCACTTTGAGAGGCTTTGACAATCCTGTAAAGCACAGTTCTAAGTGTTATTATTATTATTAACACAAAGAGTACTCTGTCTTTGCGGCTGGAATGCAGAAGCTTTCATTACTTTTTGAAGTGGATGCATCAAGGCTAACACAGGTCAACCTACATTAGAAATGGCTGGGGTAATGGACTTTGTTATAATAGGTTTTGACTGCAAGAACCAAACATTCAAATGCAAATCACTGCCATAAAGGTATTTTAAACAAAACTACAGGAAAAATGACAATTGCAGCCCAGAACCAAGGAATTAAACTTTGGGGATTTAAAAGCTGCAGAAAGTCATTAATACAAAAAATGAGATAAATCCTTGAAAGCCATCCAACAAAAACGTGTAATTATGATTGTGCGGAGAAAAGAAAGGAGAGCAGGGAGGCAAGAGGATTACACCCATTCACAACAGAGCCACGTCCTGTTTATTTCCAACCATTTGTTCAAAGAAATTTAGGGGTGGTTCCTCCCTGGTATACTCTGGCCTAGGACAGGTTACCCCTGGGTAACTCTGATCGGGGCTAAACTATATCACTTAAATCATCTCTTTTTTATGTGTTTTTTTTTTGGTGTCCGTATTTCTTTTATTTTATATCCATATATCCCCTATTTTATGTACCAGACAATAGTTCTTAAGAATATTTGCCAAAAGTCACAACCTTCACTTGTCTCCATGTGTTCCAGAGTGTTTCTGTTTTCATGTAATGCAGGTGGAGTGCTGCCACCAAGAAGTTACAGGGTGTTGCTTTAAAGGCAAAATCTGTTGTGAGAATGAGTTGCGTAGAGAACTTGTAGCAAGAGGGACAAGTGTCTTCTGACCCAAAGTCACCAGGACACAGACTGAGATAGGGCCCACCTCTGCCTCCATGCTCCCACAGGCAGATAGGCTCTTATCAATGGGCTGTGCATATGTTTCCAATAGTTGATGCACATTCAGTCTAAAAAGTTGTGTCTTTTTCTTGCATTGAAAACTCAACCAAAATGTAGAGGCTTATATCAACACACACAAAATAAATCAAACTTCAAACTTTGTCTATCAGCGATTACAAATACAGAGACAAGCCTATACAGAGACTCGGACACCACACACACTCCCCTCCCTCTGGGGACGAGGAGCTAATTAGCACCAAAAGCATTTATTTATCACAGATAAACTGTCAAACAATCTCTCTGGCACGTCCCCAATGGAAATAAGAGCTACTCATTAGTTTGTTCAATTAAGCTTTCTTTTCCCTCAGCACTGTAGGCTCCCCACGCAGCATGGCCACGAGAATACTGCCTTTAAACTTGTTTTTCCTTACTTTGACTAACTCCAGTGGATACATTCAGTGTCCTTTATGTCTCAATCATACCAATCTTTGTGAGAGTTAATCTCATTTTGCTCTTGATCTATCATTATGTATTTTGAAGTATATTTCTATAGATCTGCAAGGGTACACGTGTATTTAGCACGCCGTACACAATTTTATGATGGTAGGGTAAAGCTTATATTCACAGAAAGAATGCATATTAATCAAGGTTTCTTTATGTATTTATTTTTTCAGCAATGAAATCAACTGTAATTGAATAAATGCAAGATAGATACGTTGTGATATTGTGGAACATCCCCGGCAAGACAACATCTCCATGAGGATGAGCAAGTGGCAGACCTTCCACCAGAAAAGTTATACCTTTTTTACATCTTGTAAGTACATAGATAGATACTTTAATGATAATGGATCTCGAAAGATGCTTTGTACAGACATACTGTAATAGGGCTATAAAAATATCATAATAATGAACAGTATACAGTATATTGCCACAACTTAGCCATGCAGCCACTGCATATGTAAATAAATATGTCATTTAATAACAATGCTAACTCTTATGCAGTCAGTTTAGGTGTTTTCAGGAACTGATGCATTGGTAAAAACAACAGAGGACAACAATCATCAACATTGCATGGAGGTAAACTTCTGTGGCCTGCTGATGAATCCTTTTTGCAGCTTTTCCTCTGGCCTGAGTTTCTATCCCCTTAAGACAGTATTGCCGAGACACCAGTAGAGGCAATATTTGGCCCATTCCATCACTCTAATTCACTCCCTGCACATCCATATTTCATCCGGCCTCGACTTTAATGAAAGCCATGGCAACTTCACCACCAGCAGAGTCTCTAAGCGCACGCTCTGAACGAGTAAAAAATCATAAATAAGGACGTTGGCCTTCGTACAAAACAATATGAGAGGGAATGGAGTTGTGTGGATTGTGACTACAGGGAGGCGGTCTGGCTATCTCTCCTCCCCAGTCTCCACTTTTCCTCCAAATTACCCCCCACTCTCCTTTGACAGCACAAGTGAACAAGTGCCTGTTTATCACGACGCCCTTCACAAGACATTAGCAGGTCTCATGTGCATGTGCTTTTATCTCGCACTGACCTGAATATGCGCACGTTTTTAGTGAGTCTCGGCTGTGTTTTTGATGGAAGTCTGTGGGCTGCACTAAGCTGAGTGACACTGCAGCTAAGAGCCAGCAGTGGAAGTAAGGGCCCCTTTATACAGATGGCAATATTGTCACATGGTTGGATTTAGAGGTGGGCGATGAATAAGTACATTTTGATACGTTATTTAGGTGATATTTTAATAACGCAGTATTAATATGTTAAAATGTGACTGTAGTTGTCTTCAACTCTAGCGCAAAATGTAAAATATTCCATTATACATTTGTTTGAGATATTATATGTTTGTTTTTGTTTTTTTGTTGCTTTTTACAGTAATATTAATAGTTTTGTTTACAGACCATATACTCACATATATCAGTGGCTCTCGAACATTTCACACCAACCACCAACAAAGAAAAGATTTTGCTTCCTGAGTGCCACTAGATTATAATCAAGTGTAGTGTATAACTGGACTATTCCTGGTGTAATCTAGGGCTAAATCAGTTCTAAAAATGGACTGCATAACTTCTGCTATAGTTTTATAGAAGAAATTATCCAAGGGAGGACAAATTGAGAGTGAATAAAATGAACCCTAAACTAGGCAAACCCATGTAATGAGGAGCTGTCCATTTCCTGAAGAAGCTCGTGTACCACTGGTGGTACCTGAACCACAGTTTGAGAAACACTACTTTATGCTATATTTTATATATATATTGCATATAAACATTTGTGATATTATCATAAAAAATATGTCTCTCTTAACTTATGGGAGTATTAATTGCAATTGATTATATTTTAAGCATGAATTATTTTATTAATTCATTTAATTCAATCCAAAACCAGTGATGGGAAAAATACTTTGAGAATGTATTTAGGGTTAGGGTTAGGGTACAAAATACTGAATACCTGCTTTAAAATGTATTTTGTAACATATTCTGATACATGGACCAACCAGAGTACTGTATTTTGAATACTTAGACTACTTTTAGATGTGTAACTTAGTGTAAAGAAACATCAAAGATTAAAAACAACTTTATATTTGTCTTACTGTTTGTTATGCATTTTCTATCACTAACCAGAGAAGGAAAAATCACACAGGCACTCACCACAAGAGAAAATGTATCTATTTTTGTCACTAGTTATGTGTAATTTGAAGCCTAAATTGTGTGATCAAGTACCACCATGCATTCTTTTGATTTTAGAAAAGTAATTGTATTCTGAATACCACCAAATGAAAATGCAACTGTACCAGAATTATTGTTACAGTTACTCAAAATTAGTATTCAGAATACTTATTGTTGATGCATGTGTTTAGTTACTTGCAAACACTGTCCAAAACACAGTATTTAAAGATAATGCATGTGCATGTGTGAAGTGACTGGAATATAATAAGTAAATGTTTTGATTAGGAGAGGCGACCTAAAGAGGCTGTTTCCAGATGAAGAGGAGAATGCTGCACATGCCCTGCAGCGCTCACTTTCGCCGCCTCAGCACTAGGTACTCACTGAGCAGATAAAGGCCTCACTACACTAATCAACATATACAGTAATACAACATCATTTCTGCCAGATAGCACCACAAGAATCAGCCCAAATTATTTTAAGTTTTGTTAATTACTTTTGCAGCCTGAAGCCGTTCGACAGCAGCTCACACTTCAGAAGTTTACTCTCACTCAGTCATATTAGCTGACGTAGAATTCAGGCACTTATCATGCAGACCAGCTTTATGAGGCATCCCTTTTTATCTGTGCACCTCCGTTTGATCACATGGCTCTAAATGAGGATTCTGCTTTACACTTTTCCTTTAAAACATCAGCCTAGAACCCGATCTCAATGAGGCATTTATGAAGGATTTTATGTTTCTAATTATCTCAATCCATTATATTAGGAACATTCAGTGGTCCTCAGCAATCTCTACAAGTAACCACATAAAAGATACTTTAAACTCAAGGGTAATATATATCGCAAAATGGTAAAAATGTTGTTCACGTAAATGCACGCCTAAACACCTACTTTGTACTAGAAGCAATATTGACTTCTTTTTTAGCTCTAATGTTGTGAATAAGCAGATTGTTATGTATTAGGTAACATAGTCACCAAAGCCCTATTATTCAATGATGTGTCTTCTCACAAATACACTGATCCAAAATGTCCCAGTGTATCCCCTGACTGGACCTGCGTCTGCAGACACAGCTCCGCTCTTGACAAAGCTGTTAATGTTGTGCAAAGAATGTGCAAATTGCTGAAACAAGCCTGAGTGTGGGCAGAAAACACTTGTGGTACTTAGAACCAGCGATGGAACAAATTTGGTCAAATTGGTAAAGTGCCCAAAGGGAGGAGGGAGATGTTCCACAGAAAACCAATTCCAAGCTTGGGTGAGCTCAGGATTGTTTGGAAACTCTCCAATCTGGGAGGCAGCATAGAATTGCGTGTCAGGCAGAGACTGTTAAATAAGATTAGAATAAAGAGCCAGAAAGCAGCGCAGGTAGCTCACAGGATGGCCTTGTAACATGGCTGCGCTCCTGGCATTCATCACCAGCAGCAGAGAAACATTTCTGGAGCAATTACACAGGGCGCTATGTAAATCCAGTGGACAGCAGAAACAACATTATGACTTCTGTTTAGAGCAACTTGAGTTTCCTGCTTAGATTTGTTCCTCGAAGCACCAATTAGGCTCGGCCTTCTGCTGCAATAGTTGAAAAGCCGGCGATGGATATGTCATGGGACGGTATGATCAAAGCGGAGAAGAGAGTATATCATTCAGTTTCATATTTATTAGCCTCCAGGAGACGAGTACTTCAGCATGTAAATGAAGCCTCGTCCAAAAGGAGTCTTAATCATGCAGCATAACAAAGACACTCATATCAAATGAGTGGACACATTAAGGTCTTTTCATGCTTGTGCAATGACAGACAAGGATATTAAAGTGATTTTATGTATCAGGATTATTTATACATTTTCTCCTCCATATTGCAGCTATAAAAGTATTTACTCTGCTGTTGTGTAAGTATGAGTAGCACATCTAAATACGTCTTTAATACACAAAACCATTTTAGCAAAAGATGTGGTGGGCAAGTGTAAATGTTTTTTTTGTTTTTTGTTTTTTTGAATGCATCCGTTTACTCTTTTTAGTATCCCACCACCGACCAGCCTTACTGCGAGTTGGAAAGTTGTTTTATAATGTTCTTCCTTTTATAGCTTACCTTACAATTGATGCAACATGAATATGAAATTCCTTGTCAGAATATAAATATGTGTTCAAAATATGTTGATTAAGTTGCAAACTGCTAATTTTGTGATCTTATTGTAAAAAGGTTACTGTATCTGTAACTGTAGTTAGGCTGATATAGCTTTTCAGTTTGACACTTGATCATTGATTGCTGATAGTATTTGAAATCGTTCTAGGCATTTTAATATTACTGAATCGGGACCCATATTGACACTCTATTTGGACTTCACTTTCTGTGTATTTCGGCAGCATGTCATGTCATTGTTCCCCAATAGAAGAGGTGAACTCCTTTTTAAAGATGGAATTAACAGGCCACCTTGTGTCCTGTGTCTCATCCTGTGCCTTGACTGAGACAGATGGAGCAGGTGAATCACAGCAGCTGAGTGGAGAGCCCTGCTGACAGCACATTAGAGCCTCTGCAATGAACTGTCACCAACGCGGGGCCAAAGTAAAGTTTGATCATACGTGGCTGCTGTCCTGTCACACATCCTTAAAAGCAAATGGGGCCTAAGTGCTGCGCGCCTCTCAATGAGTCCACCATGACAGTTAGAGCTGGAGTACAGAGAGAGGGAGAGAGAGAGAGAGAGGGAGGACAGTGCCTATCCATCGCCCCACCTGCACACGGACAGTCTGGGGAGAGGGGTAGAGAGGGAGTGAGAAGGGGAGAAAGAGAGGTAGAGGCAAAGAGGGAGAAGGAGAGGTGGCAAAGAGAGAGATTGGGAGGGGGATATAGACAAGGGGTAGAGAGAGAAAAAGAGAGGGGTGAGAGAAACAGAGAGAAGGGGGAAGAGAAAGAAATAGACAAAGAGGGGTAGAGAGAGAGAGGAGTAGAGAGAGAGTGATGGAGGTATAGAGGCAAAGAGGGAGTAAGAAGAGAAAGAGAGAGAGAGAGACAAGAAAACAGAAAGAGAGTGACAGAGAAAGAGAAAAGGAGAGGGAGACACACACACCCAGAGAGAGCAAGAGAGAGAGAGAGAGAGAGGTGCCACTTCTCCAGTTGGCGCTCGGGCCCTGCTGTAAGTGCATGTGACACAGTGTCAGTCTTCCACATCATCACCAGGACCATTAACAACCAGCAGCAGCTTTTGCACTCTGTGAAGAAGGGTCAAACTGGCAACTGGTTTTACTCTGCACACAGGACTACGTACTGTAAACTGTGGGTAATTAGGAGATTAGCCAGAATGTGATTATAATTTCAGTGTTATCGTGGCAATCTATATTAGACTGTTTGACTTTGTTACTATATTGTTTTGAATTTTCAATTAGAAATTACGTTTTTGTTTGACGAAGTCTCACAAAGGAAACAAATGACATAGAAGTGAGTGTTTTGTGACCTTAATACTAGTTGCAGTTGTAGTGATGAGTTAAGCCCTGTTTACCACAGCGCAAACCTCTCTTTCCTCCATTAGGCCCAGTGTTCAGGCCTGTCCCACTGTTCCACCGTAGCACTTCAGAGCAGGGCCCAGTCCCATATACTGTAAAACGCACTTTCACCTGCCTCCCAGTGGGCTCCAGGACTTTATCTACAATGCAAAACAAGCACCAATGAACAGGGATAGAATGCACAAACAACTAAATATTCTGACTTCAAATTGCACTTTGGTGTTCAAGTCCATTTTGACTGGTAGGTGGTAGCTGTCTTTACAAATGGAATGTTTTACACATTTAAAAATTTACCAGATGGGTGAATAAAGCATGTACATTGTATGTGGATTACGGCATTAAAAATGTAAAGATTTAGAGAGGTCTTTGAGTGTCCCAGTGTGCCGCTTTCATACACTCCGTTTTGTATTGACCATTTAAGTAATGCCCGGGAGGTTTACTTAAGAACACAATAAAGATGTTTGAAACAAAGGAGCTTTTCCTCACACTCTACCTTTAGCATCAGTACTCTGTGCACAGACAGGAGCAGGCTCTAAAGGCAGGTGCACCAGCACAGGCGACCATTAGGAGCAATTTAAGTGCATGAAAGTCGTGTCTGACAGGAGCACTCTCATGGACACATGCCATTATATCCTCCAAATGTGATCCTGCCACTGCAGGTTAGATCATTTTACCTCTAACTCTGCCACTTAGCTGCTCCATAGGAAAGGCCTGCTCTATTGTCATTGACCAAGCTAGCATATCAAACACATGTCAACTGAGAACAAAATATATTTATACAGTATATATTTATGTTATTGTGTAACATTGTTGTCAGAGGTCTATTTAGAGAAATGATCCCATTTGAAGACAGTTGGGCTCCTCTTTTGAAATAAAATGCCTTTTTAAAAACTCTACAGTTCACCAAAATGGGAGGGAAAGGGAAATACTTTCATACCTACAGCATCGCCACAGTTCAGATGACAATTATGACAGCCTAGGTTTAATCATAGAATCGGGCAGTTCATTTTCTCAATGTCAACATGAAACCTTGTCAAAAAATGAATTCTGTCTTTCTCTCCAGAGATAAGCAGGCTCCAGTGCACTGGGCTCATTCAGAGAAAAAAACTTGCAGGTCACAAGGCAGCGACTTGCATGTTTTCTTATTTTTTCACCTCCCCGCTCTATCCTCCCCCTCTCCTTTTTTCTGAAAACCACCCAAGAAGAGATTAATCATGAAGGGAAAACTCAACTTCACCCTCTAGCTGCAGGTCACAGTGCTTATTTCGTGTGGAATTGGCTTTCGGAAAGCAGAAGGCCTGCCCGGGGGGCAGGGACCTGATATGAGAGGAATTTGAGAATGAAGCAGAGGGGATTGATTAGCCCACTTCATATCCCACACTCCGTAAGCACAGTCCAGCTGCAATCTAACACACCGCTGAGCTGAATAGACAAGAGAAATTGGATTCCTTCCTAATATTTAACCTTCAAGTCAGCTCTAACAGCTGTTGATGGGCTGCTCTCCCAGGTAGTTACAAGAGGACTTTTACACGTTACATAGAGAGCGAATAGAAAAGTGGGAATGTGATGACTTTTCTGTAGGTTATTCAATTACTCTGGTGCAAAGAGCAGCTAGGCCATTGAAGCACATCATCTGCATGCACCTGCACTGAGGGCTTTAATTTTACACCTCTCCTCCTGTGAACAGGCTGAGAGGCTGTGTGGGCTCGCACACACGCAAAACTCACACAAAGAGCAATTAAGGCCATACAAGCCAGTGTGCTGCTAATGCATGGATTATATACACACATAATGAGACATAATGACTGACTTTGATATTGGCTGCTGGAGTAGAACTATTCCTGATCTAAAGCCTAAAGACATTTGAAAAGGCCATGCTATTTGCTATTTAGTAAATCTCCATTCATGCACAGATGTGAGAACAAATCAACATGACTGCACTTCTTCAACGGTCAGCATTTAGGTCTCTTTAGTCGCATGGTTGACTCATTAAGTGATATTATGGTTACACTATACATCTGTGAATATTTTCTGATTTATCCTATTGACATGTGCTTTTTCAATTGGAACCATGCAGTTTGTAAAGTATAAAGTGCTGCTCATTTGAATGCACGTACAAGTGAATCTATTGTGATAATGATGTGCTTAATCTGTAGAATCTGTTTCATTAGAAGCGTCACACATTTTTTATTTGCACGTTATTCTTGAGCTACAGCAATGCCTCAAGATGTGAAACCTTTTATTTCCCAAGGAGAGACCTATACCCACTGTCTAACGATTATGTAGTTTAACCAAATAGCACAATCTACTACTGATAAAGACATTGCCAATATGCCCTGCAGCAGTGAAGCAGGGTCTGTGAAAAGAAAGATGAAAAATGCAAATAAGTGCAATGAGTTTGGATCAATCAATACTAAAATAAAATAATTGTTAGCCTTTGACCTCAAAGCTCAACACATTGTAAACTAAACAATTAAAGTAAAGTTTTACAAGATTTTAGTGGTCCGTCCCAAATTTAGGTCAGTTCCTACAGCATGTTGCATATTTCAGGCACAAGAAGGCAATCCAATAAAGTGGCCCGGTGCAAATCTATAGACAAATGATGCTTCACATTCAATTACTGTGAGAATTTTATCTTTTCATTCTACTGATTTTGTCAATTAAACTATACTGTGTTTCATCCATCTGTTCCTGGCATTAATGGGAGCAGGTTTATTAGGTGAAAATGTACAAAAAGGAGAAGAAAGAATGCACCAGACTACATGGGTGGATATCTAGTGGATAATTAGTAAACAATCTTTGTTCTGTTGGATGTGGTTGAAATAATGTTCATTATCTAAAATACCAAAGCACACATATGTCTTGCCTTGGTCAAAATGATTTGAGTGAGGAATAAACCATTTGGATTTGATTACCCAATAGACAAATGCTTTGTCTTAAAATAAGAAGTAATATGGCAACATCTTGAAACAAGTATAATAATATAGATCCTTCCAGCAAATAAACTGGTCAAACCAAATTAAATGTTAATGTTAATATAATTTTTCTTGAATTATTTTGAAGTGATAATCATGTGGTAAAAGAGAGTTAATAAACTAATTTCCAGTGAAAATATTTCATCTTGTAAATAGTGGCTGAAAACTTATTTTTGCTAAAGTTATTGCATTGTTTGATTTGCCCAAGCCCAAGAGACGCAGTGTGACAAAAAGCACTTGTTTGGCAAATACAAAACTGGGTTCTGACTTGGGCTGTGACTGTGCCCACCCTCACCCAGAGACCTGCTCCATTTGCATTGTAGGTCTCCTGATGCCAGCCAACCCAGTCTGAAGGGACAGAGCCCAAAGACGGCATGGCAACGCTTGTACATAAATTAGCCTATTCCCCCATCCCAAATCGCATACTGATGCTCCAAGTCGCGCTCCTTATTTTGCACTGCAGTTCATTCGCTCAGTTCCAGACAACACAACAGTTTCATTATGCAGTAATATTACACTATGATCTGGGGGTAAGATACACTGTGTCAATAATAATGTATTTGATTTATAAAACATTTGTTTAGACGCTCAAAGACGCTTTACAGTGCATTATTCATTCATTTCAGACTTGGTCCTGGTAGGGGATGCTTGTAGCCACAGATGCTTTGGGGTAGACTTACAAAAGTGAAGCTGCCAACAAGCACCATAGGTGCTGTTGTGTTGTGGTCAAATTCAAATATGATTGTTTTCAGTGAGTGTCATTCCAGAGTGATAAATGTGTAGAACAGGAGCCAGGATACTTACCACCACCAAGTGGAAACATTCTGACCACAGCAGGCCACCAGAAAAAAAACTGGTCTGAGGGACGCTGAATTGACTCAAATAATTATAGGCAGTACATCATCAAATGCAAGTTCTACCGCCATAACATACCTCAGTAACAATAATTGTGTAATATATAGACATAAATTTCATGTTCCAAGCCTTATTAAAGGTACGTGGCTCTGTCAAAGCTATGTAAAATGCATCCATCTGAATAACTCACTGTATTAACCAGTCGGTGGCACTCTACTTCAAATATGTTTTAATGTAGCACTTAGAAAGGCTTGTCGAGCTAATGCATTAATCATTCTGACCATTGTCAACTAGCATGCCTTACACTACTTTAGACATTATAGAATTATACTTTAATATAGTTCTGTATAGGGCAGATTTCTGTTTAATGGCTAAAAAAGTGTTGGAGAGAAAGCCTGTATCTCCACTGCCAATGGCTTATTGCTCTCAGGTCAAAAGGTGTCACTCTACAAAGTGACTCTAGCCTTGACCAAGACAGTAGTTTACTGAATGTGTGACGCGTAGCACTTTATTTAGTTTGAACATTTGTACAGTCGTATCCTGGTTGAATTAGTCTTTTATCTTTTTTTCTAGAGAGCAGTGTGTTGGGGGCAAGTGATCTAAGCACAGAGACTACAGAATCACTCCCACCAATCTGTTCTTCTAATAGAGAGTGTGAAGACAGATGACCGCAGTGATGCTTTCAAAGGGCCTCCTCATCGCTCCACACACACTCAGTCCTGCCTGGTACACCACACACACAATCATTAATGTAACCTTCCCAAGGAACCATATGCCCATGGCACTTTCCCATTGTCTAATTAAATATTATTCTGAGACTCTTTTAAATACAACTTCACCCAAATGTACAATCTCATTTTTCTGTTGCTTGTGTGCATGATATAAGACATCAAGTCAATAATTTATTAAATTACTTTTCCCATTCATTTTCTTATATCTATAATTGATCTCTCCAGTTGAAATCCTGTTGTTCCTTTTACTGAGCCAGTCTGCGTAGAGGCGCGTGACATAACTGTGAACAGGCTTGGACCCTGTGGCCTATATGGACAAAGAGAAAACGCACATCACAAAAACACGGATGAAGTAATGCACGCAACATGTTAGAATACCTAGCCCTACAGGGGATCTATAGCAGTTACATTTCAGTGTTAGACTTGGACAAACTCTATTGATCCACAAGGGACATTACTTGAGAAGTAGCTCACACACTACATTGTTATTGATACAGTATAAACATGCATGCTAGGCAGGAGATACAGTGCAAAAATGAACTGGTGATATGACATAGGGTTATTTATTAGGGTGAGATGTTGTAGTTGTATGGTGTAAATATAGTCCCGTCATATTCACTGGGAGAGAAGCGCTAAAGGAGTCTGTTGAGAAGGTGCTCCTCCTGTTGGCAAATATGACATCCAAGTGATGCTATAATCTGAGCACTTCATAATACAATACCTTAAATATCAAATACCTTAAGTTATGAAGTATAAGGCACACAGTTATAAATAGTATTATATTATACAAGGATGTTGATGTATGGAGGAATATAAAAATCACCCAAATCAAAGTCATGAAGTGGTCACTGTTATTTTTCTTAACACGAAAAAGAAAGTCAATTGGAGAAGATTATGGTATTGGCTGAATTTTGTCCAACATAAAAAATAAGAAAAAAGTAAGCATTTTTAAGCTGTTATAAATGATTCAGGCTTATATCCCAATATCACTGCATAATGTTTCCCTTTGCTGTATCTGTAGTTGAGAGATGATAGGACATCTCGCCAGGTGCCAAGTGGCAAAAAAAAAAAAAAAAAAAAAAGCTGTTTAAACAAAAGGTTATGGGTACTTCCTTATCTCCAGCCCTCTTGACAACACAAGGTCACTACAACATTGTTCGTCCTCAATGTCTGAGGAATTCTGTAGCATATTTTTTCATATAAGTTAACCCCTACTTTGAGGTTACAGCTATGTAGGCCTGTCTCAATAACAATTGAATCACTAGTTATTCCTACAAAAACAGTGGGATAAATGAGAGTACTTAATGATAATGAAACTACTTATTGCAACTGATGTAATCGCAAAAAACAAAATCATCACAAATTTTTCATTAAAATCATGAGCTGCATTAAATAAATTGATGCAATAATAATTAGCCATATATACAAATTTAAGATACTACGGTAAAATCCTCCAGCTAAAGCAATCCTGACCAAGACTAGCATAGGAGATTCTGAGCACTGAACTGCAGTAGTTGCCTGCTCCTGGCAGACTGCAGATCCTCAGCAGCATTGAAGAGTGGGTCAAATGCAGAAACCAACTTTCCCTATCTAACAATAAAAGGCTACCCTTAATGTCTCAGCTATTTATAATACAAAAATCTAACTATTTAAGATTTTCAATTACATATTTACAAGTCAGCACTTACATGACCCTGAAAAGCATTATGGATTCCCAGTCACCCATGTGTAAAGATGTTACCTCAGCAGTCTAGCCAATTAAACTCTAATTGTGAGTTCACCTAAATTCTTGACTCTTATAGACTGCATTGAATCTCATGCATCTTTTAAGTTTATTGGCATCTGCAGCCCCCCACTGGCTCCCAGGGGCCCAGTGCATAGGAGGCCCCTGCTGTGTGTCTGGGCCTAGACCTGAAATGTCACTTGCCTCAAAGCCCCCCTCCTCCTCCCCCTCCTCCCCACGTAGTCCTTCTGAACACATGTCTAACCTTTGTAAGTGCTCCCACTGATACAATACTATTGAGGGAGACAGAGGAGAGCCTGGATGGAGTGGTCAGGCAAAACGTTCACTGGAGGTGAAAGGAAAATTAACTATGAATTGATTTTACTGATGGTGTCTCTGCAGGGGGCGGAAATATGACCTGATTATGGACTTATTTAGACATACTTGGACCAATTATTTTTACATATATTTCAGCAGAATCTATTTATATTATGGCTTCATGATGACATTAAATTAATCATTTGTACAATGTAGTAAATATGTATTCTTAAATCTGAACTTAACTAATGTAACTTAAGTGGGTCCTTTATAATATAATAATCTTTATTTATAGAGCACATTTAAAATAATGTTTAAAAGTGCACTTTGCATTGTAGACAGCGGAGATCAAACAACATAAAGAAGCCATAATAAAATACAATACAAACTAAAGGACAGTCATTCCATGGTACATTGCTTTAAGAATTATAATTAGTCTTAATAATTCCATTTTGTATCAATGTATGATTTTTCAGTAAACCCACAATTACTATATGAAATGGCAACATTCAGTGAAGTAACCTTTCCTCAAACATACCACTGAACTCTTCTCTAGTTCAAATGAACCCACAACTTAAGCCTCACCTCCGAATGAGACAGGCTCGACAAGTTCATGTGAGGCTCATCTCCCTGTGGCCAGCATTAGGGAGCAGATGATTAAATATTTACATAAGTCCATTTTCCATCATTTCAAAATTCAAGTCTAGCATCAGAAAACCATTTCCTCTCTATAATTACAATTTCCTTCTAATACGATATTTACAATGAAATCTCCTCATCTTTGAATTTCTGACTGATTATTTCACCCCATCACAGCAGGTATCCCACAGAAATGAGTTTATGAAATGGGAGCTTAAGTAATGGGGGCCTTTTGACCTGTGCTGCAGCCTCATTACTTAATGTCAAAGTAAAGCTGAGCATTTGTGACAAGCATGTACAGTGCAGGAGGATCACAGGAAGCACTAGTTTGTTTCACTTTTCTCCCAAAAGCCCGTTGTGCTGTTGAAATGTTGTGTACAGACATCAAACGCTCTGGAAGCTTTCTCCCACAATGATCTGATGCCATCCAGAGTACAACAGCCTGACATGCCGCTCATTATTCATGGCTCTCTCATTATCTTTCACAGGGACCAACAGTGCATCTTTGTTGTGGTAAGTGAACAATGAGATCTTCTAAGTTGAGTTTCAAACATGCTCGCAGAAATGGTTCCTCTGAGGAGGCAGTGGAGGAGGATGCATCTCCTGCTGCTCTGGTGTAAGCAGACATGGATAAATATTTGCACTGCAGTTACACTATCACACAGAATCACTGTACGGAGTGTGAGGCTTGTGACTTTCTGTTTAGTCCTGCTCATAGCTTTGAACCTTTGACCTAAATAAAAATGTCTCTTTATCATATAATCCCATCTTAACCATAGCCAGTTCAAAGGTGCACTATGTAACTTTTTTGTTCCAGTATGGCATTAAACACATCTATCTTTCTTTTATCTAATTGCACATGCGTTCTTATTGCTCCTTTAAAGTAGATTGAAAAGTTTGTATTTGCTGTGAATAGTGTCACCTCTCCTCAACAGTGTGGCCAAAGCTCCAGGTCAAAGCCTGGTCTCATCAGATCTCAGAAGCTAAACCAGAATGGGTCTGGTTAGTACTTGGATGGGAGACCACTAGGATGTCCAGGTGCCACAGTTGGGCGTCAGTTGCAAAAACTACCGATGTGTCCTTAGGCACTTCACTCACCTTGCTTAATAACAATGTGGCATATATGTGGTGGTGATCTGAGGGTCCGATGGCACAGATTGATAGCCTCACTTTTGTCATTCTGCCCCAGGACAGCTGTGACTACAACAGTAGCAGTACTGAATGTGGAGTGAATGTATAAAGCACCATAATTTACTTTGGGTGTCTAGAAAGGCGCTGTATAAAACCAGTGATTACTTACTTACAGATTTGACTGATAAATTAACTTGGTGTCACCTGCTTGTTTTCATGAAGATGGACAGGTTTGATTTAATACTGCAATACTCACCAAAATAGTTGGAAAAATGCAGAAAGGTGCACCTTTATGACATATCAGCATCAACATTTCCAAAGATTTGACTGATTATCTCTATTGAGTCTCTTTTCTTTTCAGATTACAATACACTCCATGTATCCACAGTCATCTGTCTTTTCCAGGTTCCAAGTCAAAGCCCCAGGAAGAAGTCAGCCATCCTGTTGGTTCTTGTATATTTTACATTTCTAAATAAACTCAACAAATGTGGGATATATAGTGTTTCATGCAATCTTCCATGGTGTCTGTTTTTATTTGGAGCATAATTTTATTTGGCATTAGACTTGAAAATTGACTTGAAATTTGATTAAAAAACAGAGTCATCGGGAGGCGTTTCAATCCGAAAGGCCCCTGTGTGATTTGATTAGGTCTTCAAACAGGTGGACTACATAAGGGCACAAATGATATTGGTTTGCCGGAGAGCGGGCCTAAAGTTGTTGTTGAGTGAATTTCTGCTTACCCAGTGCACTCTGGCCCCGTACTGCCTGTGTTTTACCATCGCACACATCCATCACACAGTCAAGAATCATATCAATACTTGCCCATTTCCCCATTTGGGCCAAGCTGAGTAGATCAATTCATTTAAAAGGAGCCACGGCCAGACATCCGTTTTAGAGATTAGAACATATATTGGCTAGTCATCTGACGGAGGGTTGAAGGTTCATTAAGTCAATGGAATCCTTAATCAATAGACAAACTTTAGCTGCAGGCTTTTATGGCAGCGTTTCTGTGTATCTAGTTACACTCATGAGTCACCAAGCACAGAGCGTTTTAAATTGTGTTACTGCACTTTGGCTTTTGTGCTTGGTTGACTAATCTATATGAGAGGTTATTTCTGTCATGTTGTACAATGGTGTCCTTATATCAAAGGCTTTTCAAAATAAAGCTTGATGCAACATTAAAACATCATTGTAATACTGATAGTTTGCACTGAAATTAAGACATATTACAGTTCAATAAATCAAACTAAGTAAAATGTTAGTCAAATAGAGGGAGGAGGGTGCACACCTCTATAGCAATAACAGCAGTAATCTAATCTATAGCAGCACAGGATACAGGACAATAAAAGACCAAGTTTAAGGATATACTAACAGATATTAACACTAACTATAAGTGGTTTGAGCAAATAACTGCTACAATACAACAGCTACCATACATAGGCCTATGCATACATTTTTCAGAGGCTTCTTCTTATACCTGTGGCGTTGCGTATAAAACCAAGTACTGAGTAGAGCCCAACCGATATGGATTTTGCTGTGGCCGATATGAACCCGATCTAATGGGAGTTGGAGCTGCCGATAGCCGATATAATCGCCGATATATTTAGTGATGTAAAAATTCACTGTAAATGTTGAATTGTTTAAAAAACTTAGGTTTGGCTCTGGTGGATTTTAAATTGGGTTTATTTAGGCAACAATTATTGTTTTTCTGCCTCTTTACATCATATTTACAGACAGTAGGTTGGCTTAATGGCATTTTTGCATCACATTCTAGACACTAGTGATGGTATTCCAGTTCTTTTTAGAGAACCGGCTCTTTTGGCTCGGCTCACTAAAAGCTGCTGGTTCTTTTGGCTCCCAAGCGGCTCTTCAGATTGTTTTGTTGCAAGCAGGTCTAAAGCACGTCTAAAGCAGGACTGAACCAGGACTGAAAAAGGACTAAACCGGGACTTATTTATTTTATGCTAAACTACAGCCAAATATGCTCGTTTTTTTTTTTTTTTTTTCTATCCTATGTACACGCAAATTTGTCAAAGTTTCGTTTTCAGCCGTCAAACCACGAGTCTGCACGCAGCGTGAAGAGAAAAAAAGTGAGAGAAAGAGAAAACACGGCTCCCAATATGGATCAGGCTCCCGTCGTTCGCTTCAAAGAGCCGGATCTAAGAGTCATTTCGTTCGCGACGGACCCATAACTAGTAAAGAAACTAGCGCTATTAGCCTTTAGCCGTAAATACGTGCGCGCCGCGGTAATTAATTATATGCGCAAATGTCATAATTCACACGTCTATTCACAGCTCATTTACATATCAGTGCTGGTCCAGTAACAAATATACGGCCAATATAGTCACTTTACAACAGACCAATAGAAAACAGCCTGTTTATGTGCGGGAGCTACAGCAGCTAACCCATAACAAATGACCAAAACTAGCCTCAAAGTCGACATATTATCAACACTCACCGCTCACAGGCTCCTCCTCACATCACAAATCTGCACTAATAAATGTCCTTTTAATTCAGACTCAAACCGATTGTCCGTAAAAAGAAAATAATCTCAACGTTTGGATCTGTGTCTGCGGATGTAAACAAACACACGTGAGTGACGCGACTCTGTGGTGTGTGGTGCGGACACACACACACAGACAAATGACACCGCAGATAAATACTGATGTGGAGCCACATATTAGGACATTTATCTGTCTGTAAATTGGATTAAATGAACATAATGGAGAGAGTCTAAGATTTTTAACGACGTATCACATGCCCACGTGAAATATCGGCCCCTATCAGCAGTATATCGGCCGATAGCCGATATGCTTCCAGGTGCCCATATTGGCCGATAATATCGGCCAACCGATATATCGGTCGGGCTCTAGTACTGAGTATTGGTACTGGTGAAAAAAAGGCAAAAGATGCTGTGTACCTGATAGCTGCTGCTGCCCCAGTGTTACAGTGCTTTGCTCTGTGTTTGTGTGTGTGCACATGTGTATATGTGAACGGTATGCATCATTGTGGGGACACAATCACATCATAGGGACCTGTTTAACTTATGGAGACAATAAACAGGTGCCCATGATGTAAATCCTATAGATCAACAACATGGTTTAAAGTTCAAATATGGGTTAAAATAGGTTAAGGTTAGGGTTTAGGTTACGGTTAGGCAAGTAGTGACTATGGTTAAGATTAGGATCAGTTTTCAGGAACAAAATGTAAGTTAATGTAATGTCCCCAAAGAGCATGGAAACCCAACATGTGTGCGTGTGCACATGCGCTCGTGTGTCCAGTGTCCACTGTGTCCTGTATAAGTCTCATTATAGTCACATCAAAGGGGCTTGAGCTTGAGAACAGCAGAAGCTCTTTTCAGCTACTCCTCCTCTAATCTCAAAGGTCACTTTACTCATTCAAATATATCACTCTGCTGCCAGCTGTTAAAGCGCTCATGACTTTACAAAGTTGCACATAGTGTGTTTCTGTATTTTTCAATTGTTTGCTGCTTTATTGTAAACACAATTGACCTTTGCATTTAACCCATTCTTTAATTGATGCATCTGGGTAACCTGTCAGAAACAATACAGAAAGAGGGACCCAGGACCCCCATCTGCAGATCTCCAGATATCAGGAGTTTGCTTGTTGCAAATTTGGCACTGAAATGCTCCACCCTAACCCATGATTCAAACCCAGGATCTTCTACTGTCAGGCAAGAAAAAAAAAATTGTCTCAATTACTTTGTAAACTACAAAATAACATTAGCTAAATGACTGCATAATTTCATTTTGTTTTGATGGTGCATAGGCCTTTAAGAAAATTGGTTTCTATAGATTTGTCGAGGCACAAGTACAGTGTGAGTCAAACCTCTTTTCATAATGTTTAAAATGGCACGGACACTTTATGTGGTGGATGTAGTTTTCATTCTTTAAATGACACAGTGAGTGGACAATGATGGTGGCAGTTAATAACAGTGCGGTGCCAACAGCAGTTCCCGGGGATCTGACTAGCTGTTCTGCACTCTATATTGGCCTGTTCTTCAAGTGCAGAAAAAAGCGCAACCTAGATGAGAATTTTTTGCTTCAGTGGCTATTGAAAGATGAGGCAATAAACTGCTAAACTTGAGTAATCACACACTCCCCCGGGAATCTCTCAAATGGGGATGGTCAAAAAGCTTGAAATTTGAGCCCCGTCGCCACAGCCTGAGCTTTAACATTTGATGAGATTCATTATTGTGGCCAACTGAATACAAGTGTCTACTGATTACTGCGGCCGCCATTTAAAGTTCCCACCAGTGTGCGTTTCAGCGGCACAGCGTCAATAGGATTAAAATCTCAATTCAGTCCAGTCAATTCTCCAGTAACAAGATTTCATTAAGAGTAGACAGGGAGGAAAATGGAGTGGAAAGCACTGAAACAGCTGGACTATAAATTATAAAAATGCGCTTTCTGCTAACTGAACACACCTTCAGCTTGCACATGCATTATTATTTAATGTTCAGAGGAGCTAGTTTTATGTAAATGAGAGTCTCTCCTATTCTCTTCTCAATGCCAGGTATTTCCAAACCAAGCAAAGGGAGAGATTATGCAAACCAATTAACATATGAAAATAACGTATTAATATACTGTCTCTGAACTGTATCCAATCAGTTCCTTTTCACTGGCGTGTGTACAAAACAATTAAAATTAAATTTATACTGCTTTTCCCTAACATATTCCGCGGCAAATGGAATTGGTGAAACAAATGCTGACAAAAGTTTTACAGGCCTCTGTTCTTCCTTAAAGGCACACCGACTTTAAGAATATTTATAAGATGGCACTAATAAATTCAACTCTTTGTTTCTCCCTAATGATGTGTGCATCGGAGACAAAGCACTGAAATCCATAGCAGTAGCCAGGTGCTAATGAATGGCTTACATTATGCTGTCCGCTAATTACTACTGCACCATAAATAAAACACAAGACAATCAATTAGTGTAGACGTTTGTTTGTTAGTCATGGGCACAGGGTCCTCCAGGCCAAGGCTCTACTATAGGCCTCATATCTCCATGGGGGTCATTTAAACATGGACGTGTGCAGAGAAATCACATTTACACTTTCAGGCATGGCTTCACAAAAAAATCACAAAACCACTTTGATGGAGTTGAGAAATGTGCAGAAATTGTGAGCACTTTGCAATTTAATTAGGCACTGAATGCAAACAACCACTTTTGTTTCCATGTATTTTAACATAGCCAATCTCTCCTCCGCCCCAGCTCCTCGTCTGTCAGACACGTGTGTGATCTGAACCAGAGCGGTGCATTAACACTGCATGTGGAGCACACTAACTGAATGATCTCAGCATTATGTGGCCTCTGGCCCGGCCTATCTGCGCACTTTGATGCATAATTCCTGCATTAATGTAATTTACATTTTAACACAGTCCCAAAAGTAAAGTGATTAGTGGATAGTTATCTCCTATAATGTGCCAAGAGGAGCCACATGTCACATGTGCTCACAGGGACAAGAGTCACAGACTGGCCTGGTACAGTATCATGGCCATAAGGAAGGTCAAATAACTCCCCCCACACAGAGTATACTTCCTACAAATTCTGCAGAGTGAATGATCCACTAAACACAGCACTTAAAGTAAAGTTTATCTGGAGGATAAAAATGGGTGTTTTGATCTTTGTTCAATACAGGTAGTTAAATGTTATGTTTGAACTTAAATTCTGAATTGTCATGTGTCTGTCATCAGATTTTTGTTTGTTTTTGTTTTTTCTGACTGAACAAATTAAAGCCCACATTGATGATAGAAGTGCTTAAATAAGTGCAACAGCGTTATAGTCCCATGATGCAATGCTCCCAGTGGTTACATCTGCTCCATTCTTTCATGTGCTCCATTGTTGGGTGGAAGCTGTCACATTAGAAGGAGCGTGGTGCTTCTTCCCACCCCCAGGTTGGCCTGTTTTCCCTGTGCAGCAGTTGGCAGGGTGGCAGGCCCATACAAAGGAGCGTGCACCGGGAGCACCGAGGGGAGCACCGTTAGAAGCAAAACAGTTTGGGAATTAAGGTCATTAATTTTCCACTTTCAAGGGCTGCCACACAGACTGAGATAAAGTCAGCATAAATATTCCGCTGAAGTTTCCCCTGTTTTTCTCCTCTCCCCATTTTCATCGGCAGCCCATTTATCTCCATGCTGTCAATTAGAGGCAAAAGCAAAGAACTAATTAGGAACTGTGCAATTTTAATTAGCTGTTTTGATAATTAAACTAATTGGTTCCCTTGTGTTTCTGCAATGTGTGCTGAGAACTTTTTTGATATCTGGGCAGCAGATTTCCCATCCGCTAGTTAATTAGTCACTTTTGCATTAAAAAGGAGCCTTCCTTAATAGCCTTAATTTGCAGTTGAAAGGAGAATCTACCATCAATAATTTGTGTAATTGGTAACCGTTTGATTGTAATTTAGAGGCACGGCCGGACAGCTCTGCATGTCTAATTCCTAATGACTAGGATTAAAGTTGGATTAACTGTTTGGGAAGGGATTCACTCTCCTCTCTACCCCCCAAATGACACCTTGTCTTTATGTGATTGGTCATGAAATTCAAATTGACTAGTTTTGTTTTTTGTTTTTTTTCTTAATTCTTCCTATACGATGAGCTTGTCCAGATACATAAATACATCTACACACATGAATTAAAACAATAAAACAGGGTTTCAGTTTACTAATGCCCTGCTGTTACACTCTCCCCTCTTGTGGGGAATCATATCTGAAAACGGCCACTAGGAGGAGCAGCACTGAAACCTAAGTGCAGACAGTGAATAGAACCTTATTGACTCCAAGGCTTTTAGTCATTTGCATCAGTTGGGTACAATGTACGTGTATATCAGAAACATGTGAAGTAAATGCATTAATGTCAATATGTCCACACATCATTGTCTCATACTTGTGTACAGGTTCTGTGTGCATTTTAATATAGTCAAAGGTCCCCTATAACAACGTGGGGCATTGTCACTTTTCTGATTAAAAAGCCCTGTTCATGTGACTTAGGCAGAATACAATTAAGGGACAAGGCTCTAAAAGCCTATTGCACATAAAAGGAGCACTCTGACTGAGCCTCGCCTGTAAATATCATGTTTGATATGGGCTTTTAATCTGCTTAGCCATTCTCAACTATAGAATAGGCTCATCCCTTTGCTCAAACCTCTGTCCAATGGCTGGGCCCGAGGACCAATGGGAACACAACACTAGTGTGCTATCTGATTAGGTAGGGTTAATTACAGAGCACTGTTTTGTAGTGGCTGCATTTGAGAGCCGCCCATAAATAGATGGGCATGGCTAATGCATGCCCAGAAATGAATTTTAATTAACTGTGTGTAAGACAGGCGCACTTAGGAGTGTGTGTCCTGGATGTACTGACCTGCTATGGGCCAGAGGGGGGCAAGATGACAGCAAAGGCACTGAGGCCTGATGAGAGCAGTGTTACCTGTACACACACAAATACAAATACACAGTGAGCAAGTCCTCTGTGTTCTCACATTATGATACCTGAACACTACAGAAAGTGTGTAACAGCATATTTTTCCTTGCCTTTTCCAGCTGCATTTCATGTCTCCACACATCCAAGTGTCAAATGCCCATTTCAAGTTGATACCGTTTCCTCAGTTTTCTGTGTGATTGGATTAATTATGTGTCAGTCACTTTGCTAGAGGTCAGTGGACATACATTCTTGGTCATAAGTCATCAATCTCTGTGACCATGGAGATGAAAAGTCAAGCATGTCAGCCACAGAGCTGGACAGAGAGGGATCAGACCATTGATTTCAGGGCCAACCCAATCTCAGCAGCAGCCTGTTCCCCTAACTGAAATTATCCCCATGGGCCATATACAGTCCACCTAATACTAATATGATATGTGTTTCATTTGAAGCCTATAACAGTATTTTAAGGGCATGTTTCACTTTGTCTATTTGTTCAGACCATTTGTATTTGTATTTTGCTTGTTATTTGAAAGCTGTATAGTCACACTTGCCAAATATGTAACTCTGTTTTTTAGCTCCAACATTTGATTTTCAAAATATTTTTTTTATTATTTCACAATTCCTAGTTTCCACTATTGTCCGCTGAACTTATTGTGAGTTGATTTGTGTAAAGGAAAACGGCATGTCTAACAGTCAGATGTTATGAGTTACCATGTAGGGGCAATGCTTTGGATAAGTAGCACTAATGATAATGTAGGACTCAAATATGTGGTGCACACAGTGACAGAAGGCAGGGACAGACTGAGTAAGCTCACACCAGCCAGACAGCCTGCTGGCGGCTGATGAACCCGCATCACTGTAGCTTCTCTCCACTCCTCTCCACTCTCCTAAATGGCTAATCTTTGTTGGATCTCACCCTTAATTGGTTAACAGTCTCCGCAGGGCAAGTGAAAGTGGTGCTATTTAGGGCTGCACCATGGAACAGAAACACTTTCATCTTGGCAATAACAGGCAACAATTATATTACCAGATTCGAAAGAGAACCTTTCTATCTCGCCACTAATCAAAAACGCAGCCCATCTGTTGTGCTGTCTCTTTTGAAACGACTGTTTATCTGCGCCGCGTATGATAACTGGGTCTGGACACTAATTAACTGCTCAACAGACCGCAATTAGATTCTATTTCTATTAAATTCAACCAAAAAGTCGCTAGGAAAAAAAAACTGCGCTTGTATTTTATGTTTACTCCAACTGGTGGACCAGCATCACTCTTTCTCTATGCCGCTCTCTCTCCAATCGCTCTCCCTCACATGCACGCTCACTGCTCGTGCGTCAATACAAGCTATTAGTGCATATGCGCGCGCCACCACCTCTCCTGCACGCGCGCATAGACTGTCAGGAAGACACACACGTTACGCACACGCTTTCCCTTAGCTGTGCTTTTGTGTTTTGTCAGAATTAATGAGAAAAGTTCCCTTGCCCTAGGGGTAATTAGTGTCCTTGGAGTTAAATAAGCTAATACTTAGACACCTCTGGCACAAGCAAT
Source organism: Boleophthalmus pectinirostris (assembly GCF_026225935.1). Taxonomy (NCBI): domain Eukaryota; kingdom Metazoa; phylum Chordata; class Actinopteri; order Gobiiformes; family Gobiidae; genus Boleophthalmus; species Boleophthalmus pectinirostris. The sequence continues at coordinate 24,046,570 of NW_026571140.1, forward strand.
TATGTTTGTGTATTGAATAATTGATTCAAAGAGGGGGGAAGGGCTGCTAATCAGATCTGAGCATAATGAATTGATTTAATTAACAGGGGAATCCGAGGCTCGGTGGAAACTGCGCACATTTATTCAGTAGCAGCAGCAGCAGTGGCAGCAGTAGCACGGGCGAACACATAGAGCAGGACGAAAGAGGGAAGGAGACACACGCTTTTAGCACTTGTCACATTTGCAATTGGATTTGTTGTGAGTACAGTTGGCTGTTCGGGAGCAAATGAGAACCAGAGAGCAGCGAATTAACTGCGAGAGAGTCGTTTGAGTCTGTTGCGTCCGCGCGCCGCCGACACTGTTGTAGCTACATTTATATCGCTTTACATTGTTTTGCCTTTTCTTTTTCACTCGCATGGAATTGATCAAGAGCCAGCAGCGCGGTTATACGGCTGTGTGTTTGACTTCGCCAGGGTTCGTTCCGTGGCGTGCGTCGCTCTAGATCTATCGCATGAATTATTGTTGATAGTAAGAGGAAGGGAAAACGTGCACACGCCAGATCTTTACATTTTTCCTCGGTGTTGGTTGGCTGATCGAGGCGTAGTCTAGTAGTCAGCCAGCCGCGCGTTTCAAAGCCATTTCCAGGAGCAGCGTAGAGCGGAGCGAGAGGACCACGGATCGCCCGGGGAAGGACTCCTCGTTCCTCAGGACGATGGTGCTGGACAAGGAAGAGGGTGAGTAACGCACCGTGACAGTGGACACGTGGAGGCGCACTGACATTTTAGCACATTTTAGCACATTTTTACGTGTTTTAGGCACAGTGGTCTCACGTGAGTTCAGTTTGACTGTGTGGTGCATGTGTTTTCTTTTCCCTCGCTTCTTCTTCTACGTCTTTTGTAAAGTTCACGGGCAGCTTTTGACATCACTACGGGATGGGAGAGGACAGCACTGCTTTTAACTTGATTGCAAATTATGGGCAGCGCAAGGACCATTTGCCTGAGTCCCATCACTCCCCCTCTATCCAAATAGGCCTCCTTGCATTACTTATTATCTCTCGCAATGTATTTAGGTTAATGGGCGAGGCAATCTAATTAATTTTAATTTAAATCAAACTCGCCACTAATGACGTCCCATTTTGGATTAGGCTGATGTGGAGTTGTGCAGTGCGTTTAGCGGGTCGTGTGTGTGCATTATGGAAGATTTAATATTCAAATGGAGAGGCTCTACAACGCTAAAAGGCTCTGAATTACAGTCATTCTCCGTTTCTAACACTTCCCTAAGAGCCTGCTGTTACACTGAAATCTAGACCACCTGCTGCCACGCACTGTGACAACCTCCATAAGCATAAAAGCCATATCTTTTTGCCTCCTTTTAAGGAAAGACATTTTAGGGGGTGTATTTTTCCAAACTAAAAGCTGCACTTATGGCCAGTGTTTGACATTTAATAACTAACATGTCTCAATAGAGCGTCCTCTCCAACTTACACATCTAATAGCCATAAAAGATTTGTGGTATAGACATAAATTGGTATGTCTGTGCTGCTAATGTATCCAAATTAACTCAACTGTAAATGCTCTTCTCTTTCAGATGTCTGTCTGGCTCTAAGTTACCCATATGATTCATGATTCAGATTGCTTTTAACAGTTATTGGCCAAGCAATATGGTAAATGTACAAGGTGATGCAAATGGCATTAGCGGGAGGGGATGCACAGGAGCATGTAATGCAGTCAATACTACATTAACTACTGATGCCCAATTACAGAACCAGGGAGAGTGGCTTTTAGGAGCATTAGGACTTGCAGAAAAGCTTAGATCACCTGCTGCTCATTGCCTAAAAGCCTAACCCTTTAGTGGCTGGTCTCTAGCTCAACAACAGAGCTGCTTGGATCCTGTCTTTTCCTCCACTCTGCCCCTCTTAGTGTTTATTGGTAGTAAAGTTATAGTCTTGTCAATTCAAGGCTTCTGGTCTAATGTATCCACTTAGTGCGTGCACAAATACGGCAGAGAGGTGTTCACTCACTGTTTTAGTTGGTCAGTGCACAATTCCTGTTTATACATCATGCTATTGAACCAAGTTTCCATATTAAAGGGGTTACAATTACTTTAAGTCTACTGAGACATATGTAATGAACGCAATAAGGCTTGTTTGCAAACAGTAAGGCTCAATTAATGTCTTAGCGTTTTCCAAAATAACATCTAAAACACTCTAATGAACTACAAAATACGTGTAACCTCTTTTATAATTTTATATGCCTCAGTTCTGTCCTTTTGCCTTTATTTTCATTCACCAAAACAATCAGTGTCTTTTGTCTATTCTATATTACTTTAATGACTCGTTTTAAAAGTCAACGTTCACATTCCTTATTTTATTTCTTGCCCTAACCACAGAGGCAGGAGGAGGAAATCTGAGTGTGAGTGAATGAAAAAATCCCCAAGCTACTGATAAATTTGGAGTTACCTTTGCTTGCTAATTTATGACCCTGTTATCTTCCTGTCCAGTAAAATTTGTACATTCATAAAACATGTGATTGAAAAGCACCGCCTCAAATGAATGCAGACGCTGATCTGTCGCCTGTGTAATAAAACTTGTGCTCCGGGCTGCGATTTTTATTTTGAAATAATAGGAATTGCTTCATTCTTTACCGGCGTTACCATGGAAATACTATCTCGTAGCGACGTTATATTGATTTAGAAAGTGGACAGTAATATTTCTTTTCAGTTATTTGGTTTCTGACGGTTGATTTGTAATTTCCAGTTGGAGATTACTTTTATATGTTCCTTAAGTCCGTTCGCATTTCTGAAGGAATGCAATTTGCTCTCCTCTATTTGCTATTTTTCTTAGCTTATTGCTTTGCTCTTACCGCAAAATTAAACTTGCCTATTTCAAATATTGAAATTACGTCTGGTTTTTGTGCTCTAGGCTCCAGCAATATTACAAACCACATTGCTTCATTTGATGTTCCGAATGTCACTGGAGTTTTATTTTAGACCTCTGCTGCAGTTTTCTTACTTTCCTTTTTATAGTTATTGTGGCAGCACTGCTCAAAAGTTTGATTTACTCTGTATCTGCACACAACAAAGACATCAAAATTAAGAGGAAATGAGATAGAGATCATTTAAATAAACAACAAATAAATCAAGGCTGCTATAAACAGTTTTACAGAGATGTTCCAATTACAATGTGGCATTTTCATTATTTGAGCAAATTCATGAAAAGGTCAGTAGGTCAAGGAGAATCCAGATAACTTTTTTGTTCAGAGAATTGTTTATAAAGATACTAACGTCACTCAGAATATGTAATGAGGTTTCGTATATTGGATAGCAAGAGCATTTATCCCAGAACTAGGGCATGTTTTAGTTAGTCTTGCACATTATGCACTACTGGCGGCTAAACTCACGCTTTTCCCTCTCTCCAAAAAAGTTACGTGTAAATATTATTGTTTACCCCCACAGTGAGCTTGTGATCTTGTTGATATTACAATTACGATTTTGTAGCCGTACTAAAAGTCTGTTGCACATTGATGCAGTTATCCACATAATTGTTAGCAGGGCTGTTCTCACGCTTCCCTTTAGCTAAACAAGGACAAAATGAGCTCAAAATCCCATTTTCACATGTCGAGTAGTGTGTGTTTAATTCCATCTAATCTGATCATACAAATGCACAATTTTCACCAGAGACAATTTTGTCTGTCACCGCTAAACCCTCAGATCCCTATCAGCGCTCATCGTTTTACATCTGTTAGTGCCAAGACGTGTGGAGCCTATCATTTAGCATATTCTCTGTCAGATTCAAAGGCTCTGAATAGAGACTTAACAGACACGTGTTAGCCACCGCGCTCCTGTGTTCTATATGTAAATGCAGTGGTGCACAAACCTGCTTATACACTCCACTACATAAGACCATCTCTGTGTTAGCCTCAAGTCTCATGCCCCTCGTGTCAATACACATTTATACAGTGGGAATAGTCACCTCCGCACTTTAAAACTATTGTTGATATTGTGATTCTTTTACATAACTCATTTTCAGCCTAGTAAAACAAAGTCAGTCTATGTGAAATTGGAGGTGTCAAGTTGAGAATTATTTGAGTTAATAACAAAATCCACACAACCCTTACGCAGCCGCTTATGCAACATTTTCTGTAAGTATACTCTTGGTGTCCACTGCTGTTTGCTTGTATGAAAATATTGTTCAACTTGTCCTGCTAAAAACTTGTGCAAGGCGAAGCCAGCTGTTGATGCCAGGCTGAAGAGAATTAAGCATAATTGCTGGTTATATTATTACTGAATATATTTGTGTATTTTACCCTTGTTAAAGATCCACGTGTAGCAACATTCAGTTTTCTCAATTTATTTTTTTCCCGTCAGGAGTATGCAGAGTAACTCTTGTATCTCCAGATTAGTGAGTTCCAACAAGATATGATCAACCTTGTCATTAACAGACAATAGTTCAACAAATCTCGTGATACTGTGTTTTGTGCATCTTTGACTTAGTCTTAGTCAAGTCACGTAAATGTATCTATTTCTATTCATTTTCTAGATCCTTGTATGCATCCACAGAAGGCATAGCTGATCTTATTGATTATACTGATGTCTTTAGAATAGATGAGGGGTGAGACATACACATCAATTCTAAAAAGTGTGCTTTTCTTTAATATACATCATAAATACAATATAACATTATTTCCTGATAAGTCAAGTGTGAGTATTATAGACTATTACAAATGTTTCAAAAGGACTCTAATGTTTTCTGTTTCAAATTAAGTGCTGTAGCTCTATGGATATGTGGAGGAATATGACCTCTAGGGGCTGCTGCTGAGTTCACACTAGTTTAAGTCTGTGATGTTATTATAGGAGAAAGCCTACCACATGGTTTATAATAATCAAAGGGCAGGTGCTCTATTCTTTCCTGACATTTTCTTTTGTTGTTAGTAAATAGAAAGGGCTTATGCATTCTTTCACTTGAGTAAAAAGCACCTTATAACAAAACATGTTGGCCTTCACTAAATCACATTTAAGCAGGTAACTGAAGCTGTAATTAGAAGTTAATTTATTTTCAAAGCATCTAGCTTTCGGATTATTAAATTTAAATTAAATCAGTGAATAGTGATAATGTGTTTTCATGAAACTAGAAACAAAATGAGCTAAATGACTAACATGACTCTGAAGTTTACGTAAATGTAACTACTGGCTGGCCTCTGTAATTACTATTCATTTATTTATTTTAAATTTTCCAAAGACCTTAAACCTTTTAAACTGTTGACATGAATGACTCTTGTGGTGTTAAACTTCACATGAGGATATAAGAGTTGTTCTAATGGACCCATGAGAACACATTTTATACACTCCTTACTTTAACAACCAAACTTACCCCCATCGTCTACTTCTACTGTACTCCTCTACTTGACAGTGATGATGTTATCACGTCATCTGAGGCTATCATTTTATCATGTGGTTGTCCAGTTGTCAGTGGTAAATTCTCTATCTACTATTTTTGAATGCACTACAAAAGTGTGGCATCAGCATGTTACATACTTGTCCTATGTATACTAGTACCACCAGCACAGAAGAGTACAGTTTGCAACTCAATGAGGCATAAGGCATATTGTACTCAATGAGTACAATATGCCTTATGCACCCATTGACTTTTGACCAGGGCCTGGCTGACGGCGATTTTGGTATGGGGCAATGGCTATATTGATAATGTGATGTGTATTAGCTTTTGGTCTCCCAAATAGGCAGTAGTTAACACAATATTTAATATGCAGTCTAAACATAGAAACAGTTGTCAATTGAACAACATCATCATTAACTTTACAAAACAACCCCAAATCCTGGAAGTCCCAAATCTGTGTGCACCAAACTCACCTTTCTGATGATTGGTCCCATCAGGAGTGGGAGTGGGTGCTGAATGACATTAGAGGCCCATGCTGTCAAATAACTCTCCCCCTGTGGAGAATTTGCATTATTCAAGATTAAAGAGCTTCACACAGTGCACAGTGCTCTGCTGTTCCTTCTTCTGCCCCTCCATTTTCACACACTAAGGACCTTGAATGGCACACCTGTCTCCTGGCATATCCTTTTGAAATAATAAGTGCGCAGTAATTGCCCGAGAGTGGGGGGATTTTAGTACATCACTTCCTGACCTCATGAGTGACAGAAAGTTTCGAGGGCTACCATTTATTTCTCTTCAAATGCATTTTTAATGTGAACATAAAAGTGTTTGCGCATTACTCTGTTCCGGATGGTGCGGAAAGTGGCTGTGACAGGTCTAATGGTTCAATTTTTTTATTGTCAGGAATCAAGAAGAAGTGCCAGATAAGATTGCTTTGACTGTAAAAGTTTAGGAAAGATGGATTTTCTCTACGTCTCAGATGAAAGATCCACTTACCTTTAAAGGCTATTGACAGTCGGCACTTAAGACAAAATAGTAGAATGGCAGGTTACAGGACGGGTCCAGAGCTATGCTTGTTTTTGATTGGTTGATGGTACCACATCCATTTGCTCGTCTGAAAAGTTGATGGATCTGGTCTTTCAGGTGAAGAAAAGCAGACTGCATGGTAAAAAAATAATAATTATACAACACAATAAGAAAATGCATTAAATCACTGCTTATAGGCAACAGAAAACAACATCTGCAAACTTTATTTATACCATAACTGAAAAGATCTGTTAATATGTGTAAATGTTAGGGGTGTAACAGTAATCAAAATATCGTGATATTGTGTCGCCAAAAGTCAAATCACAAGTTTCTCTGCTTAAATTCATTGTTATGGTGCAACAGTAGCTAAAAAAAAAACAGAAGGAACTACATTGACCATGATCCTTTGCTCCATTTTGGTGCAAAATACATGAAGAAATAGCAATTCTAAGCACTTTTAAGTCTTAGTTCTTTGAATTAAGATTTGTCAAAACATTTTAAGAGGAAAAAGTACCATATTCACAATTTTGTTAGCCTCCACATAATATCATAATAAATATTGTACCGTGAGATGCATATTGAGAAAATATCATACCTTGAGATTTGGATATCATTACATCCTTAGTAAATATTCACACATCGGTATTCATCTTATCACTGGTTAAAGATGCCAACATGAGTTTAATCATGTGCTATTTTTAATGTACATATTTGGACTGTGGGTTAAGGGGTGTGAGACTGATTGTATTGATTGCACATAAATTGACATTTAATCTAATAACCTATTGCGCATAACCATAATAATGATTTATGGTTATGTATATTCTAACACATGGCACACTGATAAAGCTCTTCACTCTCTGTTAGCAGTATGCAGCGACTTATGCTATAGCTAACTTTATGACCATACTGTTTTTGCTTTTAGCTTAATTTTACAGCATGACCTTGCACTATAAAACCATGAATTGTCATGTTTGTTTTCCTCTTCCTTTTCATTACTCCTGCAGTTCCTCATCTCTCCATTTGAATTCCTACTTTTCCCTCCATTGACAGCTTACCTTGCGAGCTCTAATCCTAGCCCACTACTGAGAACTCAAGCATTGGAACAAGTCTCCTTCTGTAATAATTTGGAAAACTCTGCCAGTTTTCATGTCTCACAAAAAAGCGGCAATGAATTTAATTAGAAAGCTGTTGCATATCTCTGTGATACATTTCTTTTAATTAACCCCATGTGAATAAATTAAAAATAATAGGGGGTTGAAAAGTGTGGAAAAACACCCTAATGAAGTTTGCCGTTAATTGGGATAGTGTCTGGAAGCCAAACCACAGCGAGAGGGTAGGGAGAGAGGGAGAACACCGGGAGCTCACTATTCACTCCTGTATTAGAAAAAAAAGTGCCCAGGGCTTGGTGCTGACTTCAAGTGTTAGCAATGCCCCTCTGACGTGATGGAAATGACCGAGGGCTGCTAGAAAAGGCATTGCTGTTCTACTGAGACTCCCTATATGCCTATGCTGCGCTTGAAGCTGAGCCAGTGTTATTGCAGGCCCTAATACGGACCACTCATTTGGAGCGGATCAGCAGTAATTATGGCAGGGAAAGTGGCTGCCTACCGACTGTGGGGGTCAGGACACTTGTAACATGTGAAAAGAGCAATTATTCCAGGAGACAAAACCCTCCCTTATCCCCGCACAGTGCCAGGGTCAATGTAAGGGAATGGGCTGGCCAGCGTTTCACCGGGCCTTATTAGCCACTGCAAGCTGCAAAAACTTAGAGAGAGAGTGCATCTTGTTAATGAGTGCGAGTGGTCCCCTCCTCGTCCTGCACCAGCGCTGTCTGCTCCCTCACTCTGACTGTGGGTGTTAATTATGTCATAATCAGAGCTGGAGTATAGGCCCAGAATCACCGAACAGACCGTGCCATTCATGCACAGCCATCTGGAAATGTAGCACTACAGTGACATGGGGCTCTTACACAAAGAAAATATTCTAAAATCTACTTCATGGCATTGTAATATAAATTATCCTTTCAGTTATTTGAAATCCACAAACTTTACCAAAACTGGGTTTGATGGTTTGATTGTTTTTTCAATAGTAATAGCATAAAATATTTTGGCATTCTACTGAGATAATTAAGTGTTATTACAATGCTGTGCCTTATTCATTCCCTTCTCAGCCTCTTATGGTGACAGAAACTTGCTGTCTGTTATACATTTATACAGTCTCAGTTGGTGAGGTGTCTTGCCCAAAGTCAGTATAATGAAACCATCAACCTGACTGGTTAGTAAGCAATTATCCTGTCTAAACTTTGTTCTGCTCACTGCTTTTTTACTTCTCTGTGCCTATGTTGGAGTAATATTTTGAACAAAAATATGCTTTCTAGTTGTCCTCACAAATACACTAATATATTTGGCCACAATTTTCATGTGAAATTTTGCTTATCATTCAGCATAAACTCATCAGCAGGCTTTCAGCTGCCATGAGCACTCCAGCTCTTATTATTATAACCAGATGTCTTGTATTTTGTCTTGGCAATAGAGAATCATGTCAATGGGCTCAAATACAGCGATGACGGAAGCTGAATGAAATGGCTTGATTTATACACAGAGAGACATCTGCATTAGGTCTTATTAGCTTTTGTGTACAGACACCTTGGCCCAGGGACACCTTTTATGAAATTGCCACAGTATTTACAGTTAGGGCTCTGTGTAGGCTCAAGTGCCGTTATACAATTACCACTACTACTACTACCCTCTGGTGTTGAAACAAACAAGACCTATACTACAGAAATAGAGCTTTTTGTAGTTAAACATGGTTGCTGGATTGAACCTTGCCTAATTGGTGCATACTGTTTTTGTGTCCCTGGGCAAGTAACCAAACCCACGGTTCTAACTTTATTTTAATCACAACATATGCCTCTGGTTGCAAAAGAACGTCCTAAAATGTATGCCAAATCATGAATCATGCATCCGTTCACATACACATCAAAATGGGAAAGACTATACTGACCAATCTTTTCTTTAGGGCGTTTATTTTATTCTATTTTGGGTCATTTGTTCCTTAGCAGAGTGCTTGGTCTTTGTTTGCTGCAGCTGTCCCAGTCTGAGCAGCCTGCTGTCTCTACATGTGTCAGGAAGAGCTTCAGGATCACCTTACTACCAGTCAATGTCTCTTCAGGCCATCAGGGCTTTTAGTTTATCATGATACCTTTAGTAAAACAGAGGATTGGGCTTTAGTGTGCGACAAGGCCGTAGGTTGTGACAGATGGCGGAATGTTAAAAGTAGTGTCTTTGATTTTAACACACTTGCCAACACTTTGAACATAGATGGGCCAAAGGTAGAGATGTTGCTTGTACATCCAGATATATCAGGATAGACTTTTATTTTTTAAACAGGTGCACTATGTAACTTTGTCTGGAAGGTTCCACAGCGTCACATTAAAATGATGTACTTCTTTTTTTTTTGTAATTGTATTTATGCAGTTCAGCCCAAAAATATGTAGAAAATTAGGCATTATACTGTGAGTGGGGTCCACTGTCCACTGATCTGACTTGGAACTTGCCCTGGTGGCACCATCTGCATGTTGTTATGGAGATCAGTACATTTAATGCCATACTGTGGGAACATTCTGGGCAACCTCTCCATGGAGACAAGCAGATGGCAGACCATCCACTTGAAAAGTTATATACCTCACCTTTAAATTCATGTAGTCATTGGCATTTTGATATAATTTTGTATTGAATTCTCACATACTTGGAAAACCTTATTGGAAGTATTTGTAGACGCCTATGTGATCTTTGCATCTCTCTACTCTTAAACACTTTCCTGAGTGCTCCAGAATGTATTTGCTTTTAATCCTTTAAGATCAAAAAGGGTTACAGCCAAGTCGTGTGAAGTTTGATAGCTGTAAAGATGGAAGTCTAAATGGGGCTGCACAAAAAGTGGATGCTATCTCTATAATGGGAACTACATGCTCTGACAGACTCCTTGGTCTGAGCAGAACTGTACATATTCTGGGCGATAGCATCTGTGAGAATGTTGATGGATCGAGGAAGAGGCCGATGACAGCACTTTACACACTGGCGCTAATGGCAAATTAAATTCACTCTCACCAAGGATGTTTGGCAGGACAAGTGCTGTTTCCTTCACTTTGAGGGCTAAAATGTCTAACCCCTGTTGGAGGCTGGTCTGTGATGTGGACAGGACAGGCCTTTGGTGACACCGAATGACACTGGAAGGTCAGCGCCACTTGTATCTGTTAAATGGATCGGATTAAGTGGATGCTGCTTCCTCTTATAATACGCAGCTTCTTTTTTGGAGCGAGGTGGTGAACACAAGGAGTCCTGTCCCCTTCACACTGTGCTAAGAGCCGCTGACAGGTGCACTGAAATGTCTTTAGGCGTTGGGGAATTGAAACTACATTTACCTTACTTCTGCTTTTTGTTCAGCTGTGTCTCGAAACACTACTCTTGAATCTGTTTGCTGCAGGCGGCTTTGGTAGAAGAGATCAAAACATGTTTGTTCCCTGCAATGACTACAGTTTTACTTCCTTGTTTATTGAGATGTTTCTTTCCAACAGTCAGGCCTGAAGGAGCAGGACATATGCAAGAAGAAATAAATGTCAAACTACCAGCAAACACAATGCCGCGGCTGGACTGTAGGAGGCAGCGTGTGTGTCATTTTAATGATGCTGAGCAGGGCTTTAAGGAAAGTGTGCCTCCAAACCCAGGCTGCTGTTATTCTGGGATAGGTTAAGCTTTGGCCTTTTCAAACTTGATGTAAAACACACACGTGATATGTTTAAGGAGCATGCAGTGACTGGTGGTCTTGACCAATTAGGAATGGTTCTCCGGAGGTGGGAGAGCGACCTTTTTGTATAATTAGTTCTCTTATTTAAAGCAAAGATTTTGAGTCCAATAACTAATTAGGTGTCATAAAAGGCAAATTAAAGGTTTTTGTGATCCTCAGGGGAATCACAGCCACTCTTTTCCTTCTCTCTGTGCCAGCACTTGCCCGTACACATGTATACAGACACACATATAGCCCTCTCCTCTCTCTCCTCATTAAGAGTGTTTTTAGTTCTGTGGAAGGCTGTCAGCAGAGCACTGTTGGCATACCTGCAGAGAGCTCCCCTAACAAGCCATGAAATGCAGGTAGAGCAGTCTGTCCTTAGCCGCGCTGCCTTAAATTCCAGGCTTTTTACCTTCATTTACGCTCAACATTGGTATTTATAGCAGGTTTTGTGATCCTAATGCACAAGCTTCCAGGGGCCTGTTTTTGAGGGCTAGGGTGAGCGAGCTGGAGGGCTGGCACAAACACTAATTGATAGCTCCCATCACACACACCGCACCAATTAGCCTCTCCTTCTCGCTCCTGATAAAGAAATAAGATTGCTTAACACCAGCCGAGCATGCACTGACATATAAAACAAAGCCATAAATTTGACTAACAAGCTCTGCGATTTCTTCCACTTCTTTCTTAACAGGGCAAAATGCTAATTATGTAACATTATTGATATGCTGAACAAAAATATGAAAATCTGGATCCAATAAGGCACTTTGCTGGTCCATTTAAGTGTGTCAGGGAAAGTATGTGCTTGTGTTTGAAAGAAGTGCAAGGATCGTGTGAGCTTTGTGGAAGTGAATGAAGTTGACAGGGCAAACAGAGAAGACCAGTCCAGAGTGGAGCAGGTTTTTATTACTGAAAATACAAGCAGGCTTGTTCCAAAGTATTTGACTCACACTACATGATACAGTGACAAAGGTAAACACAAAGTTATTAATAAACTAGCTGTTGAAAGTAAATGTTTTTATGGGCATTGGACAAAATAGAGACAGACTGTAATGTGCAGTGTGAGGTTACAGTAGTGACATTTCAACTTATTATTCAGCATTACTTTCCGACCAAAGCTCTTTTATGGATGCCCACACTCACTAAACATGGCGTCACCCCCTGCCATGCAAAGTGTCCAGTTAGTTGTATTTTCTTCTGAGTGAAAGAGAGGGAGAAATGTGTTTTGAAAGTAGAGTGGCAAGTGGCGTCCACTGTGTGTTCTTTTAGCCGGATCAATAGCTCAGTGTGTGAGAGAGTGTCTTAAGAGCTGTTGTCTTGTGCTTTCAGCTGTGGCAGACCTGTTAGTGCTTCAGAGGGGAGCGCTGCGCCCCAGCCTCTACCAGCAGTGGCCTGAGGGGGGCTTTTAGTCCAAACACAAATGTCAACCACACATAGACTATTAGTGTTTAGTGCAGTTATTAAATGGACTTTATTTGTCCTTTAGGAGGCTAAAAGGCGCACTTAAAGGGGACCTGTGTGACAGCAAAGCAATTTGCGAGTTTGGTAACTTAGGTTTGCTGGTTGCAGACACATGAGTACAGATAAGTGTAAAAGGAGGAAGGCTGTAATGCTCAGAGAGTGTGTGTGTGTGTGTGTGTGTGTGTTAGCCTGAGTGAGTCCCACTGTGAGTGCATGGAGCACACTGAGTGTATGCTAAAAGGCACTTAGGCCATAACATATCTCACTGGGGTCTGGTAGCAGCGTTTTTGTGGTCAGAGGCTTTTTAAAAGGTTAATGTTAATCTATACCAAACAAAGCCCATGAGGAGCTTTTACAGCTGTGGACAGTTGAGTGAAATGGCTTTGATGAAATGGTAGGTAACTAATGTAGTGCACAGCATGCTGTAAATATTACAGTAAGCAGAATAAGCATTGTGCTCTTATCTTGTGTATACTCAGGACAGGCTCTTTAGAGGCTGCCTGCCACTGATCATGTAACTTTTGTATTACAGCATGTTCTAGTGGAACAGGTAAGTCAGGACTGCATGGTCCAATGTGACCCGTGTGCCTATCTACATGGAAGAGTGTTTTCTTTAATGCATATGAAGCAGGCGAGGCGCTGCACTGTGGCCGTGAGCGTGCACGTCCTGAGATGCCTGAAGAAGCAGGAGCTTATCAAAAAGAGAACATGAAAAGTCACTGGTGTCCCTGGCCGTAAATCACGCATGGCTGTTTGTCTCTTATCACTACAGGTGTGCCCATGCTCTCCGTCCAGCCCAAAGGGAAACAGAAGGGATGTGCTGGCTGCAATCGCAAGATTAAAGACCGCTACCTGCTCAAGGCCCTGGACAAATACTGGCACGAGGACTGCCTGAAATGTGCCTGCTGCGACTGCCGCCTGGGGGAGGTGGGCTCCACCCTGTACACCAAAGCCAACCTCATCCTGTGTCGCAGGGACTACCTGAGGTAAGCACATGCACGCTCGCACAGCCAGAGACCACTCAGGTGCTTATGTGACCTCCTGCCATCACAAAGATCGCATGTATGTTTTAGGTACCTTTCATTGGAGAGCTCTAAAACGTCTGCTGTCTCAATAACTAAAACACTTTATTTACTGATGTATTCCCAAAGCAGAAACAGAAGTGTTTTAGAACTGTCTACTTTATGACAAGAAACCCATCACAACATGCATCATGCTGCTACTGAATTGAGCTACAACTGTTCAAAATGTACAGTACAAATGTCTCAGTGGAGTGTGTTCCTGTTTGTCAGTTTAGTGCACAGCAGCCCTTCCATCAGATGTTTCTGAGAAATCATTATGTGATTCATTTCTTTACAGAGCAAGTGCATTTGCTGTAAAAGTACTGTATAGTCCAACTGTGAACCAATTCTATAGCTACAAAGACCACTGTGGTTCAATCCTGTATTGTTGCTCATACTAAGTACATGGAAAATGCAAGTCCATTAAGACTTACATTAGAGCAGAGACAGCACTCCGGACATGTTTGGATAATGTTTATTCAATTATGTTTTTCTCTTTATTTCTGTCTTCTTGTGTGTTTATATGTACCTGTTTCGGCTGGCAGTGAGGGACAGTTCAGTGTTGCTTCTGTAGATTTTTGTGGTCCCCTTTTCAGATGCCCCTACCATCTGCTTGTTAAATTAAACATGACCATTTCCTGGGCGTTAAGTCACATTCCCAATGAGATCTGAGCATTTATCTGAGAGAGAAGTCCCTCGGGGACGACTTAGCGATGCCACTGCCCTAAGCCCCCGCACCCCTATAATTCGAACCCCCACCTTCTTCCCTCTCTTCCAGCTCTGTGTCTCTTCCACTTGATGTATTCAGTTGGTTCAGAACTAGTTTGTGCCTATTTTTTTGTGGAACAGACTACAAGGTGGATTAATTACATAATATAGATCAATTAAAATGTGGCGTGACCATTGTTAAGTTTTTCATCATTTAAATAACTCATGTCTCATGTGCAATTGTAACACTCAGGATGTAGTTAAAACAACAAATAATAATTACCCTATCACTTCAAAAACTGAAATCACTGTGTCACTGTAGAACAGACCTACCCCATTAAATCTTATCCAAAGTGTGTATTACAGACCTGAGTGCAGATGATTTAACTTATGGATGTCTATGACATTTCACATCGCCCATCTCTCTGTGTGTGACCTAAAAGGAGTGGTATCCCACTTGAGAGGCGCTTAGGGACGTTGTGTTGAGGTGGCCATTACCATCCATCAGCTCCCACCCACCGTTAATGCTTTTAAGATGCAGTGAGAGGTCCACTCCGACCTGGTCCTGCACCCTGCAGGGCCACGCAGAGCAGATGAGGTAATAATAAATGGGCAAATGACCACCACAAAGCAAAAATGATGAAGCCAAGACTTTCACATGGTAGAATATGTTCAGAAAGAGCTGCCCCCACCCCTGAGCATTAAGTGTCAAACTAGAGCAGAGACAATTTCTACATTAGGACAGAGGGACCAGGGGGTCAGGGACAGAATGACGTCTATAATCAGAATTTACAATATCTAAAATAGGACTAAATAGGAGAGGCAGAGAAAGCTTTGTGCATCTGTGGTGGCCCCTACTGCCTAATGAAATCCATCCCACTCGCCTGCTCTTCAGCTCACCACAAATGCAGCGCACTTAATGGCTAGAGATGCTTGAGATGAATTCTATTATGGAACAAATTAAAAACCTTGCCTCGCGAACAGAGAGGAGTGTTTGAAAGTAGGTGATGCAGTCTCCCACCACAGCTGGATGTAGTTTTTTTTTTTTTTTTTTTTTTTGCTGTAGGACAGATAAGTTCACCTGCTGTAATTAAGTTAAATGTGTTCACTGAATTAGCCATCACATCATTAAATACATGCAGGGAATTAGATGCAGTTTAGTTATACTTAGCTGACATAGCATATTGCAAAAATGTTGTTGTTCTTTTCAATTAGTTTTGTGGTTTAGTTTTAAGATATTCAATTTTTAAATAAGATCTTACATAACATTTATTGCATAAACAAAAGAGTGTGCAATATTGGTCAAATATATTTCAATTTTTAACAATATAGACTACAAACTGTATATCCCAGGGGTGCCACTTATTAGGTCAAAGGCCATGGGACTTTGAAATGTTGAAAGATGGTGTATATATAAAGACAAAGATGTTTGCACCCTCTGAATGTGTCTGCCTTTCTAGTGCATCCTGTGTGTACTACATTTAAGTGAAAAAGTTGCTCCGTCTCCCTTCTTGGTCGGGCATGAGGGATCTAAACACTCCGGTTAGCACTTTCAAAAAGACACAACAGTTGGTGAAGGTCGAACCACTGGATGCATGCATTAACAGCTTAGCCTTTTATGAAATCTGACAAACCCACGGCATACGGGGACTCCTCAAAGAGCACTGGGAACAGGTAGAAAACTTCAAGAGGCGCAGCCCGGCCCATCTCAGCTGCACCGCTCCACGTGATACACCAGAGAGCTGGGAGGGTTTGAAGTCTGCAAAGCTCCGAGTTGAAAGAACTAAAGAAGACCATGGTTTCTCTAAAAACCCATTGTAATAACTCAATAACAGAAAGGGAGGAATACTTTATAGAGTTGCCGTTCAGTGGTGCTTCAAAACAAGTCGCGCAATCCTCTCAAAGTCCATTGTAGATATGCCTTCCCCTGAATAATAAAAGATTTACCCATACATACATGTAAGGTGCACAGTGACTGAAATTATTTAGATTCCTTCTGAAACAAAGTGGTAAAGTCTCCTACTACAGTTGTCAGCTTTTGTGCTCAAGTTTGTGCTCTGTGTAACTTTTCTTGAGTGCCGCTTAGCTACATGAAGAAGATATTACTTTGCTTGAAATGCTCCGTGGTACACCATTAAACTTATTTATTAGGTGTTTTTACTGCGAAAAAATTAGGACAATACAACATATACGTTTGTGCTTTATATTATTACAGTAGTTTTAACAACTATGATATTATTTTTTTCTATTAGCTTTAAAGGTGCACTATGTATCTTTTCCAGTGGAGATTCATCCATTTGCTATCTATCTTCGTGGAGACAAGCATGTGATGCCACCAGGCCAAGTTACAGGTCATATCTGTGAAGAGACGATCCTGATCAAACTAAGAATACATGTTTTTCAATGTATTTTTAAGCTATAAAAACAACTGTTACAATAATGGCAATGAAGAAAAGTTTAATGCTATACTGTGAAATATCCTAGTCCAAGCAATAACTTCTCAATTAAAATTAGCAGGTGATGGACCCCAACCAGAAAAGTTACATAGGTCACCTTTAAGACAGATTGAAATATGATATGTCTATTTGTATGTATTATTCTTGACATGGACTTACACATTTATTGTTGTATCCTTCAAATTATTTAGAATCAGTCAACCAGTTCAACCATTCATATGTTTTTTACACTTGACTTTGCTGTCAGGAAAACAATTTTCAGCCTTTGTGCCCAAAATAATAGTAGCAAAAAGCTTGGTTATATCCATACTTTTTTACTAGTGAGAAATGGTGGCGGTGTTGATTTTGTTTCACTTTGGGTCAGAGAATATTGATTCCTTTAATCCTAATGGCCATGGAAATTGAAGTGCATGAGCCAGTGCACTCTCACAATACATGACATATGTCAGAACAATACCTGGGAATTCAGCACAAAATAGCCCATTCAATCAAAAACGTCAGCTAAATGAAATGAATTAATGGAGTTCTGTTTCTCTCCCTGCTCTCTTTAAAGCCACCATGTCACACTGTGTTTTATATTATTGTGTTATGCTAAAAGCCTGCTTCTACAATACATGTATTCTGATAAAAGGCTCTCAACACAAGCCTTCATGTGGGGTAGAGTTGTACAAAATGAGAAAAACATGCAATACTACGTGGTGGCTACGTTGGAATTAGCACTGATCATTGGTGGTGCTCTAATTTGTTCAGTATTGTTAACCTATACATAAAATGGGTCAATTTAAATTTTAAATGCATGATAGGCAAGGTGATGAGTTAAAATATAACACTAAAATGTAATAGTTTAGCTTCTCTCAAAATAGCAGCTCTTATCGTGTGGGTCCTGTTTGCAGTGAAATACATTTTTAACTTATATAGTCCTTCATTAATACCTTGTTTTAGTCATTTACATGTGTGCAATCATACATTTTTGGAGCTCCAACGTCCACAGAGACCAAAAAGCTAAAATAAACTGCCTTCTCATATATCAGAGCTATATTATTTTAATAACACTCGGCTGGTGGTGGTGGTCAAAAAGCTTTGTTTAGTAAGTTTAGTGTTTCTTTCTTAGCACAAGGACAAGGTATAAAAGCTGACCTGTACGTAAGTTATGAGGCTTGAGACATTGGCGCACTTTGTCTTAGGTTGCCTTTAGCCTCATAGACTGTGACAGAGAAGATCGTAATGTCTTTGAACAGTTCTCTGCAGCTGTAATCTGCTCTTAGCACAAGGAGCCCAATTAAGCTGAACGCGGGTGCCACATTATAACCCAGGCCAATCCACCGTTGGCTAAAGAAGTGTGTGAACGTCCCATTCACAGGCACTTTGTTCATTCCACATTCATGTTTTAATAAAGGCAGAACAAAGGCCTCATCTCAGAGCCAAATGTGTGCCTGTGATATGAAAAACAGATAAATTAAATGAGGTCAAAACAGGTGAAGTGGCTGGGTTTATGATGTAAGGATCCACTAACTCTTTTAAAAGGGAATAGGCAGTAACCAGGGAGCATAGAGCGCGTCTTTGGATGGACATTCAAAGTCAATTACATATTGAAGTTGTTTACAAAGCTGCTGCCATTGAAATTAGTGATTCAGGAATCATTGCAGAAATGTTCCAACATTAGTAACACTTTACAATAGACACATAGGCCTATATCCACCTCATTAAGAACAAGACAACATACTAACATCAGTAACATGCAACCAAAAGCATCCAGCTCTAGCCCATACAATATAATTACATGTAATCACAGAGTATATTTATAGGTAGAATGTACCATGTGTTGTGTAAAATGAAGTGTGACTTTTTCTTCTAATTTTTTCTTTTTTCCCCCAAACAAGACTTTTGAAGCAATAAACACAAATCTTCCAATTTTTGTAACAATCCTGCCTCTTTCACAATGCAGTGTATATCTGTGAGTAGTAAAGGTCATCCCCTGGTACATTTCTCTCGGCTGTATTAGGTCATGAGGGACACAGAGCTGAAAAGGGAAACCTATCCACAGGTGTCGCACTCTGCTTGGGCCGAGGGCAGACATTAGTGAAAGAGCACGCTGGGCCTCCCCACCGAGTGTATTCACCAGCTGTATAGATCAAGTACACTCATGTCCACCTCCCAGCAGGTGTAATGGAGATGTAACAATCATCCGGGGAGCAGTGGGGCTGTAACAGGTGTGTGCATGTCACACTGAGCGAGAGCCTGTGCTGCGATCGCTACAGCAACTAGAGGGAGCCACGAGTGCCCTTTAACTTGACCTGATATGGACACCAAAGAATCACTGGCCAGCAACCTGCAAAGTATCCTCTATATTGTATGAGGAAGGTATAATTGTGTGAATGGGATATATTGAATAAGATAAGGTGCACGGATACCACGCCAGAATTGGGAACTAAACCAGGACTAAAGTAAAGCCAGAATTAAATGAGGACTAAATCAGGACTAGCACAGGATAAAAACAAGTTTACATCAGGACTAAACTGAGTTTAAAACAGAACCAAACCACAACAAGTGTGAATTCATCCAGAAAGTGTTTTTGAGGTGTTTTGGAGAATCTGGAGATCAGCTGAATATTAGCATGAATTAACATAAATAAAAATATATATTTACTAGAACAAAAATAATATACATACATAGATGACGATAAAGGGCATATAGCATGGAAAATTCCACCACTGTTCTGTATTTTAAAGGGCTCATATTAGCCCTTTTTTATACCATTTCCTGATCTATGTTGTAATGCTGTTTTCTCAGCAAAAACATACCTGTGTTTTGTTTCATTCACACATGTTCGAAACACAAATATTTAGACTCTGTTCTTATATAAAACAGAAAACACTTGGTTCCACCTTGTGATCATGTAGTAAAACAGTGTTTTTAAGCTCCATACACCTTCACTAGAATCATTTGGAAGATTTCAGCCCTGGAATTGCCAATCTCTACTGAACTAAAAGTAAACGGAGCTGTTC
Source organism: Boleophthalmus pectinirostris (assembly GCF_026225935.1). Lineage (NCBI taxonomy): Eukaryota > Metazoa > Chordata > Actinopteri > Gobiiformes > Gobiidae > Boleophthalmus > Boleophthalmus pectinirostris. The sequence goes on from NW_026571140.1 coordinate 24,066,446, forward strand.
ACTTGAAAACCACCACTTCATGACATCACAAGGTGTAACAGAGCATTTTGAACTTTGGAGATGACAGCCTAACAATAAAGGATTACTCAAACATGTGTGAATGAAGCAAAACAAAACTCCAGGTATGTTTTTGATGTTTTGATTACCATTATAACATGACTTAAAAAGCACAACAGTCAATTTTGCGTAATATTAGACCTTTAAATAAGACTCATAAAATGTTGACTTGATAATAAAGTGTTAAATTCAGGGAATCATGTCAAGGGTAATATAGTTGCCAAAACTTGGTTATTACAACATATACAGCGTTATGTTTTGTGTTTAAAATGTCTCTTTACTGTGTAAGAAACATCTTATATTGCGAGAGCTCATTGGGTGGCAGGTGTCCGGTGCATGTGAACAGCAGTGTTTTATTATAAGAGTAACTAGAGAACAGTGTGTGTGTTAAAACCCTGTGAATCTCTCTCATGGAACATAACAGCCCTGCTCCTGTGTCTCTGTCGCCCTGACTCCACTGGGCACAGACCCTAATTAGACGCAGAGCTGCTGGATAGACGCTTTTCTTTAACAAGGTGAAATACAACTGAATGGGACAGGCACAAACGAGGCACCATATCAGCACTGTGCAACTCAGTCGGAGCCCTACAAGTTTGGGGAACAAATTGTTTGGATAGCACGAGCTGATAGGTTATGGCCCTTTTTCAAAACAAGGCTGTTCTCAAAATGCTGTCTATAATAATATATATAAATGTAAATGTACGATTGGCAGAACTGCTTAAAATTCCAAATATGTTATTCTCAAACTGAATAAAGCACATCTCTTGTCATATAAATCTTGCTTTCTACCATTTGAAAATTGCTTGATAATTACTGAGACAAAATTAGGTTGTCTTTTTTTGTGTGCTTTTTCTTTTTGACACCTGGTGATGTATTTTAGGCCTACGGTCAAAGTTTTGTTATTATGTTAGAAGCAAGAAAATTGGGATGCATAAAGAGCAGTAGACTCCAATCTCTGTGGTGAAAAGTATCAGAATGTGTAGGGCTTTATATGAGTAATGAGATTAAATCACAACATTATTCTCGCATATGCTGACTGTCAGGCTGAACCTTTAGCACAGCTTTATTTTGATTACATTTTACATTTTATATACATACAGCAGACATCAGATATATGAAGCAACATATAAGGAATTATGTAGATAAGAAAAATAAATATATAACTTTCTAACAAAGCATAGTGTGGCTACTTTGAAAAAAGTAACATAACTTTGTTACATAATTCCATATATCTTACTTCATTTATATATTTGTCTTGGTCTTCTCAGTGTATATGAAATGTTGAAACTTTTGTGTCCAAACTTTTGACTTGTAGTGGTGCATTAATTTATATTTATAATTACAACTGTGGAGTCATATTAAGCTTACTGTGTCTGAACAGTTTGTCCATTCTATTTATCCAAACATGGGACTGGCACAATTACTGATTCCCTATGGCTCATTTAAGGCTCACTGTTTGAATTCTGCAGATAGACCCGTGAACTCACCGGTTTTGCACAAATGTTTCTGAATTTGCAGCGTGCTCAGACAAGCCTTTGAAGGAGATTAAACCCATGTGATCATTTTAATTAGGCCATTAGTGGAAAATTAAGCTCTGTGTCTTAACAACTCATTAACAGTAATACCTACTACGGAAATATTTGTGCTACATTGCTACATTTTCTATGTTCAGACGTTGTTAAGCTTTTCCACTATATTTTGTGCACTCTTTTATTGTATGAAGGCAATGGGAGCGTGCAGGGTTAATCGGTGTGTGTATGTGTGTGTCTTTCAGGCTCTTCGGTACAACAGGGAACTGTGCAGCCTGCAGTAAACTCATCCCCGCCTTTGAAATGGTGATGAGAGCCCGAGATAATGTTTACCATTTGGACTGTTTTGCCTGTCAGCTTTGTAACCAGAGGTAAGAAAGGAAATCCAAAAACACTGCCTTGTTAGAAAATCATAAACACAAAATATCCAGTCGCTCAAATATTTGGATGGGGTTTGTCTGTAAAAACATATCTTCCTGTTTTGTGAAAGCTCTTGTTGTAATTATTCAACATGGGTTTCTATCTACATCTATGGACAGAAGTTTGGCCATGTTTAAATCAGTTGAGCGGGTGTTAAATGAGCTCATGTTTTTAAGTGTCGGAGGAACTACAAAACACACTATAAAACTACAGACCCACCTACATGTGTGAAAAGGCATTCCACTTAAACTAACAGACAAAAACTGTATACTTAATAATTACATTGGGGCTTGGCAATATATCAGTACCTTTTGATTATCCAAATAAAAAAAGTCATATAAAAAGTCATATAAAACTTATAAGCAAGATTATCCCAGTATGTTGTTTTCAGATTCTGGGAACTGAAGATGTCATACATTCAATTGGGGGCAAGAGCCAGTTTATCGTATTACTCATGTTGTATTTTCATAAGAAACATTCAAAAGGAAAAATTACACAAATGTTAAACCTAACAATTTCCATTCATGGGAGTTTCTGGGGGCTACAACCTACTATATTACAGAAAATCTGCCTTCCTTTCTGTATTAAATATTACTGATCTATAGAATGTGATAACGACAGCAATAATGACAATCAGATTTATTTACAGGTATGGTTAAGGTTTAAGTAACACTCAATAATGTATGTACTGATAACACAAAAGTCCACTTTCTATTTCATAACCCTTCAAAATGACTATCTGTGTATTGTTTTTAGTTATTATATTGATAATAACTAAATCATTGATATATTGTTGAAGATCAATCTCCTCTCCCTCGACTATTGAGTAAATAATGAAGTATTAATTAACTAATGAAAATACTGCATTAGTATGAGTTTATACTAACCTATGTGACTTAATACAAGATTTGCCACTTTATTAAGTACACCTGTGTTACTACTTCAATACTTTAATACTTCAATTTCATGCCACTAACTCAATGAGATTGGAGCTTTTTAAATGATGTTTTCCTGCAGATCTTATTTGTAGCGAGTTGCTTTTGGAGTTTCCTTTCTATCATCTTCCCAAAACTGCTGGTTACATCTTTTTATGGTGTAAGAATCTCAGTAGATCAGCGATTTCTGAAAGACCAGGCCACGGCACATTCACACACACACACACACACACACACATTTGCTTTCTCCTCATTCTTGTGGGAACTTCGACATATGGCTGAATTCATTGTGTGAGACTCATGTATTTTAAAAAAGCACTGGAACTGGTGCACCTAATAAAGTGGTCAGTAGCCTAATTTTACATGACTCCTTGAGAAAAATAATGTAATAAATCATTAGACATGTTGTAATTATATTGAAATATTGATACAACTGTCAAATCACAATTGAATTTATGAATCAGATATATGCACTTATCTAGCTGTCAACAAAAATGGATAACCAGACAAACTATTATTGAACCTACACTGGAGCATGTATCAATACCAGAGGCTGTATATATAAATGGACATAGCTAATCTGCTGGCTGCCGTGTTACAAATAGGAAATGAACATGGACATGCTTCCAGCTCCATCAACTCTGGCTCCAATTGACTTTACATTGAAAAATTGTCACCCCCCTCTCTCTGTAACTGCTGCTGTTAACCTCATCATTTTGGTTTTAAAATGTTTATATTAACCCACTCTATATGATCCTAGTGTTTTAATGTCACTGTTTTGTCCGTAAACAAATTCCTATTCCTAATAAGGAACTCCGCTCCTATATCCGCTAGCATTGTGAGCTTCATTTGACTGGAATTGAGCGCTTAGGGTGATGTCACACTCCCTTAGTCCACTTCTTTATACAGTCTACGATCAATACTGAAAAAAAATCACTTAAAACTGACAAATGAAAGGTCTGTACTTATATCACAACTCTTGTTACTCCACCTGGTAACACCTAAAAACTGCTCATTGTGGTATCAAGTATCAAATCATTTTCTTACAGTATGAAATTGAGTTTTGGGGTTGTATTGTGACAACACACTACAGCCCTAGTCTTCTCACTGTAGCACATTGTTTTAGACCTATGATGGTATGATGTGAAATACAGTGAATCTGACATATCCAAATATTGCTTTTTACCATTAATGTGGTGTCAGTAATGGGTGCAGCGGGGAGCATGGCTGTCAGGGGTGCTGTGACCCTGCTCTCTCACACAGCACAAGCCCATTAACCTTGTGCGGGCCGCATCCAGTTTCCATAGTGAGCACCTGCTGTAAGGGAATCATGAGTGTACCTCTCCTCTCCACTCAGACCACAAGCCAGGGCTCATCTGTGCACACGTGCTACTGACTATTGCTGCATTATTACACATTACAGGTGACACTGCTATAGTCTGATATCCACACTTTAACCTACTTACATAATTACATCCTCAATAGGTGCTGGGAGAGATTCTGGAGAGCTACACCTGATGGCCGTTTTATTAGGTACATCAGACTCCAGCCAAATCTCATAAAAGCATCATAATGTTTTCTTACTGCTGTGTCCAAGAATAGTCATATTATTATTTCAGTCAATCTATGTAAAAAAGGCAATATAAAGCTAATATAGGAAATAAACTCTACCTAGTGTATAAAAAATCCTGCGCTAAATCAATAAAGAAATAACCAATACATAATTAGCTTTGGCCACTGCAGTAAGGGAAAGTCAAAAGGGTCTTAATTAAGTATGTTTTTCCAGTTTAAAAAGTGCATATTCTCAAACATTAAATAGTAAACTTTATAGTGGTCAAAGATTAGGGTGATGCAATATTGTTTTTGTGGCATTTTATTATTTGTGGACCAGACACACCAGCTCATGTATGTACTGTATGTGCATAAACTGCATTTTTTGTTTGAAAAAAAAAAACAACAACTTAAACTTAACAAAACTCTGACATTTGTAAGGAACAAAAACTCCTAAATTCAGCTAAAATAAAATAAACTAACTTGTTTTATGAAAAACTAATAAACTGTGCTGCTGGAGAAGAGCTTGTCATATTGCCAATCATTTTGAGTTTTCTAATTATCTCTTGACTTGTTTTGTGTGTGGACAGGTTTTGTGTGGGCGACAAGTTTTTCCTAAAGAACAACATGATTTTGTGTCAAATGGACTATGAGGAGGGTCAGCTGAACGGGAGCTTCGAGACACAGGTGCAATAGTGGGACCACACTCCACTCTCCACTCATCGTGCTGCACTTGGAATAGACAAGCGTTGGTCTGCTTGCCTGCAATACTTTTGGAGAAGAGCCCTTTATCGGTCCCTGAGGACTCTATTGTAAATGTTTTGGCCCCTCCCACACCCCAACACTGAGCAGTTACTAATTTCGATGTACAGTTGTGCCTGCTTTGCTGAGCACCGTATTGCTTGTATGTTTTTGTGAAGTTTGTTTAAGATTTGTTTTATTCTTTCTGACTAGGGTCACTGGAGGGTATGTACAGTCAGTTTTCTCTGTATATATAAACTGGAACTTTATTTTATGAAATGTAATGCAATTTTATTACTAGTGTGAATTAAAAGATTCTTAAATGTTCATAGTGACTTCTTTTCTCTTGTACGGAAAACCAAAGTTGGACGGCGCGACGGACCCATGTGTTGAAATGTAATCATGCCTTCAAACTGCAATGCTACGAAAATCAGCAGGAGGGAAAGTGTATTTGAAGTCGTTCTTTAAAACATGATGCAACAGAAGAAGTTTTATTACATTTTGCAGACTTCTGATGGAATTTGAAATGTTGTTTAAACTGAAGTAAATAAGATTTTATTTGGAATAAAAGAATGATTCACCAAACTGTGTTGTTTTGAGCAGGTGTCATGAAAAGACAGCTAAGCCAAGCTGCTCTGTGATTCATGCGTCGTTAATTGCCATCTGATTATGAGGGTGAATTGGCCTGGAAATGAAATGCAACAGCGAATAAATGAAAGAGAAAATGGAAGCTTGTGGAGTTTGAGCTCATTTAAAGGGAGGCGTCAGAGGTGCAAAGCAGGATTCAAAAGTCCTTCTCCCAAAAGATTGTGTTAATGGAGCCGTCTGACACTGTCTGTTTGTCTGATGAGGTTAGATCTGATACACGCGCAAAACAAACAACAAAACAGCTGTCACACTCTGGAGATGATTACTCTGATAATGTCACTAACTTTGCATTTAAATTTAGTACAACATCAGCTTTTAATAACAAATCATTTGAGAAGGTGTCCATTGCACATCAGTTCACATACAATCTCATTAGACTTGTTTTCAAAAAGGGACTCTCCTGATCACTCCAAATGCTTTCCCTGCAAAATCTGCAGTTTTCACTAATTTGTTAAGGTGTACCTTGAGATCCAATAACTCAGAAAGTGAAAGTGCCTGCTACTGGAGAAGAAAATTGGTAATCTATTGAAACAACCATCTGCCTGTTTACGTTGGTTGCAGTCAACAGTAAAAAGCAAAAGACACTGCACACTTACTACTTCAATACGTTTAGTGCCAAAATTCACTATATTCAGTCATTTTGAATTTTGTTGCAGCCTAACATATGTTGTAACACGTGGTGGAATTTTATGTTTAATTAAAAAATGTCAAAATGTGTTTTGTGAAATTCTATTTATTGAAGTATGCCAGCCACATCTGAGAATGTCCGTTATCATGAATTGTTAAAACAAATGAGTGGAAAGGAAGGTTCCCTATGGCAACTGTACAGATCTACTAGACCTAGATACTTATTACTTACTTACCTGTGCATCAAAGCAATTTTGTCTTTAAAGGGTATTCATTCAGTGTTGTTAGGCAAAGGAATCAAAAAGAGGGACAAGGGGTCTCCATGCCAACACAAATGTGGCATCTACAAAGAATTGATGCAGATTTGCAATAAAACACTCACCAAACAGAAATACAAGGAGGTTGGCCTGGTGGTTCAACTACATAATCCATGATTAGATGGTCAAAGTGAGCAGGCCTTTGGGTTGAAATTACACCAAATATAAGTATTTTTAGTATGTTTGCCATTTCAATTGTATATGGAAAACAAAATTCCTGGAAGACGATGACTAGCTGTGGTGGCAACAAAGGAAAAGTCAAAATTAATAAATAAATACATAAGAAAATAAATAAATAAATAAGACAACCTGGTGACCAGAGTGGGGGGTTTGTCACCCAAACTGTTGGCATCAGACCAGACTATGAATAAATAAATGAGTCATCAGGGCTTGAATATGGCCTATAACAAAAGCAGAATTATCATATACACCTATCTAAAACATCAGCACCAGTTATAGATCTCATATAGCATCATTGTGTTAATACTTTTCTGGAGACACATTTTACTTCCATTTTGAAAGCAGGTGTGACACTGTGTAGGCATTCTCCAGCAGCAGGACACGGAGCAGAAATATAATTTGCTAACACATAAATCAAGTGTGCAAAGAGCATTAATTAGAAATTCATTAAAAATTCAGACTCAGCGGCAGGTGTGCAAATAAAGGATTAGCTAGACATCAATTATACCACATAAGAGAACATCCTAATTGCAATTCCTGGATTGATTTACAGGGGGAAACAATCAGGCCGCGTGCAATATGGCTGATTGCTCATTTTCCGGAAAAATAATGAGGAAAACACCTCACCAGGTAGCTGCGTTCCCCTGCTGCAAATGAACACACTCCACTGTATTCGTCTGTTTGCCACATTTTAACACTAATCATTTAGAAATATAACAGGTAGGAGTCTATTAAGACACATCGCCCAATAATTACCTGCACACATACAAATATATACACACATCCATTACGGCATGGCAGCCCATCTGTTTTTGGGAAGTTCTTAAGCACCAAATGTTGCAGCGTTACGGCTCAAGTTTTGTAGAAATCTCCCACCTCCTCTGTGTTCCTGATTACCGCATTATGGCATCTGCTTAATTAGCTTGGCTGGAGTGGTATGTTGCACACTTGGGGGTGGTAAAAAATGCCCTTCCCTCTTGCTCATTATCTGCCTGGATTCATGTGATGGATAATCTCTCCTGACAGACATCGGTATTGACATAGAGGACAGCTGTCAGTGATGCGTGCCCATAAAATAAATAAATAAAATAAATAAAAAACTCGCAGAAGGAAAGGCACATAGGTGTAGACGCAGCCAAAATCCTCACTCCAAACTCCTCGTGCTTCATTTCGGATCTGTCGATGCTGCAACACTTCTAATTACACTGGATTTAATTTTATGGATGAAAGTTTTTTGGGGGGAGACGGGTGCATTTTGATTACTACAGGTAATGCTCAAAGTAGAACCTCCTGCCAGTGTGTTTTGTAAATTGGTTTGCTGTCCAACTCTTGGCTAGAAATCAACCTCATTATTGCCATGTGGGAATATCGAATCATTATCTGCAACGTGCTTCTGGGCGATTATCCCGCCATTTGCAACTTTTTCTTGATGGGGTAGTGAGAGTTTGGACAAAATTGTGGCTTGTTAATAAGGTGAGGTAATATAGTTTTAAGGCTTGGCAATCAAAAGCGAGCATCTCTGCCATTCCAGCAGGATTTTTATGAAGTAAACTACAGCCTCATTGCACCGTGAACCTTGTGTGTTTAATGACTATCCACACATATCCACTTGTTATGGCTTATATAGTTATTACATATACTTGTTTTATAAAGGTTGTGACGAGCTTGTGGTCTCGCAAAAGATTGTGCAAACTCCATTAGCCTCTGTATGATTTTGTGCCCCTTTTGTCAGCTTTCTGCAGCTTCTGAAACTAAACTAATTGGCATTTTTCATATACTGAACATTTCAGTTGTAATTACAGATATGATTATACTTTTTGTTCGTTTCTGTCAATAGTTTGAAATAGGGTCCAAAATGGGTTGCCTCAGATAACAGCATATTGAGTGAAACAGTTTTATAACAAGATCATCGGATCCCAATTCAACATACACTTTATATTTGAGGCAGTTATACATTTCTTGTAGTTCAGCGACCATGACATCGGAATGAAAAGCAATGTTTGGAGTGTATGAATATACATTTTCATTATGACACTGAAAATATTAAGGTGAAAAGGCTTTGTCAATTTTAAATATGTGTTTATTGTGGAATGACATGAGAGCACCCAGATGCCAACATTATGTTCCATTTTTGCAAATAGAAGCTGTGGCTCCTTGTGGACTTTTAAAACTAGCGACAAAACAACATTGTTTGTAAAAAGTAAATTCAATGGCACTTTTGTGTTGAGTATTCTTCTGTGGACAAGAGCCTTTAGAACAGCATTCATTTAAAAACACGTCTAGAGATACTTATTTGTCAAGGACTATTATGGAATAAACACTTTTTCACAGCACTAAAACTCCAGTGTGCTTCATCGATGGCTAATGGACCAATGCTCTCCAGTGTCTGGGCCTAAAGAGAGTGGAGAGGCCAATTAGTGCATGTGGCTTTGATTAGTCCTGATTCCACCACACTGCGGGAGGAGCGTAAAACGACTTTATCAGTTTCTCTTCATACTCTTTTTGACAGAAGCCCTACCATGGGAGAGTGTATGGAGCTTCATGATATTAACAGGTAAATGTGAACATGGTAACTAAAGCACAATGCCCATGGCTAAGTCCATATACCTACCCAGAGTGAGTGCATGTGAAACTGAAATAAATGTCTACAGATGCATGAACTTGCCCTAAAAGAGGTTTGCTTACTCTGTGATCTCATTCTTAAATGAAACCAATTTGCCTAGAAATTGGTTCTTGGGCCTAATGCTGAACTGGGTACATCAGCGGCACTGCACACGCACAAACACTTTCACAGTCACACCATTTCCAGCCCTTCCCTCGCCGCAAATCATGTTGGACTTTGAAGTGCTAATTTTGGAAGTTTAGCCAATTTTTATTTGCTGCTTTGAAATGTATCCCCTAAGCTGCTGCACCAGCAATGAAATATACAGACCTTTACAATGAGGGATAAGTGACCAAAATGAGAAGCGCTGGGTTTTCTTCCTCACATTATATAACTGTGAATAATCCGCACAGAGCACTTCTCCTGTGCCATCGCCGCTTCAATTTAGATTTCTAAATATTATGCAGACTTTCACTTTTGCCTCATTCTTCAATCCCTCCCTAAAGTTACTACTCATTTAACCCTTTTTTGACCAGAAGTCATTTTGGGATCAATAACTATTTATTTTATGCAAAGCAAAAATACTCTATTCAAAGTTTTTTGACTGATGTCCAGTCATTGCTTGGACCTTATAGTTTCACATATTCTGCCTGTATATAGATCCACAGTGCAGAGGCTCACGCAGATACTAGACGCCTTTATTTATTTATTTTAGATAGCCCCTTCAAGTGGGTCCTTGAAAAAGACATAAATTGACTCAAAATAATAGGTCTTCTTGTAAGTTGTAAACTTGAAATATTTCAGTGGAAATTTGTCTGGGAAACTGTAGTTGCTGGTTCATATCCTGCGCATCCCTAAACAAGACACTTTTTCCCCCATAGACAAAAGGAAAGGACAAAGCACATTGCTGATGTACATTATCCAAATGTGCCATTGCCATTCAAGAATGACCTCAATCAGAATCCTTCTTTAACTCATATGCCTGGTGCTGGGGCATTACACTATAGTAAAGGAAGTGGATCAGATTGGCTCCTGTGAGCAGCCCCAGCTAATAACACAGAGAGCAGAGGAGAAAAGATTTGGAATGCACAGCTCTGCTGCTTTAACACAGTCCTGGACTTGCCACCAAATTGCTTTGGTAATCAGCTTTTTGAAAAGCTTATTTACTGCTTGTTTTGTATTTATTGTAGTTCTCAGAATGAAATATAAAATTGGATTTTATTACATGTGCAATTTTCTCCTCTCATGAAAGATAGAGCGAGCGCGTGCACATCACCTTGTTGAGCACAGCTGATCCACAGAGGATGCATATTGTATATTATTCTCCATTATCTGCAGTTTGGATGCCGTCTCTTTCTGCTGCTCGGGGGCAGGAGGCGATGGGACCAAGGGAAACAAAGGCTCCCACATCAAAAGGCCTATGAGCCACACTGGATTCATCTGTGGATGTGAACTGACAGGGACAGTGTAAGCATCTACTGTTTATGACACTATTTTGGTAGTACAGCACATTTATTTTAGACAAGCACATAAAGGGAACTGGATATTTAAAATCTCCACATCTCTTCAGATTTAAATAATATTTTAAAATGTGTGAAAACATTTGGTGAATGCCGCAGTGTTTTTTTTTTTTTTTCATTTTAAATTATCTGCTCCTTATACTATTGATAGTGTTAAAGTTAAGACACACTTGTCAGGAGTAGAGACCAAAACTGCAGAGCACCTAAGGACCCTTCTTCACATCCTGGCCAGAACCTTCAGTTCAGCTCCAGATTTTTACATCTTGAACCCAACTTTAGAGAATTATCAGGCAGAATGAGGAAACCAACTCTGAGCACAGGTAGAACCATAGACTTGTTTAAAGAAGTGGAGTGTGAGGTCACCCATAGTGTTCGGCTCCAGCCAAATGAAGCTCATGAGGCTAGCAGTTATAGAAAGGAGTTTGAAACCAAGTTCCATATTTGGAAAATGAATATATTTAAGGCCAAAATAGCAAAATAAAAACACCAGGATCAAGTAAGGTGGGTTAATTGCAGCAGTTACAGAGAGAGGTGACAGTTTTTCAATATAAGGTCAATTGGAGTTGAAGTAGATGGAGAAATGAGTAGTATGCAAACCTCACCTCACTTTCCTCTGCTCAGGAGATGAACTTTGTTTTTGTGTCTGTTTCCTTTCTACACGTTCAGTATGTAACACCTCAATAGAATGAGTGAACATAAGACTTCTTTACACCCCTAGCCACATATTTTTGAGACTCCATTGAAATTCATGTTCCCTTTCAAATTTAACAAGCTAATCAGTCACCCTAATGCAGCATGAACATTCAGCTCTCTTGTGCTATTGCTGAGGCTGCACTCTGACAAGTATGTTCAAATTGCAGTGGTACTTACTTAACATTAACAAATATCATCTAATGCATTTTAATGGCTCATACACTCCCTCTTGCAACCCCATTACTGTGCAGTTCAGTCAGAGCATTACGCCTTGTATACGTTCCAGACCTGATTATTTTGGTCGCACATAACTCTAGTGAAATCCAAATGAGATCTCTCAGCGTTGACATAGTTTCTGCTGCAGGTAGCTCACGCCTCATATATGATTAATTAATTGCGGCAGGCTGCCATCTGTGTTTTAACTGATTAAATAGCGCCTAAAGTGGGATGCACCTTTTGATGTGAACCTTTGGGGATGCAGCTCTGCCTTTGTATTTTCTACCTTGATTAAGCACAATACCGCCGCACTTCCTCTAAGCCCCACTGTTTCAAAGTCTCTTTAATTTGGGCGGAAAGGAAACAAAGGCAGTGGACCTGCTTTATAACGCTGCCCAATTCCTGTAGTCAAGGGGTGTGTCTGTCCTCGCTTTCACTTTCCATCTGTTTTTTAGATAAGTCATAATCATAATACATACCACTACATACCCCTTTCCAAGATATCCTAAGATGCCCTGCAGTTTACTCTCATTTTTAGTTTGGATCTTAATTTGTAATACTAATTTAACTAATTGTGATCTGACCGCTCCACTCCAAAGGAAATGTTGACTTAATTTAAAGGTCCTATATTACACAAAATTGACTCTTATGAACTTTAAGCCATGTTAGAATGTTTTTACCTCCTCAAAAACATACCTGGAGTTGTGTTTTGTTTCATTCACACACATATTATTATTACTCTGTCTGCATTTCTAAAGTTCTAAATACTCTGTTCCACCTTGTGATGTCATGAAGTGGTAGTTCTTAAGTTAACAGCTGCCATTTACCTTTAGTTCAGTATTCTAACATTGAAATTGTCCAAATGATTCTATTAAAGGTGAATGGACGCAGTGGAGTACTTCCTGTATTACCACATGTCATCACAAGGTGGAACAGAGTGTTTTCTGTTTGAGAGAAGAACTCAGCCTAGATATGCAGGATTGTTGTATGTTTGTATGTTTGCTGATGAGGAAATATGATGAGTCCGTGTGGTGTCATAATGCAGTTTTCAAATTGACAGCGACCTTTTACCTTTAGCTCAGGAGAGATTGGCAATTCCTAGACTGAAAGCATCCAAATGATTCCAGTGAAGTCGTATGGAGTTTAAAAACACAGTGGATCACTTCCTGAATTACCATATGAGTGATTATGTGTCATGTAATCCAAAATGTTTTCAGTCTGAGAGAAGAACTCAGCTTAAATATGCAGGGTTTGTGTGTTAAACATGTGTGAATGAAACAAAACACAACTCCAGGTCTGTTTGTGATGAAGAAACAACATTATAACATAGTGCAATATGGGCCCTTTAGAGAAACTCGTTCCAGAGATATAGGCGATGGTCATTCTATAAAGAAGCTAACTCCGAGCGACAACAGTTCCAGAGGTGAAATAGACAATTCTTTTGCTCAATAGGTTTACCCTTGAACTAGCAGATGCTCAGTTTGAGTCCAGGTCTGTTTTTTCATAAAGTGGACGTTTCACACAGAGCGGGGTTGGGGCAGTGAGCAAGCATCAAGCTTTCAGATAAAAATTGATTCCAGTAAATTCTCACCTGAGATCCATCACGGTGAAAGGCTTTAAAAGGTCACACGTGTAATAAGTTCCTATGGTCTCAGTCCCTCCAATAATAGGCCTTTAGTCTGCCATGGAAGGCTGGTATATAGAAATAATTGAGTAATCTGTGGACCATTCAATTCAATAGTGGGAGTGGGTGACAGAGCTGTGGCCTGCTGGGCTACAGAAAGGATGTACAGGGAAACTGCTGCCAGGGAAACGGTGAGTCCCCTAAAGCAGAGCGCCTCCATCTCGAGACGCCATGTTGGATCTGTGACATTTGAGAGCCACTTCCAGGCCCAAATCACACAGGGCAGTGTCAGCGTTTCAACATGAGGAAGATGTGGAATGTGACATGACATCAATTTATGCCTAAGAGTGTTGAATAAATTAAAAGCTATATCTCAAATTAATATCCAGAGAGCAGAATGTGGATCAAACCAGCCAAGCAGGATCACGAGACAGACAGTGACATTTTACTTTATATACTATATATTTTTTTCTTTTTCAAGATTTCAAGATTTTTATTTTTATTAAATCATTTTAGAACTAAAGAATTTCTGTCTCTGAATTTCTTTTTTTTAAAGTTTTTTCTTTGGGTAGCACTTCATGAGAATACATTTTTAATAGTCTTAATAAAGCATAGACCAAGACTTGGTGCTTTGTTTTGTTTTGTTTCATTCACAAATGTTTAATACACAAACCCTGCATATTTAGGCTGAGTTTTTCTCTCAAAACACTCTGTTCCACTTTGTGATGTCATGTGCTAATAGTATTACCACTTCCTGTATTACCGTAATACAGGAAGTGCTTTACTGTGTTTTAAATGCCATACACCTTCACTAGAATCTTTTAGATTATTTCAGACCTGAAATTGCCAATCTCTAATGAACTAAAGGCAAAAGGTAACCGTTAACTTGAAAACTACCACTATATGACATCACTAGGTGGAATAGAGCATTTTGAGCTGTGGAGATGTGGACAGACTGATAATAAAGAGTTACTCAAACATGTGTGAATGAAACAAAACACAACTCCAAGTATATTTTTGAGGAGGAATCAACATTATAACATGGCTTAAAACTCACAAGAGTCCAGTTTGCGTAATATAGGACCTAAACCCCACTTCTACACCTACCTCCTTAATTAAGTAGTTACTAAATCTGAATAATTCTTATTTAATTATGTATTCTTTATGAAATAAGCCTATGTTCATACTTTATTGAGGCTAATTAAGGTGGCATGGTTATAAAGTGGTAATGAGATATTGAATTTCCCGGGTGTTTTTCTGTTTAAAAACTTTGAGGATAAGGTATGCGCTATCGATCAATGGGACCCTCCATGAATGTCAGGAGGTTAATTGGCCTTTCTCCTCGATTGGTGAGACTTATGGCTGAGGAATGAAGGATTTGAGGCAGATTATGAGAAATTGGACTGGACCCCTGCACTAGTTTTGTGATTGGTAAAAGAGTGGTTTAACGCATATACGCTGGAGCCATCAGCTCTATAATGTGATAAAATGGCTTTGCCAGGTTTTTACTTAAAGGTCCTATATTATGCAAAAGTGACATTTCTAGCCATGTTGTAATGTTGTTACCTCATCAAAAACATACCTGGAGTTGTGTTTTGTTTCATTCAACACATGTTTGAGTAAACCTTTATTATTATTAGTCCATCTACATCCCTAAAGCCTCAAATGCTCTTTTCCACCTTTTGATATCATGTAGTGGTAATATCTTTTGTTCAGTAGAGATTAGCAATTCCAGGTCTGAAATTTTCCAAACGCTTCTAATGCAGGTGTATGGAGTTTAAAAACACTGCAGAACACCTCCTGTATTACCACTGTTTTATGTTTGAGAGAAGAACTCACCCTAAATAATGCTAGTTTGTGTGAATGAAACAAAACATGACTCCAGGTCCATGTTTGTGATGAGGAAACAGCATTATAACATGGATCACAAAATAGCGTAATATGGATCTTTTAAAATCTGTCTATAAGTGCCTGATTAATTGTTCTAAAGTTTATTAACCAAAAACCTTGCTAATGAATGGACTGACTAATGCTACAACAGTTGTCTAGTTACAAAGAAGAAAGCCTTGATTAATGATGAGACAGATTCCTTATCAATTAAGGAAATAGTAATTGACTATAGTGCGGCGTCAGATCTCAGTTCCTCTGATAGCGTCTGGCATTTGAATAATCTTTTTCATATTGCAATTCAATATGAGGCTTCTCCCACTCCGGCCTTTGAGTGAACCACATCAGTCATCTCTCCATCTCTTTATCTGTCTCTGCACACAGCTGTTCCTGCTTCCTTCTTCATCAACATCTCTGCACTTTACGTCCCCCCAGAAAAGCGTTAGAAAGTCCTCGCCTTTTTATTTTACCACTTCAACTGTGATAAATCCGGCAACGTGTAATTATCTGTCAGCTATTTAGATCAAAAGCTTTCGCCGAATCAATTAAACGCAACGGCCGTCCTGTAATTAACATCCTTCAGGAAGATCATTTGTTGACTACCTGTAATTGTGGCGGAACGGAGCTCTACGTCTTGACGATTTGCAAACTGTGAAAGCGTTTCACAGATGTCACAATAGAATTTACACATCATTTTATTCTTGGCAAAACAAAAAAAAATCTTCCACTACGCACACATTCGCACACAACATGACAGATTTAGAAATATGACTTAAACCAGAACAGATGGCCCTTAAAAGTAAAACACAGTAATTCAATCTGGCTAATGGGAAGAAAGCCACAAACGGCTCCATTCTCCATTCTTCGACTGGGACACAGGGCTGAATTGCTTCTCCAGCTTCAAGCCCCTCTATCATAGTGTGTTTCTGTGTTCCCCATGCATATTATAGGACATTTAAAAGGAAAACAGTGTATATTTACAAGACAGGCCCGACTGTGCACACAGACGAGAGCTATTAGTGCCTACATAGACGAATGGAATTGTATTGTAATTGATTGTTACAAAAGATTGGTCTCTTCTAGAAAGGCTTTTTCGCACTCGCACTGACATTCCTTCTGCAAAACGATTACCATGTTGGTCAATCTTAGTCTTCCTCTTGCTTCTTTTAAGGGAAACTAAAATGCTCTTGTCATGGTTGATAATGCATACAGCAATATGTCAGTACTCCCTATAGGTACTCACACAGTAGCCATTAAAGATTCACTTAGAATTTAAATGTTCATTGTTCTTCTATACTTAAATTGCACTAAAGAACAGTAATAGTTTTGGTGCTACAGCATTGGTTGTCTGTAACATCAAACTGCAAAGTGATAGTTTGATTTTCATTTTGATCAGACTTAGAGACTTAGACTTAGAAATGAACAAAGAATGAATATATTGACTTTTGTGCCTTAGTGTAATATGGAACTTTTCTGGTGGAAGGTCAGTTACCTGCTTGTCTGGAATCTTCTTATAGTTGTTTTTCTTGCCTAAAAAAAATAATACATGGGACATTTTAAGTGAAGCCATACCATCTATGGAGACAAGCAACTGAAAGGTCCTCCACTAGAAAAGTCACATAATATCGTCTTTAATATCGTTTCTTCAGTTAATAACACTTCTTGCCTAAAATGTAATCCTCCTGGACTTAGTTTATATTGTTTGATTAAAATGCACTTTACTTTTGTTGGATATGGTTGCTATGGAAAAATAGCATTAAGCATTAACCTACTGCATTTGAAAATACCCAATTAGAGTTCTGGAAACAATCATTATGAAGTAAAAAAGAAGAAAAAAATTCTACAGACATTATGAAAACAAACAACCTTTTATATATATATATATATATATATATATATATATATATATATATATATATATATATATATATATATATATATATATATATATATATATATATATATATAATGCTGCAATTTCAATGCTTAAGGAAAACTTTTGTGTTATGTTCTGTGTCCGGTTTCCAGCTATTACAATTTGAATGCATAGAAAGAGCCTTACCTTGTATCCTGGAGAGAAATGATCCTCTGATTGGAGCATCTGTTTTGATTAGCGGTAACTAATGCCGCTGGGGGAGGGGTGTCCAACTACCACCAGATTACTACATTCTGTTCTCAGCAATAGACTGCAGTTTGGACCTCTAGTCATTGTTGGTGGAATATATATTAACCTGGCAAGCCACAAACTTCCCAACCTCTTTGTTGACAGGTTTTATGAGGCTATAATGCACTTTGTGATGTATAGCATAATAACGTGCTGAATGACTGTAGGGCCTTACTCTTAATATTGCAACGCTGAGAGAATCAGGCCAAATTATTGTAATGAGACCAAAATTTCCATACAACAGCGAAATGAGTTCATTACTCTAAGTTATATTGGTGGAGTAACCAAAAGAAATTGATGCATTTATTACTTTTGAATTCAATTTGAGACATAAACAATATTAGGCAAATAAGCAGCGAGCGGATTGTATTAATAATTACATTAGGGTTATCACAAAGGTTATCAGAGGGGCCTGTGCTGTGTGTAGCTTTGCTATCAAACAATGGCAATGTTAATAGCAATGTTGGACTGGGGCTTACGAATGCTTTAACTGGAAATAAAGATTTAGATCAGTGGTTCCACATATTTTTCTCTTTATCAGCAGATACATTAGTGACCTGAAGATACTTGTCCCACCTGACAGTGAAAAGCAAATATTTTATAAGGAAAAATAAAATTGTTTTATGATTAATAAAGATCTTATAAAACAGTAATCATTATAAAACACTTTACAGAAGCAATTAAATGCAATTCCTTTATTATAATTCAAGCTCTAGTTTTGGACCTCTTTTTATGAATCCCCAGGGGCCCTTGTGAATCTTGGGGGAATTTAGGTTGCGGCCCCTAGGTTGGGAACCACTGGCTCAGAACATTGATATTTGATCACTTATTGATTACTTCAGCTGTATGCTAACATTTATCGATATACATTTTAACAGCTGACACTGTAGCATTGCTCTCTTTGACATAGCAAAGTCACATATCGCATATTACCGTCATATAGCAATATATGATGAGTTAACAATATTTACAATTTACTCAGATGTACATGAACATACTCACAAGAGGGAGAATAATAATGTATAGAAATCAAATCAACCATTTTTATTAACTAATGGTTTATTTTCTGTCTTTACAACTTGTACATTTTGGAGCAAATTCTCATCTCCATACATCAAAGTTATACACTATGACCTTTGTGACCTCCCTTTGATGATGTCTCCATGGACACAAGTAAGTAGCAAACCCTCCACTAGAAAAATTGCACAGTGCACCTTTAATGTATTAATTTAAAGAATTGTTTTAAAAATGTGTAAAGGAAGCAACTGGCATGTTGACGATACATGTATTTTTGTTATAATGTTTTCAGTTCCACCACATTGTGCAGTTCACTCTAATTAAAAGGAAAATCACACCGTTGCTGTTCACATTTCCCTCCAGCGGCCTCCTACTTCCTCCTTCTGGTGTTCCCTTGAGCTCCCGGGGCTGCTGGGAGATGTAGTCTCTGAAGCATATCTGTGCCCCAAATTAATTACTTCCTCCCCATTGTCTGGCAGTATGAAATGAAAGTAATACAGTATAATTGTCGTTATTTTTCTGAAGTGTAAAACAAAATGACAACTATTTTTACTGTCAGTTCAAGGTCGCTTTAGTGATATTTATATGCATTTATAACGTGTGTAATAAATAGTAACAACATAGCTCCAAAATTGTATCTTTTGCACAACAAAACTGCCCTATTTATTCATACCTGCAGACTCGTTTTTGAGGCAGATTTGAGGCAGGTTTGTGAACATGGTGGGTAGTCTTGATGACTGGGACCTAAGGCATCATTGTTTGGGTTTTGCTGAAGCCGAAGGAAGGCAAAAACACCCAGATGCCAATTGCTTTTTTCTAGTTGCCAAGGCACAAACAGGATGCTGGCAGCTACAAAGATTCAATTATAAAAAGTACAGAAAATAATTAGAAAAAATAATAGCACTTGAAAAAAATTACCCCTCCAGAAATTGCGCATAACAATAAATCCGTTAATTAGCTCATTAATATTCAATTGGGGTCAGTGGACTTAATGGAACCTTTTTCATGGGCCAAGGAAATGTTTAACACTGGCTTTTTCCTCTGCCTGCTCTCATTATCAACTATGCGCAGGCAGCCCTTATCAGGCGGCCAGATGGCGAGGAACAATGCAGCGCCATTATCGTCTTGGAGCAGCGTGTGTGCCTTGTAACCGGTGTGTGCCTGGGACAGTCAAGTATAGATACTGAGGCATTTAGTGTAATTGATATGTGGTATATATCGTATTGTTTAGGCCTGTTTGTTTGCTCTGGCGCTATTCAAGGCAAAAGAGGAGAGGCAAAGATTGATTTTCTCCGCAAGACGTTTCACGCACACACTGGGTCACAGATAACTTGTCAGCGGAGTTTTTTAGGAAGCTGGTTGTAA
The DNA here is from genome assembly GCF_026225935.1 of Boleophthalmus pectinirostris. Lineage (NCBI taxonomy): Eukaryota > Metazoa > Chordata > Actinopteri > Gobiiformes > Gobiidae > Boleophthalmus > Boleophthalmus pectinirostris. Next base: position 24,086,539 of record NW_026571140.1, read on the forward strand.
AATGTATCAAGGCTAAACTCTGGTGTGTGCAGCGTACAGGGATAGGGGAGATTCATCTCAAATGTGACGAGCCCCCACTTTGCTGTTGCCTTGTGTTTTGAGACAGATGTTTTATTCAACAAGTACGGGATGGAGCGATGTCTGGACAATGCACAGTGTAGCTGTGTTTGTTTGCTATTCTAGACACAATTGTAGATTTTGTCAAGGTGGTGTGATTTGTTGTATAGTTTCACAATTGATTTTCTACAAAAAAAAAAAAAAAAAAAGTACACGTGGAAATTAAACTGGGCTTTATTTGAAGTACTTAAACTACATGAACATGCCATAGTAAGTCGTCATTTTAGTCACAGTGCTGTGACTGTGCTCCCAATCTGTGAATACTGTCTGAGAAGTGGGCCTATTATTTGGATCCATTTTGAATGATATAGTTAGTCACATTTCTTTCTTGATTTGTTATATCTTTGCATGTTTTGTTTCTATAATATCTTCTAATGTCTACTATCTTTTTCTAAACAAGCTTCAAACCCAGATCTAAACCAGGACTGAATGGAAATCACCAGTATTCTTATATACCACTTTAGTGTTAATGTTAAAGCCAGTGCCAGCGGCGCTGCAGTGAGGCACAGCTCCTCTCTTGTACAACATGAAAGGTTGTGACTACTGTATTAATATCACAATGTCATTTATTGCATGTAATTAAAAGTATATTCTATAGTCCAATTAAGCTGTCATTGCTGCTGCTTCATTTTAATAAGAGGATGAAAGCAACAGTCAGTGAATACATTTTATTGGCTTGAATCACCATGATGCTCTGCTCCTGTCACAGAGATAATTCTCCTTAATCTGAAGCATCATGAGCACAGACACAAACAGGAGGAGTGAGGGATGCTGGGAGAGTTTAGGGTGGTGTGCAGATGTCTTGAACTTGTCTGGACGACATGAGTTTCTGTTCTTTCCTCAAAGATTCACATTACTCAGAGCTGCAGCATACGTGTGGTTCTATCACCGGAGACCAGACCAAGACTAAATCACCCATGCATGCACAATTGGATAGGAAATGACTGTGTCAAAGTCAATTGTAAAGCCACGTTTAATTAATGTAGCTCCGATGAAAACTAACTTGTCATAATGGGGCAATTCTAGACCGATGACAGTGATGTCTTAGTAAGGATTGCATGTAGAGGAACCCATAAACTGTGAAGCAATTATTATAAAAATCTTATTGGCACTGACTATCCACTGACTATTTGTTTGTTATAAAGCATTTTCTCTTTCTTTCAGAAATGATGTCAGATGTTCAAAATGTATACTTAAGTTTCAATCATTACAGTGTTTCGGGCGTTTGAATCATGTTTCCTGTATCCCAAACAGAGATTGCACCTAGAACAAATTGTTGTTTCCTTTCCCTGCACCTTAATAGTATATAAGTTTGTGTTTACAGTTCCATTCTTGCCTCTGTTGTGAAAGCTTTTCCCTTAAAAATCAAAATCGGCTTAGAGTTTTGTCTCACCTGAGTTTCAGGAAAGATAAAAGTGGTTGCCTTTGTTCTTAACTCCTGGTTTATTGACACCATTCCTGCAGCAAGGAAGATTATTAGAAATGATGTGGTGTCTCAATTCACCCATGTGAAAAAACAACAGGGATGACTTCAGGAATGTTTTATTCAAATAAAAGAAGAAAAAAAACTGTTGGAAAGGCCTCAGTGACTAAATACAATAAACTATTTGTGCTTTGTAAAAATAAATAAATACATAAAAAGGTGATTATTAGTCTTTAGGTGTTTTTTTCAGCATGGTCCATTGAATTCTAATTCAAAACTACAGAATTTATAGCTGCTTCATTGTGGAATTTCACCTGACCTTTCATGTTACATAGCAATGAAAAATTGCTATGTAACATTTTGTAATCCAACAGTACATTTTGAATAAGTAAGTACAGAGTTGAGTGCGAAGGTAGGGGTTAGGGGGAAAAAGAGACTACTCACAAGAATTTTGTGAGTAATCAAATGCCAAACATGACTCAATCTAAATACACCTCTGAGTAACAACAAAAGCCCATAAATGTTGACTTTACTTAATATGTCCCCTTTAAAAATATAAACAATCCAATTTTTCATTAATGTACTCCATGACTTGAATCTGTTTCATATCAATCTTTTTTGTGCTTTTAACAAAACAGTAGTTGGTGATTTGTTATGGCAAATTCTTACAAATGTTACTTTTTCCCCCAAATCTCACTTTTAGCCTGGTTCTCTTCCCATCAAACAGTCCAATCCTATTGATCCCCACAACCTTTCCAAAACATTTCACCTCTGCCCAGACAAACAGTCCAGAGCCACGTGAGGAAATGCTCCAGCTGAGAGTATTTGGGATTTGGAGAAAGTTAAATACTTCTCAAGCACTAAATTTACGCGTGGACAGCAGAGAGGGGATTGTGTCCTCAGAGCCCCTCACACACTCACCTGATCACAGGTCAGCTCAGCGCCCTGCCACTGCTCCCTTTTGGACATTTTGCACTCTCACCCGCCTTCCTCCATCCGCTCCGAGAGGAGCTCAGCTTTCTCATTTATTTCAAACACTGCTGTCAACAGTTTGGGCTGTTCCCCTCCACTCGGACATGATAAAAGGGGTCGTGTTTGGAGGATGATGACGAGCAATGGTGAAGGACAAAAGGGCAGGAGCGAGGAAGAAGAGAGTGGACACTGTTAACTGGACAATTGTTTGGGGAACTTATAAAGACTCATCCCTGCAGGCGGCAGTACAAGCACTCCTTTGGTATTATACTTTTGAAATAGGCCAAAATGATTTCATCAGTACAGATGAGTTTATCAAAATGAGATTAGGATTTACACCAAAATATCCTATATATGTACCTGAGCAGGCTGTAATATGCATTTTTTAGGCCTTTGAAATTCCCAGTTACAAATGTTTAGTTGGCATGAAATTTTCACAAAACAATTAACAGAATGAGGAGAGCATCTGCTAGTGCGATGAGATGTACTTTGTATTAATCTGAGCACTGACATGATAAGAACGTTTGGTGATGATGTGGATTTTAGAACACAGAGGAGCTTTAAGGATGTGACGTGCAGATGTTAGCCATGAGGTGACTGGTCAAAGGGAGACGGATCCATCGACCCCCTTATGAACTGTTCCCCACACCCCCACCCCCTTCATTTATTTTGGCTGTGTATTGCACGGACTTATTCTCCTGTGACTATTTAATTTAATATTCTACTTAAGTTGATAACACAATTGTCAGACCAACACTTGGGCCCTTGAGGCATTGCTCCTTGAATAGGTTGAATTAAATCTTGTATTAAACATGTTTTTGTTTTCATGTCTGCCTGACACTGTTGTTAACAGCCTTGTTCTCAGAATGTTTTCTATTCAAAACCTGTGTAAAATCTGCAAGAGCAATGGAGAGGTATTTGAGACCTATTGCCTCTACAAAGGGAGCTGCATGTTTACAAGAATAGGACAAGCACATTACATAGAAACAATGGTGCAGTGCCTCCAGCCCCGCTCTCTTTCACTCACTCTCCCACCCCCTCAGGGTTAGCAGACCTTCCTTGGTGTTCAAAGATTATCTGTTAATCCAAAATGTGCAGGAGCATGAGATGACAGCAGAGAGACCAATACTCAGGGGGAGGGACCAGACGCACCATGGCTTTATTTGTTTGTTGGCTTTCATATTAATCCATTGGAACATGCATTTTCTGGCCATGTGTGTAAATGTTCCAGAGGCATTAAACGGAAGATGAAATTTTCAATGGATGGCATGTAAAAGTATTAATTGTAAAGACCATTATTTGGTGTCCATGAGGCTGAATCAGCTTAGCCACTCCAGTCACCCATTTGCATACAAAATGCTTTATTTTGGCAATCAATGAAAGTGCTCCACTGTATGTGTGGCTTATCACATGCTTGCAGGAAATGGATTCCTTCGCCATCTCGTTAAATTCTGTTGATGCAGAACAATTTGAAACATGGCACAGGCAGCAATGACATTTAAAGATGCCTCGGCTTAATTATATTTTGCAAACATTTGGCTGTTTGTCCTCTGGGATAAAGTGCCTCCACTACAAAGTTAACTTGTTAATAATTCAAAATGAATCTCTCTTTTTGTTGAGCACCAATCATTATCTCCTATTAGTGCTGGTTAAGGGCATTCAAGGTGCTTCTGCACACAAGAGACATGCTTCTATTTAATATTGAAAAGGAGCACATGCAGCGGCCAGCATAATACAGCAGCAACATCCAGGCCACTTCAGCTCAAGAGTAAAAGAGGGACTGTTTCATTATGGCCATGAAACGCAGATTAGAACAAATTGTCATGTTTTATCTTTCTTTTTATGTTTAGTTTACAGATCAACTTTTATTTTGAAACATTATGTACTGCTTCTCATTGATTCTCACACTATGATAAAGATGATTATAGAAACCTCAGACTTTAGAACACTTTACAAGACTATATAGATGTAATTTGAAAAAACAAATGCAAATACAGTATTTTAATGATTCTTTTCTGTCTTGTGTGAACATCAAAGAAATGCAATATCTTTTAAGTTGTATTCTGATGATGCAAGGGGTTATATATAGAAAGCATATCTATTTTTACACAGTAATTAAAACTCAGTTTGTGTGCGCTGCATTCAGATCTGCTCCATTATTTTGTTTATTCGTAGCTGTCCAATTCTTTCCTGGTTTAAGATTCATGACATTGCCCTTCATTGAAAGCAGGTGCAGCCTCATCAAATCAAATCACCCCCTAAAAAAAGAAAAAAAATGAACCTTTCTCAAAACATATAGATATAGTCGTGCATTGATTTAATATAGCGCCGTGAGGCCTTGCACCTACACTCGACATGCAATTTGGAAATAAATTGACTGATTTAGATAGAGGCATGGAGAGGAGGAGGAGTGGGCGCAATGTGAAAACACAATCCACCATTGAATAAGGTGACATTGCACAACAAATCACTTACATGAATGGAGAAACACACTGATTTCTACGTCTAAGAAAGTCATATTGTTAGTGGACAGTACAGGCATTGTCATATAGGTGAAGCTGTTACAGAGCTATGGGGAGAATCATGTCAAATAAAATACGATATGTATTTGTCTACAATATCATTCTATATGTTTTCATTTCTAATCAGATAGTGTAGGCACATTTGGATTATATTATATAACAATATAATCAAATAAATTACATATTTATAAAAGGTCAGTAACAGGGTCGTGCCCAAACGAATATTAGTGAGCAGTATTATAACAGAGTTTTTGGGTAATTTTGAAATCAAGATAGCAATTTGTCTAAATTAATAAATCATAACAATGTAAACAATGAGCTACAAGGCAAGAGAACTCCTTTAACTAGTGATTAATCTGTACATATTTTATTGTTGCAGCTAGTCTGCTACTCTCTGCATTTTTGAAGTTTCTGTAGCAATTCGAAACAACTCATTTGCACCTCCAAAAACACATTTACCCCAGCTAGCCACTATACCTTCTGTGGTAGCGACAGTGTTTTGCTGCAGTGGAGTCTATTGTGTTTTAATTGAGCCCAATGAGGAATAATTAAGTAATTAAAGGCTTGATAAGAACCCAGTAAACAGATAAAAGAGCAGTGTGTGAATCAACAATACGGTCCCTTGCAGTGGATTGGACACACCTCCGGAATAGCATTACGAAAAAGGCAACAAAGCATCAAAGTGTGCAGCTAAAATGGTCCAGGCCTATCCCGAGAAGGGCTGCGGATATGCCCATGGTCATATTTAAATGTAATACTTCCCAGCTGGATTTGGGGGGAATGGGTGGGCATTGTGATATTTTCAACACCACAGTGACATTAGCTGCTTTTATTTTTTGGAGTAATTGCACGGCTTGATGTGTGTACTCTGAGGTTTCCATGAGAACGATGAAAAGTCAAATTTTGGCAATGCTGCAATTATGAGTGGAATATGGAAATACATTGTGCGCTGGTTCACAGTTGAGTTGTGAGGAATAATAGGGAGCGTGGTGAAAAAGTGAAAAGGCCAATTCTAAACTCAACTGTCTATAAAACAGTACAATACAATATGAAAGCGTATTCTTACAACTGCAGTGTTCCACAATAGGCCCTTCAGTGTTTGGGGCTGTTCCAAACACTGGTGCCATGAGCTCAACAAACCATAACATTATTTCTATGGTTGAATTGACATTTGATTAAAAAATAAATATATTATTAGAAATGTTGAGGTTTTAAGTTTTGGCATCTGGGTCAACCAGTTGATTATGCAATGCAATTGTAATGGAGCTTGGAAGTAGTGTAGTGGAACATCCAGCACTACTAATTAGCAAGTAAGGTAAAGACAACATATGTGTGGTTGTAATTAACTTAACAACTGCAATGACTATCAAATGTGGATGCGTACTATTAATTAAAGTAATATGAATAATCAACAACTGTTTATTTATGATATTTTGACCCCTTATGGAAGAAAGGGATATCCAACTTTATGGCACAATCTTTTAACTTCTATAGCCTTTTTTTCATAGTAGTGTATTACAATATGCAGTGGTTATAATCTGAGTGGGCATCTTGCACTGTTTGGCACTGATAATCGATAATCCAGTCATGCAGAAACACACACATGAATATTTGTTTCCTGGGATTAAGAGCTTATAGACAGTGTGTGGCATGGCCAATATTGTTCATCCATTTTGTCACAGTTTTCAGTGTCACTGCAAAAGACATTCTTAAATAAATCATGCCATATAAATGCATTTGAATAATGTTATTGTGATGGGCAGTCCACTATGTTTATTAAATTGCTATTGACATGTGGTATGTATTGGTAGAATAAAATAACAAAGGATATGTGTTTGAACTTGTAAATGTATGATAAGGTTAAACAATAACACAAGATATCCTTTTCAGGTGATGAAAAGTGTGCATGGAAAAATAAGTTCATACATTGTCACAAAAGTAAAACGAACAGTCCTATGTTTTTCTGTTCTGCAAGAAATCTTATCTTTTAGCTCGGAAGTTATGAATCCCAGTTATTTAATAAACACTCATAACTTGATCCATTATAATCAAAGCCTTAGAAATTATTTAACATCACCTGTATATTAAACCTAGTTTATAACTGGTAAACATTTGTGGCCAATTTCTAATGAACTGAAATACCCTTTCCAATATCCAATTATTACTCAGAGCTGGCTGAGTATAGGTAGATTGTGAATTATTTATTCTCAGAACCTTAGTGCGCACTTCTCACAGTTTCTCTCATTGATCAGAGCTGAAGCAGGATCCTGATAGGTATTCAGAGAAAGACTCACGTGGGAGGGACCTCCTCTGTCACACTCTAACGCTAATAAGTCCCAGTGGTCCCACCTTCTTGACCTTTGTTGGTTCAAGCTTTTATCCACAGCAAAGGCAGGCTTCTGTGTGACCTCCTATAACCTTGCTCTTACTCTTCCTCTTTAAACAAAAGACATCTTACGCACGTACCTACACTATCAACTATGGGCTTAGAATAACTGTAAAGACAATCACATTATTATTTTTATTGTACACTGATACTAATTGCTGTTATGGTGAGATATGTCCGATACAACCTAAAGCTTAATATGATTGATGTCCTTTTATAATTACTTTAATCAATTATAGGATATGAGCTAAAGCCATTACGTTAACTATGCACGGGGAGTGGGTGAATATGGAATATAATAACGATTTGTGGCGTCTCTTTTTTGTACATGAGCTTGCACTGCCATCTGATGTCACTCTGGTGAAATTACAGGTTGAGCTGTTAAAGATATAAGACGCTGCATTTAAGTGCACGTTGTACATTTGCAAAATGTTGTTAGAAAGCGATTAAATGCAAACAAACTGAGAAAATATAAATTTCTTTAATCTCAATAAATAAATAAATCAATCAATCAATCAATAAATAAATAAATAAATTAGGCTTCACTTTAAAACTGTATGACAACATTAAAGCCTAATTCTTATTTGACCGCACGTTGGTGGTTTAGGGGCCTAGGCCTCTTAGTAGGCCTATTAAAATAGTTAAAGATGAAACAAGATTAATCAAATCAGTAGCCTATTCAGGCTATTCAACTGCCCTTTATTTTTGTACCATCTCAGTTAGTTGTTTATTTATCATGTTTTGAACGGTTCGTGAACGCGTCATATTTAATCTGGATTAATCCGATGAAACATCGCCACAGACAAACATCTGTAGGTCGTAGCTCACTGTGTTAGTGACGTGAATGTGCACTTGTGGTTTCCTCAGACAAAATGTCCATCACAACTTGCCAAAAGGTCACCCTGATCTCGTGCTCCGTGCTCTGTGTGTCTCTGTTTCTTCCCCGGATGCTGCTGCCCAGAGCCAAGGAGGACACTTTTCAGAAGGAGGGTAAGGCACTGTCCATCAGCTCAGACTCATGTTTGTTCTTACTGCTGCCATGCTCCACTAGTGCTTAAGGCCACACAGTTTCAAAAGCAATAATACTGTTTGTAATACAATGTGCAATAAGTAGTAGTTTTAGTTAAAGTGCTGTGTTTTTAGTGTAACATACACATATGTGTTGTTCTGCAGTTGGGCCTGGCTTCTACCCTCCCATGATGCACCGGGCCCCTCTGTCCCAGGACCCAGAGCAGTGGGGGGTGGACCCGGTGCATGCTCTCACTCACCACACAGAGACTGTGGCTAAGGTGAGGGGCATCGGCCGAAAGACCAGCCTGATGACTCAAGTCATTCCCATCTATGGTTTTGGGATCCTCCTCTACATCATCTACATCATCTACAAAGTACAACAGTCATATGATATACAACATACAGTTATTATGGATGCACCATGTGAAATCAGTATTATTTGTGAATTTATCTAATATGATTTGTTTTTATACAGCTAACATGTAAAGCAAAGCCACCAAAACATGATGACTACATAACTACATACAAAGCACAAATGGACTACACACAGTGTAAGTGGGCTATTCATATTATGCTTCAACAATTTAATCTTAATTTGTAAAATAGCCTAAAACACAAAATACAAAACATAAGGCTGTGTAGCATATGCTGTGATTTCGCAGTAAATGAGTATGAGCTCGCCAAGCTCCAGCGGAGACTGCTGCAGACGGAACAGATGATGGAGATGATTGTTTCTGGGAAGAGCAGAGGAGCTGGAAGGTAAAGACATTTTTCTATCCTCCTGAAAAATGAGCAGAAATAATAATACACTTGTATGATGCATTGACAATTTTCTTATTGCCAGCAAAAATACTAAATTATCAAAAATTCACACATTCAACATTGTTGTTTTTTCTATCTTGATATGTCTTTTGCCCTCTAGTGGTCGAAGTAGGAAAAGTAAACAGTCAAAGAGAGAGGAGAAACTATTGCGACACTTGCGACAGATCACTGAACTGATGCAGGAGGGACGACTAGAGGGGGCATCACCTGAGGTGGAGGCTGAGGAGGTTCCCTATTTTGCTGGATGGGAAGGTATAGGATACAGTATTTTTATGTAAACAATAAAAAGAATTTAGGCTTACAAAATGTTTTGGACAAAAATATATATGTAATAATCAAATATTTTCCAGAAAGATGTTCAAACTGTTAGATGTTCAAACAGTGATTATTTATGACTCTGTGGATTCTAAAAAGAAAGGTGTCAGGTGGTCATTAAACATAACATGACATCCCTACACGGCAGAGGATGACAGAATTATGCCTGATGGGTTTGAACTGTATTGTGTATTTGCAGGTTACCCAGAGGAAACATACCCAGAGTATGAAGATGAGCCCTGTAACAGAAAGAGATGCAAACTAGTGCCTCTAGTGGTGACTTTGAGTCAGCCCACAGCAGAGGCCCTCGCTGAGAGGATGGAGCAGGAGGAGGAAGACATAGGTCCGAGGAAACTAGAAGTACTGCACGAGGAGGATGAAGAGGATGAGGAGGATGAAGAGGAGGAAATAGAGGAGGAAGGAGACGAAGAAAGTGAAAGTGAGTCAAGAGTCGAACTTTTGGTTTGGGGTTGCCAGAATAAGACATGTTTGCATTATTGTGTGTTTGGGGAAACCTTATAGGTGCAGAAAGATTTTCATTTGGCTAGTACAGGTGATTTCTTTAATTGCTGGACCCTTTGTTAATTGTATAATTATGTAATATTGACATAATAAGGGAAATCATGTAGTGTATTTGTAACCAGTTACTGTTATCTTTTAGATATAACCAAGAAAGAAGAAGAGGAAGATGAAGAAGTAGTAGATGATCTAGAAGAGGAGGAAGAGGAGGAGGAAGATGCGAGTAGGTGTCTCCTTAGTCCTCCTTCCCCGATGCTAGCCTCTGAGAAGAAAGAGTTTCTGGGATTGGAGCTGAGTACAGAGCTGCGCAGCCACAGCCCAGGAAAAAAAATCACCTTTAGCGATCACCGTGATGTGTACCGCTATCCACGAGAAGATTCTTGTGAAGAAGACAGAGGAGGACAAGAGCAAGAGGAAGAGGAGGAAGAGGGGAAAGAGGAGGATGAGGAAGAAGAGGAAGAAGAAAGTGAGACTGAAGAGGTGGTCACTGGGGTGAGAGAGGAGCCTGGAGAAGTAGATGAGGAGGACCCAGTGATGGAGGCAGAGAGTCTTCAGTTTAGCTGTGAAGTTGGGTCAAACCCAGAGAGAGAGGCGGAGGAGACAGGGGGCACTCTCACTGAGGTTGGGGAGGATTCAGCCCCACCAGAGGGTCCTGTTCCAGAGCAGCAGCCTGAACACTGGGCCGTCAGTGGGCTCCGAATGAGAAACAGGAGAGATACATAGAAAAACAGAAACATACTCCAACTAAATGAACTGCAAACGATGGACCAAATTTGGAGACACACTGTCATAAGCACACATGATCAGGTATATTCATGTCCCAGGGACACTTGTGATTTGAATGACAATACATTTTTTACCACAACTCAATCCCTAATTTTGGACAAGCCTGATAGTGAACTTGTTAGAGGTACACATTAGACTACATTTCTTGGTGGAGCGTGTGTTGTCTGCTTGTCATATGAAAATGTTATTTCTTTTCCCGGAATGTTCCATAGAACTTTTCCATCTTTCATTTATTCAGTTCCAGGTGTATTTATTCCCAAAAAGTATTGGGTATGGTGGTGTCCCTTGCTTATCTCCATGCAGACTGATGGAGTTTTATGCCATTTTGTTGAACAGTCTATGCAAATCTCCCATTAAGACTAGGTTTCAGACCCTCCACATAAAAACATAGGAAGTACATTTTTGTTTAAAAGAAATGCATTTCATTAATTGCTGTATTTGTTTACTATTCTGAATGGTTAAGCAGCAGATGGAGATGGATTTGCAACAGTAATTTACAGCTTGTGGTTTCGTTTGTTATTGGAACGTCAGAATTGTACTCTGAAATCATCTTTTAAGCCAAACAACATAGTTGGTAAATTACTAAATAAAGGGTAAGGTTGTTTCATATTATTCCAGTAATAGTGAAGCACGGAATCATGAACATGAGTTTTATTTTTCTTGTTTTCCAAAGGCTTATACCACAACAATAAATTGTACACCAAATGTAAAATGTATATACTGTACATCACAACAAGTGCGCTATAGGAATGAGAATGAGGCTCCTGGACACATGTATGAAAAGCAGACTTTACAGCAAATGTATCAAGAGTTTGTAAATAGAAATAGTTAGAAGACAATTGAGTACAAGAATAGCACATTTGATAAAGATTCCCTCAGAACCCACAGTACAACAGCGGTATCAGAGATTGTTCTTTGCTTTCATTCAGCATTTTTTGATGGTCAAAAATACAAAATACTAATATATCATAGAGAACACCACCCCTCAAGGATGTGGAATTGAATAACATGAACAGCAATAAACCTGATACAAAATCGAAACTTTTCAATGAGGAATGTATATATACTGACGCCTCTTGCAGCAATGAAAACAAATACTATAGGTTTGTTTGAGTGGCTTGTTGGCAGTGGGAAAATCTATAATCATAAAAGCTAAAATGTTTGTGTTCTGTTTATAAATATAAAGATGCATTGTGCTTGCCTTGTACTGACAGTCCTGTATGCAATATATAAGACTAGAAGGATGGTACTGCCAGGCAAGCACTATGCAACTTTTTTTAGTTAGGGGTACACCACCCGCTTGTCTCCATAGAGATGTTATTGTTTTGCTAGTATGTTCCACATTATGGCATTAAACAAATATAGCTTGCATAAAAGCTGTTAAAACACACGGCTCTGACCCATAACTTGGTCATCAGTTTTTCCCTTGTAGATAGAAAAGTCATGATGTCATACTGTGGAATTTTCCAAGAAAAGCAATAACAACTCTGTGGAGACAAGCGCTCGACGTGCTCCCCACCAAAAAGTTACATATTCCACCTTTAAATGTGGACAGGGTAGGGTCCACTTGATGTGCATTTTGGGAAGGAAAGTCTAAATATACTGTGCAACTGGACAGTGTTGGAGAGTAGCTACAAGGAAAATCTCCAATACACAGTTTCGAACAGCAGGAGTGGCAAAGACCAATTCATGCTCATGTTTGACTTTCAAAGCATCGCACTGAAATTAGTCTTCAAAGGCACAAAAAACATATGTACAGCCATGTCCGACCTCGCACACAAGATAAAGTGCACCCTTGTCCAATACATTCACATACAATTACACAATACTGTCTATGGCACACACTGCAGTGGAACATGCCTTTGCCCTTATTTAAGTTTGAGAGAAACTCCGTCTAATGGTGTGCTTGCAGCTTTCTGGAGCCAATACTGTATGGCAACAACAAATAAAATCAAAAGTCATAAATATGAAATAAATATAGAAAGGCGTGCATGTTTTTTTATGTAAGGTTGCAGAATTCATGGTGGAAATGTCACATAAGATCAATATAAAACATACCAATGTGAAAAAGACTGTTATACATGTGTTTAACTACGCCATAAAGTAACAGTGTTGGTTCTGATAATGCCAGTAGTACAATACAAAGTAACCACAGTTATAAAACAAAGGATCCTCATTTCATTTTTTGTGCTTGTTCTCCCATTGTCCAAACCCACCCACGGGTCCCCACTCCAACACGCATTCACTCTCACATTCTCTCTGATCTTGAGGCCCATATAAAGCATTAGGATTATGTTGGATATGCCAAAGCTTTGTTGACAGTTAAGGGTTGATTTTTTGGAGCCCTTTTTGAGAAGAGGACAGACGGAGCAGCGCTGGACTCCAGGCTGCTGCTACTCACAGGCCAGCTTACTGTCGAAGCTGGAGAGGGCAATGGCGAATGCTTGCAGGGCACACATGGGGTAGTTATAGTCCATGGTAAAGACGTCCTCTGCCACGCGGCCAAACTGCATCACTATGTAGTCAGCTGTAAGAATCAAAACCAAAGCAAGATTAGAATGGGGCTTTTAACTGTCAATACTACTTGACTTTTAGAGGCTATTTGCAGTCAGTCAGCGTAATAGAGGTGTGGGAACAATGCCAACAGACAAAACAACAACTGCTGGTGTTATTTTTAAACTAAAGCTTGTCAATCTTGCTTTCACATCTAGTGTTAAGTAATGGTTAATGATACAATAGACTTGAAAACAGTGTAATGTTCCTTATCCTATCTAGTTTACTTTTAATACAAGAAATGACTCATTTTATTCAAATTAAAAGCGCACTATATAACTCAGGTGCAGGGTCCACCACCTGGTTGATGTGTTACCTCTAAATGACATGTTCCACTGTATGGCATTACACATTCAGGAACACAAGCAGATGGTGCCTCCAGGCCAAGTTATAGGTTTATGGAGGGGCAAGCTTACTAGCAATAAGAAACAGTAAGAAAGCATAGAACGCAGATACGTTTAATACCTTACTATGGAACATTACAGATACTGGAAACAATTGTTCTGTTTTTTTTAACAACCCTCATTTAGTAGTCAAATTGACAGACTGCTGTGTCAAAAACAACTATTTAGACAATGTTAGACCAGATATTTGCTGTTGTTTAAAGGTGCACTGTGTATCTTGGTCTCGTCATGCTATTACTGAAATGTCCCATAGTATGGCTTTTAGCATCTATCTCCATGGGGTAAAGCAGGTGACGCTACCAGGCATGCTTTTCAAAACAATGAAATCTCCTGTAATTATAAGTTAAATGCAATAGTGTGGAACATTTCAGGTAAAGCAATAACATCTCCATGAATACAAGCAGGTGATGGACTCTCCCCACAAAAAGTTACACAGCACACCTTTACGTCTTGTACTGGTCTACACCATAGACCAGGGGTGCGCAAACTTTCTGGCTCGCGGGCCACATCGGGTCCTAAAGTTTGACTGAAGGGCCGGACAGAAGACAGGACATAACGTGTTAAGAGCTCAGATTCATTACATTCTTATTCACATTTATCTTATAACCCTAACCCTTATTAGGACTTCAGACGCACGCTACACGTTTCATCACTACTGGAAAAGATTCAGAACACATAGAACTGTTAACTTCACACCACGAGTAAATGTATATTGTGAGTTCTCCGTTTTCAAATATGACTAGTAACGGCACAAATACAAAGCTCACGCCATACAACCACAGATACACACCTGTGAGTGTGATAAAACATTATTCCAAAATGTTGTACACATTAATTACAACATAAAGTCCATAGACTTCTTTGATTGATTTTAACCAACTCAAACTGGAAGCAGTGCAGTCTTATATCTTAAGCACCAACTACTTCACTCATGGTCCGAATAACTCCTGTAAGAACACTTTCCCATAAAGCATTGCGGCCAAAATAATACGCCGCAACTCAATGTATATATAGTGCGCAATCTACTGGGAAACGCTGGAAATGCATGACAAATAAAACATCAACAAGGTTTATTATTGTAATTTATTCCAGTTCGGCGGGCCGGATTAAAAGGTTTAAAGGGCCGCATACGGCCCCCGGGCCGTAGTTTGCCCACCCCTGCCATAGACCGTATATATATATGAGTGGACATAGTACTAGCCGCCACGTGCCAAATAGGAAATTCTTTCAGCTCCTTCTAACCCTGACTAAAACTGATTTACATTAGGATCTTGTCGCATCTCTCTCTGTAACTGCTGCAGTGCGCCTCGTCATTTTGGTCTTAAAATGTTCATGTCCTGTTTTGTCCATCAAAAAAATCCTATTCATACCAGAGAGCCTGGCTCCAGATTCACTCCTGTAACCGTTAGCATTGCGAGCGTCATTTGAGCGGCGCTGAACACTATGGGTGACGTCATACTCGCTTAGTCCTCTTATTTTATACAGTCTATGGTCTACACAACAACAAAATAAAAGTACAAAGTCATGTGAGTGCACTGACGGTCATTGTCGTGGATGATTTGAAAGTTCTTGACGGAGGCCTGGGTGACTCTGCCGTGGAAGTTGAGCACATAGGACTGCGTATCATCATTCCACACTGGTGTCTTATTGTGTAGTTCAATCACACTCTCTGTGTTCTTGTTCTGCCACCTGGCCAACAGTGACTCATGGTCCTATAATAAAGGATAATATCATAACTCTTATTCGTATCACAGGCTCAGGAAAGGGGATGAGATGAGACCTACATTTCGAGGGTGGATGGACACTCTCTCATGGTCCATATTCATACCAGGGATGATGACGCTCATTTTGCGCGGGCCCTTGAAGCCTAAAACATTGGTTTCCTGAAATGAAAAGATGAAAGATTATATTATTAATATATTCATGCTAATCCATTTGAAGTCTGGGTAATGTGTAAAGCAACTGAGGGCAAATTACAGGCACCTTTTCATTCATATTGTAAGAGCTGTTACGTAAGATCAAATGAAACAGGCTTATGTATTCTGCTTCGTATGGTTCATTGCACAGCATTTATTCCACACTATCCCACACTATTTTGATAAAAATTTGGATGTACATGTATAACTAGTGCTGTCATGCGATTTAAAAAATTTAAAGATTAATTAATTATGATCTGTAATTAATTAATCTAATTAATCTCTTTTTAATCTCACCTAAAAATTGCTGAGAAAAGCCTTCAATTTGAGGTATTTTCATTTAAATTCATTATTACATTATTGTGGCAGATCAAAAGACTGATATAGATTAAAAAAAGTGACTTTATAAAGTCATTTATTGTTTAACAAATCTCTCCAAACTGGCTGTTGAGTCCAAGTCTCCATGAATAAGAAACTGTTTGCTGTAAAGTAGCAAAGACTAGGAAATCTGAACATAATAACTTTTGTTTACTTAAAGACAATAAAAAGTCCAGTCTTTCCTTAACCATATTAAAAATATTATTGATAGAGAAATGCTTTATATATGAAATCACTGGTTTTAGTCCTGGTTTAGACCTGCTTTAGTCCTACTTTAGTCCTAGTTTAGTCCTGGAATGGATTAATCCTGGTTTTAGTCCTGGTGTTAGTTCTGGTTTAGTCCTGGTTTAGTCCTGGTTTAGACCTGGTTTAGACCTGGTTTTAGTTCTGGTTTTAGTTCTGGTTTAGTCCTGGTTTAGTCCTGGTTTAGACCTGGTTTTAGTTCTGGTTTTAGTTCTGGTTTTAGTTCTGGTTTAGTCCTGGTTTAATCCTGGCTTAGATCTGGTTTAGACCTGGTTTTATTTCTGGTTTTAGTTCTGGTTTAGTCCTGGTTTAGTCCTGGTTTAGACCTGGTTTAGTCCTGGTTTAATCTTGGTTTAGTCCTGGTTTAGTCCTGGTTTAGACCTGGTTTTAGTTCTGGTTTTAGTTCTGGTTTAGTCCTGGTTTAGACCTGGTTTAGTCCTGGTTTAGTCCTGGACTGGGTTAGTCCCGGTTTTAGTCTTGCTGTTAGTTCTGGTTTAGAGGCGCACAGGAGGAAGCGCGGTTTACGCAGCGTACGCGAGAAAACGTACGCGGCGCGCGAGAGGACAGCGTATGGAAGGAAACGTGGTCAGCACGTTCTCAGGTTAATGATGATGATGAAGGTGTGTGTTTGTGTGTGTGTTTGTTTGTGTGTGTTTGTGTGCGTGTCCCCTCCTGTGGCAGGTCACTATAGGACAGTAGTGCAGACATCATGAGCCTATGCAGGTTGTTTTCACCAGTGACATTTAAGTTGTAGGCGATTTTATATTTCTTATTTTCTTTTATATTTCACGTCGGGAGAATAATTTCCAAGACACGAATGTGTTTTTACCTGTGCACTGCTGCTCTGTTCTACTGGCTCTTCGACCTCGTCCATTGTGCGACTGACGCCGCCAACGTTAACATGACGTTCACATCGCTCTTACTGCGCGCGTTTTGTGTGGGTTTCCGGCAATGAGTGGAATTACCGAAATAAAAAAATATATAAATGTGTTTTTTTTGTGTGTGTGTGTGTTGTTGTCCCAACAACACATAAAAAACAGATTTTATAATAAAGTAACTCGCATACAGAAACAGTAAAGTTAGAGATTAAAAATGAGATTAACGCGATTAAAAAACATAACGCGCTAAATATGACTGTAATTAATTAATCGCAATTAACGCGATAATTTGACACCCCTATGTATAACATTACATGATATTTCAAAAGAAATACAGCAGTAGCCAAGATTATAAAGAGCTTCACCAACACACTTAAGGGGACAACATGTACTGTCATTGTCAAAGTAGTAAAAAAGCTAAAAAAAAAATAAAAAAAAATACATTTATATATATTTTAGTCACTTTCTGAAAAAAACATTTGTTTATTTTTTAGAAGGAGAAATACAGCTTTGAGAGTTGACTATTCACTCTTGTATCCTAAACCATGCTTTGGTGGTGGCACTTCTAGTTAAAACGGGTTCCCATTCATGTCAATGGCGAATTTGAGAAAGTTTTGCAGATTAAGTACAACGTAAAGTCAGTTCATTTGTGTAAATGTTCAATGTTTATGTGCACCAAGAAGTCAACAATGCACAGATTCTCTGAGGGACTTTAGAATGGCTTTATAATCCATATTGAACTTATTTGCTGTTAGGATCAGCAGGCCAGTACAAAATAATACAACCCAAATGATGATGGTGGCATCAACAGCAACTTCTGGAATAAGGTGTAATCAGGGTTATGTTGCAGTAAAGGTGACCCAATGACAACGCCATGTTTAAACCATGTGTGTAGGATATGTATGTATGACTCACATAACAAATGGCTGCCAGTTCTTGTCGCAGGTTGCTGGCTTCAAGGCCAGTGGTGCTCTTCATGGGGTTCAGACCATTGTCATAAACTGTGAACTTGGTCCCCATGAGGTTGGATCTGTGCAGAGAAACCAGAGGAGAATGATGTAGGTCTGCACTTATATATAAAACACTAGCTTCACTTGAGAACAATAATGAGAAAAAGGCTCAGCTTAAATCATTCAGAGCAATGGGGAACTGTTAACCTAGTTTGGCTGTGACATGGATTCAGAAAGAGCTCTTTCCATCAGCTCACTCTCTGTCTCCTGCCTCTATGGTATACAGTATTAAAGTATAACAACAACAGATAATAGCTGTAATGCCCTAAATAATCGCTAACACACTGTGCAATTAAACAATGACATTTGGAGTTATTTTATTGTAATGTCAGGTGGTCTTCTGTATAGGGTATGGCAGAATATGTGTACTCAGACCAGTGCCACTGAGTGCTATCCAAACCTAGAAATGTCATTCCCTTTAATAGTCCATACCTTATTTATGTCATGTCCCTCAACTCCTCTTAGAAATCACTAGATGAAAGGTCAGGACTCATTTAAATTTAGATCTCCCCGTTGGAGTGGCTGTGTGATTGCGGTGGTCTGAGTGGTGCATTGACCAATGGTCTGACTGGCTCTGAAGATTAAAGGCCCCAGTCATATTTGATTAAACTCCCTGGAGTTTCCATGGAGCTGTGGACACAGCCTTGAAGCTGTCTCAAAGGATTAGGCTAGTGCTCACTTTCGTTTACAATGGCATGAAAATTAAAAAAAGAGCCTCTGGTTATTAGCACTGATGAGGCACGGTTGATCTCTAAATAATATGAAAGTCATATCGTTTATCGCTCATAAGAAAACAAGATGAATATGTATTCATGTAGTGAATGTGCTGATGATATTAGCCCAGTACAAGCACAGACATACTGTAGTATGTTGCACTTTTTAATGTAAAAGAGCAATACAAAAGACACACAAAGCAGTAACATTTCCAGTCTGCATAGTGCATACAAGCGATTGGCTATAACATCCAGACTTTTCGCAATAACTGTAATTGTTTTTGTTTGTCACATCCACATAACCCCTCCACACTGAGGTGTGCATATGCCTGTAATAGTTTAATCAGACCATGTTTAGGCAGAATAACTTTCATGACGCCAACGTCACCTTACCTCAGTTTACCAATGAAGCTCTCTCCACCTCGGGACAGATCAGTGGGATCAATGGAGATGAGGTAATTAGATGTTTTACTTTTTTTCCTCTTGCGGCCGGCTAATAAGAACACCTGCAAGAGAAGACAGAAAGGGAACATTGTTGACAAACCACAGAGAAATTTACATATTATGAAAGACAAATTACTTTTTTATGATTTAATAAAGCAGCTGACCCTCTTTCCATCCTCCCTCTCCAGGTGCAGGTAATATGTGGGATACATGCCGCGGTCCATGCCCTTTTTGTCTCGGGTGATTCTGCACTTCACCCTGACACCCTGAGGTGCTGGTCGCAGAGAAAACTCTTCCAGGTCGTCCACATCGATGGAAGGTTCATTTACCGGAGGGATTGTTGCTGAGGCGACTTCCTGCAAGAAATATACCAACAGATCTCAGGTAATCAAGAAAAATGCATAACAGCAGGTTATATTAATTCTGATAATAGTTTTTCTATTGCAATAAAACATAAAAAATGGGCTATTTTGGTAAAGCAATATGGTTGAGAACAGTGATCCCTATTGGAGTGCTACTACTGTATGTAATGCCTCAAATGTCTGTGTACCTTGTTGGATTTCTTGCTGGTGGCAGAGCCTGGTCTTGTGTTGCTGTTGAGCTGTGATGAACTGGAGCTAATTTCATCATCGTCATCTTCTTCCTCGTCAAAGTTCATACTACTGGAAATACCTTCAAACACACACACGCCCACACGGAAGTCAATACACACACGTATCATGAACTATAATGAACAAGGAAAAACAAAAACAAAAAAAATAAAGAAAGAAGGCTGTTGTCATAGTGATCTAGGACAGCTCCCTGCATTTTAATGTGTTCAATATGTCATCTTATCACAAGTGGGATGCCCAAGATGTGCAACACCGGTTACATGTCTCACTCCAGAATTAATGCAGTATTGACCTTACCAGTATATGAACATTTGAATGGTTTTGTAGGGTGTCTTTAACAAGTATTTACAGCAGTAAGAGAAATGATTATCATAGCAGACGTTGTTTAACTAATTCATCCATGTTGTCTGACTGGAATTAGTCATAACTATATTTCTGAGATGCTTTTGATCTCATCTACACGTCCAGAATCAGACGGAAATGCAAGAGCAATGCAACCATTTTAGTGGAACAGAATACAGAATGTGGAACTGCCAAGTCAAAAGAACAAAAACTAAAGTCAGTCTGATCTGTGTCTGTGTGTTAAGCCCAAGTGTTTCTTTTTTATTATTATTATGAGGACAGGTAAGATAAATTTGTCTTGGGTTACAAAGTCAGTGCTGCAGGACACACACTTTTATTACATACACATACATTCAACACATGTGTACAATGTCTGCTCTCTGATAAAAAGTGCATGGATCTAAGGTTCATAACTCCTTTCACAACAAACCAAAACACACTATACAGAACAACACTTGGGTAAAAAATTCAATACTAAACTGCCACGAATATTAATAATTTACAAGTATCTATCATATGCAATTCATCTTTGAGGACCTATCCATATACAAAAGCACCAACGAAAGCAAATTCATTGCGCAACAGCACTTAAAAACAGGGCATTTAAGATATAAATTTTATATTCCATTAGAAATATATATTTCATTATTTGTATTACTTAAAAAGGTCAAAGGGCACATATACTTGTAAAAACATCATTCTGTTGAAAAGAGCAACTGCAGAAAGAGAAAGAGACTGAAAAACAAGGAGAGACTACCATTAGAATTTCCAATGGTTTGTATGGTTTAGTGAAAATTATATTGATATTTTTGAGTGAATTGATGTATTCATTTTATTGGGGTGGTTATACTTATTATTGCTCTGTCTGAAACGTCTCAATGTCCCATCTTCTGTGTATGTGCATTCAAATACAGGTCTTTAAAGTTTTAGGAAAATACCTGGAAATGCATACATGCCTACTCCAGGCCGACTCAATTTTTATATATTGTACAGCACTGATTGCAGCACAAGTCAAAAGCCCAAGACAAATTTCCTGCTTGTGGAACAATAAAGTTAAACTTGAATCTTGAATTTTACTTCCTTTGCCTTTGCCTTCCTTTCCACACATCTGATACGAAGTAACATATAACATATCCATAGAGACAAACAGGTGGTACACTCAACACCAGAAAAGTTACACAGTGCACCATTAAAAACATCTTTATGACTGTTGTGGATATTTAACATTGTAAGACTTATTTAATCACTTTTAATCTAGAGCAGGCTGGTTTTTCATGTAACAGTAAACTCTAACATGATTCAGCGCTATGTCCTCCCACGATGCACTTGGCCCCACTGTAGCAGAAGTTTGTGGGAGTATACATGAGTAAATACTGCAGGGTTTGTCATGTGGGGTGGAGCATACCTTTCTTGAGCATGGTCACCCTTAGGTCCTGCTTGCTCTGGGACTGGGTGCAGTTGACTACAGGCTCCGCCTCTGCCTCGTCCGGGGAGAGGTGCCCCACAGTGAGGATCTGAATGTGTCCATCTTCATGCTGAGAGGACAGGCCATCCATCCCTGCTGTACACAGACAACATATGGCATCAAAGGGCTCAACAAGCTGCACTTTTTCTCTAAGTGTTTCAAACCCACTGTTATCTCTAATGTGATTTTCAATGGGATGTGTACATGTGGCATCATAACATTGTATATAATAAATGTCAGAATTCTGTGAAAGCCTTTTAACTTTAAAATGCAAATGTTTTGAGCTGGTTAATGGTTAATATTTCATTAGTTATAAGGACTATCCATATGAAACAAAGTTGGCTCAAAGTCAGACATCTTCTGTGTCAACGCAAATAAATGTGTGAGATTTTTTTTCATGGTCAAAAGTTGAGGCCATATTCAATCACAAAAGCAGGATTAGTGAAGACAGTTGAAAACAATTAAAGCCACTAGCTTCATATGGGAAATTTGTAGACTGAGTCCCTGAATAAAAACAGATAAGGTAAATGTAACCAGTGCACCCCAAAAGCAGTGACTTGTGCACAGAGGTCTCCATGAGAGACGCATCATAGTTGTTGGAAGTAATAACAGAAAATCTGTGATTTGCAAATGCCAAGGGATTACTTTCTCCTGCAGTAAAGGCATGCAGATCAAATTATGGAAATATTACAGTTCTTACAATATTTTTCTTAATAATAAATTAGCAGTTTTTTTTTTTTTTTCATTTGTCTGTACAGTTACAACACAATTTTCTCAACAGATGAAATGATGCAGGCGAGTCTAATTCTGCAGTGGCTCATTGAGAAAGAGTGTAGAAAATCTCAGTGAGCCTGGGAGTGATGCGTTTAGTGCGACTGGCCTAATTAAGCGCATTTCCCACTGGAATGCATTTGCTTTTTAAAATTAACTAGAATGTTCTCCTCTGCCACTAACAGTAACAGTGATACTTCCACTCATTGATCTGATAGAACAAGACATATGTCAGTCTCACTTTTCTTCATGAGCTTGACAACATAAGTGTAATTAGACCAGTGTAACAATCGCACAACAGAAAATGTTGCACAGCAGGGACACAATAATTATGCCTTTAAAGTTGTAGGCTAAGGCTCCTCAAGTATGGAACAAAATCATAATTACGATTATTTTAATCATAGTTGAAATCACAATTATTCAAAGAATTATTTTCACAAAGCATGTTGCGCATCAGCACCTAAAATTTAGAACACAAAGATACACTGAAAGCAAGAGACAGAACATGACATATATGGACTTATTCTATTCTAAGACAAAAGCTTTTTTCCTTGATTATTTATTTTTGCAGTCACTGGGTGTAAGGTTGTAAACTTGAGAGAAGCATACTGATGAACCAAACTCTCTCTGAGGAATAATTGGGTTTAATTATGACGATAAAATAATGGTCAGTTTTATTTTTCCATAGGGGAGAAGCCCTCATTTGGTGTAGTTGTGATTAATGTGAATATTGAATTCACTGCACAGCACTATTTTAGGTGATCAGTGTAATTGAGCTTCACAGCTTTATACATTTTAGGTCAGGGGTTTGATCCCAAGAGCACCTTGTCATTGTGTCTTTGGATACAACACTTCACCCACTTTGACAACATGTGGTATGAGTGAGTTGTGGCTGGAGCAGCCAATAGCACAGATTGAAGGCTGTGGCTACAATACTATAGCTTATCACCACCAGGTTGGGAGTGAGTGAATAATGACTAATAATGAATAATGTGTATCTGTTACCGTAACAGCTGAGTACCTATTACTGTCTGACTCAGTGCCAGTCCCGTGCCCTAGTGTGCCACACTGACCTTTGTGCTTGCCCCTCCTCTCCTTCTTGTCGCTGCCCGTCTGCGGTGTGGAGCTGGCAGATGCTTTGCCTTTTTTGGCCGATCGCGGAGGCTGCATGTCTGCGGTCACCTTCACCTCCTCCTGCTCTGCCTCGGCCACTAAACACAAGCCCAAAGATCATTAAGATGAGTATCAGGACAGAGGGACAGAGAACCAGAGGGACAAATGGACAGAGGGACTGCGGGACAGAGGGACAGAGGGACAGGACAGAGTGAGAGAGGAACAGAGGGACAGAGGAACAGAGGGACAAAGGGACAAAGAGACAGGGACAGAGTGAGAGAGGGACAGAGGAACAGAGGGTGGCTGCTCTAGCTCCATACGTATTAACATTAGCAGTGAGAGGGACAGTTCATAGCCCCAGGCTCATGAGCTGTCCTTCTGAAGTGCTCTGGTCTCCAAGTGGAGATAAGCAGACATCATCAATCTACTCTAAATAAAGTTTCAGGGTGCTTTCTGGTACAAGCATTAGATATACAAGCAGAATGATCAGGCTCAGTTTTACAGTCAACAATAAAAAGTGCATTTGAGCTTTGAACTGGACAATTTGGGGAAATAATCTCAAGTACAAATAAATGTGCTTTAAAGTTGAATTCACTTTCTCTGTATATCACCCCCCACTGACCACCAGCTGTACTTCAAAACAAAAATATCTAACAAATTAACAAAATTACTGGTTGTTATAAAATTTAAGTAAATCACTTCATCAGTAATTCATGAATCTACTGCTTAATCTACTTCTTACACTGCTAGATTTTCTATTTTTTTGTTCTGTCCATACTGTATATTTTGTACTTATACTCAGTTAAGTCTGTTTATATTTAACACTTTATTTATTCACTTACACGTGTTATCATACTATTATTATTCATTGTTTTATGTTACACCATACTGCTGAAGCAATTTCCTAGTTTGTGAAATTGTTCCCTGATAATCTAAAGATGGTTGTGGTTCAGACCACGCTCTCTCACCATGGTACATAGTACTGCTGTTGCTACTGAGGTAGGACTCCACCAGCGGGGCCTGCTCCTCGCTGTGTTTGGTGCGGCGCGTGCGACATCTCCCGTCCACTGTGGACTGCACCATGAGAGGCTCCTGTCTCTTCTTCTTCTGCTTCTGCTCCAGCAGTGCTCTCTGTACATCAGCACACCCACACGGGAGATGAGAGATTTTGACAACTTCAGTAAACATGCCCCATTGTTGTTTTGTTACTCTGTCAAGATCTCCTCTCTGAGATTTTATGATATGACAAAGAAAACTTCCACACTGTAACAAAAGAATATTTACTAACATCATGATCTTGTCAGCACCCACCACCGTAAAGATTTCAAGTGGCGCTCAACTAGAATCTTAAAAGCACTTTCAAAAACATTCTATTTATGCATGTTTTTCTCTTTCTGACACTATTTAACCATGTGTACCATGTCATTAAATTGTCTGAACTATTGAATGCCTGAAGAGAACACTGAATATGCATTTGTCCCTATGAAATATTGAATATAAAAGAATGCAAGTTTACCAATAGCTACCACTTCAGTTATATCACTGAAACACATTAAAAAAACTTGTCGTATTTAATGTTATGTAAGTTATCCTTTTAATGAGAACATTTGACGATGACTTCAATCAGCTACAATCGGTCAATAATTCTGAACAAAACCAAATCTATAGAGCGTCCGTCAGGTCTGTCCAGAGTGTGTGACTCAGGCCTGAATAGAGCCAAATGACTTATGGATTACCTGTCACCTGTTTGCATATCTTCAAACAAGGCCTCATTAAATATGAATAGGCTCTGATAGTAGAGGGTTGTGCTGCATCTGTGTTTTTCTCCAAAGGGCTTTGTTAACATTGGTCACATCACAGATCACTATGGTGTCAACTGTTGTTTAGAATTGTTTTCTATTGGCGAACTACTAACATCTCAGTTAGATTACCCTTTTATGCTGAAATAAAAACCGTTGGAGGTTGTTCAACACATGCAGGAAGCTATTCAGAGGAGAAATTTAATTTGTCAACTGGACAAAAGTTTATTTTGGTCAAATATGTTTCATAGCTCATCCAAGCTGCTTCTTCCGTTCAGGTCAGACGCTGGTGGACACTGCCTTATATCTGCCTGTAGACAGGAGCTAATTATACTGAAACTACTCTGAGACTTACACACCTACTTGTTTACAGTTTCTGTTTGTTAGTTAAGCCTATTAAACTGCAGTGGGGTCATATTAGCATAATCATTCAGGCCCATAATGGGTGCTTTCACATTTTACACACTTGCAGGAAGCTAGTTAGTTAAAACACAGCTCTGACTCATACATACTTTTGCTATGTCCTAGGGCAAGACACCTTTGTGCTATTACAGTGTATAAATGTGAAGGGATAAATAGTTTGCGGATGCACATTTATGAAGGTTGAAAACAAATATATGAAAATATCTTAGTATTACTGCTATCGCATTTTGTTGTCTTATTACTATTAATACAACTATTTCTATATACTTACTAAACACACTGAGAGCAGAAAACATAGATGTTATAGGTTTTATTTCATCTAAATGCATTGAACGTGGATGTTTGTTTGAATGTTTGTTTTGAGTGACTCCACAGTTGGTGGTGGTATCAACAGCACCATCAGCAAACAAAGTGTGAATCCTCACTTTTATCAAGCCCCCTTCACAGGTACATGTTATGTTTCTGTTGTGACTAACATTTTTCCAGTGGCATTTCCTCTGGTCTGCTTGAAATAAATTCTGTCAGACCATCTGTCTTTGGAGCTGCAGCAGAGTCACAGTGTGTCCAGAGTGCTGTGTCATGGTGTTTTTCTGAGAGAGCTGTGATTGGCTGAGGGACAAAGTCTTACCTGCCGGTCCAGTTTCTGCTGTCGGAGGTTAGTGCCCTCATCGTCTAAAGTGCTGCAAGAAACAGACACATACACAGGGTTAAAAACTGCATGTGCATGGTGTCTGTCAGATACAATGGTACACTGGTAACTGCAGTTATTCAGAAAAACACCTAATGTTTAATAAATTATAAAGATAAATGAAATATTAGCATAATAGACACTTACATACAAATCTGAAGTACAGAATATTTTGAACTTTAGTAAAATGATCATGGTCAAAATAATTAGGAGGTGGAAGCTCATTTGCCGTAGGAAGCTTTAAGAGTTAAGTAGTCAACTGGCCAAACATGGCCACTGGGATAGACATAACAGTCTTGAGCACAACTGAGTTTTTTATTATGTTTAAAAATACCTTGATTTCTCTGTTTACATAGTAGTGCTGGTATGTGTTTTTGGTAATGGTATCACGTTATAATACTGTGTATGCAACGCTAACGGGCACACATGGGGCTATTATAATGTTGTTTTTTCATCACAAACATACATGGAGTTGTGTTTTGTTTAATTCACACATGTTTAACACACAAACCCTGCATATTTAAGATGAGTTCTTCTCTCAAACAGAAAACACTCCACCTTGTGATGCCACTGTGTTAACACAGGAAGTGCTCCACTGTGTTTAAATTTCATATGGCTTCACTAGAATCATTTAGATAATTTCATCTCTAGAACTGCCAATCTCTACTGAACTGAAGGTAAAAGATAACTCTAAACTTAAAAAAAATACTAGTACATGACATCACAAAGTGGTACAGAGCATCTTGAGCTATGGAAAAGACAACTCAATAATACAGGATTACTCAGACATGTGTGAAGGAAACACAACATAACTCCTGGCATGTTTTTGATGAGGTAACAAAATGTTTTAATATAGGACCTTTAAAATCAAATACATATGTTTGCTCAAATGTGACGTATATATTACTTGTCTATTACCTCATAAGTCTGAATGTTCACACATACTTTAATGCAAACATATAAAATAATTAATTTAATGTTCTTTTTAATCAACGATCGCCACTGTCACCGCAACACAAGTCCCCCATTTTCAAAGCTTATCACTAATTAGAGCTCATATTTGGGAATGTACCTGTCGCTTTGTACACCCGAGGTTCGTTTGCCAACAGAAATCACACATCCCTGCCACAATGAAAATGTATTTACTTCCACTCATCCAACGCACTGACAAACAAAGCCCTCCATGTCGGCAATCAGAGTAATCAGTGTAATCATCATGTGAATAGAAGAGAAATACAGCACTGCTCCATTTCACTGGAGGTCAAACAGCTTCTACCGTTGAGCGCTTTGGGTCAATGCTGTCCTGACATATAGCAATAATAGGCCCATAGGAGGCTCCAGCACCACATAGGAGTATACAGTATTAGCATAACTGTGGGGTTGGTATATTTTAAACCAGTAGGACATTTATTAGCTTGTTCAGAGCCAAGAGTGCATTTACTCAATAAAACTGTCATGGCCAAAGTACAGTGGTTCTAAAATACAAGGCAGGCTTACACGCTCTCTTCCAAAAGCTTAAATTCAGACATTACGTGAGACAGTTGGCAAAATCTACCAACTGCAGATAAAGCATGTGTTATGAGATCTCTTTTAATTTATAGATGCACTGTGTAACTTTTATGGTGGAGTGTCCGACACCTGCTCGACCCCATGAAGATGTTATTGCTTTGCCTATATGTTCCACAGTATGGCATCAAACATATCTAGTTTCAAGGAGACAATCAGATGACACCAGCGGGCCAGGTTACAGGTCAGATCTGTGAAGAAGCAAGCCGGCTTGCAGTAAAAATTTATGTTTTTCAAGGTATTTTGAACAATTAAAACATATGCCATTGAATAAAAGCAATAACAACATTTCAGGTAATGCAATAATCTCCATGGAGACTAGCATTAGAAAGGTTACATAGTGTACTTTTAACTTTGCTGCTGACACAGAGACCGTTATGTGGTAGATTTGACTGACTTAGCTGGGCAGGTTGAGTGACTTCTGTGACTAACATTGAGAGATGCATGCTTCTTCCAGTGGTGCTTTTAAGATGTCTGTGGGGTGCACTCTGCTTGATGCAACATTTATATAATTTACTGACATTATAATTTTCTTTTTTTTTTTTTTTTACTAAGTAGGCTAAATCTGCCTGTCCTAATTTATATTGCCTCTGCACTAAAAGCCCCATGCATCCAAATCTGATGAATAAATTATATAAACCTAATAGATTGTCACTAAAATTGGTCATTGGTCTCAAGAGTGTCAGTGTATTTCAGTGACACAATAGGGGTTCTCAAAAAGGGCTGGCCGGTGTTGTGATAATCTAATTGTGATATAACCCTATGACAATCTGCTCTTTTATAATTATATTGTGTTTCATTTCCCTTGAATCGAATGCAGCTCTAAAGCTCAGGCACACTCCCCCCTCCTCCTATTGGTCAGCCTTCATTAGACCCTGAGTGAGTGACAGGTAGATTTATCCAATAACAGTGAAATGTGAACTCTGAAAATAAGATAACTACATGCATTTATAAAGATAACTGAAGTTACTGCTTGATGAAAATAACTTTAAAAAATCGCCATCTACCTCCCACCTGTCACAAAAGTCCAAACCAAACCAATGGTGAGAGTTGTTTATCTATGAGGAGAAACTATCATGCTGCAAAGATGTGACTATAATAATTTATTACAGATATGCCAGCCAAGGGTCACAAACAATTCTTTCTCCCAGACCAATATTCCTCCAGCAAAAGACAATATTCATGAGTAATCTCCTCTTATTTTGATGCAATACAGTCCCTGTGGGCCTTCTTATAATTCAGTGTTTATTTCCACTGTCAATCCTAATGAAGAGATTCTCAAACTAATCTTACGAATTTGTCTCCCAGATGGAGGGACTTTTGTTTCATGCTGTGAAAAATTGGTTGTGAGATTTTTGTGTCATCTTGCTTGTCTCAGTGAGTGTGTGCACTGTATATCCTTATAATGAGATGAAAGAGCTCCATAGTGCAGCTGTCTTCAACTCTGCACACAGACCCATGCATTTTTAATGGAAGATTCACACCATGAGGAGAAACATGCTTATTGAGACTCCATATCTAAGAACTTTACTGAAAAAATACTACAAAGGGGGACCTTTTCTAATGAATGGAATATATTTGCATGATTGTAAATATGTGAATTCATCTGTAACTCACTTTGTAACTTGAACTGAAATTCTGAAATGTACCGTAGTCATGCACTACTGTGGCAGCAAAGGGAAGAATAAGAAATATAGATTCAAAATCAACCAGAAACAATTACAGTGGACAAACAGCTTGCTTTGATTTTCACATTTATGCGTTGATTAATTAGGAAGAAAATGATGATTACAGTCACTGACAAGACAGTTATCGTTGTGTTAAAATAACAGTGGTCACCCTATGCATGCAATGTGTAAACTTACAAGTCCCTTTAGTGTGGGCCATTGCATATATACTAAGTTATTTTGGGAAATCTTCAATTATATGGTGAGTGTATTTGTAAAAGAAATCTACTACAGTCAAAGCAATGCATTTAAAGCTCAGTGTGCACCATAGCACACAGCCACAGTGTAATAGGTTTCCATTGTCATTGCAGAGAAGCACAGAAGCAGTGTGTCAGTCGCTGCTCACAGGAATGCACCGTACCTGTAGGGGATCCAGTCGGAGGAGTGCTTGGAGCTCATTCTGTCTCAGTCTTCCTCCTCCTCTTCTTCCTCACCGCTGCCTGTGTGCGCGGCTAATGACGGCCTGCCTCCACACCAGATCTACGAGCTGTGAGGATCTGAGGACAGCAGTCAGCAGCAGCACCTCTCCTCTTCATCCTCTACACGTAAACGCAGTGTGACCATTGTATCCTTTTGATGATGTCCTTCAGTGGAGATAGAGAGCCGCCGTCCACTCCTGCTCAGCCATGCAGATGCACAGTGCACACAGAAATCATCGTCTTCGTCTCCTCCATGTGTCCAGTGAGTGTCCTCGTGTCTTCTCTCCTGCTCCAACCCCTGCTTTGCGCTGTTGCTCTCTCTCTCTCTGCCCCTCTACCTCGATCTACCTCTGTATACTTGCCCTTTAAATCCCTCCTCCTCCCTTCTCTCTCTTTCTCTCTTCTCTATATGGCTAAATCTCACACGTTGCCTCTTTGCCCACTCTATCTCTTGTGTTATCTCCCAACCTGGATTGTGCACATCCAAACCAAATGCAAGAAAATGATGTTTTGCAAGACCCCCTATTGTCTTCTAGCTCTTTGATGTTCCCTTCTGCGTCTTCGGTGCTATTTTTGAGCTGAACCTCCTCCTCTTCATCCACAGTGACTCAGATTGGAGCTCATTTCTTAGCGGATCAGGGACTTGCTTGGTTTCTTTTCTCTGATATATTTTATTTATTCTCCCCGAGTGCGTGCAGGGCATTAGCATATGAGTGTGTGGACCAGCCTTAACAGCCTTTAATTCAGCGCTCTCCACAGGAACACAAAGGAGCCCTGTGATAGGTCGGCGGCTCTGAAGCGGCTCTCACACACATCTGCTTCCGGCCCTAGTGACTGTCGCTACATAAACACTCACTGTGTTCCCAGGGCTTGTCAAGAGTCCATCTATAGACACACACAAGCCCCCATCCACTGTCACCATGGCACGCCACAGGAGATACATTCATGTCATTAAGGGTGTCATGCATCACACTGGGAAATAAGCTTAAAGACATCAGCCAAAAGATTATGATCACTGATAATATTAGTGCTAATCTTATGCTTTATTTATAGCCCCACAAAAGCACATAATGTCTGTTTTAGGTTTCAGGGCAAGAAGCTGAGCAGTCTCTAACCAGTTCATACTAATCGTCATACATTTTTAAGAGCAATATATTGTTTTAGGAATTTTTACAATTAACAAACTGGATTATGCCACTGACACAATATCTCCTATGAAACCTTTTCTAAATGGAAAATAAATGGAAAACATGAGCTGCTGTAATTAAAAAGGAGAATGAAACTGTTTCTATTTTCTGATCGATGTTATAATATTGTTTCCTCATCACAAACACACCTGGAGTTGTGTTTTGTTTCATTCACACATGTTCAACACACAAATCCTGCATTTTTAGGCTGCGTTCTTCTCTCAAAATGAAAACACTCTGTTCCACTTTGTGATATCAAGTGGTAATACAAGAAGTGCTCCACTGTGTTTTTAAGCTCCACACACTTTTACTAGAATTATCTGGATGATTTCAGATGGAATTGCCAATCTCTACTGAACAAAAGGTAAAAGGTTAAGATGTTAACTTGAAAACTACCACTTCATGACATCACACAGTGGAACATTTTAAGATTTGGAAATGTAGACACACTAATAATAAAGTGTTACTCAAACATGTGTGATTGAAACAAATCACAACTCCAGGTATCTTTTGATGAGGTAACAGCATTCTGATATGGCTAAAAGCCCCCAAGAATCCACTTTGTGTAATAACTTTAATAATAGAATACAAAATTTTAAAACTTGAATAATAATAGAATAGTAATAAATATAAGGTAGTTATACAGCCTTCTACAGCTCAATCTTATTGTTTACTTGTACACAAAATTAAGAAAAACATCCTCCACTGTCTGCAAAGAAAATGAATACAATACATTTCATTACTAATTAATACTAAAAATTATAGTGATAGCCTAGATCCTGCTACACACAAAAGCATATGAGTGGGCAGCATACATTTTGTTTTATAAGAGTAAGGGCCAGCCTCCACTCTCCATTCTGCAACACCTGTCTGTCACACCGAGATCTATAGAACATAATACTAAAAAGGACATGATTACAGCTTTGAATAACAGCGAGACACCTAAAAATATGTATGAAAAATACCCACAAAGCACTCACTGATGATCAAAGTCTCTAACCTTCAAAACAGCCCAAGGTAAAACACTGAAGTTCTGATTGTGCTGCACCAAAACACTAAATAAAATGAAAACATCCAGAACAGCAGCCTACAATAACACCATGACATTTTAACTACTCCGATTGCAATCATTCAGGGAGCGCAAACATCAACAGGAATTTCAAAGGGGATTCTCTGGAAGTGTGTTAGACCTTATCCTGCAATAGTACTTCAGATTCACAGAACTCCAAATCACGGTGCAAAATCAAACTTGCTTTTCCATAATCTGTGTTTGTATGTATGTTTGTTGTTGTTCTTTTCTTGTATTACAAAACATCTTATATATGTTTGATGTATTATAATTATAAATGGAAGGAACAATTTTGTTAAAATTATAACAATTATTATAAAGTTATTTAAAGGGCTCATATTATGCTATTTTCTGATCTATGTCATAATGTTGTTTCCTCATTACAAACATGCCTGGAGTTGTGTTTGTGTTTGTCACTCAAACAGAAAACACTCTATTCCACCTTGTGAGGTTATGAGATAATACAGGAAGTGCTCCATTGTGTTTTTAAGGGCCATACAACTACAGTAGAATCATTTTGATAATTTCAGCCCTGGAATTGCCAATCTCTACAAAACAAAAGGTAAAATGAGCTGTTAATTTGAAAAGTACCACTTAATGGCATCACAAAGTGCAGCAGAACATTTTGAGCTTTGGAGAGACAGACTAATTATAAGAGTTTCTCAGACATGTGTGAATGAAACAAAACACAACTTCGCATATGTTTCTTGAGGAGGTAACAACATTATAATATGGCTTAAAGCTCACAAAGGTCAATTTTGTGTAATATAGGAATTTGAAAAAGAACTCAACAAAACCTGCATCATGTTTAGTAAAATAGTAGACAAATGAAACCAAATGGTCATTCTGAAATTTTGGGACACTCTGTAGTTTTGTGTGCTGTACCACTAAAGCCACTGATTGCCCGCAGCCATTGTCACTTCTTTACCTCAAACTAAATGAAACATTGATTGTTTCCTCTAATGGTGTGGCCTTTTCAAAATGTCAAGTAACTGTGGTGTTTCTCTGTGACACCAGCAGAAAAACACAGTGACTGAATGAATTCAATCTACAGACCAAAAATAGAAACACAAAACCAAC
Source organism: Boleophthalmus pectinirostris (assembly GCF_026225935.1). Taxonomy (NCBI): domain Eukaryota; kingdom Metazoa; phylum Chordata; class Actinopteri; order Gobiiformes; family Gobiidae; genus Boleophthalmus; species Boleophthalmus pectinirostris. The sequence continues at coordinate 24,120,211 of NW_026571140.1, forward strand.
AACTAAGATAATAACCAGTTAGAATTGAGTTTTAGTTCAGTCTGGACCATAGACTTTAAAAAAAAGTGGACTAAAGGGAGTGTGAGGTCACCCATAGTGTCAAATGAAGTTCACAAGGCTAGAGTTATAGGGTTGAATTTGGAGTCAGGTCCATATTAGAATAGGAACTTATTTACGCAGAAAATAGCAAAATAAAAACACCAGGATCATGTAGAGCAGGTTAATGCGAATGAGCCCAAAACAATGAGGCTCACTGCTGCAGTTACAGAGAGAGGGATGACAATTTTTCAGTGTAAATTCAATTGGGGTTAGAGTCGATGGAGCCGGAAGCGCCTTCATGAACATGCGGCAGCTACCGGGTTAGCTAAGTCCATTTATAAAGTCTATGGTCTGGGCCAAAGTGTTGGGTTATTTTCAAGTGATAATGTCTGCTTACAATCAGTCAATCAGCACCTATGCATGGCCAATTGCATGATCAAAAAATGCATGAATTTGGATGAAGTACATTTTGCGGAGGAAGAATATCTCACAAAAGAAATTCTTAATGTCCAATAAAAAACAATAACTATGCAACAATTTAAATTAAAAGTTGCTTCGAAAGCATTCAGGTGCCATGATCATGCATTTAAGAGTCTCTCTGGCTGTGCCCTTAAATATTTAAAACAGATAACGTGCATTTAAAGGACATGTTTTTCTCATGTAACTGACCAAAGTCTGCCTTAGTACAGAGATATATTGTATAAGCAGATCAAAATAAGTCAGCTGTGTACTGTCTTTATCTAATAAGAAAGTGTTTTATTGTCCAATAATCAGGAAGTGTGCTGTTAGCATGCTTATTGCTAATATCACACTGGTCTCTGAGAGTTGTAAAGTTGTAAGCTTGTAAACTCATCACAGTGGATAATTGCATAAGGTAAGTGAGTTTTTAAGGTTTTAAAATCAGGTACAGTGCCTTTTGTAAAACATATATATATAACACTGTTGTAAGGAAACAGGATATCTGCTGCCCCTGACCCTTATGTGATAGTTGGTGGGATAAAATGGTAGTAATGGAACAAGTAATCCACCGATAAACAGGTGTAAACAGCACACTGAGCTGCATTTCATTTTTAATGCTCGGCTGACGGAGGTGAAGTTATTGTATCCCTGAGGAGTTCACACTTCATTTTAGGGAGAAAATTGGTCTCATATTAACGGCTGTGCTTCCTACTTTCTTCCAATCATCTTTCGTTTGTTATTATCCACTTTTAAACAGAAAATGAGCAGATCCCTTTTGCCAAATTGAGTTTTTCAGTATTTGTCCAGTCAATTCCTAAGGGCACGGTATTGTTAATAACAGGAGGCCAGCAGTGCCACCAATTAAAATAATGGTCCCAGGGCACAGGAGGCTGATGTGAAAATGGATATCTGGCCTGTGTCTGCTTGTCTGGGCACAATGGACCAAACACAGCTGCTGCACAAACACAAGGCTTTCTCCAAATCCCTCTTTTAGCATCTACATGTTGTACAGTCTGTCATGGCGTCTTGTGTGAGAAAGCACCACATACAAACAATGCAACAGGAAAGCATTCTTTTGATTTTCTTTGTTCTTTGTTACAGGGAACAGGGTACAGAATCAATCGAAATAGAACCTTCCATGATGTGCACACTTACATTTATCAGTGCAGGTAAGGTTGGGAAATATGACAAGAATTATACACTATATATTTTTTTTCAGTTTGATTGATTTGGTTCTAATAAAAATATAACACAATTTCCTTTTAATTCTAGTTCAGTATCATCGCAATTTAACCCCAAAGTCTGAACTGAGCCAAAGTGTTTGTGAGGTCTGAACTAGTTAGACAGATAATAGGTATATAAGTAATCCATCTTTCGGTAAAAATCACCATGAATGAAATATAACACTTAACTTAACACTTAGCATGATTTTATACATTGAAACAACCTGCTCCTGAACAACTCGTGAACAGTGTGACTAATCCAACAGAGATTACACATAGTGTATCAAATAACAGCCCACAGAGTGAAGCCCGTATGAATCAGCACTGTTAGCACATATAGAGTGCACTGGATTTTCACCGATAACACATGGAAACTACTAGGCCTTCATCCTAAAGGCTTTCTCCGGAGGTTGCTGAGAGGCAGTTACCCCAAACAGGGGCTCTTTTATTTCAGGGAAGTAGTAAATTTGGAGTGAAAGAGTGAGAACAAGTATATATGTAGGCTAAAGGCAAACCACACAGCATCAGAAGAGGAGGTGAGGAATTTGTGTAGGGAAAACAGATTAATCGTTTCATACTGATTAATCTGCATTAATGTGCATGTTGTATAATTATTATTTGAAAATCATGTGATAAAGCACCAGTATATATTATGATACATTATTATAGATGTGATTGGAAACAATTATTTGCTTAAAGAAGGTGGTGTGCCTAAAATGAGAAAGAAAAGATGAATAAAAATCTAGGTGACGCATCTCACAGAAATAGACTGTTGTAAATGTACTCAACAAGTAAAAAGGTACAATCCATGAACAGCTTTCCACTCTAAGTAACAAGTATTGGCACTTTGAACACACAATTAATGCTGATCTCGATTATGCATTATTCATTCAGTTATTAAACTCTGATTATCTGCAGTTTCATCTCACATATGACAAATGATGCAAAAACAACCACATTTAAAGCAAATATATACAGTATTTGTATTAGTTTCTCCTTGTGTGCTTGTGAGGGAATTGCATAAAACATGTTTGGATTACAAAAGGTCATGGTGGATCAGACAGTGTCCCAGTGCCACAGAGCGGCAGCAGATGGACTGCTTCAGTGCACAAGAGTTCCTCTGCTGCAGTCTTGATCTGCTCTGTAAACATTTCACATGTATTATGCAGCAGTCTTCAGAGAGGTCAAAGAGAATGTATTTTTATTTATTATTTAAAAAATGTAGTACTAAAGATGCACTGTCTAACTTTTCTGTTCTTTTTCTATCTCCATGCAACAAGCAGATGGCAGACCAGAGTTTTTTTCTTGTACTGTGTTTCGTTTCCTTTCTCTGCCATATAGATATTTTAAAATCACAAAAACTTCAATGATTTTATGAGTCTGTCTGAGTCAGCTTAGGCATAATGCCCAAAGTTACTTGTAGACAACTCCATATGCATAAGATGAAAACACGTCTACTGAATAAGCTACAGTAAACATGTCTTTGAAAGTACTGATGAAGAAGAAGTAGTTTTCAAGGTCAACATGTTCTGTATTTACTGTGTTTACCATTTTCCAGTTTGTTGCACCTTATCTTTTTATTGAGTAATATGTCATTTAAACGCACTGGTAATTTCATCTAAATTATCCTTCACCTCAAAACATTTAAGATTGGAATTGATTTTTGTTTTTGTTTCCATAATCATATGCAGCTGATTTTCTTTTCCACTTCTTTGCCGCTATAATAAGATTTAAGTGATTAGAGCATGATGAGCGTGTGCTGTACTGTTCCAGTGGAGAACATTTATAGCACTTAGCTGTGTGCTTTATAATGGCACTACACCCGTCCCTCAATGAGTATCTCAGGTCCCTCTTGTTTCCAGGGGCAACAGACAAAGATGTGCCTGTCTTAGATGCACCACCTATACCTTCAAGCAAACAGTGGAAGGAATTCAGATAATAGAAGCTTCTAGAGTTTTTACATTACATTACATTATTATTTAAGTGAAGAGGATGAAACTACTTGACAAATAGTAACATTATAGATTTTTGGGGGTAATTAAATAGGTAAGATTTGTCTTCAAAATGCTGGTGTTTTGATAAGGTCAAATCTGTGCAATTATCAGGTCTGTATGGAAATATTATTAGTTATATTATTAGTCACATTGTTCATTATTGTTGACAGTAAACAAAGCTTTAAATGTAACTTACTTGAAAATTTATAATTAGGCCCACTTCAAAACACTCAGATATTATGTTCAGATATTACTTAAAAGTTGCACTGTGTAACTTTTCTAGTAGAGGGTTCAGTCCCTGCTCCATGGAGATATTATTGCTTTACCTTGAATGATGTACCACTGAATGGTATTAAATATATCGTCATGGAGACAAGCAAGTTACAGGTCAGACCTGAGGAGAAGTGATCCTGCTCATAGTAAAAATACACAACGTATTTATGAGCAATAAAAACACCAGTAAATGTTTAAATGTAAGATAAATTTTATGCTATTATTGAAAATGATTACAGAAAAACAAATGGAGACAAGCAGGTGGCGCACTTTCCACCAGAAAAGTTACAGTTAAGTTAAATTAAAGTTAAGCGCACTTTTAAAAAGTGCTTGAACCAAATTAACCCCTAATTTAGCTGTCATGTACAAAACTGCTGAGGGCTTTTCACCTGCGATGAATAGAAATAGGTTCATGAGTATATTTAACATGTCCTTTCAGAGTAATGACAGTCTTGAGATGAGAAGTGCCTCCTCCCACACGCCTGACGCACTCCGGCCCTCACCCACTAAAAGACTGTGCGCGCATGGGAAAGGAGAGCATCTATGATCTGTGACTCACTCATTATGAGCTGTTTTAAGACTGCCCATTAAATTTAATTGCCATCACTGTACGCACGTAATTGTAAATAAATTTCTATTTTTGTTTAAGGAAAAAGTGGACAGTTGGAATGAGCAGTAATTATAACTACAGCGAAAACAATATATAGCATCATTTTGCATGCTTGTTCAAATTAGTATCTAATTTTGAGGCTAGTTTTAGTATTATTTAGAATCTGACTATTAATCTTTTAACAACCCTAATCTCAAATTGTGAATAAAAATAAATAAATAAATTTAATCATGAATGAAAATCAAGTCCAATTAGCTATATATATATATATATATATATATATGTGTGTGTGTGTGTGTGTGTGTGTGTGTGTGTGTGTATATATATAATATATATATGTATTGTGTGTGTGTGTGTGTATATATATATATGTATATATATATATATATATATATATATATATATATATATATATATATATATATATATATATATATATATATATATATATTAGGGGTGTCAAATTATCGCGTTAATCTCAGTTTTAATCTCTAACTTTACTGTTTCTGTATGTGAGTTGCTTTATTATAAAACCTGTTTTTATGTGTTGTTGGGACAACAACACACACACACAAAAAACACATTTATAATTTTTTTTATTTCGGTAATTCCACTCATTGCCGGAAACCCCCACAAAACGCGCGCAGTAAGAGCGATGTAAACGTCTGTCGCACAATGGACGAAGTCGAAGAGCCAGTAGAACAGAGCAGCAGTGCACAGGTAAAAACGCATTCGTGTCTTGGAAATTATTCTCCCGACGTGAAATATAAAAGAAAATAACAAATATAAAATCGCCTACAACTTAAATGTCACTGGTGAAAACAACCTGCATAGGCTCATGATGTCTGCACTACTGTCCTATAGTGACCTGCCACATGAGGGGACACGCACACAAACACACACAAACACAAATACACACAAACACAAACACACACCTTCATCATCGTCATCAACCTGAGAACGCGTGGACCACGTTTCCTTCCGTAGTTACTGCGTGGACACCGACGTGCTCCCGTGCGCCGCATGTGGATCGTGTTTTCTCGCGTACGCTGCGTAAACCGCGCTTCCTCCTGTGAACCTCTAAACCAGAACTAACACCAAGACTAAAACCAGGACTAATCCAGTCCAGGACTAAACCAGGACTAAACCAGTCTAGGACTAAACCAGGACTAAACCAGAACTAAAACCAGAACTAAAACCAGGTCTAAACCAGGTCTAAACCAGGACTAAACCAGAACTAAAACCAGAACTAAAACCAGGTCTAAACCAGGTCTAAACCAGGACTAAACCAGAACTAACACCAGGACTAAAACAGGATTAATCCATTCCAGGACTAAACTAGGACTAAAGCAGGTCTAAACCAGGACTAAAACCAGTGATCTCATATATAAAGCATTTCTCTATCAATAATATTTTTAATATGGTGAAGGAAAGACTGGACTTTTTATTGTCTTTAAGTAGACAAAAGTTATGATGTTCAGATTTCCTAGTCTTTGCTACTTTACAGCAAACAGTTTCTTATTCATGGAGACTTGGGCTCAACAGACAATTTGGAGAGATTTGTTAAACAATAAATTACTTTATAAAGTCACTTTTTTTAATCTATATCAGTCTTTTGATCTGCCACAATAATGTAATAATGAATTTAAATGAAAATACCTCAAATTGAAGGCTTTTTCTCAGCAATTTTTAGGTGAGATTAAAATGAGATTAATTAGATTAATTAATTACAGATCATAATTAATTAATCTCTCAATTTTTTTAATCGCATGACAGCACTATATATATATATATATATATATATATATATATATATATATATATATATATATATATTTTTTTTTTTCCTTTCAATTTGGCTGTAGCTCCTTTCTTTCTTTTCTCCAGAAGCTCAAACAGAATCTCCCTGAAAATGTTATGGTTGAGTGGATATCTCTGCTTGATATTTAAATTTCCCAATCTTAGACACACTGTGGACCTCATCCTGTTTGGTGGTAACATCAGCGAGACCTGCTTCCTCACCCTGCATCTCTATGAGTAGGTGCTGATGCCGCTGTCACAGCCTCCTCGCGCTGGTTCATCCCGTGACCATGGCAACTGCACTGACTAATTACCATTTAAAAGCCCACCAGAATAACTACAAGATCTGTCTCAGGGAAAAGACACAAATGTGCAAACACAATCACATCAATGTCTGGTCAGCGCTCGTATCGCTGATGGATCTGAGAGTTAGTGCTGCAGTGGAAGCTCTGAGCACAAAATCAGGAGCTGAAGTTTGATGCAGTACACATTGTGACCAGCAGGGAGGGCCAATGCAGCGTGTGCAGTGAGGTTTTACGGACGCTTGGAGGCGCTGTAAAATCACTCTACATCTGGATTTCCCGCCCACATATTAAGGTATCCTTCTCATTCTGCAGAAACACAGATGACAGATGATACTGATATAATGATAATTGTTAGAAACAGATGAATTCATTCAATTTTCCTGGTTCATCAAAAATAATTTTGTTCATTACTGACTCTTCTCTCAGTAATTCCAGTGGAATACAGTTTAATATTTGAATGAACAGTATTAAGAGATATTAAGGGTATAAAATACAAATTGTTTCAATTTTTCCAGATTATAGCTACATCTAATTGGCATACGATGAAGCTGCTATCCAGCATGGACGCTCCTGCTCACCCACTGCACCAGACATAAGAGGGACAGAGGAGCTCATTCTCCAACAGGCTCCTACAGCTCCACTCACACACACCATACTCCATACAGACATAAAGCAACTCACCCTTATGTAACAGATAATGCTCCCCACAACTGTTCAACAACTCACCACTATGTAACAGATGTCAGTCATCATACCATCTTTTCACTGTTTTCTTTATGACCTGAGATATTTTATTACGTATTTCTATTTTATTTTATTTCATTTACTTGTACATATACATTAATATAATTATGCCTTATTTGACACAGTCTTTTGGTATTTTTGCTACATATTTCGAATGTATTATTATATTTAGATTTTTCTCTTTGTTATTATAATATATTATGTAAGCTATATATAATAAATAAATAAATAAATAATGCCTCATGAATGTGTGTGTGTGTATTATATATATATATATATATATATATATATATATATATATATATATATATATATATATATATATATATATATATATATATATATATATATATATATATATATATATATATATATATAATACACACACACACATTCATGAGGCATCAGAAAGAAATAGTGCATAATGAGGGCAAATAGGCTGGAGCTGTATCCAGTGCTGCCAATGAGATAAGAATGTTCAATAGTACAGATTAAAGAGAACTACACTAATTGGAAAAATGCCTTTCCTCCACAGTATATTATTAGGGACATATAGTGATAAGGAAAGAAGAATGGTGGTGTTATAATTAAATGTATCACCTCTGCAGCAGCTCGGAGCCCCTGAGACTCCAGTGTCAGAGCTCATGTTATTCTGCAGGACCACATTTTCATTCACATCAAACGTGTAGCTGTTCCTTATACATCTGTCACCATAATTACAATATCAACTATACTTCTAAACATGATTATTGGTCATGACCATGAAACATGGTCAATATATATACTATTTCTTTGTATTAGTGCAGAACTTTTAGTTATTTTTCTATACTATGATAAAATTTGAGCTTGTAGAGAACCGAATAAAGCAAGTATATGACTCATTAGGTGTTTCATGTATTTATTGCAGCTCATGTTCATTAACAATATTGTAGAAATATAATTGTTTAATGTGGGAAATCCTGCTTTAAGGTTGTTATGCATGAGGCATAATGTCAACATAATCATTTATCATCTATATTTTCTTCAGCAATACATTGCACTTCAAAATTTGTTATCCTAGTCTTACCTATTTTAGCTCCAGTGATGTGGAGGCAAATTCAAAATATAAAATGATAAGTTGTAGAGATATTTAACTAAAAATAAAAGTTCAATAAAGTCTGGTGGAAATATGTGATCAGAGTCAGTGCACATAAAAAGAACTCAGTATATCAGTAATATTACAGCCCTATAAAGGTGTCATTTGTGTCAAAATCGAATCATGATGATGTATGGAAGTGTCATGAGAGGGTGAGGGTTGGTAGGAAAGAAGCAGTAGTTTCAAAAATAGATCTTGAATTATATATTTTCAGTCAACAAACAACTAACACTCCTTTAATTCCGAGCTATAGGGATAGGAACAACACCAGCAGGAGTAGTTTTGGATGTTTTGAAGATGAAGAGGGAAGAGATATTTGAAGAAAGGAGGAAAATAATAATTTTTACACAATGTTTCAGTGGTTAGCACATTTTCTCTGTGAATTATTTTCCACTTGAGCAACATGCTGTATGTCAAACCTGCAAAAGCTACTGCTCTGTTCCAAATATACAAATCAATGAAGCAGAAGATTGATGAGGCATGACACAATACAGATTCACAATACTGCATAGATTTCACTTCATAAAACAAAAAAAGAAGTGTATTGTCGTCCAAGTTTAATTTAAAGCCACGGTATATAACTATTTAGCAAAAAATACACTAAAATATATATTTTTTTAAATGTTTATTGCACAGAAAAACTTAAAAACCGTGTTTGTACTTGGAGCGGGCTTGCATCTCCACAAACCTGACTCTTGTTTGACCTGGAAAAGGGCCTCCTCCTGCTCGTTTCCATTGAAATATTGTTCATTTGGCTATAATCTTCCACAGTATGGCATAAAACACAACTATATCTCCACGGAGAATATTCCAACATATGGTTTTAACTTTTTATTTCCATGGAATCATGCTGGTGATTTGCCAGCTCTAGAAAGTTACATACTGTACTTTTGTAAGAGATACACTGTAAGAGATAATTGACTATTGTGTATGTGGCACAAAAAAAAAAAAAAGCACCAAAAACTCACATCGGAACAACTTTTGGCAGTGCATTGATGCCATACTCCAGTATGTCAGAACAACTAAAGCTTAGTAGTGATACATTTGGCCACATTACAACAGTTTATTGAATTACTGAAAAAGATAAATACTTTTTACACCACCTTACAAACTGGTATGGTAAACAGAGTGACTAAGCATCTAAACACAGACAGAGACATTCGACTGAGTTTCAGACATGCTCAGTGGGCACCAGCAGTGATCAATGTTTGTTAGTTACAGCCCTACTGGAAGTCAGGGCCTTTGTGTAGCAGGAAGATAACTCTAGCATCACTTTGTCATGTGGATATCAGCAGTTATTTGACCTCTGTCAGTATACTGTCCTGTATAATAATGGTGTCATCATCCTTCAACCAAAGTAAACCAGGTGTTCCTGTTGCACATGCAATGCAATATAATGTAAATTTCAGGTGTAATGTCAAGATAAATAAGGTGAACATACAAATGGATGATTCAGATTAATGTGATGTCATTCCCCCAAATGGGAGCAGGGGCCAGTTCCCCCTGTTGATTACATCGTATTTCAATAAGAAATATCTCAAAATCTTATCATTTCTATTAGGAACTAGTGCTGAAAAATCATCCTTGTGGATGAATAAAATATTATTGCCCTTTAGAATATTGTGATGTAATTTTAAACCCAGCAATGGCCAACAATTACAGCAAGTTTAGATTTGTCTGTTTTTTACTGAATAAAGAAGTTCAGCATTGCCAAATCAATATGCAGCCCACTGCAGCCTAAGAGGTGCTGTGCTGAGAGCCAAGGAACAGAAAAGAAAAAAAGTCTGACAACATTCGGAGTTTGCCACCTTGTGTGTGAGTTTCCTCTCCTGAATTTTACATTTCAAGTACAGAGCCATTATCATGCTAAATTAGAGAGAGTCACTGCTGTATTTGACGGGTTTCGAATAGGATCTGTGGGCCCACCTTCACCATCCATCTCCAGGATACACTGTTTACTGACTGGTGCCAGGACACAGTGTACACTCTAGGTCACCCCAAAGGCTCTGCATGAATTAAATCACTGACCAAAACCTTTTATTCAGACTACAGAAAAATGTCTATGCTTATCAACAGCTTAGAGGTTAATATGAGGTTAATATGTCAGTTTAAGTGATATAATATATTATTAACATACATACCTCCCCACTCCACTAGGCAACCCCCAGACAGCAAAGTCCAAAAAAGAATATGGTATAATATGTTGATATAGGATTTTGACAAAATACAATTTGGAATATCATAATAAACAAATTCAAGAGATGGCCATTTGGAACTCAACAAATAATAATTGTAGCATTAACAAATAACCAAACAATTCCTTAATAACTATACACTTTCATTATACATATTACACATACCTTACAATGCACAATATCTTGTTTCCCTGAGCCATATAGGAAATCAATTTACAGCAGTAAGACAGTCCAGTAAAATGGCCGAGGTCAGAGAGCTTGTTATTTGCCTGGTAATTAATCTAGTCTGGTGGGTATCCAGTATTATTAGCATTTTGATTGCACAGTTCACATTGTATATAGGGGATAGGCATTCTTAGCTTTGAACCATTCAGTCCCTGACTCATTCACACTTGATTCACACAATTGTAAGGCTCTTTGCACTAAAAGGAACTTCAACTGGTTTCAATTACAAGGTTACTCAATGCAAATGTATCATGCAATCAATCTTGTGTACAACTGCATAATAATATATTTTATCTACAGGCTAAAATAGGTTGTTGGTTTGTTACATTTTAGCTACATACAGACAATGCACAATGTCACACACAAATTGTATGATAAATATATATAAATGTATATGTAATAGTATGTATATGATTATTGTTTCTCTCCTGGCACAAACTCGAAACAAAAATCAATCAATAAATATTTGCAGGGGTTTGTAAGATATTGACTTGATAAAAGGTCGTATTCAGATATAAGAATGACAGTGGACGTAATAAGAGACTGGATAAGATGCCTGCATCAAGCATCCGCGTCGCCAAGGTAATATGAAAAACGCTCCAGACAACGTTTCCATACAATAGCCCGTTTATGACACGTTTAACCCACTAAACCAGCCACCAACTGCCCTTTCTGTTCTCTGTCAGGCGGTGCTCGGCTTATACTTTGACAGAAGAAACCCAAACACAGCGTAGTGCTCAGGTGTAGTGATGATGATAATGCGTTTACCTGTCATAACTCCAACGACTGTAAGACATACTCCTGTTGCTGCTCACTCCCTCCATGTCCCCACAGACCGGACGTGTTACGGCGAAAAGACACGGAATAAAACCCGTTTCCTGAGCCACTAAAGCGAACTAAAGGAATTGTCAAGTGAATGAGGGAGAGCGGTGGGAGACGGACTCTTCCTCCGGGTTGTACCACTTGTGAGCTGAGGGGAGCGCGGAGGGGTTCAATGAGACATGGGGCTGATGGGAGTCTAATTCTTACCCATTTTTAAGGATTTTATGGATAGAACATTATTCCAAAGATCTAACACTCTAAGCCTAAAGCAGGATCCAAGACATATTTTTTCTCCCCTATTCTTAAAGCATTTATGGTCATCTTCACACTGAAACAAAGTACAGCTAGGATATCCTTGAGTTATTTGTCCTACCTGTATTATAGACTAAACCATTCTACATTGTAGAGTGTGAAAGAAATCAATCAATAATAAGCCAATAGCTCATATTTGTAGTTTTATTTTAGCATGAAAACGCTAAACACAGGCAACACTGTTGTGGAAAAAAAAAAAAAAAACACATTATGATTTCAATGTACAATTTTCAACAGGATGGACCATGGCAATAATATAATATTTAATTAAAGCTCTTGTGTAAAGTACATTATCAAAAAGAATAATCTCAAACTGGGCCTCACCATTTTACACCAAGCTGAAGCTAACCCCAGATAAATATACTCTTCTACTTTTATAGTAGGAATATTTTATATCAAATTATCTAAATTAGGGCCAACAGTAATCTTTAGTTTAAAACAGAGAATTAAATATTCCTCTTTACATATAGATACAGCTGAGCTGCGGATGTGTATTCACTTATAAACATATAAAAATACTAGTTTCATAAGAAAATAATGTATAAAAGTAGAAACATTTACTCAAGTCCATACTTCCACCATCTGATGTGTGTTGGTTATATTACAAGATGACAAGGCGACAGATGTCAGTACTTCATTATGGCCAAGCAGAAGTACCGAGGAGGCTATAACAGCACTTTGTGTGGTGGGACTCCACAGCGGCACAGAGGAGTACAGGTCCTACTGGAGTTTATGCAGTGATCTCAATGCTGTCCTTGTTACAAATGACACAAGTTTACAACAAGTTCTGCAGAATGCAAGGACAAATACAAAGTGGAATGATAATACATTTGTTGTGGACATCAATGAAATGTTTCATAGAGATTACAGTTTTGGAATGATCTGGACTCAAGTGATGGGGTCTAGCTGTATGAGTCTAAGATTAACACATATAATCATTTACAATATTCAGAGCTTGAATTAAAACATGTAAAAGCTAGAAAATGTGCTACCACTGTGTTCCGGATGTCTAGTTTAATATGTTTGAACTTTTGATATTTCTGTACATTTAACAGGTGCTGAATATGAATCCTACATCCTCTAAGACTTTAAAATCAAATACAGTAGACACCCATGATTTGACGATTGAGATGAAGTAAAAGTTATAGACAAAGAAAAAAGATGCTGTAGAAAACAGCTTTAACACAGGAGCGGGCTTAAGGGCTGACAAGGTATTATAATGTCACTGTATATACAAACTCATATTCAGTTTCATATATGCAAACCAAAATCATCCTCACACACTGTACTGTGGTGATTTAATCAGTCATGAAATACACTTTGTAAAATCACAAAAAAGTCATATATACAGTAGCAGATAAGCACATGGGAGTAAAGGGGGATATGGCACAAAGTACACAAGGCTTCATTTGATCGCCTCTCTGTGAGTCAGAAGAGGCAACTAAGAAGTCATTAACATTCTTGATATATAGTTTCACTCACTGGTAGCAGGTACAAAGGTCACTACAAGGCAAGAAAGGTCCTTCAGAGTACAAAAGATGAAGTTGTCGAGCAGATTTCACAAGGCATTGTTTAGTGTTGGACTTTATACACCTGAAGGTAAAGTGGTGTTAATTTGGCATTGTCTGTTGTCCATACAGATGTCCTGGGACAGTGGTTCCTGGTGAGAGGAACAGATCTGTCTGGAGTCATGCAGGTGAGAAGGCAGTCATCCTCAGAGGATGCGTGAGGCAGAGCAGTGGGGCAGAGGGCTGTTACAGTGAAATAAGGCCACTCACACAATCACACAGTGGCACCCGCTCTTGTCTTTCTCTTTCCTCGTAGGCTCTGGTGAAGGTGGACATTCTTGTTCTTGAAACTTTCTGTAGGTTAGAAAAAACAGAAACCATTTGAACATTAACGGCATAAGATACAGTTCTTATAAAAGTCTAATGAACACAACTGACCTTATTACTCTAACCAACTCATGAAAAGCCTGGTCTACATTCATACGGATTTTAGCTGAGGCTTCCATGTACGTGACCTTCAGCTGTCGGGCTAGCTGCTGCCCTTCTTCCTGGGTTACCTAAAACACAAAGAGAGATTACAAGGCATGTTTAACAAATTATATGGATTTTATTACACTTAAATGAATCTATATGATAACAATCTAAAGTTGAGCATGGTTTTCTATGGGCACAGCGTTTATGTTTGTGTTCCCTTTCACCAAAAGGGGGCAGCGTAAGTCCACTGTAGGATATGTTCTGGGACTGCATATCAACAGCTACATTTTCATCCTTTAAGAATCGTCCCTCTTGTGCCCCAGCTCATCTCCTGACAGCGCGATTCCCTCTGTGTCTCTTTCATACACTCACTCACTTCCTGTTCCTGAGCTGTCAGCTGCAGCTGGGCTGTTATCTGTAAACATGATCACAGGCCTGGCATGTCTCTGTGTGGCTCACTTACTTGTCGCTGTTGCTCCAGATCTGCTTTATTGCCTACAAGGATCATGGGAAATTCATCTCTGTCTTTGACTCTGAGAATTTGTCTTTGGAATTTGTAAATTTCTTCAAAGCTGTGAATCACACAAACAGGCACAGCATTTAGAACATGAGTAAGGTGAATAAAGACATACAGTAAGTAATAGTACACTATCACAACACACATCTATATACTGTTTAAGCCACAAGTTAAAAGTTCAAAATATTGTAAATATGAAAAGAAGTGACCAGTATAAAATTGAGGAAGTCAAAACTGTTAAAGGGAACAGGGGGATGTAACCTCAATATGAATACATTAGGAACTTTTACAATACAACTTAAAACACAGAGCACACTGATATTTCTGCAAATATATTTCAATTGTATGTGTCAATTTAAAAGGAGACAGAGGAGTTTTCACATTGATATAAAACAGAAGAGTAATATAAGTAGTTATTTATACATTTAAATCCACGTTGAATCAAAGTTGGGGAGAAAAAGGATGTGCTTATAATCTGTATCAAAATAGAAATAGACAAAAAAAAAAAAAAAGAAATACACAATGCCAACAGCCTCAACCTCTAACAGTAACAGAAGTTCTATGAGTGAAAGTATGTGTTATAGCTCATAGGCTACATGTGGAGGGGTGAGGGTGGGTGGGTGTTAGTGGGGAGGGTGCACAGTTGTGAACAGTAAACAGAGGTGTACAAACAGAGCACATGAAGCTGTGACTTTGGTGTCACTCACCTTCCTCTGTCAGTGACTGAGAAGACGAGCAGGAAGCCCTCCCCTGTGCGCATGTATTGTTCTCGCATGGCTCCAAATTCTTCCTGTCCAGCCGTGTCTAGGACTAAAGCACACACATACACAAATATAAGTGAGAGTGATTGTATTGATTAACCTAATTCAATACATATCAAACATACAATTTATATTTTACATTATTTAAAACTTCATCACACCTTTTATAGTGTATAGTGCAGCTCAGGAGCTACCAGGTGCTCTCCACCCACTTCTAAGTAGCTCACCAAGGGTTTTCTGAATTATATGTACTGTGCTGAAATTAACTACAATTTTGTTAATTAAATGCCCATTACTGTTGTATATGCATCATTTTGATGCCTATATCAGTGCACTGATAAACAGATAATGATTAGTTTCATAGGCATCTAACTGTGCCCCTCTAAGGCTGTGGCTCTTCTACTCAATTTTTCGTAAGCGTTAAATTAGTCGCTCTCTGACAGTTTCGTTTTGTAAAGGCAGCTCACCGAAGGAAGAAGGTTCATGGCCTGTGGTATAGTGAGTGAGCATTTGTTTATTAATTTTGCAATGTTGGCTATGGCCGCTAATTACTTTAATCATATAGAAACTATTTTGAAATGTTTTTCTGTTGCTAAATGCAAGCTTAGCCAATGCTATGTAAAGGGACAATGTGTTTGTCTTATTTACAATGAATCACCGTACTAACGGATTAATTATAAACTAAACCATATTCTGTTGAGAATCAAATGTGGTAATATGAGAAGTGCCCTGTTTAGTAACTTCACATTTCATTCACATTTCTTACACACACACATAGACATTTCTTAATTTATGTTACAGGTTAAAGGTTTATTATGCAAAAATTGAGTTAATACCTGGAGTTGTGTTTTGTTCCATTCACACATGTTTGAGTAACTCTTTATTAGTCTGTCTAAATCTCCAAAGCTCAAAATGCTCTTTTCCACCTTATGATGTCATGTAGTGGTAGTTTTCAAGTTAACAGCTACTGTTTACCTTTTGTTCAATACAGTTTGGCAATTCCAGGGCTAAAATTATCCAAATGATTCTAGTGAAGGTGAATGGAGTTTGAAAACACAAGGGAGAACTTGCTGTATTACTGCATGATATCACAAGGTGGAACAGAGTATTTTTGCTTGAGAAAAGAACTAACCTATGAAGAAGAAGAACCTAAATGTGCAGGGTTTATGTGCTAAACATGTGTGAATGAAAAAACACAACTCCAGGTATGTTTTCGATGTGGCAATTGCACTTACTGTCAAGACGCGCCGCCCTCTCATCTATCACACACTGCTTGGTATAGGAGTCTTCAATGGTTGGATCATAGTCAGTGACGAAGTATGACTACAGAGGAGAGAGCAGAGGGCACAAAAGAGACACGTAAAGAACATGTGTGAGGCCTCAACATTGTGTCAACAGCAGGCAGATGGGGCACTACTATCAGTGTGTATGGAACATTGTTTACTAGTGTTTATGGTTGAAACAGGCCTGAGAGCTTAATGACCTTTACCTTTATTACCAAAGTGCAAACAGGAGATGTACATAGGCCTGTCACGATAATTACTATATTGGCCTATTCAGAATATTACAGCTAGGACAATATATTTTGGGGCTATATTTTCTTTGCAATAGTGAATAGATATTTGCCATTTTCTTTGTAATAACAAGATTTGAGCTGTAAAAGGCTTAATAAGTAACTTATATTGCTATATTATTCATTAACTCTTCTATTTATTTGCTGCAGCTCATGACTTTTAATGACATAGTATATTTAAAAATTGGTTTACTGGGATTATCTTGCTTTTGGTCAGTTCCATAATGTAGTTTCAATATTATTGTTTATCCCAATATTTTCCTGTAGCAATATACTGAGCTTCAAAATGTGCAATTGCGACAGGCCTAGATGTACAATGTTCATTGCCCACACCATGGCAGACAACTAAACTAAAAGTTTTTTGTGCAGACATTGGAAATTAAAAATATAGATCTACATTATTAATCACAGCTGAATCAAAATCACAATTTGAATGGACAGAATTAGTCAACTGCAAAGGTTGCAATTCCTTAAGTATCAAAATTTCCTCTTCAAACCACAAAATATCCTGTCTTATTCTGAGTAAAAACTACTAACCCTATAATGTAGATCAGCACAAATATGTTCTGAAGTGTAGTTCTTCAGTATGTCAGTTCATATTTCAGTCTTTTTGTAAATTTTTCTGGACATGTTTAAAATGTAAACTTTGAACAGAATCCTATTATTGAAAGATGAATTACTAATTTAACTGCACTTGCAAAGCTTCTCATATCGTAATATCTTAATAGTATTTAGATATTTTACCCAAATCATTCAGCTGTAGAAAAATGTATTTAAGAAGTAATTACATCATATATACACAATTTGACTATTACTACTTATAATAATGCTTATATTTGACAGTAATGGTAGTGGCTACTACATACTGATACACATTCTATACACATTCACCCTAATTTAGTTGAATATGTTTCTAATACTGACATGAATGAATAATGGGAGACAAAGTCTCAGTTCGATCAGTGCACTAAATTCCAGCACAGTTCTTCAGGGTTTACTCTGATAGTTTGCTCAGGAGAGAGCTCTCTGGTGGCAAGTACCATTTGAGTAAATGTTTACCTGGACTGACCTCCAGCTAATGCATTGCAGTGAATGGCATGCTGCATACACAATTACCCTCAGGGAGAAGACAAAAGATAAACAATAAAGGCCACTGGACTAACTGTTCAGCAATGCAGTAAGGATTAGAGATACACAACGCTATAAAAAGAAGCAAAATGCAAAATCTGAACAAATACTGCAGCAACAATTTGACCCAAAGTATTTTAATACAGTTTAGTAGAGATGGGACGAGACACAATTTCCATAAGACGGGATACATGATTGAGTCCACTAGAACGAGCCAAGGTGAGATTTGAAAATAATTCCTAATATACATTTGAGGATTCATTTTCCAGTTTTGGCCTCATATTATCATTTTTGTTATTTATTTGATTTAATATTTTTGTTTCCAATCTAGAACTGCTCTGTATCTCACAAGATATTTTTTCTCATGTGTGTTTTGTCTCGCATGATCTTGTGGCACGAGATCTTGTACTATCCCTATAGTTTAGAACAAGTAAAAGTATAATTACACTTTTTTTTTTAACAACTGCAACAATATGGTAAGGGAAAGGTAAGGAAAAGGATATTGCAGGAAAGGAACATGCACTGGGACAGGGTGAACCTGGTGCATGTTCCTTTCATGATCAAATGATGTATGCTTGCTAACCCATTAGGTTGACACCCTTATCACCAAAAAGACAATACCTCTGTGCTTACATCCCAGGGTCTATTTGGTCACCTAGTAACCCAAACGTAAGGGTGGGGCCAGTGGGCAGGGAGCCACAGGGAGGGGGGGAGGAGTTAGGCATTTTTGACATTTTTCCCATGTTTTCTAGTTCTGGCTCTCCTCAGAGACTAGTTAAGTGGTGACAGCTGAGGGGAGTGCACAGGGAATGTCAAACCAACACCCTAAACATGGACTCATCACAAAAACCAAATGCTGACAACATTCCTAAGTACTTTTACAACAGGACAAATAAATGATTTACTGTGACTGTTGTGAGCTATGTTTTCTGTAGCACAAAATGGTCAGCCGAATCTGGTGCAAAACTGTATATATTTAAAGATACTGAGAGTCAATTCAAATGTACTAATATTACATTATCATGATAGGCCTTTCTTAATATCCCTCTGTTTTGGGGGTGATGGTGGTGGATGGTCTCATCTAACCTCCCCAACACAGGGACCTTCGGTGGGACTATAAGCAGAAAATTTGCAGCAGCTAGACAACAAGTGCATCATATCTGCAAGGTACACTGTGTAATCGTTTTTGGTGGAGGAGCCACCTGCATGTTACCATGGAGATGTGATGGTTTTGGTCAGATCTGTGGGAAGGAAATCATGCTTGTGTTTTTCAAGGTGATTTTCAGTGTATTTTTTTTTTCAGTGTATTTTTCCCATCACCATAAGCTGTTACCCAGGTAAACACATCACTGATTATCTGAACTTTTTTCTGTCGGAGATGACCGCTCTGTTCTTGAGCACAGAAATGATGTAGCAGTTCTCAAATCACAGTGACCACGCCAATGGTGACTCAGAGTCAGGACACTACCAGGAAGCACGTTTCTCAGAAGACATTAAAAGCCTGCATCTCCAGCAGCAGTGAGTAACTTTATAGAAATCTATACATTTGTGATGATGATGTAATCACACTAAATACAATTTTCAGATTTGTCGTTTGAAAACTGACTTTTAAAATGTTATTTTAATTTCAAACAAGTTCACCTAAACAACACAGACCTATGTGTAAAAATAGCTGAACGTAACTATTGTTACTACTATACAACTCTGATTACAGGATACCACAACCACTACAAATACAGACCATATTCCTTCAGAGACTATCATAGTCATAAAATGAATTTCCCCCTGAAAATACTCAAAATCCAAAATGTTGAAATCCACAGTACTTGGTAACCAGTACTTGATCATATTCAGTGATTGAGATGCTAACCTTCAGGATACCCTCAGGGAGAGAAGTAAAGGAAAAACAGAGCAAAGCACTTAGGCAATGATAAGGCCAGTACAGACATGACCACTACACAGGGTGTGTGTGTTTGAGGTTGAAACTGCAGGATTATGAACATCATCATTAACACTGTGTAATCTGTTTTTAGTTTATCAAGCCTGTGCTTTACAGCTCTCAAACAACATAGCAACAAAACCAAGGTTAGTTAATGGCCATAGATATTATTACTGTGTGTTAGGAACCAAAACAAAACACCTAACACAATCTCAGCGACAGAGGAAGCACTTTTGTCTCTGATGATGAATGACAAATGAACAATGGACAGTAATATTAAATCTATATTATTTTTATTGAATTATAATATCATGTTTAAAAGGGGAAATTACAAGTAAGAGAATGGTCCCTAGGCAGGATGTTCAGTGGCATACAGCTATGATGCTAGTATAAGGTAAGTCAGGCCACACCGCACCTCATCCTGTGTGCAGGAAGGAAACTCCACCTCCAGGCAGCAGGCCGGGCCTTTGGGTGGCAGTGATGTCACAGATGACATGATTTCCCCACGCCCACCCACCAAAGTCCAAAACTATCACTATGAAGGCACATTCCAACCTCACATCTTGGTCCCCCACTGAGGCACACATATTTTACACCAGGAAACTATTAGAGAACTGGGAGTTCACATTGTTAACTCCTAATCATTCCTAATCATTTTTATATTACATATTATTTGAATTCAAGTTCATTTTAAGTTTAAATTAAGAGAAAAAAAAGATCAGTAACAGGCTACTACTAATTAGGATAGTTTATAGATTTACAACTGAGCAACATTTGTACAAACACACTGACATTCAAAAGCTAAATCTGTTTCAAAACTGAATGAAAGTGCATGGGTGCAATGTGGGCGTGTAATCAAAAACAGGCTCTGCACCCACTTCCTCTGCACTTCAACAGAAACAGGAGACATCCCCTTTTCCACAGAGGTCTAACCACGAACAATAGACATATTCTATCTTGAAAAGCATCATTGTATATTCAAAATTCACAGCACACTATTTTTTACATCAAGTAGTGTAACCTTAAACATTGTCCAACAAAATAAACTGATAAATAAATACTGTCTGGAACACAACCTTCACATTCAAGACAGCTTTTGTCATGTCAGCAAAGGAGCACAGTCCACAGGGTGGGCAAGACTGGATATTGGACCTGTTTAATTATTATGTTAATCATTGAGGGGAGACGCACATTGTTACTCACAAACAGGCATGCTCTATAAAGCTTAATCAAAGTATACTACTATGATTTCTGCTACACATCCTCATATTTCATTGCACTACAATTTAAGAACCAAAGTCATGTTGAAGTTTGAATCTAATATGAGCACTTAAGTAGCTCAGATGTGTCTAATATTAAATATGTGCATATTTTTTCTCTAAAGCTGCTCATCAACTGCACTCTGGGATGAATTATGTTAAAATTCTGGATTTATCAAAATTTTAAAGTCCACTTCCTGTCCTGAGACGATGATAGTTCAACCTCTGCTGAACCTCCGGGGCGAGTCTCCCCAGCTGTCAGTAATCACACAGTCACCATAAGACTTTAATGTTAACCAGATGAGAGGGAAGACCTGATCTATGGCAAATCTATGGACATTCAAATATCAATCTTTCTTCTCCATCTTATGCCTTAGAAACACAAACCAATCTGCAAGAATCAGTTTGTGCATAATCTTTTAATAGATCCGTAGTGCCAAATAGTGAAAATACTAGGACAGAGTTAACATGGAGAGGCTGTGGGCTGCAGGAGAAAGCCGGAGAATGAAGAGGGGGAGGGCAAGGCTTTGACTTCCTGTGGAAACACCCACTTTTCCCATGAGCTCATACAAACTAGAAAGGTCACTAATTCAATACCTAATGCACAGAGTACACGGTTTGTCCACTGCCTTAAAGGCCCACCGGGGACGAGGAGGACAATATTGAGAAATGGGAATGATGTCAATATTCCTTTTAAATCTACAGAGAAAGATATTCAAATCATATCTGACCATTCATCAGAAATTTGCAAAATCCTGCCACTCCACAGATCTAACCTGTAACTTTGCCTGGTGGTGTCGCCTGCTTGTCTCCATGGAATAGAGTTTATGTTTTTATTTTAGTTTACCTGCTTTTATTGCACATGCAATAAAAGCAGGTGCCAGACCCTCCACGAGAAAAATTACATCACACCAATTTTGATATTATCTTGTAGACAATATAGAGTCCGCCTTTAAAAGTCACTGAGTAAAAGGCCTGTCACGATAAATACAACATATACATCAATACATGACAGACAGAACCATATTTTTTGGGGGTCAGTATTTATCGTGGGTACTTTTCATTTGCACTAGTGGGAGCATTCTGGTTATTTTTCTGCAATACTGCAAAATAAAACTTGTACACACAATAAACGATGTTTATAAGGAGCTTGGGTGCTCTATTGTGTTGCAAAGCTAATGCTAACCAAGTGTATATACACTTAAACTGCACTACATGGGACTTTACAATACTGCACACTTTAGAGCACTTACTAATTATTCAAATATTAAAGGTGCACTGAGTAATGTTTTGGTTGGTGGTCCGCCACCTCCTTATTTCTATGGATGTGTCATTGCTCTACTTGGAAAGTTCCACAGTATGACATTAAAAAGCTCTACTTTACATGTATTAAATTACAGGTGGTATTATAACAAAAACATACCAAGAAAAACAAGCATTCTATCTATAAGTGGGGTTGCTTCTCACCAGATCTGACCTGTAACATAGCCTGGTTTGGTCTTCGTGAAGATAGAAAGGTTTAATACTATACTGTGAAACAGACAAAGACACATCTGTGGATAGGATCCTCCACCAGAAAAGTCACACAATGCATCTTTAAGTGTTGCATTCTGTTATTTATTTATTGCAGTTAATTTCTTTAACATTATTGTATATTTAGAACATTTTTGTGGATAATTCTGCTTTATAGTTTGGTTTCAGTGTTATTGTTTATCGACTACATTTACTTCAGCAGTCACTTGAAAATATGTTATTGTGACAGGCCTAGTAAAGCCAAAACACAATGCGACAGACTTAAAATGAAGAAAGCTGTAATAGAGCATTTGACACAGACAGTTATGTGGGTATGGCTTGGCTTAGGGCCGAATGAAATGAACCCATTGCACATCACTCTTACAAGTGCTCTTCCTCCTAATGCCTAAAGGATCAATAGCGCGTCACTTTAATCATTCTCTCTTTTTTAATGTCACCGGCGAAAGGGAAATACAGCCTTATAGCAGACAAATCCTCTATACCTCTCATCCATCAAGACTTCGCTGAAAATGCAGGACACACCATTATAAAGTTCACATTAATTCTGGTTTATCCCAACTTTTTGGCCAATGTAGCCAGTGATTGATGCCAAATGTGTACTGAAAAGGGCTGTAGCTAAGGCAGTGTGCTTTACCTCATCTGACTCCTGTTTCCAGACTTCAATTGAACTGCTGAGTGTGGAGTTTTTATGTGCCCATAGCGGCCAAGAAGATTTGTTATGAAGAAAGAAAGCATTATTTAGCACAAAAATATTCAAACACAACTAACTATAAAAAAATATATATTGTATTTAGTGCTAGTCCCCTTCATCCTCTCTCGCAAAATATAACTACACACATCTCCTATTGGACACCCTATGATCATTTTGACTTATTTTGATCCAATACTCATTATATTCTTATTACACTAAAATTACGCAGTCCCTAGTTAAGTTCTTTAAGATCCTGTATTATGAAAAATGTACTTTTAGCCAAGTCATTGAGTCATTATGTTGTTACCTCCTCAAAAACATACCAAGATTTGTGTTTTGTTTCATATTTCAATGATTTATTTTTAGTGTGCCTACATCTCCAAACTTTAAAATGACCACCTTGTAATGTCATGTAGTTAACCACCACCTTTTAGCTTTAGTTCAGTAGAGATAGGCAAATCCAGGGCTGAAATAATTCAAATGATTTCAGTGAAGGTGTGTGGAGTTTAAAAACACAGTGGAGCAGTTTCTGTATTACCACATGGCATTACAAGGTGGAGTGTTTTCTGTTTGTGAGAAGAACTCAGACTGAATACACGGTATTTGTGTGTTAAACATGTGTGAATGAAACGAAACCATAGACTGTATAAATAAATGGACATAGCTAACACGCTAGCCGCGGCATTCCGAATAGGAAGTTCACATGCGGCTCTTCTGGCTCCTACTGACCCTGACTCCCATTGACTTATACTGGAATATTGTCATCCCTCTCTGTAACTGCTGCAGTGAGCCTTGTCATTTTGGGGTTTTTTTTGTTTTGTTTTTTTGCTATTTTGTCTGTCGAAAAAATCCTATTAATAGACTCTACAATAATAATATAGGGCCTGGCTCCAAATTCACCCCTGTTACCACTAGCATCACAAGCTACATTTGAGTGGAGCTTAACAGGTAATGTCACACTCGCTTAGTCCACTATTTTATATAGTCTATGAATCTAGTTATGTTTTTAATGAGGAAACGATATTATAACATAGATCGGAAAACAGCACAATATGCACCCTTTACGACAATGCAAGTCTCGTGTTTTATCCACTGGGTTAGTCACACACTATCTAAAGCTTTTTCATTTCTATAGAACACTTTATGCGCCCACACAGAGAAGAAAGCATTGGATGAATGACCGATGAAGAAGGCTTAACCCTCCTGTGCAGTCTGCTCCTGCTGTCCTCTCACCTCTCTGACATTAAAACTTCAATCACTGGGCCAAATATCAGGGTGTGCTGGACCAGGCGCACTTTTGAACTGACTTAAAGGGACCGAATCAAAGAGGCATCTAAAGCGCCCCTTACCACTCAATAAATGGGCCCAAAGAGATAAGCTGTTTGTTCTGAAGTGGAGTCCACAAAACTCTGACCAAAGCATGAAGACAGCAGTGTGGCTATGTTTTTGCCCATCGTTCCTTCATATCTATATTAATATGTCACTCATGTTCTGTATTTATCTAGTGGTCACAATGCCCTATCGGTTTACTTGAGTTCTTACTTGTAATTGCAGTTTATTTTGAAAATACTTTTGTCTTGTCAATCATTGGGTATTGTATTAAATGAAAATGAGTAGACCAAATTCATGGCATCTTCAAAATAAATAGCAATACACACATCATTTGTGAGAATTCATTCACTCTGTTCATGATTTGATGAAGTCCTTTGTTCCGAAGCAGCTCAACAAAGCTCCACTGTGATGGCCTCCAGAGAGGACAGCAGCTACTGCAGTGACTCGTGCACAGAGGGCCACTGTGTGACTTTCAAAAGCCCTGGCAAACTCCCTCACACAAGTGTGGCTCATAGCATCAAGTGTAGAGCTCCAGGAAAACCATATGACTGAAGAAATAATGGGACACTTCTCAGCAGTGAAAACAGAGAGAGAAGGCTTGTCTGAGTGTTGCATGGACATAAACAGGGATTATACCACAAATGGTGTGATACAGTTTCTTTGTGCCTAAGAGAACAGTATGAATCCTCTGCACCTGCAAAAGTGTGCTGGTCTCACTCTCACTGTGCACAGGGGCAAATGCTGAGCTGTTCTCTGCTGCAGACCATAACTCTGCTACAGAGTGATACGTCAAAGGAAATGGGGCCATTCACTGGCATCATGTCAGATACAGAGCAGCATCACCACTGTGTGCTTTTAAGCCAGCAGACACACTATTACACAGACAGTGCAAATGTTATTACTTCAGCAGCCTGCTCCCCATAAATAAGATCTAATGGACGTACAGTGCCCTCCTCCGCAAGGGACACTTCCTCTGTGGCTTTATGCCTATAGGATCAATTGGAACAGAACAAAATAAAAAATAAGCGATGTTTAGTGGCAAACACAAGCATTTACTAAACAGCAGCTATAGCTAGGAAAATTCTTCCTGATATCATGTAACAAAATAAATACATAAATAAGAAACAAAAAAGGACAGTTTCCCCACATAGTCCTGTCACTGCATGTATTAACTATCAAATGTGAATAAATAGGACTGTGAATTATAAATCATAGCTTGTTAACTAAACACAAGTGCAAATAATAAGCATTCCTTTGATTTATAGCACTCAGTTTTAGCATCAGATTCCTGTCTGCTGGTGCTGATTGTTAAAATGCACGATACCACACACAGTCTGTTTGAAGCAGCTGTTGACATGGTCTATGGCCTGTTAAAAAACAACTATAGAGTATAGAATGACTGACAACTGCTGTGAGCCACAGAATACAGTGGCTGTAATGGTCACATAACAGCTGTCCGTGGTGCACCTGAGCTGCTCTAAATGACATGTCCTTATCACAGAGCAGGCGTGTGTCAGCCGCAGACGCACTGGCTCTGGTTGTTAGCACAGTTGGACCCTGGCTCTCAGACTGTGTGTATTGTCACCTGTTGAGGAGTTGTCCCATTCCCTGATGGACAGCAGGTGCCCCGACCCTCTGTTTGTGTATGGGACATGCCAAATGTTCACCAGCTGCCCCACCGCCAGCCTGGACACTGCATGAACAACTCACACAAAGGGAGTGAGTCTCTGACCTCTAAAGCACTATGTGTCTTTGCAAAGATAGGGACTGCATTATAACACATCACTATCAGGGCAGATGAAACATAAACCAATATAAAAGTGCCTATTAGCAGATGGTGGCGGGAGCGCAGGGGGGAGAGTATCTAAAATAAGCAGCAGCTTGTCAGTTTCCCATAGAGAGGCTTGTTGTTATATGACTCGGAGATGTGAGACCTGATACTGTGGCCAGTTATTCTGAAACAGACAGATGTGTGACTGCACAATAATCGCCAAAAACAACACGGAAGAACCCACTGGCCTCCACTGTCTGAGTGAGGGCAGCCTGAAGGACAGCAATAACAGAGCTTATGGGGCTATGTTCATTCAGTAACAAAAAGACTAAAAGCTATTCTGATAATTCAATTCCATTCAAATTGGTGTCTACTTTGGACATAATCATATTCTTTTTGTTGTTGTTTTTTTATTGTGATGATTCAAGGCAAGGAATCGCATTATTTTCAAATTTCATTCAATAATCAACATAATAAAACAAATATGACGATACAGGAAAATGATGTAATTTTCAAAGTAAAGGAACACTTTAAATATTTTCATTAAAAAAAATTGTAACAGTTAATCATCAGTTGCATTGTGTCTTTTTATGCATTTATTTTATCTGAGGCCTGATACCAAACCAAAGGGAGTACTATATACCATAGCAACAAAAGCTACAAATATAAAATGGTGGCAAATGTGATGTTATAAAATGCATGAAAAAACAATATGAGTCATGATAAGTAGTCCAGAGAATAGGGAAATGTCTACAAAGGAAGTTAAGCTATCTCTGTTTAATCTGATGTAACATGTAACCATGTGTGTGCCATTGGAACAAGCAAGGACAAGCATGTTAAAATGGAAATTAAAACTAAAATTACTAACACAAGACAAAAAATGTTGTGACTTGCTATCTAACTAGTTGCAAAACAAACTACATATAATTAGAATGGAGCACCCTTTGCCAAAATACACAATTATCTAGATTTGCCTAATGTCGTTATAATGGCTTTAATGCACATTCAGCAATTGCTTATTAAGAGCAGAGTCTCTCCCTGGGTGCCCATTACTTTCTCATTAGCTTAAAATTAAAGCGATGACCTGGGTGTCCTGGGAGCATTCCTGCAAAGGTGGGGGAGTACAGTCTCCACTCCCTTTCACAAAAGCATTCCTATGGTGGGTCTGCATGGCCCATTGCCAGAATCAGTATCTACTGATATGGGTTTGGACAAGAAATCAAGGCAAGTCTGACATAAAAAAAATACATAAATATTGAACAGTCTGTTAAGGATTTACTCATAATATATTTACTAATACAATGCATTTACAAAAACTGTTTAATACTATACACATAAAAGAGAAGAAAATGTCTTCAGGGAGATGTGATTCATCTGTCAAATATTTACGGAATGTGAAATATTCCAGAAGGTGTGCCCTTAAGCGCAATATTTGTGTGTTAAAATCATTGTTGGACATCTGTATATATAAGATATTGTACTAAAACTACTATTTACAATGACCAAAATAACTTAACTTTGAGCATTGCTATCATCATATCATATCATATGCTATTATTGCTATCAGAACTTCATGCTGTCTTTGCTTCAGTTCCAGCATTATTCTTGTATCTCTACACTCACTGAATCAAAAATAATCGAACACAGCGGGATGGACTCTTGTTAGTTTTTCTCAGCAGTGCAGATAGTCTGCCAGATTCCTCAAGAGATTCAATGGGAAGTTCCTAAATCTAGTATTGTTCATTGACATTTTTCCTTTCACAATCAATACATTCTCTTAGTAAATTAAAACATCTGCAGACGACACATAAGTGAAACTAGATTTAAAGATGCCACAGCGGTCTTCGTCAGTACACACAACAATATTTTATTGTCAAACCACTCTTTGCAATGTCCTACAAAAGCAATACCCACAATCTAGATGAAGATATGTAAGCAACAGATTGGTCGAACCACAAAACACAAATAGATAGCTGCCTTTTTAAAGTATATCTTTAAAAGAAGAACTTAGCAGTTCTTTTGAGAAATGCTCATTGGTTGTCATATCTATTTCTGAACAATCATAGTATCCGTTTCATAACTGTACCATTTTTTTGTTAGGATGTGAACGTAACTTGTTGAAACTCGAGAGGGCAAATATTTGCACTTTTAGCAAATCGGCTATTGGCTTTAAATCTCCAACAGAGGCTGATCTTTAGTTTAGGCCGACCTGCTACCTAAAGAATATGCATAATGCTTTATTCTAACATTTGTGTGAGAAGAGATTATTTCCCCAAAGTGCCAACACTGCTCTCACTTTATGGTTTCTGGTAAAAGGGTAAAAAGGGCTGTGGGTGAGTTCGTACTAAATTTAAATGATCAGAATTGGTTACATATATTGGCCCAAAAATAAAATAAAAATATCGTCAGAGCTTATGGCACTGGTCATGACAAAAAACATATTTTGATCTGTAGTTGAAACCAGTTATTTTATAAACAGCAAATAGCAATAGTAATAGTAATTTTTTCTTACTTTTTTCCCCTTATGATTAGAGGTATAATGATAATTGTAACTGAAATGCAATGAATTGCACAGACTTAGGACAGCGCGCAGTAGAATACACATTAACATTAAAAATAGACATGTATGGTACCATAACTGTATCTTATTCTGACCAAATGAAGTTGTGACCCCAGTACTCTTCTTTACATCTGGATAAACTTGAAAAAAAAAAACAGCTATGGTATGTTCTTTTTATGTAACATTTTTACCTAAACAAAGATAAAAGAAGTGTGTTGTAAGGGAGGAAGTGGTGTATGAGAAACCAACAGGTGCCCTTTCATGCACTGATCTGAACAATGTGCACCTCTTATTTGGCAGACAAACACATTTTAACTAGAAACATCCAAACCAAAAGCACTAGCTTAAAGTGGCCACAGCTAACAGTCCAGTCCTCCGTAACAAAGAAAAGTTATTAACTCCCTGAAAGGAGATGAAGAAACAGCAGTCGGGATATAAATGGAATTGTTTGCACTCAGCGGTATGGCATGTGACATAACAGTCAGTCAGGCCCACTACAAATGTGCATGTATCCTAAAATGGTACCAGATTATTCAAACACCAAAACAAAGTCGCAAACTCACCAAAAATCTACACGGAATAGCAGGCAGCACACTCATTTTAAAACCATACTATCATTACCACACCTTGTCTGCACATGCCCACACAGAGCTGCCTGCTAACCCATGTTTATTCTATTGAAACACTACTTATGGTAACATTCCAGTATCATGACCTTATATCTGAGCTATCATAGAAATGCTCAGAAATATGTTCAAGGGCAAGGCCAAGTAAAGAGGGAAATACGCCTCAGCTGTAAATCCATCTCCTGAAATCCTCCACTTATCTGTTCAGACGTGATCATTCTGAATAACTGCCTACATACCAAATTTATGACTTCAAATGGGAAACCCTTCTCATCCTGTTATATATGATTTGCCAATGTATCATCGGTTACACATTTTAGGTCAAATAAACCTCCTGATGCAGCAATCGCTGTACTCTGCATTAACATTTACATCTACAGTCCTCTGCTTGTAGCCTACTGTAGCTAATAAACTTGGTATGATGTGCTAATAAACTTGGAATAACATTGAGACTATTTCCTATATGCACTCTTCACATGGTTGACATGAGTCATGTTTTCCTTTGCTTCCTCCCTAAATACATCATTAAACAAGTACAACGTTTGTCAGATGACTCAGTGTTAAGTCATCCCAAAGATATTTCAGCTAGAATCAGTTGCTTGGCATGGAGGTGGTCAGTGGGTGCTTTAAAGACACAGTCACTCATTTAAGTATCCATGTTGGACTATAACCCCAAATAGGTAACAAAGGATGTTAACAATAGCTAAGCTATTATCATATTTTATTGAAACAGGAGATTACAGGTTAGTGCCAGATCCTAAAGCAGAATAACTAAAGTGGTTTATGTCACATGGGGTATCTCAATTAAATTTATTCAAAACTGATATGAGAATCTCTCCTGTAATAAATAGATACAGAGTATAATACTATAGAATACAGACTAGGCCCACATTTCACTCAGTGTGGACACAGATGTGGTGTGCCGTCAACTTTCCGCTGAGTTAATATTCTTGGGGAAACACTTTACACTGAATGTAATACTCTGTAAAAAGCTAATAAACTACTGACCACTATAACTACACAACTACACAAACAGGATCGAGGAAGCAGGTCATCGTTTTCCATATGAGAGTGGGCAGCAGAAAAGGGACTTCCTTTGCTAAAGGGCCAAATTCCACATGATCCATGACCATTACCTACCCAGGCTGACTCAGACCCCCCACCCCTGTACGCGCCCCCACACACACCATCCTAAACTCTCCATAGTTAGGGCAGAACCTGCTCTTCACAACCAGCTGTTACGGCTTTTCCACTGGCAGGTGACTTCTAGAGACTTCTGTCAACTGTACATTCCTATCATGCCCAAAATGCCTCAATGCTCTTTTATTTACAAAGAGACACAAAATAAGAAGAGTGGGAATTAGAATGGAAAAACAATGAATGAAACTTTGATTTGATTTGAGTAAGTAGGGGTTAGGTGCTCTTTCTGTCCAAAAATGTATAGGCCTACATCATTCACACTGGTCTTCCAAAACTCTCCTTAATTGTACCAAATTGATAATTTAGTTAGTGAACATAGTTGGGTATATATAATGCACACCTTGAAATCCTCTGACAAGTGGCATGACAGCCAAAACCAAAAGAACATAACATAACACAACATAATATAACTGAAAATGGGCTAAGATCAAACCTGTTCTTACGGTGTTTCATGCCTGTCGCTTTGCCTCCAAGAGGGTCAGTAGGCCATCACACGAGACCATGCCACTACTATCTGATCCTTTTTACATGGTATGCAGTTAATGAGCTTTTTGAACCCTCATTAGACACAGCCCCCCTCAAACACACACACTTTCACCAAGTTTTTACCCCCACTCCCAAAAAGCGTGCCAGCCCACTATTGTCTCTGTGTGGAGACATGCAGCTGCCTGCAGTCTGGCCCCTTGGAAGTTACGAAGCAAGAAGCATCACCGACATGACAGGCGCAAAAGCTTGGGTTTCTTTTAAAACCAGTGTTTGTGGGTGGGCAGCCCATGTGCAAAAAGACTATGATGTAAGTCTGGAAGGTCAACACAATGCACATAGTCTAGGCCCTAAAGTCTGCCTTGTGTTGGAATGCCAGCAGTAATAGAAGGAGGCAAACTGTTACATGCCTGTCTATGTAGTAGCATACAGACAGGCGATATAAGTTCTTCTAAGTAGCAGCAAAAAATAATGAATACACCCTATGCATCTCCAAATGTGTTATTGCTTATTTTCAAGATAATGTTGCTCTTCTTGTGTTTTGGCCCCCACTTTCCATTCATGAACAGTTAATTAACTAGGAGGGCACTGTGTAAAAAATATTTGCCTCATTCAGTGACTATTATCTGTGTACATATGCCTTTCAAAGATATTGTTCTTCTGAGATTACTTCCTCTAAAACCTCTCATCTCTTTCTGCCTTAACTTTCAGCTTGTGCCCCTGATTTTTGCTCGCATAGTGGGCAAGTCAGGTTTTGTAACTAATTGCCGCTACTTGACTCTGAAGAGCGAGTCCATAAAACAGAACAACCACTGGCACTTAGTTTCTTTTTCGACTGCGGGGGGTATAAAGTGGAAGTAGAGCTTTTTGCAACCCGCCAAGTTAAAGTGACAGCGACATATTATCGTTCCCTGTACAAAATAACCCATCGCTACGTTCTCAAGGCTAACATAATACAGGAATAGCACGTCGTGTCTTAATAGTTTCAGGCCTCGACAAAGTCTAGTGGAGAACAGAGCAGAGTCGGACTAAGTAGGACTAATGACGGACTGTGCTTGAGTCTGGCCTCTCCCCGCGTCTTGCGCCCTGTTACCGGAGACGCGGAAAAATCTAAGCGAGGGGCACAATTCAGTGGAGGGATGAAGGAAGGCTACTGACCTGGATAAACTGGATAGTGAGGGCCGATTTGCCGACACCACCGCCCCCGACCACAACCAGGCGATACTTCTCCTGCACTGATCCGTCCTTCCAGCCAGCCATCGAGTACACTTATCGCCGCTGAAACACCAGTGAGCAGCAAACACCCACTTTTCTCCAGCTAAAAAACTGACAGAGGCCCCGCAGTGGAGAGACGGAGAGTGCGTGGAACAAAAATACGAGGCAAATTGGTGAGTGTAGTCCGTCAAGAGCGCAGAGAGAGGAGGTCCATTAAACGCCCGAGCTGAAACAACACTGCGATGTTCAAGACGTAGAGACGATAGTGAGACGAGCGAGCCAGGCCAATACTGATGTCTGGCGCTAGGGGCCCTTCTACAGGCTGGCTTTACACCCCCTACACACACAGAGAGAGACACACACACATACACACGCACACACAATCCAGCCCTGCCTCTGGCTCTGTCCTAAAGACGAATATCACACACCCCTGCAGTCACATTCCTGCTCGGAAGGGGTAGGCTAAGCTGCACTAAAGATACATGGGCATGAATAGTGCCTACAGGGCAAGAATATATTCTTAAAAGGTCTAAAAGTCAGTGACACACTTTTACGCACGTATTGCATAATATAAGGGAGTTCATATGGTTCATTCCAAAGTATGCCAGACACAGACTATAACTTTAGCATTTCCACTTCCCTATTTGTTACACACACTCCTATTGGCAGTCTATAATAGACCACCAGTAATTATCAGTGTCACTTTAGAAATGCTTTATCATAATATAATATTGTCTAGTATGAGCTATAGGCTAAGCTAAAAAGTGTTTACTAGAAACTACTGTTTTGAGGCAAGGGCCTATCTCTGCCTTCATAATCCTTTAGTTTTATTTATTTATTTATTTGTTATTTTTTTTATTGTTCAGACACAATTTTAAGAAGGGTCAGCTATTTTTGTTATAATAAAATTACATTTAGGCATATCCCTCAAAACTGAGCATTCCTTACATACTTTTGTAAGGAAAATCCACTCTATAAAGTGGTATATAGTGCATCTCATAGTTATATCAGCCTAGTGTGACTCTGTAGTTATGATGAAACGTTAGATTTTTTTTATGGCTTTATGACTCAGGTATAGAGGCGGTGTTGTCATGACAGATGTAAACCTGCTAAATTACTGTAGAGTCTCTGACTTCTGAGGCGCCATCTAGTGTCCAATAAAGGCTTGCTATAGGCTACATCCTTGATTTCTTTTGCATTATGTCGTTGATGCAATAACAATCTGGCAATGAAAAACATATAGAAATGTAACTACTGATCTAACCATTGAGGAAGAAACAGAGCCAATCATAATTATTTAAATATATAACTATTATTAATAGTTAAGAAAATATGTTATTATTAAAACTATAGTGCATAGTGTTAAATGGAGTATTTTTTTAAGGAAATCATATTAAGTCAACTGCCACCATTGTATGCAGACTTAAGACAATTCCACTTCTTTGTTTCACAACATTTACTCAGATCTTAAATCTACCTCAGCCTTCAACTCACCTTTTCTGACACATTTGAATTATAGTGATCCTGACTTCCGTATTCCCAGAACTGCACTGAGCTGGGAAATGATCACCATGGTATATGGCAGTCTATCATCAGGTGGCATGTCATTTGTTTAAATATAATGCTATATTTTGCATATTTACTCAAATGTCCAGAATCTAGATGAGACTGCATATATATTATATAAATATTATTTAGACAAAGTCCATAGTATTGTGCATTCATACATGTTTATTGTAAATGATAAATGAAGAAAAGCTTGGACAAGTAAATTACAGAGTGAAGGTTTTAGACAATAGTAAAAAAGCACAGAAGCAAATGATCAAATGTTCTTAATAATCTGTGAATAAAGACTGAGATACAACACAAATCTGTGACTTTACAGCGCAGAGTTGCTTCAGACATTTGTCTTCTTCTGGGAGAGATTAATTTTATCACCAAGACTCAAGGCCATACCCTGTAAAACAGTATGGGTTAAAATGGATGAATATAGAAGATAAATTAAATAATGTTTCACTGTTAGCCTGATAGATAGAAGAAAAAAAATTTAAGTATATCCATTTACTTAAGACAAGGACTGTAGTAAGAAATGTTTTTACCTAGATAAACGTTTCAGCTCTAAAACCAATCTAAACCAAATGTATGACTATTTCTCATTCAAAAATAATTATGAATAAAACTACTTACTCTTAAACATGTGAAAATAACATTTTGGAGCATATTTATTATGGGCATATAAAGATAATGGCTAGTGAGAGCAGGTGAAGCAGCAGCTGAGACCTACCTGGCTTTTGGCTCTGATGCGGATGTGACCATTGACAGGTGCATCTGGCCCTAGGTGAATGGGCTTCTCAATGCTCACATTAGCCAGGGCATCTTCACCGAAGATGGAGCGAGCATAAAGATTTGCTGCCATAAAGCCACAGAAACCAGAGAGGGCCTGGGGAAAAAATAACATGATACTGATATAGTCTGCAATACTAATTCCCAAGCAAACAACCTCATCTCTCTGTATCACTGTAAGACTACAAACCTTTTCAGGAGTCAAGCATTTCATGTTAGTGGACTTGAGGATATGTTGAAGGTACTCATTGAGATCAGTAATGTTGGTATTCACTGTCACCTGTTTTTAAAAAAAAAAAAAAAAAGGATGGTTATTTTAACGAATTACATTTTAAAGTAAGTTTTCTGATACAAAATGAAATATTTTATAAGCAATAAAAAATATTACCTTGTTTTCCCATTCAAACTCTGCCCACATTTGCCTGAACTCTGCATCAGTACATGAGGCCGGTTGGATGTAATCCATGATATCAATGTGAATATCACTGAGGACAACGCAGTTTCTGTCACTGGCAGCACCCGACACATCATACACTGTGGATAAAAATACAAAAGAGATTTGAAATTTGTATGTTGTATGTGTAAATAATTCTCAGCTACCATTTATTCAAAGAAAAAGAAATACCGATATTTCCAAATATGATGCCATTCTCTGTTGAGGCCACCTTAACATTAGCCTTAATGTTGGCAAAATCGTGTGGAGCCAGAGTTAGTGGAGATGGTTTTTCAACTAATTTGAGATCGCCTGTAACAAGTAGAAATGACAATCAAAGTGTGCTGATTAGACAAATAGTCTAACAGGTGTAAATGAGGACTAGACTAATACCTAATGTTGCAAGCTCCAGAGTACAGTTTTGAAGAGTGTCACTGGTTTGGTTAACGACGAGCACATCAAGGACAATGTCATACTGATTAACATGAACATAGGCTTCAGCATATACTGGGTCTGAAAAGCCTGTTAGCTGAGTGACCTGAGATATACACAAACAATTAATCATGAGCCCATCCAAGAATAACTTCATAAAAATCTGTGATGTTAAGGTTAGTGAGATCTCTAAACCTTGTTGAGTTTTGAAGCAAGTGGATCTGCTGCTTCCTTCCTCTGAGTGTTCCCCATAGCGGCCAAAAGACTGAGCTGGAACTGGTCCTCTTTAGAAGTCATCTCATTTTTGGCTGTGAGCTGCATAAATGAGATCGGGTCGTCTGCTTGTACTGTCACATTACGTTTCTCAGATTCTTTCTGTAGAGAAGGGAAGATAAAAAAATATAGAAATAACAACAGCAGAGAAATAGCAAAGAAATAACAATAACAAATAATAATATTTCATCTAATAAAAGAAAACAGTAATACACAATAACAGTGCACTGGCTTCAAACCAAAAAATATCAAAACACAATTGAGTTGTTTACACTGTGCTTTCCTGTTGTGACTGCTGGCAGGAGGTTAAGTGCTGAGTTCAAATACTGTTACCTTTTGTGACAGCTTCTCCTCCTCCAGTCTGACAGTCAGCATGTGGGACAGGGATTTGCGGCACTCCTTATTGAAAATGTCGTTCATGAGCGGCGAGCACTCTGACAGCACCTTCAGGCACAGTGAGATGCGGTCCACATCATCATCTGTAATTGGCTTTTTAGGCAGAGACGACTTGCCCAGGTGCAGCACAGTGACCATGATCAGCATGGATTCTGCAACAAAAGACTAAAAAAACAGAATCACAAAGTGAGTGTTGTTAATGAATATGTAAATAAATCGAGCAAGGATTTAATTTACTTACATTCTGTTTCTTTTTGTCTTGAACAATGTCAACGTAACGTAAAGCTAGTTTTGTTAGCGTGGTGGCCAAAGAAGCAGCCACGTAGAAGTCTCCATCCATCAAGAAACCACGAAGTGGAGGCCTATAAAATATAGGCCATGTATTTTTAAACAATTTTAGATGACTGCTTAAAGCGAAAGAAAACAAATGGCAATTTTACCTGTCTTCCTCTTTCTTGGACGGCCTGGAGGAGCTGAGGGCACTTTGGGTCACGTATGTTCCCATTTCTGTTACAAGTTTCTGAGCTGGTGCTGCACTCACTTCATCTTCAGGTTTAACCTCTCCTGTTTCTTTCTTAATTTCATTCTCTACTATGGGGATCTGTAAATTCAAATCATAGTCAGGTGGTTCTCACCATTGTTTAATATTATATATTTATTTATGATATACAAGTTAATTAATGCCAGCAAAAACCAACCTCTCCCAAAGACCTGCGGACCTCTGTCATCACACTCTGAATATCGTCCTTTGTGCTGCAGTACTCTCCCAGTATCCATAGGGCCCCTCTGTAAATTCTTTAGGACACAAGAATTTAACATGATCACTAAATAGTACACCAATAATACAGTCTATGACACAATGGCAATGTTACAACTACAGTGCTTGAAGAAATGCAAGAAATCAATGAGATGTAGAAGTGTGCTATCTACACAATAATATATATATTATGTTTCTCACACATATTTTTTTATGCATGTAATCATTGTTTGTAAAATAGTACAATATGACCCGTGCATGGCCTTTTATAATGTACTAACAAATTATATTCATGATTAATGTTTCTCATGTGCTCATGTATGTGTTGCTTACTTTACAGTTTTGATGGCATGGAAAACCTCCAACATCTTCTCAATGATGAGGGGCCTCAGGTTGTCAAATCTCTGAATAGCTTCTCGCACAAACTCCAGTACATCAGCAGCAGCCGCCTCATTAGTGTCACTTAGGAATTCCATCAGCTGTAAACCACAAAACACACACATTGAGATATTTTCCTATTAAATAAACATATAAACTTTTGCTATGTCGGTCTAAAAAGCATGGATTCATTTCGGTCTGTTTAATTTGACTCACCACTGGTATAACGTTGGCCGCCATGTCTGGGAAGCGTACACTGCATGAGTGAAGAGTGCGCACCAACAGCTGCCTGTACTTATCTGTATCTTCGTGTTCAGTTACATTATTTGTTTTGATCACCTCTTTCTTCAAAACTATCACCAGCTAAAACATAAATCATTGTAAAGAATGCAATGTATTCAAAGATATAGAACTAACTACACAAACAACAAAAAACATACCTCTTCAACATTGCGTGATGAGACAAGGTCCAGTGCCAGCTGCAAGGTCTTCTTCCTCACTTCCAGGTCAGGGGTGGTGAGAACACGCAATATATCCATCACAAGGTCCTGAAGTCAAGGATTAAAACCAAATTAAGATCAGAAATCAACTCACTGCAGCATCAAAAAAGAAAAGGCAAAAAGTACCTGAAGTACACGTTCATGAGTGGGATGCTCTTTAAGTTCAATCAGACGATCAAGGACAATCAGTTTCACATTGTTGTCACTTTCTTTTATGATCAAATCAATGTAGCACTGGGCAGCAGCCTGGAAAAAAAGTTTGTAAGACATTGTACAAATGCTAGAACAAGTATTTAAATAATTGCAGGAAAAAAATCTGTGCTGTGTACTTTAATAGCTGTCGGGGCGCTTGAAAGGGTTACAAGAGTACCAGCTGCCTCATATTTAACAGCTGGACTTGAGGACTGAAGCAAATTGTAGATACATCGGATAAATCTGGCCCGCTCAGAGGGGTTTGCATGACAGACCTAGAAATTGGTTAACAAAAAAGATTTGAAATAGATATTAGGTTCTATTGTTAGACATAATCTAACTTTTTAAACAAACCACAACCCCTTTACGTACTTTGTAAATCAGTTCCACAATAACAAGCTGAAGAATGTCACCAAAGGTATGGACTTGATCAATACAAGTGCTGAGGTAATCCAAGGCCCTGTCCTGTAAAAACAAGTGTGACATAAGCACAAATAGAGAAATTATTAGAGGACACATATAAAATATAAATACTTGGCAATATGAATACAAAATATTACATGCCTGGTCAGCATGAATCAACATCATAAAAGCATTTCTTTTACAGCTTGCGTCTTTTTCATTCACAAGAAAATCGTGAATGAGTTCTGGGGCATCTGGGATGAGGTGTTCAAAGTTCCTATAACAAAATCAAGTGAGTACTGTTATACAACTTATCTCTATAGTTTTACAGTGAACAAATAACAAGAAACAATGGACACTGGGCGTACCTGTAGATAGTGTAAATAGCCAGGACTGCATTGCGGCGGACATAGCTGTGACGATGTTCAAGGCAGGCACGAATGGCTGGCATTAGAGGCTCAAGCAGCTCAGACTCCTTCAGTTTGCACAGGAAGCGCAGCGTAGACCCACGGATGAACTCATTGGGATGCTGCAGGTCCTGCAGAATTCAACAAGACACACTTAATAAATACTTTTACACTTCACAAATTAACATTGTAATATACCAAATATACCTTTCTGTAGGCATCACAGACTAAAATCATCTCCTGAAGCAACTTGCCATCAGGAGTCGTTTTAGGAACGATTTCCCAGAAGACAAGAAGCAACTTTTTGATTGTGTGGTCTTGAAGTGGCAAGACAAAACGGATGATCGTCATGAGAAGTCCAGGTAGTTTCTCGCCATTCAGTATCATAATGATGACTTTCTTTAGTGCTTCAGTTTTTGCCTTGATCTCCCCTTTTTCTGCAAATACAAATTACTACAATCAGGCACAGTTCTGTACATTACCTCACTTTTAACTAGTAGTCCAATAGTTACCCAAGTCAGTTTTGAGGCTGACTTCAGAGGGAGGCTCTGAATCAGAAGTGACATTGATCAGGGTGTAGCAAACGTTTTCTGCAGCTGTCATCTTGCTGCTACTAAACTTAATTCCTTATATAGATTCACAATAGTGGAGGGAGACAGAACATCTGAGCAAGACAAAAGAAATAGGTTACAAACTGCAATAAAAATGCATTAAATTATCATTATACAGCATAATGTAAAGTCTAGCATAGTGGGACATTACGTTATCAAATAGCCGAGAAATGTTTTGGGGCCAGAAAAACGTGTTTTGCTTTTTAAGCATATAATGACATTTGCCATTGCAACAGATATCTCAAATCCAAAAGGAAGACATAGACAGGGTTCCCACTCTTTTTCACTGACAAAATTTCAAAACTTTTCCATTTCTTCATGACCTAAAGTGAATTTTACAGCATTCTATGTGTGTAAAATTTTGCATACTTTTAAGGCTAAATCTGAAATGTTAACCCTTTCCACTCATCTTATGGTATTATAGTTTTTTTAACATTCAAAATACTGTCAATGCATTTATTGTAGTATCTTTTAAACAACAGCTGCATACGTTCGGAAATAATCATAAAAGCCTAATGATAACTTAACAGAACGATGTAGTTGCGTGAAAGAGATATTAAATTCCATGACTTTTCAAATAATATTTCGATTGGGAACCCTGCATAGAAGACGGGTGGATAACACATAAGAAAATAACTATCATAGGGAAAAAAAAAAAAAAAAAAAAAAAAAAAAAAACTGGGACAAATCACTGGTTTTGCATAAAAAACTGCTGGGACAGGGGACACAGGGCTCAAAACTGAGACTGTCCCGGGTAAATAAGGACGTCTAGTCACCCTGCTCTATCAAACAACTGTGTAGCATTGACGGAATCTGACACGTAGCATCTGAGTCCATATTATGCGTTTAAAAACCCGGCCGCAGTGACAATCGGTTGTTTAAACGCACAAAGGCACAAAGTCACATGTCATATGAGTTCAAGTAACACATCTGTAGGAGTTTGATCACTTACTACAATATAAGCCATAAGCTAAATGCTAGCGCAAAACAACTTAGCCTCTGCAAAGGCCATCAATGAAATGGAGGACAGTACATCGGCTAGCTCAAGTTAAACACAGATCGGGAAAG
This sequence comes from Boleophthalmus pectinirostris, assembly GCF_026225935.1. Taxonomy (NCBI): domain Eukaryota; kingdom Metazoa; phylum Chordata; class Actinopteri; order Gobiiformes; family Gobiidae; genus Boleophthalmus; species Boleophthalmus pectinirostris. Next base: position 24,161,109 of record NW_026571140.1, read on the forward strand.
AGAAACTGCGTATTAGGAACAAAAAGATAACATGTCTTACCAAAATGCACAGCTAGTATCCTCTGGAAGCTATCAGAGCCTTGTATTAGTATTTACATGTGTGAAAAGCTGAGTGAGTGTTCAGACGAGCTGCGGCTCTCCTCTCCACTTCCTCGTGACGTGGAAGATTACCTCCTGAGCCACATCAGTACTACAGCGCGCCGCGAGGGACAAAAATTGAGGCATTTTTTTTCTCTTCACAATATAATGATAAAAGTATATATATATATATATATATATATATATATATATATATATATATATATATATATATATATATATATATATATATATATATATATATATATATATATATATATATATATATATATATATAAATAAATAACAAATTAAAACATTAAAACATAGGCCTATGTGCAAAAACCTAATAGATTTCTATTATTGTGTTGCCAGCAGCATCTCTTTTTGCAATAAGCTTTTCTATTAAACTTCCAAATGTTTATGTGTGTGTATAAAAATCATTAACCATGGCTTAAAATAAATAACCTGTTATTTGTTTTAGAAGAAAATTAAATAATTTTAATGTGCATTTGGATTCTAGCCTAACTTGACCCAGATGAATGGTTTGTGATACCCTCTAGTGGGCATATGGGAAAGTACTCATTTCAATTGAGAAAGAAACTCAAAAAGGTTTTTTAATTGATTTGAAAAAGAAAAACTTATATCGCGTGTATCATTACTGCCAACTACAGTCAGATTTAAATCTTGAAGGTATTTTTTTTTTCTTTCTATAAATTGTGCTGGTATTTAAGTAGCTTTGAACCTACATTAGGATCCTGACTTATTCATTAAGTGAACGACAGACATTGCGTCTTAGCTATTGTTTTACTTTGGATAAAGCTGCCTTTTACAGCTGCACATTTTTGTCTCAAGAGTAGGCCTTCTGTTTATTACCTTACTATAACTTACAATGTGACAGAGAACAATATAAGTGCAAGACTGAATTGTGGCCCGTGGGGGGCGACAGGGAGTCCCAGTTCTGTAAAAACAACATCTCACCTTCTTTCTTTAGTCCAAGTGGTGGAGCACGTTTGGGTGACCATGGAGTGCGTTTGCTGTCATGTAGTTGAGCGCTAATACGGCGTGAATAGCAGAAGAGGGGGGCTTTCGTGCGGGGAAGAGGACCGATCGGTCGAGTCATGGCTGCACGGGAGGACGGAGAACTCCTGCACGGTAAACTACGGCACCACGACCGCGTTGGAAGTGTAAACAGCTCCGAGGCTTTCAGGAACGGCTATGTGAAGAGCTGCGTCACCCCCCTAAAACAAGACCAGCAAAGGGGATTTTTGTTCAACCTGTGCAGCTTTTGCAATGAAGACATACTGAATTCCAAAGTGTTAAAGGTCTCCGCTGTGTATGTGGGCGCGTTTGTGTTCTTTGCGCTTTCGTTTGTCATATCCAGGAGCTTGCAAAGTGACTCGTTCTGGGATTTGAGGACTTTTTTGTCGGGGTTCTCTCAGTCAGTTAGTCCTTTATTTAGTATAGGATGCGCCTTTTTCTTTTTAACATTTTATTTGAGACGGAAAAAGAAAGAAAGTAGTAAATGTTGGCTCCTGTCACTGCCAGCATCGTGCTACCTCGGGGATTTTTTGGTTTTGCGGTTTCTGCAATGGGGAGAAGAGCAGCACCAGATACAAATGGTGGGCAGGTTGTTATTCGTGTTAGGATGTGTGGGTCTACTCACACTCGTGCCCACTCTCAAACTTAAACACAGTGTGCTCATACTGGTCTTCGCCAGTGTTGTTTGGCTCGCCTCTTTCACAAGTTTGAGCGGACTGCCAGTGCTCCTGAGGCCGCTGTTCGCCTGCTTCGCCGGCTTCTGCGGCTCTCTTCTGGGGCTGTGTTTTGACCGCTTCTACCCTGCGAGGGAGGCGACCTGCGGCAGCCCCAGCACGGATGAGAAGGTGCCTGTTATCCGGCCTAGAAGACGCTCCAGCTGCGTCTCTCTGGGAGAAACCTCCACCAGCTACTATGGCAGCTGTAAAATGCCCCGCAGACCATCACTGCCCTGTATATCACGGGAACAGGTAGGTCTCACATGCAGCACACTAATGCCCAGTCCTCCTGTAGGCTATGTTCAGCTTACGCAGCCTAAGTGATTACTTTAGGCTATTTAAAAATACAATGAATTAAGCTCCTGCCCCAAGATTAAAAGATCCACATGGCCTGAATCTTTATGATTTTTTCTCTTTTGCTTTATTGTACTCACACATTTGAACATTATGTGTATTCAGCAACATAATGCTAAAACTTCCTAAATATGAAATTAGGCTACTTGCAAATACCTATATTTACAAAATAATCATGAGATACCTTGTAATAACTCCCTTAATAACTCTCTAATGTTTGTTGTTATTGTTTTTGTTTTTGTTTGTTTGTTTGTTTTTTACTGTAAACTAAATGACAAAGACACTCATTTTGCCTAGCACCTTTGGTCACAACTTTTCACACCAAATCATAACTTTGAAAAGTGTTTGCTCAGCTCTATGCTAACTTATCCTAAATTACATTCATAAAGAAATGTTTAACAGAGAAAAAAGAGGATTAAAGAAGGCTAAAACTTGATGAAATTAGGTCTAAATCGACTCTACATCAGGATTTGAGCTAAAAGTGCACTTCCAGAATAAACTTCATTGTTATGACTAGCATGTAGGCCTACCTGGAACACAGCAGGAGCAGATTTATTTCAGTCAAAATGTCTTCGTTTGGTGTATGGTTAAATTTCAGATGACTAAAGCTTTAAAAAAGTGAAATGATTTGAGAGTTGTCTTAGACTTGTCATTGCGCCATGGCACATGCTCCTAAACCAGTTTGTTTACATGCAGTACCTCAGCTCGCACGACCAGAGAGCCCGCTTTTACTTTATTAAAATAAAATCACATCCATACCTTTACTGAGTAATGACCAGGGTTTGGAAATACAGGGGAAAATTATATTAAAATTGTAGATTTTAAGTTGTCTTAAATTATAATATAATTGTTTAAAATAAAAACCTGTGTCAGTTAAAGATAAGCAAAAGATGTGTTATGTTTCTCTCGTAGTTCATTTTAAAATCAATACTAGAACCTTAAACTGCTTGTTATCAGACAGTATAATAAGAACATATGTAGATATCCGTTTGTGTCACTATCGCTCAGCCCTTGTGGTGACTATGTAGTTGTAGAAACCTGCACTGTTTGCTGGATGGTTTGGGCTTTTTGAAACATTGCTCCTAATAAAGTAACATGTAATTCTCCAGCGTATTCTGGACACATTGTTTGTGTCCTTGGCACAACTAAATTGTACTTTTTTAGTTGAGTTGTTTCCAGTAGTTGTTTTCAACATCATTGCAGACTATTACTATATTAGCTATGGAGTTCAAGGCCTATTCATGCACACTGTGCATTATACTTCCAGTCAGTGCATGCTGTCATTAAGTTTTTGGGCAAGATACTTCACTCACATGTTCTATGTTTATGTGAAAATGATGACGGCCAGATGGGCTTACTCTTAAAAAAATAAAAATAAAAAATGTGATAAACAAATCACATACAAATAGCAAAATACAAATTAAATAAATATATATTTGAATTAATTTTCTATTCTACTTTTTTGGAAATACTACATATTGGATTTGACGTTTGCAGCTGTATGCTTAATGGAGAAAGCAGTGTTTTCTGTCCTTGTTTATGTGTATAGTCATTATACAGTAATGGCATGATACACATATTGCAATGAAATGCTGGTTCATAGTTTGTTTTTTTATATTATTGTTAAAGGATAAAAACTAAAAACAAAAACATTATTGTTCACCAGTGTTTGGCGAGGCACTGTGGACTTGCAGTCTCACCACTCGCAATGTCACTTTTGTTTTCTTACTATACCACATTGGCTCCTTGTACCAGGTAGATATGTTTTTGAAATCATAAATATTGTTGACTTCTTCCTCTAGGTCACAGGGCTGAAAGGAGGAGTCACTGCAGGGTCCAGTGCTGATGTTACACATGGTCTTCCTATTTGTACACATTAACAGGAGCCCATCGCCCAAACAGGACTGTTCTGTTAGATGTTCACCGTCACTTCAATAAAATATTATGTTGTTTTATTCAAATGAAAACCATGAAAACCTGAAACAAAAAATAGACTGAAACCTTAGGGACAGACCTGTTAATGTGTTTTTTAAATTTTCACAAAAGAACAAGGGCTATTGTAAAGGGATTGAAGTTTTAATCAGTTGCTGAGATGTACAATTACTTTTTTTGCAAACATTTAACCAGTGTAAACCAGCCAACTTTACTGGAGATGCCTGATCTAAAATAATATTAATGTATCAGTTTCAAATTATTATTATTGTTGTTATTGTTGATTTCACATTTAACATTGAGTGTTGTGAAAGCCCTGTTGAAATCCAGTCATCATTTCCAACAATAAAATTGCAAGTATCTTGTCCACTGGGCTTTAGTCTGCACAAGCCACGAAGTACCACCAGTATGAGAAGTAAAACAACTTTTTTGTATTTGTGCATATTTTTCCATTTCTTTCACAGTTTTTGGTTGCAATTACCATTACCATGCATTTTATGAGCACTGATGTTTTGTAGTGCAATGGTCGCCACAGCACTAGACTGTTTACTCATAATGCAACAATAGTGCAAGAAGGAGAATGTTTAGCATAACCACTTCCATCTAAACTGCACGGATGTTGTTCCAGCTCTCACTGCTAAGACGGTGAAACTGGAGTAAGATAAGGGATGCATAGGAACATATAGATAAATATTGTCAGTGCGGTCATGTGATGCTTAATAAGGCAGAAGTGATTGCAGGATGGCACTTTATGGTAAAGTCAGACATACATGAGAGAGGAGCAGTGCACTACAGCTCTGAAAGGTGAAGTTTGGAGAGAGAGAAGACCGTATTACAACTCTGAACACTCAGCTTTAATTGTGTGTAACTATTGTCAGTAGAGTAACTTAAGACAGTGTTTCTTGATACTACCACTCTATATAACTATAAATTGTCTTTAGGCATTGCTCTAAGATATTCTTACAGTATTTTACCATTATTTGTCTTTTAGGTAAATATCCATCCAAATCTTTTGCTCAGAAAAATATATCCTTTTGTTTTCAATGTACATGAGTTGGTCATTGTACAGTAGTAGTAGTAGTAAAATGATTTGAATGTGGTTTTTTGGTTGTAAAAAGCCTGATGCACATCCTAATAGAGAAGCTTCCATTAGCGCTGGGCCCGGGGCAGGCCTGTCTTGTGTGTGGACTCTCCTGTGAGGAGAGAGGAGGGGCAGGCCTGAATAACACTTAACTGGCCGTACAGAGGCACAGACTGCAGAGGAGCAGGAGCCCGCGCTGCGCTCAGCTGTCACGTTCGCTCGCACTGAAGCCATGTGGAATGATATAACATTGACGTCACAGCCCAGTGACGTACCTCATGGTGATGGCAAAGAAGAAAAAAAATGCCAAGTCTTATTAATGGCCCTGTACAATATAGAGTGTGCCCCCAGCAGAGAGCAGAGGAGCCGAGAGCCCAAAGACAGTATGCTTTACAGACGGAGGCACTGGGGTTATACCTGTTACCAGCATTGCAAAACTGTATTCAGCTGTGCAACAACGGTGTTGTTGAAGTTAAAAATTTCCCTTATTTTTTATTTTAGATTAAAAAAAATAGCTCACACACAGTTAGAGCCAAAAAGAGAAAAACAAAACAAAAATCTTGTGTCCAATATGAAGGAAGGCAGTGATCAGTAAATTACAATATGTACCGCAAGTGATTAAATCAACCAGCTGTGATATGTTTACATTAATTAAAAAAGGAATATATATATATATATATATATATATATATATATATATATATATATATAAACTATTAACTTGTTTCATTTTTTTTTCTTTCACAAAATAGTTTGATTTTTTGCCTTTAAATCTTAACCCAAAATCTTAAATCTTATTTACCTTGAGTTTGGCTGAGGAGGAAATCCATGCTCAATGAAGCACAGAAAATAGGATGCACCATGGCAACAATAAACCAGAGGAGACTAGCATATTAGAGGAATAAGAAGTCATGTGACTATGGACAAGCAAGTTATAAATACAGTAATAGCAAGTAATAAATAATTATAAAATTATTACATTTACATTAGTCTCTTCGTATTATTGTATTTAGAAGCTTACAAAACACAGAGATAGTTGTGTATTTTTTATTTATTTTTTCATCACATGATGCCATGTTAATTAACATTATGGGATTGTTGAGTGTGACATCGTCACAGTTGTTTGGGTCCAAACATTCAAGGTTCCATAGACACTAACACAAACTGGGACAAGGCATCAGGGCATAATTTATGTCTGAAAATCCTCTCCAGTGGTAAACTTGAGTACACATATCACCTTTGTTTCTTTTTATTGATTTATATATATTTTTTATACAAAGCATTTTTTATACACAGCATTATACAAAGCCCGAAGCTAATTTCATTGGGTCTGAAAGTAGCCAAAGTCAAGTTGATGACATCATCACGTAACAGTCCCAAAAGTTTTTCACACAGTGTCATGTTAATCTTTTTTTTATGTTGAAGCAAATTTTTCATGACATCAAACAAAGAAACTTGATAAAAGTAATCTGTTAAGTATCATGAAAGGATATTATAAGTATTCATTTACTGAAAGTGAAAAATGTATTTACATTATAAAAGTTGAATCCTCATTATCCTGCCCTGATGACTCGCCGGTTACATTAATCCTGTTTTTAACTTTCCCCCCAGTGGTTGTGTGAAAGAGGAAGTGAACTGTCCAATCAGAGCTCTCATTCAGCTTTAGACTGTGACTAAACTCTGGGTGAGAGGAATAAATCCTGCTCTGGACCAGGTTAATTCACAGTTACTGTGGTGACTGGCCCAGGTTTTAGATTAATGCTCAGTGAAACAGACACTGTTAATTGTGAGATGAGCTCAACTCAGAGTTTAGGATAAATTAGTTTCTTGAAAAAAGGACAGAATGTATTTGTGTATTTATTGGTACATTGTATTCTTATATTAGTTTAATATACTAACAATAGTGATCTGAAAATGGATGCTGTGTGTACTTTTTACTAGTGTACTTAGAAAAGGAACAGATGGCTTTTGTAGCTTAGTAGTTTAGATATATAAATGATGCTTAAGCATTCATTGAAGTAGGCTTGTTTATGGTTTGTGGTGGGAGTGCTGCCCTGAAAACCCTGTAAAATGTGGCCTCTTTGGGGCGCGGGCTACTGTAACAAAGCCTGAGATGTCTGTGAATAATGTAAATCTCAATTTCCTGTCAGGTCAGTCCTGGCTTTAATTTTTCATCTGGGAGCAGTAGATAGGGTTAAGTGGAGTAGGCTCCGCGTGCTTGGCGGTGCAGGCTGAAACAGGATGCAGCGGCTGCATTGTCAGCCTGCTGCTGTGAGTGCAAACAGATGAGGAAATGCTGGAGCCTACTCCAAAACTCATGTCGCCATGGAAACCCGTGTGCGTCATGATCACCAGCAATTAGCTTGCAGCTCTTAAGTTTTCATGATAGGTCTACCAGAGCTGCAGTGTCTGATGAGGCTCAATCAAAGGAGGGCACACCAACGAATTACTAAACCTTTAGTTCTTCACTTTTGCTGTACTTTTTTTGTTTCTGATATTTTACACTTCCTTGTTTTATTGTATTTAATGCTCTTGCTTGTATTACAAAATGCACCTCTGTGTGTTTTTTGTGATCCTGTTTTACAGCTGTCATTGTCAAGTATGGTAACTTGGTTCAAGGACTAGACTGTTTTTGTGCATATTTTGTGTGCATATAAGGCATTCAGTATCTCATTCTTACAGATACTATGGTCACATACTCTTTTGTTCTATTGGTATCTAAGTAACATTTAGTTACCTGAGGGGAGTACTAAAGTGCCTTTTGTATTTTTTCGTGCTACTTTAAAATACGTATTAACTACAAAAATCTGTAGTGAAACTTGGAATTAGTACACAAAGATTCTAGAAAGATTTTATTTTATATTAAAGATAGCCTTTTGGCCGCATAAATAAATATATAAATATAAATAAAAATTAAATAAATAAATAAATAAATATAAAATGAGTGGCGAGTGAGTGATGAGTGATAGTTAGTCCTCTGGTTCGGTTGAGAACACTGACTGAATGCTGTTTTTAAGCATCACAATAATAATGTTAATTAATACAAATATAAATAAACTGTTTATCTTATTACATGTACATTTCACTCATCATGCAACACAAACAAACAAATGCAATAAAAGCATTTTAAAGTAAAAACAAAAGTACAGAAATGTCTTGCATGAGCCCAGATTGTGTGAGTTACGAGTTAGTGCGAGACCCACCATGCAAACTGTGCTTGACTTTTCAGTTCACGATGAGGTTGTTGAACTTTGGGTCGTCTGTTTTCTGTGCTCAGTCGCAGGCGTTTAAAAAGAGCCAGAGAGAGATGATTTTCTATTAAATCATGAGCTGTGGCAGACAGTGATTCTTACCAAATGTAATTGCAAAGTGGAAAGAAGAAAATGTGATGAACAGCATGCTAGATTTTCCCATTTCTGTGTAATTGTCTACATACTTTTAATCATTTACAGGCTGTTAATTGTCTCCAGATGAGTTTACATAGCCTCATAGTTTTCCATTTGCCTTAAAGGGACATATAAAAGTGTCCAGTCCAAATGTAAAGTGTGCGAGTGACATGGTTTACGTTTCCTAATTTATCTGTAACACACACGTACACTGTTTGGAGCACAGACTCCTCTCTCCTCTCTGCTCTATTCTTTCTTGTTCTCTATCTGCTCTGGTTTCTCTGAATTTCTTTGGCTCTTTCTCTGTCTCTCTTTTGAAAACGGTGTCAGCACTGCTGCTTTTACACCAAAAGGCGGTTGCTAAGTGACGGTTGACGTCAGCTGCAGCTACAGAGGAGGGCTTGTGTGTGTTTAGCAGCTGAGGGCAGATCCCACTGAAAAGGGCAAAACTGTGAACCACTATTAGTCACTGCAATGAAAATCCCAGCTTCGACAAACTCATTTGCCATTTTCAATTACCCACTTTGATTTATACATCAGACTATACAGTGATATAAGTATATACTTGAAAACAATAAGGTTTGGGTCATTTTAGGAGAGAAGCTGGTCAGTCCCCACCCCCTACCACTTTTCTTTACTCTGTTACTGCCTGTTCTTTTCTTTTTCACCATAGCCCCGCCCACAAGGCACGCACAAGTCGGAGACCCCAACTCTCAACGTCTCCAAGCTATTTTCAAATAATTTTGAACTTTTCTTTTACGTTCGGGCTCTTTCCACAAAGCTCTTTTTCTTTCTATTGTTCATGTAATCAATTCCCAGACTTCGTCGTCCTCCTCTCTACCCCCCTCCATTTCGTCCTCGTTTAGTGACCTTACGTGAAATCTGAACTGCTTGAACTGACCAGGGCAGTCACTAAATTGATGTCTTTGTTTACCGCTTCAATTTTTCAAGCGGGACGTTGCAAATGTAGGTTAATAAGTTACATTGTGTGCATGGAACTTTAATTCTTAGGAAACATCTTGCTAGAGTAGATAAACTTGGTTGATCCATTAGTAGTTTAGCCACACACACGCATACACACATATGCGCACGCACACACACACACACACACGCACACACACACACACACACACACACGCACACACATACACACACACACACACACACACACACACACACACACACACATACACTTTATGATTCATTACACCACATGTCCTCTGTATTGTTCACAAGAGGCCAAACTCTGGGATATGGCCACAGATTATTGTCACAGTGTTAACAGGCCTGATTACAAGTACTAGTTATCCTAAGCCACTGACAGGGTAAAGCCATTTTGTCTTTTTCATCTTGTCATTTTTGTCATTTTGCCTCTCTCTGTTTTTGATTATTCTTCCAGTAAAGATAATCTGATTATATTTTTGCAATACAAAAGAAATGTGCTAAAAACAGACTGAGTATTGAAGTGATGCAATGTCAAACTACAACCTTGTTTTATACTGCAGTTTTCTTTAACTTCTTTATTTATCTTCCATTACCATCTATAGTAATATGAATTATTGGTTATTTTTTAATCTGGCTTTATAAATCTGTTTTAATGAGAACAATGTTTCAGTGCAAATCAAAGGTAACATCTAAATAAATGATGGACATTTTCATAGAAGAAGAAGCTTGTACCTGTACTTAAGTGCTGCCTGGTTTAGGGGGTATATTCCTACTATAACACTATAGTATATAATAAACTACCTTTAGTCTGAATATATATGTGTTGTTTGCTATGACAGTTTTGATCTGTTAAAGCATCTTTTGAAATGGCTTCCTCCTAAGTCCACACACTCTTGGCATTTTAAACTTATGGCTACAGTGTGACCCTCCTCCATTTCCGTACTCAACCTTGTATCAAAAGATCAACTGGATCAACTTTAACCCTCATATATACACATATACACACATATACATTTCATATACATATACACAGCCTGAGGCCTGGGGCATAGGCCTTCAGACTATACATGCTGGCTCCATCATTAAGTCCATAGGAGGTTTCACATTACTCTGGTCAATAAAGTCGAGGCATCAGATCATGCGATATATTGTTTCAGGAACTAACATTTAAGCCTTCTTGAGGTTAATCATCCATATGTGATTTACATATTGATTTGGCATTGGTTTTGCTCTAGGTTAGTTTACTGATATAACTCTCCCTTTATCCAGTCTTGGGACTGACACAGAGTACACCGGTATATATCCATAGTTCTCAAAGTATAATCCAGGTACAGTATATGTTCCTGTGGGGTTTATTTGGAGTGACTGTAACCATGAACAGCCCTACTGTATTAGTGACAAGTGTGTTATGAAGTGCAGAGCTCACCTTTGCTCTGCTTCTCTGTGTTTAGTAAACCTGCCGTGGGTTTGTTGTGTTGATTGTGGCGACTGTCAGCTGCTGCTCCAGTATTTATACTCCAGTGTGTGCCATGTGCCTGTGCTTATATAGGCAGAGCTATAGCACCACGGCTACTAGTGCAACATGTTGATTCCTCCATGCCCCAGAGTTATGTTTGACTTTGTCTCTCGTGTTCAATAAAATATGTTTGACAAGGGCAGTGGGTTGTGCTATTTTATAGCAACAAGTTTGTGATAACCTATGTGTTTCCAGTGCTGAGTACACTAGCTGTATATCTGTGTTATATTTTTCTATGTCCAACAGCAGAACGCCGGAGCCCCCACCTGTGTCAAGACCTGGGGCAGTGTCATGAATCATCCCTTTATCACCATCAGGTGCTTTGCAGTAGTATTTTTAGTTCCTGTTGTAGTTCTATGCGCCATTGCAGGACTCAATTAAACATTTAAAATACACTGCATGAAAATGTCATACCAGTACTGCAATTATCTAGGAAAATTAAAATTCCCTGTTTTATGGAAAACAACTTTTTAACTCTGTAGTTTTAGACTGCAGCATGATTTTTTGTTTTCTGATTTTTTTATTTTTTTATTTTTTAGCAGTTCATATTTTATTTTATTAATGCTCTTGGATTTGTATAATGGAGCCCGGAGCAGGTTGTACAACTGGAATGATTGATGTAAAGGTGTTTAAAAGTGAACATTAGTGTCTTTGACCTTTGACCTGACTTGAAGAGTTTAATAACAACTTTGAGAAGTCATTCATAAAGCAGAGTGAGGATGTGGAGCTGCTCCAGGCCTGTCAGCGCCTCACTGGAAATGATTTACTCTGCATTTCTATCTATCAGTCTCTCCCTCTCTTTCTTCCCCCTCTGTCCCTCTCTCCCTACTTCCCTCTCTCCTGGTTGCTCCTCCTCTGGCTGAGGCTGATGGATGGTGCTGCGTTCACTTGCTTGTTATTGGCTGGTGCTGTAGGGCTCAGGCGTTAGCTTGTGTTTATGAGAGGAGCCTGTGCTGATTCCATGATAAAACCAGATGTTCCCTTACAAGGCTGTGAGCCTCCCTGATGCACTCTATGTCCATATCAGGTAGAGCCTTCCTGTTTTAACCAGGCCTCTGCCTCCAGCTGCCTCTGGGCCTGCTCATTGTTTAAATGGGTCGTTGAAAAGTACTTTAAATTTTAAACTTTAAAAAGTAATAATAAAAACAAAAAAGTATTGAGAATGCTTTGGAAAATGCCTCAGGGGAATGAACATTTTCAACATGGACATAGGGCTGTGCAAGTAAACACATTTTAACTGATACAGAAACTCATCTCCAATCAACAATGATATGCTTGTGTTCTTTTAATCGAGAGGTCTACAGCCATATTTGGTTTGGAGAGTTCAGACTTTGGAGGGAACATATTGACCATTTTGTGTTGAATAGCAGTAACTGAAAGTGTGTATGTTCAGGTAATTAATTTTGAAAGCCATTTTTGATGTGTTTTCAATAAGACAAAATAAAGTTGAATTGAAAATTGTGATTGATCAATATCGCCCAGCCTAGACATCTTCTGACTGCATAGAGGTTGTTATACAGACTGTATAACAACCTCTATGCAGTCAGAAGTCAAGAAAAGTTTTTACACCAGCAGCTTTTCAGAGTCATAAGTGGGGACTGTGAAGGAATGTCATTGGCTTTAAATAGTTCTATAAAATAAGGATATAGAGACTGCAGTTTAGGTTATGCGTATGTTTATTCTTTTCATTGTACAGTGTTTCGTTTATCTTAATATGATTTGCCTGAAAGATCCAAAATGCCCATATAAGTGTGATGTAACTCATAAACAATTTCAAAAAGATAAAATGGTAATTAATGAAAAAGAACAAGAGATATACCTTCTGGCATTAGTGTTCTTTTGAGCTTAAGTCCTTAAGTTTATGGAGGTTATATAGGGTAAATTTTAACTTGCATAGTCTGTGTGTAAACCACCTGCAGCTATTTATAGACTTGATTTAGTGAGTGGGGCTGCAGTAAACCCAGCATCACTCTAGGGTTAAATCCTATTCCATTATATAAAAATCACATCACTACAGCTGTTATCTGTCACTTTCTTCTCTCATTTAATTTGCATTGGACTTAATGAAGAGGTCCATCTGGTTGTTCTCTTGTTGCTGATTTGAATCTAAAACAGAATGTAAATATATTTCTCATAGAAATGTGTGGTATGGGGGACCAAGTGACTTGGAAACTTGAAAATATTAACCATATAATCGTTTTAGTTTTGGACAGCATTTACATGATTTAAAAAAAAAAAAAATAATAATAATTATCTTAGAATCACTCAGAAGTTCCAAAGTATGAGTCAGGTGTGGGACTGTAGTATCTAATATTTAGTGTGCCTATATTTGTGTAGTTGTAGTTAGGGGTGGACGATATTGACAAAAATTTATTGATATATTTTGGCAGGGGTTACACAGGCAATCCAATCCAACAAAAATTTTCTAAACATGACTGTAAATGTTTACGCTGAGGTTTAAAATTCAGAAGGACTATAAAATGACCCATAAAAGTGCAGAAATGCCACTGTACTCTTGTTGGAAAGATAACAAAATTCTATTAAATTTTTAATCAGCTCTTTGTACAGCATGGTGATTTTTTATTTATACTAAATAAACCAAGTATTCAAAACAACATTCACAATAATTTGATATATTGCCTCCCTCTAGTTAGTGTTAGTCACATTTATTGGCAGAGTAGCAGCTCTGCCAATAATTCTGAAATCGCAGGTCATTTAAGTGTGAAACTGAAGCATTGTGAGAAAAAGTTCATCACTGACGTACTTAGACTGACCTTACTCAGATTGTGGCATTTGTGTTATGCCTGCATATTATGTTTGTCATTATGCAAGCTTTACTTTCTCTGGCAACAGGCCAACTGCACAAACGTGTGTGAGTCAATGGTTGAAATGAGAAGTCTGACTCCAACAATGATATGAGGCCAATGACACAATACACCATAAGAGAATATCTTATTGTACATTTTTAATCTACTGACGCACATAACTCTGAATTTGTAGCACCAGAGCACGCAAAGCTCAGAACTGTCTGAAAAGTTGGTCTACCCATCCACATTCTTAACAATTCATGTGTTTATATATAAGCAGTATATACAATTACATTATATAAAAATATGTTTTATATCGGCCTGATAAGTAGCCTAATAGTAGTAATAGTAATAATGGGTGGAGGGCCCACTACCTTTTTGTCTCTGCGGATGTAAATGATCACATTTTATATAATGCTTTTCCACCTTCAAGGTACTCAAAGCACTTTACATCAAGGAACCACTCACCCATTCACAGCACATTCATACACCAGTGTGTGCAGACACTGGGGGTGAATTGGGTTAAGTGTCTTGCCCAAGGACACAACAACAGCATTCATCTGTGTGAGCTGGAATCGCACCGCCAACCTGTGGGTCAGTGAAACTTTATGTCGAGATCGGGATTCAAACCACCAAACTTGGGTCAGTGAATAAAATAATATAAAGGCATTAATCTTATCTATCATCATGCTAAATTACAGGTCAAATCTGTGGAGAGAGATACCACTTAGCATAAGAATACATGTTTTTCAAGGTATTTCTAGCAATAGATTTCCCTGTAATTGAATAAATACAAGATAGATACTGTACGTTTAATACCAAACCGCTGAACATTCCAAACAAAGCTGCTGGTGGCGGACTCCCTTCCAGAAAAGTTACATACTACAACTTTAAGTAACTTTATGTTACTTTTTAGTTCATATTTGTAATACTTCTTTCTTCCACCTGTACAGTGTTGATCCTCATGTATCCTCTTCTATTTCTGCTGAAATGAGGACACACCTGCAGTCTGTGGCCTATTAACAGCCCCTCCGCTCTGCCAGTGTCTTTTTCCCCTTCTTTCTCAACTCCACTCTCTTGTTTAGGCTGTGTTGTAAGTTCATTGTGTGCCTAAAAGATACAAAATAGAAAGAAGGCAGTTGGCTGAGTGTACTGAATTCCCCCTGAGTTGTAACCTTTTGACGTAGTGTTTCTCTTGGCTGTGTGCGTGTGCTGCCTGCCTGGTCGGTCTGGGGACGTGGCGTAACGGTCAGGAAATAGACCACGGCTGATATCTTTTTCCTTCAAAGGATCTGTGGGTGTGTGTCTATAGGGTGTGTGCTGTACATCCACTGGCTCTTGTAAACAAAGCCTCGTAAGCTCCATGCACTGACAAATGTCTGTTCACCGCTCACTCCGTAATGTCACAATACCATGAGCTGTAGAAGTAGCTGTAGTGATAATTTGGATAACACAGTATGTGTATACATATATACATATATATATATATATATATATATATATATATATATATATATATATATATATATATATATATATATATATATATATATATACACACACATTTTTGGTCATTGGCATTTAACACAAGAAATAGTACAATGTCCTTTTCCAAAATGCTTTTATTGATAGAGGATTGGCTATTGACCTCTTAAAATGACCTAAGCATATCATTGACAATTAGAAATGACGGAATCTCGATCTTGATTAAAATGTAATTAATCACAAAACCCCACTTTAACTATAAATGAAATGTGTCCAAAGCAGCTGGTCTGAACAACAGCAGTATCCTGAAGTGGTACAAGAGTGTGAAAGACACCAATGACATTTTGCATGAGCTCCTTTCACTGCTGAAAGAATGTTCCACTCACCTGCCAGATCAGCCAGACTAATAGTTACTGAAGATGGCTCAGTTAGCATTTTACAGTTTTTACATATTTTAGATAATATGTATACATTACTTTGAGAAAAAAATCTCTCTTGTCTTCCCTCTTGTTCGTATGTTTAGTTGAAGTGCAGGCTCAGGTAAAAGTTCAGACAGTGCTTGTGGTGACTGCTGTTGTCAGGCCCAAATTGCCATCCACCTTCTCTGTTCAGTTTGAGCAGATCAGACTCCTGTAGGCTACAGTACACTGCTCGTCCTAAAGCAGAGGAGGAGACCGTTCTTTGGTGGGGCTCATTATCAGAGAGTGCATGTGTGTGCTGCTGACGCGCCGTGGCGTGGTGCCCGGCATCAGCACTGGCCTGCTCTTCTTCATACAAAAGCACCTCCTCATATCAATACTACCTCAATCCCTTCCCCAGTGCACTCTTATTAGCATGTTTTCTGCACTTTGAGCAATGCCCTACAGCTCTCACACCACAGTGAGAACCGGCAGCTAATATGACATGCAGGTGTAACTAACTGCTATCTAATGGTGGGCTCAGGTTTATTAACTCCTTAGAAGAGAAGCCTACACTGTAAGACTTTTTAATCACGTTTGCTGCTTCACACATTTTATGTCTTATTACGCTGTTCCCCAAAGAGACATGACATGTACACAGCTCATTTTCAAAGAGAATTGCCATTGACTTTTTTGTGTTTGTTTAACAACAGAAACATTAAAAACTCATACTTGATTTTGAAAGTTGCATTGTCTATAAAGTGGCCATGTGGACTCTACAGTGGTGCGTGTGTCTGAGAGGGGCTGTGTGTGCATGTTGTGTTTTCAAAACATGTCAGAACCTCCTGTTCATTGACAGATTTTACTGTCATGTTTTGAAAGCACTGCACTCTCTATTCAGTTAACACACCCAGGAGCCCTCCTGCACTGTTTACTTTGTTTACCATGTATGCTACCATGTATGTTAAGTCAGGGTACAACCTACAAGAGTCACAAAAAATATATATACAAATTTTTCCATGTGATAATAGTTGAATATTGTGCTTTAGCTGCACATTGTTTCAACCTTTCTACCTGTCTTCTTCGTAAACAAGTAGAAGGCCAGCAGCCCTGTCCTCCGGCCGTCTCCAGCCATCCCGTTGCCATGGAGTACAGAGCATTGTTTGCTGGCCTCTGTGTCGGGTTGCCATGGCAGGGCTTATTTGCCATATTAAATGTTTGGCAGCATTGTACAGATGCTGATGACAAACACCCAACATCCCACTTTGATCAATGAAAAGGCACTGATTAAAGATGAGGGAACAAGCACTGGTCTGTGCTACACATTTCAGGTGTGTAACTATAAAGTTATGGACTCAAATAGTTTAATGTGATCTTTAATCTCTGGAGATGAGAATTGTTGCATCACTCATCGCTCAGCAGAGCTAAACAGCATTACTTGGGAGGAAGTCACATTAAAGTATTGATTTTTTCTGCTGTTAAGACAGCTTTGTTTGTGTAGGTTTCTTGAATAATGTACAAATCCCCCTAGTGGTGAGACTGGAGAATGCATTACCTTTTTGATTAAAATAGGTTAGTACATAAATAACAAATTTAGCAGAATTAAAATTTTTATATTTAGTTCAATATTTGGTTTGCAAGTAATTCCAAGTTTTATTTTAAAAAGATTATACAAAATTTTGTAAATGTAAAGTAAATATATTGCAGCCTAAAATCTGCAGCATTCATTACACATGATTTCTTTGTCACTTGATTGAGCAGATGAAGTTGCCTGAGTTTGTGCGTCTTAGAGTTACAAGGTTGACTGGTGTAATGTGTGTGAGCTGTTTGGTTATGAACAGATAGTGTGGAAATGCAGCCCATTGACGTAGTTAGGGCCAGATAAGCTCTCACTGCTCCATTGTCGACGCACCACTGCGGTTTTAGTGGTTTACTTTTGCTACTTTTGCTTTCAGTCAGCTGTCACTAGAGTTGTGTTGATTAGCATATCTGCAGTGTAAAGTGTTTAATGTAGTGGAGGAAATTCTCAATGTAAAGTCTTTCTACACTTTCTATAAGCAACACCATAAAGTCACAATGCTTCCTTTGGTCTGCTGGTACCCCCATGGAAAAATTCTGTAGCTTTGTGTACTGAAACTCATACAGAGGTCAAATACTGTGCAAATTCTATGTAAACACGCTTAAAAATGTCACATAAATTATGTGTTATCAGAGCACAGACAGATAACTTAACTGATTTCCTTCTCCTGTTTTGCAGATGATACTATGGGACTGGGATTTGAAACATTGGTACAAACCTCAGTATCAGGTCAGTATTAAAATTCACATTCTCAAACGCAGAAATAAATTATGTGTATTTTAAAATATGTTGAAGTTTGTGTAAGCATTTGCTATCAGTCCTGTTGTTATTTTTGGTCTGGGAAAACACACAATGAGTTGAAAAGGCAGCATATCACGACCTTGAAATTTCAGTCATGCCACACTTTATCTTATGCAGACATTCTTTGTCCTGTTTGAACTGTTGGGGTAATCTGTCAAGGAATTTAGCTCTCATAAGCCAAAAGTATTTATTTAGTTCAGACAGCCATGTACTTGACAAGGATTTATATAAAAAAGAACAACAATATTTGCATCTGTTGGAGCGCCTCAATATTTTGTTTTTGTAATTGCAACTACCACAATATGTATTCTGGTTTAATCCTGTTTAAGCCTGGGTTAGTTTTGATCATGTCCTAGACTCCTAGCATAGTCCTACCTTTTTATTTCCGTTGAATGTTGTTTAACAAATAAAACTCAATTGAAGCACTTCATCATGCAGCTTAGTAGTTAGTGCAGTAGTGTACTTGTACTTGGTTCAGCACATTACTTCAGTCATGTAAATATTCAAAGTTGCTGAGGTTTTGTTATTGTTTGGCACAGGGGGCTGTGAGTGGCAATGGTGTGGACCTCTCTGTTATAAATGAAGCCAGAAACCTGGTGTCTGACCTGCTGATGGACGCGTCCCTGTCTCCACACACTGTCTCCGTCCTGCGCAGTGTTTCCAGCCTCATGGGGACTTTCTCAGGGTCGTGCCGGCCCCGGGTCAACCCCTTCACCCCCTTCCCTGGTTTCTACCCCTGTGATGAGATGGAGGACTCTGTGGAGAGGGGGGACAGGAAATCTATAAAGGTGGGTGTGTGGATTATCACTGATAATCCCTGGAAGACTAAGAAGTGCAGCACTGTACTTCCATCAGCTTTAATTTACACTTCATTCACAATTTATCTTCATGTAACTTTGCTATTTCTTTATAACAATTTAGCATTAAATGTTTTATTTACTATGCTAGCATTTTTGCTTTTGTGAGAATGTGTCAAGCTCTACTTGTTTAATAAATCTGCAATGATTAAAAGTTGAATAACTAGTTATTTGGAAATAACTGCCCTATGGAAAACTTTGCAACGTTTTAAAGGCATGCATGCGGTGCTAATTATACAGAGCTGTGTCATGGAGCTAATTTAGTTTGATCATGACTTAAGCCTACAAATACCCATTTGTGTTGAATTAAACACATCATGTTGCATGATGAGTAAAATAAGTGGCATTAATTTATGAACATTGGTTTAATATGAACTGTAGTCTAAGAACTGAATAGAATTACATACTGTGCATGCATATTTTTACTATCCTGTTGTTGCTCTTGTTCATATACTCCCCAATGGGGTACAAAAACAGTTATTTTATCTCCAGTTGTATTACTATAGAATCCATTTAATCTATGGTATTATTGTATGCATAAAGTCCACAGTAGTTAAATATGATTGAATGTTTACTCTGTAGGGCCTAAGCAGCAGAAACAGCCTCCCCACACCTCAGCCGCGCAGAAGCTCCACCTCCTCCTCCTCTACTCTCCCTCTTCTCGAATCTGCCTCTTTACGGTGGGAACGCAACAATGGGAAGAGACCACACCCTGACCTTAATATGACCAGGTATCACGTGCATACGATACATTCATTTTAAGGGCAGATTCTTAAGCATATTGAACATCCATATTGGGTAATACAGTAGTGCTAAATAAACAGGAAGGCAGAAAAAAATTGTATTAAAAGTCAAAATATTCCTGTATATCCACTTAAGACATTCAGTATGCTATGATTGTTCTGAGGCTCTGTGACGTAGTGAGAATTTAACACCACTGGATGGCAGCAGATGGCTGTTGAGGCTCTGCATCAAGGTCTTGATTTCTATTGAGGCAGTCAGGGACTAAAAGCTTTGTGCACATTAGAGAGAGTACACAAGTAGGGATCAATAATATTGTAAACAATTGTGTGTTCTGCCCTTCAGCTCAGGCATGTCCAATGGACCCAATGCAAACCTCCTCACCATTCCCAAACAGAGGTCATCCTCCGTCACCCTCACCTATCACTCCGGGCCCAGGAGAGCAGGTGGGCTACAGCCATACAGATTTCCAACAGTCTTTTTATATTCATTTGAATGCGCAAACTTTTAAAGACTATAAATGCATAACAAACAGTGAAACAAACATAAAGGTATTTATCCCAACACAGTTTTTTAAACTTTTATTTTCCATAGGCACTTCTCCAAGCCTAAGCCCGGTCACTTCACCCAGCCACAGTCCTCCCGCTGTGGGTGCATCATCATCGCTCGTCACCCGATCGCCAGTGGAGTTTCCTGACACAGCGGACTTCCTCACCAAACCCAGCCTCAATCTCAACCTGCATAAGCCCCTCAACTACACCTTCAGCTCCCCAGACTTCCAGCAAAACAGCCGCAGCTCCAGTTTTCAGCTTTGCACAAGGTAAATACTCATAGGCACACTTTTTTCCTAAAAGAGTTAGAAAGTAATTCATAATTGTTGGTAAACTAAGACCTTAAATACATATATATGACTCAGTAGCCTTCACAATATTACAGATATTATGTAAATCATCAAGTGGCTTTTAGTAACATTGGCTGTATTGGCTGAGTATTGCTGTAATCCGCTCCATAATGAAGCAAAACCTAAGGACCCTCATATAAAAAAGATGAAATATCTCATGATAAAGAAATGTAATTGACGATTAGAAATTACCGAATCGCGCTTTAAAGGTAACCAGCTTTTGGGTGGACACTGCTGAATCCTATGTGTATCATGATAAGAAAAAAAGATTGAAAAGTATAACTAGTGGGTGTATATTGGGGGAAAAGAGGAATTTTCAGAGCAAAAGGTGTCTTCAATGTAGAGGAATAAAACATTCCCCAAACATACATGAATAATAAATACAACTGTGAGTGAGTAAATGAGAAGGGAATACAATTAAAAGTCATTATTTCATAGCATGTATTCTTTAAATCACCAGCAGTGTTTTTGTATGTAGTTGTGGACGTCAGATACTGAAAGGACTTTCCACAAGTGAAACAAGTGATGTTCATCCTTCGTCCTTTACAACTGAGAGCCAGCGAAGACGCTCAGGTACACAATTTACTGTATTATACCTATTAAAGAGTTCAGGTGTTCCCATTACCCAGTCTATACAATGTTTCAATATAATGAATGGTCAAACACTAACATGTGTGTATTTATTAGATTATAGCATTGTCCATGATATGAAATGAATTCAAATGTTCGCATGTAATGAATTAACATATTCTGGCCCACATGTGGTCACTGATACTGTTACATGCCTAAACTTCTCTCTCTCACCACTCTCAAATAATACATAAACACAGATTACTCTGCAAACATGGTCAAACATTCAAATCTCTGCATAATCTATAAAGATTTAAGACTTAATCTAATAGCCAAGCAGTGAGAGGACTGCATTATCTCCAGGAAAAGTGTATTTGGCCAATCTACCTCAGAATGAAAACTCACACCTCACATTAGAAACTCACACAGCCATGAGATACATAGACTCTTATCTTTGAAAATTCAGTGAAAACAAAGGTTCATTGACGCAGAACTGGGTGGGCACTGTCTGATCCTGCGTTCGCTGCCCCCTACTGGCCTCTTACCCTGTGTCTGTTTGTGTTTGTTTAAAATGATGTGTTTATGTTTGGGTGATTATCTACCACATTTTGGGACTGAGATCTTAAGATCAACAACATGAGGGTTTATTTGGTTTATGGTTAGGCAAGTGGTATGGTTAACGTTAGAATCGGTCTCAAGAAAGGGAATGCAATTTAATATAATGTCTCCAAAAAGCATATAACACAAACAAGTGATGCTCTTTAATAGTTATATTTCATCATTATTAGTAATAGTTATATTTAATTATTGAATCTGTCCAGGTCTACAGACAAAGAAATTACTTTGTCTGGTAAGTCTGGCATATTTACAAAAATTATGATTAATATGCACTGTCCTGAAATAAATGAAGAAATAAATTGTAAATGAGGATTATGTTTATTGACTGGCTTTTCATAATACATGAGCATATCTAATTAATATACTGTTTTACATTGGCTATTACCACTGCAGGCTGTGATGGTGTAGAGTTCACAGGAGAGCCGCTGATCAGGGAGGAGAGTGTGGAGGCCGAGGCATGTGCAGACAGCAGGACAGATGTGGCTGGGAGCTCCGTCCTGGAGGAAGAGGAGAGGGAGAGCAGCTCAGAGCAGCAAACTCAGGAAACAGAGGTGAGTTATCATCCACCCTTAGCCAAAGTCCTAGTCCTTCCACTGCACCTTAAAATAAGAGCTAAGGATAGGGCTGAAAACACAGTACTTGGAAATGGGACTGCCCTGGTTTCTTTCTCAGCTTATTCTTTCATGTATGACAAAAGAGAGCAAAGAGAGGTAGAACTGGGTCTTAATATGTAACCTTGGTTTGCCCTGAGAAGGACCCTTGTATTAGACACATATGCTTCACATTTGTTCCAGATGTTTGGTCACACCCTTATTTCATTTGTTAGCTGCAACATTTCCCTTTATGCTTTTTCCCTTCCATCCTTTCTCTGATTTTAAATATGAGCATTATTTATTGTTGTGTCTTCTACAAAAATATTTTAGTTTGTACTAGGGCTAAAAAATCTATTAAATTGAGAAATCAAATTTGAAGTTCAAATCTATTTGTTTCTTCAACGCCCATGTGGGCAACGACAGTGACACTTGGAGAGGGGTGATTGGGAGGAACGGCCTCCCTGATCTGAACCCGAGCGGTGTTTTGTTATTGGACTTCTGTGCTCAACACAGTTTGTCCATAACGAACACCATGTTCGAGCACAAGGGTGTCCATAAGTGCACGTGGCACCAGGACACCCTAGGCCGGAGGTCGATGATCGACTTTGTAGTCGTGTCATATGACCTCCGGCCACGTGTCTTGGACACTCAGGTGAAGAGAGGGGCTGAGCTGTCAACTGATCACCACCTGGTTGTGAGTTGGGTTCGCTGGCGGAGGAGGAAGCCGGAAAGACCTGGCAGACCCAAGCGTGTAGTGAGGGTCTGTTGGGAACGTCTGGCGGAGCCCTCTGTCAGAGGGACTTTCAACTCGCACCTCCGGGAGGGCTATTCCCGGATACCAGGGGAGGCTGGAGATATGGAGTCTGAGTGGGCTTCATTCCCGGCCTCTATTGTCGATGCGGCTGCTCGGAGCTGTGGGCGTAAGGTCTGTGGTGCCTGTCGCGGCGGCAATCCCCGAACCCGGTGGTGGACACCGGAAGTAAGGGATTTCGTCAAGCGGAAGAAGGAGTCCTATCGGGCCTTACTGGCTCAGGGGACTCCTGAAGCAGCTGATGGGTACCGGCGGGCCAAGCGTGCTGCAGCACGTGTGGTCGCGGAGGCAAAAACCTGGAGCTGGGAGGAGTTCGGGGAGGCCATGGAGAAGGACTATCGGACAGCCTCAAAGAGATTCTGGCAAACCGTCCGGCGCCTCAGGAGGGGGAAGCAGTTCGTCACCAACACTGTATACAGTGCAGGGGGAGAGCTGTTGACCTCGACTGGGGACGTTGTCCGGCGGTGGAAGGAATACTTTGAGGATCTCCTCAATCCCACCGTCACGTCCTCCGAGGAGGAGGCCGAGGCTGGGGACTCGGAGGCGGACTCATCCATCACCCTGGCTGAAGTCACTGAGGTGGTTGGCAAGCTCCTTGGTGGCAAGGCTCCGGGGTTGGATGAGATCCGTCTTGAGTACCTTAAGTCTCTGGATGTTGTGGGGCTGTCTTGGCTGACACGCCTCTTCAACATCGCGTGGCGGTCGGGGACAGTACCTCTGGACTGGCAAACCGGGGTGGTGGTCCCTCTGTATAAGAAGGGGGACCGGAGGGTGTGTTCCATCTATAGGGGAATCACACTTCTCAGCCTCCCCAGGGTACTGGAGAGGAGAATCCGGCCGATAGTCGAACTTCAGATCCAGGAAGAGCAGTGTGGTTTTCGTCCCGGTCGTGGAACACTGGACCAGCTCTACACTCTCCATCGGGTGCTCGGGGGTTCATGGGAGTTTGTCCAACCAGTCCACATGTGCTTTGTGGACTTGGAGAAGGCATTCCACCGTGTCCCTCGTGGTGTCCTGTGGGGGGTGCTCTGGGAGTATGGGATCCGGGACCCCTTGCTAAGGGCTGTCCGGTCCCTGTATGACCAGAGCAGGAGCTGTGTTCGCATTACAGCCGAGTGTGAAGCGGCTGGGATGAAGATCAGCTCTTCCAAGTCTGAGGCCATGGTTCTCGACCGGAAAAAGGTGGCTTGCCCTCTCCGGGTGGGTGGAGAGTCCCTACCTCAAGTGGAGGAGTTCAAGTATCTCGGGGTCTTGTTCACGAGTGAGGGGAGGATGGAACGTGCTCCCTTAGAGATAGGGTGAGGAGCTCAGTCACACGGGAGGAACTCGGAGTAGAGCCGCTGCTCCTCCACGTTGAGAGGAGCCAGTTGAGGTGGCTCGGGC
This sequence comes from Boleophthalmus pectinirostris, assembly GCF_026225935.1. Classification (NCBI taxonomy): domain Eukaryota; kingdom Metazoa; phylum Chordata; class Actinopteri; order Gobiiformes; family Gobiidae; genus Boleophthalmus; species Boleophthalmus pectinirostris. The sequence goes on from NW_026571140.1 coordinate 24,185,702, forward strand.
ATCTGTTCCGGATGCCTCCTGGGCGCCTCCCTCGGGAGGTGTTCCTGGCATGTCCCACCGGGAGGAGGCCCCGGGGAAGACCCAGGACACTCTGGAGGGACTATGTCTCTCGGCTGGCCTGGGAACGCCTCGGGGTCCCCCCGGAGGAGCTGGAGGACGTGTCTGGGGTGAAGGAAGTCTGGGAGTCCCTGCTTACGCTGCTGCCCGTGCGACCCGGCCCCGGATAAGGGGACGAAAATGGATGGATGGATCTATTTGTTTGGAAGAAAATAAATTTTTATTTTCTTCACTTTCTTGCATTGGAATTAGCAGTGAAAATGCAAGAATGGCTGCTCACTGTAGTCACAGGTTAGAACAGGGCGTCTAATTAAATATTCGTAATAGTTTTTTCTCATTCATTAAATATTTCTCTAATGGCCAATGTTTAAATATGATCTGAATACAGTCTTTTCAGTTTTGACCATTCTCTGTCATTTGCAGAACATTTTTAGTAGAGAGGAGGAAACAAAACGATAATAGAAAATTGAGAAAATAATGGAGAACAAAATTACAATTATTATTTTCCAGGAAAATCACCCAGCTCTAGCTTATACATAAAACAAATAAACAATTCAGATTTGTTTTAAGTCACACTTTTCTGCAGGGGGAGCAGGAGTTCAGGCTCGACCCGATGTTGGAAGACCAAGAAGGGCTGATGGAGAGGATGAACACGTGGAACTTTCAGATTTTTGATTTGGTCGATACAACAGGGGGTAAAACAGGAAGAATACTCAGCTATGTCAGTATTAAACATTTACCTTTCAAATGTTTATTAATATATCATTGAAGTTAACTGTCTGCTCTTTGTTTTAGGTTACATACACACTTTTCCAGGACACATGTCTTTTTGAAATCTTCAAAATTCCTGTGAGGGAGTTTATGGCATTCTTCTGTGCTCTAGAAAGTGGCTACAGGGACATTCCCTGTAAGTACTGTAGTACTCTTGCGTCAAGGCCAGATTTTTGTAGCTAGCTAATATGAAATACAGGCTTGTAAAAAATTGTTGTTCCACATGTTGTAAAAATGTTGCAGATCATAATCGGGTTCATGCTACTGATGTGCTCCATGCTGTCTGGTACCTAACCACTCGACCAATCCCTGGGTTCCAGCAAATCCATAGTGAGCATGTGACAGGAAGTGACACAGGTAAATGTTTACAAAATATTCAGTCTCTCAAAAGAGTGTGGGCACTGAGTGGATAATCACACCTGATGCTGTTGCAGACTCAGACAGTGGGATTTCTCCAGGAAGAGTGTCCTACGCCTCGTCAAAGAGCTCATCGATATCAGATGACAGTTATGGCTGTCTGACCTGGAACATACCCGCCTTGGAGCTAATGGCCCTTTATGTAGCAGCTGCAATGCATGATTATGACCATCCAGGTCGCACCAATGCCTTTCTAGTAGCCACTAATGCACCTCAGGTACTAAATATACAGAGTATTTTTTACTATTTCTGTTAAATCTCTATTATTTTTTTTTAATCCATTGCTCCTTTTTAAGATGGGGCTACATAGATAAAGTCCTGTTTACAGAAAGATAAAAATAGTTAAATTAAGTTTAGTCAATGAAACGTGTGCACTATCGTTAGACAGCTGAGTAAAGGTCCGGTCAGGAGGTGAGGTCTGTGTCCTAGTTCAAATATTGTATTTTCACAACATGGCCAACGATAAGGCTCATATTGTCTAAATTCCGAGGAAAGTGGGTTAAAAGAAAGAGGAGGAACCAAAAGATATTGATTGTAGATAATGATTGTGTTTCTAAACAGATCATTTTTTTAGTATCTCTAGCCGCCACAACTTCCTTTACCTTCATAAGCCCTCAGCATTATCTGTAGTCATATAACAGTGCAGTTTCATCACTATTTCAAGAGAACAGAGTTACACAACCTAGTATACTTACTTTCATTTTGTTTTTGGCTTTGTTAATTTGCACATTATGATTATTGACTATTATTATTATTGACTTCCCTGTATGTGCTTTAGGCAGTTTTGTACAATGACCGCTCAGTGCTGGAGAACCATCATGCAGCAGCTGCCTGGAGCCTCTACCTGTCGCGGCCTGAGTTTAACTTCCTGGTCAATTTGGATCATGTTGAATTTAAACGTTTCCGCTTCCTCGTCATCGAAGCAATATTGGCCACAGACCTCAAGAAGCACTTTGATTTCCTGGCTGAGTTCAATTCCAAGGTCTAAAATAACAAACTCTCAACTTTATTATCATAGCAAAGTCATAATGGCATATGCATTAGGCTGCAAATCATCTTTCCTGATTAGTTAAATTTGTTTTATCTTAAAGGTAAATGATGTGAACAGCCCAGGAATTGATTGGACCAATGAGAATGACAGACTGCTGGTGTGCCAAGTGTGTATTAAGCTGGCAGACATTAACGGACCAGCCAAAGTCCGGGATCTGCACCTCAAGTGGACAGAAGGCATTGTTAATGAATTCTATGAGCAGGTAGTCAAGTGTCTGTTTGCCTAAATATTTAATTACATCACAAGTTTTACTTAAAGTGTGGATTTTCTCATCGTTGATATATAGGGGGATGAGGAGGCCCAGTTGGGATTACCCATCAGCCCCTTCATGGACCGCTCGTCACCGCAGCTGGCCAAACTTCAGGAGTCTTTCATCACTCATATAGTGGGGCCACTGTGTAACTCATATGACGCAGCAGGCCTTCTTCCAGGGCAGTGGATTAATGAGGACGCATCAGATGAAGATGATGAAGAGGGACCAGAGGATTCAGAGTCAGAGGAAGATGATGAAGAAGAGGATGAGCTTGAAGATGAGCTGGCACCAAGTAAGAGTCTAGGACATGTCACATTATGTGTACAGTTAAGAGTGGACTTGATTAAACATCTGCCTTTTATGTTTCAGAAAAAAGGAAGAAGCGGCGCAGGTTGTTCTGCAACATAATGCACCACTTGACAGAGAACCATAAAGTGTGGAAGAAAATCATTGAGGAGGAGGACAAGAGCAAAGACAAGCAGCCAGTGGAGAGTCTGCTGACCAGCCTACCGCCCAGCCTCCCCACCTCATCATCAGATGACATCCAGGTCATCCAGGAGGAAGAGGAGGGAGACGAACGGCAGTAGCACACCCAAGAAGGACACACATACTGTAGAGTGTAGGGGAGATCACATGCCTTTAACAAACACACAGACTGATGCACATATGTCCCCTCACACACATCTGAAGATTCACTGTGCAGACACTCTGCTTAGCAGTCATGTTCTATGGAGAAACTAAATGGCCTTACTACTGTGAGCGGATCCTTGCTGCAATAGTGGGAGCCCAACTCCTATGCACTTTCAGCCCATGGAGCGTCTTGGCAGCCCAGAACTGAGGAGAGTGCAGAAGAAGACTGCTGGCCTCCATGGTAACCTGGCTGTGATGCTGCCTTTAATGCGAAGCGCTTAAACCTCCCTTAGGTACAAAACAAACCTTTCTATTTGAAACAGAGTAGAGGCAACACAGAAGCAAGAGAAGTTATGAAGAACCTAAAACCCTTTACCAAAGTTCAAGCAAAAGGAGGACAAGAGACTAGGAGAGCCTCTGTGTCAGTCTATTTTTGAATAGAGTATATACTCACTGTATATACACACACACAGTATATCAAATGTGCCTGTCTGATCCCTCATATCGGCCCAGAGCCTTGGCTCGTGTAGTTCTCTCTTTGCTGGCGACACAAAACACTGTATCGACTCAGTCACAGGGACTTAACTGAAGTTGACTGATGAATTGCATTATGCCTGCATCATTTTGGATGCTTTTATTCATGTGTACCACCTGTCTTTATGTTGAACTATTTGTTTGGAGGGTTAGGGGCATGACCAGAGAATGACAGGGAGAAAGAGAGCACATTTTTTATTATTATTTTATTATGTTATTTTGTGTGTCTGTTTGTGTGTCCTTTCAATGATTGGCACCTAATCAGTCAAATGTCCTCTAGTGTTAAGAATACTGCATTCAGATCATATTTTTGATTATAAGTATTTTTAAAGGTAACTCAGGATTTTCAAAAAGTTCAAATTTTCTGTCATTTATATGACACTTTCAACAAGATCATTAAAATCTGGGTGATGAAAGCAGTTTGTAATCTCTTCATGAACAACATCCACAACAAACAACTCAAGGGGCTATTCATACACTGCTTGCATTAGGTTTACTTGCTCAATGGAGAAATGTTTTTGTTAATGTCAGACAGGTATTTTTGACAAAAAGACTGTATTTCATCTGCATATACCTGTGTTGGAACTTTTAATTAAGTTATTCTCGTCTTTTTAGTTTTCAAATTAGTGTTTGAAGAAGGGATCCAGGTTTTGTTTTATTTTAATTTTTTTCTCGATGAAGAACACTTGGCATTCCAATACAATAACTCTAATGTTTAATGAAAGAGAAGGTCTAGTCTCCTGTGTCATATTAACTGTCATTAATAATCAGAAGCATTGTATTCGTTATACATACAAGACCTTACTGAATACAGGTGTGCACATTTTAATACCAAACAAGTGTTAAGCCTCTGTACAAAAATATTAGCATATAATATATTATATTTTTAAACAATGAAACAAATGCATCTGTTTTTTACTCTCCTGGAAATTACATTGTGTTGCTGGAGCTTCAGTCTACTCCATTTTAGAAGTGTGCAGGGAGTGGATATTTTAATAAAAGTTGTGGCATATGTTCATTAGGATTACCACTGTTTCAATGAATCATATTCATTTTGCTATACTAACAAATTAAGCTTGCATATAGCCTAGAATTTAATCTTTAATATAGCCACAGATCAATAAAACAAAAACAAACAAGTTAAGCATTTCAGTACATTAATTGAAATATTTTCTAATATATTTTTATATTTTTCCAATATTTACTGAATTGCTGTACTCTGCCAATTCAACTATTTTAGATTTCATTACATTTTCTTGACAAAGCATTATCTTCCTTTCTTTAAGGTCTGTGGAACAATATGCCATAACTTCAACTTCTGCCTGACACATATCACATACTCACCCCCATTCTGAACCATTAAAGCCTTCTTAGTTCTCAACATTTCCTGGCCTAAACTTCTTGAGTAATCACCCATGAATGTCCTCAAATGTTCCCTAAATGTAGCATCAGTATGTGTACATTTGTCTAATGTAATCCTTCACCCTTATCTGCATACGTTGTGAGGGCAAGTGATTTTTGTTGTTATTTATAGCTGTCATAAAGCACCATCCCAAAGTATCAGTACTTCTCTTTAGTTTTATTGGTCTGTGTGTCTGTGTGATATATTGTACATACAACACTGCCATTTTCCATTGTCCTTTGACTGTCCAGAATACAGTGAATAGTCCTACTTGAATCCTTTGACAACACTGTGAGTTGGTTACTATTTACACAAGAAATCTCATGACATCTAAAATTCAGCAAAGCCCCTCCCATTTTTCCATCTGTGGAATAAGTCTGGATAATAACTGAAAACATCTGTTTTACACATTACATACAATTATGTAGTGACAAAGAACACTCATTAAAATCCTGTGGTATAGTGTGGTGTAGGTGACACAGGTCAGTCACTGTGCAGCTTGCAGTGTGTTAAGACTGGGGCTTTTCCATTATCCAATAGGTAATAGGTTGATGTTTTGGGGTTCACACAGTAATCCCTTGTTTGATAAGTGCCTATTAAATCTTCATTGAATCTCATATTTTCCAGTGTTTAAGAAAGACAGGTGACAACATCCAACTTATAAAAAGAAACTTTATCAAGACTTAATAAACCATAACACAAAAGAAATGCACAATAACAATGTTACATACAATTCAGAGCTTGTTAGCACTGATAAGCACCATTAAGTGAGACCGTATTTCAAACCAGCAGGGCTGTACCGGTCCCTCTGAGACTTTCCACTGCACACTCCCAGGAGAGGGAGGCGCTCAGCCCACATGACGTCAGACTTGGCCCGTGTTCAGCTCCAGCTCACAGGGATCAGAACTTTCGTGGAAAGCCTCATTTCGATCCACACGTCCAATCCACTGTGTCATTTATCTAACCTGAGCTTGTCCTGAGGAGTCAGGCCTATGAACCATGAGGGTGTACATACTGTCAATCATTCACCTACACCAGGGTCACAGACATCCCCATGTCTGTCTGTGCAACATTCAGTGTCATACTTGTGTTTTCAGGAACTCTCCCAGCTAATTCTTATTAAAGAATTGTGCAAATATGCGGTGAAAGATCTCAATACCACGTGAAAAAACAGTGTGTCCGTATGTTAAGAACAACCCCTCTGTCCTTAGAAAACCTGCTCAGAGCAGCAAGCTCAAACCCCCACAGTATCTGTGCAGTAACACAAGCTGAGTGCTCTGACACGCACAGTACAGCTAGAACAGTACTAACAGTAAATACAAGTACACTTTCTACATGTGATAAGGAGTGTCTGCAGAGCTCGGGCCTCTGTGTTGTCTGCGCACAGCACAGATGGAGTAAGGCTTGGGCTGAAGGGTCATGCCCAGTTTGGGAGTGACCGAGGGGACTGTTCCTGGAGGAAACTGCAGGTGGAACCTTTGGAGCAATGTGGTGAAGAAGAGGAACATCTCCATTCTGGCCAGCTGTTCACCCAGGCATTGGCGTCTTCCTAACCAAAAGAGAAAGAATCACATTTTAGAACATTTTGTGAATTTCATAAAATGATCTCAAACATGCTCCCGAAGAATCAAACTAACCTAGAGAAAAGGGCAGGAAGGCCTCTCGCCGAACAAAGTTGCCATTGTTGTCCAGAAACCTCTGTGGTGAGAACACTCCAGGCTCTTGCCAATACTTCTCATCAAAGTGTACTGAGTAGAGGTTGGTTATCACCATTGTGCCTTTGGGAATTTTGTAGCCGTTTACGTTTGCATCCTGGGAAGTGGCTCGGAAGATTCCCAGAGGGACAATGTTGCAGAAGCGCAGCACTTCATGCAGGACAGCCTCAACAAATGGCATCTTGTGTTTGTCATCTAGAGTGGGCATCCTGCCATTGGTCAGCACACTGTCAATCTCTCTGTGTACTCTCTCTGAAAAAGAGAAAATACATTCATTAGAATCATCATCACCATATTATGTATTATCATATAGATCCATTTGCTACTGAACTCACCTTGTATATTTGGGTAGAGGGCCATGTAAAGCATTGCCCACCTCAGAGTGTTAGTAGTGGTCTCAGTCCCTGCTATAATCAGTTCACCCACAGAGTAGATCAGGTTCTCTTTAGAAAATGAAGAGCAAGGATCTCCTGCATTTTGTTCTAACTCATCCAGATATGCATCCACATAATGTCTTGGTACATGTGGCACTCTGCCTTGTGAAAAGCCATCTGTAACCTGTTGCAAAAAGTCATAGACCTGCGCAGCATTTCGGAACAACTTCTGGTGCTTTCCAAACGGCACATACTCCAGCCAGGGGAAAGCATTGTACAGGAAGGCCCAGCCACTGACTGCCAGCTCCACATTCTCACTGAAGATCTCAATCATGTGCTGAAAGTTCTTGTCATCGTATGTGAAGCGCTGTCCGAAGATGATGAGATTAGTGATGTTTGAGACAGCATTGGTCACCAAATGTTTGGGGTTGAATGGTTTTCCTTTGTATCCATCTATGGCATCAACAAAGAACATGCACTCCTCTGAGATCTTCCTCTCAAACAGCCTCTGGCCACTGCCAAAGTAACGGAAGGAGTTACAGGCCAGTTTACGATGCTCAATCCAGCCTTTGCCGTATTTGCAGTTGAGAAGTCCTGTATAACACAGAAAGTACAACACACAACTTAACCACCACCAATGACAACAATGGCTGCCTCTTCAATCTTCAGTGTCTTACCTCCCATTTTGGTCATCTTTTGAAACAAAGGCAGAGATGGCCGGTCGGCAAACACTTCACTCTGATGGTACAGACATTCCCTCACACAGTCATATCCATTTAGCACAACAGTCAGGATACCTCCAAGGTCCAGGCTGAAGATCTGCAACATGAAGTCACACTTGTTAACAGTTGGCGTTAAAGATTATCCTACACAGCTTATGTCCAAATCATTGACTCAGTAGCATTTGCATGTTTCTATTCAGGGCTCCTTACTTGCAGTAATTTCTACATTTATGCAGTGAGCTGTGAATTTTGTGGGACTCTTTGCATTCTGGTAGACAGCTGGTGTTGGAATTGGGTGTTTCTGTCTAGTCAGTGTTTTCTTTTTTTCTTGCTGTTTTATGTATGACATGTAGTATTTAAGCCCCACCATCATTAAAAGTCAATGATGCATGAGTGAGTGTGGTGGTTGGTTTCAGTGTCTCCGAGCAGTGCGCCTATACTTGTAAGTATGATTGTGTGTGTATGTGCGCGCGCGTCAGGGGGAGCGCCTGTCGGGTCACACGCCGCAAAGGAGCGCAAGGGCAAAGCGCTTACCTGTCCGTGAACTTCACTCTGCTTCTTCAAGAAGACGTGCGGCTCAGTAACCAGAGACATCATGTTCCCGATGATGGGGATGGGGGACGGACCCGGGGGGAATCCCGCGGGTCTCCTTTGCTTCACGAGCTGACGAACCAACAAGAGCACGAGCAGCACGGAAGTCATAGAGCCCAGAGCGAGCAGAACCTGCGCACACGACACCGGCATCAGTCCCGGACTTCTGATGGAAACCATCTTTGTCAGTAGTTTCTGCAGGAGCTCAGCTGACTTTCCTGCTTCTCCTTATACAAACTGAGCCACAAGTATCATCTTGCACATTTTCTATCCCCCGCCTCTTTGGCTAAGATTGGCCAGAAAGACAGAGTCAGCTGTTGGTGAACTTTGTTCTACTCCTGATCAATAATCCGGATAATTGTAGACTGGGTACGGGCTAAAGTTTGGCATGGATCCAAAACCATCACTTTTTAGAACGATCGAATTAACTCTTAAATTGAAACGCATTTGCACAGTCTGCGCATGTGTTTGCGGTTTTATTTAAGCGTAGCCTACTTCACAAAAATGAGCTTTAGAACGCGGCTCAGTTGGAAGTATTTCAACAGCAGCAAAAAGTATTTCAGTAGTTTGCATATGATATTACATGTGCATGCATCGGCTACTGTGACTAATATAGAAAAAAAACTCATCAATTACACAAAGGTAAAGCAGTAGTCTACGTTTGCATATTGCACATCTGCAAGGCAGAGGCAAAGTTTCTAAACCACATTTAGAGGTCAGAGGTCAGGGCACAGACTGCATTCCAGACTGTCAGCTCAATGCTTTCTTTTTTTGTACCGCAGCCTTTTGACCCCTTTGCTTTAAAATGCATCATTCAAACCACAGACAAATCCATATAAATAACAGAAATATATATGTTTTTTACATTTCAAGTTTACATCTGATTAAAGTTTCAGTCATTAGTGAAGTTAAAAACTGCACAGTTCTTTGGTGTGGTTTGTTCTTGTTCATCTCCTCATTAAGGGCTTGTTTATTTAGCCAGTCCTTCCTGCTGTGGTGGAAGCCATGTTTTCTCTGGTTCTTCTCTTCCTCTGCCATGTCTCCAATGGCCTCTCCAGGCCTCTCCCAGTCACTCACATTTGTTAGGCCATCTAATGAGAACATTCTTGCAAATGACTTCTCTGCTTCCTGCCAGCTCCCAGTTTGTAAAGTCATTCTGGAGACATTAAACACATCTGTCAGATGTAATCAAATAAACGTGTCCTCACTGTAGTATTATCCTGTTAGCAAATGGGCTAATCACCTCAGCAGCCACCAGCGTGTCAGGTGCCAATCTGTGAGTTTTATTTTGAACAGGGATATTTACATAAGTTAAAAAAAATACTGATCTCATAATCTTTCACACGTCAATGAAATGCTCAGGATCTAAGTTTTAGGATCCAATCTCTGATGTATTTGTTTTGCCATGTTTATCATAAAGTAAAGAAACATTACCAAACATTACAACTTTTTCACATTTTAAAATGTGCATACATTTTTACACTTCTTTCAATGACAATTACCAGCTGTGAGTGAGTGGGGCTACGACTGGTCACTAAGCCATGTACAGATGAGGATAGCTCAAGTGCACTTTAAATTCAATCTTGTCCAAAATCTTAATGGAATCAGGAAGAGCCAGATAATGGCCGTGCACCTTCCTGCAGGTGTGTAAATGTTGGCACAGTTAAAAGCCTGGATTTGGAAGTCTAATGCATTAAATGGTTGGCGAACACTCTCATTTGGGTCTAATAAAATAAATATGCTTAGATCCCTTATGTCCAATTTGTACTTTTGATGCTATTGCTATTATCAAATGCTGAACATACAAAATTCTATGTCAAAGTTTTCAATTTGAGAGTTTTTAAGGAAATTCTCTTTGGGACTTTTTAGCACAAACTGGAGCCAAGCATTGTGGTGCATGTGACTGCCTCAGACTGTCACTGCTGAGTGCTGCAGAGAGACCAGCGCTGCCCTCTGTCATCAATGCTCTCCTCTGAGCGCAATTAATTTTCCAGGCCAATTCATGCCCAAGTTTTAATGACGGTGAACCGTGTGGCATAATTGCATTCTTGACAATTCATGTGTCCCCTTGGAATGTCGTCATTGTGTCTGTTGGACCAAAGAGTGGTGCAGTCCAGAGCAACTATTCTTGGCAAATGCTGATGGTGGTGATGCCACAATGCCATATTTGCCATCAACTCCAAGCTTGTTTAGTTGGCATGAATCAGAAACTAAAAAGAATAAACTTTATTAGTTTACTTTATTAAATCATAAAATAGTTCAGATGCACACAAAGCACTCATATAAAAGTGATGATTAAGACCCCTGATGTAAATACCTGCAAATATCAACAAATAAGATAAAAAATATTGTTTGAATATGTAATTTATTGTAGCCTTATAATGTATAACCTTAAAATGTATAAAAGTGGTAAGTGGTAATTAACCCTTTTGGTCATTACAGAGAACAGTTTTGTGTATTGTCTGCTACTTTTATGAGTTCTGCTTTTAGGTAATTTTAGTTACTTTAGTCTGCTGTGGGTATTTTTGGTGCAGTTTCATTAGAAGAAGGAAATCATAGGCAAACTGCTAACTGTGCTACCCCAAAAAGGATAAGCCACCACATCTTGGCAATACTGTGACTCAGGATTTAAATGCTCTACGTTTTAGCTATAATCATCAAAAACCCCAGATCTGAGTGATCTACATTGGAATTTTTAGCGCTCATCATTTTTACTAATCTAAATCGTGTCCATTTGACAGGTCTAAAGATGGTTTTCTGATGCTTCTGATTGCTCGACAGTCTCCAGTCCTCTTTGGCCAGTTTGCAACAGCATGTAAAGCTGTTAAAGCATAATGTAGTGCACTGGTGTGGGCCTTGTGCGTCTGCCAAGTAGTAGTACTAAAAAGCCCATTCACATTATTGAGTTTCCTTGTGACGTAAATGCGAGCGGGGAGGCAGGATGCTTTACGATACATCATCAATTATTGTTACATAAGGGGAATTAGAAGATGGCCTCAACCCAGCAGCCCAGTAATTAAGTGGGAAAAAAATGCACGGAAGCCTCTGCATTCTGGTGTAAGCTTTATCAATGGAGAGTAATGAACGGCAAAAGGATGACAAAAACTTTAAATCGTCCAAGTACATTACACAGCCCATATTCTGGTACTTCATATAATGAGCAATACGGGTGTGGCGAGAAACAATGCCTATAAATAAAACTCAATTGCAGTGATAAGTGATAAGTGATATTGCATTTTGGTCCAAACTGTCCATATTTCTGTATTATGTCTTAGTCATTGTGTATATGTGCCAATCCTAAACTCAGTTTTTTTTTTTTCCTCTCTTCTTTTTTTATTCCTGGAACCTGAAAAACTTGACCACTAGGGGCACATAATTTACTGTGCTGATCCCACAATCTATCACTGTAAAGCAGAAAGATAATTGTAGTTGAAGGATTATTAGTAAACCTTTCAAGCCTGAAGGAAGAAATTGCACTAGAACTGGCACCAGTATAATGGATATGCCAAAACAATAGGCTGGTCTGTGCTTGTTGTATAGCAGATTTACTTTGGCAAAATTAATAGGTGTTATGTCAAACAAAACACTTAACACTAGTTAAAATGAATACAGTAACACCTAAAAATAACTACTCTTTAATTAGCCATAATAAAGCATGAACAAAAACTTTATAATGATGATAAAATTCATAATTTATAATGAACAAATAGTTTATTAAGAGTGATTCAGACTTAACGTAACTACTTAATTAATACCTAACCCCTTAATTAAATAGTAGTATAATTCATAATAAATGATCTGTTAATTATGAATTAAATTATTGCTCATGTTTTATTAAGGCTAACAGAGGTGTAGTTATTATAATGCAGTACAAACCTATTTAGTAATTTGTGTGTCTAACTAATTAAAGGTTACCATTTCTTGCAGTGTTGCTGTAGTGTGTTAGCTCTAGCCAAATGTCACCCACTACTTTGCAGACTTCATAAATCTTGAGATGGTGCTTTAAACTTTCTCTCCTCCCAATAAAACACACTTGATCAATGACTACACAATGATGATGTTATATTAGTTCAGGTTAGATGTGGCTTTCCCCACAAAGCCCCTGTGTAAACCATCCATCTAAACATTGCACTCCTGATTGACCACGGAGCAAACAATCCCATCTTCAGCATTACGTCATGCAGCAGCACTGGAGCGGGCTATAACATGCCCGTGCAGCCCCCTGGTCTATATGCATACATTAGTTCACTCGGACCTGGCATCTTTTTGTGAATTAAACCCATGTGACCATACATTGATGTCATTCCCCATCAGGCTTGTGACTGGCTCCCTGGGATGCATATAGAGCGTGTGATTGGCTGGCAAGTTGTGATAGGGGACTTGACTGGCCAATGGAGAGACACTGGTGGACGTCTTGGTGCAGAATCCCACTGAGAATGAACAGTATATAAAAGCTTGCTGTGAGTGACTGTTTAGCAGATTCACAACTGACAAGAACTGGCGACTTAAAACTGCTCCTACAAGTCTCAGTAAGTATACTTTATCTTTATTTCATTGCATATTAAGTTTTTCCAAAAGTCGTAAATTATTAGTGATATTTGGGTAGTGCATGTTTAACTGAAGATATGAATAAGTAAATAGAAAAAAAAAACTTTAAAACTATACTGCAATGGTGCGGGTTTGTGGACTTTCTATTATTTTTAGCCCACTGCAGTTAATTTCGCTAATGGAGCAGCAGCAGAATTGGCTGGCACTGTATCATAGATAAGTCAGTGACGTTAACACTGAGGTGGTATAAAGGGGGGAGGATTTATACATTCCAGTATATGTGATGGGGGGGGGGGGGCTTGGACACATAATGAAGACACACATCCAATGCCATTAGGTTTTATGGCTCGGGGTCACCGTGTGTGCAGTGCTAAAACCATCATCATCTCTGAAACTCAATGTATTTTTATAGGAAACCATGATAACACTCAAACTGTGGACTGTCCTTGTCGCCTACGCCCTGGTCATCTGCCAGATATATGCAGCCCCATCCAGGTGAGGCAACAGATAGTTAAAATATTTATGGCAAAAAGTTATTAACACTCATTATATGGCTTTTTCAGATCTAGCAGGGAGTCAGATGGGATCACACTGTCAGAGGAAGAGGCTCAGAGATTACTCAACGCCATCAGGGAGTTCATGCAAACGACTTTAGACACACAGACAGCCGAGGAAAACAGGTAGAGCTTGTTATTTTGTGGTTTTCAGGTTGGATCACGCAAAGAGGGAATTATTCAGCAAACTTATTTTAAATGGTCCAAGAAAGCCTTTTTGGCATTGTGCTCCCTCACTGCAGAAGCACTCATCCAGACTGCATTAAATGAAGTGGCTGGAGACTGGACTGGCATAAAGATTAAATATACACAACAGGGCTTTATCAGTGATGAACACAGAAGAATCAATGGGAAAAATGTGCCAAAGCAGATTTTGTCAAAAAAGACAGAAAATGTCTTCTGTTTTAGAGAAACATGCTGACTTCAATTCCCAATGTTAAGGAATTACAAAAGCAATTCATCTTTTGTTTAGTTGTCCATAATTTTAAAGGGAAAAAGCTTTTAGTAGAGATCTGGATTCAAACTGAAAACAAAATCTGTCATTTGCTCATAACTGCACTCCCAAAAAAACTATTCAATTTAAGAAAATGTTTTCCCTGAAATAAAACTTAAAACTGCGTATCCTAGCAGCATGGCAGTCTGGTAGTATTCTTCATATTTTTATTTATTAGCATGAGTTCATTATTTTCTTTGCATGTGGAATACTTGCACGTTAACATTGTTTATTTAAGTGCATGGCTTACCTTTGTGTCTCTAACAGCCCGGATAGACCCATGTCCAAGCGGTGCACTGGCTTGAGCACCTGCGTCCTGGGCAAACTGTCCCAGGACATTCACAAACTGCAAAGGTTCCCCTACACCGACGTGGGAGCGGGCACGCCTGGGAAGAAGAGAAATGTAGCTGAACCATTTGGCACAGCTTTCAAATAACACTTCATCCATCTTAATTCATTTCCATTGGCATGCCCATTCAGCTTTGTACGAACTGCATGTAAACTAACATCTATCACAGTGTTTGTAGAATTAAAACACCTTCCATTGTCATTTTGAATATATTTGTTCTCATTTTTATATATATATAAAAAGAAAGAAAAATAGAAAAAAATATATATAAATCTAGCCAAATAAAAGTAGGTCTAATTCTGTTAAATAATTTGGGTAAGAAATATTCCAATTACTTATCGATTTTTTATTCTCTAAAAGTGTAAATGATTAAACTAGTTTATCTTACCTCTTCCAAGCAATACAACGTTGCAGAAGCGTGGCTGCAACACGGCTACGTGCGTCACCCACCGCTTGGCTGACTTCCTGAGCCGTTCGGGGGGACTCGGCTACAGCAACTTTGTGCCGACCAACGTGGGATCGCAGGCTTTTGGCAGAAGGAGGCGCTATGGAGCCGCGTAAAAACCAGCAGTAGCAGCGGGTAATGGACCACTCTGCGTTTATGAGCTTATGTTATAATCAGCATTTTCTACAGTAAAGAGGTACTTACTGCTGTAAAGTAACCTAATGTAGTTGAGTGGCAATTAAAGCATAGCATTAATGTGTTTCATACCTTTAAATGCCCCAATGTCAAACAAAGTCAAGAGTAATCTATATGACTTTCATTTCTTTCAGCTTGGAGTCGTAATGAACGTGGAGTACTTGCATCATAGAGATTCTCATGCAGTAACTGAATGAACTGTGATTTTGAGCAGACCATGGCATTATTTCACTGCTTCAACAGAAAGTAACTGGCATTTCCATTGTGACCACCAGGATAATTAAGAAGACACCGCCCAGGAAAACCCAACTCAGTCCGCTCATAATGATCACTTCTCGGTCTGGCCTTCACTCCACTTGGCTGTCAGTGCCTTGATATGTAGCATTTCATTTCATAGTAACATTGTGCACAATGCAAACGTGACATGATCCTGAATATTGTAATAACTGTGAACTCAAAATAAATTGTATTTTAGCTAAACCAGGTCTGCTACTGATTTTGGTTTCATTATCAAAATGGGTTTCATGATAGTTGCCATGATAAAGCAGATATATGATGACACTTTACACATAGCATTGCAGTGTTAGCCTTAAACATAACTGGAGTTGTGTGTTGATTAATTAACACATGTTTAAACACACAAAACCTCCATATTTAGGCTGAGTTCTTCTCTCACACTCTGGTAGGAAGTGCTCCACTGTGTTTTAAAACTCCATACATCTTCAATAGATTCATTAGAATAATTTCAGCCCAGGAATTGCCATTCTCCACTGAACTAAAGTTAAAAGGCTGTTATCTATTTAATTTTTTTTTTTACTGTATAATATGTTGATTTATAACATAGCCCCGAAAGGAGTAAACAGAAAAGAGAAATATCAAACAAACAAACAAACAAACAAAAAAGTAGTAGTTGTTAACTTGACAACAGATCATTTTGAGCTTTGAGATATAGGCAGACTAATATTTAAGGATTAATCAAACATGTGTGAATGAAACAAAACACAACTCCAGGTAAGTTTTGATGAGGTAACAGGATTACAACATGGGCAAAAGCTCAAGTCCATTTCGTGTAATATAGGGCCTTTAAGACAGAGTAAAATGGCATTGCAAACATGACCCGGAAAACTGTAAATGAGGAACAATATCACATTTTAAGTTGTAGTTGAATCTGAACACTATTTTAACATGCACTACACTTTTGTTGTGGCAGAAAATAACTTTTTATAGCCTGCTGTTATGTTCCGGACTCCTGAATATCACTGTCCCAGTAAAGCCCACAGTTTGACCTTTTCATCCAAACAAAGGCGCCTCTCTCGTCATCTGTTACAGGCCTAATAGCACCCGTGGGTGTTGTCCCTGAGCCTCTGGAGCTCAGTAACAGCTTCATGCCTCTGAGGCGTCTCTAATTGATACACTTGTTGTAACAGTCACTTGACCCTGCATTTAACACCATCACAGAGGCTCAGGTTTTCCTCTGTTAAATAATGTTGTAAACTTTATGAATGTAGGCCTATTCTAGGTCTAATGCTCATAAGGAGTAGGAAAAAATAGTTATATTGCTGTTGTTGTTTTGTTTATTTCATTTAAGATGGCTTATAAAGGCTCTTTGTGTAAAACTGTACAGAAGTGTGTGTATTATTGCATGTGTTTCTATTTATGTTTCAGTTTCTTGTTATGATCTTTTAAGGACATGTATATATTTATATATGTTTTGTTTGAAACTGTTAATAGCTATGGCAACAATCTTATTTTTTCACCATGTCTTGTTCATTGTGCTTACATAGCTGTTGCAAGATGTGATATAAATACATTGTGTTTGTACAATTCTGTATTTTGGTATGCTTCAATCACTATTTTAATACTTCCTTTCCTTTTCCCAGCATCACATGTAAACTTGTATGGACATAGAAACCACTGAGCTGAGGGTCTCGGAGGAGCTGTCAGACAGAGCTGTCACCACTCACTGTCTGAGGCTCAGCTGGGACTGTGCTTAGAGCTGCTGTTCTGTGACACAGCTCATGGTAATGATTGGAAGTTCAGAGTCTAATTGAGTTTTGTAACAAGTCCACAGTTTGAACCTGTGAGCAGCACATGCTTACAGTCCAGTCTAGACAAGGGCTGAAACTAGTAAATCAACTGATCACAACTAACTGATTGTCAAACTTATTATTATTCAGTAATGAAATAAATGCTGTCTGGATTATACACAGACACCCAAACATATGATGTAATGAGGGAAGAGGTTTAGACACACCAGTAATTACACTCAATGACTGATGTTAATCTGGGGGTTATTGCCAAGAAAAAAAAACATTTACCTCCTTTGAGATGTTCTCAAGTGGCACCACTTTAGATAAATCTGGGTAAAACTGATAACAAATTTCACAAGTCTGTCACAATCTAATGATTAATCAAGGGATCCACAAAGAATGACGGTCCTCTTGACGGATCACATTATCACTCTCACTGATACGTTCAACAATAACTTTCACCTTCACTCCTGCATCTTATATTTATCTACAGCACCACCATGTGGATGCAAGTGCACACACAGTGCATAGTGATTAACAGTGCATGTGAGGACGAATAGTTGACTGGAAATCAAGCCAGGAAAAGTATTATTTTTCCTGCCCCTGCGATAGTGGGTAAATATCTGACCTCTGCTGTTCTTAAACATTCCACACAAAGTATCACCTAAAGAAATATGCACCTGTGAATTGACCTTACACTGGGAATAAACAACTCTAAACTCAAAGGCATTAATGATAACAAAACATTTACGGAGTTGTGTTACAGTTCATTTAAATCCAAGCTAAACGTCAGACTATTTACATTTACATTTAGTATGTGCCATAGAAATTCAGAAAATTGTACACATCAGTGATGTGTGACGTTCCTGGCTGAAGGCTCTCTGTGGGAGTAAAAAAGACTATATGATTAGGAAAGAGTACATCAGAGGACAGCTTTTTGGGATGTTTCAGAAAGTAGGAGAAGCCACAATGATTCACTTTGAACTGACATAAACAGAACAGCACACTGTTGTTTTTAAATATCAGATCATTCTGCGATAAAAGATGATGTTCTTTTTACCTTGACAGCCTGAGGACTCATGCCTCAGGACACCTGACAACATGAAACAAGTGAAGGTTAAAGTTCAAAAAGTCTCTTACATAAGAATTGTCTGATGACAAAGTGAACATTACTAATCTGTTTCAAACATATGATTACACAACAGTCGTTGCTGACCCAAAATGTGATGTTTGATTGTTTGTGTGTGTGTGTGTTTTGAAGAACCAAATAAACAAATGTGTATACTGATTCAATGGATCAGCCTTTTGCACTACCTTTTCAGTCCATTTTTATTGTTCATAATAAAGTGAATGTGAAACAGTTCAGTTAAACAATAATGAAAACAAGAAACAGTTTAGACTTTATATTTATTAAGTCATCCAGTTTTTATTATTTTAAGTCAAAGCATTTGAACACACCCATTATATCGACCAGACAAAAATGTGGATACACTTTCACCATATAACTGTAATGTTGAGATTTTATTTAATGCCACAAACAGACAAAATATAAATTTAGACTGTGGCTTATGCATGAAACACAGTGAAAACTTTGATTGCTTTGAAGAAATTAGGACATAACATTAGCAACAATACATTAGCTGAGTTAGAGATTTATACTGTTAAAGACAGGTAATTGTTTTTTTTGTGTTTTTTCGTACAATCATTGTTGCTTTTTTTAAATACATTGCTTCTAAGTAATATATAAATAAAAATGTCAGTTGCAAAGACATGTAACTCCATGTGTTCACCTCACGATGGCAGCAACAAGCCACAAAACTTCCCAAACTCCATTTAAATGTTCTTTTGCGGTTTATTATTTTGTTTTCTTCATGACCAGATTTACACAGTTCATAATTAATGCACAAGCTCGCTGTAAGATCATCTCATCAACAAATTATTTCCAAAATGTACATTGCAAAATTACAATCGATTTATGTGTGATATTGATGGTGCAGACTCACAAGTCAGCACTTACTTTTTTACATTTAATGAGTATTTGCAAATGTGTCAATAAGCACCCAGATTTTCAGCTCGTTTTTGGATACTTGGTGATGGCCTCCTTGACACTGAAAGCAAACAGCCCGGGTCCATTTTGTCCCATTTCAAAACTTCACTCATCACAGGGGCTTATTTACTGTGTGCGAGAGATATTTCTAAAGACAACATTAAACGGACTGTGCTCTGGCCTGTTTTAACCATTCCCTCTGAAGGCACCCTTTGTAAGTATAGGAATGCCCTGTTGGACTGGGAGATGGAAAGCAGGCCCACGTTCACATATGCGTGCCGCTGCTGATCATCTGTTTAATTGTGAATGACACCAGACTTTATATAATACGTGTTTGATAAAGATCCCATCTGATGCTCTTTTAAAGGGCCTCCATGTAGCTGCATGTCCTAATTGTTAGTCTTCTCATTAGGCGGTCGTCATGGGACCAGCAGGGATAATTAAATAAGTGTATAAAGCATGCTGTGCGTCCTGATCACAGATGCCTATAGAAATATACAGTATAGCAGCTGACAGGAGAGAATCTCCTCTGATCACTTCTCATGTGGACTGGACAAGCTGGAGTGAGGGCCCAAGCAAAGTTCTGATTTGATTTATTGGTTAGACTACATTAATTGACCATGTTTTATGCTTTTTGGGGGATATTAACATACATGTAACATATATAGATCATTATTTTAAACTGTATATTCACTGTAAACAGCAATGTTGATCTTAAACAACTTAATAACAGAAAGGGGTCCATGGCTTCTGACTCAAAACACAACTGAGAATCCTCCTCATAGTGGCATCACCACAGCAAGCAGCAGATTTTCATTTATGTTTGAAAATGGCTACCTGACATTTTTTTAACCTGACATCAAATTCAAATCTAAATACAATCACAATCACAAGTAAATACAAAGCAAGGGGGTAGATGAAAACAGGGATTTTCTGAGCACTTCAAATGCAGGACATATGGGAAGTGCATGAATCAATCAGCTCATAAAAGTCTATTTTACAAGTCCCATTCAAGATAAAATTGCCTGTAAAAGAATCACAACAATTAAGTGGGTAATAAATATATAACTAATAAATAGTTCAAAATGTCTGTAAATTCAAAATTAAAAGTGAAAATTTGAAGAAAACGTGTGTATAAAAAATAACCAATTAACAACTAATAGTACATATATGCAACAAACTGTGTAGCTCCGATGAATAATTAATGATCTTGAGAATTAAATACATACATTGCAAAGAAAAAGTTGCTTTATATTAGAAATTATACTCATAGAGTAAAACAGTCAGAAGAAGTCTGGACAATCATTTAGGGGAATATAGGCCTGCCACTATAATTACTACATCGACTTATCATTCAGTATATGAAAGCTGGAACAAGGTATTTTGTCTCAATATGTATCGTGTGTACATTTTCTTTGCACCAGTGGGATTTTTTCTTTTTTTTATATGATAAGATTTAAGCTTCAAAAGGTTGAATTAATAACGTCTATGGCTCATTACAGATGCAAATTGTTTCATTCTGCTGTTTAATTATTGCAGCTCAATATCTTAACTATTGTAAATTTAGAATAGTTTTTGCAGTTTAAATCTGCTCTTGGGTCATTATGTCAGTTGCATTAATTAGCTTCAGTATTATTGTTTATCATCTATAGATTTGTTTCAATGTATCGCAGTTCAAAATTGATAAAATTTGTAATTGTGGCAGGTCTAGGTGAATAGCTTAATAAATCATGCAAGGCCTCAGTATAATTTGACAACTATTGTCATCCGCTTTACATGATTAATTAATACAAAACTTATATATTTATTAAATCTTTTTTGGATCATTGTGAGGACAGTGATCCTTGGGTCCACTCTGCTCGTCTCACATGCACCCTCTGCTGTTATATTGTCTGGCAGCCACACTTTTAACTTCAAAGCTCTCTCTTGTGTCTCTAGAGGCCAGGCTCAGCTCTGCTCTCACTGTGTTAACCATGACCACGGGCCCTCCTGATAGCGCCGCTCTGGTGGTGGTGGTGTGCGCTGAGCGAGGGGCGGGGTAAAGGGCTCAACAGGACGCTGCCTTGTGCACCGCTACATAACCTGTCCCACCCAAACAGAGGGGCATTCTGCCCCTGATACAAGGACGCACTGTTGAGAATAGTGTACATCCAATGTAGGGGTGTGGACAGTCTGTTTACTCAGCCTGGTGTTCTGCCATGCCATTAATGAGGAAAATCTTCAAACTAAAATATATTAGTATAGTATAGATGGGGAAAAGTACTGTAAAGATCATTGCCAGAGAAAGAAATTGTTACATTTAATTGTTATTTTCTATTTAAAATTTGAGGATTTAGTTACATGCCAGCACAGTCCATATATCATTTTAAATTACTTGAAAAATCTAAAATTTGAAATGAAAAAAGTATACATTATTTTGGCAACCCCTGTGATGGTATTGACCCTTGAGAAATGTAACGGATCCCTAGGAACTGGCAGAAGTACATTTGTGCAGGGGGGTATAGCACTGAAAGACATTTTACTTTTTATTGTAATGTTGACGGTTGACAGAAAATTAATAAACTAAATTAGAATTACATCCTGATAGTAATCTGCCTGATCTGGGAACAGAAATCACATATTGATTTGGCATAAACTTGTTCCCCTCTCACCATTTAGGCTTAAAGGTCCTATATTGCTCACAATTGACTCTTGTGAGCTTTAAGCCATGTTATACTGCTGTTACCTCATTGGATACATATGTGAAGTTTTATTTTATTTTATTTACACTGTTTATTAATAGTCTATCTACATCTCCCAAGTTCACATACTCTGTTCCATGAATAAAGCAGTAGTTTCTGAGATAACATAGATTTTAGTTCAGAAGAGATTTACAATTCCAGGACTAAAGATAATGTAGAACTTGTGAATATTTTTTGAAGCACTCACCTTAAATATGAAGGGTTTGTGTGTTAAACATGTGTGAATGAAACAAAACACAACTCCAGGTATGTCTGTGATAAGGAAACAACATTATAACATACTAGATCAAAAACAGCAGTCAAAAGAGAGGGCACATATTACATTGCCTTGAAATATTTTTGGTAAATTATCAGAAAAAGAACAAAAAGAAGATAATAAGAATACATTAAATATTTTTAGTCTGTGTCTCCCCATATCAATATACACATTTTATCAAATAAACTGAAATTCTAACCCAGGCCTGGACACTATCTGCAGATGTGTGGAAACCATCAGGCCGGCTTCTGACAGTGGTGTGTGGGGCTCAAAGGAACAATGTGCAGGATTGACTTTATTATGAACAAAGCTTTTGTCTGAGGTGCTCCTGCTCTGAACAGGGGTCCAGAGTCCACAGCAGCTTTGAACTGCCAGGTCAAAGACATCACAAACCGTATTCATCTTGTCTCTCATGCAGGAGGCCCGTCCCATTTGTCCTTTTGATTGTCCTCTGAATCTTCTAAAGGTCTGACTCCAACCATAGGTCACCTGGAGGCTTTTATGTCAGGCAAAAACAACACCATGTATATGCTTTGCCTCTTCTTTTTCCATCGGGTTAGCACTATTAATGGGATAACAAATTGGAATAATGCAGAAGAACTATTAGTAACACTTTATAATAACTACACCTTAATTAGTCATAATAATGCAGGAAGATAGAGTTCATTCATAGCCGAGATATATATATTTTATTACTATATACACTGTATCTATATTTAATTTAACTCCTGTACATAGACATTTGGATAATTATGCTTTATTTGACACTACACTATTTTTGTTATTACTTATACTGAATTTACTATTAACACTTTTATTTAATCTCAGCTCGTTAATTATAGTTTCTAAGTCTGAATTACTCCCATTTTGAACTATTTGTTCATTACGAATCATGTCTTTCTTCATGCTTTGTTAAGGTTCTGAATAGAGTAGTGATTATAATGTGTTACTGAACTATGATAAATCTAGAAGGTGTTAATAAAAGTTGGATCCGATCTTCGCTGTTAGAAAATATGCAGAGTGAGGCCCACACAGAGAATGGCTGAAAACACAGGGTCTTTTGAAGTGTAGGGCTTATGCATGTCTTCATCCACTCGCCCCTGGATGTTTTAACCTCGTGTAAAACTCTCTCCTCTCCACAGCTCTCTATATGGCTCTGACTGGGACTTTTCGCTGCTGTTGTTAAAGATCCAAACAGGCAATTAGGGAGCTGAAGTTTTTGAAAAGGCAGTACACAGAAAATCTAAGGAAAGCTGTTCAGGGTGTACAATGAGCAGATTTTGAATGAAAAACAGTAGTCACTCACTTAATAATACTCCTTCACTCAACACGTGGTGGTGGAAAGCTACTATTTTAGCTCTAGCCTCCCTGGGTTAGACTGACAGCAGTAAAGCAGAGTTATCAATCCTTCTGACTACAAACCTCTCATTCACACTAAATTTCATGAGAAAGCATTGTGGGTGAAGTGTCTTGCCTATGGACACAAAGGTATTATGTGCTGGTTCTAGCAATCCTCATGATATTCAAATTTGTAATCATTCCTTGTTTTTTGTATTTTTCAGCCCCCTTTTGTAGGTTTTTTCTTTCTTTCTTTCTTTCTTTTTTTTTTTTTTAATGCATTTTGGCGTTTTTGTTTTCTCTATTTTTTATGGTGTGTACATTGTAATCTGTTAATATCTTATCTTAGCACTGGATATTACACATTTCTTTGTAAATTGTGTTTTATATTTTTAAATATCCTAATCCTAAATCATACATAAAAAAAGAAAGATCAGGCATTTTAAGGTGGTATGGCTCAAAGTACTTTGTCCACATAAATCTTGATATAACATTATTACTAGGGGTGTGCAAGAATACAGAAATATCAATGTATCATATCGTTTAATGTGATGATAAAATATCAGTAACGTGGGTTGCTCTATTGATATATATCGCCAAGAGTATTTTTTGGCATATTTTACTGAATTATTTTGGTACAGCGCTACACTTTTGTTGTTGTTCAGAAGAAGGAAACTCATTTATGTGACACATTTGACATTTTCACAGTTTTTATGATTTAAAATGGGCATGTATCATTTTCACTTTGCACAAGAAGTGGTTTAACAAAGACTATTAGTACCACAGCCTTGATTTAGCCTTCACTTTCATTGAATCATATCGAATCGATTTGAAATATATCGTATCAAATCGAAAGCTCACTGTACCAGGATACGTATCATATCATGGCCTATGTATCGTAACTTGTTAATGATACCCAGTCCTAATTATTATCTGAACTGCTTTAAAGATACACTACGTAACTTTTTGGTTGTGGGTTCATCACCTGCTTGTTTCTATGGAAATGTCATTGCTCTGCCTGCATGTTCCACAGTACGACATTAAACAACTTTTCATTACATTTATTAAATTATAGTTGGTTTTATAGCTCAGAATTACCTAGAAAAAAGGCATTCGGACAGTGAGTGGGCTTGTCTCTCCCGAGATGTAACTTTGTCTGGTTTGGTCTCCATGAAGACAGAAGGGTTTAATACAATACAGTGGAACATTCCAGACAAAGTAAAAACATCTCCACAGAGAAAAGCATTTGAGAGATCCCCCACTAGAAACCTTCCACAATTTAAATATCGACATTTCTTTTCTTAAGACCTACATTCCCTTGTTACAAATTGACCCAATAACCAATCAAATATTGAGTATTATTTCAATGTTGTATGTCCTGGAGAAGGCTGTGTTTCAGTCCCCTACAGTTATGGCTTTGCTGAGACATTCAGATTAGTATGCACTGGACATAAGCAGGCCTTTGATGTAGCCAGTATTCTCTTACTCACTCGCACCATCAACTTTTAATGAGACCTGATATCAGCCTTTTTAAACACTGAATATTTCACATAAAAGCAAATTGTTTTCTTGAATACCAATGGACTAGGCGTTTGTCAGGAGCACGATCACAGAATGGCAGGTCAGAGCAGTGGTACCTTTGTGTACAGAGGCTTGATAAAGGGCACTTTGACTCTCTCTTAATCAGCTGCACGTGTGTCATGGGAGGATACTGCCCGCAGCTAAAAACCACTGCATCATTTATAAGCACAGGTCAGCCCGTGTGATGAGAGCATTTTATCTGGACAAAGATGCACAACTCCAACAGCAGCTTATTTGCAAGCACATCTTAATGTGGGTTAATTGGGTAAAACTGGTAAAAACATTTAAATTACATTCTAGGCAAGGGTTGTTTGTACCCCACACAAGTTTGGAGTAAATGTAAAAATGTACTCTTAAGTCTGCTTTGGTTGCAAATTAAAGCAAGATATTGATCATTCATTACATTTGCTTTTTATTTCCAATAGTGAATGAATGTGAGAGGTAGTAATTCTCTGACTGGGTTTAGATGCACAAAAATCATAATCTTTAAGATTTTATATGATGCAAAATTTACTCTAGTGAGCTTCAAGTGATGTTAGAATTCTGTTACGTCCTCTAAAACATACCTGAAGACACACATGTTTGAGTAATCCTTTATTATTAGTCTGTCTACATCTCCAAAACTCCAAAGGCTCTGTTCCACCTTGTGATGTCATGTAGTGGTAGTTATCCATAGCTTTTAGCTTTAGTGTAGTAGAGATGGGTAATTCCAGGGCTGAAATAATCTAAACCATTAGAGTGAAGGTGTATGGAGTTTAAAAACACAGAGGAGCACTTCCTGCATTACCACATGACATCACAATGTAGAAGAGAGAGTTTTTAGTATGAGAGAAGAACTCACCCTAAACATGTAGTCTTTCTGTGTTTAACATGTGTGAATGAAATGAAACACAACCAGGTATGTTTTTGACGAGGAAACAACATTATAAGATAAGAAAAAAGCGTAATATGGGCGATTAAATCAACATTCAGCTGATCCTATAACAAACATCTTTTCTTTTGGTCGGTTAAGTAGAGTGGAGAATGTGGCTGGGAGCATGTCGACCCACTGTCTGTAAGGTTTTTCTTTTATTGTTAAGTCAAATTAAAATGAATAACTTTAGCATTGCACTTCCTGTCCTCATTGCACTGATATCTCTATATGAATACAGTATGAACACAGGCTTAGTCCATGTGAAAGTGCTGTGAAGCTAATACAATAAGAGGGCGTGTGGCGCGCCTGTGACTCTGCAGGTGTTAAACTGTGCTCATGTAATTGGTCACATGGGGAATAGAGACAAGAGCCGCACACTCCTTGATTTGATCCCTTGGTTATTGATTTCTCAGTCTGCTTCTAACAGAAATAATTGCCACATGTAATGTATTATTCAATTACAAGACACTGCTCTCAAGTTTGGGGTTTGATGGTCCTTTTTGAATCACGGAGACCTATAGATAATTCAACAGTGTCAGCCCATTAAGAGGGCGAATATTAAGAAGGCAGTATGCGTTAATCCGCACAATTTATTAGCAACAGTGACAGAGTTGGAAGTTTGCCGTCTCCAGCCTTTGTATAGTTATAAAAGAACTCTTCTTTGCATCACCTTCAGGTATGTTATTGCAGAAAGTCAAAACCATAGATTAATACATGTCTTTAAAGGACTAATGTGCCCACACTATAACATTAAACATTTAAAAAGGGTCTAATTAAATGCAAAAGCTAAGGGAAAAAAATGGAGCAAACACACAGCAGTCTCATTGTGAAAGGGTTTAAAAACTGGGAGAAGAAATACAAATTATAAAAGTGCTTGTTGTTCACAGTATGTACAGGTTCATGTGTATTTTTACAGGCCAGCAGCAGCAGCCTGAGCTGTGTGCAGAGGCCTGCAGTAGCACTCACACACTGGGGCTGCTCAGCCATGTGGTTCATGTTTATGACTTCACTGGGTTAATATTAATGCTGACTCTTAATTGGTCTGATGTCCCTACACCCGCACAGCTGTCCGCTGCCTGCTGTTGTTTCAAAGTCTTTATTACAGACACATTCAGTCCACTTCATTAAAGTGAGAGTGTCTTTTCTCTATGTGAGAGCCACTGCACAAATGAATGTGATGTGGACCAGCCCTGTTCGTGTACACTGGGGAGGTGCATGTCTGTATAAATTATCAGGAATATGAACGAGATCGAAGATGTTAATTGCACCAATGCTTCGTTATGTGGGGAATTGCCATGCATTTCATGCAGAGATAATAAAAATGAATTTTTGAACAAAGGCATCTTAAAATAATATATAATCTACAGAGAATACTACATCAAACGAATAATTCAAAGCTTTGAAATTTATCTTTGTGGCCGAAATGTTAAGCACTATCCCTAGAAATATTCTACACAATTTAAGCACGGCTTAGAAAGAAAGAAAAAAACAAAAACTTGAGTTAATTAACAGTTATTAGAGGCCTTTTCAAGTTGAATTTGACTTTCAAATATTAGCTCTTATATATAAACTATGCTCCTGGCATCTGCAAATGAGCTTTAGTGTATCTGGCCTAATTAGGCCTCATTGAGGCATGCTCACTGCCACACAGTCATATTAATAATTGAGCAGCATAAGATGTGTTTAATAGTAGTCATTAAAGGGCTCTTCACTCACATTGTATCAGGCTCAGACACTGCACCTTCACCATCTCTTCAGCATTACACTCAGCTACACACCAACGGGGTTTTCTGTCTTTATAATGAAGTTTAGCCTAATTTACTATATGGGCTTCAAACTAAGCACTCTCTCGTTTTACTGTATACACTTGAAATTATAGCTTGTATTTGGTCCCAAATACTCCTAAAGCAGAAATGTATGATGAAATGTGTATTTTTTATTCTATAGACCCTCTCTCCCTCTCTCTCGCTCGCTCACTGTCGACACTCATTCAGCTTGGTGCCACTGATCAAACACACCTGCCAAGCTCCGCTAACATTTGCCACCATGTTCACTAATTACCCACAAAGCTTTGCAGTTTTAGGCCCCTAATGGGAGATTTTGCTGCGTTTGGGTCGGGTCCTGGTGCATTACAATAGTGTTTATTTACTCACAGGGGAATCACCTCCAGGGAGTTTGTACATGAACATGTAGACTATAATGGTGTATTCTTACACTGCTTCTCCCTCTTGTATTGTTAATTATTGTTCAAAAGGAAAACAAGGCTCTATACAGGGTAATAATCATTGCATAAATAATACAGTGAAGAGAACAAAGCTACGGTCTCTGTAATGCTCTTGTTTAGGAGCAATTTAAACATGTTTGTGGGAGTTATGGGAGGAATTATGAGTAAAATGATGAGCTAATTGGGGATTACTTTCCAAGAATTACATCAGATTTTTCATCATTATTATTATTATTATTATTATATCTTTAAGTGTTTTGTGTCTATGAATACATAAATGTCATGAAAATCACACTTTTCTAGATGTAAAACTCCTCAGTAATAAGCAATATAAACGTAGAATATAAACAAGTAATTGCTGAATGTGTAATGATAACGTAACAATCACATCAGTATTTTGAGATAAATAAAGTATGTTTACAGTATGTCAAATCAAATTCTTCATCAAATTTCTGTCCAGTGATATGAGGTTGTTAAATTTATAGGCCTAATTTTACAGATACTCTGGTTTGTTGTAAAGCGCATCACAGAGAGAGAGAGAGAGAGAGAGACAGATAGAGAGCAAGCGAAAGAGTGAGAGAGGAAGAGAGACGGAGCGAGAGAAACCGAGAGAGATAGAGAGAGAAACAGAGGGAGATAGAGAGAGAGTATGATAGAAGGATTTGAAAGAAAGAGCCAAGGTCAATAATGTAACAGAATGTTTACTTGGTTCTTTGATTCTCAGCTGTACACTTCTGTAAACAGGGTATCTGTATTATTTATGGAATGCACTGTTTATTTTCTATATATTGTATTATTTAAGGAAGAATTTGAAAAAAAAAAAAGCCACAAAATAGATAAATAAAATCTGTTAATATAACTGTCAGCATTAAATGAATAATATATGTGGTTGTGTTGTGTGTATAAAAATGGATTGTGATTTTTATAGGACAAAATTAAAACAACAAACAACACATATCTGGTATTGAAATATATGTGTTTTTAACAATTATCCATCTGAATTTAAGGTGGATTTTTTATTTTATTTAAGTTATATAAGTAACATTTTACCATAACTTTAGCCAACCTGAGGATTTTAGTTTAGAGTAGATCATACTTTTTCTGTACCGTGACTGATATGGTGTGGAGTCATAGAGTATTTTATTTTATAGCTGAATGATAATCTTATGGGACCAAAAATACTGATTTCTGTGTAGAATCCAACATTCCACTTAATATAAAGTTGACCTCTGGTGCAGTTACTGTATTGAGCTCCAGTCAGTTGTATCCAATATACATTTTGTCCACACTGGGGAGTGTTTACAGCCTATCCATTTAAAAACAGGAACAAGTTTTGCTTAAGTCTGCTGCTTTCTGCATGGTTAGCTCCCAGTGCTCTGTGATGGTAGGCGACTCAGTGGATGAAGTGCCCCTGTGCTCCCAAATACAAACCTTATAAGACTAGACTCAAAGTAAAGAGCCAGTCTACAGTACAAATAGATCAGCTCTTTAGGTAAATCTCTCTATGGCTGCTTGTTAAATCAATCAGAATTTTACATACTTGGGTATTTATTTCTTTCCCCCTTTCTTTTATTTTTTGTACATTATTAAAGGGCCTATATTACGCTATTTTATTATCAGTGTTACAATGTTGTTTCCTCTGTGAAAACATAACCAGTGTTGTGCTTTGTTTCACTTATGCATGTTTCTTGTCTCAACACAAAACACTCTGTTCCACCTTGTGATGTCATGTGGCAATACAGGAAGTGCTCCACTATGTTTTTAAACTTCACACACCTTTACTAGAATCATTTGGATAATCTCAGCCCTGGAATTGCCAGTCTCTTGAAAACTACCACTTCAGGACATCACAGGGTGGAACAGAGAATTTTGAGCTTTGGGTATGTACATAGACTAATAATAAATGTGTGGACATGTGTGAATGAAACAAAACACAATTCCAGGTATGTTTTTGAAGAGTTAACAACATTCTAACATGGCTTACAGCTCACAAAACAATTTTGAGTAATACAGAACCTTTAAACAGTTTATTTCAGCACAACGGTGAAAAAAAAAATATATATATACAGAAATATTGTTTCTACACCTGTAATCATGTGAAATCTTGACACTAACAAAAAAAGAATCTAAATTGAAACTATATGAAACTATGATCTATGCACTGTCAAGAGTGTGGTGGAGACCTAATATTTATTAGTAAGTAATTTGTCATTTATTAGGTCATACTGAACAAAACAGCATTAATTGTTTTGTTTTGTTTTTCATTATTTTGAGCCATAATGGTATTGCAACAAAAATTTCACCAACTGGAAAACCTTATAGCTGCCTCACTTCTGAATCTTTCTAGAAAAGAAAGAAAGAAAAAAAAAAAGCACACACACACACACACACACACACACACACACACTGAATCTTTGAACATTTTTTTTATCCCAGTTATTTAACTGCATGGCTTCATTTGAAATCTACTAGTAATTTCATAAAGGCTTGTACTGTCTCACAAGAAAAATGTACTTTGTACTCACTGTCACATGTATACATAGACATAGATAAACCCAAGTAGATAGGAAAACAGCATATGGACACAACCATTACTTCAAGATTACAAACTGCTCACTGCAGTTGTAGAGAAAGTAAGTGTAAGGTCTGAATCAGGCATTTGACATAGATCTTTTAATTGTAATTAATGAAATAATATGACTCTGTGCTAGTTTGAATGCTTGAAGTGTATTGCTTAGAACAGTTTACAGAAGAAATTTGCTTAAATGTATTTGAAAAGTTTATTTGCTTGCAAAAACTGGCCAAAAAGTGCCATTTGAAAAAGTCATTGTAACCTTATTTACTCTTAGTATAACAATATTTTCAAAAGGCAAATTTATTTTACTGCTGTCATTATTATTGTCATTCCTAATATCTCTAGATAATGGTCACAAACAGAATACAACTTTTTCGCATTTTTTCAAAATGGGAGAGATCTGTTTTTGCTATCGAACTCTTCATATTTATTTCACATTTAAAATGGAATAACTGAAATAATATGACTCTATGCTAGGTTGAATTGTGTTGCTAAGTTACATGTTGCGTCAGTGTGTAGTAGCCACTTAAGGTTGGACACAGCCCACAGTCACAGTGCAGTAGTGTCAGTTAGTGTTATACATGCAGCCTAATGAAGATGAAAGGCTGCATCCTGATGTGAGTACTGAGTACATGTGTCGGAGCAGGACTCTGTGTACATGGACTCATGCCATCACATTTTCAACACAGCACCCACGGGACCAGAACCTACGCAGTTTACTTCAGAGCTCTTTAACAAAGTGTGGACTGTCTGTTACCACTTGGTCTGATCAAACATTTTACTGTAAAGCAATGAGATGTAAGCTTTAGAATGCAGCATTTAAGGTTTTCTATTGGCAAACATTTTTGCAAAGTTTGAGAAAAAATATCTATATCTTAATATTCTACATAAAAACCAGCAGCAAATATATTTTCCCCTGACAATTATGGAGTCTTTTTGTGGCTTGAGCAGTGTTAAACTGTATTTGTCTTACAAATGTGTTTTATTATAAGATATATACAATTCTCTTTATGTATCTGGGAGTGGGACTAACATTAATGGATAGAGAGTTTTTGTATGTGTTGTGTGAGGCTAAGTTAACAACAAGGATCAAATTATTTAGTACAGTTAGATTATCACAAAATGCTTTTACTAAATGATTTCAGTATTTAGATGATTTCAATAAAGAGACAATCAATAACACAATAAAATGTGACTATTACTACTGCACTGTCTGCTGCATTCACAGCAGATGATAAAACCTCTTATGCCCTGCAACAATACAGCCTGATGTCTTTATTGGGGCTTTTTATGCAAATCAAAACATAAAGCTGCTTGTATTAATTGCCCAAATTTTCACAGTGGGAGGTAGTTTTGAAAACAAAAATACTGCACCCCTTGTACCTGTCCCTCACTGACATCAGCCCCTCCACCCTGAACCAGGGCGCCCCCACGGCTGCCTTCAAACGCAAATCAAGACTCTTAATAGCAGCTGCCATAATACCAGCGCTTTTAACCACCGCCCCCTCCCTCTCTTTTAACATCTCACCCCTGCAGAGCAAAAGAAACGCTCCTCGCCAATTTCATTTCCACCAATCAATACAGCTACTGTGCCACGACTGGGCCAAATAAATCACTTTCGGATTTGGAATAAAAGATAGGTGAGTTAGAACAAGCTGCATTATACAGATTATAATTTAACAGACAATAGGAGATTAAAGAGACAGAAATGTGTTTCTTGGGAATGGAATTGTAGAAAATGTATAGCCTAGATCTGACACACTTATTAAAATAATGTAGATGTTATAGGCCTGTTATCTTTAATAGTGAAATAGTATTGTATTTGTAATAATAAAGCACACATTAGAAGCAATGTTTAAGAGTTAATCCATCCAGAGAGTTAAGAATTATTTCCCCCTAATCTTCTCAACTTAACCCTGCATGAATCTTATTGATTATTGTAGATACATTTAAATAATTTCACTTGTTATTTTTATTTTTTTTTATCATTACAGGATCATTGATGAAAAATGAAACTAAATCATGTAGAAGTATTACAGAAGTGTGTGTGTGTTTTTTTGTTTTTTTTATGTGCCCAAATGTCGAGCACAAAGTATTACATGTTCCACAAACTCGTACAGCTGCAGTACCTTTCATAGTCAGGTGGGGGAGCCAAAAACTCAGCATTCAAAAAGTCAACCTCGGTAGGACTCGTGCGTAGATAGGTAGTTAGAATTAAGAGTAGGCCCTTTTATCACTTAAAAATAAAACACAATACAGTTTCGTTTTCTTTCCACTGCACTGTGCCTTAAACAATTCTTGAACCTGTTCAACTTATACAGATAAATGTTTCTCAAAAAAGCTGACTACCTATATTGAGAATAACTGTTATATTGAGTTTTTGGTGACAACATGAAAAAAAATCTAAACTACAGATATACAACAATTAAAAGTATAATTTTGTGTGGTCGCTTTTTCACAACTAACTAACTAAACAGAAACACAGGTGACATGCACAGTGAAGCAGCCATAAAAATCTACTCTGAGAAAAATTCAAAACTTTCAAATAAAAATACTAAAATAGAAGTTACAATTATGACTTAACTGTACAATTTATTTGAAGTAACTCAGCTGATGTAACCGTAATATTACTAATAAAACTTCAACGATTGACCACATACTTTCTTGTATGGTTTGTATTTCTTCATGTGTGTTGAGGTGTTTACCCTGAACTAAATAACACTAAAAAAAAAAAGAAAAAAAAAGCGCCTTATTTTCTAAGCAAGCCCCGACAGCAGCTTCTGGGCGATGGATGAATAATGGCTGAATTCAAGCCTAACACATTCCACACTCACAGGGTAAAAAAAAAAGCTAATAGCCAAAGCAAAACAAGCACATTTTTTGAACATTTTACAATTAAGAAACAGCTTTAGTGATTGAATATCTGGAAGGCGGTTGGGGCACGCCTGTGTGAGGGAGATGAAATGCATTGCTGCTGGTTGTGGAGATTGCTGAATGCTTCACAAGACCCTAACTATTTAGATGTGCCTCAACAACACTGGAAATGACTCAATTTGACACGTTGTGCACAGAAAATATAAGTATCTGCATTTGTGCGAAGGGGAGAAAATATGAAAGTCATTGGCATCCGGAATAAATGGGAAAAGATCAGATGAGAACATGTATTTGAATATGGGAAAAAACAAGACATTTTTAAAAGCGGTTTTATATTTGGTGTTTTGTTGCCTATAGTGCGCACACAGGTTTGACTCAATTTTACAGTCGCTGAGCATGTTAAAGGAGAGGGGCACAGATGATCAAATACAGAGATGAATAGAGAAGAATGCAACAGTACTGGTTCTGGAAAGTAGAAACAAAAAAAAAAGTCTACAAATTACAATCTCCGTAAATGTAAGTGGTTTTTCAATTTAGTCTCAATGAACATTAGCAATACATTTACTCCAATAACTTTTATTCTTTTTACAAGTATTTTTCCAAAAATATTTCTCACATCTGACAAATTGAATGAACTCAATATTGCAAGATTACACCGTTTTATTACTCAAAAATTAAAAATATGTTTAATTTTGTTACATAAAAGGTATTTCATTGCCAGCATCGCTATATTCAAACTTCTACACTGACTAGACATGGAACTAGACAAGAATTCAACCAGGACTAAACCACGACTATAAGAGGACTAAACCAGTCTAAAGTCGGACCAAGGAACATATCAGTAAGTGTGAACACAATTTCAACAGATCAATTTCAAATAATTCAAAATCTGGATATTTGTTCACCTGCGAAGTGCTATAGCAATGTCCACTAGCCCTGATGTCTTTACCGGATGTCCCCCTCTCTCCTGTCTCTCCTGACATCTCTGTACTTACATTTGGCAGCTGTTGGTTCCACTGAGCATCGCGAGCCTGACTTCTCCATTTTATCATCCCCTAGTTAGAACCCAGGCCAGAGAAATAATTCTGCAGCAATTACCATATGTTGTGATTGTGGTTTTGGATCAACACTACAACATCTGTGTTATACTGGCATCAGGGGCACCGTCAGCCGGACCTCCCCCTCCCCAGACAGCGTTCCTGAGCTGTGTGGAGTGAACAGGTGCTCTCCCGCTGTAGTGCGCTCGGGGCTGACCGCATGGCTCTTCTCTGTTAAAGGTTTTATATACACGCTGCATGTGCATAAAAGAGTAATTACTCACTCACACACTCTTAAGGCAGTGGGAAAATGCACAGTCATGTATTCAGTGTCCAAGGACTTCCCTGCATCCAAACAAACTGTGGGCAACAACAACATGTCTTCATTCAGATCATGATTTTAAGAGTGTGTTAAAGTCATCTGATATAGGCACATCAAGGTAACTTTACATGTAGCAGTATTGGTTTTACTATTCCACGATGTTTAAGCACCATATTTGAAGGACTGGGTAATATGGCAAAAGAAAAATATATCATGATTTGTTTTGATTAATCCAGATTTTGAATTTGATTTTATTTCTACCAAACAAAAAATGTCTCTCAGTATTTTTAATCGGTGTCACTTAACACAAAAGTAGCTCAGTGTATTCCTGTCAAGTCAGAATTCTGCTCCAAAACCTCATGCCTTTACTGATAGAGGATTGGCTGTAGTAATTATAAAGACGCAATCAGATTTTTATCGATTAAGAGACAACTGGATTTCAATTAAAATTCAATGAATTGCACAGCGGGGCTTGATTTTGAATTTTGAAACTTAAGCCAAAAGTCAATAAAAGGAAAGATCTTTGGGTAAATTTGGACTATGTTTCTTGCTTATCCTACTTGTACTTCAAGCACAATTTCACAAAGTTGTTCCAGCATAAGAATGGCTAGACCATAAAGAACCAGTCATGTGTAATTAAAGAGGATAGCTTAATGTCCAATGCCAACTTCAACTATTAGCTTCTTTCTAAATGAACAGAGACATGAGCAGGGCATCAGCGGTGCTCCTCCCCCTGGCAAGGATCACAATAAATGACTGTAAATGAGCTCTACACACTGGGACATTTAAACAATTCATTATCTCTGTAAACTAGAAACATCCATCAACATTTGTGACAGGGCCGGCAGGTGTTGTGTTTTCTCTGGGATTAGACACGAGGACAGGAGAAGGCTAATCTCAAAGTTATCCTGCCATAAAGTTTCAATGTTTTAAGACATATGCAGGATGTGTACTGTGGTCCAAAGCAAAAGAAATGATCTGATGAAGGCTTTTTGCAGAAACGTTATCTAAAATTGAAGAAGTTCTGGACATTGACCATCTGATTGTGCTATGCTTTTCTATTCTCTCTCTCTCTCTCTCTCTCTCTCTCTCTCTCTCTCTCTATATATATATATATATATATATATATATATATATATATCTATCTCTATCTATCTATCTATCTATATATATATCTATATATATATATATATATATATATATATATATATATATACACTTTTAAGTTTCTGCTTCTTGCATTTGTATCCCTATAAGAACTTTGGTGGGTTTCATTTAAGATGTGTATGTCATTTTACAAGTTATGTTATTCTTAATCCTTGTTTATTATCAAAAATATTATTTTAGTGCATTTTATTATAAGTGCTCTTTGTTAAATGTTTGAACTAAAGAAGTGACATATTAATGTTGACTGACAATAACAATAAAGCTTATTCTAAGTCTGAATATGTTTAGTAAATGAAAACACAACACATTTACATAAACCATGTTTTCAACAAAAACATAACTTATGAGGTGTTACAGTGTCACAACAGTCCCAGTGTTGGAAGTGGGTTGAAGAAGTAACAGTATTTTTCTTGCATACAGACTGGGAGAGTTACTTCTAGCCCGTATACACTCCCATGGCTTTGGTCGACCAGTGGCCAGTGTCAGATCTCCTAAATCACAATAGTTTACAAGGCCCGACCCCGAACTTGGAGCAAATTCATATTTCAGCTCAGATTTATTGCATGTGACACAAACACATGAGGGGACATTTAAGTCAATCATCCCCCACCATGTCACCTCACTAATTCACCAGAGCTGCAGCAATTAATATTTTAATCAAGACGATTCATAAAACAGCCCAGTCCATAAAACAGTCAGAATGCTGCCTTTGCCATCCCATCAAAATATGTCAATGTCAGTATTCTGGGCTGAAGTACACTACAGGGCAAAGTCTAGGCAAACACTCCATAAAGAACAGTGTATCAAAGGAAAGCACAGGAAAATATGAGCATAGTAAACATGATAATACCTCTGCCAAGGCACTGGTCCAGTCTCGCAATGGTAAAGATATTGTGCCTAAATATACATTGAAACAATAGATATTTTAAAAGTCCTGTTACATGAAACTGACTCTTGTGAGTTTTAAGCCATGTTAGAATGTTGTTACCTCATCCAAAATATACCTCATCTCCAAAGCTTCACAATGCTCTGTTCCACCTTGTGATGTCATGAAGCAATACATTTCAAGTTAACAGCTACCTTTTACTAGCTTTTGTTCAGTAGAGATTGCAAATTCCAGGGCTAAAATTAACCAAATGATTCTAATGAAGGTGTATGGAGTTCAAAAACGTTTCCTATAGTATCACGACATCACAAGGTAGTAAAGGGTGTTTTCAGTTTGAGAGATTAACTCAACCTTAATAAGCAGGGTTTGTGTGTTTCACATGTGAGAATGAAATAAAACAGAACTCAGGTATGTTTTTGATGAGGTAATAACATTATAACATAGATCACAAAATGGTGTAATATGAGCCCTTTAAGTCAGAAGTAAATGCTTTTCATAAAACTGAGTAATTGTAGAGAAAAAAAAGTGATTGGGAACATTTTCTCTACATTATTATTATTAGTAAGGTTTCCAATCCCACAAAACACCAGAATGCTGTTAAACTGGTTCAAAATAGTTATCAGAAGCTTTCTTGAATAAATGTAACTGAATAAAATAACTGACCTAGTATTAAAGTAAGAAAAACAAATAAACAAACAAACAAAAAATATTGGTAGAAACAAGATACAGGATCCACCAGCACATTCCTAGTGTTCTCTCTCAATATCTCAAGTTTCATGAATTCTGTCATCGACTTTTTCCTCCAGCTTATGTTTTATCTTCAGTGCAATTTTAAAAAAAGTACTTTATGAAACAGTGCCAACCTGACAATCTGTTGTGAAGAAGTGTATAATTAGGAGACCAACACATTTGAACATCAATTGAGCAGCACTTGGCTCTGTGCAGGAAGGAAACGGAAAGAATTAAACACTTAACGCCTGACCACAGTATTGCGTTCTGAATAAATGGGAAGAATAAGGCAATTAAAAATCAGCTATTTCAGTTCATAAAAGATGGGGTAAACAGTGGGTTAGCAGAGTCGGAATAATCAGGATCACATTTTGTGCGGCCGTAAATTTGTCAAAGCACAGCAGCGGAGACAAAGACCTGGGAGTTATCTCTGACTAATGCCAGAACAAGTCGGCTTTCATGGTCTGTCAAATAATTCAATTATCCATAAAAATGTAATGGTTAGAGCTGGGTGTACTTTTGAGAAACCACAGGGACACTTAGTGCAAACACATAGAGCCACGCAGTCTCACTACACAGTGCATCTGCTTATTATTTAACAAACAAAAGTGTGATTAGAACAAAGAAATATATACAATTTCATTTCTCTAAAACATCTAGATGAAAATGTTTTTAGGCTTTTTGTCATTAACAGTTGCTTTTCCAGATGTGTGCTTTACGTTTATACGAATTTGCATTTTTACAAGTTATTGAAATGTCTTAAATTCCAAGACCTTGGTAAATTATGTTTCACTATCGAGAAAAAATGTTTTGACAAATTTAAAATGTACTCAATTTTCATTCATATTTTACACACATGGCCAAAAAATGTAAGTAAAATGGTGGGGAGGGTTGGAGATGTAGATGTAGAAATCAGATGTAGAAACAGCTGTTGGAGTAGATACAACTTGCAGAGGTAAAAGCATGAATGGTTTTAGTGGTTGCTTTAGCAGCTCAAATTATATTAATGTACTAATTCCATTCAGTACTGATTTTACTTTAGTTACACTTTCACAAAGTTGTCACAACGTTGAGACCTTATGCAAATTTTTAAGCACAAAAACCATATTCCAAAATAAAGAGAGCAAAAAGAAGCAAACCACGATACAGACATTCAATGAGTTATCTCTTCTCAAAGCCTGTAT
Source organism: Boleophthalmus pectinirostris (assembly GCF_026225935.1). NCBI lineage: Eukaryota > Metazoa > Chordata > Actinopteri > Gobiiformes > Gobiidae > Boleophthalmus > Boleophthalmus pectinirostris. The sequence goes on from NW_026571140.1 coordinate 24,224,707, forward strand.
AGTCTGAAATGCAATTTTGTAGATCTCCTTTACAATGACATAGAAAGCAATAAAGATTCAACTAAAGCATAGACACTGGAGATATTTTTCCCATTCATATTCAATATTTAAATTCCTCTTTGCGCGTGCCTGTCTGTGTGAGTGCTCCTGATCGCTCGCTACCAATTGCAGCTTGAAGTAGTGTAGATTGCCGCCTTTGACATTTTCCCATTGTGCACAGTGCTGCAGCAGGCAATAATTAAATATCAGGTGCATACGGTGCACTTTAATTTGACATGTGTGCTCCAGGCAATAAACACACGTGGTGCAGTGGGGGCCGCATAATTGCACAGGAATAAAATATATCAGGGTGAGAGGATCATTGTATCAGGTATACACGATGACAGCTCGTTTGATCATTACGCCAAGGCTAAAGAGGTTGGCTAATTACTTGTCATTAAAACTCACCCTCTAATCAGGGCTCGCTCTTGCATAAAAAATGTCCCTATCATGGAGATAAGTGAACAATGCCCTTAACCCTTTAAGAGTAGTTCTGACATGCCACGGGCTCTAAGCTCACAGGAAATGTACTGCTAAGTCATACGTGCTGAGTAGGGCTTCTTTTGTCTGTCAAGTTAGAGAACATGTGTCATTATGTCTGCCTTAAATACATATTTAATAAAAGATAAAAGCTATATATTCAAAAATGCTAGTCTATTCCATTATGATACATAGAGATTTATGTCAATTAATTCCAAAATAGCGGTTATGTACCTATGAATAACTTACTGTACGTACTGTAACAACACAGAAAGCCATAATAAGCCTCATATTGTGTATCTTAACACCTATAATCTGAGAGCCTGAGACTCTTTTTCTAAGCCCTTGGATAACACTGTAAGTTAAGGTACACACAAGTACGTTTTTTATAACATTTTAAGGTTTTCTATCTTTTCTAACCATTGTGATACTCCCTCCTCAAATGAAATGGCTATTATAATTTCTTCAGAAAAAGACACTTCTGTGCAGGTTCTGCCTGTGCCCGGAAGGATTTCTATTCAAACCTTGGCACAAACATCAGAGCCAAAAGTTCCTCAACGCACCAGATGCATTATATCAGTGCAAGTGGAAGAGACTAGTTCAGACAACACCCTCATGTGACAAAACCAGGGGCTCGCTCCATGACTCTGAGCTGGAAGGAAGTGCTCCAGTGAGAGACACATGCATTATTAGCTGACAGCGCTGTATAAATAATAATGGCCATAATGCCAAGTACGAGTGCTTGTGTCTCCACCAGGACACTCAACAGGTGCACCTCTCACGACAGCTGCAATTCCATTTTGTTCAACAAAGAGGCTGCCAGTGCGGATGACTTATGTCTGAAAGCTTTGCCTGATCATTCTTTTATGTGGCACCACTTCCCAGAATGCTCCACTGTTCACATACAGGACCTCATGATAATAGGCTGGCGGGGACACAGCAGAGACAGGAACGAGACGGTTGTCAGAGTGGATCCATCGGAGGAGCACCCACGGGACACGGAGCGCCACGCGACACATCAGCTTTACCCCCTCCCCTCACACTGGCCCCTCCCCCACGCACTGACTAATGGTTGTCATCTCAGGCCAGTGATCTTGTCCTGTTGTGATGTATCACTCAGGGTACATCCTGAACAAATGTGTACTTGTTAAGTAAAAGTACTGTCTACATGGACTGAGAAATACTGTTCTTTCCTCTACAGCAAAGCAAATTGGGGGCTCATCCAAAGTCATCCACCCTCATCACACCATTATAATTCTTATTACAAACAAACATGAAAAATATGGTTTCTTAAAAATACTGTATTGGCTTTATATATCAATTATAAATAATGATTTGCAGTGCATTATTCATGCATTCCACCCTGGGTTGTGGTAAGCTAATATTCTAGCCACAGCTGTCCTGGGGCAGACTGATGAAAACCAGGCTCTCAGTCTGCGCCATGGGCCACTCTTATCACCACCAACACTCCAATACTCACAAATCAAATTAAGACAAGGAGTGTGCCTTCCCAAAGGACACAACAATAGTATACACTAGAGCCACAGACATCCCACTGTGGCAGTATTGTACAGGATGCTACCCACCCACAAAAAAACCATCAGTCCTTCCCACTTTAACTGCCTAATGGTTGTCAAGTTTGAGGAGGGCCCTGCTCTTGTCCTGTTGTCATGTAGAATCCATTAGAGGTAGAGGACACACGGGGGTGCGTTCAATTGATAAAACGCTGCAGTGAGGCAGGACCGGCTGAAGAAAAAGAAATGTTTCATCTTGCGCCTGCACTGTTACTCCACGGTGACCCAGGCTCAAGTAGGCTGGAAAATTGATGCTGTCTTCTACATTACGATTGTACTTCTGTGCCATGGCTTGTAAGTTTTTCTTGTGCAGCTGCAAGGAAAGTGGTCTCTGGTGTAATCCAAAACATGTCAAATGCTCTTGCTGTCTGTGAAGGAACAAGATATATAAGGATAGTGTGTTTGGTAGGATGCGTTCAAACGTACTAACGGGACTTCTTAAAGCATCACTTCTGCAGTCTCTTGGTCAAAAGTGGCTGGTACAAACTGTGCAGCTTGTTCGCCTTCTTTTCATGCTAACGTGCAAGATCTACTGTAGCTTGTTTACTCGCCTCGCCCCGCCCCCATTATTTTTTAATTCATTGCCCATGGCTGCCAAAAATGTCAAAACTTCTGTTACAAATTTTATTTCTCAATACTGAGCTCCACTGTGAACTATAGAAGATGCTTTAGTCTCAGTGACAGCGAGCACTGACTCATACTGTGGCTTTGCTAATTAGATTAATTTACAGGCAATTTACTGGGAGCCACTGGGTAGTTAAGAGGCAATCCATATGCTTTTAATTTCCGTTTTTATTATATTTTTGCATCAGGGACCAGTGAACACCCAGTCCTTAGACAAATCAGTCAGAAGAGCAGGATAATGTATTGTGTTGTTTTCAGCTCAAGACCTATCAGACAAAATGAATAATATATCTATCTATAACGCTTCAGTTTCACCTGTCAAATGCCCATTGTACAGAACCATTAAAAAAAAGACATAAAAATGTCAATAAAAGCACACAATACAATACAAGACTGTATGATGGTATAATGTTTATGTGGTGTAGGATTCTCTGAACAGGTGAGTTTTGAGTGTGGATTTGAAGAGAGGATGGGAGTCAATATTGCGTAGGTTAGGTGAGTTCCAGAGCTGGGGAGCAGAGCGGCTGAATGCTCTGCCTTCCATAGTGACCAGGCAGGCAGAAGGGGCAGAAGGCTAGAGAGGAAACGAGGAGTGGAGAGAGTGAGAAGGAGTAGCTATATGGACAAGGTCAGAGATGTACTGTCGAGCCAGGTTATGAATAGCTTTGAATGTTGTGAGGAGAGTTTTAAAGTAGATTCTTTGTTTTATGTGAAGCAAATGAAGTTGTTGCAGAATTTTGAAGGAGCTGCTGTTGCTGGAGGGATTTCTTAGGGAGACCAAAGAGGAGAGTGTTACAATAATCGATCCGGGAGGTGACAAGACTGTGGACAAGTATGGCAGTGGTGTGAGGATGAGATGATATAATAATGAATTTGATTTGAGAAAAGGTTCAGGGACGACTAAGATGGAAGGGAGGGAGGATGTTGAAAATGTTAATTTTAGATGTGAGGAGTCCACTCCAGATACTGCAGGTCAGGTGATGATGGATGAAAGTGATCTTGGATACAAGGTTAAGATTAGTTGTACATTTCTTTGTGTAGTGTTAGTCCAGGTTTGTTTTGAGGTCTTATGAATTGTCACCCTTTGGCTTTGAGTTGTTGAAGTGTGCACCAGGGTACAGAGCTTGAGAAAGACACAGATCTGCTATTAAGTGGAGCATGGGAGTTCAGGAGAGTATGAAATTTGTTACTGTAAAGAGAGATTACATCACCAGATGGGGTGTTGGCATCTGTACAGGGGAAGTAGTTAATAACAGATGAAAAAGTGTTGATGTTAATGTGCTTGATTTTGCAGAATGAGATGGTGTGAGGGAGGGTTTGGATAATGCACTTATCCAAAATTTTTAAGATCAACCATTAAAAGTGATAAGCAGGTGGTCAGTGAAGGAGAGTGTATGGAGTTTGCATTCAATCGTTTTACCAGAACAGTATACCAAGTTCATTGCAATGGGTAGGAAAAGGGATGTATTGCTTTAGACCAAAATTATCAAGACATGATGAAAAATCTTTGGAGACAGTATTACTAATATTGTCCACATGAATACTGAAGTCACCTAGAACACTGGTAGTGTTGGATAATGAAGAGAGGTGAGTGATGAGATCATTCTCATGACAGAAGTCATTCTTAGCACCTCATTTTGATCTGTTTCTCCTAGTATTTTAATTTTTTATTTTTTTGTCTATTACCCAGAACTGTGGGCAACTGAATACAGGTTTCACTTAATTATACATGCACAGTCACTCCTACGTTTAAGAACATTTTAATCACCTAACACATGGGTTCCCAAAGGGGTGTATGGGTCATGAGACAATGAAATGGGGGCCTAAGATGATTTCAAGACATTCAAAATCTAGACCTATTTTTAAGGTGAAAATGAAAAATTATTTTAGTGAGATTAATGAAATAATTATCTAATAACTGTATCATTCTCCTGCATTCATGCACTGTTCTGTACTTTTTATCTTAATTGGTGATACACATGGAAGTGATACGTGGTCATACACAACAGCTTATAGGCGAGCAGTCAGAATCATCTGTCGGTGCAGCACTTTGTTGTGATGACGTTTACAGTGACGTACCATATAAAGGCAGGGGGGGAAAGTGTGTCAGTTTTCAACTGGAAGACAGCAGTTAAGTTTTTATATTAAGTTCTTCTAGATCAAGAATTAAATTTAAAATGTCCAACAAATTGCATAAACATAGATAGTGTCATAGAGTATAGCTATATAGTAGAAAAAAGCCTATGTTTTCTTTAAGTGAAGCCTTTTCGTCCACATAACCAAGTCTTTGTTGCAGACTCTGAGAACAGACACCTGTGATAATGTGCTGAAACCACGACGACAGTATGTCTGTAAAATATTCCACAGTCCCACTCAGTTTAGTGATCAGTGGTTGAACTGCATGTGTATATCCTTTGAATACTCTTCCTAAACGGACCTGTGGGGGTGGGGTCATGGCTCACCCCCTGAGAGCCGTCCTGCCCACAAACTCATGCACAGCTCTTCCACACTGGCCCAATAATCATAAATTCATACATGAAACATGATACATTGTTGTGGATGCATACATGAACAATATTTAACGTGCATTATTCTGATAAAATGGCTGACCTAGGGCTAAAAATAGCCAGTGTGCAAAACAGAAGACATAATTACCAGTTGCTACCTGCTCTATATAAAAGCGTAATTGCGTTTGTCTGCGTTTGTGTCCGGGCCCATGATTGTGTGGAGCGGCAGATTTCCTGGGGTCCTTTTGAAGGGTGCCTCTGCTCTGCCTGAGATAATTAGTGCGCTCTGACCTTCTCATTAGAGCCACGAGACTGTGCAGCCTCACGCCCTCCCCTCTGCCCCACACAGCCTGCCACAGGACAATCACTATATCAAAGCCTAAATATTTATTAAAGCCAAAATTATCAAAACACACAGCTCAACCTTTGAATTAACCACTGCTAATATATGCAGATTTAAATTAATGGTCGTGCCTTACCCCCCAAATCCCTTCGCATCAGGAATGCTTTAATTTTTGATTACATGACCAAAGCTGTGCACTATTTCATATCATTGGTCGTGTCTTTGTTTTGGTCTAATTCTTTTACATTTTCTAGAAGATGATCTATGGTTAAAAATATCAAACATATGAATGAACCTTAATATTGTCTCTGTATTTTAATATCAGTAATAAAAAAGTTTCATAGTTTTTATCTTAGTCTTTCTTATGGACATTACCAGTAATATGCCCTGGTGCTTTTGATAATACATACTACATCATTATTAAATTTACCATCTGAATGACAGCTGAAATGTTCAGATCATTTGTTGTACCTTTGTTTGTGTTGATTTATTTTACATCCAAATGCCAAAGCATGCATTGTGCACAATCCATTTCTTTGAATGTGTTAAAATAAGAATTTAATTGATCTTTCTATACTGTTTGGGTAATTAAAGCCTCCAATAATAAGACTCCCACTCACTCCATTTGAAATATATAAAGTAATTATAACCTATTTTGCAAACATAATGTTCTTGTGACAGGTAAATAAACATTTTAGTAAATAAAAGTATTAAGTGTGTGTTGTGTGGCAGGGTGTTCACATTTGGGGTCCAAGCCTGTATTCTTCCTTCATGAGTAATCTCCAACTCAATTATCTCTTTGTAATTATGTAATTAGTGGCAGACTTCTATCTTCTGAGGCTGTGTAATTTTTGCATGGATGGAGTGCTATCTTTTAATTAGAGTGAGATGGTTGGGGATTTTCATGGTGGTTGAAACAAACAAAAAAGCATTGTCTGTGAACAGTTAGCATGCGCTTTCCACATTTCAAACATTAATTCACAACATAAGGCACAACGCTGAGACAACAGAATGGGAAAAGACTTTGGTTTTATAGAGATGACTGTATGCCCTCCAACAGTGGGAAGTGAAGTTCACAGAAGCACACTTTATCTTCCCTCAGAGACCTGTGGAACAATGCATATGTGCTGCAAAGTCCTCAGTGACTCTTTAGTCTATAAAGAAGGCATAATTTATAGAACTGTTGATAGTTTCATATTCTTACATCCATTTCTTTCTTCTCTCAGCTCGGGCGGTCTTATAAATCACAAATTAAAGAGAAAAGTCAGAGAACAATATCTTTATCCTATTATGACTAAGGTCTTAAAGTGCTCAAAGGTTTAGTAAGTAACATGGAGGTACTCTGGAAGTATGTTTTCATTTATAATGGAAAGATTGGGAACATTTAGTTGCCTGTATCCCTTTGTCCCCACTGCCACTGGTCAATTCTTAAGAGCTTCAATAAACACAAACCCTGACTGAGATGAGCAAAAATAATCAAATTAGACTCCAGATTTATTAAAATGGTAAAGTAACCTTTTTAATCTTGAAGAGAAAAGAGTAGAAAAATAGCCTGGACAACTATCCCAAGATAGCACCATTGCCTTGGCAGAGGTCAGTGTTCATATCATTTCTAACTAGGGATTTAACAATAACCAAAATATCGTGATATCGTATCGTCAACCTTCTCACAGTAATATCATGGACCATCAAAATATATCGAATCACACGTCTCTTTGCTTAAATTAAGAGTTATAGTGCAGCAATAGAAAAAAGACAGAGGGGACTACTTAGACCATAATCCTTTATAATAACAGTTGTAAGCACTTTTAAGTCTTAGTTCTTTGGATTAAGTCTTGTCAAGGCATTTTAAGAGAAAAAAAGTAGCAAACTGACAATTTTATTAGCCTCCACAAAATATCTCAATAAATATTGTACCATGAGATGTATATCATGAAAATATCATACTGAGAGATTTAGATATTGTTACATCCCTAATTGTGAGCCTCTCCTCCATATTGTGAGCTTTCTTATGATATCGCAATAAATATCGTACCGTGAGGTTCATACAGTGACAATATTGTATCGTGAGACTTGGATATCATTACACCCCTACTTCTATCTGTAGAATTTGTCATTTTATTGAAACTTTTTGGATACATACAAACAGTTATACAAATTGGTTTTACACACTGCTATTTATCTTAACAAGAAATAGGCTAGGCAGTGTGGCATACCAGTGCCTGATCACATTTATTTTTGGATGTTAAGTAAGGTTGGTCATAGTTAGGACTTGTATTATCATTGTGTCCTTAGGCAAGACACTTAACCCGCTTTGCCTAGTATGAATATAGTGTTTAGCAGATTTTGAGTGGCTGGAAAAGAGCTACATATGTCTAAAGCATTATTATTATTATTAACCACTATGTAATTTCACATGCAAAGGGCCTCTAGATCTGCGAGTCAATCATGTGCATTGTGGCTACATGTGTTAATTGAAAATGACACGAGGTTAAAGGACTTACTGAGGTAATAGGGGCTGTCCTGATTGTTCTTGTGGAGGCAGCCGCAGGCATTATGCATTAGTGTTGGTTACAGTGTGTTATTAGAGCAGTGTGTAAATACAGAGGTGCTGTGACAGATGCGTCCCAGAGCTGACACACAACATGGTCTATTGAGAGAGAGAGACGCAGGACTCGGCTGCACCCAAACCAAGTCATTAGGCTCCATGCAGCACCTGCAGTTTCCTCCTACGTAAAGAGCTGTATAAATTAATCAAACACAGCCTTATGCACTTTGATGCAATTTATAATGCACATTAATGAGCGCTGACAGCTGTAACTAAAAGGCAGAATGATCGCTTACAATTCAAATATAAAATCAGTGCAATAACAAAAGTCATTTGCATTCACAATTTTTTTCACCCCTCCGTCATGCTCTATTTTCATCTTTATCCAGCTTTGATTCCTGCTGTTTTATCAGAAGCCCAATGCAAGTGAAAAGACTAAATGATCTGCAAATTGATGCAACACTCCAGCGTATGAGCTCTAATTGTACATTGTGTGAAGGTATGGCATTGGATGATAAAAAGCCTTTTCTCCGCACCTCATTTCAATCTCAATGTCTTATCAGTTGCTTTTGTCGCGACACTGCTCGCTGTTGGGCATTCACAAGTTCCACAGTTAACACTTTTAATTACTTTTCATTGCCATATATTTCTTTAGAAGGCCAACTTTTCTTTTGTTGGGGGATATTTGCGACACAAAATAAAGTGGGAGCGAAATTTACCACCAAACATCCTCGTATGAAAACATCACACGCGGTGCGCACTAGAGCTGACCTTCAAAAGTGCTAATTAAATTTTGGGCGTGTGGCGATGCTATAACTGATTTCATTCTTCGTTATGGCCTGTAATGACATTTCTCAGCTGTCAGAGGCATCGCAGGGGGTTTACTTGTGAGCACTGCGATGATTTAACCATTCCACCAAAGGACACATTTGGGGATAAGGTATGTAGACATCCAAAATTTATTAAATAGATTGTTTCATTAGCACTTCGCATAACTATTTCTTTTCTTTGGTTTAAATGATTATGGCTGAATAAAAGGCTTCAACAGGTTTTTTGAAAAGATTTAATTAAAATGCAGCATGTAGGTCAGTGGTGGTATAGAATCTAAAGTGGTGCATACAGTGAAGACGACAAAGAGCTTTACAAATGGGAGGTCACTGTCCCTGGACCTCACCACCATCACAAGCTGTTGTATAAGCGCTTCTGTTTCAAATACAAGCCTCTCTGGAGTGTCCTAGCCACAGGTCATGAGCAGCAGGTCCCACAGAAAGAACACAAGACACAAGAGTATCCTCGCCTCTCAACATCAGACCAGTACGTGAATCATGATAGTATAAGTTAGCCGAAAACAGGAAGTGTCAGTCTTTTCTTGTGCTGTGATATTGTCTTTTCCTGTGCTTTTGACAACACACCTCAGGGCCTGATATATCCAGTGACATAGTGTTCTCTCTTGACATTATGTTTTTTGTTCTTTTAGACTCTTTCCCCTGTCCAGATTTATGATATGAACATAAAGTTTTGAATACAGTCAAACTAAATATGACATTCTGGAACTGTTAACTTTTAAAAACTTTTGACCTTTGGAAGTATCTTTTAACACAACAGAGAAAACTGGTGCATCATTATATATATATATTAATGCTTATGATGGCTAAAAGAATAAAAACACACTTATGGCTCACATGAAAGGATGGACTAAACAGCAAGAGAAAATAGAAGCACATGTGATTATTTTTTTCAGTTGCAGTTATTTTTAATATTTAACTTTGGGCAGTTTGGTCCTGGTTTAGACTTGGTTATATCCTGTTCTAGTCCTGATTTAGTCATGGTCCAGTCTAGACCATTGAAATCTAGCAATTGCAGTGAAAAATGATTCCTACTATACAGTAAGCTGACACAACCTGTACAGGAGATATTGTTCATGTAGTTGAACATTTACAATAGGTATGTTTCTGGGTCATGGGGACCTCATGTCCTCCTCTTCTATGAGTTGGACCAAGTGAACCACCAGTGTCTTGGTTAAATATTCATACTCCCTGTCAATAATTAAATGCTCATTATTTGAACCTGAGGAGTGCTGTGATTCCAAATGTAATGTGTCTCTAATGCATGGGGCGATAGGCAGGCCTATTAGACAGACTGGCATGATGAAAGGTTGATGCATGCAGTCATACCCATTCTTTTACACTCTCACAGGTAAAAAAAGAAAGAATCCATGTTTCAAATGAAAAATTTAAAGCAGTTGTCCAGTACTTTTGAAGAACATCTGAAGGTTTTTGTATTCAGCCACTGTGCAAGACTGAGAACAAATGTTACAAAGAAGCTTGTTATCCTTCTACCATACTATTCAAAATCAGATACCTGCAAGTTCCATGCACACAAGATACACATTAGCAGTTCAGGCAGGGCAAGAAAACACAAATTGATAATAAATATGCAAACAACAAGACGTGTTCCCCAAAAGCACAGGGTTTATATCATAATACAAGCATTGTCCTGCAGCTATCAGGCAACATCAATTATCTCTAAGAGGAATTCAGCGCATTAACAATCTCTTTCTTAAAACTAAAGAAATGTTAATGTATCATCATTTTGTCTTTGATGTGAGGCGTTTTTCATTGTTTGTTGTTATTATGCTCTGAACAGGGAACAACTGAGAATTTGGCCCAGCTGTCTAGTGCAATGTGTGACAGTGTGTGTGTGTTCTCTAAATGGCTTAAGGATCTTTATTAGCAGTAAACACACAGCAGCTTGTCAGCCCCATTGTTGTTACCCTGTTTGTATAATTAGTGGAATAAGGATCGCTCACATCAAAGCTTCAGTCCCCAGCAGCCTCTGTTCTAATAAAGAATAGTGTGTTGTGGTCCTGGTCCCATAGAGACACACTGAAAGTCTACAGGGCATCAGGGAGAATCTTACGCCACCAAGCTGGCAGTTGTTTCAATTCCTGTTTATCTGCTGAGAGATTTAAGTGATAACAAAGCACAAAAACAAAAAAACAAAAAACTTGAGTCTTCATATATCTAACTTCACAGATTTCTCCCAGGCCAGGCAGGGCATGTGATTTATTAATATCTGTTTTGCAGTTATAATGTATAATTGTTTTTACTTGCTGCAGTTTCCCAATGGGAGAATGAAATTGAAAAGAAAATCTTCTACCAGTGAAAATCTATGGAGAATGTAAATGTCTCATTATGGCATGTGATTTTTAAGTTGTAGGTACAAAAACGTACAAAAAATGTACAGATAGGAATGAAAAAAGTATTGTGAAGCAAGTATAGTTACAGAAGATTGTTATCTTTATATCATTATGTTTTTTTACTTTACAATTGTTCAGAAGGAGAGTGTGGTCACTGTAAATGTGAAACTTTGCTATATGAAAATGTCTATAAATCAAGACACTAGGGAATGGGTAGAGTTAGATTATTTGCAGTGGAAATAAGCCACTAAATTGCCATTTACTTAATTATAACGCACTGTATCATTCTATGCATCTGAAATAATTTTACATAAATAACAGAGCCCCATCTTATTAATGAGGCAGAACTAGGCCCAAGTTAGTTAACCAAGTAAGTTTGTTGTGGCCTTTTCCATACATTAGGCTGAATATTGCAGTAGCTCATATTAATTCCTCTTCCGTGCTTATGAAATATCTGCACTCCTCTAATGACCTGCGTGACCCTGTGTAAGTGTACAGATAGGAGAGTGCTGAACGCCCTGTGCTGAATCTGCTGCACTTTGAGATGTGCCACTGAACAATGATGGCTCTGAGGCTGCAGTGGTGACAGCAAGTGTCACAGGGCGTTTGCACAAACATGATTGACACCAGCAGAGAAGCCGCTGCCATCAATTTAATAGCAATTATTATTTAATGCATACTACTTAAAAGCATATGCAAAATTAAGACTTGGTCACAAAAACACATTTTATATGGTATTTAAAGAATAATATGCATAATATATTGGTTTTGAATATTAATAGCGGAGAGAAGTTCACGCATTTCTTGTCTTCTGCTGAGAACGTTCACTCTCATGATCTCAATTAATAACTCAGAAAGTAAGAAAAGGAAGAAGCAGCACAAAACTGAAGGCTTTTTACACAGAGGAGAAAAGCTGCTAAGGGGAATTTGAGTCAGCGTCAGGCGCACTTATGTGTAAGAACAAGAGGCTGCTGCTCACGAGGAGAGAGACAGCAAAAAAGTCTGCAATTTTATACAACTTTGCAGCCTCAAAATGTTCAAAATGCAATTGATCCATTTATCAATTTTCCTTTATTTTTATTGTGTGTGTGTGTGTGTGTGTGTGTTTTCAAATGGTAATATTTGAATTAATGGTCTTTATAGTTATTCTGTCTTTCAAGACTATTTTAAAATACTTTTAAACTATTAACGAAAAATTAACAAATATTCATACAGGCATATACATGTATGACATGCATATCTACTTTTACATTTTAGTTGAAGAAGAGCAGATAATCACTAAAATAATAATGGGAATAAAAGGTAACAAAACTCAGTGCATTGTGGTGCTATGCCTATGTATTTCACATAAAATAAAATATAGAATAGTTTATGCACAATATTTCCAGAAATAGCAAAGAAAGAAATAAAATGGCTGTACCACCGTGAGAACTAAGTCTCAAGAAAAAAGTGTTAGTAATAGGAGATAAACCAAGTAAAAGCAGATGAGTCCCCAGTGTCTCCACTGGTCCTGTGTTGTTCCTTTGGTATTAGGAAAGTGTGATTGACACTTTGACAGGCTGTCATCACTCACACTGCAGCCCTGTGTTAATATAATTAAATTATAAATGAGACCATGAATATTATATTTTTGTGGGGGCTATGGGGGGTTCAATGTTGCTTTAGACATTAACAATTCTACAGTTTGAGCGAACAGTATTTAGATTCCTGCTCCAGAACACAATGCAGAGGAATTCTATGGTCTACGTACATCCACGCAGCCCTGCCCTAGCTGAGGTCATAGGTCACACCAGAGCCAAATGGATTAGAGCCTTACCTCATTATAAAGGACAAGGACAGAAAGCAGATGAAATAAAATCTTCTTATTTTATTTTGTGGAAAGGCCCTGAGGGAGTCAGGCCATGAACTGACAGGCCCTATGTAATTCTTGACAGAGGAAAACTTTGTATACAGACAGTCTGAGCAACATGTTATTAAAAAGATGAGCATGGCCGTGGAAAATAAATAAATAAAGAAAAAATACTGATTAAATTTTAAGCAGCCGGCGGGCCGATAGTTTGCCTGAGGCATATTTGTCAGTTTCAAAGGGTGTTTTTATTAATTTTGTATTTTGCATTTTGTTAGTGGAAAGAGCTTACTCCACCGGGAGCGCCACAAGCTATAGCCAGCAGAGCCTATAGCGGTGAGGGGAGAGGCGCAGAGCATCCCAAGCAGTTCCCGAGCAGGGAGAGAGAGACATAGAATGAGAAAGAAAGAGAGGGGAAGAGAGAGAGAGAGAGAGAGAGGGAGAGAGATGGGGCCAGCATCTCCTGAGTCTGCCCGGACCCCCCACCCCGAGCACGTCTACAGAGTAGGCCTATCCTACCCGGAACAGTAAAACCACCCACAACAAAGCTTGCTCATATGCGCTATTAATGCATAGAATGTGTACATACCAGTGCCAGAGTGTACAACGCAATAGTTTCCATGTACCAAATAATTTCTTCTTTGGAAGGAAAAACAGACAAGGTTATTTTGTGCCACCTGGTATTCTCATCAGCCGAGTATTATAATTTAGAAAGACCACGGACACATGAATAATCAACCTGCAGGTTAGCAGGATCAAAGGCTTTGTCCAAATCTTAACAAGGGCCAAGCCACACGATACAGCTACTTTTCTTGGCACAGTGAAAAACTAAAACTAAAAAACTGAAACTATTTTGGAGATTTATTGCACTTTTGTATGGAACTAGAATAGAGAGTTGATAATATAACTTAAAACAAGAAAAAAACGTACAATCATTTCACACAAGACACGCTTCCATAGACAACATATTCCAGATTCAAGGCTAGCTCGAATACACACGGGTTTGAGATCTCTTTGGACTGAGAAAAATACATTTGAACAATACCGACTTCAGATATTGATAGTTTACCTGCTGTAATAATGACTAACCCCAATATGGCATCATAAGTTCGAGCACATCACAAAACAACTCGAGAAGAAACAAACAACAAACTAAAAAAACCTGCAGTGCCTCACAAAGTGCACGCAGTCAGAATCAAACAGCATTGAACACTGAGGAGCAAAGGCTGCCCTCAGGCTATAATTTGCCGAAGTTTTACCTGCCGCTGGTCCAGTCTCTGTGTGAGCCAAGACAAAGCTTAGTGAGTCTAGGCCGACCTGTTTACCTCCAAGTGCACACTTCTCAGCATTACTCGCTTGTTTTATAGAAAATTGTTAGTGTGTGTGGACCTTCAAACGCTGCCAGGTCTAATGATTTTTCAAAACAAGTAGCCATCTTGAACATCACCTTTCATCCAACAATACTCAGAAACCAGTCAGGCAAGAGCGTGAAGTGGGTGCTATACACTGTACTTTGTTGTGTAAAGGTTGACACAGTTAATTAGGCGACTGCAAGGTGACTGCTGCTATGTAGTATATACAAGAGGTGCTGCTAATCATGCCCTGCACCCTTGCACCCTACATTCACAAGCTTTTGAAGTCAGATGCTGTCATATGCGCCCTACCATCTCTGCATCTTACCTTTCTATCGAGGAAAGAATGCTTTGTTTGTTATGGCTGATTTGAAATGAATCTGAAATAAAACAAGAAATTATATTTAAGTGATGCGCTCAAAGGCACGAATCAAGAGCGAGGCGTCTTTGATTTGACTTTCCCTTTCTTCTGTGAATTAATGCAGGTCCCGTATAGTAGTAGTGAGCAGGCAGGGTTAACCGAGAATGCTTATGAGAATGGAGGAGACAGTGACACTTGTAAGATAAAAAGAATATATATACATATGATTACTGAGGTAATAGTCGATGGCTGGATAATACCTCAGGGCTTAATCAGAAGTGAATAGATATCATATTCATTTATTACAAGCATGTTGTTGCTGCTCATTGGTGGTGACAGGTGAAGTTTTGAAACTGAATTAAATATAAATATAATGCTTGTTCCCACATGCATCTTCAACATTGTAAATAATAAGAATAACTGACAGTTGTTTTTTTTTACATCATTAGCTCATATTTGACTTTACATATAGGCCGCATATTCCATTAACTCCATGTAATAGGAATTCTAATGATATGGAATAGAAATTATGGATGGCATAATGTTACAATTCTGTTTATTTACACAACAATTCAGCATGTATAACAAACTAGTCACGCAGTGATGTCAAGCAATTAAACAATTACAAGCATTACAGAGCACATAACAATAACTATTACATGGTGTGCATAAACAGGTTAGCCCATAAAATAACATTATATTCTGAGCCCTTGAAGCTGAGGCTTAACTTGTCCTGTAATTGTAAAAAAGTAAAAAAAAAAAAGTAAAAAATAATTCCACAGCTCTTAAAACCACCAATTATATGACAACTGCATGAGGTTTTCTAACATAACAATGTTAAAAAAGGATTGTGTTGTAGTTTATTTTATTATTTATTAACTTTTTTTCAGTTTTGGATGAATATTGCAGGATTTTCATTTTTCTCGATAGTCTATATTTTTTCCGAATTGATTCTGTTGCAAAGTCCACCCTGACCTTCCATTTAGTGTTGCTTCTGCACGTGTGTTCCCTGGTGAAAATAAGGCCGCTTTAAAACAGTGGTAAACAACCTTGGTTCTCCGTCATGTCTCCCAGAGCATTCGAACAGTCTGTCCGGGTCCCTGGCTGCCTCTTGTTGTCTGACATAAAACAAGCCCTCAATGAGGACCAAGGTTCAACTCAACATACAGCAGAAGACCATTAAGAGGGTCCCAATGTTACCTCAATTCAATACCACAGCTAACTCCGCAATACATGTAGCAATATTCCTCCATTAGGAGAATAGCCAGGGATGGGAAAAATTGAACTGTGTTGCTTTCTTAATGCAGGGGTAAATGCCATTTTCTCTAACAAAGATGCCATTTTCACTAAAACTAAGGCCTGATCTCACCTGATCTCAAAAGCTGAGCAGGGTTAGGCCTGGTTGGGACGGATAGGAGACCACTGGGAATACCAGGTGCCACAGTCGGGCAGCGGTGCCTCTAATGCAAACTGCCTTTGAGTCCTCTTTATGCAAGACACTTCAGCCACTTTGCCTGGTATAAATGTGGTGTGTCTGTGTGCATGTGTGTGTGCGTGTGGTGGTTGGAGGAGTCACTGGCACAGATTGGCAGCCTCGCTTTTGTCAGTCTACCTCAGTAGCTTCACCACAGCAATACCAAAAAATGTGAATAATGAATGAAGTTGTACAGTTTTTTAACTGGTTTATCATACTTTTTTTTAATTTCTGCCTTTTGTGAGCAGAAAAGGTCAGCAAAGTGTATATAGATAAATTATTTATCAACAAAGCAACCAAACAACACCAACATAACTTCACTGGCAAAGGCAACTGCACTACAACTCAGTCTATTATAACTCATGTTTCTGAAGCTTTTTGAACCAGAACAGTATTTTCCCTGTTTCTTTGGAGCCAAGATTTTTCTTTCAAATGCTACTTTTATTTCCCTTGCAGCTGCACTTGGTGGATGTCCTTCCTTAATTCCATTACCTTTGTACTGCGTCTCAATCTTTGGTGGTTGGAGTATCAGTGCTGTGTCTCGGCTGTCTTTTAGTAGTTCTGCCTCACTGCCTCTGGATAGAACATGACAGTTACATTAACGTCCTCATGTAAATTGCTGTCAACACATAGGAAACAAGCAAAAGGAAAAATAGAAAACATGGAACATTCATTGCAGCCATGACAGGGGGAATTACAACTACATTTATTGTATGCGGCCCTCAAATGATCCAGTCTTTTCAAGAGTATGCAGCAATTTTACTGGGAGTCTGGGTGAGAGACGGACAGAAACCAAAGGAGGAGTGACAGAAAGAGTGTTCTAACAAAGCCAAGGAAATAACAGGTCATGGGACATCATACAAAAATGGCATGGAAATGGTTAAATGTCTCTTTTGAATGACAGAAGAAAGATTAAGGGTGTATTTTGAATTTCAGAAATGATGCACCTCGATTGTACCATACTTAAAGTGCAAGAGATGTCAGCTGAAGAATCCTGTGTCATATAAGGTGAATACAGAATACATTTAAATACTCCTGTATGGCTATTAGGCTAACAGAAAAGTATAACCAATTACCCCTGAGTCATGGATCAGATCACAATTCAATCACCATATCGCCCAGCCCTACTTACAATGTCAACAAAATGCATTTAAAGAATTTTATAACTGTATAATCTACAGAATATCCACCCAATGATGAAAACATAAGAAATTCCACATAATAGTACCAGGAGTTGTTTTGACCTTTGTTGCGTTATGTTGTGATCCCAGTCCTATGAAACAGAAGGTGTGTGATCAGAAGACACTGGTGCACACTGCAGGCTTTTCTCCAGAGAGGGGGCCATTCTGAACATGAAAGTTGGACCAGATCACCAGGCAGCAGCTCTATGATGTACTACAAGACTTTACCTGGAAGCAAGTCCCAGGCAGCCACTGTCACTGTATTCTGTAGACTTTGATGTTTTTTAAGATGGGGGATTGTAAATTGTATTTCAGCTCTATGACATATTTAATAGTTAAGAACTATTCTAAGACAGAAAAACAGGAAGATATGTGGAAATTATTATATCACACAAAAATAAAAATAAATTGCTTGTGAAATAAGGATTGGGAAATTCTAATGCCTGCAGCCAAACACCAACGCTATGGCAGTATTCACAAAAATACAAGATACATGTGTATTATGCAACAGGCCTAGCTTTGCTCAAAGGATCCTGACAATATCCCTTTTAGGTGGAGTGATCCATCATTATAATGAATGGCAGTAACTTATCCCAGGGCATAAATCTGGCAGGCCCCAATAGCACTGTGACATAGCATTTAATTACAACGCATGTCTAATTGAAAGATCCCTGGAAAATAGTGGGACGTCTGTGTGCGAATATCGCAGGGGTTAAAAAACTTAATTAATTATGAGGCACCTCCCTCTTTATTCGGAGTCAGTGGCGTCCCTGCCTCAGTGAGCTGATGACATTTGCAGCCTCCCTTTCATCCCTCACTGAAATGAATGGCGTGGCAGGAGCGTTATCAAATGAGCTGTAGAGGCAGCCAGTGAATATGTCATTGAGTGTGACTGCTCCCTGAGTGAATTGTGATTTATCTGTGCGGTCCTCTCGTCATGTTAACTGACTCGCCCCAGGCCCCGCCCCCGCGCCCTCTTGCTGACAGGCTTAGTAGATCATTTGGGGGAATCTTTAGGTGAGATGCTGCCTAATGTAATCCAGGGCACTCCTCAATAACACTACCCTTGCATTTGACCCCGGCTCTGTGAAATTGTTCCCATTTCCATTCTTTAAGCTGCAGCCAACTAATCAATACTGCACAGCAGTCCTGTTATGAGATGTGGGAGGCTCTTTGTGTCTGGGACAGCAAAATCCCTACCCAGACTATATAACATGTCCTGACAAGACTACTATTATATGCAACACAAGATCCATACAATTTCATGCAATTCAAGCATTTTTTAGTAGTTACATTTCCAACTGTTAGATGTACAATGAGCAAAATAATTTCACTATTTCACTCTACCAGAAAGCCATTTGGCATAATTATGGTGTTTGTTAAATACACCAAAGATTACAATAACAATTAAACTGTGTGATTCTCATTTTCAGAGGGATATTCCCCAGTGATAGAGATTGGCACAAAGCGGCCCCTGATTTGAAAAACAAATACACAATATGAAAGACTACCTCTGGAAGGGGTGTTCAAGTAGTTCTAAAAGTATTAAATGCAACATGTTACTACTGAATTTTTTTTTATACCAAATTGGTTGAATATAGGCAAGTGTGACCTACTTATATAGACAAACTTATTCTCATCGTCTAGTTTCTGAATTCCCAACAGATAATCTTGAGAGAAACTTCATCACAGCCGATGATGCTGGCATGATTTGTCTCTTATGTTGTTTATGCCTGAATGAAGTTGAATAAGTAGGCCTCATGCCCTGTTTGGCAGAGACACTGCTTCTGTGTACATCAATCACACAACAGTTGGAACGATACTGGGACAACTGAATCCACCACGGAAAACTGACTTTTACCAAGAAGGTGGTGCACTTTCTCTCCAAATCTTTCCTATTTACCACTCATTTAGATCATCCGCCCTCTCACCCTCCCAGCCCGGCCCCACCTGAGTGTGATTAGGAAGAGCTGAAGTAGAGCGTTGAAAGGCTGCCAGCAGACACTCAGCCCCAAATCAAAAAGAGAATCAAAAGAGTGCAGTCTTTCTCTGCATAAACATGAGTGCTATGGAGGTGGTAGTGAGCAGCACCACGTGAACCACTTCTGATATCTGCCTGTGCTTTCGACATGCTGTGTTGTCATATATCCTTCCTCTAAAACCAAAATGTACAGATGGAGTACAGGCAACACTGCAGGAAGTTCTGTGAGAGAAAAAAAAAGTTTTCATTCAGGGTAATAACTCAAATAATAAATAAATAAATCTAGAAAGAGAAAAAACATGTATTTTAATGTACAAAAATGTACAGAATCACATTTAAAAATTAAATACAGAGGCCATTGGAGAAAATCTCTACCAAGGACATCTCGCAATGGAAATAGTGAAGTGCCCTAAACCTGAACTCCACGCAGGGAGCTAATTGCTTTTGAGACACAAAACCTTTCAGTGAAGAAATTACTTTAACCAATTCCTTTACAGAGATGTACACAGTTTGGTCAATATGGTTTTAATTCAGTTATAACACAGATCTAAATGTTGACATTTTGGACAGTTTTGGGTAGTACTGTGTAACTTTTCTATTTTTATGGCAATCACTGTACAAATTTAAGTGGTCGTGTTTATGGCTGCATGACTTGAAATGAAGTTCAGACAATGCTAACGTAAAATGGGTGTCAACCCGTGCATGATACAAGCATGAAGGTACAAAGTTTTACATTAGCTCACACTATGTTGCCTGCCATCCAGAGAGACAGCTCATTTACATTTTTGATAAAATTATCCTGCATTTTTTATTTGTCTTTGAAATTAAAGACTTCTTTAATCATTGTGGATGGAGGGAGACTCAGCCGGCGTACTCATGTGTTTCTGATTGCATTAGAAGTGATGTGGCGTGGCGTGATGGATATTTAATAGTTGGTGCTGTCCCTCTGTATCATGTCAGGGGGCTCTGCAGCTCTTCAGCCCATATAGAATTGCTTTAATTATTAGTCCTATCATGTGGAGAGGGGGAGGCCAAGGTGCTTGTCAGAGTCTGTGGATGACTTTATAGACATGGGTGCATGGAGATGAGGGCTCAAACTCAATCCGCATCCTGTTGGCTTGATGCTTTCTTCTTCACAGGCCTGATGGTGGTAGGGCCTAATTGCTGTGTGTATCTTGTGAGGCCTGCACCAGAGCCCAGGGCAGCCCTGTTAGAGCCCCAGGCTAGTGTGCTGATCCCACCTCTCCTTTCACTGCCTTAAACTGTCATCTTCTACGCTACATGCTCTTAAGATTGCAACAGAAAGCTGATTTTGCCTGATTAAAAAGATCAAATGTTGGTAATGCCAGTGTAAGCTTCTCCAAAAGAGTGAGCGGCACAATTGCGTCACTAGAACTGGAAAGTCTATTCTTGACAATCCAAGTGCCATACTGAATGAATATGAAATGGCCATAGAAATTTCCGAAGAATACTTTTTTGGTGGGATAAAGAGGACAGATGAGAGCAGAGGCCAGAGAGTGATTATGCGAGGGGAGAACAGCCACTCTGAGGCTGGCACCTCCAGCACATGGGCCATCTGGATGACAATGCTAATCACTGCCATGGAGGCCTGACTGGTGTGGATGAATGGCCATCTCCAGCTCATCAAGCACACAATGTTTTTGTCTGGGCTTGCCAGGTCCGTGAGTCCTCCAGCGGCCCCGCCTCTTTCCTGTACACACTCCATCACTCTGTGGCAACATGTGTATGGCTTCCTGTCAATTCAGGAAGTCTTGGTTCAAGTCCCAGCCACATTAATGGACCAGGCAGAGGATACTTAGTAATTTCCTATTTCCCTATTGAAGCGATTGTTGTTGGCGATTTCCATTCATCCCAAAAATTCAGATCATTATAGTCTCTTTATATTTCTGAAAAGTACTTGGTCAGCGATGCAAAAGCTGTGAGGTGTTTGTATGAATTTATGTTTTGTAATGGAGTCTTAACCTTTGTCACAATAACTACATAGCCGTGGAGCAGCCCCGGGCCAAATCCCATATTCAAACCCAGTGCAATTGTCTGGAGGAAAAGATCAATGTAGTGACACATGTATTTTCATGACTGATCAATCAGAGGCCCAAATCCAATAAACATGCTTTCAGTAAAAGCAAACGTCTTGCTTTATTTCTTTATTTATGGATAATGAGGAGAATAAATTGACAACAGCACAATGACTTTCACAGTAACATTGCGGCTTTGGTGGAAAATGGAAGCCTACTGTGTAGACTGTTCATTCTGATAGCTTCCAGCTGTAGCACTGTGCATTGTTACAGTTCTGGTTTAGGGCAGGGTTTTTATGGGTGTCCCCATAAGTGAGAATGGAGAGGACCAGCTGCCTGGCACTGGGCTCCTTCCCACCCACTAGGCTACAGAGAGGGTGTGTTGGTACTGTAAGGCAATGCAAAAAGTCACTTATGGCATTACCCTTAGATGTTAAGAGAAAGAACAAAATAAAGAAGCAGCTAAAGAGGTTGAGGGAACCATCTATAAATAAAAAAAATTGTAATAAATTACTTCTTTTTTTTTTGGGTGGGTGGTTACCAGTACTTGCTTAAAATTATTGGTGATTGTTAAAGCAATTTTATTTCTGTTTATTGATGGTTCACACTATCATTATTTAGTCCGAAAGTTAACTATATAATGATTGCACATTAACTAGCATGACAAAAACAAAGAAAGACTTAATGCATAATGAATAAATAATAATTAATGATTTTTTAATTAATAATATTATAAAAATATTATTAAGAATGATTCAGGCTTAGTAACTACTCAATTAAGGGTTTAGAAGTTAGGAATAGGTATTACTTAAGAAGTGACTAAGCTTGAATCATTCTTAATAAACTATTTGCTCATGATGAACTAAGTCATGTCCATTCCAAAATCATGCTCATCATCACACTAAATGCAAGTGAATAAGCAAAGTCATCTTAAACTCAATTTGACCATTGCAATTATTCAAAACAAACCAGAATATTGTTTTGTTACTTTCCATGATGCATTTCTTCACTGCTCATCTCCAAAGTTTGTGAACAGCCTCCTCCATCTTGCAGCTGGGTGCGTACTGCCACAGTTCCACTTCCATGTGGCTCTTGTCGGAAGCCACTTTATTCTAATGTGTTGGGCCTTTTCAAAATCCAGACCCGAGCAAGAAATAAAAGCTGAGGACAACTGCATTACTGTCCGCCTTGTCAGCTTTGTTAAATATAAGCCACCATCGGCCTGCCAGGGCCTTAAAAGCTGAGTTGGCAGTGCTTGCAACTGACAAAAGCAGATAGCTGCAGCTGTGAATTTGGGGGATAGGAGAAAGGACACTTAAAAGCATTTTCATACGTTTTTACAAGGAGCTCTTTCTGTTGGTCCATGAATAAATAAGGAGCAGCATGCAGGAGAGCCCAGATACAATTATCCACTCTCCACAACGTCCCATGTCACTACAATGAGAGTTAGAGTCAACGCGCTGTCAGGTGCAGTGGCATTCAAGTCCTCCTCACAGCACTCGGGATGGTCTCACAGGGCACAAAAAAGAAGTAGAAGCTGGGACACAGTACCCATAAGGCTTTGGGGCGTGAAAACATGTCTAAGCTAAAAAGTCAATCTAGAGTAGGAACATGTTCATAAAATCATAGTGACCATGACTATATATAGTAAAAACTGTAGTGATGTAGTATTTGAAAACAATAATAGATTTTATTAACCTTTGAACCTAATGAAAGAATAAGATAAAGTGAATGATGGGCCAAGGACTAAATTATTACATTTTGAAACACTGGTCAAAGATGTTTAGTTTAGTAATTATATACAAAATAAAAAGTGCAGTTTTTACTCGGACATGTAAGTTTTATCTTTACCTTTGAGAGCTCAGGTCAGAGAAGGTTACAGCAGACACTGTTTAAATCAATGCACCTCTCTTTTTACAAAGTCTTTCTAAAAATCTGTCTGACTATTGAGCACATATCTAATTAGACTTTACATCCATTTAGAATAATGTTGCATATCCTGTCACTTCTTCTTCACATACTCCTAATTTAATCCTAATTACAATTATCTTTCAAGTATGGAGTCATTTTTAAGTAAATCTGACAAGTATACCGCTGTTGACTGCAGCAGTCCACGCTTCAGTAGAAACTCCTTCAGCTCTGTCTTTTGGATATTGAGATGTTTCACGCAATTATGAAGAGCTCATTGCTCACGTAAAGCAGCCATGAATTCAATTAAAGTTTGTCTATAGGTTGTGTTGCACCACATCAATGCTTTGACATGGCTTTTCTTATCTAATGAGTTGTTTGATTGATCGGAGGAGAACAGAGGCATATAGCACAGATAATATGAAAAAAAGACTAGAGCATGCTGAATGGGAGTGACTATGGGCTGCATAAATAAATGAGTAAAATGCCTTCAACTGTATAATAAGGATACAATGGTATTCCCTTTACCGTATCATTCTCTGTAGGATTCAAAGATTTATAGGCTCATGGTTATGGACACATTTAGAGACACAGTCAATACATGTTTTATTTCAATACAGAAAGAACTGAGCATGGGTATAGACCCTCGAAGCTTCTACAGGCACAGGGAGTGAGAAAAATATAAAACGAATTTTTAAAAATCCATATTTTTTCTTTATTATTGTTAAACGAAAGGATAATTGTACAAATCTATTTAATTTTACCAATTACTGCAAGCCACTCAATTAACATCAAAATATAAACATTCATATTAAGAAATTAAATTCATCTGTTTAAAATTATTACATATTTTTCTTTTTATTATAACTGAATATGTTGAGTTTAATATCTTTTTTACAAATGTTCTAAATGAGAGTGGTATTCACACATAGTTTTAGTAATATAGTGGCGCGTGGCTAGTTCATATTTTCATCTCTCTTTATTTACATGCTGGCATCCCATTGAAATTGCCTTTTGAGAATTGATTTCTGCAGAAGCACAAAAAGCCTGGACGAATGGTCCAGCCACAATATGCCTGAAAGATGAGGAACTCAGCCCTTTCCAGCCATTTACTACAAACCTTTTCTCCAAAGTGCTCCAAACGGAGCCATTACACCATTGAGGTGAAAATATTTGCTTTTATCACCATCTATTTGAACACTGGCCACTGGCAGCAGCCGAACGCTCACTGTGTGGCAATCACTGTGTGCTTTGCATGTCATCATTTCCAAATAATTTACCAGCTGCAATTAGCCCAGTCTGGTTGTCAGGAAGTATGCTGGTCTTTACCGGAGTTAATGTATTAAAGGGACTAAAATACAACGTGCATGTCCTGTACATATGTGTGTGCATCACTGATGATTGCACACACCAATTGAATATAAAAATGACCTCCGGCTGACATATTAGAAATAAACCTGTTTGACAGGCCCGTGTGTTAGAACAAATGTGAGACATGAAAAATTGTTTGACACACTTTCATAAAAGCAAGTGGCGGCAACCCATCCTTTAGCATGTGGTAATGGCCTCTCGTTGTTAGCTTCAATGGAAAAAGCTATTCATACTGTTATGTGATTGAAAAGAAAATTGAATCCTTTTGATGTTATAAATGTGTCTATTACCGCATTTGCACACAAAATTTCTATGGAAATTATAGAGAAAGGAGTGATTCTCTGGTGGAAATGTTTGGGAATGACATATTGAATTCTATTCACAGATGAATATCAATATAGAGCATACAGCACAGAACAACTCCAAAACTATATGATTTTTCACTGGGCTGAAAGGCTAAAATTACTATATGTGCGAAAAAGGTTAATGGATAGATGTTTCTTATGTTCTAATGACCAGTCTCTCCATTTACTGAAGTTATGGCAAACTTTCCCTCTGTACGTGATGAGGTCTGTGGTGTTTGAGTTCAAAGGTTCAGCACAGAGACAGCTGCTGCTGACAGACTGATGTAACATTTACATACAGTTTTTTTTTTTTTTTTTTAAGTAAAGTGGAGCTGGTGGAGGGGCCTTAAGTAAAAAAAAAAAAAAAAAAAGTATTTTATTTAAACAATTAATATAATTATTCATTTTCATTAATATACACAATATGCTTTACTATTAAACTTTCATCTCGATGTACTAATAAAAAAAGTTAAAGTTAATAAGTTGCACACACAGAATATACATATAATATACATTGTTGCACAAGACAAATCTAAGTTCCTGGGGCCCTGCTGTTGTTATAACTATGCTGACCAGAGGATCCTCCTTTACACACATGCACTGATACACACTATAAAAACTTTAAACACACACACCTCAGGGCCCTTTCTGGAGGGCCCATGGATACATTGTTCACTTTACCTAGCTACACTGCCAGCTTTACTATGAGAGACTCAATTCTGAATTTGCATTTCAGATTAATGGCCCTCTAACATCCTTACAACTAAAATAACAATCATTTTATTTTCAATTTAAAGCACAATCTATAAGCTCCACTTTCCAAACTATCTGATGACTCTAAAAGGGGATCTGTATTGAGGTGCTGTGGCTCTGATTTAACCCGTGGTTGAACACAAGCTGCCTTCTGATCACTACACCACAACATTATTCAATTGCCTTAATGAGTGCATTTAAAGACTATTCAGCTATGCTCACATTTGATGTTTCAGGCCTGTTGTAAAACATTTTGAAGTCTCAGCAAATGGTTGTAATAGGCTCCTTTCAGAATGGTGATAATGATTATGGATGTATTCAAATGAAATTAAATCTCAAAGAGAGAGATGCAAGTCAGTGTGACAAACTCCAGCACATCAGTCATGTTTGTGGAGCTCCTAGAACACTGCAGGTCCAGACCAGGGCGTTTGATGTGCCACACAAAGGAATAATCATCCATTTCATTCAAAAGGTACAATTTCAAAAATAAGATCAAAACACTATGGTTTCACATTATCCAATATGAGGATGTAAGGAGTAGATTTTCACAGAATGTTTAAATAGAAAAAAATCAGATGGCTTAGTTATATCTGCACTCATTAACAGGTTTTATGCTCCAAAGGCCACAAACTGAAAAATATAATTAAATCTGGTTTGTTAAATATAATATTAGGAAATATTTATTGTAATGAGTCTTTCCATGTGACCTCTGCTTTCAGGGTCACCAACGTATATTATTGAAAGTTTGCATATTAATTCTACTAAGCTACAGCTGGAGTTCAACTTTGTGAAATTATGAAATTGTCTGTATACTCTTTACAGTTTTATGGCTTGATGCTGAATATGTCCCCGATTCAGGATGCAAGTCAGAAGGAATAAAAGATAATACATAAGAAAATATGAAGATTAAAGAGCACAATATTACAATACAGCTGTTTTGTAAATAAATTGTAGGACTAAAATGTCAAATCAAACCATACATAACAAATATACAAATTCTCCAACTTTCAGTCCATAAATAAGTTTTCTGTATTCAAAAAACTTTTCTGCCTTGCATATCCTGATTTATTGACACCGTACTGTACTTGCACTGATTTGGTGATTCCAAAAAAACACTCTAGGTTCCACAAACGCTCCAGCTGGAATGGAGAGATGTTGCATGTGAAGGATTTTGAGACACTTTGTGAACGTGACTGCTGTGACCGAGGACAGTGGGGTATTCATTAGCATGTGATTAGCGCTCCGGTGATGGAGAGGCCTGACGAGTGGCGTGCTGTGCTGCTGCAGTGTTGTGGCATGGTGTGGCGGCGTACATGGCTGTGGATTTGGGTTTAAAGCGTGCTTCAGTGGCTGCAGGTGTGAAAGTAGACCGGGCTGTGAACTCCTCATCCTCCTCGCACTTCCTGTTCCCATGATTCCCTGCTTCATTTGCTCCTGACACCCAGCACCCACCGCGGCTACTGTCACCACTCACAACTGGATCTATAAATGTGTGGATAAAGAGACTATGTCGTGTGAAATATGTGTTAAAAGAATGTTTTGTCAGGAACAAGACAGTTTGTGGAATTTTAAATATTTTATATATTTTGTCATTTCTAAGTGGTGAAGTTTGAACTTTGATCAATGGCTAAAAGGAACAAAAATAGGTCTAGGTATCAATAAAATAGCTATTATGATTAGATTTGTAAAAAAAAAAAACTATCTTCATATTTTTAACTTAACACTTCTTTTACTTAACTTACGAATCATTATGTTACATGCTATTTTGCCATATGGTCTTCCAAAGAGCATTAGATTGCCATATTAAGTATATTATTTTGTATTTTTGTGGTTACTGTATCTTTTCCTTTAGTAAAACTTATTTGAAAAAAAAAAAACATACTTTTCTACTTTTGAGTTTTTAGTACCTCTTCCTTCTTTGAATATAGACATTTAAATATTGCCAGTTTTAACTTGCTGTTTATGTAGCGTGCACAGCTTCAATCAGTCACCTAATGGGAACAAGCTCATCATTTAGTAAATAAGACAACATTATGAATCTAAAGTTATGATACAAAACAAAATGAAAGCGTTTGGGGAATTAGACCTTCAGTGCGTCTGTGTAAAAAGTTACTGGTGCGTCCTTTTCATATTGCTTATTCTGAGTCTCTGGTGTGATCTGGTGTATAATTGGGAGTCGCTAACATATGTTGGTGTTTATTCCCAATGTGTTTACTGTGCACATTTCAGCTCGACTGCACAAAAGGAACTGGTAATCAAACCTTTAATCCAATTAATTTATCCAGGCAGCAGAATGAGCGGATCCATCAGCCTGGCTTTATAGAGCGTTATGTGTCGAGAGCACGCAAATGAAATTCAATTAAGGCACAATGTAATAATTATAAACTGCCTCCAGAGACCAGACAGGGAGAGTTTCACACAGCCATTTTGTTAAGGAAAGGAGATTAGGAATTGGAGGCAAAAAAGAATTGAGGATGTTTTTGTTCAAAGTGGCTACAGTATGTTCAAGTTGGGAATAGCTTTAAAAGTTGACATTGTTTTTAGGTATTTTAAATCATGTTCAAGCTTCAAGCAAGGTGAATGACTGTAAACTTGACTTATGCAATATACTGTAATATTGCAATATTCTAAGATTATTTAGAATTTAGATTTTTGATTTATTATTACTTTTGTGTGTGTGTGTGTGTGTGTGTGTGTGTGTGTGTGTGTGTGTGTGCGTGTGTGTGTGTGTGGTAGGGGGTTAACGTTACAATAACATAATAATATTGAATGATCTTATATTGATATTTTAACAATTGTTTAAATATTAATATAATTGTACATAATACTTGATATTAGTAAACACCTTATAATGTACTGTATAGTGTGGTTAGTGTGGTAATTTCTATTATATAAACTTGAGGAAACTACTGCATATTCCATGTAAAACCTCATTTTATACACGTAAAACATTTTTGTGGAAACTGTCAGCGCTGAACAATCCCGAGCATTTCAGAGTCACAGGTCAGCCTAATTACGTCTTCTTATGAGAAATAATCCTGACCCGGCAACACTTGTACAATCGCACATTGATTTTCTAAAGAGTGCGCGCTTAATAAATTTAGCTACAGTAGCAAGACCAGGTGGTCAATCATTGTCCCATTCTCAAAGCCCTTGATGAGCGCCCAGAAAGATCACACAAATAATACGCCATTGTTCTGTCTAATTGCAGTGTGTCACAGACAAGAGCTGATTTGCATTTTAAACAAGCGCTCCTTCTGATTGAGCAACAATTGTTATATATTATCATTAAACAGTAACAGCACGGAGGCCAGTTTCTTCCATCTTCACAGCAAGACACAACTCACAACTAACACAACCATCTCTCTCCCATCCGCTCCACCGAGATACGCTCTTAATATATGTTTGTTTGTTTTCATTTCTTTTACACTTATGCATACTTTAGTGATATTTTTCCTCCCTCCAATGATTAATTTCATCTCACAGCCCCTCTTTTCAAGGTCCCCCCTCCTCCACTGCATCCCAGTTCAAGCGGAGAGGGTCTGAGGAGAAAGGGAGAGGAACTAAAACTGAAAATGAAGGGAAAAAAAATCAAATGCGCTTTAACTGTTTTTGACTTGCTTTTGCGCTATTTTTCTAAGAGTGGATGTGAAGCAGGGCTGGGCCGCTTCCTGAATATCTTACAGCCTCCTCAGTGTCTTTATCTACAATCCCCACTTATTTACAGATCACTGGAGGAACATCTGCTCCAACACTTGCCCCGAATCTAAGAAGTGATGTTTTTGCAATATACCATTTAATTTTTAATGCTCAAAATTCAGTTCTCCTTCAAAAACACAAGAACTTTTCATAGATGGGGGGCTCCCTTTTGATGACAACCAAACAACATCCCAATACCCGGGCAAATAAGGCTCTAGATTCAAGCGATAAACAAAACTCCACCAAACAAACATGGCTGCAATGGTAAACAGTGGCGTGAAAAGTTGACAATATCTTCAAAGCTAGAACGCGCTCTTATCTTAGTCATAAACAAGTTTCAATGGGGACAATCAAATAAGTGCAAGAGGAAGGAGTATGAGAGATTGTAGCGAGTTGATGATAAGGTCACGGATTTGAACACCTGCATTTTACAAAGCCATCTACAGCCATCCTCTCTGCACAATCATTCTCCTCTCAGCATCCTGCATTGTTACCACTCAGTTCTCTTCCTGTAGCATCGCACCTGCTCCTGTCCCAGTGTACAGGGGAAGAACGTGCTGGATACATGCCAACTCCCCACGATCATTCCTGCCAAACACACACCATATTTGATTTGCAGTGCCACATAATAGGCCATCAGCTTCATTATTACGCTGTTATCATCCTGAAGCCTTTCTCTGCGGAAATGCCGGATCTCCTCGTAATGATGTTGTTCGCCTGTAGTTAGACAATATGAGACTTTTTCTGTGTTTTGTTGAAGCACAATGAAAACTTTGTAATTGTGTTATTTTGTTACAATTTGCATGGTTTTCAAGACAAAGCACTGATTTACTGATTTCAATGAGTAAATAGGGCTCATCCCAGAACACGGAGTGATGCTATTGGAACTGTAACAATCTACTGTGTTTTGTAGATTACAATTGTTATAGGAGTAAAATGGACTAAACAGCAGCCAGATTGTAACAACGAAGAAACAGAAGAATTAACTCAAAGAACACAAAATTTTCAAAGCTATGTTAGTATGGAGTGCATTGTTGGGCAAAAAACATCAACAAATGTTTTCTTATTTTTCATGGCAAATGCAACACCTAGCAATTTTTTTGTATTGTTTTTTTTTTTTTATTATTCCCTGCATTGTTATGATGATGATTTAATATGCCACACGTCAGAACTAAAATAGGGAAGAAGGCATTTGGTAATCCAGTCACATCTGTGTGAAATACATGGAAACTTTTGATCAATCCCAAATCTATGCAAGTCTATGAGGCAGCTTCTCTGTTTTCAGTAAGATAAAGATAAAAATTGTGCTATAATCAGTCTAGATCTGAGCATTCACTACTTTGGCACATTGAAGGATGTTGTATTTTTCTATTGAATTTATTGTAGGTATTGTAAAGACTATGTAAACAATGTGTGATGTCTGGTATTAAAAAAAATCTACTATTTTTAAATGATATTTTTTGGTTTTGTAATTCTTTTTTTTTTTTTTTTTAACAGTATTTAAAGTGTTGTAAATTGTTGTTCATAATACAGTATAAGACATATAATCAGCTCACATTCTTGGTTATTTTTGCTGCATATCTGCATGCGGTAAATAAGAGGATTTATTTTGCACGGTGCTGTTGATTCTCCGCAGTGCTCTCGGAGGCATTAGTCCAGAGACAGTGTAGCAGTCAAATCTAATGTTATTGTATGGAGTGAGACAGGGGTAACACCCTGGGCTCTGTGAATGCGGCCCACAGAGGAGCCATGTGAGGCTGTTTGTACTGGACGCAGGTCATGGAACACATTCAGAACAGTGCACAGTGTGGGGACTGTTAAAGCTGCTCCACTCCCGCTCCGCCTCGCACAGACCTGAGTACACAGAGGCTCAGCCATTCTGGGCATTTATCTGCACACAGGACTTTCACTTTGCACTATGTCACTGCCAACACACATATGTCTACACATTATCAAAGGATCAGGCTGTTATGTGCTTTGATGTAAGAATTCCTCTCCTATGGGTCCCAGGTGAGTATAGGAAGCCAAAAAGTAGGTCATTTAGGTCAATGTATTCTTTTTTTGTTTGTCCCGACTGACTGATATTTTAACAATTTATTCAAATAGGATAGTGAACTGTAAACTGATACATGCCAGCAATATAAACATTTGGAATATTTTATACTTGATCACCAGTAACTAGTAATTGATAACATAAAAGTGATACTGAAAATATTACAAAAACTACTGTATAATTTAAAGGTCCAGGTTAAGGTACACTACATATGATTTCAGTGGCAGATGGGTTAAATCCTCCTCTTGTTTAAAAACATGTATTTAACCGAAGAACAAATTGAACATGAAGTTTGTGTGGGGTATTATTGCATTTACTTTCATATTATTTGTGGAAATATAATAAAGGATGGATGGATGCTATCATGCAAGGCAAAATGTCTTGTCTTCAAACAACAAAATTGTTTGCTTTTTAAACCACCCTTTAGCCCCTATGTGTAGTGGTTTACCTTGTGGACCACTACTGGTATTTTAAATAGTGGTCAAACAGCCGTAAAGCACAGAAGCAATGCCAGAAGGTGCTTGGTACCTTGGTGCTGTCCTGAAATAGCAGAGGGAAGTGTCTACGGAGGGGAACGTCTGAGCATCTCTTGTTTCACTGTAAAAACACAAATGAATAAAGTGAAATACAGCCAAAATACCCTGATTACAGTCACAAATAATACATAAGCTCATAGTTACACAACGATTCACACCAGGGCATACAGACAACCATAGACTTTCACTGACTGTATCACCTGCAGTACTCATTCTACTGAAATTCTAAATGAAACTGTTACAGATTTTTATATCCAGACAGTAATAAAAATGTGAAATAGGCTGTCTGTTCACACATTTAGTGTATAAAAACAAGACAGATACAATGATTTGCAGCAGAGCATAGACGGAGCACTTTCCTCCAGCTGTAACAATCCCCTGAGGGAGCACAACTGTTAAACTGGTGTGGAAGTGGAAACAGGTGCTCCTGTGCAGCACTGACGGACCATTTACATTCTCTGAGCAAAAGTGTGGTGAGCTCTGACAGTGTTTACACTGAGCAGCCCACGGGCCACGCTCCTCTAAACAGCAGCTTCACTCTGTCCATGAATATACATCAGTCATGTGGCCACTCTGTGTGAGTGATGTCATTGTCAGAGGCCTGCAGTTGCTTTGACAGCTCCTAATCACACCTCTTGTGTTGCAGGAACAAGCATTGAGCCTGGCACCAGCCCTGCTTCTTTTATCTGTCAATCATTGCCACATGTGATACTTGTGCGGGGTGTGGCTGTCTATCAGGACAGAGCAGGTCAGCATGCTCACATGTGCCCTATCAATTTCCCTTAGATTGATACCATCTCAACCTGACTGGCCCCTCAGTCTTTATTTCCCTCACTTTGGATGCTCGAGCGGCCTCATACAAACAAGAAATAAGCTGGTCTGGTATTGACAATGCTGCAGCCCGATTCAAACAAAAAAAATTACTTTCTAGTTTGGTCTTTCAGAAAATGGAATCGATATATTGTGCAGCAGCAGAGGTTGCTCTCACAAAGAGGAGAATATGTAAACTTTTGTTTTACACTCTCTGTCTTTGGAAAAACTTCAAATAGAGGATACATCAAACAGTGAAGCAGAACACTTTGATCTGACTTTGAATGCAATGAAGTTACGTAGCATTAAAATTTAAGAACTGGACTTGAAAATAGAATACTGTAGAAACCTCTATAGCAAAGAGACTTGTATGCTGAGGAGAATATTGTACAGTACTTTGGGGAAAGTCCAGCTTCAGTAAAACTAGGATTGTAGACAGGCCCTGCAGACCTGGGAGCTGGACTTTGAAGTACAGGGCTTTGTAGGTATACACAAAGTAAATTATACTTTTTTGCTAATACTACAGAAAATATATAATTAAGAAGTTATCCTGAAAGACACAGAAAAAGTTTTATGTGTATATCCAGTTGTTAATTAATTAACTATGGGTTTTGCACAGCACCGTTCAAGATGCCCAAAGAGCTTTACAGTGCATTACACTTTGTGGTGGAATGCTACTACTGCAGCCACAGTTGCCCTAGGGCAGACTGATGGAAGCAAGACTGTCAATCTGCGCCATCGGCCCCTCCGACCACCACCAACAGTTTTTGTCTCTGGAGCCCCACTGTGGCACCTGATATTCACAGCAATCTCCTATAGAAGTATTAACTGGGCCCAGCTCTGCTTTTTTTTCGAGATCTGACAAGATTGGGCTTTGGTATGGCCACATGGTTGTAAAGTAATGTGAGTTGTGCTGTATTATGAAAACAATGGACTTACAATTAATATACGGCAGTCGAAATGGTTGGGGATGCTGACAATAGTTATCGAAAAATGAAAAGCTAATTTGAAAACAAATCTTAATTGAGCCCTTATTAAATGTATGCCTTAAATAAAAGAACAATTTGAAGAATGTGACGCCAAGTACGTATGCAGATCGACTGTATTGGTCCACAAAGGTTTCCTACGTCAGCTTTTGGCAGCACGCATCAATATGTGCTGACAAATGACTGTGGGAGCAGGACAGTATAATTTACCACTGATTAAACAGCAGGGCTCTTAACTGGGAGCCAAGGTTCATATGGTTAACACAACTCATCTTTATGCAAGCATATATTATTACCTTACAAGAGTGGCATGCCCCAATACTCCAGTAAATATGGCTGCTTTTCCTGTCATGGGGATATAGGGCCAATGAACATAACAATATGCAGTAATGCAGAGGGAAAATAAAGAAGCAATGGATCGCAGGCAGTTTGTTTAACTGGAGTGTAAATCAAGTGTCAGAGGAGAAAAAACAAAACATGCAGAAAATAATTACGGGAACAAATATAGGAGTAATCTGATTGATATACTGACACTGCATTTCTAACAACCACCAAGATCAATCTGATATTTCATTCACTATAAAATATAAAATTATAACATATTTTTCAATCACATCTTTTAATGGAGGAGCATAATATTTAACTAATTGTGAGATCATATATCTGGCACAAATGCACACAGTTAAGTATTTAGAGATTCAATTTATGCTAAAGGTGCACTGTGTAAATTCCCGGGGGGAGAATCCACCACCTGCTTTTCTCTATGATGTTACTGCTTTGTTAAGAATATTCCTCAGTACACCATTAAAACACATGCATCTTGCGTTCATTCAATTATAGTTGTTTTTATTGCTCAAAAATGCCTTGAAATACATGCTTCTTACTGTGAGTGAGGTCACCTTTCCAAAGATTTGGTCTGTAACTTAGCTTGGTGGGGTCACATGCTTGTTTTTATGGAACTGGTCTAGTCTAATACCACATTGTGACACATTCCAGGTAAAGCAATAACATCTCCATGGAGACAAGCAGTGAGCAGACCTTCCACCAGAAAAGTTACACCATCCACCTTTAATGTTAATGTTTTTATTGTTCTGGCAGGGAATTGCATTTGACCAATCCCTCACTAATTCAGTCATAAATTCATATCATGTTCAGACATAAGTTAAACCAAAGTCTTTAAATTTGTTAATCTATTTTTACATTAGATACCTAGCATTAGAGATCAAGAGCTACATATGCACTTCAGATTTTCATATTTTATTATTTGCCAATAGCCACACTCCAAATATTGTCATTTACCACTTTTTTGAAACATGCTAACTCTATAAATCAGCAAATTAACGTACTTTTCCTCAGAGCAGTTAAAAGCCAGGACAGACATGGCGAGTGTATGAAGTTTACAGTTACAGCTGTTAACACGTTAGAAAATGATTAAGTTTAGAGGTGGGTCTATATTTGGGGTGGGGATCTTTTCCATTAGGGGATGATTAAATAATGATAAGCTTGTGAATATTTACTGTGATATTACTGTGAATGTAGCGTGTGACCCACTTTAGAGTTTCCCATCTGAAAAAGGATGAACCCTTTGATAATTCTTTGACTGTGGAAGCTTTCTGACAGTCGGTTTTGACTAATAAAATATGCCTCTCCATTTTTTTACGTTGTGTTTGTTTGTGTGCGGGCAGGACTGGGCGAGGAGAGGAGCTGTGCACTGAAGTGACTGAGTGACGTGTCATATAATCTGTTGGACACGTCTAAAGGACGTTATTCCAGAAGAGGATATGGCCATCGTCTCATGAAACATTTATCTTAGAAGAGTGGCCCGGAGATGGAGTGACAGAATGGAATGAGGTAGAGGGGGGATAACAACAAGTAAAGTGTGTCTGTACATACATGTTGTCCCATTTGTCACAGAACCATATAGCAATGTACTATAAAATCATACACATTTGAACTTCACTGCCTTCATTTACATAGGAGGTGAAGGAGGCACTAAACTGGAGGTCTATCCCCTTATGGTGGTGGTCCACAAGCAGGGGGCTCAGAATGGCTTTGACTGTGATAATTCCTAACAAAAGCCCTGAGGCACACACAAAGCCTATAATCACAGTAGTGTTTGAGCGAGCGCGCTGGTGGACATAAGCTCCTCTACTGCCACTTCATTATGAGTGTATGGACAAGTCTGTAGGAGCGGCCAAATCAATGGTATGGTTAGTCCAGTATTTTGTCTTGATAGTAATGAGAAGAGAAGACAACAAATCTCAGTCAAGACTACACCTTCCAATGGTAAATCGAGATTTCAAAACCTTCATAAAACTAATTAACACATTGAGCAAATGCTGCACTATGGACAAGGTTAGACTAAACTAGACTACAGTAGTTGTGCCATTGATTTTTGGTTCTAACAGTGTGCTGAATGTCTCTCCTCACTCTTCACTTCCTTTCACACTGCTGTCCAGTCTAATTAAGTTTACATGTACATTCAGTTTTTTCTCTTAAATGTCGACAAAATGTTTTAAATGATTGGAGTTAAGGCTTAGTGACATTTTTCAAACAAAGTACAAATTGTGCTGGAAGAACAATTGCTCTCTCATAAAATTATGCTTTTTATGTTTGTAATCCATCATTTTTGTCACCACAGTGAGTCAGGACACGAGAATCAGTCTAAAAGTCCACATACAGACACACACTTGTTAATTGATTTTCGGTGCAGAACTGTTCATCTCCAAAAAGTTGTGTGTCACTAATCATTCTTACATGTGCATAGCTCAAACCAGGATTTATGGCACGAGCCGAGAAAGTTCAAGATGAATGTGGAACAGGTTTCTATAAGACAAATACACCTTTTAATGTGCTTAACACTGAATTGGACTTTATTTTTAAAGCCGAATCTTATCAGAGAACAACAACACCATCAGAGACACATCATTTATAATACAGCATGCTATTGTTGCTATTGGTTTAGCGCAGACTGATATATGACTGTGGGCAAAGGATCATGGGAAAGCTTGTTGGTGTAGCCTGGGATGCTTCTTCCCAGCCTCTCAGGGTTGTGCTTGGCTGGCCCGCCCGGAGCTTGAGCCCGGGACGCCAGACTCCCCATCAAGCTGAGTCTAGGGAGTCTACTGCACCGGTCTGTCTCGGAAGAAAAACCCATCCAAGGTCATGCAGGCCTCTTGTCATTATCCTCCAAGAAGACAGGGCCGCGCCATTTTCTGACAGACGCACATTAGAGCCTGGCAGAGACCAATTACCCACAGGCAAAGGCCAAACTGTAAACGCACATGAATGAAGCGGTACAGGTCAGAGTGGCCATATGAAGCAAAGGCCAGTGTTGTCAACATTGGAAACAAGTTAGAGTTGTAAATAGCTGCATGGGCAGAGGTTAGATTAGGTTCACTGATGGCTGCTGAGTGCAACAAATGTGCTCCATTAGGCCTTATTGCAGCTATAAAGAAGCATTATTGTCATTATTTGAATTGTATAAAGCAATGGAGTTTTTATCAAACCCTGCTTTAGATACACCATGTCTAGTAATCTCCTTGAACAATGTCAAAAGCCAAGTACATCTTTATATAAATGTCTTATCCAATAAAAATAAAAACCGCAAATTTAAACCTTACATGAGTTGCTGTGAGGCAGCACAAACTTAACATCAATATCTATTTTGTAAACTAAGCTAGCTGTACACATGCAACATTTGGAATTTAAAGTTACAAAAATATCCATTTGTCATGGTTTTCAAATAAAAATGTGTTTTGCCCAACCTTTTGCAGCCTTTTTTTTTTATGACAGAAGTACAGGCATCTTTTTAAAAAATTAAGATAAGAACTAAGAAAAAAAGTTACTGTATTTGTGTTAGAGGGGTTAGTATATGGAACAACCTGAGTGGTGACTTTAAAAAGTCTAACATTGTAGAAGCCTTTAAAAAAGGGTATAACGCGTTATGTTTTGAAAGCTACAGAGTTCTGGAATTAATGAATTATGCATTAAGTTTTGTTTGTTTTAAATTATATTTAGTCTTATATATACAGTAAGTCGCAAGTGAAACTGTAAATGCAAACTTGCTTTTCATAAGTTGCTTTTCTTTCTTGGAATACTGTCATTGTTTAATAGGGTTAGGCATTAGAAGTACTTTTTACTTCAGCCAAAAGCCTTTCGGTCATGATCCATAGGATTGTAGTCTATGTACAACAACTACTACAACTACTACTATTATAATATAATAAATACTGTATTTATATGTTGTTAAGAAACTTGAGTGTATGCACTTGTTTTTATGCAGATTAGCCATGTGTTTTTATTTAACAAAGCACTTTTACAAGCTTTTATGGGGAGGATAAATTAAACTTTATAGAGGAAGCTTAAACTAAAAGGCACCCAATTTGAGTCAAGTAATTTTCACTGTATGGTGCTCATTTCCTGCTGTGTGCTACTGTAACTGTGTTGGCACTAGTTCTGTTTTTGTCTAATGCTTATGATGCTCCCCTTTTAACCAAGCTTGGGACCAGCCCAGTGCCTCTCTGGCGTATTCTCAAAATCATTGAATAAGGTTAAATAAATAAAGCACATTGCAATGTCTCTGACTTATGTGGGTCTGATTTCATCTGAGTGTTTTTAAAAGAACTAATAGTAATTTAAAAAATCTGCGTGAATGTCCGCACTGATTAGATGCTAGGCAAGCCTGGTGCTTAACGAACAATGTCTCTCTGAATGAGTCTGAAGTAGGCCCAGATAATGTAGTCAATTATCAGACTGAAGAGGAGCCAAATCCAGGGCCCATCCATCATGGTGAACATTAGGTAACTGTCCTCTTTAGTATCAAACATATTTCCAGACACCTCCCAGTCTGCACTTTGATGTAACACAGGGGTGATCAGCTGGCGGAAATCAAACCCCTCTCTAAATTTCCTCTCAACTGATTAAGATAAACTGCTTTTCAGCCATGGTTACCCCCCAACCAATCAATTAAAGTAATCAATTAAAGGCCTGCCGGCTGAGCCTTTGGTAATTGAGGGTTGAATAAACACAGACTGCTGATCCCGACGATAAAGCCATAACAAAACCATGAGCATGAAACAGGCCTGAAAAATGTCATTGGTGGGATTTGACCAAGACTCAATTGAAGAATATCTAAAAGAAAAGGGAGTTGAGATATTTATTTCATTTCCTAGCCAGAGCTCTGGTGCTTGTTTACCCCACACTGCCAGAGATGCTGCCCTAGGATGTTAAATATTGAATAAAATCATCAGCCAAGCCTTTCCAGTTGGCCATGGACACTATTTGAAAAAAGTGCCAGTCCAAATTCAAACATGGCTCTGTGTTCCAGCGTGTCCTCCAGTGAGCACACATCCTCAGAGGAGGGTGAAAGAGAGTCTTTGGCCAGCCGCGAGCCCCTCTCTCCTCCCGGCCGAGAGGTGAGGGGGAACAGGAGGGAGGGGGGTGTACCACACAGGTCTGCTTTTAACTACATGCATGCTCTGCACTCAGCAATTAGTACAAAACGTGATAAGCACATGACAGCACACTTATAAAATATCACATTTCCTTTTAACAATCATTTCTCCAGAGCACATCACAAGAGACTGTAAACTGTGTGAGAAACTGTGCATGAAGTAGGGATGACTGCTTTGCAATTTGTGGCTTTTCTGTTTTTACAGCCACAAGGGGGGCTCAGAGACAGTATACTACCAAGTGAAATGACCCGAGCTCTTTAGGTCATGAGTGGAGGTTGGATGAAGAGATGCTGACAACTGCATGAGATGTGAGTGCATGACAAACTTTGATAAAGGCTCAATACAGCTCAAAGTAGTGAAAATATTATTCCCCAGAGAAGTTTCTTGTAAGTAAATCCATAATTATGAAAACAACTTAACTTTCCAAGCTTTTAACAACCATAAGTGCAGTCTATACAGTATAGCCACAGAACTGAATGCTTGGCTGAAAGTCTATTGCCGCTCTAGCTCATTATCTAACAGCCACATAACATAATTTAACATTTCCTTTGTGTTCAGGGACACAGCAGCAATTAGCTAACAAGTGGGTCATCCATTAGGCAGATCCATGGCCCTTGGAGAGATATAAGCCTCCAGGGCAACACTCAACAATTCTCTGTAATAGAATGGCTGCAGCCCACAGTCTGTTAGTAATCATTTAGGAAATCAGTGAGAAGAAAGGTCTCCATGGGTAATTATATTACTGATTATTTACAGCAAATACACTGGCCTCTTTATTGTGCTGCTCCTTTCTCCTTTTCTCCTGATTGTTTCTGCGCTGTGTGCACTTCCACCCGCTCCCACACTCATTGGATTAATGAGCCGGTGCATCGTAAATAAAAGTGCGTCTCCTTTACTCACAGAATGTCAGATAGTTTTCTGAATGTCAACACTTTGTTTTGATTATAACTGTATGTTTGTATGGTGCATTCTATTATTGAACCAGGAGTGGACTTATTGCCCCAGACAGCCTCAGACAAAGAGATATATATTCCCTGTCAGTGCATCATGATATTCTATGGGTGCCCCTTTGAAATAGTTTACTTCAAAATAAATACTTAATGCAGCATGCTTTTTCTGATGAAATAATTCATTGAACACACTAACATTTGTAATAGCTAACCAGCCCCTCACAACAGTGCAGAGTAAGACTCAAGGTTGATCAATAGAGGCCTTAGGGGTTTTATTTTCTGTTCCTTGATCAAGGCTGTCAGATTAGTATAGGTACAGTGTAAATAGGAGTGCAGACGCTGGATGTGCAGCACAGGTCGGTGCATCGCCGCCTCATTAATATGATTAGGAAAACAGCCTACGGGCACTGAGGATGCAGAGCAGCACACAGAAAGCCTCACTGGGTACCAACAACAGTACAGCGGCACAATGGCAATGCTGTCTGCAGCAGGGCCCTAAAAACAAATTCACAGAACTATATAGAAATATAGTGATACATATAAAACTACTAAATGATAATGAAGTAGTAAAGTTAAAGCTTGAGTCTTCAACATTGGAATTATATTGTTGTTTATATTATTATGATATCAAAATATTACAATATTGTTGCCTACTGCCTAGTAAAGGTAGTATCAAAAATCCTTTTATTTTTCAATTTTTTTTAAATGTCCAAATATTATTTTTCTCAAAATTCTGATCTATTTTGTACAGAAATCCAACAACTTTCCCCTTCATTCCACATGGTAGTCTGTCATGGTGTGAGTAATTATCATTGCTCTCAGTGTCATAATCCAGGAAGGATAGTGACAGTTCTATGATCTATTTATCTTTTAGCGCCAATAACGTTGTCCCACACACACCAGGCTCCTGTCACCTCCTCGGCCCCTCAGACTCACAACACTGATGATGGCAGCGCGATCCACGTTCAGCAAAATCAGCCTATGTGTGAACGGGCTTTCACTTCCACTGCTAAGCTGTTTGTCACAAGAGTTAGGGACAGTAAGTTTTATTTCATATATAATTAAAAATGTCCTTTCTAGCTTTTCTAATTTATACTAATTCTACCAAAGCACTTCATATTACCTAATTTTAGGAGTTTTCAATTAATGTGTACATGTTCCTTTAATTTTGATATGATGTTGCAGTCTTAAGACCATGAAAAGTAGCTGAGATCTAAGTTATACTGCCAGCCCAGTTGTTAACAGTTCTACCAGTACCCAGTAGATGGCACTGTACTAAGCAGTAAAACATGCACAGGGCACACATAAGCACAAGAGTGAAAGCGCAGGGTTCACTGTGGTGCATGAACCATGCAGAGTAATTAGGCTGGGTCTGATTAGGGGTCTTATTATTATGGAAGTCTCTCTGATATTTGTTAAGTTGTAATGGTTGAAAAGATAGCACATGTTTTTGTATAGAGGTAAGTGTATGTCCTATATTGTGTACAACAATAGCAGGTGGCACGTGGTACACCTCTGCTTGTCCCATAGAGCAACTGCTGGTGGAGGTTACTTCAGTGCCCGATGGAAACCCAGATTAGGCCTTGTCAAAAAAGTAGGCAACAATGAATGCAGCTGCTTTGTTTGGCCGCTTTCAAAGCCATTTGTTCTTTGATAAGGTAGCGGAAACAGTTAGCGACATGCTGGTGGGAACCTATATGGAAAAGAATACACTTTCTATCAATTGTGTTTTCCTTATCCCCCCGTGGCGTTCACAGGGTGTGGGAATAGGCAGCATTCTGGGCGCTGGAGCTCTGAGATAGCATTCACAAGAACGAGCTGCATTCACGCTCAAGGGAACCAGGGGCCCTACATGGCAGAATTGTACACACAGATGGACAATGTGGACTATCTGTGGACTGGACACAAAGAAGCAAAGCAAAAGATTTGATTGTAAGGTTTGGCAGGTCCGCTGTCTGTGCACACGAGGCCATCCCTGTCCCTTCTCCAGACTTCTTCCTTTTTCCTTCGTTCCTGTTGAAAAACTTCATATTTTGGGACAGGCCTATTGATGCAAGATTTCTAAAACTTTTTCATTTTTTCCTTGTCCAGCATCTATTTATTCATATTAGTTACTTTTAATAAATGAAAGCAGTGTAGTAAAAGAGGCAGTGAAGTTTAATACTCACACTATTATTTCCCCTAGTCCAATTACTGTAGTAATATTAAGATGGTAGTATTATTAGACCTATTTACTTTATATAGACCCAACTAATTGATAGTCATGCAAATTTACCATTTACTTAAATGAAAGATGATCTAATTAACAATTTATTAAGACCATGATTTAACTGTGTGATAATGTATTTATTACTTAGGGTTAGGACACAAAAAGTACAGTTAATTTCCTCCTCTGCTTCCTTAAGTTATTTAAAAATGAAGGCATCCGTGCTGAAACATTTTGGCTCCTCATTTGAACTGCTAAAATGTGTTGCGAAACCAGGGTCACCAAATCCGCGTGTTGATATTTACATAATTGATTCTTGTTAATAATTGGCGTTCCTTCTTCTTCATGTCTGTGCTGATTTGTGATCCATTCAGAACGGGGGGCTCATCAGATGTTGTGAAGGTCTAAGCGTTTTTAATAGAAGTTGGAGCCACTGCCACCACCCACAGAGGCAGCCCATTGCATTGGGTAAATTAGTATTATGATTTTAAGGGATAAATAGCCGTTCCACCTAATTAATCTGGCACATCACAGGAGGATATGACACCATGGGCCCAGTAGATCAAGGACCTCACATCAAAGCCATCGCCACTGTTAGAATCCCACACAGGCCACCACAAGAAGGTTGCTTGTTTATTTTCATGTACAGATGCCCTATGAACTAATGACTAAAGAATGCAGCAATAGACGCAAATTTGTTTATTGGTTGTTGACTGAATGTGTGGCGTCCAATAAGATGCATAATTAGACTGGGGAGGGAGTGAAGGGGTCTTTCCACCAGTTCAATTTGAATGTTGTTGTTGTTGGGCATCGTAAATAGGGCATTAGCATAATGTATGATTTTAAATGGAGGAATTAAGCTACTATTTGTAATTGGCTAAATATGATCAATATTCAGAAAGAAAATGGGATTGATTTTGTGGTTTGCACCCTAGAGCAAAAGAATGTAAAGAACTATAGACTTGAGTATTATTGTCCTATGATAATGACACCAAATTAAATGTTAGACTGGGTAGAAAAGTTATTGTTAGTACAGGAACATGGGTCATTATCATAATATATTCTTTAAAGTGAATTACACTACTACTGACTGCAACCGATCAATAGGCCAACAGAAACTAGTATATTGCATATTGTGTATGTATTGAAGTACTATAATAATACTATAATGAATAATATTTTTACTTCAACCTCAACAGTAGTGGTGCAACAGTTGACTTCATCCATGAGAACAAAATAATTGAAATTAAAGATAATTAAAAAGTAAACTTGAGCTATTAAAAAATAAGCAGTTTCCAAAATGTATCCACCTCAACTGTTTTTCGCAGCATAATTGCCCTATGAGATAATGACACCAAATTAAATGTTCTCTTCAGTGGTAGTTAAGTGCCATACAGGCTATATTCTCTCCTACATTAGTATTATATTGCAATAACTTTTAAATACAATAAAGTAACTGGCTGAAGAGCCAGAGTCGTTCTGTTGCTATGACGTCCTGTTGTGGTTAATCATATTTGGGGCCGCACACACACACTTGCGTACGTCAAGCGCTGGGCCCTCTCTTTATTTAACACACTGGCAGAGCTTTTAAAAAAATGTCTGTGTCCTGCCAAGTTTACCACATATTCACTGTTTACTGATGGCTGTTACACATGTGGTTTTTGCATATGCTCTGCTCTCCCACTTAAATCATCTGCGGTCCCTGGGCTTTCTTTTGACATGTGCAGCGTTGGTGCTGCCATTGCGGCTTAAATTTTTCAAGCAAAGAAAAGGCATTTGTATGAAATAA
This sequence comes from Boleophthalmus pectinirostris, assembly GCF_026225935.1. Classification (NCBI taxonomy): domain Eukaryota; kingdom Metazoa; phylum Chordata; class Actinopteri; order Gobiiformes; family Gobiidae; genus Boleophthalmus; species Boleophthalmus pectinirostris. The sequence goes on from NW_026571140.1 coordinate 24,269,113, forward strand.
TAATGACTGTTTCAGACGTTTTATTTTCCCTGCATCTGACTGTCATCACGTCTTTTCTTTTCTCTCTGCGTCCACCACAATATCCCAGACCTCCTGTGCGGCTCCATCCTTCTCTCACTTATGCAGTTATGTATTGAGTGTTCAGGCTTTTAATGTTAGTCTTGGCACACATATGATGGCATGCATGGCTGATTGACAAAGCTTTAACTAAGAGCATCTTCATTCTTTCCATCTTTCTGCTTAATTACAGCTGCAGTAAAAAGCTTCAACCACAGCCTTAACAAAGCCAGGCTTTGGAGGACTTTTCCTCTCGGGACCTTTTCCCAGAAGTCCTCATCCTGGGCAGACTGGACTGACTGACAGACTGACTTGGGACCACCATCTTGTCGTCAATAATTCATTCAACAGTATCAAGTGCTTCATTAATATACTATTACAAGCCATGCTTTCAAAACAGCCTCATCTAAAAACACAGCATCGTATTTAACATACTAATATATACTAGTTGTCTCGGTCAAACGTATTGACTTTGTTTGCTTAAGATTCAATCTGAAAATGCCACTCAAAGACTCTCCATAATTTATTGAATGTAGCATTGTGAACATTCCCACTTGTGTCAGCCTACATCAGTGTAAGTGATGTACACATGTCTTGTGGCATCTCTGGAAGAGCCACTATTTGTTTTGTCACTGCTCCTTTGTGTCAGGCGCCTACAGTCTCAGCAGAGTGTGCATGTCACAAAGCATTAGGAACTATGTGATTCAGGATGTTCCATTTAATCTCCGCCACTTCCCCGGTTAGCAGAGGAGCGGCGCGAGAGGCAGCCCGGGGAGCCCCGACATCCTGTAGAACAAAGCTGTTTGCCTCAGGGGCCTGCGCTGCGCACACAGTGCCTCTGAGAGCATGAAGACAATGAGGAACCAGTCAGCTGACAGATACACTAAGCAGCAGTTACTGTGAATGACAACGAGCCTGTGAGTGTGGGAGCCAGTGCAAACAGCTGTACGCACAGCTGCTATCAGTCACCACGTCTCACTGCTCTATTGTTGTTTATCACCGTGTTGACACGACAATATTTCTGTCGCTGCAAGGACTCTCCTAACAGTGGCTGTCACTTTTATGTGCTGCTTTTCATGCAGCACAGTGGCTACTCTGATTACCCAGAATGCCACTGTGGCCTGGGGTTAAACGGGAGCAGATGCCTCTCTCCATCGAGACGAGAGGCTTTTCCTCCAGCCCAGTTCAGTTCATTTTCCCCCTCCTGAGTAACAAGGGTCCCCCACAACATGACACTTTTGACCCGGTGACCTCAACGCGTTCTGAAATTATAATCAGGGGAGTTGTGGGGACTCACCTGATTTCAGCTAATGCACATTTTCCACTGCTCTATGTCAGCACTTGGTGAACCTTTCATGTTTACAGAGACAATTGGAGTATGCTTACAGAAACTGCCTATCATGAATTAGAAAGACAAAGAACCTTTAGAGACAGCTTTTTCAGCACAGAAACATTTTGGAGAGGTTGTCTGGGACTGCCAGGGGCCAAAGAAAATCTTACTCGTTTTCCCAAGCACTGCACACATGTAATGACACCCTTAATTTTGCAGTAGGTACAGGCAATTGTTGCCAATTGTCAGAGATGAAAGTGTCACCTTTTATGTTTTTCTAATAAAGCTAACAAAATAAAAACTTATACAGTAGACATGGGACGGCATTGAAATTCTGTGTCACGATTAATATGGTCGAAATAATTGCTACTAACGAGTTGCTGATAGTTTTTAAAAAATATGGATATTAATAAGTAACATTTTTACATTATGAATAAGTTGCATATTTAAACAACTTTTACATAATTGTACTTTGTTATGAGTGAAAATAACTACTTTCATGGATTAGTAGCTTTTTTCTGCAAATTCTGTTATCAGGATAAACAATATTATTGCTTATTGTTCCACCCCTTGTATGCAGTTGGACATTTTCTCACCAGGTTGGAGGCCAGTGTACAGGGTTCCATGGTGCATCTCTTGGCTTGTGGAGGTGCTCTTGTGTCTCTCGCGGGACAGAGGGTTTTGGGCATCCAGCTCTCGCTTCATTAGCACAAGCCGGCCGCTAGTTACTGCGACTCCATCCAGGGCATGTCAGGAGCCACGTCTAGGAGCCACTCAAAACAGCAAGACCAGACTGAGGGCCAGAGAATAACATATGGTCCTGATTAGCAGTCGAGTTTACCCGGTGCTCCATCCAGAAAACATTATCAGAAATACTCCAGCATCTTGTCCACTGCAAATCTTAACACTTTACACTCCCTCAAACTAGCTACATGACCCCCAAAAGTCAATCACGTTCTATTATTATCAACTTCTAAACTTACAAATGTGTTTGATGTTTTTCTTGTAAACAGGTCTTTGGAAATTAATCAAAATGAAAAGCAAGATCTCGGACATACCCTCAGGGACTTTGTGTAGTGTTGACTGATTCCTGCATGTGCTGACAACCATAACGTCATATCTGGAAAAGAAAAAAGAAAATCACAAAAGTTTATCTCCATATTAATAAGATTGGAAAGTGCACCTCCCTTGTCCACCTTTGCACATGGCACAACTCCCCTCAAACAAAACTTGGGTGCCACAGCCGAAGCAGCGCATCTGGCTCCTCATGTAGCCACTTATTAGGATCAAATTAAGTAGAAATGAATGGGATGATACATGACAGGGTGCAGATGTTCAAAGCCGTGGTGTGAAAATCCGAGGGCAGAAAACAGCTTAATGAATTCGGCTTCTTACAGCAGGGGTGAGGCTCAGGGTTCACGGGTTACACAAAAAAAGGCTAATTAAATTCATGAGCAGACGCGCACCAAAATAAATGTTTGTTACTTGTCGCTTCATCTTATTTACCCGTGGCACGTTTGGGGACAATGTTATGATTTGCAATTAATCATGCAAAATGTGGGCTTTTTACCCAGTGCCCTGCTCTTTTGTGAAACAGATGATAAAACATGTCTCACTGGTAAAGGGCCTGACTCGTTATTAGCTGGACTGAGACTATTTAATGCTTTTTAGGATTTTCATGTGCTAATAAGAATATACAAAAGAGTAACAGATCTAACCACTCTGCAGTTCTGGCCAAATTCATCTATCTACACTGTAAATGAATCAAGGGTAAAAAATCTATCATTGGAGGGTCAATGTAATGGAGAGATATTTTCACTTTTTAGGATAGCATCTATCGTCCTTAAAGCTGAAGTAAAGCCCGAAATTTAGTTTGGGCCAACCACTTGACTAAATAAAATACAGGATGTTTTGCTTGAGTCGAATTGGCTTCAGTCCATCAGAAGTGGGCATAGCTCTGAATGGGCTACACTGCTGTGTTGAGGTCTGTAAGAAAACAGAGGTCTCGCAGGAACAAAAATCATTGTTATGACCCGAGTGGCCCGACTCAACAGCGCCGCCTAGAATTCGACCCCTATGGGAGTGGGGACAGGCAAAGTTTATCGCAGGGAAACGAAATTCGGGACAGTGATAGAGAACAATGAGACAAGCCAAAAGATGAATTGGAGCATGACCCTATGACGAACAGGAAGTCGGCCATATTGGATCAAACATTCGCCGCCGTTTTGACTTGGGTGTCTACAAAAAGATTCAAGTCCTCGGGGTTTTGTCCAAATGAGCTCAGATTTGACATGTCACATCTACAGACATAAATTCACAGAAATTTTCTAATTTTTTTGAGATTCTCCTTACGGTTCGCCCGTAGCACGCCGGCGACAAACACCTTCTTTTCCTGTTTTTTCGGTGACCTGTCACGGCCACAGGCATTGTCCTAGAGAGGTCAAATTCAAATCACAATGGCGTGATCCAGGTCTGAATGTAATGAAATATGAAATTTAATAAAAGTTAACTCTATAGCGCCCCCTAGCATAGACGTGAAATGTCAACATTATCGGATTAGTACCAAATTCAGGGATTAAATTCTATGCATGATGACAAGCAAAAAAGTTTATTATGGACATGATACATTTTCCACCATTGGCCAGCAGGGGCGCAAAGACTCCACCAAAAAATAGTAAAACAATTATTACACCCACAGGCTTAGTCCGATCGTGCTGAACTTTGAATCATTAATGCCTGATCACGGCCTGAATATAATACACTATAAAACATATGAAAAGTGAACTCTATAGCGCCCCCTAGCATAGACGTGAAACGTCAACATTATTGGATTAGTACCAAATTCGGAGATTAAATTCTATGCATGATGACAAGCAAAAAAGTCTATTACGGACATGATGCATTTTTCACGGTTGGCCAGTAGGGGCGCAAAGACTCCCCAAAAAAATTGTAAAAAATGTATTACAGAAACAGGTTTTGTCCGATCGTGCTGAAATTTTAATTACTAAGGCATGATCACGGCCTGAATATAATACACTATAAAGTATATGAAAAGTGAACTCTATAGCGCCCCCTACCATAGACATGACCCGTCAACATTATTGGATTTGTACCAAATTCGGGAATTAAATTCTATGCATGATTACAAGTCAGAAATTCTATTATGGACATGGTGCATTTTCTACTGTTGGCCAGCAGGGGCGCAATGACTCCTTAAAATACTTAAAGGTGCATTATGTAATGTGTCTAATGGACGAGCTGTCGACCTGGGCAGCTGTCGGGAAGAAAGAGTGGCGTGTTGGGGAGGTCGCGAGTCCCCGGCGGTTGCCTGGGGAGCGACTGCGCGCCACCATCACTGCGCACGGCTTTAATTGTTATTATTATTTTTTGTTACAGGAGTACACAGTACAGACACCAAGTGATTTATGTCAGTTTTACATAAATCAACCCTATCAATCAACTGGGGAAAATCATCAAAACTGGTCCCTCGTATTGGCCCCCAAAATATTAGTAGTGATTATTTTGGCTTTTATCTCATGAGGCTGTGAAACACCTGCCTACCATACATTGCAATGATTCACAAACTGAAGTTGGCTCCACTGGTGAGGCTATAGGTTTAAATAATTGCATTTGCAAGATCATCTTGAATAAGCAATGTAAAGTATTGTGCATTATGCAATTAGATTAATCATTGTTCATGTAAATTTACAAGTTTAGAGTTGCCAAGGTCTGTGTGGGCCAACAAATTAAAAAATTTGCATTTACTAGTGCGTATCCTGCTATTTTGTGAATCAGTTTATAACATGTCTTGCTAATAAAGGGTTTGACTCTATTAGCTGGAGTCTTTAATTTGATTCTAACAGCGCCATTCAAGTACTACGAGTGTATGAGCTCCTGTTTGATAGCAGGTTGGTTTCACAGCCATGAGATGTTGTGCCAGCCAGGGGAAAATTCAATTGAACATAAATGATGTCATAACACATTTAAACATTACTTTTAGCTGCCCGTTGTGGCTCGACAACTTGATAGTTACCTCATTGTTGAATCACAATTCTCCTAATTACATCCTTGAGGTCTATTATTTGGGTTTATTTCGGTGGTGTGGCGCGGGGCTGCTTCTCGTCTCCCCTTCCTCGTTAACGTCTGCTGCACTGGAGCTCCGAGCTGCACAAGGCCAACTCTCATTTGCACATTTTCACCAGGCAAATGTTTAGGGCTGTTTTTCCCCTCACTGCCTCCATTCACTCTGTGTAGAAAGAGAAGTGTTACATGGGCGCTGTATGACACTCAAACCCAAAGATATTGATTTTGTGGGCTGTTTTTAGTCATGCTTCTGTTCCTCAACATGCATGCACTGTTTAGGGAGGAAATTATTGACTGTCATTCATTTGTCAGACATATTGATCATAGTACAAAAATGTTTTATGCTGTTAGTTCAAACAGTTGGAATAGAAACATTTTGAACAAATTTCATTCTTAATTATAGTTTGTAATATGCTTCACATTGCTTTTCCAATTTCAAAACACCTTAAACACATGGTGTTCAATCACTTGTTTCATGTGGTGCAGAGGTGAGATCCTACAGGGTAACAAACCCATGAAAAACTAATAAAATATAATGTTACAATGGCCATTCGCTTTGTAAGTCTAGTTTGCACTGTTAAAAACATATAATGGACTTTGAAATGTGACTCAAAACATGAAAATCAGACTTAGCTAGCATCAAGGTAGAACTACACTTACTAAGTTTAGTTCTAGCATGAAATAATCCTGATGATAGCAAAGTGTAACTCGTACAACATATGCAGATAAAAGTTAAAACGTTTTCTGATTTATCCATTAATTAAATGACAGACTCACTTTTAAGATGGTCAAATGCAAAGAAAAAGGTGTGCTGCTGTTTCTGTTTAGGAAAGCGCCTGCAATGATGCATTCAAGACCAGTAGTAAAACGGGGAAATCCGAAGTGCACATCTGTATAACGATAAATATGTCCATTAAATAATTTAACATTACGGTAATTTATTAGTTAATGTAATTTGTTTCTATTAGTTCTTCATTAATTCAAAAGATTCTGTGCATTAAACCTATTTTAGTAAGTTAGCATATTTTTTAAGCCAACATAAACCAACGGTGATGACAGATAGCGTCACTGCTTCAACAGTAAAACATATAACCTACCATACATACAATGACTAGCTTTACAGATTAGATCATGAGGGAAAACTCTCTTTTTTGCATTCAAAGTGAGTTATTTCTTTGGCTATGTTTTTACATGATGGTGTTAAGCATATTATAGAGAAACCTATAAAAATATTAAGTACCAGCCTTCTTTCATACACTGGAGATGCATAACACTTTATTTCCAAGGGTTCTGACACATAAACACACATTTTTGAAAATTTACAGCTGAGGAAAATACCCAGTAGTGTATGAATACCAACGCTCATGAATCACACTTAGAGCAAATGGATGGAAATTCTGCTGTATAAATATGAGAATACACAGGAGTAACAGAAAACAATATGCAGGGCCTTGTCTAACCTTTATGGAGACTTTTACCTAAGCAAGTTGTTTTTGCATATGGTTTTAAGACCAAACCAAGGCTGATAAGACTGATATGCTACCATGCCATGTATTTCATTTTGGGTGTTGCATGCTCAGTGTTTTTAAGCAGGTTTTGAGATGACACAAACAGTAAAGTGCATTGTGCTTTCCTTGGTTTACATATTTCTATTCAATATCAAACAAAGAGAATGCTACAATTATTTTTGAATGAATGTATGAATAAAATGTGTTGGAACAGGTTTGTCATTAAAAATAATAATAATAATAATAAAAAAAAACAACCATAATTTCAGATGGAGGGCCTATGTAAGTCTATGGGAAATTTACTGTTCATGAAAGGAACATGAGCCACAAATGTTGACATTTTTTATCATAATTTGTTGGGGACTGGCTCCACAAACTTCCCATATTGGTCCCTTCAACTGACAACAAACATGTCAGTAGGGATTGAAAAAAAAAAAAAAAATCTTTATGTATGGTTACACTTGAATTATTAATGTTATGTAATTAATGTAATTATTAAGTATGCATTCAAATTATGTTTAGGCTTTGAAACTTATTTTGATACCCTCTACATGTATTTTTCTCAGAACATAAACGTCACTTTTTCATGTTGATGAAATTTGATCAAATCTTCCTGAATATGCATATTTATCTTATGTTAATTTGAAAATTAGACTTTTTCATGTTTTAATTTTTTTGTATAATTTAATTCTGTCTACACAGTTATTTTAACATGCAACATCAAATGTTCTTAAAGGGGTTTAAAGTAAAAGAATACAAAAACAGTGGTTTAGTTTTCCATAGTTCTTTATTGTCTTAAACAGAATCAAACACAGAGAGAGCACGTACAGAGACACACTGTTTGGAGCTGAGAACTAAGTAGCTGAGTGAAAATGCTCTGGTCTCTACCTGTGGACACAGGAATAACACATGATTACATTATGATGATCTACTCTGTGTTGCACATGTTTAAATATACTGTAAATAAAGAACATATTATTCTCTAATACTATAATGGAGCAGAACAGAATCACAGTGAACATTAGTACATGCATAAACAATACTCTCTATGTGCTTTTCTTCCTCAAAACGCAATAACAGGTAGGACATCTGGTACAAAGTCCTCCTACTGCCACATCATCCTGTAGAACATGAGAAATGTTCACTAGGAAGTATATTTTGAAAAAATATAATTCTGTTAAAACTATTTTAGTTGGTTTACTTACTTTGTTCATCTGTAGTCTGTGTTTTGTTGGTTCTTAAACATTTTCCTTAGATGATGATTCCTTAGATACAGAGATTTTATTTTGTTTTAGTCTGTTTATTTACTGTTAACCTCACTTTCAGAATGGTGTAAAACACAACTAACTAACATCAACTATAACATTCATGAACTTACCCACAGCTACAGCAGAGCTCTGGATATCACTGTTTGTTTGTAGATGACTCTGGAAGGAACACATTCAAATCTTACTACAACTGTCACTCTCTTGTAGATGGACAGTGATGCTAAATTTCTTACATGGAAACAGTCCTTACATTAACCCTAATTTCAAATAAAACACCACAAACATGTTTTAACTATGACTACAATCGAGGCCAGAGAAGCATATCAAATTTTTGAAAAGTCTTACCTCCAGATCAGCTCCACACTGTGTGTCCTCTGCTCCTGTAACTGTGTCCTGAGTGTGTCCTCTGCTCCTGTAACTGTGTCCTGAGTGTGTCCTCTGCTCCTGTAACTGTGTCCTGAGTGTGTCCTCTGCTCCTGTAACTGTGTCCTGAGTGTGTCCTCTGCTCCTGTAACTGTGTCTTGAGTGTATGTCCTCTGCTCCTGTAACTGTCCTGTGTCCTGAGTATGTCCTCTGCTCCTGTAACTGTCCTGTGTCCTGAGTATGTCCTCTGCTCCTGTAACTGTGTCCTGAGTGTGTCCTCTGCTCCTTTAACTGTCCTGTGTCCTGCTACATTAGAATTTTCCAGGGGGAGGAGCTTCACCAGAGATTAGAACAAAGTCATGTTTCCTCAGCCTGACTAAAACATGTACGTCTAAAATCAGCCACAATCAAGCTTTGTGTAACATTTAAACATGCTGGACAGAGAATTGTAAAAAAAAGAAAAAAACATGTTATTGTTGTCAAATATGTGTTTGCAATTTGAGCAGCCCCTCTCAGACCACTTTTTCAGTGAGTGTAAATATGCCATATTATAGCAAACATAGAAGATAATTACAAAATATTGCAATAAAGGCACATTGAATAAAGTCATTTCCAATAATAATTAGTCTCTTAACCATATGCATTTTTTTTGTTTCAAGTGGACATGTTTAGCAGTTACAGATGCAACATAAACCAATCTGAATTGTTCTCCAGCTCCATTTCAAACTTTAAACAACATGGATGTGTGGATATGGCCAGTTCACATGTATGAGTTTGAATGTAACATGAAGGTAGACAAAGCCTTCTGAATCTGCTCCCAAAGTCTGGGCTGGCACTTTCAACAGGAAACTGACAGTATTATGTGACACCATGGAATGTTGTAGAGGCCGCAGTGGCGCGCTTCTGACCCACAGACGTCAACAATAGCTCCTTTTGTTCACCCACTTCTCCTCCGCTTCTAAAATGCAGGTGTGGTTCAGCCCTGTATGCTTTTTTTCACAAGTCTAATTAAATGAATGAAGTAAATCCTAAAGTATAAATCAGCTCACTCCAAGCTATGACACAATTCTTTCTATGCAGACTTTTACAAGAACACCATGACACCATATACGTGCCAGTTTTAGTGTAAGTTGATCGAAAGAAAATTTCATTGTTGACCCAATAAAATGAAATAATGTTATGATGGAAAGTCTCATGTAATAATACTGGGAACACCCAATAGTCTGGCTCCATGTACCCACAGCATTGCAGCTTATATGCATTGAATATACTATTAACAGAAGCAGACAAATGCAAAAAGAGGTGAGTTTAAACAGTAATGTCTTAAAATAATCAAAATGGCAGATGTTATTGTAATTTATAGTAAAATGTTTTTGAGAGTCACATGTACAATATATGCCAAGGTTTACATAGAGATAGGAGTTGATGGTGAGTGTCATAGACCTTGTAGTACAGTTCAAGGTAAATTATGACTGAATTTTAAAAAATGTTTTCTTTTACAAAAATGCATAATATAAAGGATACTTTACACATTGCTAAACCTGACTAGTCTTTCTCTTGCGATCTTGAGGATTTTAGTCTTGACTTCAGTGGGGTTTGAGCCGCAGCAGGATGGAGATGAAAAGGGGGTTGGAGCGAGGAAAAAAAAAATCACAGCGCATTAAAAACAAATCTAGTGGGGGTTCACCAGCAGCTTAAGAGAGCCAAGACGATTAAAGGGTCAGTGGTCAGAGACGGCAGGTTGAACGTACCTGATGCCACTCAGCTCCGTCCACCTGAGACGCTGCCAAAAGCAATCTCTCAAACTCCAAAACATACACAGGAGACGAGTCAAGGTCAATGCAAACTTACTGTACATACACACCAGTCTGCACCATTTGTCCATGTACTGATTATTTGTAGATATTATGCTTAAGAGATATGTTCATGTCTTATTCAACAGGCTAGTGGGATTTTTTTGTTCATGTGCTCTCATAATCTGTAGTGAACAAGTCCACATAAGCATGTTTATATGCATTCATGTATTTAAAATAGCATACTGTACAAATCGCACATCTTTATAACATCATTGCTGTAATACCTGGGTGTCCAGGATCAATGCCACTTGACCCTCACATACACAGTGTTAAGCCTGTCATCGTCCCATTGGACTTTATGCAGGAGCAGTGACTCCACATTTGCCTGCAGTAGTGAGACTGTCTCTTCTTCTGCCTGGTGTCACTGGTGGTGACTGTGAGTGGCTCCCCGGCCAAAGACCTGCTTTATCAGGCAGCCAATTTAACAAGACAGCTCCTTTCATGCTTGTTGGCTTCTCACTGGTAATGGATTTCCTCACTGAGTGCTCTCTTTCTCCAGGTTTCACACTTTCCTTTCTGTACCGCTGGGCCCACTCCAGATCAGATGTGCCGCCGCGGACTTTGATTTCCTGAGGTAAATGATCCGTCGCTCCAGGCCTGAGCAGCACTGCTGAAATCTGGTCTCCTTCTGGCTCCCCTGTCTCTGATATGGTACACTCTAATGTAAAGAGAAGTGGAACGTCCAAACAGAACATCCCAATCCTGAACCAACTTCATCTCATCACCTGCCACAGACCCTGGGCTGGGACAGGTTACTGTATACTGGTAGTGTGCTTACATTATAAAAATAACCAAACTGTAAACCGGGAAAAACTCTTCTTGAACTTTTAAGTGTGTATTATAAACTGTGTAATCATCCACCCTTTTTGCTCATTTGGATAAGATTGTGAGTAAAGGAGCTCTACTCCGGGATTCACACACTGCTACACATGCTACATAGGTCTCCAGAACAGTTGACAGACAAGGTCAGTTAAATACAATCAATCAATGAATCTGCTAGAAGGAAATTAGCACTGATGCTACAACCTGATGTACAATGCATCTTTCCTGTTAAGGTTAATGCAAAAAATTGTGCGCTGTCCCTGTCTCAAATTAAAAAATAAAAAATAAATGTATTTTTTATCCCATTATCACAAAGTCTAGCAACAATACAGTTATAAATATACACTTTATCTTTGTTATTTATGTATTCCCAATAATATATATTTTATTATACCACAATATCATATTCTCAACAGGAAAGAGTTTAAAGAGTTTAAAGTACAGCACACAGATGGCTTGTTCAGGGTCCAGTGGTTTACTGATATCATCTTTAGAACCAGGTCACCTCTGGCTTCTTTAACCACTCTCCAAAGGCCCTTTGCAATTGTTTGTCTTGGTTTATTTCACTAAATGGTAATTCATGTCTTTTTTATGTTTAGGGGTCTCTCATGAGGTATGTTTGCATTTGTCCCTAAAGTAAACTTTCTTTTTAATCTTTTCTTTTGTTGTATGTATAAATTGTGACATTTATTTATTTTTGTTCATATTTGAACAACTACTTTCTACCTCACAGAAATGAAACCCCATCCCCTTTCTCTTTGAAGACATAATAAATATATATTCAGAGAGAAATGTGTGCCTGCAAAAAGTGAGACTGGTGAATAGCATGGACTGTTATTTATTTTTCTCTTGCACTTTTCACAGGTCTTTTGTGTTTTCTTTATCCTCACCAGTGCCTTTGCCCCACCACAGCCTAACTAGCTGCACATTGAGGACCTGTGTTTACAAGCTGCTTGTAATTGCTGGTGTTGCCTGGCAAATATGACAGTAGGTTTTGGTTATTTCAGGAAACATTCATCTTTAAACTTGATTCCCTCTGCCATCTTCCAGCTGCTCTTTTCCGCCCGGTGCTCACGTCATTTTATGTCTTTTCTTGGGCGACTTTGTCAGAATAAATCCTGCGGTTGAGTGGAACACAAGCTCTTTGGTTTGTGCGTCCCTTGTTTAAGTACAGGGCTCGTACAGCTCTAATCCTCAGCCCTGGTAGTCATCAAGCCGGTGGGGCCGTATGTGCGCCTGTGTGGTTGGGACACATCCATTACACCACACACTTTCCACTGCAGCACAAATCAAATCAAATTATTTGTTAAAGAGTTTATTTCATTTCACTGGTCACAGCTATGAGCTCACTGTCAGCAGAAAGAGAAAAAAAAAACGTAGAATTAGTTTTGTTTTATGGTGCTTAGAAGTGTGGCCTGTATGGTGCCAGCAAAAGACTCCTTTACCTTCTGCAGTCTCCACGTCTCGTGTAGTTACAGTCGAGTCAGAGAGGACCTTAAAGCAAATCACAAGAAAATCAATGACAACTGTTTAGTGCAGTCAGTGTTTTATCCCCAACCACACACCATTACATCCTTAACTGGACAACTCTGGAAAAATTACATTACAATTTAGTAGACTGGTTAAAATGCTTTTAAAACTCAGTGCTTAATGTGAACCAGACGGTGAAGGTTCCACTGCAGCAGCAAACATGTGTCTGTACAAGGTGCCAAATATATGACAGATCAAATACCAGGGCAGCGACTCAACTGATTCCCTGAATTAACATCATAAATGAGTTGCAATAATTTATTTGGGGCTTGCTTCCAGAAAGTTTCTGTATAAATGTTAGAGCTTTAAGACTTTACAGAACAAAACCACAACAAAGATATTGTTAAATGTTCAGATGAAATAAACTGTATAACTGTAAAACCAGTAAAGGGATCACTCAGGTTTTCATAGGATGATCTCAGCTCTCTCTCTCTAATGTTAGACAGAGAAACAAGAGAAGCTACTTATTTATATGTTGTGAGGTTTTCCTCATCATGTTTGATTATTAAATTGGATCTAAAACAAGTCACTGTGTTCTGGGCTGTTTCCTTATTTAACAATGCCTGAACTCTTTAGTACAAAGTGAATATATCTCCTTTTAAACCAGTGGAGTAATTGCAAAGCTCTCCACTGTTTGATTGTATTATTTGGTGAGAAATAATGATCGGAGTTGTGCCCTAGCTCTAGTCCTTTGTACAGAGACTAATTAGCTGCAGAATGACGTGTGAGAGGCTGCGGTGTATTTCATATTCGGGTTAAGCGTTGTGGACGCTCCTGTGATCTCTGTGAGCTTTAATGTTTTGTGTCTGAGACAGTGCAACATTAATGAGACATTAGAATTACAGTAGACATTTAGGAGGTCGAGCTGAATCAAAAGCGATGCCACCTCTGGGTGAAGATAATTGAGGCATCTGCAGGAGCGGGTGCACTGTGGGACCCACAGACAAAAGCTCGCTAATCATGTTTCCATAATTGATATAAGACCATTTCTGCTGCCTGTGCCAGCGGCATTGCCCTAGTCTGCACTGTGGCATTATTCACACCTCTCTCTCCCAGTCCAATCATGCTCATGAGCTGGGCCATAATTAGATTAGGATAATAAAGATCAGAGCTCCTGTTCTGAGGATTAAACTAACATGATCTTATTGTGCACACATTTGACCAGGAGCAGAGCGTTTATACAAGGGTCAGTGAAGGAGCTATAAATGAGGACATGATTATCTATTATGTGTATTATTAAGCTTGGGATGAACCAGCTCTGGCTTATACCTCAGTTATCTGAGACCTTTTTTCATGTGCATTCAGAGAAACAGTACAATACATACTCTCTATAGCTGATGCTCGCTGAGCAAGAACAACATGTTTGAAGTGTCAGCATGTGTAATAATGATATAGAATTATCTTCACCTAAAATAACATTTGTATATTTCTTTTTTTTAATTATTATTATATTTTCAAACACAAATTAATTGTGCCCAGGGGGTCAGTGTGTGATTCAAAAGCAGATCTCAGAAAAATTATTCAACAATCCAACATCTTGAACTGTTGCACTCCAGCACAGCTCTGCAGCTGGATGGAGCAATTCAAAGAGTAGATAATTAAGATCACTTTGGTCCTGTGTCAATCTCAGACTGAAGAGAGGAGAACATGCTTCATACACTCAACTGTTGAGTGTGGTGGTCTCAACATTTAAGCCTCTACATCCAATGACATACAGGAGCTCTGAGCAGAGTCTTGTCTCTGTTAAAGACTCTAATCAAAAGTCTTATCTAAGTTTCCAAATTCAATCAATTTAAATCTAAAAATTACTCCCAAGAATCATTCCATTCCCAATAGTCCCACTGGAGCCAGGTACTGAATTTTTAATATTGCTAACCACTATACACTGTTATTATTCTGTGTAGTGTAATGCAATTTGTATCTTGGTCAAATTTGCTGCATAATGTTAATCTATATCGGATCTTCTATTGAAGAATTGGCAATAAGTTGGGGAGCCAATTTCAGCAAGATGCAATTTATTTAATTTATTTATTTCAAGATTTTCTTTTTAATTTAAAATGTTATTAGTATTAGTTAGTTGTTATTTATTTTTATTTTGAGCATCTCCTTCTGCAGGTGCACTCAAATCACACACACACACACACACACACATATACACATACACATATATATATATATATATATATATATATATATATATATATATATATATATATATATATATATATATATATATATATATATATATATATATATATATATATATATATATATATATGTTATCTTTTTGTGCTACTGTCAGCCACAGCCACAGAGAGTTGAAAATAGCACCACTCTTGATTTCATTCACAGTTTGTCTACGTCAGCTGATGTGGTCCCTCCCCCAACTCTGGAGGCAGCATCATTATTTAGAGCGAACACAGTTTTATTCAAACAATCCTGGTGAATGATTTAATGTTGCGTTTGTGATTGCCAAAGTGCTATATGTTATTATGATGACACATGTGTTTGTTTCTGTTAACCCCTGCCATCACATACACTATTTACTGCAGTGAGTCCCAGGGCGCCTGTTCCTCACAGCTCACAGTGTTTCCAATGAAGGGCTCTCCTACATTAACATACATATGCACCAGCGGGGGGCTCCAGACAAAGTGGATGCCTTCACAAGGTAGTAGACTCTATTCCCAGTTGAACGCATGCTTGTGTGTAAGGCTGTAGGACTGTACGGTTCATGTTAAATTCATGGTCGGCTGCTGGTCAGAACAGGGGATGTAGTGGATTGTGTTTGAATCTAGCTCAGAACAGAGTGCTTTAACAAGAGCCTCATTTGAAAGCCACATGTTCAGGATGTCCCAGAGCAGTGCTGATATTTATGTCAAATATCAAGACCACAGATGAGCTAACAGTGTGCACAGGTTTGGCTGTTCCACAATACTCACATTTAGAATCAATATGACTGTAATGACGTGATGCTATTTAAGAAAATGAAGGCTTCTGAAATGAATTAATTAAGGCTGCTTTCACACTTGCACAAACTGACTTAACTGGGATTCAGTCAGGATCTAAACCTGGACTAGACTAGGACAAAATACAACATACATTTTGTTATTGCTCACTGTGGAATGTGAATGTTATCGTCATCATAGATGTTTTCATATATAATTTATGTTTTTATTGTATTTTAACATTTTAATCAAAGGATTTCTAAGGTAATTTAGCCTGGCTCCAAAGATAAGAAGTCACTTACTGACAACCTACCTTCCTGCCTGAGGGCCATACTGTTGTAATAGAATCACTGAAAGAAGCAGAAAAATACAAAAACTCCTGACTAATTGAAGTGTTTCATTGAAAGTAATGGAGACCGACACAGATTTTTCTTCTCTGACTCTGTGAGTAAAATATGTTACAGCAGCAAAACTATAGGATTATTTCATCAAACACCCACACTGAGAAAACTCATTTGGACAGATTTAGGGTATTTCAACCCAAATATAATAATATGAGCAAACATCTAAGTGATGAAATATGCCTGTTAACATTGTAAGTGCAATAGCACATTTCACATCCATAGATCATATTAGGAGACAGCTGCAGCAATAGCAAATCATATTCATTGAATTACACAAATTACAGATGTAGCTCAAACCAAGTGAAAATGGGATGAGGAATCCTTTCTTCCACTTGTGCTGAGAATTCATAAGACTGCACTAGTATGTGGCTTGTGAAAAATGCATGAATTACTAATTAATGAGGCATTCTGAAACATTTCCATATTCATAAAGGTGTGTGATTCACATATGCATGAGGGAGCTGAGTGATAGCTCCGCCACTAGAACACATCTCCAAGAAAGGGACCTTTATTTTGGTTAATTCTTCAAAATGTGCAGGGAGCCGGGGTGCTTTTAAAAAACGTTAAGCATTTATTCTTCCCCACAGAAATTCAGTCAAACGCTTTGGGAGACAAATGCAGCGCAGAGAGGCAGCCATGTGAAACAGTATACAAAATTACATTTTCTGAAATATTGTCCCGCGTGAATCTGCAAAGTTCATTTAGCAGCCCAGTGTTCCTAACAACTGCTTCACAGGACTGATTGCTTTACACAGATACTAATGTGTTTTGACTGTTATCACAACCCGCATTAATAAAATATGCCTGACATGTTTTTAAATGTTAAAAAGGCCATTCTCATACTGGGGATTAAAGAGGTGCTAGTGGAAGATTTCATAGAAGCACATTAATAATAATGTTTTTGAATGAAGAGAAATTACAAATGTATAAATTAATCCACTCTAATATAAAACTGAAACAGGCATGAGGGGTCAAAAGATTATGTGGGTTAAAAAAAATAAAAAATCTTATAACCATAATATTAAAAGCAAAGGGCAGAACACCAACAGTTTCTCCAGTCACAACCCATTCTTTATTCAAGTGTCTTGTTCAAAGACACAAAAACAGTTACTGGTCAGGGCAGGATTCAGTCTCTGTTTACAGTAGGCTACAGCTCTACCAGGAGTCGCTTTTATGGCTGGAAGTAGCAGATATCTCCAATAAGGCAGTTCCAGTGGAGTTTTTTATCTTTCAGTGGCCAGTGGTTTTGTCTCAAACCTGGCCCAAAGAACAGAGGTGGATGGGGGTTAAAGGTCAAAGGGGTGGCTAACCAGCTTCAGGCCAACCAAGCTGGCAAAAAATAAAAGCTGCCTTGTATAGTGGGATGTAAAACAAGAAGGGTACTCCTTAGGAAAAATTCCACAGAGAAAGGCAAGGAAACAGACAAAACTATAAAATAACAGATCCATAGTTATGTTATTTGTTGATGTGGGACTGCATATTGCCATTATTGTGACAGATATGTCTGATAGTATATTACATGATAACGTTTATGTTACAAATGGACCACCACATCCCCAGGTTATTCTCTGGAGACAATTCACATGAAGCCTAAAGTGCAGGATTCTGGTCCAAGCTGCTTTGCATTGTCTGACCCTTCTCACAGTGTCTGGGCTGTCCCAAATATGGGTCAAAAAAGCACAAATAGCATTCAGATGGTTCCTAGGCTCTCCTCACTGCTATGGCCTGAAGAATGACAAGTGAAACAAAAACATGTCGAGTTTTTCACCCAGCACCATTGTCTTTGCACATTCAAACTCCCAGCTGGGCCTTTAGAGCCAGGCCAGAGCAGTGTCAGGGATCCCGGACACAGCCAGCGCGGGCAGCAGCTTTGGCCCGGTCAGAATAGCATGCACAGTCTGCTCCTCTCCTTTATGCCCCAAACACAAAGAATGCTGCTGGAGGCATTGTACTAAATGTCGAATTCACAGCAACAAGAGCGGTCAGTGCGGCCAACTGGACACACAGTGATTTCAAAGAGAATCGCTCATTGTCTGGAGAGAAGAAGAGATGGAAGGAAAGTGGTTCCCAGGAACTTTTTGGAAAACTACAGCAGCATACAGTATAATAACACATAAGGTTATGTTATAGTAAAAGGGACTGGCCTTTTTATTTCATGAAACTGGTTTTCAGAAATATCTTTATAGAATCAAAAAAGTGATTTACTTTTTAATCAAAATATGCTCTTGAATTTGATTGATATTCTGCAGTGAATTGTAGACAACAGCAGTTGGCCTAAACAGTGCTTGAGCTGTCTTCAGTTGCAATGATCCTCATAATGGTCCTCAGTCTACACACTTCTATGAGTTAAATGAAAGCTCAAAGTGAACTATATTTTACAGACAGCTCATACAGAGGAGAGACGTGTAATTGAGGCATATTGATGCAGTTGCAGCTGAGGCGTGGATCTGCAGAGGATCCTTAAGTTTGAGTTTAACCTTGCAGGACTTTTGGAAGGCACTTGTGTGCATGAGGCGCAGGCTTTTGGCAGCTGCACAGGGAGCCTGGTGGGTCAGGCCTTCTCAGGAGCTGCTCCTCCACACTAATCTATTTTAAACCATCTGTGAAATTAGCAAGATTTCCTAAGTCCTTCACCTCTAAGGATTAAAGCATCGGAGAGGATGTGTGTGCTGGCTGGCTGTAAAGACACAGAAACTTTTTCTGTACACAACATACAATTCTGTCATTGTCTTATTTATTCAAAGGAATCATGCACTACCCAGTAAAATGAAACGAATGTGAAAAAAGAATTTACTGTTAAAATAAATGCAGGAAAAGTGAAAAATATAAAATTAATTTAACATATTTCCAGTTCATATTTTTACATTTGCTCAGACTTTTTAAATTCTAAACTTAACAAATTGGTTGGATTATACATTTCATAACTTATTTCCAGGCATACTGAACTGTTCTTTCAGAGTGTATAAAGTGCATATCCCATGGTGCAGGTGTAACATGTAGTACATGCAGTAACACAGGGGGAAATGTGAGCGGGCTGTACCTGAGCAGCGTTTGCCAAAGCCGCTACAATAAAGTCATGAGTCAATCCTAATGAGAAAATCAGATAAATCGCAGCTGTTCTAGTGGAAACACATTCACCGAGCCTGTGGCTGCTCTGCACACAAGACTAAAATATTGTTCCACCTCAGTGTCCTGGCGATATTTAGTCATCAGTGCTGCGCGAGGGCTGCTCCCACCGAGCAGCCGTCATATTAATTATTATTTGCTGTTTGGAACATACACATCTTTGTAGAGCTCTGGCATTTCATTCACACAGGCCACTTAGGAACAGCAGCAGGATTACTTCCCATAGCTCATCCATGCCTCCATAATACCCCCTTGCAGACAAAGAGATGGGAAAAGTGTTGAAAATGAAAATGGCCCAGGTCAGCAGATTCAGATGGGCGCACATATATTCGTACAATGATGCCCCTGCAAACACACAAAGCACAGAACTGTTCACCCTGCCATTAGTTGTCACGCTCGCTTGGAAAATGACTCTGAGATTTATTGTGGCGAAGTGTGTGTCTAGTTTTCCATCTCCAGCTGCTGGTGGAAGGATTGTAGACATCTATTATGGACTCCGCTGTTAAACCAGAGCTTTTATACGCTCCTGAGATGGCACCAAGCTGCACAATAGTAAAAGATGCCATGATTGATGAAACTGTGGAATTAAAATAGTAAAAAAGTGTTTGCTTTTTTGGAATAAGCATTACACTCTAAAATTCAAAAGTGATTTTACTGCACTTTGGAAAAAAATTCTTCACTCTATAAGGGTGAAACAACGTGACTTTGAACAAATATGGACACCTTTCTAGAACATTTTGGGGAGATTAGACTTGAGGAACTGTAGAAGTTTGATTGCCTAGAGGGTTGGTGCGTGGGAGGGTTTTATTTATTTATTTATTGTTTATTTTTGTTTTGTTTCACAAATTTTTTTAATTATAAAATAAACAATTTTACTTTATTCTTTCTTTTTTATACTTTATACACTTCTTCACAAATTCTCTCTAATCAAGAAAACTCACACAGAATATTTTGACATGGTTATTGTATTAAAATGAATTTACTGCTATGTTTTATTGTCAAAATACTGTATAGTCTTGGAATCCTTGATTTTACTTTATTTGAATTATGACATGTGAGAGAACATAAACACAAATGTGTGGGCCAATTTGAAAATGATGCTGTACACTGTAAAATTAAGTTAAGTCAAATTAGGATGATGAGTACGTTGCACATTTGGATATGATTGGATGGATTAAAGTTCATTACAAGTTATAGGAATAAGAAATGTTGCTTGTAAAATTACAATCACCCTTGTCTAGTTTTACAGTGTAGGCCAGATGAATATGAATTAGCATGCTAACTCATGATAACAATTAATTTAGTATGTTGTACCTGTGCATCCACTGAGACATTATTTAAAAGGAATGCGGGCAGAAGCTCTCATTATAATTATGATGATAATGAGGAGTGTATGGCAGGCGTCCAAAGAGGAGTGATGGACGTGGTCTGGGCCAGAGGATGACCTCTGGCAGGAACGCAGCAGCACAGGATCCAATGGAGCCTTCATACACAGAGAAGAACATAGCCCCTATGTACTATGAAATATAAATACTCACTAGACCAATGTTATTTTTAAGATTGATTAATAATTGAAGTGTTTGTGGAAAATGCTGTGAATTATTGCTAAAATGTTCACATCAGTGTAAAGTAAATATGCATCTATTATTTTGATTTTTTGTTTAGTAAATATTAGGAAATGCTACAACAATTTCAAAATCAGGAATGTTATAATAGTACTCCCTAATACACTTTATCACATCTGGATTTAATTCAGATGGGATTCTGTAAAACTTTTTGTGGGTTTTGGAATCACTCTATTTTTAATGTCATAATTTATTAAGCAAAATCTATCATTTTAAATTGTGTATTATGTCTGGTAATTACTAAAAGTGGTTGAAGAAAATGATAAAATAAGGCGAAGGGAATATATTTAATAAATTAAAAGTGTACATAACATTCCTCATTCAAGATAATCACATGTGATGCAAATGTAAGCAATAAGACATAAAGCCACAAATGCTTTTAAAACAAAATGTTTCTTTAATTTGTGTCAACAGCAGTACAAAAGATGGAGTGACGTGAGAATATTTCTGCAGCACATGAGTGTGTCTCTTACAGAAAAGGAGGAGGTTGCTGAGGTAAATGAGTTGAACAGGCAGTTGTTGAGCCTATACCACTGCACAGTTACAATGGGGCGAGACGTGACAAATGCTGTTACATGATGTTCTGCCTGAACTGTCCTCTGGGCTCGTTTCATCACATACAGATGACACACCAGTCTGTGTCTGTGTCTCATTGGTTTATATAGACTTCTATCTGAGGCCGGGAGAGTCCTCTCCACACATCACTGTAAAATTATTCACCTTACGTCAATACTGCACAAGGAAACCAAAGACTTGCTTGTTTACACTTCGAAGCCAAGCAAAAATAAAACAAAAACATAAAAAGTTTTTTAACATTGTCTTTTTTCTTTTCATTTTTAGCAATAATACCCCTAGCAAATGATTGATCTTTTGAGCTGTATGAAGAATGTGAACACAAATGATGGCAACATTTTTTAAATTGAATTAAAAACTTTACATTGGACTGTACAAGATATTATGATAAACTATTTACATATTCAGACATAAACTTCTTTAAAAGCAGCAACAGACACTATGTATTTCATTTTCTCTAATAACACCCAAACAATACTTGCCATGGGTCTAGGTACCTGCCAGGAAAAAAAAAAAAAGATTTCTATGCAGAAAACTGTATCAGGCTGCCAGACATTTCGAACTTAGGCTCCAGTGACCACAGAGCCACACAGTGTTGCTTAAAAGACTCTAAAAAGCAAAGTACCAAAGGCAACGCTTAAAGTCACCCCGAACAACAAATTGTACACTTCTGAACAGCAGCTAGCATCAGTCCAGCATGTCAGTGAATTGTGCTGATAAATTAACACAGAGAACATTCCCACCAAAGACATTACACAGAAATCAAATACAGTAAGTCAGGTTTAACAGCATCCATGTTGTCTTCAATGGTGCATTAAGACCACTTTCACGTCCAACAAGTGAATCAAAGAAAAGTGTTATGGATGGCTGGATAGTCATGAAACAGCAACAGACAAAAAAGAATATAAGAGAAACTAAGACTAATAAAGAGGCACAACCTGCACATTTGACACATGAAAAACAAATAAATATTTGCACACTCCCACGTTGAAAAAACATCTAAAAGCATCACTAAAAACAATCATTCTGAAAACACATTGTGGAAAATATGCAAGCCAAATGCATGCCAATTATTCCAGATGATTTCAACAAATTGTATTGATATTTTGCTGACAAGAATTCAGCATCAGATTTTTATAATTTGATATTATTGATAAACGCTGTGTCAAGTGCATGTCGTTTTAAATAGTACCATAGTTGTAAATATTTTTTTTTTGTTTAATACATCTATCTGTCTATTCTGTGGAAGATTATCAAAACATATGA
The DNA here is from genome assembly GCF_026225935.1 of Boleophthalmus pectinirostris. Taxonomy (NCBI): domain Eukaryota; kingdom Metazoa; phylum Chordata; class Actinopteri; order Gobiiformes; family Gobiidae; genus Boleophthalmus; species Boleophthalmus pectinirostris. The sequence continues at coordinate 24,291,869 of NW_026571140.1, forward strand.
GGTGCTTGTCTCCGGTCCAAACCTGCAGAACATTTCAGCATCGACATGAGGTACAGTGACTTGTCAGGTTTGAAAAACATGAAATCACTTACAAAAATAAAAACGTACTGAAAATAAAATAGATTAGCCAAAACATAACTTATACTTCACTAAACACTCATAAACAAAATATATTCCCTATGTCTTATTTACAATAAATTGATGAGATGTTGGATTGACTGATACTTGTAAGCTCAAATTTCTCCAATGGGTTCATTTTGATTGTCCTTTTTTATTTCGACTGACAGTTTTAGAGCCAGCTGTGGCTAATAAATACTATGTTGATACAAATACAATATACAATGCACTGAAGTCTGGCGTTTCATGGTTAACTGAGCGTCGCTGTTACATTTTCTGCTCGCTTTCTTGTGCTCTACCCTAGGCAGCCCTGAAGCTTAAACAAAGAGTTCATTCATCACATGTGTCTTGTATAAATAAACAAAATAAGTAGACAAAACCGACTCAGATCTGGCAACTGTGAAAGCATAATGTCCGGCTGGGGAATTTTGACTTTTTTTTCCTCAAACAGCTTCACATTAATCAGCATTGATAAAAATACAATTTAACTGTATATCCAGTGCTTACATCATTATGAAACATTGTCTCCTCTTGAATTGTTTTTTTGTCTTTTCTGCTGTATGAGCACAGTCAGTTCTGTGAAGAGTCCATTTAACTGCCCGCCACACTCGATCAGTGGGGCATGGTCAAGAACATATTTACATCACATACAAAGCAATCTATCCACCAGCAAACAGGAGCAGACAGCGTACACATTACACTGTACAGGGACGGCCACTCGGAGGGCTTTGTCTGAGTGTCCTGAAATGTTTTGTACCTCAACAAACAATGAAATGCAGACAAGATGCAATGATAAGAAATAAAGAAGGAATTACAGGTGTCATTAGACTTTTGATAACATTGATGGCAAGCAGTACATTTGTAGCTACTGTTATGTAGTGAGAGCTTTAAAATGCAGTGACCAGCAGTGGGGATTTTAAGCAGCTACAGCAAGAGACCAAGCCTCCAGATCGCTCTAAGGACAGTGGAGTTTATGCACTGGACAGGTTCAAGGGCACAGGGGGAATAGCTGGAGTCATACATTAATAATGGTGTATTTCAGATGATATCCAGTCGTCAGTCATTTCAATAATCCCCCACAGCTTGATGTACTTGTTCCATCTGCTCAGCAGCGCCTGGTGATTGGAGCTGGGTGAGAGCCCTGTTGAGGCCTTACTTCCAGCACTTTGATGGAGAGCACAATGAGGGACACACACACGGCGTTTATTGTTCCTTTGCCCTCCCCGGTGTGTTCTTTTGGCCCGGGCCAGATGGCGCCCCCTGGGTGCTGGGGTTGCACTGGGCAGGGGTCAGAGCAGGGCATGGCTAAGAGGGGAGCCACTTAGACCTTCTGCCCCATAAAGAGGATCTGAGTTGCTACATCAAGGCCTCGACAGCTCTGGGAGCTTTTATCAAGCTGCAGCCTTCAGAAGGTCACCACTTGTCAGCTTTTTAAGCCCAAATCAGAGATTTGTGCCCCTTGCATCTGCATAATTACATGTTGTTCTCTTTCAATGTAAGAGATAAGTGCATTCAGGAGCTAATTAGATTAGAACTATAATATACTATAATGAGCGCATGAGAATTTGTCGAAGTGCACTAATGCAAGTTAGCATTTACAACATCATGTCAACACGACAAGGTAATTTAAGAAACAAACATTTGATTTAAGGCTTTTCTGTTTAGGAACATCTTCAGAAACTGTCCCTCTTCTTAAGACTGCTGCAGTAATCAGGTCATTACTTCAACCCAATGACCACACTCTGCTTTAAGACTTCTTAGTGTCAATTTAAGATTTACAATGTCTGAAAAGAATTAACATTTAAAAATGAAGCTTTAAGACCGAAGGCTTTAAAGTTGCCATCCAAATGGGGCTTAAGTGTTTAACAGAATGTACAGTAGCTCTACATTGTACAACATCAATTTGAGAATGTAATGCCCCAAAGCTGCCTTTCGCTGCTGTTCCAATCCCACAGATTGAAGGCCTTTGGCCCTTTAGCATGCTGGCCTGATTACAATCACTCTGATTAAGAACTTGGTGAGTCAGACTGTGTGGCACACTGGAAAAGAGTCAGGGATGTTCCGTTGCCTCTTGTGGATGATAAAATGAAAGCGCTGGCCCTTTCATTGATGATCACTGCATTGGGCTCTGTGGAGCTCCATGTGCATCTTATACTACAGCTCCAAGATGTCTCCCGCTGACTTCCTGAGTTTCATTTGTTTATTCTGTTAGGGTAAATTAAAGAAAGACTGGATAATGAAGCTGCATTAAGAGATCAAGAGATTGTCTAAGACTCACTAAGTCTCCCCCAGAAGACCTGACAGATTTTAGGAACAACTTGAAAGATTTGGCACTTCTGCACAAAATCATGCGGTTTGATTTTGTAATAATAATAATAATAATAATAATAATAATAATAATAATAATAATAATAATAATAATAATAGTTTCTATTTTGTAGGAATTGTGTTATAATTTAGTACTGGTTGTCTATTGATTAAAACATTCACAAGCTGCTGGCACACTATACCTGAGTGACAATATTATTCTCATCTTGAACAGTTCTGTCATTTATCACCTAATTATTAAGAGGAAAATTATTACGTTCAATTTCAAGTTCTGACGGTTTTTAGGCATCAACCTAACAATAATAATACAAATGTCTATGAAAACACCATGGCAAAAAAACAAAAAAAACAAAAAACAAAACAAAACAAAAAACAATGAGATAAAAAAAAAACCTTAAATTACCACAACCAAACTGCTTCACACACTTAAGACCAAATAGCTTTTAGTTTGGGAAGCCACAACTGCATGCTAGCTTCAAACCCTTTTATGAATCAGTGTTCATTGTTAAAAACACTAGGATTTTCAGGTGTACTTGTTCGTTCTACCCTCCGTCACATCATGTCTTCTTCTCCACTTCAGTTGGTGTTCACTGGCTCCTGCGTTTCATTTTCACTACTATAGTCTGATTTGGGATCATCCTCGAAGTCCTCATACATGTCCATGTCATCTTCACCGTTGACCACCTCACTGTTGTTCACTGACATTGGGTTGGGCTCTAGCTTCATGTTGTAGGTGCTCTGGATGACGGGGATGGAGGGCTCCGGACTCGCCGACGCACTCGAACACTCCGATGTCATCTGAGGTGAGGGTGTGGTGGTCGCCATGGTAACAGCCCCGGGACCGTAGACCATACTGGCGCTGGTGCTGATGGGGATTTGCGGTGGTTGTCTGCAGGGACCAAAAAAAAAATCATTAGCTATGTAGTCTTTAACCACAAATATGAGTATATGAGTTACTCTGTTTGTGCAAAAGGCCTCACTGTCTACAGCTATTGCTAAAAGACAGAAAGAATTGTTTAACTTAAGTGAAAGTGTGAGTCCATCTAAAGCGATTTTCTTTTCTGTTGTAAAAGCATTTGAAATGAGACTGCTGAACGATGGTGCTTGATGCCAGTGTCTCTGTGAAAAGGATTTAAGAGGAAAAAACTGCGACAGGTCCCGTTTTGAGTTGTTCAGAAACACTAGCCCGTTTATTGGTGACATAAAACCAGTGCTGCTCCTGCACTCGTGATTGATACACCAGTCAGTGCTGCTTATGACTGACATGGGAACACCTGGAGAAGGACTATCCTGCTAACCACACACAGTAAATTCAAGTGTTAAACTGCAGACTGCTGCCCTCCGGGCTTCTGTAAGCCTATACTTACTGCTTATATCCTATAATAATGGCTCCACTTCATGCCCCATTTGTGCATGACTATTGTCTAAAAAAAATAATTATGGCAAAATGGAAAATAATTTAAAGTCCCCTCTAGAAAAGTTAAAAGCTAATTAGGGTCCAAAAAGGGGAAAAGTTTTGGACCAAGTCTAAAATATAAACTGTAATAAACATATTTAATATAAGTAATTCTTGGGGCATACTTATATTTATATAATTATATTATCACTTTAGATATATGAACTAAATCAAACAATTGTTTACTGTTTTATTACAGCTTCAATGTGGTCAGGGTAGAGAATTTATTCTTACTTAGTAAATTGTGTCATTGACGAAAAAAATTACCTTAACTTTACCTAGAGATATGTCGTGTTGCATCAGCCTAAATTTAAAACATGTCCTAAAGTTTTTAGTGCATTTCTTATGTTCCTTTTGCAGCGTGTGGTTAGAATGTGGGATTTGTGACAGCAGGCCTTACCCCACAGTGAAGAACTGTCTCATTTCTTGTCGGCGTGAACGCATCAACTGCTTGTACTCTCCAATGCGCAATTTCTTCCCGTCAATAATGCAGGTTCTCTTAGGCCTGGGCTTGTACTTGTAGTTTGGGTACTTCTCTAGGTGCAACTTGCTCAAACGAGCCTGTTCTTCGTAGTATGGCTGCTTATCTTGGTTTGACATTGACTTCCATCGAGAACCTGCAGAACATATTCCACAATGTATTAAACCAAAACACAACTCAAAATTGTATTATAAATAGAAAATTTGTGAATTTAACTTGTATGTTGTGTATGTTTGTGGGAGCTGATGTCAAACAGTATGCAAAACAGTGCAGCTTTGTGAAGAGTCTCGTGAGGTAGAGCATGACAGCACTTTTAACAGCGCTGATGTATGGACTCCAACGCAAAGGGGACAAGACCCATTTAGCCTCTGTCATTTTTCATGACAAACACTTATGGTAGTGATAGGTTATAAATCCATCTGTATGCAGAGCTACGCTGTCTGATAGTGGCCCTTCACGCAGGAGCTGCTCTATTCCATTACAGGGAATGTGTTTACAAATGTACAAATAAAAATATGAAAGAAGGGAATTAAAATGTTTATTATAATATAAAGACTTAAAATGATGGTAAAAACAGAAAAGTCAATCAATAATTATAAATGACAAAAATAAACCCAGTAAATAAAGGAAAGTGTTCATGGTCGTAAAAGCCAAATAAAAAGTAAAAAATTGAAATATCCCCACAATGTCTTAGCTCTCAAAATTCTAAAGATCTAAAGCTAATAAGCTGAGCAGACATGTATCACTTGTGTGTGTGTGTGTGTGTGTTGTTGATCTTACCTAGGATCTTGCTGATGTTGGAGTTGTGCATGTCTGGAAAGGCCTGCAGAATTTTCCTTCGTTCATCTTTTGCCCACACCATGAAAGCGTTCATTGGCCTCTTGATGTGAGGCTCATTGTTGTTTCTGCCTCTGGATTCCCTGAAGACTCGAGCTTCTGTAGGTCCAGCTCCTCCTGTTGGCCAACAATAATAGGGTTGGGGTTTATCTGAAGAGCCATTGACTTCCTTGGACCCTGGAATGGCCAGAGCAGGAACAAGAGGAGAGGGCAAGGCAAGACATTGATTAAATGACAGGCCATGTTCAGTCTCTCTGTTCAGCCTCTCTGTGATCTACTATCATTGCCATTATTAGAACCATCGTGAACATTGTTTCAGACAACTGCCGACTATACACCCCCTGAGAGCTGCACGTTTCATTGAGTGGAAAAAGTGATCAGCATCTTATGTGCATTAAAAGTGAAGAGCCAGTTTAGAAATGACCAGCCAATCTCCTTTAGTCTTATTATATGAAAATTTAATGGCAATGACAACGTGGATTTTACATAATAAGAGAATCAATAAGACATAAGGGAGAAATCTCAAACCTAAACCTTGTATGCCAAAATATGTTGACTGTTAAGTTCATTTGGGTTGCAATGAATATTTGGAGCATTTTAAGTGAATAAATGTCATTGATTTAGCCATACTAACCCTCTCTTTCTCCTCTCTCTATTTTTTTATTTGCACCGGAGCGCCCACAAACAAACCAGCACATATCTGGGATAAAAGAGTCTGCCGAATGTGCAAAGTGCTGTTTTTCAATCAGGCCATTCACAATCAGCATGAGGAGAGAGTTTCCCTCAGAATTAAACTGTACATCAGGCTGATAATGATTTCTGTTTGCATGCACATTTGCTTCCTTTTATACGTAAGATGTGAAAGAATTAAATAAAAGCAATATGAATATTTAAACAAACAAAACATGTTGATAAACAAGGCTTGAAAAATAAGACAAAAAAGCCTTCCATATGCCACGATACATCTTTAATGATCTCAAATCTGGAAAAGAAAGCTTGGGATGACTCATGCATATTTCATCATCCACATGTGAAGTCTTCTCATTAGACCATTCCAGTTGCAGCCTTGGCACATGGTACCTGGGGTTTGATTTCTATTATTATTTCAGCTGATAAACAAATTCAAACTCTTAATGAGTAACAGAGCAGAGCAAACATTTTCAAAATAAGGTGCAGTTTGCATCACTCAGACACCATCACTGTGTCAATATGAAGGGCTTTCTGTTTCCTCAATGTTTGAAATAATAAGGTGCCAACAATGATCTGACTATGATACCCTAAAGAGGCATCTGTCACAAGTTCTCACATGAAAGTTTTACTTCAAAGTCCTACAGGGAATCATGAGTTCCACAGTTTAGATTTATAACTGTGACTATAATTTTAACAATACACTAAGCTTATGTCTAAAATCAAAAGAAGTAATAGTACTTAATGCTATATGCAAAAGGATAAAAGGGTGCATTATATAAGTTTAAATTACATGTTTGATTTCAGTCTGTATGGTGTATTTCAGCATACATGAATCCAAAAATAATACTGTACTTTTACTGTTATCAAGGCTGCAGCGCGTTAATTTCATTTAGCATGCACTCACTGTAGAGAATGAATTGATTTTACTTTGTTTGGATTTGACAACCATGTTTATTGTGCAATGAAATGTGGTGTGGCGGAGGGCTGACAGTATCCATCAACACGGGCCAATCTGCTGACTGCTGGGGCCAGATGAAGGTATTCATTAGCTCAGGAGCGCAGCGCTCACTCAGACACGACAGCCAGTGTCTGCGCCCTGGGATCACTCGCCGTAATTTACGATGCTCCCGTGCCATTACTCTATCACTGACACTGATTCAGCAATTTATATACTGTGTGCATGCATACGGGCAGAGGTGAGATTCTCACTGGGAGGGACACAACAAGCAACTGCCATCAGCAAGTGCCACATCCACAGTTAGCCCGAAACCTCCATGTGACCGTTCAGTGAGGGAAGCCCGATGAGCCATGGCATTTGAGTTTGAGGAACGGAACATGTACATTTCTGCAAAAGGTGGATGTGCATAGACTGCACAGAAAATCAAACAAGATGTCACCATCTGGGGTTAGGGCTGGATTTAAAAATAACAATCAGGGCCTTAGTGTGCGACATTCTTTGAGAAAACCAAATTCAATTTGACATTTGAATGGGTGAATTACCAGATAATTTTGCCATCTTGTCACCTGCACGCTAGCCTACATGTGGCTTAATCAGAAGCCTCCTATGCAGGGCAGCATGCAATTTACAGCAACATTGTTTCTGGCTTTTCATTAAAAATTACAACAGTGCTCTGACATTTTGCAAATGAACAGTAACATTTTTCCAAGAGAGACAGGACATTTAGGAATCAGTTAGTTAGCGGTGTGATTGTGTAAATAAACACAGATGTTTAGCAGTGACAGGGCAGGCCCCTGGGTGCAGCTCTGGAGGCAGTGACACAGGGGAGCGCTGTTTAATAGAATTTATTGTGATTCATGAGGCCTGCAGCTCAAGTGTGACAGAGCGATATGAGAATCCCCTTTTAATTTGTCTCTCCTGGAAATGCTGCTGATGAGCGCATGAATTATGTGAGAATGACTGATTGTGTGTGAGACTGTGAGGGGGTAAGAGATACAGCGCACAAAAGGAGAAGAATAAAGAGAGAACATAGCAGGGCCCGAAAGGCCCACACCTGTGAGCTGCAGGCTCAGACTCGACCCCCTTCTACCTCTGCGCTCTGGAGCTTTATTCAGGGCAGATACTGAATGTCACCCAGGAATCTGCTGCAGAGGAAGAGCCCGTGAGGAGGAACAATCATGGACGTGCCCAGCCCTCTGTGTCAGGAGCACAGCTAACACCTCCGACTGCAGGCATTTAAGCTGACAATAGGGCCGCTCCCTGAGCAGGATCAGGCTAGACTCATGTGTTTGAAGAGACAGGCTAGAGAGCAGCGCCCTGGCACTGGCCTCCGCTCAGCTCAAAGCACGCTAATTAAACCATTACAAATTACAAGAGATATAAGCCCTATTATTACAAGTCAATCCCCTTTTTTATTTGAGATCCCACTGAAGCGTATGAGCTTTAGCACGCCGCCACATGCACATGGGAACATGGGAACAAACGGCAGACCTGTTTCAACTTGATCCTCTCTTGTGTATGCATTTAACTTAAAGTACAACTTAATCCTTTACAACTTCCAAGCAAGCCTTACAATGTCAGTGAGGGATTTGGGACCTGTGTTTTACAACTTCAAAAAAAGAGTTTTATTTAATTGTATTGACCTGTTCAACTGTCGGAGATTATTCATTGCCTCCTCATCTATGTGTTTTCGAGGAGCACTCCTTGGTGGTCAAAACCCTAGCTGTTTCCCACGCTCAAAAAACCCCCCAAAACAAAAAAAAAACAAACAAAAAACTTCACTTTCTGTTTCAAGAAAAAAAAATTAAAAGATTTGCTCTTTATAACAATGGACTGGTAGTGTCTTTTTCTGCCTATCAGAAAGACAACTCAACAACAATTGATTCTCACTCTTCACAAATTTGCTGGGCAATTAGAATGAATTCTATTTCCCATTTGAACACATCTCTCAACAAGCCCTCTGTTCTCAGTGGAGCGACAGTGATGGGGGCGGTTTGGGCAAACACACGTCAGTGATACCACAGTGCCCTATAGAAATGGCAGTGGTCTGGGTGCTCTGAGGTCTATGAGGTAAGCTGTTGAATGTATCTAAAGCAGTAAATACAGAAAAATATTATCAGCATTAAATTAATCCTTTAAATAGATTTCTCAAGAGCACTGGTTTTGTTGTTTTTAATGATAACTTTATGACTATTTTAGTGTTTATAAGAATATATACATAGGATTGATATTGTAGTCATCCAGTGTGGCTCTTATCCTATCCTCTTCGGTCGATTACCAACCTGCATCGTTTGATTCCTGCATTCTTTGTAAATATTAGCCTAAGCTCCCTGAGGCGTATGTGTAGTGCAGTGATTACAGAAGTCCACTGTACTGCAGTGTGGCTGCTCTGTTCTGCGACTAACCATGGGGCTTTCACACCCAACATAAGGCTCGGGAGGTACACCCAGTAATTTTCCTTTTCTGGAAATGCCAAACTATTTTTTTGAGGAAACGGGTGGTGAATTACAGAGGAAACTCAGCAATTCAACGTTTGAACTTGAAGCATTCAGTGAAAATGCTTAATTATATACACTATTAATTTCTGGCCAACAGAATTTAACAGAATTTTACGTTAAGCTGGTAGTTTGTCATGATTCTGGCCAATTTAAATGTATAAAAACAATAAAACACAATTTACAAACATTTACCCAGTAATGTTTATAGTGCAATTTGTGGCAGAGTTACAAAAAAACAAGAAGTAAATTGTATAAACCCAAATAAAATAGTAAGTCTGAAAACACTACACATCTCTTTATGTAAAGGTATGCTGGCAAATGGTGCCTTGTTGAGTGAGGAATTGAAGAGTAAACATGTTCTCAGCAGAGTAAACACTTTGTGGTTCACATCATAAAATGCAGTTTCCCTATTGCTACAGCGCAAAGAGAGGCCGCTCAGCTAGATTTGAGGTGTAAGAAAAAAGAAAAGAAGCTAATGGCTAACTGTTCTAAGTTATGAATGCTACCCAGGCTCCCAGCCTTTCCCCCTGGGAAGAGGACCTCTCCTGTCCTCTGACCTCCACATGCCCTGATCCCTCGCCCACTGGGAACACTGATGTGAGGCGTCTGGAGCCAACCTCCGCCGACAACAGTAATAGATTTAAAAGGACACAGCGCCCAGTTTCAGAGTTATCCTCTGGAGGCACTGAGAGCTCCTCCTGGGACACTGCTACTGTGCACCAGGGCTGCAACAGAACAGCCATGAAACTTATGGGAAACATAACTTTATTTACTAAATGCTGGTTATTTACTAAATGACGGTCATCCTCAGGCATGTGTATAAGTATAACACTTGTCAGGACAGTAATAATTTGATATTAACTGAATTTTGAAATGTAAAGTTACATTAACTATGATTCTTCCAGGCATCAACAACCATTTCCCTTTGGCTCAAGTACCATGGAAACTGACACAAATATTTGTGTCAGACAAATACCAAAGTATGTCTTGTTACTGTGTAGCATCCAAGGTCACAAAAAAGTCAACGACAGTGTCACATAGGCGCAACTCAAATGTACACTCCTGTGCCCGGGACCTCAAACAAGACCAGTGGCAATGGAGGTGAATTTGGAAAAAAGCCAGCTTTGTCCTGGGGCACTCTTGTCTTTCACTCACCTGTCTGTGAAAACCTCCGGGCCTACACAATGACTGCAATGTTTAACATACACAAGCACGCTGGGGGCTCTTTCACATGTGATGAGTCAATATTTTAAATGAATACTAAACATGAATATAACATATATATTGTGTCTTTACCGTCAAGATCCTCTGGTCTGGTGAGGTCAATAACTCTGTGGCCAATTTTCCCCTCCTCACTCAGTTTGCTGAGGTGATGCCCAATGCTCTCAAAGTGTGCCCTTTCCTGTGGAGAAATACAAACAGTCAGGTACAGGAACAAAGATACACACAGTTTTACTGTGGCAGGATTGTAAAAAATAACCCCATCAGGAATCTGAAATTTTGAAAGGAAAAAAGTGTATTTGATAAATGGAGGTTCTTTTGAAGAGCTGCTCTTTTGACATGAGCTAGATGTAGCTTTTTCCCTCTCTCATCTCTCTATTCAGCCGCTGCTATAATGGATGACAGGAGGCAGAGAGACAGTGAGGGCCAGGGGTGCTGTAAATAGATTTACAGAAGGATACTTTGTGATCCTGAACACACAATGGAGCCGTGGCCCTCTTTGCAGTGCTCAGATTTTCCTCTGTAATCTTCTCCTTACATCCTCCCTTCAAGTGTACAGCGCCCACAGCTCAGCGCCCATCATTTATTCAGACTTCATGCTTTGGAGAACACACCGTGTTTTCGCGTTTGTCATGTCGCTTTGTGCTCAGATTAAACTTGGCATCATGTTGTACTTGACACACAATGAAACCCTGTCATTCAACGCTCCGTCACAATATTAAATGTCATGTCAGTGTGCATTTACAGAATAAAATAACAGCTTTCGGGGGGCACTGAATAGTTGCTGCACATTACACTTAATGTATTATGCAAGGGGAGAGTGCCGACTGCTGCTGGCTCCATTGTTGAATGACCTACTTCCTCGGTGAATACACAGGGCATTAGCAAGGGGCTGTCGTCCTCTCTAAAGGCTTCAGATAGACACTTTGACTCGTATGATACAAATAATCCTCTGGACTCTTAGTTCTGTCAGGATGACAGAAAAAACAGGCCCGTTATAAGTATTCAAAAACACATTTGTTTCTCTCCCATGGCGAGCTCTCGATCTTTGCCAAAGATGTGGTGTCTGGGCTGACCTATGGCACTTCCCATTGTACGTGGGCCTATCAGACGCAGGCTGAGCACATCTACAGGTACTACTGGGACACAACAACTGCCCTGGAACACAGCAGCAAAGCACATGAATCTTTTAGACCATTGTTGTTTCTAAAACACTGTTTTGATTTTTTTGCTTTCTCCCCAAAGAGCAACTATCAATCAACAATATGGAATATGTTTTTGGAATATGTTTATGGAATATTTATTTTAGAATGATGTCTATTATTAATATTAGTATGAACTGGCAAAATGCTATGAAGAAATTTCACTTTTTAATCCCATCCTTTTGTCTCAGAAATGACAAGATAAGACAAGATTGTTGAAGTCCATTTAAGACATTTCACATTATTTAATTTGCATCATGCTTTTATTAAAAACTATTCTTTTAAAGAAGACATGACACAAAAAGAAAAGCACTGCAATTTTCCATCATTCTTGAAGAAGCAGTCATTATTTATGGCCAGTTGAGTGATTTTGATATACAATTAACCACTACCTGCTTGTAGCCTGTGATTAGAGCCTGTCTATCTGACGGCCCTTTGCTTACTTAAGTGTTTTCTAATTATGATATATGTGGTGGACCCCGCTGGGCAGGACGACACTTTGTAAAGGGAAGATGCAGTATGGTGCCTCTCTGCGTGTCACATTTAGTGCAGAAGCCCAACACAGTGGTTGTGCACACAGCGCTGTATTCATCAGCGCGCTACATTATTGCTCTTAATGAAAGAAGCCAGCAGCACGATGACAAAGTGACTGATGTGTGATTAGCTGCACGGGCGATGGGGCTGCTTCACATGCTCCTTGGACAGTGTAAAGGGAAGAAGACATTCAGGGAGCACTGTATATCTGTAATAAAGTAGTCATGTCATCCCTCTTCTGTGCTTGGTTGGTCCCCACTGATCAATCAAGTCCTTTTATAAACTCATGATCATTAAGAATCACATTGGACTGAGAAGGAAGACGAACAGGGGCCATCCATCACTGAGTTTCATTAATAACCAGCTTAGGGTTCAACTGTTTCCTTTTCATCGCACAAGTCGCAAGATTAGTGAGGACTGGCACCACAGAAAACTAAAAAAAAACTGGATCTCTTGTCCAAAAAGTTTGAAATGGTATATCTTTTATTTGGTAAGTCCAACATACACATCATCATACTTTTATCGTGTTGGCTATGCCAATTAATACTGTACTTAGCTAATCTCATCATGCGCTAAGCAATATGGCATCACAAATTTTAATAAAATTTTATATACTAAGTCTAATATACTTATTGGTTATAAGTTGGATAATTTATATCCAGGAATTACAATTATAGCTGAAATTAAAGCAATAAATTATCTGCCCTGCATCAGGGTTTTGTTTTAAGTCATGAAAATATTCAGTGAACTAATGCTTCCTTACAGCCAACGCATCAAGTACTGTGATAAATTAATGGTACTTTTATTATTTTATAGTGTCATTAAATTTTTACTGATCACTCTGGCACACAGGGGTAGCAAAGGACACGGCGTATCTAGGGAAATTGGCTATCCTGCCAGGCGCAGAGGAGCAGAGCACACAAGAGTTTATTGTAACATGATCCAAGAAAATTGAATGAATTCTGAGAGCATAAATATAACTGAAGATGAACACTGTTCAATGCTGAAAGCAAATAAAGCACATAATGGTTCTAATGTATGAAGAGGACAAGAGAAAAGCATAGTGTAATAAGATAAAGATATAGGAAACAAAAGATGTGGACATTATTCCCCTCCTACTTTAACCACGACTCCTGGCAACAGACTGGTACCTCCCTCAAATGACTTCAGCATGCAGCTCCCTACGCCACAACTAAAATTATAGCAGCACACTCCAAGCTGTAGTGGAAAACTGCCACCCACAATAATTTCATCTGCCCTGCCTGTGCGGTCTTTTGTCTTTCAAGTTTGGGTAATGGATGGACTTTAGTCTAGCTGCACAGGGCTGTACAGTTAAGTCAGTAATGGGGGGAGGAAGAGCTGAGACAGTGCGTGGATCTTCTTGTGTGATGGAGCCCCAAAGAGTCCCTGTTGGAGCAGTACAGAGAGCTTTAATCTAGCGGCCACAGAACATGTGCCGGAGGCCCGCTGCTGTGCCCACAGGGCGTATTCTGGGCAAAAGGCGGGTGGCGGATGGCTCTATGCATTGTGCCTACTCCTGCCCTATATTTAAACAGTACACAGCCAGTACACTCACTTCATTCTCCTTTGGAAATACCTCCAGGCGGGGTACTTTCCTGTGATTGTTAAAAAGGTTAAAAACTTTGATGATGACAGAAATATCTCTAGTTTCTAAAAATACCATTTGATTGTTATTTTTTAATGCACCCTAATAATGTAAAATTTGTCCTGGGCCAGAAAAGATATATTGTATCAGCAGTTCTTAGGTTTAAAAAAAAAAAAAGATCATAATGAAGTGATTTAATCATGTTTTTGAAGGAAAGGTACAGTACCTTTAATAATACTGAGACGAATTTACCAGTGTGTTATTGTATTGTTTTCATCATCTACTTTTCATCTGAAAACCCAAACGGACTCTGATATGTGATGTCCTGGTGGTGGCTGTATCACACACCTGGTATGTGGAAAGTGGAGTAAGGCCCTGTGCCTTTGACCACAATGCAGTTCTTTGTGTATCGAGTGTCAGTCATCACTGTGGTCGTGGTCCTCAAGTGAAGACTCTCTCAGACTGAACCCCTCAGCCATGTGCCCACCCCCTGTGCACAAAGGGTGCACTTAACATGGCTACTCAAAACTCAACGCCTCATCTGTTTTGTATTTCTATTTTGATCAGTTGCAATGTTATTTATAATTCTATGGTGTTTCTGTAGTTTTTGTTTTAGTTTTGAACCATTTAAAAGTTAAGTATATCCAGCCATGCGGTGAACCCACAGTTCCTTTAATGCAAACTTGCTCCCTTTTTTCAGTGCTCTTGCTTTGCTAAGGCTAATGCATGGAGCAGAATCAACAGTAGCAGCCACAAAAGGCTGGCACTACTTCAGTAGCAGTCATTTCCAATATCACATAGAGCAAAGATGGTTGGATATTGTGGAACCATTTGTACTGCCAGGGCATCACCTCATTTGTTTAAAACACGAAGAAGAAAGATCTTTAATTCAATTAAACTATGGAAAGACTGGTGAGCTAACCCTGGTCTGGGCTTTGTGCCAAACAACAGTTTATTGTTTGTTTTCATCAAATAATTCAACAGAAAAAAATAATAGGTACAACAAGTGAAATCTACTAAAATAGTTGGTTTATTGTGATCGTTTCAAGGATATGGTTTTGTCCTCTCTGGACTCAACCCTTGTATAAATTAGACTGTTGGAATAAAGGAAGGATTTTTCTTCTCTGATGTGCTCTTCTGTCCTACTGGGCCCATTTGCATTGGGATCATGTACTTTCCAATCCTCAATGATCCAGAACTGTCCACTGGGCCCTCAAAGAAATCTTAAGTTGAGTTAAATCTCATGGCTTATCAGTCTCTCCAGGATGCAAACAGCAGGATCAGAAAGTGCAACATTACCACAAGCTCTTTCGCATGTGGACAAAGGCTCCAGCAAGCTATTATGGGCTCACTGCCACAGTAGCATAGATAGAACTGCTCTGTAAGGCTGCCTTTTGTTGTGTGAGCTTTGTGGTCAGCATGGCATCACAGGTTTGAGCCATCCTGGCCAGTGGTATTATGAGCAACAACAGCAGGCCAGAAACTCTGTGTTAACAGACAATTGCAGAAAATAATGGCGAAGACACTGTCAAATGAACAGCCATGATGGAGAGCTTCTTCTGGGACAGAGCGAATGACTTGAACTGGGATGGTGCACAACAAGTAAACACATGATGGAACTATCTTTTGTTTTTATTTATAAATGAGTGATGACAAATGGACAAAACATTAATGGTAGCAATCTTCACAATAGCTCTTGCTGGCCGCAGTCAGTGTCTGGGTCTGAGCATAATCTAATTTGGATGGGCAAACCCATGTATGCCAAGGATTTACTTTGCAGCCAAAACGCCTTGGTTTGCAATTTCCAAGACAGCAGTCGAAAAGGCGCAGAAAATTGCTTCCAGGGCTGCAGACCAGACAAGATTATATTCAAAGTCTTTGTGAAGCTTTGCTTGAATGGGACCCTGGCAGCACACACACTAAGCACACACATAAGTGAGCAGTACAACCACTAGAGCCAGTAGGTTAGGAGGCTGCACCAGTGTAAGCTCTATTTGAATATTTACAGGCTGTGCTGTTGGCTATGAGGAAAGGACAATTGTGGTGGTCAATACTGAGAAGAGGAGATGTTGTAGGGCAGAAAGGGGCAGTTCAATAGGTTAATACACTGGCCTTTCACCTTTTGATTCCAGTTAGGGACATGTCAGCACAGGGATATTTTATCTGTGAGCCACAAGGGCATGCACGGCTCTGAAACAGGGACAGAAGTGAAGTACATCCAAGTTTAAGAAGAATATTCTGCAGAGTCCACAGTTTTCTGTATCAGAAGAAATCAGGCTTATGTCTGTTCAAAATAGCACAAGTGAGCTGCTGTTCATGGGCAATTTCCATTTTACAGTTTATAGACAATTACACATTTATTGTCTCTAACAGGGTCAAATAGACTCAACTGTGTATATGATGACAAGCAGCTGTTTCTCACCTGGACAAGCCTACAGCAGCTTGTAACTATATTTGATGCACAATATTTTGTGCACAATACTAATTGTTTTTGATAAGATGTATATCCACAGATGCTTAAAAGCACATAACAGCCACATGGTTTAATGTAGATTCCTGTGTAAAAATACAGATATACTGTATATATGTGCCATATCCCTGACCCTAAAAAGCCCATATAGCAAACAGAATAATAAAAGGAAACAATTCAAATGGTTATAAATAAATACAGATGCAGTGTATTTGACTGAAGGCTGGTATGTGCTAGGTAAAAGCCTCCACTGGATGATGGGAGCATGGTAAATAATGAAACAAAGTAATTGCCCTCCGTAGACAATAATGCCTTTATATTAATATTTTAAAAAAGTAAATTGCACAGGGCTGTAAGAGGTTTTATTGTACGGATGGGATACAGTAAAAACAGACAAACAAGAGAAAATATCTATGACGTATAAATATTTGACATTCTTCCTGGTTCAAGTCCGATCTGGGCTCTAGGCTCTTTCTTCGGTTACTGGCCCCAGAGCGAGAGCAGGCAGAAATGCTACTGATAAAGGCCAGTAATGAAAGCATTGTAGTGCTCAAATACACTTTGTACAAAAAGATGAATTGATCCATCTGTAAGCAGCACTTAGACCCACTTCTCTTGCCGGTCATTACACTGGGATAAATCAATATTTAATATCCCCTCTAACAGCCACACTGGATGATCTTAACCTCTCCTTAATCCCATTTATGTTACCTTTCCAGAATCTTCTTCATATAAGCTCTCACTATGATAAACTTCCAAACAAGAGACTGGGAGGGGAGCTATTAAAGACCACACCATATTTATGTCAGGTGAGGCGCTTTCGTGAAATATTAATATTCTGAAACTGACCAAAGTGAAAGCTTTTATCCGGGGCATTCAAACCGTTCTAGTCCCTTGGCTTGTATCAGCAAAAGGCTCTCTCTCCTCCCCTCGTTTCACCGCTGAATTACAACCCACTGTTCTTTATTGCGGCCGAAAGGATGAAGATGATGGGGCAATTCTTTTAGCTGACTTGATAAAGCGTGCCTCTAATTTCACACCGTCCTAATAGAGCCAATGTCACTGAAACGAAAAGGTGACAATATCTCACCATGATTTGCACCAGCCTCTGAGTCCGGCGTCACAAGGTGTAAGGCTTCGTTAAGGTGTCATTCAACAAGACATACAAATTACTATCATCATAAAACACAATTCTATTAGGGTTTTAATTATTTGAGTCTGCTATAAATGCTTACATTTATAAATGTATTTATATCATCACAAGAGGTTCACGAAGACAACAGAAGTAATGCTTGTATTGTGAAGATTAGATAAGCGTAAAAAAAAAAAAAAAAAAAAAAAAAAAGCATTTAGAACTTAGTGATTATTGGGTAATATTAATATTTTATCCAAGATTTTTAAATTGTAAATCCTAAAAATAAAAAATTTAAATATTAAGTGTCTATATATTTTTCCAGTGACTTTGCACAGCTAATAGCCACCTACATATAGTAGGTAGTTATTACTTGCAAGCACCAAATTAAAGAGAAATCAAAATAGATGTTGATTCACTTTTTTACATATATATTGACCTAGTTGAGGCTGTTGGTTGAAAGTGTCAGGTACTCAAATATTAATGAGCATCGCTCCCAGTTCCTGCCTGTTCCTCACAGCCAACTGGCAACATGGCATCAAGCTGAAGCGAGGAGGACAGCTTTTTTCTCTCCTTGATTGACTCATCGATTGAAGATATTTTTAAAGGGAATCCCTGGGAGTGTGTGCTCCTGGTACAAAGCAGCCCCATCCCGTGTCAGGGGACGGACAGGACTGTGAGGCTGCTTTAATTGGGCAGAGACTTCAGAGAGTTGTTGGGCCACACCGGGCACTGCCATGGCCTGTCCCGACCCTCACAACAGCATCAACAACACCCAGCCTCTCCACGCACTTAAACATGGCTCATTTGAATAAACACACATTTATACACTTCAATGCCAGTGCCTATCAATGTGACCACCCTGGACTAGGATTAAAGAAGAGATATTGGTTTTAAGAATAATCCGCGTATCTCTGTTCCACTTTTTGATACACTCCTGACTACTTTCAAGGAGCATGATTTTTGTTCAGTTGGTGTAGTATATTTCCTGTGTGTATCTTAATCACAATGCTAAGAAGTGCTAACCTTGTCTCTGCAGTTGTTGAGGCCCACTGAGGTGAGGGCAGACAGCTTTGCCTCCATGCCCTGCTGGTGATGCTGCAGCTGCTCCCTCTGGATCTGCTCTCTCATCTTTCGAGCTTCCTGGATGGCCTTCATCACTGTGTCCTGGTCCCCAAACAATGCTGTGGAGTTTAGACTAGAGAGGATATCTGCACAAGAATAAGCACAAGATACATATTCTGTCACTTTCTTAATTCAGTGACAATAAAGTCATCTTAAAATGATAAATCCTGAATATCTGTATACTGTTAAACGGAACAACACATTATCTGATGAGTAATTCTCGCTTTGACTGTTGTTCAGTCCATGCTGTATATTTGTATCTATTATAATATTATATCTTGTAAAAATATTTAACCATTATTAAGCATAATTTTATGTTGCAAGCTATCGCCAAAACACATTCTTAGTTTGTGAATTTAGTGAAATTTAATTTTGCGAAAAATGGTTTGATTCTGATATTCTGATGTTCCCACTGTAGAGGCTGCACTAACACACAGAGTTGTATTTTTCAAGAATTAGAGTCAATACATAATTTAATATAATTTCACACTTCCACAGAAAAATATGAATAAATATTCCTGAGTATCCCTAGTATAATGTGAACCATTCTACAATTATATAATATCTATCTCACCTAGAGACGAAGCTCTGCCCATGCCTCCCCCGAGAGGACTGGGGATGCCTCCTTTACCCAGCAGGCTGTTGGGGCTGGGTTTACTGCCGGGAAACAGGTTTTGTGTCGGGGATGTGGGGGACTTGACCAGCTCTGTGGTCTTTGGCCGGGCCGACAGGTTTAGCGGCTGTGTTCCTTCCTCCTGTGGCAGCAGCAGAGATATGAATGAGAGAAAACAGAAGTGAACAAGGTGCTCTCCTCCCATGTTTTTGAAAAAATCCAAGTTTCCCAAACATCATAAATCTCATGTTTCCCTGGTAATTCGCATATTGATTTGGCACAATTTTTATTAGAGTAATTTATACGATTTTTTTTTCTTTATTGTAAACTAAGTGCTATTAATAAAATAGCTGATATAGAGAAAGAAATTAAGTTGAATTAAAATAAACTTCATTGTGAACAACTTTTTCATAGACTAGTCTGAATCCAAGTTTGTGTTTGGTGAGAAGTAACATCTAGGCCTGGTATTTTCCTCCACCATCCATCCTCTGACAGGGGCTGCACCGCTGTGATCTTCCTCACAGTTGCCCAGCTCCTTTGTTCACACTAATTAAAGCTGATTCTGTCTTTCTGTACATCTTCATCTGCTCTCTCTCCTCCACCCTGCCTCTACTGTCTGCACTCTGCCTCCAAGAATAAATAATGACCAGATAACAGGCGCGCCAATGATCAAAGACAGCTGTTTCAATACGTCTGACGCTGAGTGACATTATCTACTTCATTAACTTGTACACTCATTTATATTATTAAAAGGGTAAATCATTGTGTGTTTTATTCTTTTACCTGTCATGGAAAAGACATTTTAACAGCATCTGGGTTAAGAAATTGTCTACAAAATGAATTACAAACTAACTTAATAATTATTGTATAGGCTGAATACTAAATATGATACACTAATGAATATTATGAATATATTCATATTTAACATGGAATATAAATAAACATCTGTGAAATTTCTGAAGTAAAGATATTAATTAATTGTATTATATAGTTCTACTTCTTTGGGAAACATATGGCAAAAAAAAAAAATCCCTAGGGCCTTGTAATTGTAGCAGAAATGCAAACATTGAATCCAAAGGCAATCTAACAAGACAGATGGAGATTCTGTATTGAGAAAAAAAAAAAAAGAATTATCCTGAAAAGTGCTATATAAAATAAAATGTATTATTGTGTAAAACAGAAAAACATTAGCATACTGTATCACTTGTTATCAGTTAAAAGCTAGAACTGGCCAAGCAGCGATCAAGGCCTGCCCTATAAAAAAGCTGAAGGGAATAATAGTACCTTGACTTGAGTGATGGGGCTGGAGGAGCTCTTGTCGTTCTTCAGAGAGGAGGGGGAGATGGGCCCACTAGCATTGAGAGCCTGGGGGAGTGGAGGCATCTTGGCTCCAGGAGAGACCTGCATGTTGGCAAGCTGGGCAGCATACAGTTGCTGTAGGGAGGTAGAGAAACCCAGGCGTTAACGTCCAAATCCAGCAAACATTCTGAGTTTTATATTCTGTTTTTCCCCTCTCTAGAACTGAGTGTGGGCCTTCATCTGCTGTTCTCTCTTTCACGTCGCTCCTCTCTTTCCATGAGGCTGGCAGAGAACCTCCATCAAAGGTCTTAACTGTATTTCAAAGGCTGAACCCAGAGAGACAGCAGTATTAAAAACCGCACAGACATGGCATTCATTCAAAATACTTGGAGCCCCTATTTTCCACTCATCACAGAGAAAAGTTTGTCGACTGGATGCAAGTGTGTTAGCAAAGATCTCTTGTTTCTCCAGATCGACACAGCTTCCCCTTGAAGTGTCTGGCCTGTGATTTGTCTCCACACAGTCATCTGAGACCGTCCACAATGAAAACCTAACCTCAGCTGGACGGCCATCACAGAGCATGTTACACACAAGCATTATTAAGGCTCACAAACCTGCAACCAGCACACCCGTGGAAGCATTGATATTTTCACTGGCATGAACTCAGTAACATGGTCAGAGTTCATCAGACATTTATAGACTAGCGGTTGAGCAAACTGTCAGGCAAAAATAATTGTACCTCAAACATCTGAAGACCAATGTGTAACATCTGTACTGAATACTCTGACATTAATGATAAGGAATGTCATAATACTATTTCCAATGTGTGTGGTATTACCAGCTAGTGATAGCTGACAATGACTTATTTATTTTGTATTCATTTATTGTAGCCTTCACTGACACTGACTATTTCAAGCACATTTCTGAAGATAAAGATGTATATATTTGATCCTGCAAGTAACAGTATCAAGGCCACATGGGGCAGTACAAAGGCCCTATTCTTTCAGAAAACATGAGGATAACAACAGCACATAGGCAGAGGAAATGACAAACTGATTATGTTCCCAAATGATAGTGCTGCCCCCACCTACCTCACAAACACTCTTTTGTCAGTGATGGACTCCACACAGGAGCACACCAACTTCATTTTCCTCTAATCTGAGCCTGAGTTAGTTAATGTGAGCAGTTAACTGTGTGTGTCTTTTAAAGACACCACTGACAAAGACAGAGGAAGTCTGCAGACCTGTTTGTCACTGTCTGGCCCCAGTCTGTTGTACAGATGTTTGCTAACACACTGTCGACAAGCATGGCCCTGACCTTGAGTGGGAAGAACTTTATTGTCCCGGAAAAAGAGCATAATTAGACTTTACCTCAAATTAGAGGCAGCCAGGATGCCCCTTTTCACCACTGATTAGCAGGTCAGTGCCATGGGGTGAGAGGGAATGGTTACCCTTGTAACAAGGAACAGACTGCCTCCAGAGCTAAAGAACAATAAATATAATCAGAGGGAAGACTGATGAAAGGTGTCTTAACCTGTAACACATTGCCCAAGGACACACAAAAACCCTTTCTGGTGGTGAACTCAAACTTTTTTATGTGGTCTAAGATTCAAACCAAGTCGCACAAATGACACGGGAGTGGAACTGTATACCAACACTGGCAAACAAGATCACAAAACAACACAGGATGTATAAATATAAGTGGGATTACACAGCCAAAGGCTGGGGATAATATGGCCTCCTTAAGCAGACAGCTGCTGTTGGCTTCATACAAAGACCTTGTACTGTAGTCTTGCCAGGTGGGGGCAGCAAAAAAGTTCACTTTTTAATATACAGAACGTTTTGTGATTTGAGGAAGAGATTTGCTATTTTTAAAAACTTTTTTTTAATAAAATTTACTTTGTGTGTGTTTTAACACAATACACAGTATTTACAAAAAAAAATAAAAAATTTACAACCAAAAAGCCTCAGTCTGTCTGGCCCTAACCATCTCCTGTGTCCCAGTAGGACAGAGCAGTTTTCAGGAAGCATGGATCTGAGTGAAAGCAGCACATCCAAGGTCACTGTGTTAGCCTCTGCTAATTAAAAACAAGCCCTCTGAAGGCAGCTGAGGTTAAACCAAAAGACATTTGACTGAAATCCATTCATAGTGAAATGATTATGATAGACGTATCAAGAGTGTGGGCCCTACTGGAAATACAACTATAAAACATGTATTAAAATATTTTATATATATATATATGTGTGTATGTATGTATGTATGTATGTATGTATGTATGTATGTATGTGTGTGTACATATATATATATATATATATATATATATATATATATATATATATATATATATATATATATATATATATATATATATATATATATATATATATATAGATATAGATATAGATATATAGATATAGATATAGATAGATAGATAGATAGATTTTAGTAGATTTAGATGTATATATTTATGTAGATTATATTTAAGATTTTTTACAACATAAATCTTGAGTCTGTCAGTGTCTCATTCACCTCTCTTTGGCCCGAGTGTGGGGCACTGAGCTGAATATGAGGGCATTAATTGTGCTTCGCTGCACCACACCATTTAAGAAGCCGCCCATGCGCCAGCCCCGTTTGCCACAAGGCTTGTACAGGCTCATTGCCCAGGGCGACTAGGCAGGCTGACCCAGGCGAGGCCCAGATGTCAGGATTGGAGGAAGGCGTCCTGGTGCAGTGTGCCGAAGCTTTCCAGTATGGCCCAACATCTGTCTCATCTGCTGGCAACCAACCTGGTCTGCTGCTACCCCTCCCCCGTCCTCAGGCTCCACAATGTTTCCCCTCTTTTAAATAGTTGAATCCTTCTCTTGCACTTCCTTTCTACGTGCTCTCATTTACAGACACAAATGCAGGCCGTGATGTGTGTGAGTGCCTGGGATCTTGGGGGCCTGGGACTCAGGAGCCGGCACTCCCATTCAATGCTGCTTACTGCATTATCCACTCTATCTGTCCATCTGTCCCTCTGTTCACCACTGCCTCCTCACAGCTGCTCACCTAGCCGTCCTATTAGCCAGGCTTCCACGCACCACGAGTGAGGCTGCTCTGCACTGGGTTACCTTCAAAGACCGGACTCCTCTGCTCGTAAACACAGAAACAGCTGCTCTCTACAGTTCGTCTGTTCTACCTTTTCTTCCCTCCTCCTGTCGCTCTGTCTTTCTCTTTCAAAGTCACAACTTACTCACATATTAATGACGGGATTTACACATCTGTACTACACAGCTTTTCCTACACGTTCAAACAACCTATTCACTTTGGTCGTCAAGGGGAGTAAAAGGCATTCACATGTATCTGCTTAGGATAAAGTTTAGGTGTTTCTCATAATGTAGTACAATGTTTCAATTATTGTAAATTTTTAAATACTGATATTTAGAAAGGAAACAGAATTCAACACTTGTCCATATTGACATACATACAGGCAGAGTGTAACTTTTTTATTTTATATTTTTACAACCAGCACAAACAGATGCCTTTGTGAAATTAAGAATGTGCTCTGCTTGTGTTATCGGCCAATAGCCTGTTGTAGTTGTCTACATAAATTGTGGAACAATCTGAGCACAATTTCCTGTGTTAGGTGAGAGGTGTCACTTGTAATCAGGGAAGGACAGGCCAGGATGCAGCCATTGTTTCCTGCTGGCCCTGGCCTCATCCCAGCTCAGTGTGGGCACTAATGAAGAGGGGCATGTCGCGCTGGGATAGTTTACGCGCCTCCTCTCCTGTGAGTTGAGAATGAGAGCCAATCTGTCAGGAAAACATTGAGTGAAATTGCCCTGTGGTACAGCAATGCCTGGTGACAGCCACTTGCTGACTGCCAGCCAGTGGAGTGATGCTACCACCCTGTATTGACAAGCAAATTACAGTCTCCGGCACTGAAACGCATCCGTGAGAATTCATTTACATCCATCAGCTTCAGGCCTTTGTTACCTTGTTGGTTTTTCTTCTCTTGAAGAGAAAGAGGGGAGGGCCTTAGACAGAGAAATTGTGAAGGGGCTATGTGGTCGACATTAGGACTGACAGAGCTGCTAGCCTCTCTGACTGGATGGCTGATCACATTACCTTGGCTGCATTGTGGGAATTAGTTCTTCCAACAAGGTTATTTTAAGGTTCATATATTGCACAATCTAAACTGAGTAAATCGATGGAAATTATACCTTGCCATCACACTGACAGGAGATATTTTAATTAGGGTGGCTGGTCATATGTATGAGACAATTTCTCTGTGTGTGTGTGTAAGGGAGAAGAGATATCACTAAACTCTGAAACTGAAAAAGTTTAAGAGGTTAGAACTGGATTTTGTGTGATTAAGCATTGAGCAAAATACTTAAAATACTCAATATAAACATCCACTGATCTAATAATTTTATAGAGGACAGTTATCATGACCAGTTAAGCCACAATACCACCAGAGATGTCTTAATTCATATAACACTGTGAGCACACTTTATAATCCCTGATTTAAAAAGAACCCTCGTCCTTCAACGCGATACACCTCTCAATCATTTGATGCAAATGGAGGGTTCAGGTGCTATTATTGCTCTAGAGGGAGGAGACAAGTCTAAGTTTAATTCCAGTCTTGGCTGATACGCTGTTTTTAATCATGACGGTCTCCCTGTGCTTTGTAGAGGAAGTGGTGGCAGCCCCATGGTTTGTGTAGAAAAGGGCATGTTTGACTTGCCTTGCTGTTTTAAGGGGACTCTCTATGCAGGGTAAATAGCAGGCAGCATGCAGAAATGTGACAAGATGACAGACTTCAATTAATGTGGAAATGCACCTCTTTTTGTTGACTGTGTTCTTTTGAAAGGTCAGCAGAGTCATGGTCCTGGATGCACTGTTTTTGCCCATTCCCAGGGTTAGATACATAATCAGAATTAATCATTCCAACCCGTCTTCCCCTCCTCACCCCAACCTTTAGATATATGACTGTCTTATCTGACCTCATGCACTAAAATAGACTTGGTGTGCATGTCCTGAACTGCTGCAAATCTAAAATGAATTCAGATATACTTAGGTAGAAAAACTGCTTGAGAAAACTCATTGAACACCTTGCAAGCTTCTGATAGCTCCTCTCATGTCTGCAGAACAACACAGCCAGCTGCATGCATTGTTACAACTTGTCAAGGCTTGTTAACACTGACAGTGGGAAGGACAAATGCCACATACATCACTGAGAGCTGTTTTTCTCTCTCAAGCACTGTTATTGTTGTTGTTCAAATGTTCACTGACTTTTCAGTTTGTTGACAAAGCAGTAATGAACTCCAGCCACAGATCTGAGACATGTTGTTGATCTTTAATCTATTTTCATACGTAATGTCCAATGGGGAAACAGAAAAAGACATTTAATTCAGATTCCAACTGAAAATTGAAGAAGAAAGTTGCAGTTATTTAGGACAAATCTAACACATATACATGAGTCTAGGCACTAGCAGTCATTTTGAATAATAGTTCATAAAAAAAAAAAAAATCTGATAAATAACTTTATTAAAGAGTATGGCCTTGGGTTATGCCTTGACCTGAGTTCAGCTTTTTTAATTGCATGTGAGAATAGTCTTGGAGGAGCCTGTAGGGCTTAAAGCATATTTCAACCTGCTTTAAAACATACAGTTTTAACCACACCCATACCTTAGTTTTATGGCAGAACTTTTAATACAAGAATTTAAACCAAACTGTAAAAAAAAATTAAATGCTTCTACTGAAGTAAAATGAGAAACAAAGAGGCTGCGATTGTTAGCTTACATAGAAAAGTGTGTTCTGATAAATGTGCTGGCAAGTGATTAAGGCAACCAAAGTGATTCCCATTACCTCTAATAACTATTATCTTCCCAGCTCTGTCTGTTGGTGCAAGTGGGGCTAAATCCTCTATAAAATGGGATAAATTACATATGTGTGGTGATAAGCGTGTGTGCGCTGAGGGCTCCTGGATTATTTAGTGTGCGGCTCATTACTTAGCGTACAGCTGCTTAGCCCTCTCTCTGCCCTGGGCTTGGCGGGCGTCCCTTACATTCTTTGTCATCGTACTGTACATACCTGAAGCTGGAGGGGGCTGAGTCCTGACGCTGCTGCAGCTGCCATTGTGGATGGAATGAACTGCACGGGGTAGTTATCACCTGTCAAAAAGAGGAACAACAATGCTTACAGGTTCAGACAATGAGCCAGCCCACAGCCACAAGACAAGTGCCAACATGGATCGCAGGCTGTCCAAAGTGCAGCACAGTGGCACAGCACCACGAGACATCCCACATCTGCACTAACAAAAGACTGAGCAGGTCTGTCTGGAGAAGGATTACACGCAACTTAAAGCACTATTGGCCTATACATGTTGACTGTACTATAAACATGTATTTTAATCGCTCAGCAGTTGTAACAAGTCTGTTGTATTCAAAATGTCATTACATAAAATGAGCACTGTGTTCTCTCATAAACCTTGACTCTCCTGGCTATTGTTCAACATGACATTGTCCCTGAGTGAGATTTTGGCAGCAGATTGAAAACACTTGTGGGTAAAACTAGTTACAACAAGTGTGCACTCACAATAACAAGAGGAAAGGAGTGAAACCGTAGGCCTATCAGCTCCCATATCACTATGATCAAGCAAGAAAAAATAGTCTCTAAATAGCTGTGCTATTCATTACAATTCACTACTGTTGGCCTGCCATCAGCACATTTGTCAGACAGGAGTATAAAAATGGCTGCTGTGTGAGTGATATTCACAGGGGTGTTTAACTGACTACCAGAAGCTTTCACACACTCGGGCCAGTGTGTGGAGACGGACGGGGCAGCCCTAGACGGGTACATGTGTCTGTGGGGTGGGGAGGGAGGGGGACTTGGCCCACGCACACACCCCACTTCTGCCTGTCACTTCTCTTCACAAACATATGGAGCCATTAAGCCCAAGACAGGCTAAATGTATATACCTTCTCTTTCACTTTGCCCTCGCCTGCTTGCCTCTCTTTACAATCTTGTACAGCACAGCACAATGTGATACAAGCCATGGAAATTCAATCCCCATTTAGTAGCAAATAAAATCACACAGGAGTGCTGGTTTCAAATAGTGCTGGCCTGTATGCACTGTGGTTATTTCTACGCCACCTCTTTTTGGTATCACTTTCCTTCTGTCTCTGTCTGTGATGGAGAATGGTAATAAATGGCTGGGTGTCTTTAGATGTTATGTGAAACCATGAAGGGTCATGTGCTAAGTGAGCGCGCCCTCAGTGCTGGGGGTCTTGCACTTCAAGATAGGGTGCAACTTCTGGAGAACAGGCAACAGGCCAATTTAGCTGTTGGACCTATAGTTAAAGGTCCAACATCACGCAAATTTGACTGTTATGAGCTTTAAACCATGTTATAATGTTGTTACCTCCTCAAAAACATACTCAGATGTGTGTTTTGTTTCATTCACACATGTCTGAGTAATCTTTTATTATTAATCTGGCTATATCTTCAAAACTCAAAATGCTCTGGTACACCTTGTGATGTCATGTAGCGGTAGTTTTCTAATTAACAACTTCTTTTACCTTTTGTTCAATAGAGACCAAAAATTCCAGGGCTGAAATTATTCAAATAATTGCAGTGAAGGTGTATGGGCTTTAAAAACACACAGCACTTCTTGTATTACCACATGACGTCACAAAGTGGACCAGAGTGTTTTCTGTTTGAGAGAAGAACTCAGCCTAAATAAGCAGGGTTTGTGTCTTAAACATGTGTAAATGAAACAAAACATGATTCTAGGTATATTTTTGATGAGGAAACAACATTATAACATAGATCAGAAAATGTTATATGTTGTTTTCCTATTGAGGGAACACAAGTGAGTTTAGATGAGCCACCACAAGTTACAGTTCTGCTCATGTGATGCCATGAAACATAAGTCATATATTTCTTGAGAGTTGACAGATGTACCAGTGACCTTTCCTGGAACAGATCAAGTGAAGATGAATGTCCTCCCTGACTACAATTCCCACACTTGATCTTGTCAGATGCTTGGTTTTGAATTTACAGTGTATTTTTAACTGGCTTTTTTAACAATAACAAACAAACCATTCTATGTATACACAGCAAATGCAAAATAAACATTATAAGTAACTATATGTCTACAGTGGATAGTGGATGTTGGAGGTACATCAGTCTTACTGCTTCCATTTGGCCCTCATTCTGAGTAAACAGACTAGGAAGTCCATTGCATGTCTATTTGTTTAAAAGATGAGGAGCTGTTTCTATGGCTGTGCTTGTCTACCATGCAACACCAGGCCATTGAGCACAGACGGTGGACGGCCTGATGACTTAACACTACGGTGCAGGAATGACGGTTTCCATGTGAACGCCACAGGGCCACTGCCTAAAGAAGTGGTCCCTGGGAGCTGTGTCATAATGATAACATCAGATTAGAGTGTATTAGTCTTGGAAGTGAATGCTTGGCCACTCACTTCATGAAGAAATACGCAGCAGCTTATTGTTCACTCGGCAGGCGGCGATAACATTGTGGTCTGTTTATTGTGTTACATGGCCGAGGTCTAGTGAATACCTTGTGTGAAGAGTCATTTTCAGACCCCTTCTGCTATTTCTTTGTGAGCTCATGAATAATGCACAAGGCGTACACAGGACGACCCCTGACCATGATTCCATAATAGCTCCTGTTATTTGAACTAAAACATTTTTCGTGTCAATCCTATTTCATAAAGCGCACTGGTAAAAGACTCCCCCTCAGGCACTTTGTTTAAGCTGTCATGCCTCCACAATTCCAAAAGAGCTGACTTTATTTTTTTCACTGTGTGGTTTTATAGTTAATTCATTAACTGCTCAACCACTCCTTTTCATATTTTGCTGTAAGCATGTTGACTTCTTTGTGTTTTTCCTTGCTGACAACTTGCCAGTTTTCACACTATCACAGGTAACAATACAGGATAAAAAAAAAAAACTTGAAAATTCTGAAGAATGGAAAATTTTTTAGGTGCAAGCCGTTAGAAAAAAATGTGTGTAAAATATATGTTTGTGTGTTATGTAGACACAGTAATACAGGAAAAATATGTGTGGTACATTTTAAAATGGCAGGCATTTGATGAGGCATTCTTAACTGAAAATACAAAGGAGAAACATGTTGGTACATGAAGTAAAAGCAGTCCAAAAACTAAGTCTGTTTTTACCATTATAATTTATGCTTTGATTATATAATTTCTCTATTAAATAAGACTGCATTGCGTGTCATGAGGCTGCACATCCACGGTTTAGTAATGTGATCAGAAATAACCTAAAAGATAGTTTCATGTAGAATAGTTTACATTCCTATCAAGGTTTGCCTACACCTATTGTTGTGCATGAATGGGGGAGCTGCTATGCCTATGCCTCAGGTTCAAGTGCAAATTGAGCATTGCATGCCACTGTTAGGCCTTAATCAACTTTTTACAGCTCATTATACTCCACTTAAAAGACAGATGTAAATCAGGAGTAGATGTGAGAACATACCTGGCTTATAAGACATTCCTGGAGGGAAGAGAAAGCCTTGCTGGGCAGCGGCTGCTGCTGCCAGAGTGCGTTGGTCGTGTGGAAAAATGGGGATCATGAGTGGAGGCATGTGACCCTGGACCTGCTGAACAGATAGGAGCAGAGATCAGAGAGAGGCCTAAGCATGGGCACGGTACACAGAAACAGAGGCATCTCAGGGGGAGGCCAGATCACAGCTCTGTCTAACGCGTGTTGACAGGGGCTCTGTGCCACTGACGGCCCTCGTGTGCTCACACAATACCTTCATCTGAGCCACAATTTTACCTGGACACATCAAAGGCTCAGCATACACACATTGTTACAGTTAGGTTAAATAAAATGACATGCAGGACAGAGGACAGAGGAGCGATGAGGCTCTGGCTCCTATTGAGGAGTGGGGCACTTACGAAGGCATTTGGCCTGGCTGTTAAACTCAATACGACATGTCAGCAGAGGATTGCTGAATGCATTACACAGGTGCAGCTACAGGGCCGATTATCATGTACATGCATGCACAGTCACCTCGGGGAAAGTTCACCAGCTCACATAATCACAAAGATCACTTATACAGGTGATAAAGCCTAAAGACAATGTAGTCATTTACTGAAGCTATTTTCAGCAGGAGAGATGCAGGAGAGACTGCTCATAGCCCGCTGTATTTCATTTGGATGTCATTCTCTGTCTCTTCCACTCACAGATTAACCTTCACCATGTTGCCTGTTGCTGACTAGCGGTCTACTGGGAATATCAGTGCAAAGCCTCTGCCATGAGTTCAACGGTGGCTCACATTTTTAAAAGTGCCATTTGCACACATGTTGCGCTGGCCAATCATACTGTCATTGCCTGCTTCCTGAAAGTCAGTGATGAGGAGCAGGGCCTGCAAGGGTTAATCTAGCACCGGGCCAGGCCACCTCGAGGGAACCAGTCTGGAAAATGGGTTAATAAAGGTCATCCCCCAAAATAAACACTTTACAGAATGTCTCCTCATTCATCCCTCTTTAAAATCAACTTGCAATAAAAAAGGTCTGGGTGCAATTACTGCTGCTGCATTGGGGCATGAAATCAACCTGCACAAATCTGCTCCACCCCCACACTGCTCCGGCTGAGGTCTGCTACCATCTCCCGCCCCCCTGTCTACCCTCTCCATATCAGGTGAACCCCACTTCTACGACAGCAAGAATGCTACTCAAAACTACTTTATTGATCTGTCAAGAGGTGCAAAGCTCAACCAAAAACTAAAACATTTATGTCTACTGAGCCTTTAGGGAAGTGCAGAAAGTGCATTGTAGAAGAATAGAAAATGTGTGTAGTAATGTTGCTATAAGTGCTTATCCTCTAAAAAAGAAAAAGCTCAGAGAATCTACAACAAATGACTTTAAATAAAACATTGCTTTATGGATTTGGGCTCCATGTTGCCCAGTTGAAAGGATGAAAGATGGTTCTTGGCCTTGCATGTATGGAACATATGGAAAAACACAATAATTAATGTCACAACATGAGGTAGGGCCGGTGACAGGCGGGGGGACACAGGGGAACACAGCGTTTCTCTGTCTGTGTATTTGGACTGTAAAACCAGATGGAGTCTGCAGCTGAATGTGTGGCAGTCACGGGGCAGAGCAGTGTGTTAGCAGTGTGCGGCTAAGTATCACGCACCAGCAGTTAATAACACAGTAAGAGAAATATGCCTGTAAAGAATAGTCATTATTTAGCAACAAAATGCCACTACAAATATTTGTACAGGTTTTACTGCCTTTCTGTCACTAAAATACTTACTTCCATGTCCCTTGTTGAAAAATGGTTGTTTGCTGGCTTTACAAATCCATATAAACATAAATAAAATACATTAAATTGTCCAAAAATATGTTTATAGCCTACTGTAATTATGTATTAATATTTAAATTAAATGGCTTCTGATTTGTAAAGTGGTGCAATTAATTATAACATTTTAATTAATCAGGATTGCCAACAAATTTATAGGGAAAATGTTTATTCTAACGAAAGTATCAGTGCTTACATTTAGCTCAGAGTGGACCTGTATATTTGATCATTTGTAAAAGATTGAATAAAACGAAACAGATTTAGAAAGTTTCCATTTATTTATGGAAAAGTAAAAAAGTAAAGAATGAATGGAGAAGAACATGTAAGACTTAGACAAACTTTATAAGCAAATGAAAAGTTAACTGGAGTGGGCTGCATACAGGCCAAGTGCCAAGGATGTTTCTATTGCAGCGCCGGACTCGGAGAGTGAAGTGGAGCAGATGTGAGCCAGAGTCCTTCCTTCCTCTCGTAAATACAGCCGCATTGTGGCGCTGGCACTGCTCTGCCTTTGTCTTAGCATTGCTAAGTACTGGATAATGTCATTTCACACCATCTGCCCGCAAGCTTCATTAAAGATACATGAATGGGCGATCTTATGAGGAACAGGTGCTATTGTTTGTCCCTCAAGACCCGGAGCTCAGAATCTGACTCAGAATACTTGAAGAGGAGCATCTGTAGTGATCAGTCAGACAGACTTGGCCCTGGCCCCTGCTCCACAGCACACGGACCAACAGAGGTTTCCGGGGAACTCGGCATCTTTACAACATGTATCATCAGTTCATACGGCCTGATGAAGCCTGTAGTAGGCCAGCCAGCAATCTGTTTAACTTGCAAACAGTTGGACTAAATACATTGTGTATTTTTTACATAATAGGATCTACAAAAATCACACTTGTTTAACTATTCCATCACATGTACCTCTGATCCTGTACTGTAACTCGTATAAGCAGCAGGGACACACACACACACACAAATAGTCTAAAGATGTGCATAGCTCTGAGCAGTTCTTCTGTCAACACCCTGCTCATCACTGTTGGAGCCTCTACAGAGCTCCCAGGAGGCCTCGGGACCCCTGCTGGCACCTCTTCGAAAGCAAAAAATGGCAAGTATAATACAACTACAATACAGCAACACAATAAGCAGACAAAAAGGAACAGCTGTTTCTTTTACAGATGTGTGTTATTTATGTGAAAATGATTTTCTGCCTATAATCTGCATGAATTGCTTCTTGACACCTTTTCTCTCACCTCTCACAGCTGCTTGTCACT
Source organism: Boleophthalmus pectinirostris (assembly GCF_026225935.1). Classification (NCBI taxonomy): domain Eukaryota; kingdom Metazoa; phylum Chordata; class Actinopteri; order Gobiiformes; family Gobiidae; genus Boleophthalmus; species Boleophthalmus pectinirostris. Next base: position 24,325,047 of record NW_026571140.1, read on the forward strand.
GATACAATCAAAAATCATTTTAATACACTGCAAAAGCAAGTCTATGCAATCGATTGTAAAGCATCTTATCTTTGTGGCACCATTTTTTGTCAATTAACATATAAGAATTATGCTCAACTAATCTTTTAACAAAAAAAAATACACACATTTACACAGTACTATAGCTGTAAGATGTGCAGCTTGCAATAACTTTCATTTTCACGTAGAACTTTTTTTTTTCTTCACATCACACCATGAGAGAAGGCTCCAGCTGTTGCTCTAGGATTTGATACTTCACATAGTTTTCCTCACTCCATTAAACTGCTGCAACCGGAATCACCTTTTAATGAATTTGAAAGAAATTACAGCTAAATTATATTTGCCACCACACTGTTAAAAGGTGAAGGTGGGTAGCAATAAAATACATACATATGATTACTAATCATAGACCTATCACGTTTAACAAAGTCTGTATTTAGGTATTAATAAAATTCAACAACTACACATGGGCACTCACAGAATCCTGCTGAATACCACACCAACCCACTCGTAAATTTCACAAAGACACATACCTTATTATTACTCTCAATAGTCTAGTTACACTAAGGTGCAGCCAGACAGCAGCACATCATATGGCCCAGTTCCACTTTGATCCCACAGCAGTGTGATGCGGTATGGATCTGTCTGTGGTTAATGGTAATCAGACGAGTAGATCAATAGATTTAAAGCAGACTTTGATGCTCCAGACTTGTGGCTCTAAATGAAGGTCTTTATATTACCACCCACTAGACTGAAGCATCCAGCTCTATTCTTCCTCACAGTCTGCTACAGCGAGGTAACAGTGCTTAAACAAGGAGGGCACAGACAATGGAGAGGGGCAGGTCACCCACAAACAGGTACTTGTGTGAACTGTTTCTGACCTCCCTTTTTCTCTGCACATAAACTTGGATGACATTACTTTATAGCTAGACATCAAAGACACTGTGATTTTCTTTAAGGGCATTTAATAATTTCATCTATATGATTAATATTCTTTTGATGTATAGATACTATATTGAAGATAATGAGTAAGCCCTTTGTTATAAGTTCACATCACAAGTCAAATGACAAATACATCCACAGAGTTGGATTTCCGGCATATTATCTCACAAGCATAAGGCTAATATGTAATGACATCTTTATTGTAAAGATTGAGATTTATATATCATTGAACATGCCAACACATTTGTACAAACTTCAATGTCAAGTGTTGAACTGAGTTGAAAATAATATTGATAATAGTTTTGTATGGCTCCCTTAAGCATTAACTTTGACAAAAGGCTTTATAGAAAAGGCAGTAAAAGTAGACACAGGAGTCGGGTTATTCCTTAGGGACTAACCAATAGATGACTTCTTGTTCCACTAATTCCTTACACAGTAAAACAAGCCTCCTTGGAAATGAGCCATTCCAATATGTCTATATTAAGTCGGGAGCTTGAAAGTGGGGGCAGTCCAGCCCTCTCACCCGCCTCACTTAAAACCCTTCTGTACAGACCAATCCTCCAAGCACCACTTCTGGAATTCTGGGTAAAATTAATGTTTTTTTTTCAAAAATACTACATTATAAAAATAATTAAGACAGTATTTACAACTTAAAATTGTAATGACATTGAATGCAAAAGAATTTAAATCTGCCAAAATTAGCAACAAGTCTCTCTCATGACATGTACATGAACAGACACAGGAGTAGACACACAAACCTACAGTGCTGCACCATTATCCCACTCATACACATGCCTGCTGAACAGGACCAGAGGTAAGTCAAATGCCTCAGACCTTCATTACTGGGGGCGAGCAAAATGCTAAAGAACATCAGCCATGGGTGAGTGTGATAAGCACGACTGGCTAAAGAAGGGGACTGTGGCATAGTCTTCAAGCTGGCTCGATATATTGTGATCTTGTCGTTATATAAATTTTATATATTTTGATCAAATGCATTTTTCAACAGCGATAATGTTTCAATAAAAAAAATATATATATATGATAACATTTGTGATTACACAAAACACTTATTGAGTGTAATCCCCTGGGAAATGCTTAGACTCTCTTTCATAGCTAAAACAAAACGGGCCTTATTGAGCAGGCCCAGAGCTGAATAGTGCGTGGCCAGTGGTGGCCTAAGCAAACACACGCCTCTGCCTCTGCCTGTGCGCTGACTGCTGAGCTCTGTGGATCAGTTCATGTGGCTGTGTTTCCCAGTGAGACAGCCCACCGCGGTGGAGGACGAGAGCGCCAGGCAAGTGTAAAGACAAAACAGTTTGCCGAGAACATTAGTAGAGAAAACACACACAGGAGGGGAGACTAAATCAACAACAGACCACAGGGCAAGTTATGCTTAAAAAATGTGCCCCTATCAGAGCTGTGTAAAGGAGAGTTTCCCAACCAGGGGTACAGGGGCCCATGAGTGTTCACCTATTCCAGCGGAATGTGAATAATTATAATCATACTGTGTGACACGACTTTTGGAAATACTAGCTACAATATTAGTATTTGAGTATTTAGAAAACTGTAGAAGAGCATGTATGAGTGACGGGGTAACAGATCAAAAAGGTTGGGAACAACTGGTATAGATGAAGAGATCCAATGACTGATTTGCATCTGCTAAAATCCTTAGTCGTGTGCTATTCTTTGCAGGTCATAGCAGACGAGAAAGCTCAAAACTGACCTCATAATTTATCCTCCTTAAGGACAGTTTTACAAAGCCTTCAGGTAACTTAACTAGTAAAAGTCAGATTGTCAAGAATGTGGTCTCACACTAGAGCAGTTAACATAAAATGAAGAACTAAAAGAAAAGCTGATTTTTAAGCAAAAATATATATCTATAGTAAAAGTCTACCCAGAAACCTTCTAACCTAAAGAAAATCCAAAAACAACAATAAAGTTACATTTAAATTGTAAAGACTTGTTTTACCGGGCCAATATTTGCATAGAAAATCTCAATTCAATTAACTTAATTTACAGATAATCACTTGAGCGGAGGTAGTGTCCATTACTCCTCTTCTTATTAAGTCCATGCCGGCTTTATTGTTCTAAATACACAACTTTATTAAACGTCAGCATTTATTCCTTGCCTCTTGACAAGCGGTCTTATTTCATAACTAATTAAATTGATCCCTCCCTCTCTTCCCAACAATCAGGTCCACTAAACTGAATTATTTGGTTCCAAGTGTCAATATATTAAATCACAGGGGCTAATGAGTCAGGTCATGGCTTTCTTTTATCTTCGGTCTTGCATGTGCACATCTTCATCAGCTAACAGTCTCTTCAAATGGGCCGAGCTTGCCTGGGTGGGAGCCAAGCCTCGTCTGACTGGGCTGGTAATACCCCACATAATCCTGCTACAGCTTCCACACACAGAGAAGCGCTGGCGGCAAATCACAATCACCCCAGACGCGCGCGCACGCACACACACACACACACACACACACTCACACACACACATACACACATTACAATATCCCTGCTCTGTTATTCTCCTATTATCATGCTAACAGTTCCAATCAAGCTGCGCTAATTAGGGGACTTACACATTCTCTTTAACAATATCTACTTTTTGAGCTTTTTGAGCCAGTGCGTTAATAAGAGGCTCATACTGTGAAAATCATTTGTGCCGGGGAAACAACAAAAGCATCAGAGAACACACAAATTAGGCCAGTTATCTTTGTGCAATTACCATACTGCTCTGTGCTGTTTATTACATCAAGAAACTGAATCATAGGGTAATAAATGTGAGACTATTTTCCAAAACTAATCAAACAATGGTTACTGTTAAGAGATGACTAGGGAGATGTCACTTACATTTTTATTTTAGTTTCAGTTTTTTTGCTTGTTTATGGCGTTGAAAAAATGTTTCCTCTTTTCAGCGTAAGTAAAATGTTTGACTTCATAACTGTAATTATGAATAAAATAAAAACTAACAAAAATCTGATCACACACAGAGAGAAATGAAGGGAAAAGGGAAACACTGCTTTTGATGAGAAAAAACTAAATAGAATAACAGTCAAGGTTGTGCATATACCGAGAAACTGCTTAACAATGGCCTCCACAGAAAGTTGTCATCTATCACCACTTGGTTCTTAATGTACGCAGAGGTGACACATCAATGCCACAGCTCTCGATAAAGAACTGTTTAATGATATTGTAATAATAAATATCAAATAAAATTGTTCCTCTGTTTCATCTTGGCAGCACTGCGTTCTCCAGCTGTTTGTGAAGATAAAGTTCACCATGACCTTTCAGCCAATATTTATTCTCTTGATGTGAGTCTCCATGTGGAGGTCCCTGTGAAGATACTATAGGACTCTGGATTCCCCTGTAAGGAACCATAGCTATGATCTAAATATCCTATAGGTTTCAATAAAGACAAGCCCCAAGCATTGTGGTTAATAACTATGCTTAACTGTGGCATTCTCAGAGAGGCCTTTCAAAAATTCAAATAATTTAAAACTTAATCTCATTCTGGGATTGAACAGGTGCCAAGACCATTTCAAAGATGGACTGAACAAACAAAAACAAGCTGAACAGAAACACACAAAGCTTTAGGCTTTGATAAGCGCCCACCACTGCAATCAAAACATCTGCTATCTTAAAACAAGTGACATTGTAATCCGGGAGGACAAAGAGTAAATCTCTCTTTCTTGTGAGAGTGATGGGGAGGATAAATGAAGGCTGGATCTCAGTAGAGGAACTTAATTAAACTGCAATTTCCCCTTTACACACATTTTAACAATCACCTTTCTTTTGAAGCCTCTCCTCTGAACACCTCATAAGACATTACCTGGGCAACAAGAGTCTCAAATTCCACCCCCAATAGTTTTACAGACTTTTACTGTTTGGACAGTGACCACTGATGTCCACAGTAACATCACCAGTTAGCTGCCCTCGCATGAGGCCATAGGCTCTTAAACATGGGCTTTTCTCCCTCCAGCCACAACAGACAGACTTTGATGGTCAGAAGGGCCCTAAATAAGGATTAGTGCTCCCCTCTCTAGCAGACACAAACGCACAGACTAAATCAATCTGTTACAGATTAAGATCTACGTTTTACACAGCAGGCCATACTTTAAAGTAACATGACATTTGTTTTAAAATGTCCCCATTGTAAATGATTTTTAATTTATTAGTTTTTCATATTCTCATATTTCACACTACATAAAAGTGTGAACAATGCACTTACTTAATGTTTAGTTAGAAATATTTTATCAGTTGAGCAACTTTATATTCTACTGATGGAATCATAATTCACCTTTATCTAATCTCACTGTTTTATAGGATACATGTTGAACAGTTTTGAGGAAAATTCAAATAATACAATTGTTAAGGGAGTTTTCCGTAGAACGAGTGGAGGCAGTGGAGAGGGATGTGCCTGACACGGAGCACAGCAACAGGATAACGTGGGCTTCACTCAGGCATCCAGCCCTCAGCCTTGACCACTGCCAGTGACCGCTCCGACGATACTGTGCACAATCAGACCATGTCCAGCTATGTTCTGCCTGGGTGGTCTTATTTTGGCTCTGTATAGCATCAAGCACACTAATAACAAAACTTAAGAGAGCAACAATGCTAGCCAAATAATCAAAAGCATGTCAGAGTACACTGTGAAGGCTGCTATGTAGGCCTTATGGGACTGCTGTGTTCCAGAGGCATTTACCAGCCTCTTTCATGTCCCCCACCTACAAGCTCCTCCTCATTAACACTACTCATTAGCTCTTGTTACTTTTCCCCCTTTTTTGTTCATTAAGACGTGCTAATTATTCCCCTCCATATTTTAAAGCCCCTGCGATTACCAACAGGTAATTAACATTTGATGAGTGTTGAATGGTAGATTGACATGAAATTAAAGAAAAGATTAGAAGAACAGTCCTGAACAGAAGTTGATAATGGCAAGTGCTTTAAAGTTTAATTGTATTGATCTTAGTAACAGTAGGTGTACACTAATTACACCAGAGAGAAAGTGTGTGGTAAAGAGAAAAGGGGAAATGTTACCAGTCTACAGAAACACACTCACTGACCTGGATCTGCTGCTGGAGGAGGTTGATTTTGTGCTGCTGCTGCAAAAGCTGCTGCTGTTGTCTTGCAATCTGGACAATGGAAAAAACAAAAAACTTGGTCATGGAAAAAAACTAGATTAAAAAGTGTAAATATCAGTACATATTTGTCATATTTACTTAAATGTAATTATTCTTTATTTATATAGCCTGAATACAGCTTTAAAATCATCACATTTACAGATTGTTATATGCAAAGTTGAAACAGAATATTTCTTCTCTCTTTGTGATATGCTAACACTGTATACTCTCAACTGTATCTTCTAGTTTTTCTTTACAGATCTGACCGATACAATTTTCTAATATAATTCTCTTAATTTATATGTTCTTAACACAGCTTTACAAACTCCTCAAATTATTACCATCACAATTTAATTTAAAATACACAGTTTTTTCTACATACTTTAAGCAAAATATTTTCACTGTCTGTGATAAGCTAATATACTTAATTATAAGTGACAATGTAAAAAATGACTATGGGAAACAGAGAAAGCATTGCTGTGAGACGCATGCGACTTAAATCTCTATAGCTTCACTTGTGCTCATCCCCGCCGTCCCTCCTACTACATGCCCACTTCATTGAGCGTGACAACCCAGTTTTAAGTGTCATTTAATTTTCATTTTTAAATATAATTACAAAGTGTTCACTGTAAGATACCAGTCGTCTGCAAATGTGTCAAGATTAATTTGTGCCGGCTTCCTCAGGAGTGTCAACAGTTAATTACTGCGTTGTATCTTGATGGCTTGATGAAATTCTGACTCTCAGCGGGCTAGCACTCTCACTTTGGTTTTATTAATATTCGTCCCTTTCAAAAACAGGCAGAAAATAATGAAACGTTTGCCATCACAGCGTTTATGTTGCGTTGATGCCTCCACAGCACGCACAGTCGAGGGGTAGTTTGCAAATGTACATCATTGATTGAAAAAGAAATCAATACTGTTAATGTATTATTAGTGTACTATGACCAAATACATCACTCCAAGGTAGATGGGGTATCTTTTCATTTAGCTGGAGAAGGTGTGAGCGAGCACGGAAAACTCTGAGTGAACTCCTTGCTGATAATTGACTCATAGCCATTAGAGCGGCTGCTGATAATAAAAGTGTCGCCCGTGGAGATAGTTTGTGTCCTTATTTCTTCCCAGACATTAACACACTTCATGGCCCCCGCTAATTTGCTGATTTGTACAATATGGCTCATTGGCCTGATTTGTGCTGCAAATCTAATGCCAGCCTTGTTCTAATAGGAGTCGATTTATAAGATATAGAGGACTTCCATGTTTAATATAACGTTTAATTCTCACATTCCCTTGCATTTGTTAGCATAGTCATAATAACGCTTTTCCAGCCACACAGCATAAATGTGGGCGAGAGAGCATGACAGGAGAATCAGAGGTAATGCAGAAACTCTTAAATCTAATATTATTTCTTATAACTTGTGCAGAGCAAGATTTTATTGGCAGCGAGTGTCAAATAAAGACATGCCGCAGAATTAGAGTCTCCACTTTAAAAAGATCTATGTGAAATGTCTAAAGAAATGAAAAAGAAAATAGACAACACACAATAGGACACAGGATGGCACCGTTCAGATGAGAAGCCTTTTGTAGATCCATTGTACATTTAGTGGATATATTTTATATTTGTGTTATCATGAAATTTATTATTGAATATAATATAATTAACAAAATGTCTATAATTAAAGTTCAATTACAAATACACTGGACAACTTTACTTGTTGGACATTTAGAGCTATAACTGACTAAAGAAATTCTTTATCAACTTGCTCTGTGCATTGATTAGCTGACGAAAAGGGGGCTAGGCATTAGCAAAGGGTCTATCAAAAATATTTCTCTGTGCTATAACCATATATTATAACCACATATATGACCTAAAGTGCACTGAAAATGCCAAAAAGTACAACTAAATTGCACATTCGTATGCAAAAAACTAAATTCACTCCCAAAACTACAGATTATCAACCAATTACTTGACTAAACAACTAATGTTCTACAGCTCAATTTGTAACACTGAAAACACTCACAGAATTTGTCCAGATTTGATTAAAAAAAAGTTTCAACACCCCTAAAATGAAATGTAACAACAAAATGAAGTTACCTGTTCTTGCTGCTGGCGGGCTAGCTCCATTTGCTGTCTCTGTTTCTCCATCTGTGAAGCGGCCAGTTTCTTCTGCTCGTCATGAGCGGCCAGGAGCTGCTCCCTCAGGCTGATGAGCTGCGTGATCATAGTGGAAAGCTGGTGCTCCTTCTCCGCCAGGCTCTCCGGAGTACCTGGGCACGCACACAGAGCAGACATGAGGAGGCAGCAAGACAAACACTGCTCCAGCAAACCTACATTTAAAGCCTGGTTTTCAGTATCCCAGAAGCTATGACCAAATAAACAACAAGAGGGAGTCTGTGGAGGGCCTTGGCTATTGTGTACGACTAAATATAGAAAGAAACCATGGCACACATACCAATCATCACATTGTGTTATTGTACCGCTCACAATGTAAAGCACAAAGAGACCCACATGGGCAGCAGGCGACTGCCGTGATCTCACTTGGAGTGTTAAGGTCACGCAGCCTGAAGTTGTCTGTTTCACTGTAGCTGGTGTTCACAGCTTTCAGGGAGAGAAAGGCAAGGAATTGTTCCCAGCCCGTGGACAAAGAGCTGCAGGGCGCTGTCAAACTGAGCTGGCAGTTTATATCAAAGTACTATAGCAGGAGTCTTTGTTCCAATGAGCGGCCTCTGGTCCTAACTTTGTGTGATGTCACCAATGCAGTAGAAAAAAATTGATTTGAGTACAACCTTATTTAGACATAACTATGTGTGACGTATTTAACTTTTTCAAACTGTTTTATTGTCTTTAGTGTTTTATATTACTGTACAGTGACCTTTACTGTCTTGAAAGGTGCCTCAAATAAAATTACTATACAGGCTTCTAGTGGTAAGCAGGAGTCTTTCAAAGTTTCATTTGAGGTGCTATATGAATTTAGTGCAGTTTTTTTAGTGGCTAAGTCCTGGCTCACACATGGTTATTGCCTCTTTCTGTCTATAGTTTCAGTCTGTAGCTGCCTGTATTACCTTTCTCCTTACAATAGAACTGGTTAAGACTATTTTATTGTCTGTTTTGAATGATACTGTGTGTAGTGAGTAGAGTGTATTGCATGCATGCCTAACCAGTGCGAGCCAAGTCACATGTCTGCACTGTGTGTGTGTTATCAAGTGCGCCACTCTGCTGCACCGCTCTCTCTCTCTGTCTAATCAATGCTAAGTGATCCTACCATTGACTTACACAGCCAACATAATTGCCCGTGAGAGGCTAGACAGTAACTCACTCTCCTCCCACTCCACTCCAGTGTGACAAGCTGATCGGGGAGAACAACGACAATGGGACAGAGGCAGAGAAAAGGATAAAAGCATGGTAGTAGTCCTGATAACAGTTGAGTGTGCACTGGCGCGGGGCCAACCAGGGGCCAAGTCTTTCCTGGGTGTCTTCCCCTGGTCTCTGGACACATCTGTCTTGTGTTCCGCGAGAGCTCCCAGGGGCCCTCTCCACTCAAACTATTTTAATTTGACTAAACACCTGATTTATTTTATCTCTCTGATGAGGAAAGCCGTTTGTCTTAATAGGGCCTGTCAACCTCTAGAACCCATTCAGAGCAATTTACTGGCAGCAGGCTTGTCTGAACCTCGACTCGGCTCCGCGGCTCTCTGCAATGGAAGAGAGCTGCAATTCTCCATTTATACTCTCAACGAAAAAAGCGGCTAAAAGACGCTATTCATGGGGCCTGTGTGTAGATTCCAAGGCCTGAATTGACTTTTTATTCAGCCAACTACACTTGTTGTAAATAGCTTATCTGTAAAATTGATGCAATCAGTACAGATTTTATTAACCTTTGGCTGTGTCCATGTTATTTCCAGGTCATAAGAAGTCAACAATCACTGTCACAATAAATTACTATCAGTACAGTAGCAGAGGCACTCACAATAGAAAATGGAGGGAAAAGACCACAAAGAAAACAATCTTCAGGTAAAGATTGGGTCTATCAGATCCAAACCACACACAGCTGAACTAAACATCTGGAACCAATAGTACATTCTCGCCTAGAGCCTAATTACACTTCTGATTAAGCATATGCCAAAATGTTTGTTCTTTCATTGTAAATGACTAGAGTAAAATAAACTCCAATTGTTTTATCTAGGGTGTATTTACTGGGAATTAAGAGTTTTATTGTAGACTCTGGTGAGCCAGTTGAAGAGCAGAGAGCTCAGCCTGGACACTTAGAGAATGCTAACAGAGGGGCCATTGTTTTGAGCTTGAACTGTGGGAAGTCCCAGCTGCCCTTTTTGTTTGGGCTTTTTGTCATTTTTGTTTATTATTCTCACCAAAAATTGGTTATTTGAAAGTACTTATGCTTCAGAATTTCCTTGACAATCAAAAAGAAGTGTTTGAGTAGTAGCTCCATTGTGCATTATGGAACAAAATCAAATTCATATGTTTTCAGAGCAAGAAATCTCTTTCTTTCTGTTCTAAATTATGGATCAGCTTTAAAATGCAGATAAAAGTTTTATTGGGTGGTGGTAAAGAGGGCAGTCGTGGTCTGTGTCTGACCAGCGTGCTGACAAAAGAGCCCGTTTCCTGCATATTGCATGGCTTTTAACAGTGGTGGGGCTGGGGTCTGCCTGTTAACGCGTCTCCTCGCATTGGGTTTCCGATGGCAGACAGACAGCTCTCAACTGCCCTGGCGCTACATAACCCCAGCAGCCAGTACAGATGTAACATAGTGACACCACCATGTGAGGGTCGCCTCTGACTATTCAACACAAGTGAGTGAGAGCAGATTTAAACAGACAGGGAGCTGTTGAGTTCATTCAGCTTATTCAGCATTTACCTACAGAGATTTTTACTTCCTTCAAACGTCATAAAGTGGGACAGCAAACATCACCGGGTGACTAAATAAATGATAAGAGGAAAACAAGCAGAGCCACGGTTGCTTGGGGAGAGATGGGGGCATTTGAGCCTCGGGTCTTTGGATAAAAGGCACTTTGTAGGGGCGCGATTTGTTCTGTCCAATACCCACATCTCCCTCTCTCTTGGCTCCCTCCTCTCCGCTCTAATCAAGCAGTCTCTAATTTGGGTTCCAAGTCCAGTACCAGGGAAAAGAAGGAGGCTTGTTACTTTGAAGAGTCCCGAGTGAATAACACAGATAAAAGATTCAGGCACAAAAAAGACCAAAAAAGTGAGGGAGGGTGAGGGTAAAAAGGGGGAAAATCACAAGGCACCCTATTCTCTTCCGTCCTTTCGGTTGAGACAGCTGAGACATTATGACCAGATCTGAATTGAGTTTTTTAACGCCTCAAGACTGGAATTTCTTTGTCTTTGCAAGGTCGGTTTGAGCCCATCCTAAGTAAATTAAGACTTGTCTAAATGCTGCGATTGTACCAAGCCGTATCCTAACACAGCGCATACATAGCTTAAATGCCTGAGATGCTAAGGCACTTGCTACTCCCTTCAAAAAATGTATGTAGACAGGATTTTGTACAGATGTAGTGTGTATCACGCTGTTTCGATCAATAAAATACATGTTTCTGAGTAACACGTGTGAACTCTCAATTCATTTGACCCTACGACCATTTTGGAACAAGCACAAAGCGGACTGAATGAACGCTAATGGTATCTATTGACACCTTTGTAAGTCTTTGACAACTTTTAACCCAAAGACCTTTTTTCTTAAACCGTTCTCCAGGAAAAAATGTACAAAGAGATGTTTGTGCTAAAGTTACATTCATAAAATCAAATAAAAACAGATGTTGTACCCAGGTCACATAAAGCCACAACGTCAATGCCCTGGCAGGACATCAAGCTACAATAACAGCACTATCTACTAGCTTTTAACCACATACAACTACTCACTCACTCCTCCATATGTGTGTCCCATAATACAGTGTTAACATGTCTCCTTGTCCTACAACCCAGACAATATGAGCAACAGCTGTTTTACCTGGCCGGCTGCCTCTGCCCCGATATAAAACGCTGTTAATCTTGCCAATAAAACTCCAACAGTAAGCATAAGCAGTGCCTCACAAGTGCATGTCAGACTGGCAGCTGCGCCCCCTAATCCCTTACCCCTCCAATACAACATGGCAGCACACTATAAGCCAATTCATGCCCTGAAACCTATTACCTTGTTATGGAATACCTGTCAGGACCCCAGAATAGGCTCCATTTAATTTACTTTTAGGAACCTTGTGCCGCAATCCACTATATACGCGATCTTATTAGTAAATTTAGTTTTTCATGCATTCATCAACATATTTTAATGCATGAAGACACTTATAGCCACGGAATATCATTTTGGTTTAAATGGGTTTCACACTTTTATGATTGGCATATGGAGGGGCTCTTAATAAAGGACCCCTCGTCTAGTGTAGTTGTGCTGTTCATGCCAAATGGAGATAGTCTAATATTTTCATGATGGCAGAAGATTCACTCTTCACTTTAATTATGATAATGTGGGAGATGCAAGACTTTAATGTCTATCCATGACACTGGACAGGTACTTAAGGAAAGATAAAAAAAAATAAATAAAAAAAATGAATTGCTACCGTAAAAATACAGAAAAAGGGAAAGCCTAACAACACTGCTTGCACCTTTCTGTGAATGTACAAAACAGTACAAAGACCCAGACATCTTAGCACATCTTAATTGCTCTGCGTGCAAGTGTCACATCAAACTATTTTATGCAAACAATATTTTGAAAAAGTAATGATTCATCTTTTGTTGTGTTTTATAATAGAGAGTCTGACCCCTCTGCCCTCAACTCAGAAAAGCGTATAGACTTTTCAAGGCCCGCACTCACAAAGCACTCAAAAGCTTCTGAGACAGTAGTCGAAGGAAAATAAAATCATTCAGGAAAGCATACAATTAAACTTGGGTTTTAATGTGGTTCTTGTCTATTCTTTTCACAGTTCATTTCTTTATTGGTTTTAAAACATTCAGCCAATAATTAAAGTTGGAAGTTCTTTTCCTTGGCCTGTGTGAAAATGATGTCTTGAAGGCTTTATGAAGCTGACAATACATGACATTTTTTGCAGTTCTCTGTGTATTCCAAATACAGAGGAAAAACGATTAGAGCTAGACCTACAAGGGCAAGTATTTTAATAAAGCCTTTATATTACTCAAGATGCTTACAAGGTTATACTCATGAGATCTGAGCAAAGATCAGCAGTGTTTTTTACATTTTATATTGCCTTTGTCATACCACAGGTTACCTCTCACTTCAGTACTGACACAAAAGAACTTAACTGTGTGTGTAACAAATGAAGATATCCAAATGGTCACTTTGTAGCATCTTAGATATGGGTGGTCAATATTGCAGAAAAAAATAAGATGATCTTTTTTTCATCCAACAGATTTTTGTTTTCATTTTTATTCAGTGTTATTTCTTTTTATTAAAAGCAAATAATGGCTTTCACTGTACTGAATATGTGTTATTTTAAGGGCATCATACTGAATCTAATGTATACAGCCTGCAATGAGTTATACACTGACCAAACAATAAATAAATCATAATTAAAATGTTATTATATTATGGCAATAGCAGAAATCCATTGTACACTATAAATTAACAAAATTATGTAAAAATAAATAAATAAATGAAGTGAAAATGAAGTTACAGTAAATGACCAGTTACACTATAGCAAACCTGTGATGTATATTCAAAGACACATAAAATGCCGATCCTTACTTGGGCTCACACAGGAGAACAGCACTTCCTTTTTACCTCTATTGCCACAAGCTAAATTCCTCAATTCATTAGAGGAGAAAAACACACAGTCCAACACTCTCATACATTCATCTGGCAAATGTGGCCTGAGGAATAATGATTTACTGTGGCTCATATTTCACCTGAGTGCACAGGGCAAACAGTTGACTGAAGTGTTATGGAGAAAATGCAAACTGTGGCATTTTGGACGGCTGCAACAGGACAGATGCTGTTTTGTGCCAGTTGTGAGTACATGCTTTGTGTGTTTTGGTAAATATTATATAGAATAATATTCAGATGTAGAGATGGAAAAATACAGGCTTATTTCATGGTGCAAAAATGTATGTTGGGGTTTTGCTTTCATGCAGACATTATTAGATTATTTACTGTGATGTCCCACTTGAGAATAAGGCTGTTGTGAAAGTGAACTATTGTGTCTTCAGATGAGTTCTTGCTGCTGGAGCTTAAGCCAGCACAGGTAGAGCTAGCATCAAATCAGGCCTGAGCCGCTGCCCTCTGCTGTACGGTCCTCCTAAAGGGCTTGCACTTATCTGCCCGCGACAGAGCTGTGTGTGTGCCCTCAACACTGTCATGTAGTCTCCATCCTCTAATCGATTGTGACACTCCACAGCCCTGATTTCTGCGCTTCAGAATTCAAACTGCCTTTTCAATGCCAATGTACAATGTTAAGCTTTTTCTCTTTTCCATTAGAATGAATACAGCTTGTGTTCTGATTTAGAAACAACATATTTTCCTTCAGTTTAAGTAAATGCTTGTGCATTTTCACCCGCCGTGGCCCCCAACAGCGGGCCGGGGAACTGGCACTCAGCAGGGAAACTCAAACAGATCTGTGGAGTATGAGACTGAGACCCTGCACGCAGAGAGCAGCATAAACAAACCTTATCTTCATATGAACAGTATACAGTATGTGACACAATGCGTGTTTACATACATACAGGGCATTCACAGTAAGATGATATATGCCCTACAAATGTGTTAAACTGTGTAATGTCTGCTGCAGTGCCGGGTATATTATTATAAATGGTCAAGTCTAAATACACACATCTAATATTTCTTTCCAGCACTCTTTGAGCTGTCTGCTGCTCCTCCTTCCTCCTATTATCTCAAAGTCTCTGTGGTTTGGAGCCTTTCCAACGGACTGCCTCACCGTGCTGTGGTTTTGTTCAGGAGATTTCATCTCCCCCACATCATGCCTGCAGATTGACAGCTAAGATCAGGTATGAAAACAAACAGTTACCTCTGAATCGACTGGTGAAAAGAAATCCGTCACTAATGCTCCTTCTCAAACTCCACTGGCCCGGCTGATGCTAAGCCCTTTCTTATGCTGTACGAAAGGCTCAGTGCGGGATCTCAAATCATCAACCGTAAACAACACTATCCTGCATAACTCGCGCAACTTTGTCTATTACTTAAGCCTTATGTTTAGTCCAAAAGTTTAGATTTCTTTCTTACGCTTTAAAGCTACAATGATGCATACTTGTAGAATTTGTAAAGGTAAATGTAGGACAAGCAGACCCTATAAGTCTGATGTTGACGATAGCATTGTATTCTTTTGTTTGTTTATTCTTTGAACTTGTTCACCGCTGCAGCATTCAGGGCAGGTTCCAACACAACTGCAGTAAAAGAATGTTTTTCTTTTTATGGTTTAAGCCTCGGGTCAAACCTGTCATTTCTATTGTTTAGGGCCTTTTTGTGCTTTAAGACCCATAAAATATTATTAATACATATAATCCATCCTGTGCCAACCAAATCCCATCACCTGTTAAACCACAACTACCAAGAGCTTGACTAAATGTTAAAAGATAGATTTACTTTACAATGTGAGATTACTGTACTATAGCTTTTATGACAGCTTGTCTTCTTTCTTTAGTTTGGAGATAGTGGAATGTTAGCCTTTTGTGCCAATTTGAACCTAACAATAAATGGAGCCTTGCATTCATCATAACACTTTAGATCTTAATCATGAGGTGCTTTTTGCTTGGTACCTTTGTTTGTGTTTTAATTAGGCAGACCTTGTGCATCTCCGACCCTGGGCTTCTTTTTAATTGCCCACATTTACATCAGGCAGACATCAAACGCAGAGAGAGAGACATTTGTAAGGGGGAGCACAAAGCAGCCCTTTGAAATATCTACAGTCATATGAAATGGCATGCTAATTAAAAATCTGAGGGTGCCACTGTGATAGGAGATACATTTATATATCGGTAACTGTGGTGTATTGGCTGTCTCCATAACACAGACTGGCCATAGTGTATTATCAGACTCCCTACCTGTTTACAGACCACCAAGTAACCTTCCCAGTCCTATTCATCAAACACTAAAAATGCCTTGCCTCTAATTTAACAGTGTGGTATTCAAAAGGCCAAATCATTTTAAACATTTCACCCACTGCACTTTGATCTGTCACAGGAAAGACTGTGGGCAGGTACAATCACTATGATTTAGTAAACTACAATATATACTTCACAAAAATAATATTATTAATCTTTTAACCTTTTTAAAAATATATAAATTTAAAACAGAACACATTTTTATCACCTCAGATGAAAAAGCTAAAAGCAAAGCAGATGTCTGCAAAAGTGAACACGATGTAAAAAAAATACTTAAATCAGTAAAATGTGTTAACATGTTAACATGAGTGCTTCTCTTAAAAACTAAAGTTGGCACGAGTCAGAAATAATTTCTCATGTAATACTTTTACTTTGGAGAATTGTGGTATTTGGTGATTCAGATATAAAAACAGACTTGTGTTATCTGATGAACAGTACAACAGGGAGAGAGCCTGAGTGCCAGTGTTATCAGACAGCTGGTATTGTGCTGGGTTGTATAAACATGGATGTTCTCAGTAACACTCGGTGCTGAGGTCCGAGGAGCCCTGCCCACCCGTGGCCCACCTTCAGCCAGACTTAAACACATTCTGAGGGAGTGCTGTTGCCGTTTACTTAATACGCAGCATAAGGCGTTTCCTGTCAGAGGAAAGATTTTGATTCATGCTGGTTCATAGAGGAGAAGACGCTGAGCCACTCTCTCCCTTTGGACTGAACTCAAACACAATTTGGACTGAACAATTACCAAAACAACATGTATACACTGCCCCAAGAGGCCCACTGCACCGCTACCAAAAGGAACAACAAAAAACACTCGCCAACTCAGCAGAGCTCCAGAGTAAGTTGCAGCTTTTTATTTGAACTGCAAAGCAGTGTCTGAGATGATTTAGTACTAGACAGTACTGGTCAACATGCTGAAAAAATTCCTTTAAAGCCACATATTTAGTGCAATCATTGTTTCCTACCTTTGACTTCTGCCAGAAGCTCACTTGTGTTGAGTCGTTCCATCTTTTCCTTCCAGTCTTTAGAAAGAAGTTTCTCCATGCATGACGATTCTGAAAAGGACAAAAAAGATTGATTAAATGAAATAGCTCACAAGTGTGTGTGTGTGTGTGTTTTTTTTTTTTTTCTTATTTTGACATTCTTTAAGGTATGTTCATTTGAATGAAAAATACCAGTGGACCTGGGTCATGGAGGTGCTCAAATAGAATATTTGTGATGACAGGATGTTGCACAGCAAAATGAGAGTCATTCTGACAGCTGAGATAAGCCGAGGGTGGAGTGAGGCATTGTGGGATAGTGTAAGGGCAGAGATACACATTAAGGAGTGAGACTTGGTATGTCCGAACATTCACATAGCTGCCAATGATGAAAACAATTAACATTTGTTCAGCAGACAATGAATCAGAGGAGGAATGGCTGTAATCTGCCACGCTGTCGCTTGGGCAGCTGATAAAGAACACAGTGGGCCTGCTGACCCAGCCTCCACCATCCCAGTGCAGCGGAGGGGTCAGCTTGTTCCCATCCAGACACAGACACCCTGCTCCAGCCACTGCACTCTGAAATTAACCCGGCGTTTGAGAAAAAGCGATGCTTTCCATACACACATTTAGTGATCACAATATTAAGACATTTTATAAGACTTTTTTTTTTTTTTACAATCAAAGATAATGTGGATGTTCAGATAAAAAACTCTCTTGTTATGAACTGGGGGTAAGACCAGTTAGGAGTTGACGTGGCCTGTTTTAGGGATGGCTTTCAGATAGATCAAGCAGTGACCATTTTGTTTGATTGTCCTCTTCCTCCAAAGTGATGGGGGTCGACAGGACATCTAGAGTCCAGGGTCATTATAACATTGCTTCTGCTTTATTGACTTTCCAATTCCCATCTCACAGTTTGTCCCCTTGACCCAAAGAGAGGGGAGAGAAAAGGCAGTGCGTTGTTTGTGTGTGTTAACTCCCTACGTGGCACAAGATTCTTCAAAAGGGTTATGTCCAAGGGAGCACAGCACAGCTTAGCCTCCCTCAGCCCCGGGTGAGGTTGTATCCTCTCCCCGGACAGCAAAATCCCTTTGAATCATAATGCAAGTAGACATAGTTGTTTTGCCTTCAAACCCCCAAAAAGGCCTATTTACAGAGGCATAAAGGGGAATTAAAGAAACACAGACAGCATATGTTAATAAGGACACATATGCTCCGTCTCACACACAGTTTCAACACAGATGCTCCTCCGGCACTTGATCATTAAGGAATGCACCAACATTTGGAGATAATGTGGTGCCAGCTTCCATTCTCCTCCAGTCCTCCCCCTATGCTCCAGCTCCCTCACTTCTCCATCCCTGCACGGGCCAGACACGAACTGCCAAGTCCTCACCGGCACACACTACAGCTGGAATGCAGTGCTGTCCTCCCTGCCGTCCACCTGGGAGAGGTGAATAATGACCTGGATTACTCCATGAAATAACTCGCACCTTCCACTGTTGGAGCTGGTGGACAAAGCACAACCAAAAATGGCTTTGAACAAAAGGGAAATAAGTGTGTACACTGTAATACATAAGTAATGAGTCAGAAAAAGAGAGATTTAAAAATGAAATTAAGTTGTGTTCAATATTTGTAACTTCTAGCCAATGAAATGTTCTGTTCTTGTGTCATTACTCGAGGTCATCGCAAAGAAAGAAATAGTAGAAACCAAATTAGTTTATTTTTATTTTTCATTGGGGGCCCCTAAATCTCCTTGAGCCTCCTTGTTCACATTTCTTTGCCTCCCCTCTGGAGATAAAATGCTCTGTGGCTGGGAGTCGGCCATTCAGCTGGGATGAGAATGGAATGAAAACAATAGCCCTTATCAGGCTCTTATTTACATTTTCCCAGCGTCCCTGCAGTAGACAGCTTGGCTTGTCACCAAGCCCAGATCGCCCCACTGGACCAGGACCAACTTCCTCCAGCCCCAGTGATTCCAACGGTCCCTATGGACCCTCGCCTGGCACGGCCCCTCTGCTCTGCAGCCAGTGCAGATAGCAACATACAAGACAAAACTACTGGAGGAGAGAGTGTCCAAGATATGCTCCTATCCAGAGGGACATGGAGTGTGGACGGCTTAGCCCGCCACAGCTTCTCACTGTGACATTTCCTGCACTGAAAAATGCCCTCAAACTAGTTCCTTTACTTTGAGTCATCAAAAGATGGTGAAAAGTGAGCACTCCAAGTTATTACTGCCAAAATGAAAGTGTTTATCTGCAATCGGCTCTGTAATCAGGTGTACAGTCTTCCTGTGCAGGGATGGTGCGATTGATGTGGCTGAAGGAGGATGAAGGGAGACACCTCGAGCCAAGATCAGCTTCAGATTAGAGTAGACTTTTTCTCTGTATTAAAAACAAAGCTAATGATCCTCATAAATCTGTACAAAGGAATGTCTCCAGATCAGTGTATGACATAAACAGTGCTTTCAGCACCTGGTCGTCAGCGCTGCCAGAGGATCGTGTTCTGTAAACCACAGCTCAGGCAGGTTACAGTCAACAAACTGCACTGATAACACCACACGCTTTATTCTGCATTACTACAATACATTCATGTATGTATATGTATTACATCTGGGTGCTGATGTAAACCATGTAAACCAGCTTTTCAAATATGATTATTAAAGAAAAGACAAACAAAAATAAGTACAATTTATACAGAAACAGTGAAAATATAATTCTTAATATATTAACACATTAATATTTTTCTAAACAGCTCTAAAGACCAGGTGTTGTCAGTGATCATATTTTATTTTTTAAAGTTCTGGAGAAAGATAATCTGCACATTTTACACCCTGGTCCAACCAAATTGACTAAATGTGTTGATAGATCCAAACATCTCATCATGTTTCAAAAGGGTGCCAGTACAAAAATGGTTTGTTACGACATGCAGCAGTGGGTGTTATATTTCCCTGTGTTGTCAGCAATGAAAACGTTTCAACTGTCTGTGGCCACATTCAGACTTTGTGTGTGTGCTCTATTCTCCGGGGTGAAAGATGATACTTGTGTTTGAGTGTTTGTTGTGTAGAAAGCCATTGGCAGAGAAAAGAGGGCTATCTCAGGGAGTCAAATTAGCTATAAGTCATGGATAACACACCAGGAGTCTTCCCCTCTGGCAGAGCCTTGTATATCAGAGTACCAGCCTCAAGGGGGAAATGTGTAGTCAGGACATCAATAATTAGAAGGCAATGAGCATAAACATTTGGTTAAATATAAAGTAGGAGCATCGTATATCAAATATCTGCAGAGAAATTCCTACAGGCTATTTGAGTAACAAATCATTAAATTTTCATATTGAAAAAACAAAACAAAAAAAACATATAATTGCAGATTGTGTCAAATTACATGGAATGGTTACAATACAATTCTACCCTACACATTACAGTGCAAATGTGGATGTAAAAATGTCTGTATTTCATTGGCCCAAATTATGACTAAAATGTCTTTTTCAAAACTCTCTCCATTCAGAGTGAGATTTGGTGCATTTGTCTAATTTAGTCATACAGCTCTAAAACTCCCTGACTCCGACTCAGACAATGATAGGCTGACGTCTAATTTCCCATCCACTCCGCACTTCACGGGAAACAAATCAAAAGTCGAGAACGATAAAAAAGAAAATGACTGTGGCACACTCCAAGGAGTCCTTTGAATATCTTAATCACAGACACACTAAAAACAAGACCCCATCATCACACCAAATAAAACATAATAATTACAAGAGGCAGTCAGGGAAGTGAAATGCAGAAAGAAAACATGTTTTTGTCATTCAGCCGGTAGTTCCTGAGACAACAGCTGTTGGATGCTGCAAATACTCCTGAAGTCTCCATAATCATGGTGTTATTGAAGTGAGGACAAAAAGGGCACTAATTGCAAGGGAGCAATCGGAACGCAATAGGTTACACACCCGGGTGATGCCGCACAATGCAACCACTAAAGAGGGAGCTGAGGGGAAAAAACACTCGCTACAACAGTGCGTTGTCGCTCATTTTCAGGCAATTACCTTTCCTCCTTGTCAACAATTTTAATAACCTTTACCATTTCCAGCAGACTTTTGGAGCAGTAAAATAACCCCAGCCTAGGTGTAATCAGGAGTGCTGGCATGCATACATAAAAAGGTCCATCTCCTTAAGACATGTCACTGTATAGTGAAGGAGCACCTGCTTGTGGAGGTGGGCTTTCTTTAACTGACACCTATTCATTATTCCACTTGCTGAACATCTCACTTAGACACCTTCAGACCATCCTGATTGGTCACGTAAACAGCTGCTATTATTATACTCTGGGACACTGAAAAGAAAGGCAATACAAACACTGTAGTTTGTTCAAAAAGTTAAAATCAGTAACAGGCCCCAGGTTTATACTACCACAAATACAATGAATACTTAAATAATACATGATACTAAAGATTGTTCAAACATGACTTTTTGTGTTACCTTTCCAGTGCTCTGATCAACGTGTTAATCCTCCAGCGGTGACCTGGCTACTCACAGAAGCCACAGTCCCACACAGCAGCCTGACCTCTCTAAATAGGACACGTGTCTATCAAGCATATATGAATTAAGCATCCCCAAGAGGCCTCACCTCCTGAGCTGAGCACCATGTGACCTCTCCCAATCCATTTTACTGCGGCACTCTGTGGCAATCAGGCTTGAATTATTAAAGTGAGCAGTGAGCAATGATCAATTCATTGTGGCCCCTGCTCGCACAGTGCCTGGTCGTACTTCAGAAGGAATGACATTGAGAACACTTGAGTATGCTTCCAGACAATGCACATAAATGTGAAATATGTCAGACCCGATATGTCAATAATCATAACTGTACAGGCCGGGGCCATGTCCAGGCTAATCCTACAGAAATGCTATTAAATGACTGAGGGTTAAGCAGCTTCCATTGATGTGATTCTTAGCAAATGCTCGCTTAAGAGAGGAGGAAAAGTTAAGGGGCGCAAGAGACAGGATGCCTATGACAGCTGCAACACAGAGCCAATTAAAGAAAATAATATCAATATACATTTAAAATACACATTTAAAAAACTCATACTATGTTTTTATTGCATATTCCAATTATCACCATGTAATTTAATGCAAATAATTCACAATTAAATTTAGAAATGCATTCTAAAGATGGACAATCAACAACTCAAGAAATCTGAAAATATAATCTGAGAAGCCAAAAATCCCTCCCAAACTTGGAGAGAAGATGAGGAGTGAGATAAAACAGCACTCAGAGCCCCCAAAACTGCAATCTCCCCTTAAGCCGGAGAGTGGCAGCTGGCAGAACAGCTGGTGAATAGGATTAATGTCAGAAGAATGAAATAAAACTCAACATATGTCCGAGCCCGAGGTGTTGGGACTGTGCGTGATTGTGCCCCCGATGGATGCCATGTGTGCAGCTGGAAGGAGCTGCTGTGCTGCTCCTCTCTCCACCCCACAAGGTCACTTTTAAGAACTACCACCATTAAATGCTTGGATAGCAATATGAACTTTTCATCCCCTGTTCATGAGTAGCTACTGGACTGTGTCTTGCAAATGTCCAAACAATGTGCTAGGAATGATTAATATGACGATCATATTTCATAAAGGACTGATGTCAAATACATGCATGTGTTTACAATAAGATTTTATGCAAGAATCGGCAACAGGAGAAGAACTAGCATACTAGATTTCAAAATATAATTTGATTCTGATAATGATTAAAGTCCACATACTGTAATAAATTATAATAATTTCTCACAAAAATTAAATTACTGGGTACCTTGTATCGAAAGGGTTTATGGGGGGTACCCTGCAATTTAGCTGTCAGCTGTAAACTTGGCTGCTAATCAATGCAGGAAAACATTCACATTTATCCAACTATGTAAAATGAATTGATATGTGAAGAAAATGCACTGTGATCACTGAGATTTAGTAAATTAATGGGTGTCTGACTCCACAAGGACAAAAAGACTAATATAAATCGCATGGATGCATTCAGCTCTGCAGTGAACTTTTTGGTTAAAACAAGCTGCAACTTTATTTAATTGCAAAGTAAAATATAGTGTAACACCTGGAAAGTTTAATCTTTTTTTTATGACAATGTGGAATGTGGAATGTGAACCAATGAATTATTTCCTATTTAAACTTACAAAAAATACATACAACTTGTATTCTGAGTATATTCCCTTAATAGTGTATTTAAAAAGCAAATCAGCCATCAATATAATTCTAAAAACACTACATTTTATAACAATCACAGTAAATCATATTACAGACAGTTTCAATAGCAGAATTTTCAGACATATTAAACCCTGACCTGCACAGTCTACAAAATGACAAAGAGGGTATAGCCAAAGGGAGATGGCATTCATCAAATAATTATCATCATTGGCAATAAGGCTCACAGAGCAATAAAACAAATTTCTATTCATTTCAGCTGACATTCCCATCCCATCCTCTGGCACATGTAATGTTATTGAACAAGGAGAAAGACGGTGCGCCCGCGAGGGTGGAACATCTGTTTAATCGTCCTGATTAAATAGTCTCTTTGTTCAAGAGGCAGCTCATCACAGTTTGTGTACCACATTCATGCTCGCTGTTAAGAAAACAATGAAAATATGATTAAGTGTCTCATCTGCTAGTTGTCTTGTTTGCTTGTTTCATTGCGGATACGGGCACTGGATGGCTGACGTACCTCCGACTTACAGAACAAGCCTGCAATGTGCACTGAAATCATTAGCAGGCCACAGGGGCTGGCTGTGCCCAGGGTGTGAGTTACATTTGCACTATTTTGATCCTCGGTCAGATGACACCAGCTCTTTTGTCAAGATATGTGTGGAGAATGCTCTGCGCTGAATGCCACTGAGAGGACAGTGATACTGAGCTGGCACACAAGTCTGTCATGTAAATCTAATTCAGGCATTCTCCCACAGACATATACACAGTGGGAAAGCCGGATAACCTCACGTAGCTTACAATTGTATGACCAATATTAACTCCTCAGGTTTTGTTACTTTTTTTTTTTTTTTTTTTATAATTAAAAAATCACAGACTTGTTCATTTGTAACGAACAAGTGTGCAGGTCACTGCATGGGATGTTTAATGCTACACTACAGTTATTTTACTGAGGAAATAATAGTTTGGACATTGTATATGAACTAGCAGATATTTACCTATGGCCATTGTGTGTGTGTGTGTGTGTGTGTGTGTGTGCGTGTGTGTGTTTGGGTGAGCAAGTGTGAGGACAAACAAGGCTCTGTGCAGCCCTGGCTGTGATTTGTCTCCCAGAGACACCCGTTTCCTCCTATCAAGGGGTTCCTGTGCAGCCACTAAGTCAGGATCACAATGGGAGTTTTGTGCTGCATGGGTGCAGGGGGACCAGCTCAACAGCTGAAACCCAGGAAGATGGCCCCTGGAATGCTCCACAGCAGTTGCTACTGTTGACTAATCGGAATATGAGAAGTGGGGAAGGTGATCTTGAATGCAAAGAATGGCACATTGAAGAAGCAGCTGTTTGTTTTGTCATCTGAATGACGAAGACAGCAGAATGAGGGCAACAAAATCTATATCTCAGATAGCGTAACAGAAAACCTGTACTGCCACTTCTCTGGAGATGTGCCTGACTTATTTGAGGATCTATTTGGAATCGAATAGTAAATACATAATTAAGCAGAGGACTGGGCCCTCACACACCATTTAAAACACACACCCACTCAGGTTTGGCCTGTGAGCCCATGCTGGCACAGGAGCAGCATTGCTGAAGGAAGCAACAGGCCAAGAGAAAATGTTTATGTTATCACATACATGAACAACAGAAGAGGACAGAGTAACAGAAAAGGTCAGAAAACTCTCAAAGAAACAAATGTAAAGGTCTGTCCATCTTTTGTGGAAGTTCACATGTGGGCTGGCAGGCTGCCTACTGTATACAGCCCAAAATCTTAATGTCTGCTTCATGGTGTGACAAGAGGGTTGATTGGCAAAGAGCAAAGAGGGTCTTTTGATCATGTGTCCTAACAAGCGTTTCCAGCTCATGTCTGCTCAGCCTGAACAGCTCTACATTACCTATTCACACAAAAGTGACAGACCAGCGCGCTGCTCTGCTGGGCCGGAGCACCATAGGCCAAGAGTCTGCACATTCAAACAGCAGAGGACCCCCAGTGGAGCCAGAGCGCTATATAAACATGTGTGTGCAATAACACATACACATCTCATCTGCAATACGAATATATGTGTTGGTCATTAAAAGAATGCAAGTGTGTGTGGTCCTCTCTTCACTACCATCTATGAGAATAGAGATATCAGACAGGAAAATTATTTACATTTACAGGCCTGAGTTGAATTAGAGGCAAATGCCATGATCACTGGAACAAAGAATCCTGTTAATTAGGTGGGGAACGGTTGAGCCAGATGACACGTCAACTGTGATGAAAGAGAAGAAGTGAACCAGGAAAAAACAGAGGGTAAAGGATAAAGACGAGAGATTTAAGATTATTTTCTTTTTGTATAAAACAGTAATTATGTACATAATAGACATGTCCCTGATCCTGTATCAAGTATTTGGACACAAATGTGAAATGTTCTTTTGTCGGAGTGGATCCCCTGCCGTGTGTGTGTGATGCTCTGTGTGGAGTCAGCAGGAGCAGTGACACAGAGTCAAGAGTTCAGCAGAGCCAGTCAGAGCACAGGCTTAGAGCTGATCTTTTCCCCTCCCAAAGCCCTCGGCTGGCCCTGAATCTCATTACACGGCCCGTTGTAATGGAGGATAATGACCCAGGGCTACAAACACAATGCTGATCAGTGCTCCATACTCAACCCAGCACTCAGTCATTACACAGTGATAATGCACACCTCCAGCAGCGGATTACACTCACAAATAGATAGAGGTAATAAAGCCACAGGCAACAGTAAATACATGTGAGCCAAGTGCTTCTGGTCCAGCTCTGGAGAGGGCTGCTGTGGATTAATTTTACTTCACTCCTCCTGTTTCTTTAACCTTTTTTTAATCATATAACTGCATATATTTTTACAAAGATTTTTTACAATAGCCATAGAGAATGCAGCCAAGCCTCGTCCTTGTTTTGGGGACAACCATAAAGACTAAACACATACCACTGCTGTCCACTTGCATGGTATTGATTACTACTTGAGTGCATTATATAAAATTGTTCTAATTGCATGTGATTTAAATCAAGGTCACCTTGAGTTTTTATAATGGTGGGTATATTTTTTTTACCTCTAATACTTCATACTGACATTTTTAACTCTTGACAACGACTGTCGGGAGACTTATCCATAAATAATACATTTACAATACCTAGTAAATAAACATGGGGCACAATCGTTACCCCTGTTGGCAACTGGGTCTAATAGAGCTTTTACAGCAAAGGTGACTATTCAGCTAAATGCGTTTGCTCACTGCTGGGAGGACATTTTCATTCATTAGCACAGTCACAAGCGCTTCAAGCACTTTAAGGACCAGAAAGGACCAGGGAGGTAGAAGGAAAGCACTGAGTAAAGGATAATAATGAATAGTTGAACAATACAGAATTAAATTAATGTCGAGCTATTGTTAACATGTATAATGCAATGTGATCATTAGGGTAATTGGGGCATATCCACTTAATAAATCATAAATGTATTATCACCACCTTTTATTCACTATTAGACTGTAGCTGTGCCACCTATAATGAAAAAGAGAAATTATATTAGACTATATTCCACAACTGCACCCAGGTTTGTTTTACCTAAGTGGACACCCACGCACCATATAAGAGTGATGTATTGCGTGAAAGTATAACATGAACCATTTGTTCCCACTCTCTTTAGGTCAGCACTTTTATTCTGAGTTAGTGGGGACAATGAACTTTCTTGACCAGACAAGAAAACCCAGAAAAGAAAGGCAGCAGATGGTGAGGAGTCTCTGAGGACCTAAGTGATCCCGACTAGGCAGCAGAATTAGACACAACAGTTGTCATGCTTAGATAAGCGATATATTTAGCTCATCTGTTGCTTGTGCTACATTAGCAACATCATTAAGACAACAAATGGCTCCTCTTCCTTCTTCTATGATCTTTAATAAGTTAATCCTGTTCTTTTCATTTTCCAAGCACAGCGATTATACAAACAATCACACACTATTGTAACTTCCCAGAGGTTTTGGGGGCCTCCTTTAACTTTTTAGCCTGTGCCAATTCTTTTTAGAGCGATCACTGATCATCACCCCAGAGACTTCCTAAAGTGCCCTCGTACAGAGAGCATCTCTCAGTTTGAGGCTTTGGGGACAGCCTGCTGAACTTTGTGAGCCTCTTGTCTTCTGTCGTGCTCCCTGCTCAGAAACTAATTTCCTCCAACAAGGGAGTTTATTTTGGTGGTGATGATGCGGTGTACATGAGACAGACCCAGGCTCTATTATTAACAGGAGATTAAAACAGCTGTATGGCACTCTAAAGCACCTCTCCTCACTGTGCTAGCATACGGCCCTGGATTACAAGCTGCACTTGACCATTTAAATTACTGCAACAACCAGCCTTCAGCAGCTGGGGCTCATTACCATAACAGCCGCCATCACAGAGCCCTGACAATTCTGTCTGAAAATTCAGCCCATCAGAAACACACCGCAAGAATGTGGAGAAACGTGGAGACGAAAGAAAGCAATGTAACCACGCTATAATGCGCTTTATAAAAGTTTGAACACCAACTTTATCTAAACAGCCTGCTTCACTAATAATATAATTTGCTTGTTATGAAACAATATAGAAACAATACACTGTAGAACATGCAGCTGTAATAAAAAGCATCAAACAAGCATAAACAATTATCTGAAGTTATTTCAACATTGAGAAATTTTATAATCTTGTAAACAAGAAGTAATAGCAAATGGACTTGCAAAATTCAAAAAATAAATGTAAAAACACCAAAAAATATTTTTGTTTTGGTCATTTTTAAAGTACTCACATTACATACTGAAAACATCTGACTTTGGGCAAATACCCATGGTACACCTTAATGATCTTAGTGTCTGGTTAAATACTTGGTTAGAGACTGATACAAAGATCAGCCAACGAACACTTAGAAAAGAAGAGGGAAATTATTTTAGGCTAACAGTGGTCTAATTTATTCATCTGATGAAGTGCTTAAGCAAAGAGCTCCCCAGACACTAAATGAGACACATGCATTCCCAAGAGGCTTTAACATTTGATTGGATGTAGTTATATTACTACAGCCCTAATTAAGAAGGGAGATGTGTTTCAGCAGCGCTTTCAAATATTTGTTTTTCTGCCATACTCTTGATAAACTGCAGGCTGTGGGAGGAAGAGTCAACCAGGGGAAAATATGAATATGGCAATATATAAAAACATCAATGTCCATGTGAAGAATTGGGGGGAAAATATATTTGATAGTTTTCTGACTTTAGGTAGCTTCGATGCGATAAGTATTCAGTGGAATCATAAAGGGGCAATTTTCCTGGCATTAACTTTTATAATTTTTACAGTGGTAGAGTTTGCCTTGGCATGATGGCAGACCACATTTCTGCTGCTGTACTCTGCTCCATAGGATTTGTCACACTGGAAAAGGGTCAAAACAAACACTGGAAACACGTCAGAAATCCCAATGCGTGCTTTTGTCAGTTGCACAAAAAAACAACAGACCTGCCACAAGAGGCACTATGAAACTTAAGAAAATAGGAATTATTACATGGCTCTGGAAAATATAAGCGATCACTGCAATTTATTCCCAAATAAAGCAAAAGTTAGAGTATCCCTTCAACTATTCCAAAATAAAAGTTGTGAGTGAAAAAGAAAATGAGTAATTGAGCAAAAACAAAATTTGATAGTCTTGAGAAAACCTTGTAACCAATTTGTATATTATAATTATTTCATATTTATTGATAGTAATTTCTGTCAACTTCATGCGTTTAAGTGCTATAGTGTTATATGTAAACCAAGGGAATGCAGTAATTGTCTGCAGGATATAAAAGACAAGGTTTTTGTTTATATTGTCAAAAAGACACTCGATTCTCCTATTATATTGCAGGTATCCTTTATTTTTCCAGAGATGTATATGCTATCTAATGACGAACCTGTAGCAAACACACACACACACACACACACACACACACACACACACACACACACACACTGAGCTTGAGCAGAGGCATACCGTCTTGCTCTGTCTTTGTCATCTCCTCCAGTTTCTTCTGCTTCAGCGTATCCACGACGTCGGCCAGGCTTCCTTTGCGTCGCTCCGGAGTGCCAAAGGCCGATCCACTCAGCAGGTCGCCTCGCTCCCGGGCCCCCTCCTCCGGCTTGTGCGGGGAAGTGGAATTGTTCCGGAAGGAGTACAGGGAACATACTTTATTGCTGTCAGATTCCTGTAAAGACAAACAAATGTTGGGAGAAGAGGTGATGGCAACAAGGGCTGAGGGTTTTATTAAATGATAAGTGCGTTCCCGCGCTCCATCAAAGCCCCATTGAGCTTTTTGACAGTCCGCTATTGAAACACGGTGATTGCTAGGTTTTTGCAGCTCAGAGTGATTTGACTTCTCTGCGGCTTTCAAACAGTATCTTCAGCAGAACTAGCTGCACTGGTAAATGAGATATGACACGTGAAAAATGGAGATGAAATGATGAGGTACATTTTCATAGGGCATATCCATAATGTGCTCTGGCTTTACTTTTCATGTGCCGAGATCACACAGAGAAACCTCCCAACTGTAATTTCTCAAATTGCTTTTGAGTGTGCATTTGTGTTACGGTGACTGCTGTGTAATTTGTTCATTTTCTACTAGAGAGCTATTCTCAGCTGAGTGCCTTGAGCCATCATAAATCTGTGTCCTGTCTCGGGCTGTTGTTGTTTTTCAGTCCCACCTGTGTATGGTTTAGTATTTAACTAAAGGCCCTGTCTCTGGCTGACTGGCTAAGTGCTCTCTGTGCACAAACAAAGATATGAGGGGAAAGAGGACAAGAAAGGTGGAGAGTTTGAAGGATACCTCACACACAAGAGCACATTCATTACATTTCACTACATCAGCACCAGACCAAAGCGAATAAACAGGACATACAAAAAGGAAGAAAAAATGATAAAAATGTGTCTGTACAATCAACAAATGCATTTTTCCATAAGGAGACACAGATAATGTCCTAAAGGAATGTAAGGATCCCGTAAATGGGCAAACATTGTCAGTGCAGGTTTTGCAGCCTGTCGTGGCATATTGAGCATAAGAGGTGTATGGTGATCTGGCTCATGTGCCAGAGTGGCAGAGCAGAACGGCCCACTGCCCCGGCCTCGGCGCCAGGGTTACTGATTAGGGTGCGTGGCAGACAAAGTGGAGGGTGCTCGAGGGGTGCAGCGACAGCGGGTTAATCAGCTGGCTCTGGGTCAGGACACAGCCCACACAGACACACAGCCGGTAGACATGTCAGGTCTGCCTAGAGTCTGTATCCACTCACTCATCTGTCAGACAATTCTATCTTTCAACCCTTTATTATAGATTAATAAAACATAATGTATGTAGAATGTAAAATATTTTAAAGGAATGGTTGCATACTATAAAACTGTTCAACTACAGAAAACCAGTCTTTAAGTGAGAACGCCTGTGCACACAAGCCTTCTAACCCGACCTCAGGAGAGCCCTTTGTTCTGGACCTAATGATGTGGATGTGTGTGATTGTGCTGCTATGTTCAGATGCAGAGGATCGCAGGAGCCAACTGCAGCGCTACTTCAGAGGCCCTCTGGGTCTCTTTTCCATAGAGCCGTCTGTCACAGACAACCACCTGCCTCCTCTGTCTACAGCACACAAGTGCCTAAGCTCTTCCTGAATATAGGCTTATATCAAAGAAGCCCTCACTTTCCACGTACAACGTGTCTATATATGCCAACAGAAGAAAACAAAACATGTCTTTTGACCATGACATTTCAGAAGCAACAAGGCTTTACTCAAAACAGAGAAAAGGGATTTAAACATTTGGGAAACAGTGAGAGGTCCCCAGTTTAACCTAATAATAGCTAATGGTTTAGTTTTGGCAGAGCCACAAATGGGCAGACCCCCGAATCCCTGAGGTTTCACAGCATTAAGGGACTGTGGAGCTGGAGCCTGTGATAAACTCATTTTTGGACAAGGAAGTAACAATGAGCCCCTGCTGAGGGGGCCTGGAACACCCACAGGACAAATCATTACAGACTATCGTTTCCTATTTTGTACTTTGTCTGCTTTTAAACTGGTTTAACAAATGTGTGTGGTATTTTTTTCTTAATTATTGTTACCGGGGTATATATTGCTATTTGAGATCAATATACAAACAGTAATGTAAATGTTAACACATGTACTATTATAATCAATCAAATACATGTGAAGAATAGAGATGTTCCTACCATCCGTTGCTGTGCAGACAGCAGGCTGTCCCAGTCGCTCTCTGGTGGCACACTGCTGAGAGGCTGTACCTCTTCAGGGTGGCCTTTTCCATGGAGGAGATTGTGCAGGGGCAGCTGTGGAGTGCAGTGGGCCTCAGCACTATCGTCTTTCTCCCAGGACAAGTGCTCCTGGTTCATGGGGTCTTCTCCATCCACCACCGAAGCAAAGGGAGACGTGGCTGCTTTGGAAGACATGACTCGGCTGCAAAGAAACAAGCAGTACAGATTAATACAATTGCTATATAAATGTTTATTCACATTTCAGTTGTTTTAATAAATGTTTAAATGCATAACTATCTGTTATTGCAAGAGTCTGATAGACCAACAAATAACACTTTAAAATTAAAAGTGACACCAGGACAACATTTGCAAGTCAGACTATCATGAATATTACAGTGAAGGGTGTACTTGACATATCAGGTGTTATTTTTTTTAATTTAATTTTTACTTCACAAATGAAATTATTTTGGTAAGGAATGTACTATGAACATCACTTTTTTCACAATTAATGATGCCTCATTCTTGCACTGGGCCGCAGTGAATTAAATGAGAAGTTTTGTGGTTACAGAACTAATTATTATTTTGGTATGTTTATTAGTATTAAAGAAACCATACCTATTGTGAGAAAAACATTGGTTGGTTTAAATTCTTGTATAGTACACTTTTTCAGGGCTGTACTTTAACACTTGGACTCAGCTTTAGAGTAACCAACATAGAGAATAGTGAGGCCTGTTTGGTTTAGCTTCAGGACATGTTGTGGTTTTTACTTTTTATTTCATGCAGACAAACAACAAATACATCTACTCTTTACAGTATTCAGTGAATCAGAGTTTGAAAATAAGTCCAGTAAATACCTCAGACAACATGTCTGTAATGGCTTCTCAGAATCATTATGATTCACTGTCTCAAAAATAAAATTTTCAGACCAAATTTAAAGTATAGTGTGAATGAACACACAATGTTGCACAGTGAGCTGGACCTGAACAATGATCCAAGTTCATCTCTCGTGTGTCAACAGCTGTATAAACAGACCTCGACAGGTTGCTGGTACATGTATTTGTGTTTTTCAAAAAGTTATATCATGTATTCAATAACAATTAACTAATCCTGAATACAAATAAACCTTAAAAGATCATAGCCAAGAGGTCACTTCTAAACTGTCTGTAGTCTATAGATTCAATTCTTTTATTAATGCCTCCAAAATGTTTCAGCTCAAAGTGCAGCAAGCACAGTGGTCTCAATGGAGTGTGTGAGTGAAACAAAGCACTGCTTTTGTATTACACCGTAAGTCAAGTGGTATTATTTTACCACTTAAATATTCAGTCTCTTAGGCACTTTTACTATGGTCTCCAGCCATCAGTCAAACTGCTGAGGCGTGAGTGAGAGAATAGGAGAGAGGCCGATCCTCTTGTAACATGTGTCTACAGCAATCTTGTTAAAGAATGCAACAGATCTGCAGCAGTCTCCATAACAGTATTTGTCAGCAGGAGTTAATAATTTATTAGTAGCGCTCGGAGGGCTGCGCTCAGGCAGCTAAAGAGTGCACCCACCCCCACCTCTGACCGGGCCCATACCAAACTATTCATGACATGTGAAAGGGAAAGGGCCAATGTGGCACCCATATTCTACTAATCATTTTATGTTCAAATCAGAGATCTATGATTTTGCATAAAATAGTTTAACACGAACGAGACAACAAAACAGATGAGAGACAAGCAAAAATAAAAATGCCTCTAAATCTTTAAATCTGAATAATGGAACATGAAGTAACCTAGAATAAATGAAAGCACTCCTGACAGACAGAGAAAAGTAGCTTATAAATCCCAGGTGATGCCTCCTTCTTGCTTGATTACACAATAACAATAGACAGCTAACAAACCAAGGTAATCAATAAGGACATGAATCACTGCCTTCCTGTCTGCTCTCGGCAAAACACACTCACTAGACGTGCAGTTCACATCAAAATGAGGCTTGTGCTAAATATATCTCACAATATTACAGACATACACAGGCTTAAGACTAAGTTCTCTAGTCATGGACTCATATGGCCAGGAATGCTTTGAGTCATGAATTGTTCCCGGCGATAATGTTTCATCATGGTGCAAAACAACCTCTGTTTAATTGGCTGGGCATTAGAGGGGTGTTGTGTGCTGCTCATCTCGGGGTCTTATGACGCTCAGCCATGTGTCCTGAGCTATCCCGTTTCCTCTTTCATCATAAAAGGGTCCAACTGCCTGTCACCCACACTATCTGCTCTGTTAAGCTGTTTACCTTTTATAGACAATGGTGATGGGTAACCCCACACTGGAGACCCCCTGCCAGCCCACCCTGTTTGCAATCATCAAATCTATACTGGTCATGGCATAATAAGTTTCATCGCAAATTCATGTAAAATAATTCACTACGTCTTTGTGAAAATCTTCATGCAGTGTTTACGTCCCCCGTCTGTCTGAGCAGTTTGTGTGTGACTGAACTTGAGGGGTGTCTGCAGTAATTGTCACTATTAAAAGCTCTCAAAGGATCTGGCACCTGTTCTCTTTCATCAGAATAGTGCTGCAGGAGCTTTCGAACACACTCCCCCATAATGTTTCAGTATTTATGGAGTCAAGAACATAAAACAAGCCAATAATCATATACTTTAAAGCAGATTCTAGGATTACCTGGATTTAAATATATTTATGAGGGTCAGATGCTAAATAGTTTTACACGATAAACAATCATTTATATGTATGCATACAATAGTTATGAAATTAGTCAAAAGTGTTTGATGTTTGGTGCCACTCCTTAGTCATAAAACAATGAGCACAGGCGTAATTTTGAACCTGTCTAAATGAAAGTGAAAGGTGGTGGGGGAGGTAATGCACAGCCGTGTGAGAAAGTCCTCCGGGGTAGGTCCTGTTCTAACAGGTGCCAGGGCAGGCTTCCTCTGGGTTCCTCACCTGCCATAATGAGATATTACGACCTGACAGCTCCCAGCTGGAGCAGCACTGACACGAATCCACCGTTTAGCACAATTAAATTATCACCCTCTATTGTGATTGTGCCACGCTGTGACGCAGCCAGCTTTCTGGATACATAATCAACTCTTAATAACTGCAGCACACAGCGCACTTTTTCTGCTCTGATGCATACACTATGCACAAATGCTTATGAACGCTAAGAAAAACTTTTTTACATATCAATTTCCATTATGCTTAGTGAAGAGAAAAAGGAGCCCTCAGCTGACAGAGTATAATTGCAGATAATGATGCTAAAATATCATAAACGGTTGTGAAAATACAGACTTTTCAACTAGCCAGCCCACAGCCCAGTCACAGGAGACTTGTCTAAATGAATTTGTTTAAATTGTTCCTCCATTATTGTTGACCTTCCCCTGCAAAAAGTCAACTCAATTACACAAGCACTCCATCGTCACTTCACACCCTCTCCTGATGCCTTTTCTATTAGAAAGTGCCACAGTTACCGCAGCTAAAGCCCACACTCGAAAGCTAGCCGCCCAGAGCAAATTAAGCAAGCCACCTGAAGTGTACACTTTACATACTGAGCAGAGCAGTCATAATTACTTTGGTGGGTAAATTATTTGCAATAATATGCTAGTGGAGGAAGTGCCTTGTGTGTCACTTTAAACAGTGGTGCAGCTGCTTCACAGTGTCTGAAGCAGAGCACAGTGCGGCGCCTCCAGGTGGAAGTGTCCCAGGCTGCAGCTCAGGGGGCTCCCACAGACGCCTTTCCTTCTGCTCTTCTGTACTGCATCTGATCTCCGGGCTCAAGCAGGTGTTCACATGTCACATTCAAGCTCACACTAGGACATTACACTGCTGAAAATACGCACAAACCAAATCTTTCTTTTGTAATCTATCCAGCAACACAAAAAAACATTTCCAACCCAGGATAAATGTAGAGGAGTGTGTTAGAAAGGAAATATAAACTATATTTGCAGACTGCATCCCAAGAAGCAGGTCATATTCAATGAAAACAAATCTACAAGTAACCAACTCACTGTAACAGGAATATTACAGGAGCACACACTGAAAGTTAGTTGTCTTCTTATTTATCTTTTGCTTCATTTATCTGAACCTCCCGAGTCAAATCATCAGCTAACACAAGTCTATTTGCTGAGCTACAGTGGAGCTTTGTGACTTGCCTCATAGTTGACAGTAAGTTATGAGCCCTTTGTGAGCACCAGAAGGAAAACAGAGATTGGAATTTGGCAAGAACATAGTAAACCAGAAAACTCCTGTTCATGGAACCTGAAGTTTTTGGAGAAACAATCAGGCATTGTTAAAGTATAGAAAGGCTGCGGTGAGAGATGAAATATAGAGGGGGCCCTTATGTCAAAGAGTAAACAAAGCACTTTTCACATAGAGTCTTTTTGTCATTCATTACTATTTATTTTTTCATTTGTATTTTTTGTAAGTAGTTATCGTCAGAAGAATAAAGAGCCAAGATTTGGATGGATGATTTTGGATAATGCATCCCAGATTATTATCCAAGACAATGAACTTAAATTTGTATTAATGTTCAAGGTTGTAATTAATAATATGTTGCAGATGGAGGCAGAGAGAGAAAGCCAAATGTAAGTAGAAAATTATGGCGCTGTACATTGTGGTAAAGACTCCAAAGGCGTCTCGAGTCTTGCCATGATGAGGTCATACCTGGCACTGGTGTTGGTAGAACCGCTGCTGGTTTGGACACAACAGTGGCACTTTCTGCACCACCACTACCTGCCTCTTTTCTTACTCAGCTTTAGGGGCTCACATGACCAGCTCCCCAAAACCACACATTTGTAAAGTCTACAAAAAGAATAGTAGCTTTGTTACCATTCATTCTGGTTAAAAATGGATGTATTTGGCAAGGGGAAAAAGAGGAAATTACCTTCAACACTATTATAATTAAAAAGGTTTTTGCAGCTCAAGAGGCTGGGAGCACAACATCTCATTAGCTTCAGTCAGGCCAGTCACTCATTCTATAGTATTTTTCTAGCCCTATTCTTATTGGCCCCTTCTGAATAAATTAATTGCATTGAACAGACGCAAATCTGTCTCTCTCCTTTGTGACAACTGGATTTTGCCAACTCCCTTTGTCTTTGGCTTCTTGACTATTTTTGGGCTGTGAGAGGGGCAGGGATGTGACTGAGAGGAGAGGGTGCTATAGCCGTGTTTCATGTGACATGTCAATTGGAAAATCAAAACAGGGGTAGTTCATTTGCTCCACCCAGATGAGGCCATCTATCCAAGCTAGGATAAATAGGGGTCAGGCAAGCCACACCTCAAAGATTTATGATTAAGGCTTATTATAGTGGGAAACTGACATTGATTGCTGATTTAAAGCAGTGAAACCAATTAATTTAGCAGTGGTGAATAGAAAGCATGGTCAACAGTGTGTGTCGTTCTGACAGGTTGGACAAGAGCGAGAAGAGCAAAAGTGAAAGCCCAAATGAGTGTGTTTGGAGGTGGTTAAAAGTTACCAAATGTGATTGACAGCTGATACAAAAAAGGAGAGAGGCTGGCGAAAAATGAGATCTAAGGAGCGGGCCCTGAGCCCAGGCCACTGATCTGAGTAATTGCCCCAAAATTTGGTTCAGAGCAGACATGTACAAGCTGCTGTTTTAGCAATGCTAAGATGGTTTCATTCACAGGCCGTACTGAGAGAAGTCGGGTAAATGAATGTGAAACATAGTCCTAATAAAATCAGAGGGTTGACAGACATGGTTGAACAGAAAAATGTGCAGTATTTTCAGTCGGGGGAAGTGGCCACTGTATTGGATTAGACGCTGACTAAAACACAAAAAGCAGTGTGTCTGCAGGAGCTATGTGCCTGACCACAAAACAGTGGTACAGTGCTGTGGTACTGTGCTTTGACTCTGCAGTCATCCACACCCACAGGGACCCACAGGGACCCACAGGGACCCACAGGGATCTACAGCACCTAAAGTTGTTACACTCACCACAACATATTAAGGG
This sequence comes from Boleophthalmus pectinirostris, assembly GCF_026225935.1. Lineage (NCBI taxonomy): Eukaryota > Metazoa > Chordata > Actinopteri > Gobiiformes > Gobiidae > Boleophthalmus > Boleophthalmus pectinirostris. The sequence goes on from NW_026571140.1 coordinate 24,362,589, forward strand.
CCAAAGCTAACGACAGTTCCCTTACTCTGCTTGGTTGCCTGTTATAGTTTCTGGTGCCTGTTCAGTGGGAGATGTGTTTACAAACATCATTTACTGAGAGACTTCCTGCTTTAAACCGTTTACCAGTTCAGTCAGAAGACACACACACAATGACAGTGCTTCAAAATGAAATCATTAACTAAATTGCTTTCTTAAAAAGCCACAAGTGTGTGGCAGGACTTGTGTGTGTGCTTGGCGGCGGGCCATGGGCCTCTGGTTCCCAGGCCGCCTCTGGCCCGGCTCTGTTGTGGTTCTCTGCCACCGCACTCATTATGCTCAGCCTCAGCTCAGCCTCAGCTCAGCACGGCGCAGGGCTGCGGCTCGCCTCGCTTCACTCACTGGGCTGCGAGGAAATAATCTGGTAATCTCAAACTACTCCTCCATTTCAACTGGGGCCCCTCCACACAAAGACACTCTTTGTCCTGGGACATGTGTGCCCACCCTTCCCTTTTCAATCACTAAATCAATCAAAAACAAATATGGTTTCATAGTTGATGTCAAAATCTTACAAACCTTACTGTATGTGTCCCAGAACAATACACTCCATAACAGAGGGGAAATGACAAAGGAACTCAACACTACTAAAATGAATTTCTGCTATGCCAGCAAACCTAAAATGGGGGTAAATAGAGAGTTGAAGGCTAAACAAATATTTGATAAAAGGATAGAGATCATTGCTGAACTTGTTGTGGATTCAAACTCACTCGACTTTGTTGCTGTAGTTCAGACACACTATCTGTACTCCACTGAGCAGCAGATGTCTCTTTCACAGCAAACAGGGACTGGTACATTTGCAAACAATAGTCACAATATCACAGCTTACTTCACACAAACCACACTGAAGCAAATTACATTTTTGTATGGCATTAAAGAGTCTTGGTATCTTGCAAAATAGCTTTATGCAACTGAACATGTAAACTGTTTAGAGTTTACAAGTTCAGGTTGACTATAACAAAGAGCTCCTGCTTCCATTCATTCAAGTCACCCTTTTGCCCTTGTGTAAAGCTAACTGTTGATGTAAACATGCTCAATCCTATTAACTCAATAATATACATGCTGCCTGTTAATGTGCCATTTGCACACACCCACTCATAGCCCTAATTACAGAAGACAACCATAACAATGAATAAGAGCCCATAGTATTGGAGCCTTGTACTGGCCTTATGCCACCATAACAGACTTAAGAGCATCATCTGAACCTGAAATTCTTTATATCAGAGGTATGTGTCTACAAAAACCTAAATTTTTCTGCACTGTTAAAACATTTTTTCTCCACTGTTATTCACATATTTTTTCCTCAACCAAATTCAACATCTCTGCCTCACACATGCCCCTTACTAAAATATTTTCTTCCATTTGCATTTGTAAACCATTTCTAAAATGCATCCAAACTTTCCCACATGGGTGTGCCTGTGAAGTGTTGCACTCCCTGGAAAGGCTCTATGGAATTGCATCATGGAAGAGTGAAGAAGGCAATGCATACTGTAACATGGGGAAATACCTCTTTTTGGTTCCTTCTTTAGCACCTTCAGCACCGACAGACGGCCTGCTAAAATGCTCTTCATTGGTGGAGTTGTTCAAGTCCCTACAATAAACTTAATAAAGTGTACAAGTACTTGTGTACCCAGTAAGAGCGAAGTACTTCATGGAGTGAACTTGTTTGAAGACATGATGCTGTCTGCTATTTGGGACTAATAGTATGCATTGACCCTCTTCTATGAGAAGAGCAGGTCTTTATAGAAGACCCTTATTTGATACGGTTAGTGTTGAAGCATTATGAACCACACACCAAGAGTCAGCAGCGATCTGCATATTCAATAACTTCCGTAATTATATGCGCAATTCATCAGATGGGATGTGATTGCAGGGGAAGTGCAATAGAGTGGGTTAGAGAGGAGCAAAGAGGCCTGATTCCTGGAGGACTAAAGTCTAATCACAAAACTAACATGATAATTGAAATCTAAATTGAAAGGCTTCGCTCTTAGGAGGAGTATGTCAGACATGGAGTGTACAGACACTGGAGAGGGTCGGGGAGAAAAGAAATTGTGTTTAAGCGACATGTTGGAGGTGTCAAGCTCACATTCAGATTTGGTTTATGTGGGCATATTCTCCATAACCGTATCAAAATTCATAGCCGGTAATCAAAGGTATTGTGTGAGGGCAATGCACTTAAATACAGCTGTCCTCTATTTCACCTCACATTCAAACTCATATTATAGTATCTGTAAATGTAAGCTCAAGAAAGAGGGATGGTCCTGAAAAGTCTTCAGTGCCATTCTCCTTCGCTCTTCTCTTCTCAGCTGTCTCCTCTGACTACAGGATTCATATTCATCCCTCAATAACATTTAATTAGTAATGCCAAATTCATTAACCTGTACTGCTGTTACGCTGGCCTCAACCATAAATTAGCTTAATGTGAGCCGACGTATCGCAGCTGTAATAAGGGACATAAAACTCAAAGAGAAACACATACTGTTCCTCCCAGATCATTATAACTGCACAGTGTTTTACACCGGGAGCGCTTTAAGGAGCCATTCAAGAGCAGTTGTTCACTCAGTCCAGCTTGTTTAATTTTTTATAACAAAACATATATTTCTTAAAAATCTAAAATCCAAATGTACTGTAAATGTAATGTAAATGTAGCCAATACATTTTGTACTAAGAACTTGTCAGACAAACTGCTATTGTAAAAAGCTGGGGCGACCTTCACTGTCCTAGGATTACACAGGACCTTTCAGCTTTTCTATCCCCCAGTGATCTCGCCTAACATCTCGCACCAAAGAGCCTATTAGGCCTGGATCCCACTTTGTTGTTAAAAAGGGTCTTGTCCTTTCACAACGCTCGCTTCCTTGCTTTGGGTTTTTTCAAGCATAGGTGGAGGAGAAACACAAGTTCATTGTTCCCTCGCAGATGGAAGTTGGAGTTACCAGGGTAACAGCTCTAATCCTGCTTTTTTGTCCACTTTTTATATTAACAGCCTATCGAGTGCTATACCTTTCAAATCACAGAAAAAGCGCTCACTCACTTTTAATTAGCAATGTTTCTGTTTGCCAGTAGACAGCATGATGAGCTGATCGAAAATTACGAAATAATGCAATACTAGAAGCAAGCACTTCCTTCTCCTCAGGGCTGCTCCAAGAATAACAATAATGAGGCCATTATGGAGGACTGCACTTTAAAATGCTGCCCTGCCACCAAAACACAGGACATAATTGTTCTGGTGTTTTCCATATAATCAACTACCCATTGTTGATGACTTGAGAACTGAGAGAGCAAAGAATAGGCACCATAATGATTAGTTTGTGCTGTCGTAACATCTACTAAAGAGTGTCCACTGAGGACGAACCTTCATAGACTACTGATTTGCTTGGCCATGAAGACAACTGTGAGCCTTTGTAAGAAAACTGTCCCTTTGCTTTTTGTCTGTCTTGACACACAAATAGCCCCCAGGCTGCATTAAAGCAGCAGCATTCATATGGTGAAAGACTGGGAGTCACACAGGCTCATGTGAGGGGGCCACATCGTCAGAAGAAAGAATACCCTTTTATGCAAGCCCCCCGCAATTCAGACATAACCAGCCTCACAATCATAAAATCTGTGTTGGTTTTACTGAGACAAAGCGATATAACAGACACGTGGATACAAAAAACATCTTGCACTGTCACAACATAATTACACAAGTGCTAATTTCATAATAACTAGCATTATTTAAATCACACAACAAAAGATTACAGTGTTAAAATACAGAATCAAGCAAAGAAATAATATATTGTGTTAAAAAGTCCGGCATGTAAAAGTTGCAGGACGGGAGCTTGGTGGGGTTGTACAAACACGGTACAGCACCTATTAGCAGAGCTCCATTGTGAGGAGTGAGAGAGACAGAGCTGGAGGGCAAGAGGAATGCTAAGTGGGCCCCTTAGCCTAGTCAACCTTCAGTGGGTTTCATTTATCTTCATCTTGTTAGACTAAATTAATTAACAATCTCAATGCTACACACTTTCTCCTTTCATTACATCAAATAATGGCAGAAATGTAGGGGGAGGTCCTGTCCACTGGGAGCTAACGCACACTCAAGACATCTTTCTGTTTATCACGCTCTCTTTCTCCCCCTCCCAATATGTAAGAGGACGGCTTCTGGCCATTGGTTTAGCATACCAAAACTATAATTTAAGCACAGTAATGTCAATCTAAAACAAAACATTTATATTTCATGCATATACTTTTTTTTATATATATACTTTTCATGCAAATACTATATATTGAACTCAACGTTTGACCCAAAGTCAAAATTCTTAAATAATTGCAAGTGAGTACAGAATAGTGGGCGGAGATAGGGGGTAGGTGAAAACAGACAATGCAGTATTACTCAATGTACTCAAACAAACACAAATCAATCCTTATAATATGTTTAAAAGCTCATAAAAGTTGCCTGTACTGAACCATATCTCATCCCCTTAGCCTGGATCACTTACTTGAGAAAAAACACTGGGATTCTTCGCAGCAGGAATGCCGGACTGTCACATCCATCCTGTTCCTGTCCTATCTCTCCTCCTGCCCCCTCTACACAGCCCACCACGGGACACAAGGCTCTTCTAAGCAAAATGGCTAACCTTAAAGCGAAGCTGCCTTTAATCTTACCCTGATTGTTGTGGGCTCCAATCTTTAGCCAGTGTGCGTGATACGTCTCTACAGTCGCTTCTTCTTTAATTAAAACACACACTGACAGAAGGATGTGGATTAGGGCCAAACTAATGTGTTTACTTACAATAATCACTCTGTTTTCTCTCTGTGCCCAGAACAAAAAGAAGAGTTCAAAGCAGGGTAAGGGCAAAGGTCATTTTTCTCTTTTTTCTTTCTTTAGGAATGTGGGATTACCTCAGCATTGCTCATCTATATCATTGGTCTATAACTAATAAACAGCACAATGTTACTATTATTCGTGTTTACATCATGTGTGTTGAAAATGTATAGCACATTTGAAGGAAATACAGTATGCGTTGCCCATGACTTTTTAATTTCTTTTAAAGCAATAAAAAAATAAATAAAAAAAATAAGACTCAAATCCATCCAAATATGTAAATATTGAACTTCACTCATTTGCTGCGTTTAATGGACTCCAAAGATAAAATGAAATCTATTTTGCCGCATAAGGGAATTTCCTGTTGAATTCCTGAAGGACGTTTGACAAGCGAGTGTAATCGTATCAAATTGTCCTTTCTTTTTAAAACGGCCCAACAGTTATGTGGAAAAATGCTGTTAATTTAATCAAATAAGTGACCTTTTGAAACTGAAATCAAAGCGGATTCATTAGCTTTAGTAAAGTTTGGCTGACAGAAGCTTTGAAAGGCAGATGCTGCTGCTGTGGCTTCTAATGAGCCAGCCCTAATTAGGGAGCAACACTAGAGCCTAGAGAAGGTGGTTGACTAGGAAAGGAGCCAATGGTAAATACACTTGCTCCTATTTACTTCCACTGTGTGTAATGACAGCACCCATTTTTAATTAGAATCACACGAAGGGTAAAGACTAAAAATGTAAATCTTTATGGTAGGTTGAATACAAACACATAACACAACGAAAAACAACAGAACATCACAGGAAATGAGAGGCCAGTCCCAGCCGTACCCCTGATTAGGGCAGTTCTGGAGTCAGGCCAAACAAAAGCATGCAAAAACGTCTTAGACACAATGCCTGCACTTTTAATAGTGGCACTGTCTATTTATGCCCTGCTAGTTTGTGTTGTTTGTTTGGCTTATGTGAACATGCCAGTTGGTCAGACACTACATGGTCATTACATATGGTTTAAGTAAATATGCTCTAATCCATGTTGACCAAGCTCAGAGATAAAGACACATGTGCATACACAAACAAGTGTACGCCAACACAGGACAAAGTCTAAATACAAAAGAAGAAAAGTGTCCGACGTTTTAGCCCGAGTGACCCAGGACCGCCCATGCTCCACCTCCTGAATGGCAACAAGGTAAAGGAAACTAACCTCAGTAAAAAGCTGCTACGTAGATAGCCCTCCATGTCAGCGTGTGGGGTTCTGGCAGGGAAAAATCACAGAGAACCATTTTCACTATGAAATGAGCAATAATCAAGAAAGAGAAAAGGGAAAGAAAAAAGAAGAGGGAAAACACACAGTACATATATCTTACTCCTATAATAAGGCATGTCTTTAATTAAGGCAAGAGTATGGCTGCAAACCCATCCTCTCTTTTATGAACTGACATCATTAATTATACCTCTTTCCATGGAGGGAGTGGATTTGCATACAACATTGGTTTTGCACAGAGAGCCTGATGATATGTTTGCATCAAATAAACCTTGCCTACTGATGTCTACACAGGCCTGTTCCACGGCTGTGTGCAGATGTATACATGTATTCACTTCAGAGTAGCCAGCGGTGGTCCAGCTGCAGCACATGTGTGGTTGCGGAGCGCGGCGCACAGCTCGAGTGAAGCAGGAGGATGTGGTCATGATGTCAGCACTCGCAGGGGTCGCTCAGAAGCCGAACCCACAAAGTCATGGACACACGGGGATAATCATTACTTACTGTACAACACTTTTCAGTTTTATATTGAGCCCGATACTGTTCTGGTGTTGGTTGAGTTATTGATATTGATGAAACCTTGCACATGTTCTGCCCTGGTAGTAAAAGGAAAACTCACTTTTGGGTTGTGATTATTCTATTAAATTTGATCATTTGATTAATGATAAATTATTTTTCATCTCTAAACTGACTTTTAGGTCCCTCTGGTATTACTCTAGTTTGCCTTTTAATAGAAAACAAATATTACAATTACTGAAATCTTTTTAAAAATTGTATATTTTAAATAACACGCAGAACACCTAAAGTTTGAGGAGTGTGAGCGTAATTTGGCATTTCTCGTCTTGCTCTCTTGGCTCTTAAGACAAAGCCTCTGAGAGAATGGAAAGAATGAGTGGAGCCAAGGACACTGTGCCTTTGAGTTGGTGGTGCACTTAGCGCTGCAGTGGATCCACAGGCCCAGAGGGCTCAGCCAGACTTTTCTCACAATAAGGTGTCTGGGGAGGCAGGAGTGGCATAGCCAGGGGCACTGCTCTGCTCTTTTCTCCACTCAGCTGGGCCTGTGCACATAATACCATCACAACCAGGACACACTAGGCCAGTGACAACGTGAGAAAACAACCGTCAAACAGAGCACAGCACATCAAGCGTGTCTCTTCACTTCTGCCAGTGCAAAAAGCACACATCCCTCCAGTGAGCGCTCTGAAGTTCAAACTACAAAAAACAGGTGTGAATGCACAAATATAATGTGTAGGAAAAATAGCATAAAGGAATACAACAGTCTAGAGATGAAAACTAACACTAAGTAATAACTTTGTTAAAAAGCATGCATATGACCTCATGGGGCTTTCAAAGCCAATTGTTTATGGGATACGGCAGCACTCAGCTCTATCTTTATCTTTGGTTGGACTCCAAACCCTTGTTCCTCTCCTTCGCTCTGCTTGTGTTTCCTCAGCTGTGCCTGCTGTCTACAATCCCATTGTGGTCAGAAAAACTCAACTTAGTCCATCGAAGCAAAGGTGCGGTTTGGAAAGCTGGTAGCAACATTTTGGAAAAAGTGACTAAGCTCTATCCTTTGTGCGCAGAGACAAAAAGCCTGATCAGGTTTAAATTATATTCAAGGGCAGTGGTTTGATGAAGGAGAGGCAGAGGATAGACATCAGTTTGGCCCGATCCAGGGTGAGCAGCACAGCAGCCCTTTCGAAGAATGAGTCCCTGCCAAAATGTGCCTCTGCCTAACCAAGTCTCCCACCATCTGCAACAAATGTGCTCTATTAAAGCAGTACCATATGGACAACAAGCTCGCTATTAACACGGCTTCAGCACATCCCCTTAACCTAGCCCAGATTTCTAACTTACAGTCAAATTGACTGCTGATTTAATGCACCGCCAGCAGCCATGTGGGTCTTGGCACAGGACAGCACTCTCGGCCTTCACTCATTTACATGCTCCCGGAGAACACAATGCACAGAGACACACGCTTCAACTAATATATTAATCATATACAAGATAAGACAGAGGGAGTTGGTTCATAAGGAGCCCATGAAAAACTATCCATAACTATCCAAAAGTAAATCAAGATGCCAAATACTTCTTTAGCCAGAGTGGAAACATGTTTGTAAAGCTGCACTGCCAGAGTCAGCCTCAGTTCTTCCACGGTGATGGAGAGTTGGTTTTCTCCTCTGTGTGGATCCAAAATGGCAGTGATTAACCCTGCAGGGTGTGATGGGGGACACTTTAATCCCTGTGGGCCCAGCGGCCATGTTGACGCCTCTGCCTTCTCTGAGTCATGGGGGACCCACCCTCCGCTCACAGAGCTGTGCTCTCCTCCCCTCAGCCATGACACCACAACTATGTGCTTTCTGTAGTAAAAGTCACAGACAACAAACACACAAAGAAATCAACAAAATCCATTTCCTTCTTTTTAATTTCTTCCTCACAAGCATTTCCAGTGTTTTAAACTAAGAGCCATCTGTCCTGTTTGGGCACTTAAAAATACATTTATGTTCATAATTATAAGTACTTTGTTCATCATTTATTATAGTTTATTTTTCATATTTTCCTTTTGTTTTGATCTCCAGTGTAGTTCACACGTTTAGAAAAGTATTATTCCATTGCAACTAAGACATGGAGAGTGACTAGTAAAGGTACAAGTTTACACTATGTAAAAGTGTCTGGTTGGTTTAAGTAATGTGCTCTGAAACAACAGTATCCTGATCTGGGGCAAAAGAGTGTGTGGCTGATGCTTCCTCCTGTGTTACCCCACTGCCCTACCCCAGTGCCCTCCTGTGTTACTAGTGCCCTACCCCAGTGCCCTCCTGTGTTACCCCAGTTCCCTATTCCAGTGCCTTCCTGTGTTACCCCAATGTCCTACCCTATAGGCTCCTGTGTTTACCCCCAGTACCCTCTATGTTACTAGTGCCCTACCATAGTGCCCTGACCCCGCCTCCTATGTGGAAAGCACAAAACACACACAGTGGATGCACACACGTCAAAGCTGCCGCCAGAGAAGTGAATTAATTTGTGTGAGCCACTCCAACATTAGGAAGGTGTGTTGAAAGGTGTCTGCTCATGTTTCAAATTAAACGCGCTGCTGGTCAGCATTAGCACCTCGCCACCCGTCAGCAACTGACACTTAGGGGGCTGGGGGAGGGGAGACCATCCGCCGTTCACACTGGAATAATTAGAACATGTCAGGAAGAATTAATTTCCTCATTTTTCAAAAGGATACACAGAAATTACCATGTTATTATATGACAGGGTCCCTGGGAGGATTGGATTAAATTTGATTTCTTGCGCAGCCCACACAACAAATTAAAGTCATAAATAAGATGGAAGGAAGCGAGGCACAGAGCATATGTTTATGGCAATGAGTGAAGCCAAGGGACCAGAAACAACTATCTTCATTTCATTTTATTTAAATCGGGCCGACGCCATGTGTCTGAATGACAGCAGTTGCTAATGGGTCAAGATTAACACAGAGACCCACCAACTTGTAGTCACTGGTTAGTACGCATATGACTTTTACTACTGCCACTGAGGTTCAGAGACAGTGTATCTATTTTATGTTATGACTGGGCTGTATTAAACACAGTTTTTTTGAAAACAACCTCATCATGAAGTACAAAATAATCACACTTTATCTTGCTTTGGTCCCCAATTTAGACGTGTTACCTTCCTGTAACAGTTTAATAAGGGCTTGCTGCTAAGAGTTTTTAAACCCTTTCAAAAAAGGGCTGTCATTAGAGCTAGCACTCCCCTGGGCACTACAAACTTTAAATAATTTGCGAATCAATTAACTGGCTACTCTCAGCGCAACAGGGATTTCACACTCCAGGGTCGTGTGCATTATCAGTGTGAGACGATTCATGGCGTTTTGGGAGAAAAGTTCATGGTTGAAATCATTAATTCATTTTTGCTGGACTTTAGATATGCATTACTTTCTACAGCTGGGGTAGCAGGGAAATTAATGACATGTTCTTTAGTCCTGTTTTCAGTCTTATAAAGCCATTAGGTGAAACTCCATCCTGTGCCGCAGTGTGAGGACACCAGCCATATCTGCATTAGTTATTACACTATAACAACAAAGCGGTGGAACATTACAGTGCATTTTGTCCTATTTTTATTATAATACTATAGTTATTATAATAATTCATAATGGTTATAATAATCATGATGAATATATGATATGCTTTTTGTGCACATTTATTCCTGGTTATTTTGTATTTGATCTAGTGCAAGAGGAGCCTGTTTCTCTGCCCCGCGAGGCTGCGTGCTGTTGGCAGGTGCGTGTTCATGAGAGCAGAAGAGTGTTTGATGTGAAATGTCACAATTACACAATGGTAAATGGCCATGAACTTTGGATTCCCCCAAAAATCTCATCTGTTTTTAACCACGCTAATATATCTGAGAAGATATTTTCACTGACATTTGAGAAAAAATAATAAAATCAACTAAGATATTTCTTTTTTTATTTGCCTAATATCTCAGATACAATTTTAAAGGTCTGTATTTTAATCTGCTCAGCAATGACTGTTCAAGATGTACCAGGTACAGGTTTCACAAATGTAGTAATATCATCTCAAATACTTTACATTTACGTATATATAGTATGGGGAGAATCATGTATTGCAAACCCCAGTAAAAAATGCCATTTCAAATGGTGATGCCGAAATGGTCTGTCTAACTTAGAGTGCATGTAACTGCTCTAATTGTGCATACAATGTGAGCCTAAGCATTTGTCCACTTCATTTGATGCAGGTGTTCAGAGTGGGAGAGGACAGCGGGGGGGCACGACACATGTGGCAAGACAGAAACAGCTGAAGGGGCAAATTGATACTTACAAAAACTGAAAGACTCAATCCCCGGCTTCCAGCGATCACTGGTCGGTTGATTGTGAATTCATGTAAGTGACCTGAGGACAGACACAAAAACATACAAAAAGAGAATAAGAAACATTTTATTGATGCTAAAATATTTTTTGTTAAAAGGAAATCAGAATATAATGCAAAGTGGGTGACACTGACTGATGACTAGGGGTTAGAAGCTGACCCTAAGTTCAGACAGCTGTCACCAACAGAAATGTTTCAAACCATATTACACTTTTTTCAAGCACCACTGAAAGCATTACAGGGTTTCTATGGCTTTGGCTTGTTACTTGTGACATACACAGTGGGGACTTAGCGCTAGTGATGTGGAAAATGACAATTCAGGATAATAAAACTACACACAGTTAGAGACATCTCCAGCACAGTGGCTTCATCCATGCTCATTTTCTCACATTATCTTGTTTTCCACAATAAGCTTGGATCTCATTACAAGCTGATTTATGCAATTAGTCCACCGCAGCACTGCCAATTAAACAAGGCCAAGGGTTTTTAAGGTCATGCTTAACTGATCTGAAACTAATTTGGAGTACAGCACCTCAGTCTGATACTGCAGGAGCCAACATGCTCCCAAACAACAAAGAGTGTTGGATAACTGTACTACAGTATTGTTGTCAGGAGAGAGGGAGAAAGGGAGGGAGGGACGGAGGTAGAGGAGAGAGAGGAGGGAGGGGAGGGCTGAGGGAGAAAGTCATGTAAAGGCCAGCAGGGTGACAATGGGCAAAGAGGACTCCAGAGACGCAAACTGAAAGAAAGGCTCTCAGACTGAATGCACAATTTAAGATCCAAAATAACACATAGATACTGTGTTGGATTAGCAGTATAGATGCGGCATTACTTTATAGATTTAGATTTGCACAACTATTTGCAACTCTTTATCGTAAAGCGATTTTAGAGTTTATAAACACTGAGCTAATTTGTGCAAGTCTGACAATGAATATTACAAACTGTGGCAAGTAGATAATTTTTAGAGAACAAGAAGTATTAAAATCACAAATATCTATAAACAGTACAGTGAGGAGTAACTGAGATTTTGGCTCAACAATGGTAGCCTAAGCTGTCCAACTTTATCCCATAAATATAATGACATATTTCTTTGTCCGTGTCATAGAAAATAAGTGGGGGTGTAGTTCTTTGACACAAGAATTCAGAGACTGGCATCAAAGGAGCTCACAACCACCTGTGGCATTTCTGTCAAAGAGAACCCTTTTCTGTAGCTCACATGACAGCCAGATCACACACAAATACAGGCAAACTCACAAGATGCACCATGTGCACTAAATATGCAAATACAAGGAAGATTAAAGATTAAAATGCTGTTAAGGAAAAAGATCTAAATAATCGAGGAAAGGCATGCTCATGAAATACTAACCTAAAATAACAGCAGCCCTTTCTTTAAATAAAAAGAAATATATCATCTCTGAGTTCACCCCTCATGCACCAAATGAAGGCTGAAAAATCACCTTCATGTTCAAATATAATTGACAGTGTGGCGTGAGCCTGATTTTATTTCCAGTTTCTTTCACTTTGTTTCACAGACAGAGCTGAGTGGTTCAGTGTCATGGAGCAGGGTCAGTCACAGAGACACTTCACTCTATTATTTCAATACAACATTTATTCTGAGAGTGAAGGTGAATCATGGCCATAATACACTGTGTATATGAGCAGCAGTCCGACTGACTAGAGGCAAGTCCAAACCTGCTCTCCGGTTTGGAATTTGTCCAGATCTGCAACATGTAAAAAAAAATCTCCTTCCATTTCTCTATTCTGTTCCTCTATTCCAAATCCTCACTCCTTTGCGATCAAACATGCTAAAGTAGGAATTCTGCAGAGTGAGTTATTTGTACAATGGAGGTAATCTGTGGCATCAGGCCGCTGCTTGTAGCTGGTGCTGAGTGGTTATCTTTGCAGCAGCAGGAGCAGCACAGGCCTGGTCTGGAGCTGTCCGGGACCCAGGCTGTCACTGTAGTCCCAGAGGAAAAGAGGAAATGAGCTGAGGGCTGATTTGGTTTGACGTGTGAACCACAGAAAAACTCCGAGAAATCTCTCGACATGTGATTGTATGTTAAATGACGCACTATATGAAGGCAATGCTGTAGGCAGCTGCGTCGTCTAAATATGAAAGTACTATTTAATATTGTCACTATAATCCAGAATGTGGCAAGCCACCGCGAAAGCGTACTATTTCAATCTCTGGTCACTGACATAAAATAATGTCATATTTAAAAAGCTGCTCTTACTGCAAAGAAAGATCCACACATTTCTACTTCTTACAATAAGTGTTTAGTATTTCTGTGGTCCAAATAACCTTGTGTCTCTGAAAACTTCTTTTGTATACAAACTAAACACACAAAAAGATGACCATGTCAGAACCACTTTGTATCTATCATTTGTGTTTTAGTTGCTTTATTTCCCTGTTTCTTTTGTGTGTGCATTGAGAGCAGAGTCTGAAAACAAGCCCCTCTCACAGGTAATGTGTTTATATTGCGCGGCCCATCTTCTAGTTTACTGTGCGGTGGCGATTCTGCCTCTTATCGCCTGGTCCTCGTGGGGCACTTTAGCCCCTCAAATCCTGTTCACCACATACTGGTTTTAGAATCTGTGAAATGAGTGCTCAAGAAGCATGTCCACAATGTGTGCTGTGTTGCCACTGGACTCAAATGGGCTTGGTGCGTTTTTGTCCAGGGAGATGCATAAATGGAAGTTTTTAACACCTCAAAGGAGGCTGGGCCATTGTAGAGGCACACTGGAGAAGGCTGCCAGTCTCCCAAGGATCCCGCCACACTGAGTGCAGCCGGACAAAGAGCTGGAGGAGCCAGTCAGCAGGGGCATCACTCTGCAGCGGGCACAGTCTAAGACACCTATAGCAGCACATGCACAGCTCACAAACAAACATATGTCTGCCAGAGCATCACAGAGCTACTGTGGGCCTTTAAGCACAGAGTAAACAACATGATATGTTTCCATTTTCAGCTAATACAACACAACATAGTTAAAGTTATCTGCAACAACAGCCAATACTAATACAAACCATAATAACAACAAAAGAGAAATCCATTTGAATATAAAGTGTGAATTTCCCCCAGTTAAATACACATGCAGTAGCCCACTGTAAATAGATTCATATGTGAGGGTAACACAGCCTGGATACACAAGACAAATACAACCATTTCCTCATTATTGATTTCACTTTCACTGTTTGAAAATAATTTCCTCATTTCCATCCCAATTTTCCTCATAGAAATTCTTGTTTTATTTCTGAGTACGGCCTAACAGCTGGCATTTACAATCAGCCTTTATGCTGTTTAGATGTCTACAATAAGCATTTAGATGCAAATACAGCCTTGTACAAAGAACGTGCAACTTCTGACAGAAGCAACATAATCAACCTGCAATTGTCTCCTAGCTCCAAGTGCTTCCAGTGACAAGGCCAAAGCTGTGAGCATCTGTATTCAAATCACCCCCGTTTCAGACCAGTTTACAGAGGATATATTCCAACAGCACCGCTCTGCAAATCAATCACATGGTGAATTAAACTAGAATGAAAACAACTGATCCATAAATGATCAGGTTACAACAAGGCACTGGTGTTTTTCCTGTGAAAGAGGGAGCAGAAACATGGCCACTTTCCTCTGGGTATTCAGTGTTACTGTATTTTATTGTGAGCAATATAATTAAATTCAGGTAAAGACCTCATTCTTTCTCTCATTTGGTGGGCTTAATAATATAGGAGAAAATATTGAAACTTAAACTAAGACATATGTGTTTAATGGGTTGTACAGTCTCAGGTATAAGCACAAGGAAACACACCGTGGCCCCTCTGAACCATTGTGACAGTTAACAATATGATCTCTTCTTTAGTTTTTATTTACAGTTGTGAGGGTCATTTGTCTTTTTTGAAACTTACAATTAACAGTAGCTTTTGCCAATGCAAATGAGTCCATTTAGGGGGAGGGAAAATGACCAGTTTGAGAATATTTCTGCCTTCTTAATTTTCTAAAGAGGGAAATGATTTAAACGGAGCACACAAATCTCCAGTGACATGGCAGGAACTCTCTAGCCCCTCCTCCAGCAGAGCTCCTGGCTTTGCCCTGGCCGAGCTCAGAGCTGAGAGCAGGGCCTCCATCCGCCTGGACCCTCACAGGAAACAAATGTAGTGTTTGAACCACTGATCACTGCTCTAATTGAGTTTAACACTCCTTATCTGGATTAAAAAAGAGCCTTTGAAATGAAAGGTCAAATTACCTCTACCGTCAGGCAATAAATACAGTAAGTCAAACAAGGTAAGAGGTTCCTGCCAGCATATGTTAGTGGCAAATTCAATTAGAAGGAAAACAGAAGGCTCTTTATAAGACACTCCTGATCCTCATAACGCACTGTGGGATCCTCAAAGACAAATATCTATACAAGCAATGCAGTGTATATAAACATTTACTTCTTTTACGCATTTATATGTTTAATACACACATTTAATGACTTCAGCAAATAAGTGGATATAAAACATGCACGTTTCTGACCAAGTGTCCACAGGCAATTAGTCTGGATAAAAGTGTTTTGAATGTATGTGTTTTTCCATTATGTAGTGTGTCCATGGAGCCATTGTGTATTGAGAGCAGCACAAGAAGAGGAAATGGGTCTGGGTTTGGACTGTAGAAGGTGAGTGAGCAGAGCAAAGACAACAGACGCACAGCCGCTCCGCTACAATGTGCCCTTTGTGACATAAATGCTCTCAGTGCCACACAACGTGGAAAATAGCCCAAAAGTCACTGTATGGATATCCAGCAAAAACAACTGACATCACAAACTAGACTATACTATGTCCCATGTTTCACTTTTACAACTCAGAATAAGGGGGGTAAGGAAAACATCGTTATTCGGTACTCATCATGCCTTGGGAGCCCATTACAGCACAGCACAAGGAACGGTGAAACTGAGGACCTGGGAGTGTACCTCACAAAAATGAATTTCTGACAGTAGAATTTTGCAACTGTGTTATTGGTAGTCAGTGTATAAACTTTCTTCTTTTATCATTTCAATCAAGCAAAAGACATAAAAAGACAATATTTTCTTGACCACTACTCAACATAAACTACTCAGGTATCTGTAGAATTTCCTTTAAATATACAAAAGAACTTTTAGCACTTCAATAGGACAGAAGTCATATAAACACATTAAAACATTTTGACTGGAATGTGACATTGATCAAATAAGAAAAGAAAACACTTTTAAATGAATGGCTCTCGCAGACTGTTCAGATATTTAAATATGTGATAAAATACAAACTGAAAGAAACATAGACCAAAAATATGCAGAATTATGTGACATTTAGTGCACTGAAAAATGCTGCAGTTTTGCTGTGTTCAATTCTAAAAGGCAAAATAATGTTTTATGTCTGTATTCATGTATGTGTGCAGACTCCCCACAACAGCTCCTCAAACATGGTTTTGGGCAGACACTGGGCCAGCAGTAAAATGTTGAAATTGGAAAAAATATGAGTCTTCTTTCTGTTGAATGGCCAAGAGATAAGCACCATATAGCAATGAAGCCAGTGGAGTTTAAGCTTATTATGAATACCTCTCCGAGCGCAGAGGCATGTACTGTAGAAATCAAAGAGGGTAATAGGCAGGTAAGCCAGTGTCATTTTAAGGAGGAAGTCAGTTGTGAAATTGTAAAATCACAAGGCTCTGCTGACAATCTCCTGCCCTCAGAACACTCCTATAAATGATTTCTAATGGTAACGGCTATCACATGTCGACCAAAGTTAAAAAGTTTGTGAGGCAAAAAAGAAAATCTAATGCTAATCTCTCCATTGAAGGAGGGTAATAATAGTGAGTCCATTTATCTGTGTGATTACACAGAGACCTGCCTCACAAGAATGTGTGATTCTTTACATGGGCCATAAGCCCCAGAGCAGACCTGGCTTTGCACAGCATTCCTCATGGTTTCATGTTCTATTCGCACTGACTTGACAACATTTTAATAATATCGTGGACTTTTACAATTAATTAATAAATACATATCCAAAACTCAAAACTGCTATTCACACCAACACAGTAAAGTTGATCAAACCAGGACCAAAGCTTCAGTGTCTGAGCTGAGCTGGAGAAACGCATTTGCTCTATATGTGTATTGTAACAGCTCATCCAGACACATACAAAGACTTTCTGAGCTTCTGAAGCTGAATATTCATCCACGTTCCATATCATCTGCAGGTCTCCTAATCACACGCACTTCCCCTTTAATCACTGGCTTCTAATTAGGTCCTAATAAAGCATTTTGCCATCCTCTTGGAGCGCCACTGTGTCACTCACACATCAAACCATGAAATACTATATTAAGGGCCTGTCAAGCTCAAAGGAAAGCTCCTCCATCAGCACTGATACAGATACGGCAGGCACACCCTCTTACACTAATTGAAATTATCGAAAGCCTCGCTTACATGTGACACTTGGCCATGTCTAAAGCATGGCCAGAAGAACAGCCGTCAGAAGCAGCGGAGCAGTGCCAGCGCAGAGGCTCCACTGGTTTCTCTGATGTTGGGTAATTGTTTAAACCTGAGTGGATATGGCACAGGGCCTCATGCTGCTGTTCTGCCAAGACACAGAGAAAAAAACACTCGCACTAGCACTTTTCTCCTCTGTTTCTGCCTTTCTAATTCAGTCCAGCAGCAGCCTCACAAAAGCCTCAATGATTCCATGTTCATCTTGGAGAACCACGGTGGGATGATGATCACTGACCACAAGTTGATAATGATGACTGTTTAATTAGAAGCCTTTCTTTGGCCTGGCCACAGCCCAAACTCCTCCACCCTGCAGATGGTAACCAATAAATTTAGCTTTGCTGAGTATGAGGAGGAACATGTCCCTCCCCAGTTTACCCTCAGTCCTACCCCCCAAACCAAGGACGGAGCTTTTCTCTGCACTCTAACAAAACACAGGCTGCAGCACCACAGCCTGCGTTTATATACAGCAAGGAGCCTCCACCAGGCTCTCCACAACCAAACACATGTTTTATGGAAACAACAAGACTTTGGACAAAACGTTTACGAATGACGTGTTCTTTAGTTTATTTCTCTGGGTGTATAGAATAATTACATGCACTTGGTTTGGGTTAGGGAAGTAGCGTGGTCACGTAAGTATGATATGGTTTAGGTGGTCAAACTGAGACACTTGGATAAGGGCGAAAGAACATCATGAACATATTTAAAAAGGTCTTCTTTGAATGCAAACCACAGCCTCCAACATACAATAAAGGGCATATAATACACCCTCTAACTGTCTAAGGCGCTAGTGTAAAATATATCTTTTGTCAGGGCTACTTCACAAACACTTCCCTGAATCCATTTTAAAAGATGCTGTCCAAAGCATTACCTTTTCTTTCCACTATCTTTCACTACTTTTGCCTTATCTTGCTGTGTATTTGTTGGTTTCTTTTTTTTCTGTTATAGGTGACAATTTGAACTTTAAACATAAAGGGTATAATATTTAGTTTTAAATTGTCATTTGCCTGGTCAACATTTTTGATCATGCTGAAATCCATGGATGGTTTCTTATGTAAAAACAGAGGGGCGCTGTAGATGGCCCCTCCCCTCCTCCGTGCCTCCTGTCAGTCACAGTGCCCAGCTCTCAGTGGTCCTGGTGAGGAAGAGGGGTGCGCTGTGTGTTCTCTGGATGTGGGTGTACAGCGTGTGCCAGAGCTATCCCCTCAGATTGTCATTGGAGGCTCATGGGAAATTTACATCACGGGCCAAACCCACAAGGCATTCTCTATCATTTCAGCAGATTCCTCTTTTTCGTCCATTGAAGAAAGTGATTATCACACGCGCTACTTTCATTGGTTTTATGCTTCCAGCTCTGGTCCGGGCGTTCTGGGCTTCCCTCACTACTGCCTTTAAAAGTGCAGCTGTACAAGTTATAAAGTGTTCTCCACTGCACTCAACAATTGTTTTCCCTGCACTTTTCAAAAAACTGCACTTTAATAATCAGCATTTTAGATCTATGTATGGCGAAGACGGGACAAGATCTCATGCCACAAGATTGTGCACACATGTGGAAAATGCTCTTGGTTTTTTTCATGTGTTTACATTTGTCTCGGTAACACGGGTTAACACTGTTGAGTAACTACTGTATTTCTTGAGCCGATGGTTCCAAAAGCAGTGCAACAAAGATAGCACAAAATATTAAATTATATATTTTTTAAAAATGTGTCTCATTCCATCCCTACAGTGTGCTGTCATGAAATGCATTTAACGACAACTTTAGATATTCCTGGCGTATTACTGTCATACCTGTAATAGTACTATTCAATGTAGTGTGCTCTGTTTGTTTGTTAATGTTAAAAATGTTCAATAAAGAAAGCTGAAAAAACCCTACAACTTTAGCTGCATAGTTACTCCAGTAATATAAAGTGTATGCATAAAGTATTTCATTTCATCAACAGATCCTAAGGAGCACATCTTTTATTAAGAGAATGACGAGGTGCGGTAGAAAGACCAGAGATGATGGTTGCATCTGTTGAAGACATTTCCTTATAATGTACTTTTTCACCACAACCACATCACAGTCTGTGAAAGAGACCTGGCCACGAACACAGACAATGGTTGGCTTCTTCATAACACTATTCCTATTCAATATTGAAACACATCTTTATACATAATGCATACATACACTTTTCCTGATCATTTTAAAATTGCATCTTACTGAACTCAATAACTTCATAAAAAACAAACAAAAGCTTAAGCTTTCATAGGATTATAGCAGAAGATGTATAAAATTACATTCAATATAAATATTTTGCATCATCTTCAATAATGCAGCTTGTTACAATAAACCACCACTGATTTTTCACACTTGCCCTAAGATAAAGCACTAATAACTAAAAATAACTACACAGCACTACCGAAGCACAAACAACAATCACATTTAAGTTTATAATTGTCCATGTGACATTTATATAGACTATAGTTTTACACTGTAGCAATGGGCCCATAAAAAGGCCTGTACAGGCCTGGGCACAATGGACAGATCACCAGAGGATGGTTGTGATGAGGATGAGCTGGGAGAAGCCCAAAGTGGAGCACTAATCTGCTCTCCCTGGTGCCTGCACAAGACTCAAAGTCAACAGAGTGACTGAGCTTTGGGGGACTCAAGTAGGACTATGTGATATGACAAAAAATAAATACTTAAAAATTCCCTCATACTGATCACGATTTTCAATAAGATTTTGTTTTGTATAATAAAAACAAATAAAAGGGCTTCCAATATAAATTTCCTGAAATTGCAGTTTACAAAGAATAGTCAAATTTTCTCCTTTGAATGTCTGATGTCTGAGATGTGACTGCAGACCTTTCAAGTAGTAAAAATGACTGAATCTCAATCTCAATTA
This sequence comes from Boleophthalmus pectinirostris, assembly GCF_026225935.1. Classification (NCBI taxonomy): domain Eukaryota; kingdom Metazoa; phylum Chordata; class Actinopteri; order Gobiiformes; family Gobiidae; genus Boleophthalmus; species Boleophthalmus pectinirostris. Next base: position 24,382,944 of record NW_026571140.1, read on the forward strand.
AAATTTAATTAATTGCAAAGGCCTAGACTAAAGTGTCTACTGCAACACCAAAAACGATAGAATACAAAGTAAAAGATGCTCCACTGATAGTAGATGGTGAGTCCCTTTGCCAAATACCATCACATTTGTTTGTGTAAATCCAGTGGCTGCCACCTGCACTGTTTCCACCGCGCCCTCAACCTGCGCCCATATGCTGTATGTGTGGTGGTGAATCTGCGCAGGGACTCAAAAATCCAACACGTTTTAATTACTGCCCGACAGCACTGTCCATGCCTTTGATATGGTAATAAAGCCAACCATCTCCACACAGACACTGTACAAATCTTCATCTGATTCATAAAAAACAATGAGGCACACTGATTCCTCCACCTGATCACAGTCCGGACCTGTGTCAGGAGCACATGGCCACCACGGCGCTCCCAATTAACTCTACATATTAATGTGGGACTTAAAAATCAACAGAGGCTACTGCTTACCACTGCTGAAACTGTTGCATTTTGAAGTCTGTGTTAATTATGCACAACTATTCTATGCACTATAGAAAATGTCCAATTATTTTGAGAAAAATATTTGGTTTGACTGACTGCTACAGATCAAAATGAGCCACTTAGGTTACTTGTGCAATTACAGAGTTTCTGTGAAGATACAAATTTATATATTTTTTTTAAATCCACAAGCCTTTAATGTTGGCAATACTGTTCACTAACAGCAAGCTGGCCCTGCCCTGTGGCTGCTCAGCACAGCTCACACACAGTGGTGCTATTTGTTACTGGTAATGTGTCCTCAGCTCAAGTTTAGTCAATGACGTTAGGGGCAATGAGACTAAAATGCTAAAAATAAAATGAAGGCTGTTCGCTCATCATCACAGACATCAGTGAGATAAGTGAATGTCTCTGTTACAAAACCACTTACTAAAGACGGACAACAATTACAAACTGTGACGGATGTGCATTAGAGGATCTAACAATATGTTAAGTTCAAATTCAGCACTGACCTAAGAAAAAAAAACACCAACCAGATGTTTCTTGTTCTACTAATACACTTGCTTTACATGCCCTGCATATCGTCAGTCATATTAAATTACATTACTCAAATCATTACTGATACTGAGCGTATTATAAATAATGTCAGCCACTCTTTGTGACAGAAAACATGTATTTTGGCATGTGCCCATCAGTTTGGATCATTGTTGAAATATTCTACAGCAAATTAGATAACACTTAGAAAGACAGATGTCACAACATGTGCTGCCACATTGATTATGTGGCCCGTCTGCCGCCCCCCTCCTCTACCTTTATGCGGCCGGCTGTTGTTTACTCCTCACATCTTGTTTATCATCAGGTCTTAGACACTCCTCACCAACATGAAGAGAGCTCACTTGTGCACCCTCACACGCCCGCTCTGGCTCTGCCTCAGCCCAGCAGCTCTGCCACTTGAAACCAAACCAGGACATATGGAACTACACAAAGCTTTTGGTAATGATCTCAATAACAATATTATAGTTCTATCACTGCTGCTATGTGATTCTAACAGGAGTAAAGTCAAATACACCACAGGTCAGAAGATAAAGTTAAATAAACAATTAAAAGCCTATAGTTTCTCTTTGGAACTGTAGTAAAATAATTAGCATCCTGTATTCTACACAAAATTATATTATACGAGCTCCTCTATAGAACATCCTTCTGTGGGTCACTTTAAACCAAATGGCTCTGTTGCTGTTATACCAGATGCTCTTATTAAGGAAGACAATAATTCAACCACAAATATACGCATAATACACCTGAGCAAGAACACTTTTTAGTGTAAAAAAATTGAAATAAAAATGCCACATTATGAAATTAAAAGCAAAGAATTCATATTGAAACTGCTTCCAAACTTTGAAAGGATTAGTTACACCAGCTGTAATATGATATAATACTTTTCTAAAATTATAGTAATTTAATGCAACTTCTGGCTGTGCTGTGGACTCTGAACTGAAGCTACCCCTTTGCTCACTGCAGATTAAATCAGATTGTGTTTGGATGTAGCCGACAAATATGCTCTGTATAAAGATGAGAAATTAGATAACAGACCACTGTGCCTGTCATGAGACAGATGAGCCTTAATGAGTTCTTAGGCAATGTTTTTGTGCTTTTGGCCACTCAAAGACCAATCACAATTTATGGATAAACAATGACCAAAGTTTTTAAAGTATTCGAACAGTTTCTTACACCGTGAAAACACTTTATGCCCTCTTTTTATTATCCCCATCCCGTCCATTCTTTCATTCTCTGCATTTGCTTTGATCCCACTAATTGCTGGCACATGAGCTTAGTTTAAACAAATCCTACCTGCAGAGATGAGGACAGTTAAAGGTTACACAGAAGTAAATTCACTGTGTGACACCTAGTCTAAACAATTTAAAGTGTCTCTTTCCTGCACATTTGTCTCCCCCCGAATAGATAGTTTTTAACAAATAATCATTATAATTCAAGCATTAATGTATACACACTGAGTAGCAGTGTTGCTTTTACAGCGCAGTAAACAGTGTTCTTGGACAGAAGCAGGATGTGTTTAGACAAGCGAGCCAGGTGGCTTCTCCACACATGCCAAAATAAAAAGTGCTCAAATCTTTTTGAACTTACTGGTTCATGAGCGTCACAGAGTCTGTGTGTTATGCTGGGGTCCAGGTGGGTAACGCACTCTTTCTCAAATACTGAAAAAATGTTCAAGCCACCACCAAAGGTCCGATCCTTGAAGAAACAAAAAAAAGGAAAAGTTTATAAATATAAAGGATTTTAAAAGAATATATATTTCACAGTTTTAAAGAAAAGTCTGTGTGGGCTTTTTATAATTGTAGTGTAAATGTTGTTAATGACTTTATATATTGTCACAATAAAATTAAACAACAAAACTTGAACAAGTGCAGGACAATAAAACATCAGTAAAACGTTGTTGAAGACGTCGTGTGAAAAAGATCACATTTTGACTAAACGTGAAATCAAAGGGCACTGTCGGCTATTGGCGCTTTTCGCTCTTTGCTCTCCTCTTTTCGCTTTTTTGGTTGAGCAACAACACACAGCCTCAGGTCAGAGACAAACTCCAGTGAGAGACAGAGCCGTGTGTCCCTGTATAGCAGCCCGGACAATGTGCTGAATGGGCAGTCTAATTATAAGTGTGCCATTTAGTCTTGGGTACGTTTGGTCTTACCTTATCGGGAGACCTGCGTTCACAGCTTCAGCAAAGAGCAACTGTACTACTCAACTACATACCACACGAAATAAACGCCTTGACACGGCACGACACACCACCGCAGCTTTTCATTTCAGAGTTTAGACAAGTCAAAGTGCAAAACATACTCCCCCTTTTGAATGGTAATATCAGGTTTAAGGAAAGGTGCCCAAGGTGTAATTGCGCTTTAATGAATTAGTCACAGGTATGTTACGGTTAAATTCCATCACAATGGCATGTGATTAGCGCATTTATACACGTGTTTAAGCCCAATCATAACTGTTCAACTTCTCTATTAACTCTCGCGATAATTAACATTTTTATATTATTTTGTATGGTGTGAGAAAAGGGTTTGATCTGATATTTTGTGTCGTGCTAAACAATTGTAAATAAATGTAGGTTGAAAATTTTTACAATTTTAGCATTTTTTTCTTGGAAATAATTTTTGTTAATTATTGCCAAGCCATTAAATTGAGTTAAGGGTGAATATTCTTAAAACGTTTATTATTTTTTTATGTAATTGCCCAAAATTAATGCGCAAAGGCAATAAAATAATGAGCCCGTATTGAGCTCATTTACTCTTGGCACACAGAGGGAAAGTGTGGCAAGTCGAGCGCGCTGCAATGGGCTTAAATGGGAAACTGTTCAAGTGCATCTTCTTCTCTAAATGGACAAGCTTTCTGTTGCGATTGTTGAATTTAATTTATGGCTTATGCATTCTTTAAAGGTCAATTCCCCTGACCCCCGGAGAAAGTTAAGGGAAGAGCAAATTCCCAGGCTGCACGGGGCCCAACTGTTTCTCTCATTTTAGAAGAAGACAAAAAATAAGTCGCTGTTAGTTGGATGTAACGAGTGTAATGAGAGGAGGAGATAAACTTATCCACTTCGTAGGCTGATAGGAGACCTATAAGACACGCGTGCGTCACTGTCAATGAATGGTACCCCTTTGTGGACACAAGTGAAACTGCCGCCAGCTGGGGTAGCCTACACACAACCAGACGTGTGATATTTTTTAAACTTAAAGCGCTGTACAAGTTATAAACACCAATTAACTAGGCCTATATATAAAACTCTAATTTAATGCGCGCTGTGGAGTGAACCCCATTGACAGCTGTTCTCGAACTGACAAAGTTAGGCTCTTTAAGTGTCCGGTTACCTCCAGTGTTCATCTTAACGTAAGGCGTCATCCAAAATTATTACAAAAACATTATCTGAGTCAGTCCGTAAAGCGTATTAAACGGTTATCTCCGCGTGCGTTTGCTTTGGTCTATATTTAGCGCCACTGGTATTTTTCAGCGAGTCCGCTTCGGGGACAGCACGCACCACTCTCGCTTCTCATGTTAGTTTGTTTAGTTTGAAGCGCGCACAGACTGAAAGCCAGAATTAAAAGTTGCAAGCGTCACTTCAGAATAAACTGGGGTTAAAAGTTGACAAGTTATTCACTTTTTGCTCGCAAAACGAGCGCGCGTAATGCCCGCAGTTTTCAGTGACAGCGGGTTAATCAGCGTAAAGGGGTGAAGACGTATCAGCGTTAAGTATTGGAAAAACGTGGTTGTTTACCTTGTTGGTCACAGTCGTAGATGTGCGTCCTTTCCTCCGTGTGTAAAGACTAAGACGACTTTGCAAAAAGCGATCACTTGATTGTATCTATTGAGCGGAAAAAACTTAAGACTGCTTAACACGGGGCCATATGAGGGGATCCCGTAGGCTCACTGACTGACTTGACTGTGAACACTGCGTGCATGAGTGAACTGTCCAAAACTACAACTACCTTTTGTTGTATCGCCTCTCGCTATCTCTCAAGACAAGTAGAAGAAGAAGATGGTGCGTAGAGCCGCTGTCAATCTTGGCAATCAATGCGCGCAGCCATGTCGCAAGTATTCAAAGCATTTCCCGTCGTGCAACATCAGAAAGTGAGTGGCCAGAGAGCATTGATCTGAGGAAGGCAAAGAGGCAGGGCTCCCCTCCTCCTCCCCCTCTGCCCACCCTCTCCTCACCCCAAGACAAGAGAGCGAGAGGAGTGTATAGAGAAAAGGATATGTTACTGTCCTTTACTTAAATAAACGCCACTTACTTACACAGTTAAAGTTGAGGAGATTACTTCTTCTACAGTTGTTTTAAGGTCACAAATGGAAAAGCGTTTCTATTGACGACGACGCGCTCCCGTTACTGACCTTCTCAAACTTCAGTGAAAGTGTTTCAAACAGTAAATAATCAGCTGCTGCTGCTCGAGGAAATAAAGAGAGCAGGTGAGAGACGCGCAGTGAGAGCCTGAAGAGCTTGAAGACCTGTTTGGACATGTGCGTCTGTGAGAACTGTGCGTGTGCATCAATTAAACCAGTCCAAAATTATATTAAATTGCGCGCCGTAAGTAAAGCTTTTATAACCTTACCAATTAGTTGATCCACGCCACCCGTCCCAAAATCTATAACACTTGCCAATTAAAAATATAAAATAGTAGTAAAAATAATTTTGGAATTATAAAAAAAGGGGGAGGGAAAGATTATTTGATTATTTTTACTTTTTTCTGAAAAAAATAAAATTGTAAACATGTTATAAATGCAAAACAATTAATACACATGCATTTGTTAAGATTCTATTAAGTCACATGTGCAGGAATTTAAGTGCGCTCTGTTCTTTTGTTGTAATGAGTTCAAGTGGGTCAAAATTCATCCCTGATCCGTCTCCTATAAGTACTTTTTATTTTAATAACTATTCTATATTTTTGTTCCCTATTTTTAATTCTTTTACAATTGTTATTAGTTTTACGCACGGCTTTCCAGTGCGATAAGAATCTTCCTTGGTTGGATTTATTCATACTATGTTCGGAGTAATTTGATACTATTTCAATATTTGTCCTCACATATTAGAAAAGCGCCTGTATCTGATATTAAATCAAAGGTCCAGCGGTTGACCCAGACGAGCCACCGGTGGAGAGCACTTGCCAAAACAGAAGGCTTCACAATGAAACAATTCTGTGCATTGAAAGAACATGTGTTTTAAATTAACAGCTGAAACCTGAAAGAGGCCCGGCGCGCGTCAAACCAACAAAAAGTACATTGAGCCGCGTGCCTGATGTCCAGAGCAGCAAAAAGAGAAGACACAAGCCACACAACATAAGGAAAAGTTGTCATCTATAAATCAGAGGCATTTGGGGACAGAGACGTACCCAGACAGGAACTAAAACAAGTAAACAGTTAAAACATGCACAGCCTAAAATAATACAAAAAAGAAAGTTACTTACAAAAAGAGGAGACAGCTGAAGGAAATTGTGATTGTTAACTGCAGATACACATAAAGCTAAAGAGGGAGGAGAAGCAATGAGAAAGAGGCAGAGAGGAAGGGTGGAGAGAGATGGGGAGAAGGGTGGAGGGACAGGGAGAGAGAGCTACATACAATATGCCCATACAACGCTCTCCTGGGCGCCCCGCTCCTTTGGCTTTTCTCTCTTCTCAAGTGAAGGTGAAGTGGGCCACAGCCACAAACGAGCATCACAAAAATCCAGTCAGTGAATATGACGTTTTTCAAGCAGTTTCTCCTCCTCAAGTTCCTCTGGTTATTCTAGAGTGGAAACAAATATATACAAAACAAATAAAGAAAAGGAACCAAAAAAACCCCCAACTTTGCTAATACTTGAACTTGAACTCTTTAAACAATTACATCATTCACATTATCTAAAAATATATACTCTTTATTGTCATTATTATTATTATTATTTTATGTTGGATTGGGCCATGAATAACACTGTATTTCTTGGTGACATATTCTATGGCAAAATATGAGAGTGGTGGTTACTGTGCGTTGACTCTTGCGCAGATTTCTTTCACTTTTTCCAACCTGGACCAGCTGTTCTGCGTGTCCCATACGCCACCTTTTGGTAAACATCGGAATAGCATATAAGGTGCGCCCTAAGAGAGAGAGAACAGGAGACTGCGAGTAAGTTAGAAGAGAATGATAATTCCGAATGAGATGCAAATTCGGTTACACAATGAAAGGGCTTCAGCACTGATCAGTTTGGCATATGATGTGACTTTGACATTAGAAACAATAGCAATATAATACCATAATAATAACTCTAAGTTATTATGTAAGTTACGCAGAAGGGCTCTTTTCCAACTCGTGTCACATAGTGTAGCTCTCCAAACTGAAATGTGACTAATTGTAAAACAGAGCTGGTAATGGCTTCCTCGTAATAGCACTGAATTGAAGCCAGCGAGCAGAAGACAGTCCAACTTGTTGGGGGGTATAAGGCAGATGCATTTGCATATCCTGTGAGTCTTTGATGCATGTTGAAATTCAAGTCTAGCCCATAAATATTTGAAAAGGAGAGTGCATAAAAATCAACATTTTTGTTACATTAAATTAACATGTGTTCTTCTCCTGTTCTGCATGCTTAATTAGAGCACCCCATTCACTGAGTGAATGCCAGGGGGGCGCTGGTTTCATTATGGGACAGTAAGGGGGCTAAGGAGGGTACAGAGCTGAATCATGGTTAAGATATTTCACTCAGACTAACTAAGAACTAAAATACATAAATAGAAAATATTGTATTCTGTATCTTAAAGAAATATTTGCATAACTACGTTTATGATAGTGTAATGACAGCCTATATGGCCTAATCATATTTTCCAGAAGATTTCCACTCATAAAAAGACACATTTTAAAGCATTTTTGTGATGAATGTACTAAGAGATCAGACTGAAAAAAGTGCCAGACATTATAATCAATCTACAATGATATACAAAAAAGATTACAGACTTCTCTGAATGCAAGTTATGCAATTAACTCCAACAGTATTTACATACATGCAAATCATTCTCTCCCTCTTGGACTTGCAAAGTGGGGCGCTCTGTTCTCATTACTTGACCCAAATCTCAGACTTGTAACTCTGGATTTCATCAAAGTTTAGTCAGGATCTAATATTTCCTTTCAAGTGAACACAGAACCACTGATTAGTCGTGTTGGAATAAGGAGTGCAACATGCCAATTCTAATTATATACTTATCAGGAACATCAGTACATGGCCCCTGCCAACAGCATACAAATATTATAACTAATATAAGTGTGTGGGTCACACACTTGATCATTATATTGTCTTTCAGCAGAGCCTTTTGTCTCCTTAGAGCAAAGCCTTTGGTCTCCTTATAGGGTAAAATACGTTTCCCAGATGCTTAATAATTCTTCATATTGAAACATGCTACACTTTATTATGGATTTATTTTAATTAATAATCCATAATATGCCTGAATATTGTAATCTAAAAATGTGGAATATTTCTTAATAAAAAATGGGACGAATCATTGTTTTCTTCAGTTTAATTATTCATACACATCAACAAATCACATCCTCTAGATCCAGTTACTGAGGCTTTGACTCAAGAAGTAACTGCTTGTGTATATCTGCTTGTGTATATATTATTGTGTCTTAATGAAAACTCAACAATAATACTGTAAAAACAGTAGAAGAGGTGCCCTTTTAAAGCAGTATTTTCTTTATTTTTGTTTACATTTGATTTAGTTTTATGCTTTATAAATATTAGCTCTACTGTTAGTTCAGTAATTGAATTTTATAGACTACCATTCAATTTCTCATAGTGCTAATTCACTGTGTATCTTCAGCTGTGGAAACAAATAAGGTGGAGGCCCAGGGGCATTTGCTACAGTTTTACAAAGCAAAAAGCCCACCCCACTGTAGGTATTGTAAAAGTGGTGTTTATGCAATTGCTTTACGCAACAGAGGCTCTGAATGATTCATGCAGAGAACTGTGTTTTCTTTATTATGCAATTTAAACAGCTCCTCTTGCAATTAATATTAAACGCTTCTATTTTGCTGCATCTCCCAAATCACAAAGCCTTTGTTTAGTTACAGCAAATAATAGTCAGTGTGCGCCTCAGAGCAGCCTGACTTCTCTATTCTTTTTATAGCAGCACACTGGGAAGACTGTTCACTGATTCAGTGAATACCTCTTCAATTATTCAACAAATCACCATTCCATTTCTTACATATTAAAAAATGTACTGTGCATAGAGCTTTAAGATGATAAAACAGCATAAAATACTGTTTTAAAATCAAAGCACCTATTGCATTGGGCTTCCTTGGTTTTGTGTTTGTACAATTGGAGTACAATCCAGATCCCACAGTGCAAAGGAGGCGCAGGCTGTCTTCTCTCCATTCTAATCCTCCGACGATCGCAGTCAAAAGCAGGAATATTATTTATGTGATGGAAAAATAATATATGACTGGGAATCTTTGTACCAGGGGAGGAGGAAAGGTCTTACAGAAGAAATGCTCAGAACAATGTAGATCTCTGGTCTAAAATCCAAACGAGAACCCACTGGAGAATCAATGAAGTTTCATGTATCTCAAGTTTGACTAAAACACAACCTTTGCTTTGGGAATCTACAAAACAATTTTATTCACACTTATTATTATTTACTCAAGTTATCAATAGCAGAATCTCTTATATCTTCTGTCAATATGAGCATGTCTTCTTAAAAACAGTATTTCTGAAGCCAGTAGGTATTTAGTATTTAGCCTTAATGCGGGAGGCCTTGATTGCATTTAACAGAACAGGACACAATTAGCATAATAGCCCCTCTCTCATTCTCTTTGAAGTCCACAGCATAGAATAACAAATGTATATGAACCAGCAGCCAAACGTCAATACATGGAAATGCCACAATCCTCTGCGGAGGCCATGGGGTGAGTTCTCGCTTTTGAGGGAGGAGGGAAAAACATGCCCATTTTTATTGCAGAATAAGCAGAAAGCGAAGATGCTGTGGGTGATGTAGCCACCAGGGCCAATGTGCGCTGTGGGGCCCTGGCTCCTGGAGGACACAAGGAGGCAGAGAGAGGATGTGTGGGAGCCCATGTGGAGCACAGGGAGGTGCATCCCCTTCTCTCAGGTGTTTCAAAGCACACCAGGCCGCCAGCCAGGGAAAGTAATTACTCTCCAATTAAAGATAAAGATGTCACGCGGGAGGGCGCAAAACAACAGTGGACCCTCAGACGCGTAAAGGAAGTCAAGGCAATACCAGGAACCACTATCACCTCTCTTATCTCGCTCATAACTACAATATGATAGGGCTTTTCTTTGTAAAACATTTTCCCTTTTGAAACCTGAAGTTCAATACATGTTTTTGTCAAAGGTTTCTTTTACAATTGCAATGGAGACACGGTTCAAAATTCAAAGAAATGAATGCTATACTTCAGAATCCAGAGTTATTAGTATCCACCTTCTTTCTTGGGTGAAAATACACGAAATTAAAAATGCCCTTTTGAGAAGGAAAAAGCTTTGAACTTACTTACATTTCAAGAACCTTCTTTTTTGTATCGAAAGTTCACCTCCTTTGAGCCCACCATAGTTTGGCTTCTCTTTTTTCACATAATAGAATGAAGTTTATTAGATCAAGGCAATCAATGCAGATGTTCAAAGAGAATTTCAGACCTATGATGAGTGCACATTTTGTTCTAAGGCTTTGTGCATGATTTGAATAAAGATATAAATTATAGCAGGTGGAGGAAATAAAGTGGATAGAGTAACCTGAGCCTTCCTATAGGTTAAATAGTCACAGAAAAGATTCAAATGTGTTAATATGTTTTATTATTCACATTCATATAAAGTTCTATTGTGCAACTGTTCCCAGTCGCACAAAAATAGGTTAAATGTTATATTCAGTCCTAATATAAGCAGAAAAAATAAAATTTATCTTGGCAAGCTAAAAGGAGACTGGCAGTGCGGCAGTAGATACTGCACATACATGACATTTCAAGTGGTTTGGTGTAAAATAGTCTCTGACAAAGAAAATAATATTTGTACCATTTGCTTTAAACATTCAGTACCTGGGAAACAAAGCTGGAAGTGAAGATCACACAGCGATTCAAAGTAATTCAGTCAAACATGTAAAATATGAGATAAATTCCTTATCAGTATTCAGTCACTCAAAGTGCAAGAACATGTTGAAAATCGCTTTCATTAGAATAACACTTGTTAGGCATGTCCATAGTCAAAAAGCAGAGCCGCTTCTACAGCCCAGTCTTCAGTGTCACAGAAAAAGTGGCTTTGAGCTCCTTAAATACGAGGCTACATGTGAGCTTCAGTTCAGCTCTCCTGCTCAAATATACATTTCACTGTCCAAAGTCAGACATGATCCACACATGGCGAACAATACAGTAGCTTGTTGAATAGCACCTCAGTGTCCAGAAATTGCTTGAGCTGTAGAGAAAGAGATAGAAGAGGCACAGTATTAGATAATAACATATTACTTTAATAATTTAAAACACATTTAAAGTGGGTAACAACTTTGTCCTAAAGGGGAAACCTGTTCTGCATTTGACAAATTAAATCTGTCACATACAAATAAAAACATACTAGTATACTGAAGAACACAAACAACACTAGGTCTATTTAAAGCACTTTTAAAAAAGAACTTAAATCTGGACATGCGGTCACAAGCGTCACACACAACTCACAGATGAGAACGCATATGCCGCAACCACAAAGGGCAGATTCATGCACAACCCAAATCAAGACACTTTGATGATAATGACAAAGATCATTTTTTGGGTATTCTCTGGGATTTTATTTTGAATCACACTTTTGAATGTAAAAACAAACTCTTCTGTACATTTTGGTAACTCATGTAATAGTAGTACAAAGGTTGGACCAATTTCTTGAAGCTTTGTGAAGAATATTTACAGTACTTTGAATTACATATACAAGAGATAACATCTCAAAACAAAAAATTCAATTCTGTCAACTACACAAACGTTTTAGAGTGAAGACCCTCACCCAAGTGGTAAATATGATAGAGACAAGCAGTAGTGCACCTTTGAGATATTTATATTTTAGATCCAAAATAAGCATAGATCTACAAATTTCAAGGCCTTGTTTTGACCAGGTACACTAGACTTGGTGTGCATAAACATGACAGTGGAAACCTGGAGTGCTGACTTGGAGACTACGTTTAAATGCCCACCAAAAATCTGAGCGTTATCTGATTTCTGTAGTACTCTGAGTACATTCAGACACATACAATAGGTAATTATTATCAGATTTCAGATGTGTATGTGCCAACAAAAGGATTTCCAGTTTCCTTTCTATGTAAATGTAGCTGCTGACAGAAAACCTACCATACAATTAATATATGGGCACATTAATTTAATTTTTAACTCAGAATGTATCTATCAGTGGGATAAAAACTGAGTCAAATGTGGCAGATAATCTTTATTTCTTCTGTGAAATGTACAGCAGCGATTAGATTTGTGCCTTTGTACAGTTGTAAAGAGTGATGAGAACAGGTACTTCCCTGACTCGGCGCTCTACAGATGGGGAGCTAATTGGTGCGCTGGAATGCCGCTGTGCAGACGGCTGAGGAGTGGAGGCGCTAAATCAAACGTGTCTCCTTTGTTAATTATACACAATGCTACAAACAGCTATGTTCCTCTGAGCCCTTTCTTTTCTCATCCATAAATATTTTGGCAGCCAGACAAGAGAGGGGAGAGAAAAAGAACAATTTACACACGATTATCACAGTGGGATGAGCCGGCTGCCTACAGATGTTTGTTTTGATTTGAATAGGAGACAGTGGAGCTAACGTAGACGGTGTAACAGTCACAACAGAGGTGTAGTGAGCGTGCTGAGAAAGCCAATCCACACAAGACAATTAGGAAAAATTATTAGCAGCATGCACTTAGTCCTTACTTTATTTCAGACAAACGTGTAGTGGATCCCATTGCTTACAGGGGAGGCAGGAGGGAGGGATACAGGAGGGAGAGGAGGGGGAGGAGGTGGAGGGGGTGGAGGGGGTGAGGGCAGAGGTGGGGGGGGTTGGAAGGTTAGACTGTGGTGGGACTGCACAGGACAGAAAGGACAGACAGTAAGAGTTAGTGGACAGAGACATACTGTATACTCTGGTACAATCCCTTAATCAGAATCACTTTTTTATTCATTATTTATTTAGGTGTTCTGCGTAATATGGTGACTATTTAAATCTGTACCACAATTATCAATCACAAACAATATATTCTCTATAATCAATGAGATACAGAGAGTTGGACTTTATAAAGACAAATACTTCAGCTTCCTGTTTACGGACTACATTTCAGGCACTTTCCACCATTAAAAAGATGGAAACTGCGATTTTTCATCACACCAAAACCCAGGGATATACAGTCTATATAATCTATGTCTACTCCTTGAAATGTATCGTTCTATCTGTATGATAATACACTACTGCGTGATAATAGACTACTTTAACAGCCAAAAAGAAGAATTTTGCAGACTTTTTTTTTTTTAAACAGTAATTGTAATTGCTGGTACATATCTGGACATATTATCACTTATTTTAAATTGATTAATGGATGTATACATGTATGTATTTCTTCGCACATGTAGGAGCCAAAATGAGATGCTTTTCAGTCATATATGTAGTTGGGAATGGGAATCAGTTAAATACAGAGAATTTGAAAAAACACACTTTTTATTGTATACATATAAAGAATCACTTGTAAAAGAATATAAAAAGTGTTTTTGGTAAAAGTGGGTTTTCTGGCTGTATCTCATATTTTGCATGAGTGTTAATTAACAAACCATTTCCTATCGGGAAACATTCATCTCTCCTATTCACATAACAAATATAAGTGCTTAACATTTCATTGCCAGTCAGTTAACGACCTTCCTTTACTGTGATTTAGGCTATAGACATTAATAATACAAACAGTTCCGCTACTAAATAAAAAGTAATGAATGAATGACTGAAGAGGACGCTACAAAAGTTTGTTTATTCGGTTGATTTTTTTTAGCAGGAAAATTAGAAATTCTTTTTTATGTTTCAGCAACGTAATTACAATGTTGTGAATTATTTAACTACTTAGAATAACACATTCAACAATCTGGACTCTCAATATATAGAGTGCGTAATTGCAGACCTGCATATTTCAACTTTTATGCTGCCATTATTGAAGTATCTCATGCATAATACTGTGAAAAAAACTCTTCTTTTAATTCAGGGATTTGAAAGTGCACTAGCATACCTTACTCGAACACCAAAGGAGAGAAAAGTCATTGATTCAATCTCCACTGACAAGATGCCACCAGTTATATTCCCTGACATTTCTCAATGCTGGAAATAATGTTATAATTGTTGACTTTGCCTCACTGTGCATATTAAGGCTGGGCGCGCGCTGACAGCTTGAGTGTTACAGTGTGTGACAGGTACGTGTGCAGTGCGGAGTGTGTGAGCGGCGCCCAAAGACAGACAATCTGAGGCAGCTCAAATGAAAATGAACTCTCCTGCCTTTGCCCGTGGAGTATGAAAGAGATGAAAAGTGAGCACAGTGTCTTTTATGCAGGTTCACAGCGAGATGTTCAAAGGAGCAAGTGATGGTATGCACAAGGAGAGTGGGCTTTGACTGGGTCATTGATCAGAACACAAAATGGCCTCATCAAGCGATTCCTCCCAAGTCTGAAAGATTTTACATGGATCGCAATTAGAGACGATCCAAGCTCCTAATAAGGAATAATGTTTGGTTATTAGGAAATGAACAGCCATATTGCTTGACTCCGCACCTCACGCCCCTCTCATCTCTTACGCTATCAAGCACCCAACATTACTTAAAGGCTGCTTCCCGCTCTTTATACTGTCTTAAACCTGCGATCTTGTCAATTTGACGTTAGAAGAAGTTTAACGGATGCCACCGGTACAGCAACTTTTTTTCTTCCTTTTGACACAAATGAATGTTGAACTAGGGTTTTCTAGCTCCTTATTCAAAAGTGTATTTATTTATACATCAGTTGAATGAAATGAAATAATAATTAAAGCACAGTGTGTGACCAACCTGCTACCATTTTGCTCTTGAGTGAGGCCTCTGAGGCAAGTGCATAGGACATAGTGATGATCCTCTCTTGTTCCTGAAGAGCAGAGTCCAGAGTCCCCAGACCCAGGTCCGGTTTGTCCACAGACACAGCAGGGGCCAGATTCTGCACACTGTTGCACCATTAAACAATAAATATGAAGATACAAGAAGAAACGCTATATATTTTACTTCAAAAACAGTACAAACTGAGGAATTAACTTTGCACAAACAACAGAAATTAAAAAGAAAAATATTTGCTTTACACAAATCTCTTAAAATATAGTATATTTCAGCTAGTTTATTTGTAATCCAACACAAATAAAAACAACTGAAATAAATAGATAACTATAACTATTAAACAAAGGAAAAATTATGTTATATTTAATAAGGTGACGTTTGATATAGGCGACTATGTCTTGTTTGAGTTAATATTTTACCTGGACTTTGCCAAAATGCTCTTGATGCGTTGAACTTTGCGCTGCCGTTCCTCTGCCTCCTCTGGACTGAGTGGTTCTTCAGGCTCTGACTCCACATACCGTTCTGGGATCAACACCTTCTGAGGCTTAGACAACTGCACACAAGCAGACAATAAAGTCAATACAACAAAATAGAACATGCAGTGATCTGTGTGTATTGATCAAAACCTGTATTTTTTTACTTCTGTAAAATTATATTGGCTAGGTGTTATTAATTAATGGTGTTTATCAAATTGTGGGGACTAAAATCTGTGTGCATACACAATATCACATCCCAAGACCTAAATTCTTTATTATCTAATCAACAACATGATTTAAGGTTAAAAGTTTAAGGCTATGTGTTAGTACTTGCCTAACCTTAACCTAACTGTTTAAATGTGTGTTCTGAATCATTATTTAAAAAAATACATTTCAAATCAATATGGTCCTCTCAGCATTAAGTATTTTTGCTTATCCTATCTTTTCCTCAAATTTCTCACCTCTTTACTCAAGTCCAGGTCATACTCAAGTGGCTCTAATTCCCCTTCTTTAGTGGGCGTGTCTGTAGATCTAAAAGTCAGCCATTCATCTGAGTGGGAGCGGGGTCTCTCCTTGTGCTCTGGGGGTCTCTCTTCTCCCTGGACGCTGCGCACTGACTCCTCCCCCTGCACGGCCCGCTCCAGCAGCTGCAAGTCAAAGTCCTGCTCTCTCTTCAACTGGACAACGCACAAGGGGAGAAAAGAAGACTGTGAAACTAATTACAGAATGCCATCATCACCTCATCACAGGAAAACTGATTTTTCACACATTGTTTCAAGTAATAAGCGCACTTGTTATCACCCACATCCTGATTTTATAAGTGGCAAGACGGGTGTTGGTATGTGTGTAAGTGTCAAAAAAGAAAGAGGGTGGAGCATGCATAGTTGTTCAGTATGCATGCTACTGAGATACAAATCACAGCATGCTTTAAATACAGTAAGGACACATACACATAATAGAAACAAACAGGACAGACCCACAGACCTTGAGTATATAGATGCAAGAAATACATTTTGACATAGACCACACATCACCATTAAACATAAAGAAAAACATGGCAATATGGGTTCCTTAGAAACTGTTTATTCATTTAAGGACATTCACATATATTTTTGCTATTAAATGAAAATGAAAAACGAGCAAACTGAGCATTTTTATTTGCTATTATGCTTGGAGAAGAATACATTATAACCCTTAAAAGCTTTAAATTCATAAATTCATATAGGGCTATTCTCACAAAAAAGTGCTTGATCTTTTCTTTAATATTTCCTCCTGTTATATTTCAGTGCAAAAAGGTTTCGATGAGTAAATTTAGCTTGCATTGCTCAGTGAGTGTTTAAGTAGAAAATGAGTGGGGAATCATACATGCATATACAAATGAATGATCAGTAAAAGACAGCACAGCAGTAGGTGAATGGTGATTTTGTACAACACAGATTAATGGGAAAATAAAAAATCCACAAGAAAACAGTGCTATGAATGACAAACAAAGATCAGTAAAGGTTATTGAGTGAGGTGAGAGGTGAACAGTAGATCAGTTACAGAAAAATTGGGGAAAAGTAGAGATGTAGGAGCAAAGGCACTAAAGGCATCATTGAGACACATATAATTTGCTCATTTCATGGTTAAGATGTTATTGAAAACATATTCCACAATCCATAATTACAGTGTAAAAGTAAAAGTCTTGAAGCATTTTAGCTGTATTTTTTTTGCTACATTTTCAAAACAAGCATAAATTCTTGTTTCCACTCAATTAGTGTACTCCACTTCACCTTTTCATGCCAGAAAAGAGAAAAACGGCAAACTATTCGGACCAAAGGCATGCATCAAGAGATGGCCACTCGCTCGGCTGGTTTGCATGCATCAGAGTGTGGCGTGTGTTGTAAGTCTAATAACATACTGATCCCAGGTCTGCGGAGAGCGGGCGCAAAGAGGAGGCTGAAGAGCGCGAAGATGAGGAGCCGTGGCGGTCTCCGTGACTTAGGGTGCGTTTGCGTTGGCGAACAAGGGCCTTCTGATGCCTCTTCATCCTCTCCAGCTGCTCGTCCGCACTCATCCTCCCTCTCTGCTGCTGCAGCGCTGCATCCCCGGAGTACAGGCGCTCCAAGGCACTTTTGGGTCTCTCCTGGGAGAAGACAGAGGGGGTGGAATCACAGGCAAAAGGTGCAGCAAAGGCAAAAATGAGGAAACAAGTTGATAGACCACATTTATTATTATTTTTTAAATGTTCCATTAAATGCTTTTATAACAATTCTCTAATGTGAAATTATTACAAAAAAAGTAAGGAAACAGAATGTACAAGCAAGTCCAAAACACTTTGTAATAATGTTTTTCCCTTAAAATGGTGTTACATACAACTTTACTGGCCATATGCATGTAAAACACCCAAGCAAAACAACACTTTATTATTCATCTATTATGTATTTTATTAAGCATTTTAACACAATGCAACTGATCCGCATTGTGCAATATTATGAAAAAATTGAATTAATTATTAGTGTTGAATTAATGTATGTTAGTTATAAAGGGAACTGTTTGCAATGTTGGCACAGAAATATTTTTTCCCACTTTCTTCATATCATATTGTAAGTTCCCACTTTTCCTTCAGTATGAATTCATTTCCTTTCATTTTCTCCAGGTCTCACCTTCACAGCGACAGCTGATGCTGCTCTTCGAAGAGTCACATATGAAGAGATGCTGGAAGACTGATTTATCCTAAAAGAGGAGGAAGCCGCTCCTGAGGGGAACCAGCATACATTAAAACACCATTAATTTAAAAGTGAACCAAAATATGTGGGTGGACATAGGGTGGGAGATGAAATGTTAATAAACGAGTTACAGGAAATAAATAGCTCCACTTACCTCTGCCTGGTAACGTCTGGTAACCTCCATCATGTCCTGCTGCAACTACACTAACCAAACTTGAGCCGTCTCCAGCTCCCATCAACTCAGGGTCACTCAAAAAAGGTCGAAGTTCAACCTTAGGAGTTCATATTTTAGTGTGTAAATTCTTACAAATAAAATATTCACACACTGTATAGAAACAAACCTTTGTGTCTCCATTGGTAAAGTGGACGATTTCTCTGTCCCTCTTGCGTTCGTCAGACTGGCGCTTCAGGCCTCGTACAGACGTGTGGCGAATCACTGTGGTTTCTTTGGGCAGCGGGGGCACAGCGGGCGGGTGCTCGTTGGGACTGTAGAGCTGAGGTAGAGGAGGGCGGGGGGGCACATCTTCCTCACCCTGACAACAATTAAGTTAAGTAATATGCATTTCTGTTAAGTAATTTCTTTCAGAAGTTACAAATGCATGAGATCTATTCAAGGATAATAGCCAGTTATTAGCTTAGTTGTAATCATCACCAGTTGGTATTGCAATTACTCAACAGAGGAAGACAAAATTGCAAAATTATGTAATCAAATATATTTTCTTAGGACATCATTAGTAAAACAAAAACAAAAGTTCATTAAGGTTTGGTTTCCCAGAGTGACTAAAATACTTGTTAAATGTTAGTCAAACAGAATAAAAATAGTTGTATCTAATCTATCCAGTGTGCTATAAACAATACAGATCACTATAGACTAATAAATAAATAATCAAAATACTACAGACAGAGTGCCACATACCCATTTATGCCCAGTGGTGGGAGGTGTCGAGTACAATGGCTGCTCCATGCTGAGGCTGGAGGAGAGGGAGGGGGTGTGGCCAGCGGGGGTGAGGTGGGGGCTGAGCTGCTGCTGGGACAATCTCATCTCCACAGCAGACGGGCTCCCAGACACGCAAGGCACTGACGACGCCGACACTGAAGGCACAAATTTCCTCTCTGGGGGAAGGCGAGAGCACATGTAAAATGAATACGCACGCCGTAAAGACAGTGCTTTCTCCTCCCGTGGGAAGCGTTTAAGCTGTTTATTATTAAAGGCTTTAATGTTAAGTTACAGCAACATGTACGGCATAAGACTGCTCCAGAGGTGGGACCAACTCTTTGTTTCGCAAGTCTCAAGTCAAGTCCAAAGTCAAGTCTCAAGTCAAGTTTCAAGTTTCAAGTTTCAAGTCTCAAGTCAGAGTCAAGTCCAAGTCCTACGTTTTGAGTTTAAAGTTGAGTCTTTATACCAAATAACCAAATACAGGTTGTATTTTCATCCTACTTAAAAAGTCCTGGTCATAAATGAACAAATAGGGAGGGACATACTGCAGTTTGTTCTGGTAAATTATACACTTACTGTATTTGTACTGTATTGATCCACAAGGGAAATTATTTGGACACAGTAGTTCACACATCTTAATATAATACAAGAGCAACAGTATAAATGTCAATAATAAATTCAAAACAAGTAGCAAAAATAACAAAAGTAAATAACAAAACTAATGTCCAAGACAAGTCCAAGTCAAATCCCGAGTCTTAGTCCATTTCAACATTTTTATACATAGGGACACATCTCACCTGGGTTGGTTATTGAGGAGACGGTAACTTTGTAGTTGGTTTTATTTGCACTGAGGCCTGCAATGACATCTTCAATCCTCCACAGCTCTTTTCTGATCTGCACCTTTTCCTGCTGCTCACAGAAACAAACAGTGGATATAGACCTGTGATAAACCCAGTATATGCATTCTTTTAAGTTACATGAAACATGTCAAAGTGTAATGACAAAGAGTGTCAAAACATGCAACCTCCATCACAAATGATCTGCCTCTTGTCTATATGGATTTGTCTAGAGTTGCATTGTTGCCGACATGATTCAAAAATCAAATGCAAGGGTGTGCTCCACTTTTTGGTCTTGGTTTGAGTCCAGTTTTATTGTTAGATAGACTTGATTTGGTCCTGTTCCTAGTCCCAGTTTATCTAGTTTAGTTATGTATAAAACATATCATCAAAACTTGCTTTTTCAACAATTACACCCATTCAAAAAAGTAATTATTTGCATGAGATTCACAGACCTGAGTGAGATCACTACGGGTCATCTGTCCTTGCAGGGCTGACCTGAGCCAGTCCACATCCTTCTCCAACCGTGTATATTCAGTCCAGGCATTCTCCATCTCCTAAAGAAGCAAGAAATACACCCATCAAACACTGACTTAGTAAATTCAGTTGTGAATGTTAAACTAAAGAATATTTAATTTAGTTGTACATGTTGCATTTAATCCTAGTACTATAAATTACAGAAAGCATAATCAGGGTAAGATTTGCGGTAAACATAGGCAAAATATATATATATGTAATTTTATAATAATATAAGGTGATGTTTTACTGTTGATGCTTTAGATATTTCAGCTCTGATGTGAACCACATCCTCTTGGAGTAATTTCTGCTGGTAGGCGATCTTCTCTGCGTGTGCGGGCTGATCTCTGTACTGCTCCATCTGCTGGTGAGACACATCCAGTACAGACTCCAACTTGTCCTGGATGGGAATAAGAGAGATTACATAAAATGTAATTATAACACAATTGTTTTTCAAATGTGCGAATTTATAAAAAGTGTTTTGTACCTTGTCTTCTTTCAAGGTACGCATCCTGGATTCAAGCTCTTGTAAAATCTTGTCCTGTTCACACAACCGACTTAGTTTAACCTATAGAAAACATATATTCAACATAGAAAATCAAAAACTGACGATGGCAGCATTAGTTCAAAACTTCTTGTGAGGTTTGCATCTGCTTATCACATGATTTGTATACTTTTCATGCAGCCGCTGTATCCTCTCTGCAAACCCAGTAAAGGCAAACTTATTGTCTATTCGCTGTACACTAAATATGTCAGCAAGTTTCCGCTATGTGAAAAGCCCCCGAGGAATTTATCTCAACAGCTCAGTGGGAGATATCAAAAGACTGCATACTGTCTAGTTTGAAGGCGAGATCGGGTAATGCCCATTATGAGTAATCATTATCAAAAATCCATATTTTCAAATTCATTTTTTGCAGAAAGAATGTTTATTGAGAGTGACAGATTTGTTTTTCCAGAAATGGGTTATATGTTTACGAAAACAACATAGGACTGCTTAGTTCACAGTCTCTCTCACACAGTGTATTTTTCCTCAGATCTATTTATCATTCTGTTCAATTAATTATTAAGCTGTTTTTATTTTGCTGCCGTATATTGTTGTTTTTTAATTGCATGAAATATTCATTGTTCAGACAAATTTACTGGCAATGTCTTATAAATTGTTAAAGCGCAACAATGCTAATGATGAAAAGCCAGGACATCCATCTTATTTACCTCCATTCAGCAGAAAACAAAGACTGAGAGAAGCAGGATCAGGCTAATCAAACTGAAAAATTTAACAGCTCAACATCTTAAAACTCCCATTACATGTATTTTTCTCTTTAAATTGTAGGGAGGAAAATAAAGCTGTGGTTGATGCACTCAGTGTGCTGTGTGCAGGCTGTCCCCCCAGTGTTGCTATGTACATACGTTCCCTTCACTTGGCAGCGTCTAGTTACAAAACTTAAGGGCAAACATGCAATCACACTGAGCATTTGAACTGAAAAGTCAAAATAAAGCCAACCCTTCTTCTCTAGTAGACAGTGAAAGGAAAAAAAAAGCTGTTTGTCAAAAATGTTTCTTTAAATTATCCCCAAAACATAATTATTCACTTACATCAGCATCACTCTCTGCTATTCTCACAGGCCTTGATGGTCTTTCTTTTTTTAGGCTTTCACATCCAGTAACCTGCAATCCCCAACAGCCACAGATGACATCAAATATTTAAAACCAAAGCCAAAGTGAAAAACACGCTATTGTATAAAGTTTTAACTGTCAAGCGAGGTGCACTTATGACAGGGGAAGAATGCATTGGCCGGTACAACAAAATGCAGGCAAAAATAAGAAAGCCAAGGATGTTCTGTTACGAAATAATCTATTTCCACACAAAAAAGGGATGGAATAGGCTATATTAGTTTGATGCAATAATTAGTAATGTGTAATGGGTCCACTGTATGTCTTCAACTACATCTTCTACTGTAGTTAATAACACACAGAGAGATGAGCAGAGCCACACCCTACATGTAAATACACAACATAGAGTGCTGTTCAGTTCAGACAGAGGGGCACACCACCTATTTTACATAATACCAATTAACAAGGCCTGGGAAACACTACAGGCCTGTGAGAACATAAGCAACTATACAGTGTTCTGTGGTTCTGAAGGGCCATGAGAAAGGGACCAGTCAAAAACTCAACCCATATCACAGAGATGGCAATTTGGCAACTTGAAATGTAATTGCTTTGAGTGGGAACACAGAAAACACTGCAAAATTGGCAAAGAATTCAATATAACTGATCTTAAAAAGCCCATCATTCTTTCTTGTTTATCATGGTAAAACTGATGCCCTGAGTGATAATGACTAAACATTTTTGTTTTGTTTTGTTTTGTATGGTTTCATGAGCAGAAAAAACACGAGGTGGGGATCATCATTCTTGGCAGCATGCTTCTCATTGTATAAAATCTTTAAAACAAATACTCATACAAGATTTGCATTACTTACTGAAGGATGCAAGGCATTTCATTAGAAAATAAAAGTGAAATAATTATTTTCACTTTTCAAGCACACTATCCTTACATTCCAACAGCACCCAAAACTTGGAGTGGAGTTTTTTTGTGTTAAAATGATCATCGGGTCAATACACTGAATCTGTTTTAAAACAGGAAAAGTAAGGAGAGGTATGACAAACAAGATGTTCAAAGGTTAACTTCTCTTGCCAATGAAAATTTGAAAACACACATGAATGCAGCAGTAATTCATTCATGACAAGCAAAACAAACATTATTCCATGTAATAACCACATTTACACAAAGCAGTTAAGTGAAAGAAAAACTATTCAATAAAGCAATAATTTAATCATTACATTATTGTTTATATGAAAGACAGATTTGATTTAGTGGGGACTAGTCAAGTACTAGTCACTATAGAGAACAAAGAGCATGGGCAAATGACAGACAGAGGAAATGAGACCAGACAGGTTTTGTTGAGCTCACCTTCAGGTCTAGATACTCCAGGTCCTTCTTCAGTTGTATGTATGTGTCATCCGCCTTAAATGAGCGGTGAAGAAATATATCATATGAAATGGTTATTGGTAAACATGTAACATTATTGTTAATACTCTAAGTCACCTGTCTCCTGACAAATACATGAACACAGTTGCATCCAAAATTACTTGAACTATGATCATGTTTATGCTTTTATTGTTGTGTACATAGCATGATCAAAACGAGTTTGTGTTGATGAAACCTGTTTGATAAACAAACTGAATGAAGTAACTATTCCTGTGTACCACTGCAGAATCAGAAATCTGGAACAGAAAGATTCCTGTATCTGCAGTTTGGCCTTGTTGTGAAACTGTCTCAAATGAAGAGCGGTGTTCATTTATCCTCTCAGCACACAGAAATGTTGATCAAATCTTCATTGGATGTTAGAGATTTTAAACAATAAAATACTGTTCAAATATTACACAATTAACAAGCAACATGCTTTTATGGTGGCATACAAATTTCTGAACAAAAAATGTATTTATTAATGTGTCTAGGCACAATGCAAGACAGCTAAGCGAGCTAGCAGGCTGCACAGACATATGAATGGCAGGAGACATGTAGGGGCTGGACTTAGGACATGGACCACTGGGGCAGAGGGACAGAATAGGGTGAAAGGTCATGCCCCTGACCTGTAAGCTGGAGCCTAACAGGCCGTTGTGCTGGTGCTGCTGAAGGTGAGCAAAGGCCTCACTGGGGCTGTGCACACCCGCCAGCTGGGCCTGGTGCCTCCGAAGCTGAATGAGCAGCAGAGTCAGCTCCTCAGGCTGCAGCCAAGCCCAGGTTTAGGGGCCAGAGGCCAGAGAGAGCGCACAGGGACAAGAGGAAATGCTTAAGAACCATCTGGGCAGTACAGATGAGAGCGCAAACTACTGGAATGCTGCTCAACTTTTTAACATAAGTCTTTTACAAAATAGTAATATATTTGCATATGAAACAAACATGAGTTAAAACTTTAAAAAATAACATAACACTGACATATTAAAGTTGTGGGATAATGTCTCAGGTTTATAGCAATTAACAACTTTCTATACTCGTGAATGAAGCATAAATTGGGAATTAATTTATCAAGTTGTCCTTCCGTATGTATTTTAAAAAGAAAAAGTGTGGCTAAATAAACATACCGTTTTTCCATGCAGGCTTGGTGCACTGACTGTGTGTGTGATATAGCCCATGGCAGGCATGGACCGTCTCTCTATCTGGGAGGTCTGTGAAGAAAGTAGATTCATCACTGTGTTATTACAAAAATAAAACACTGAATCAAACAGAATGTCTAATTCACAAACACTAAGCAATCTTCACAAGTGTGTAGCCAGGGAGAGGCCACTCCATCACACTCAGTCTAAGTTAAAATATTGCCTCAAAGTATGAAAACAAACTTGACTACACAGCACATTTATTTTCTCATCTATCCCTTTCTTACTTTTATCGCCTCTACTTTTATATAAAAACAAGGTGTGCCCTGAGTTTCTGATGCTACAGGGCTACCAACATTTGACATTTTTGCTTAACACACAGAATTAGCAAAAACCAAGCCCACTACTGAACCTTAAAAGGACACAAATAACAAGAGATTTAATTAACTACACATAAATTATACTAAACCTGCTTTCTTAAAATAACATTTGTTTGCTACCAGCAAGAGCAGCACTGTAAGCCATTCCCTTTGAGAATCCCATGCCACTATTTTTTGCTGTATAATAGGTTTTTTATTTAAATGTGAGATCAGAAGAAAGAGACCGCTGCTGATGTTTGAGATACAGTGGAGATGTTTATAGGGTGCTCAGATGCTCTGGGCAAATTGGATTAGCTGCTAATAAAATATACTTCTTAATGATTTTCCACAGGGATCTACCATACACCAGTATGCTATTACTTGAGACCGCTCAGGCTGTAGACGCTGGGTGCACCAAAATGAATATCATCTGTGCTGGACTAAAAGTAGTTCCCTTAATGCGGCTCTGCTACGGGCCAAGCAAAGTCACTGTGGGTCTCTTTGTTAGAAGTGTATCTTTTTCCACAGCACTCCATAATTGAGTATTGCTTGATTTTACAGCTGTAATTAGTGTCTTGACAGCAGGATAAAAGATGGATTAAAACAGAGCATCTGCAGCACTTTGTTTACTTGTGTACGGCCAATGGGCTGGTTTTGAGGCTTGTGTGTGTTGGCGTATGTGGTGATGGCTTGGACAGAGTGCTTTTCTCATGTGGAGGGTGTGGTAGGGAGACAGCGCAGGGTGTGGATGACAGAGCCGTCTCCTGCGGCAACAGTGGTGCTGTCTGAATACTCCAGCGCAGAAGTCTCTACTCAGACATGCTTGCACCACCTGTGGGGCGGCAGAGGGCGTAGACTGTGTGAATCTGAAAATGTTTCACATGAGCAATAAAGTGAGAGCTGTCAGTACGTTTGAGTCTTCTCAGGGAAAACACTTGAATTTTCCCATGGTTTTCTTCGTGAACTCACAACACTCGACAAAATAGGCCAGTAAACAAATGACAAGCACAAGATGTCCTGAGAACAAGAGTTTTACACGGATGCACCTAGTTCAACCACTATAACATGAATGGACAGGGTGGGACTCCTTTCTTACCATAATTATCTACAACCCTTCATCACATGCTGGATGTGGTTAACAGTCTGTAATATTTGTAAACATATTTTCTCTCCAAAGTATTTCAGTATTGAGGTCTAATTAATTAGTTTGGCATGAAACAAGGGGAGTCTACTAATTTGCACATGTAGCCTCAATTTCCTTAAAGTTAACAAAAAACTAGAGATAGGCCAATATATCAGTTTGATATTTGCTTTTTTAGATATCAACCATATCCAAATCAGGTTGTAAACAGATGTTTGAAAGATTAAAGTTATTGCAAAATATAATATTGTTTATATTTTCATATTAGAGCAGTATATTGAAAGTAACAGTTATTAGTTTATATAGTCCCCAATAGTCTAGTTAATGTATCTAGATGAGTGGAAAAAGAAACAAGGGTGGTACACAAGAGTGATCCAAGGAGGAGTAAATTTGTAAATTTGTGCCCATTTCAGGGCCCCTGTTTATTAAGAATGGTCTTACCTGTGAAATATGACAAAGATGACCTGGCGAGCTGGCTCTTGTGCTATCTTGTGCAGCATCGTCCAAAGGCCTTACTGTGCGTCGGTCTGAGGGAGTGTGCGGTCTTCGTGGGGACAGGGGCTTAAAGGTAGTGGGTATAGACGGTGGGACTTCACATGGGGAAGGAGGTACAGAGATGGACCTAGGCATCTCCACGGTAACTCTAAATGCTGACGAGTCGGTGAAGTTAGGACCGCTGTAGATAGGAGCAGTGGGGCTTCCATGGCGAAACTGTTGGCGCTGCTGCCACTCGTACAACTGCCACACCATGCCCTCCTTGGTAGCCATTCGCTCATCAGTGGACATGCGGAAGTGGCTGAGTCTGTCGTGGGCATATTTGTAATCACTGGGCAGGTTGGACGCTGCAGGAGGTGAACAGCTGCCCGACGGGAGGCGAGGGGACTTTGGCAAAGACTGGTAGGCGGCATCCATTGTGCTGGTTTTTGGCTTCAAGGGTGGCGTACGATGGGGAAGTTGGTATTCAGAAGTGGCACTAGAAGGTGGAAAATAAAAGTAAACTGAAGGAATACATTTTTTTTTTTTTTTTTTTTTTACCATAAATACAAATATTTTTCATGGATTTCAACTTCATGTCTATTTAAAATATCTAATGTATTTTTTTAATGTTAATTGCTATGACCATTTTTAATTATTACTTAAATTAATTTTCATCTCTCTGAAGCCCATGAACTACAGACATTAAATGCAGACTTCTTGCTGAGGCATAGTTAATTTTTATTTTATTATTATTAATTAATAGTTATTTTTTTATACTAAATAATGTGCCTAATTATGGGATTCATAAACATCTTTATGATATTCACAAAAATATTTGTCTTTCTCCAATGTTCATAGGGATTTCTAGGAATTGCAATACACATTGTGGCCACTAGATGGAGACTGTAAAATACATGACATCCCACAGTGTCCCATCTGTCTCACTCACCTCTTCATGGGATCTCCTTTTTGAACTTTGACCCAATGCTCCACTTGTGCCAGTGTATTTTTCCTCTGCACATGTTTGTCAGTGTCAGTTCTTGTCACAAAACCCCTTTGATAGACAACGTTTCCATTTTGTTCTGGAGGTAGATTGACTTGAACCACAGTGGGGCCATTCTTCTGTGCATCACCAGTATCAGGCGACAGTCTCTCCTCTGGGGCTGTGCGCTTGGACCTTGGCTGGACCTCTATGCCATACCTCACCTCATCTCTGTGGGCTAATCTAATACTGTGGTCAACTTCTCTGTCTGTTTTACTTGGGCTTTCGGTCTGAGTGGAGTTGATGTGGGCATGGCTGGTTTGAGGGACTGCCTGCTGTGTGGCCTTCTCTGACTGTTCCACGTCCCTTTAAAAAGAAACAAGATTAATGTTGACTCTAAGCTCCAGTTAATCAACCTATTAAACTATTTAGTGCCAGTCAAACCAGTGCCAGTCATGTTTAATGTTGGCTTTTTCAGATGAGAAATTACTGACAATGCAATATATGCAAGCTGTAATATGGAGCTTCTATTTAAATGTACACTACGTAACTTTTTGGTGGGTGTTTCTGGTTATCTATTTTGCATGTATTAAATTGCAGGTGTTTTTATTGCCCTGAAAAACATGCCTTCTTACTGTGTGAGCTGGATTGCCTGTCCACACATTTGGCTTGTCACTACCGATGACATCACTGGCTCATCTTCATGAAGACAGTACATAAGTTTAATTCCATAATAGGGAATAATCCAGGCAAAAAATAATATCTCCATGGAGACATCATATAATTGTCCTATAACATGCAAGTACAAAGAGTACACTATCTGTGGTATCAGTCTAAATAGTGAATTTAACCAGTTTTATAATTGTTTCACATTTTCTGTTCTTGACTATTTAATTTCATTAACGGAGGGATAAATAAGGATCTTGCTCTGAAAAAAGCACTGTATCAAAACAGCCTTTAGGTGGCATTATTGTGCAATGCAAGCTGGTAACACCTCGCTGATCTTTAGTAGTGATTTTACAGAGTCAATACTGCAGAAAAAAATCTTCTAGTGAGTGCCTCTGGCTACATCCTGCATCATTATGGTTGGTCCAAGTCCAGATGCAGTGCAGCCCGGCCCCTAAAATCTGCAGCCCTGTCCCTGAGCAGACAGGCTGGACCTGCTGTGAGCTGTGCATGTGCAAGTGTTGAATGTTTTCAGTTATAAAAGAGAACAAACAACATCAGAGTGTGACCTTGTCTTGAATAGACACATTGGACAGCTTAGCCCTTTGTCATTTCAATATCCCCCTGAGTGCCATGCGGCTGCTGCCTCAAGTGCAGGGTCCTGAGCGAGTGCGACCAACCTCTTTATAGTGTGACTCTGCTGCATCAGCGCAGCCTGGTTCATGGCCCGGATCCAGCCATTCATGTCCTCCTGTGTGTCCGCACTGAAGAAATATGTCCGCATCCCGCAGTGTTCTGCCTGTGAGCCAATCACAGAGTTCTTATTGTAAATGTAGGAGCGCATTCCTGTATGGCTCGCCTATCAGAGAGGGAGACATTGAGAGAGAGAAGGGGGATAAATGAGGGAACTGAGCAGGAAGTAGCTGCCAGAGAGGCTGATGGGTAAAACATGCTCCTGCAACAGGACTGACAGCTGGTAACTTTGGAAGGAAACAACAAACATATTTCTGTAGAGAGTAAACAGAAGAAAGAGGATGCTGATTATAAACTGCTTTCCAGAAAAGACTGACTATGAACTATAATAAATTATCTACCAATAAACACAGTTATATAACACTAGATTAAAGTAAGTGCATAAAAACTGATAAGACAAACACAATGAAATGAAATAACTTGGTTCAATTCTGTAAAGCAGTGATGGATATAAAAACATGTCAAAGTTTTTATTATCAAATTTTTATCTTAATTTTCTCAAATTAAGCTTGAACACATTTATGTGCAAGAGACAAAGAGTGAAAGTGATAAGATCCAAAACAAACTGTGCAATCTATGAAGAATGTGGGAAAAACATTTTAGTGTGTTCCCACCTCACATGATGAGATAAGTGAAATGCAGCGGGACTGTACAAACACCAAGCAGATGTAACTCTACAGCTTCATTACTATCAATTCAAATCACCATACATTTTATATAATTCAGTGTTGTAACTTTTTAAATCTCAAACCTGAATTAGTTAGTTTATACTCAGAAACAACCCCCTTCCTTGTGTTCTGAAAGATCACTTCACAGGGATTTGTTCTTGCTATAAACAGAAATACATTTCTGATGCAAATTATCATCCATCTTCGTTTGATGCAATCATTTGAATGAATTAAGTTTTTGTAATTTCAGTGTATGCTCACATACACACAATTTAAATACAAATACAAGGACTTATCACTTAAATTCTTCTTTTAAATCTATGTGTTGGCATTTTACATAAGTCACACAGGATCAATGCTTAATGTACATTTAAAGAAATGCACATTCAGCAGCTACTATGAAATGAAATGGCAATGGCAATGACAGAGCATTGATGAGATAAAATCAAATACCTATTCATGCAAGACAGGAAGCCTGTGTAAGTCAGGAGAGCCACCTGCAGACAATAGTACTCACTCCGCCCGTGCACACACAGCAGGTCACAATGGAAGCAATTGACCGACACAGAATGAGAGAAAGATGACAGAAATTAAGCCATACAACCAAAAGTTACCAAAACAGTTGAGGATTGAAAAATAAAAAACAAAGTGGCCCACAAAAGAGCAAATGAGTGGTTAAAATGAACATTCAGCCCGTTAAACCCAAATGCACAAATGTGTATGTTGTTATATTAAGGGAATAGAGAGGTCAGTCTGGGTCAAAATGTGTGTTTACTGTACTTTTGACTTTAAGGAAACAAACATTTAGTATTTCTAAACTGTACACGTTTATTGTGCATACAAAGAAGAGCTAAGGGGGAAAGTTACTTAAGAGAAGGTTATGCAGCAGACTATAGTCTCGTTTCACCTAACCGTACAATGTCTCCCCCGCGAGCAGTGGGAGGAGATACTGAAGTGCTGCTGAATACGGCCAATGCATAATTAATATTCCCAGCAGCAGAATTAACATACAAAATCCATTGTTGTATCCTGGAGATAAAAGAGCATTTGCACAGTCTCATTCACAGATATGTTCTCAGCAGACAGTCACGCAGAGATCTGAACACAATATGAGAAGTGAAGTACAAAGAGCTGGAGAGGAGGGATTGCAGCAGAATGCCCCGAAGCTGCAGTGGTGCATCAAACATTCAGGCACTATTGTTCTTAGCTACAAGCTCACTGTTTCCACAGAGGAGGAGCTGGGAGCCTGTAACCACTAGACAGACATGCTCCTAATGCCTATTGGCAGTATCCACAAAAGAAAGATGAAAAAGACATAGAAAAGACACATGAAAGAAAAGCATTTCAAGCACACTTATATGAACAAATGGCAGAGTATAGATGTAGCAGCTTCTATCATGTTCTATTAAGTGTAAGAGTACACTTCTAAACTATAATGATTTCCCTTGGTATCAAAAAGTTTATACTCCTTAGCAGTTAAAGTAATAATAAAAGATAGTGTGACTTTGAGTACAGATTTTTACAACATGGTCAAACTTCATGGTCCATTGCATAACAAAACGCAAAATGTGCTTATAAAAATTGGCCTATGCATATTTAATTATTAAATGCAAGTTCCCATTATCTGTGCAATAATTACTTTCAATTTTTTTAATCAAACCTCAATAATTAAACACACCTACCCTATACTATATCATGTCTTTACAACACAAAATTTGACTATGCTGCATTTTCTATTTTTATTCATCCATTTCCAGTCATGCTTACAGACAGCAGGTGATTTATTGTTATCCCATCTGACTTGACAGCAATGAGGTGGGGTACAACCCAGACAATTACCAATAAATTACAAGACTCACAACCATTGTCACTGATATAGCCGCCTACGGGCAATTTAAAATTAATTATCCATTTAGTCTTCTTCTTCCCTAAGGGCTTTTTCTTCCAGGGATGCTGCATGAAATCACCTGCCTTCATGCATGCACTCATTTACTTATTGACTTAACACAGGTTCTACACAAGAAAGTTTGCTTGGTGCTACTATGGCCATTTATTAAGGCTTGGGGAGGGCACACAATATTAAGTAGTTTCCATTATCCATTTAGTAATTATTTTAGTTTTTTAGAGGTTTAAGCAAGCAAAGAACTGCTGTATGACACTAATGGGAGTGGGCAATACAGCGAAATAAACCTAAATGGCAATCTAAACTTCTGGCAATCTGCCCATTTGGAGAGATCAATATATTGCAATTCATTTCAATTGGCTGTTTTTCCTCACTCTTCCTTCTGAGTTGCCAATCAAGATAACATAAAGAAACCAAGTGTTCAAGTACGAAAAAAAAAGATTCAAAATCGTAACTTATGCCTAAAAATGTGAAGGGATTCTTATCATATTGCACATCCCAACAGTTAAGTATTTTCTCAAATCAGATTATGGAAAATGTGTAATTTTTGTTATTTGTTTACCTTAAAAGCGTATTTGCGGTTTATGTGGTCCTCTGGCTCAACTGGTGATATGACGTAACTGGGCAGAGGGATGCTCCCCAGCACTGTCTCCTCTCGACTGTCTGTATGGACATGGACACGCATATATATGTTAAAGTTCCAGGCAAACTGCAGCATTAACAATGTAAGATGTCTGTAATAACTCGAGGCAAATTAGCTAGGCATAATTAATGGGAATCTCCTGCCTGGATGCGGCTCTATGACAAGCATGGGGCAGAAGGTGGCATGTGGCTTATTTATTATTTAGCATGATTGATGAAAAGATTAGCTGACTGCTACACTGCGACAAAAAAAAAAAAAAAAAAACTAAACTAAAGTGGAGATGCGCATACGGCTACAGAGACCAATATGATATTAGATTTCTAATTATAAACATTAATCTACAATTACAACAGTCCCTTTATGGAGTTACAATAGGTCCTGCTTGTTCTATTTAGACCAGCAATTTATTTCATTCCTGCCAGTTAATCCCTAACCAAGTGCAGTTTCCATACACTTACCTTTGTAATAAAACAAGCAGAAGTCTGACAAAACAAACCACTTCCTCTTCCACAGTCGCATTCCAGAGCTGTCCTACAGAGGAGAGAAAAACAGCACAAAATATATTTAGAAATCCTCCTCATAGGAACACTACCATTATTCAATGTCATTTAGAACTGATGTTTGAGGCCTAATTTGGAAACAGAATAGAATAATTTAAACACTCTTCAGCTATAAAAGAGGTAATGAATATGTAATTGACAACTTTATGAACTGAAATGTGTTTATCACAGGTGTAAGATGTCACTTTTCAGGTGTGTGTGTGTGTGTGTGTGTGTGTGTGTGTGTGTGTGTGTGTGTGTGTATCTCTGCTTGTCTCCAATATAACCAAGCTGCTTCTTCTGAGTTCAGAATTGAAAAATTGAAGAAGCTTGGATGACAGTTGACAAATTGAATTTCTGCTTTGCCATAGTTTTAATATGATTGTATATTGTTATATTTATTTTATATTATATTTCTCAGTAGCAAAACTTGTTATCATGACAGCACCTTTAAATAACTGCTCTTGTACTAATCACTAATCTCTAACTAAAACACCTGATGAGCAGCGGTTTTATTTGAACAGTAATTTGCAGCTTTATTTGTGCAATTTGAAGCTAATTGTCCAAAAAGAACATAGAACAGAACATCTCACCTGTTTATAGAGCCACCCTCTCACCACCACTGGGATGTTAAGATTTCTTTTAATAGAATGATCCCTTTTGCCGAAACTATGTACTTTTCCACTGCCTCTGAAGCCCTGGTGGAAACAAAGAGGTTACAAATCAGTAACAACACAGGCATGTGCTGGCATTCGTCATCAATTGATCTTCTATTTGCTCTGTAGAGATAAAGCATACCAACATTATTTCACCTAATGTTTTCTGCCTCTTGAGGTGGCACTAAAGTGTAAGGTGCATTCTTGTTCTAACTCCTGCTTTTAGGCATCTCCTTTTATAGTAGCAAGTGAAAACACCCAGCAATGTCTCAAACAGAGCGCTTTGAATTTCTGAGTGAAGATAAGAGCGAAACAGATACCACAACAACATGAAATAATGTGTTCTGACAGATTTAAGAGGCGATTACCTAATCTAAAAAAAAAAAAAAAAAAAAGGAATGTTATTAGCTAAAATATTAGTTAGTCAAAGAGGGATATAATAAGTCCAATTTGTTTTAGTCCATTGCACAAGAAGTTACAAGTCTGTTTAAATCTGTTTATGCTAAACTTTACCTTAAAATAAAAATATATAAAAAAAACATATTTAAACTCTTTGGTTAAATTAAAGTATACATCTTAAAAAAAATCTTTCTAAAATCTAAAAATACATTTGCATTAACAAAAAAGTAAGTCATAAACATGTTAAAAATATGTAAATTAAGTAATTATGTGAACATTTATTTTTTGAAAGAAATTAAACTATGGGTCTTAAACTGCATGAGAACATATGATTTTTGGATGCTAAAAGGATAGGAACATAAATATTTACAACAACACAATAGATAGGCAGTGCAAATACAGTAGCAACATATGTACAGTGCACATTTAACAAAGACAAATATATCTCACCTTTGACCCTGAGCTGCCATCAAGTGGAGCAGTGGTCACAGGTTTGGTTGACTCTGTGACCATGCCAGGGGATCTGTGATTGGCCACTGACTTGGACATGCGAGATTCGATTCTTAAAAAAACACACACAAAAAGAGCAAAAAAGAGAGTAAAAGTTAACAGCAAAGTTAGAAAGTTATTCTTTCATCACAAGTTTGACACACATGGGAGCCGATGCTGAGCTGTCACATAGAAAGGATATGACTATTTCCTGACATGGCCATAGAGCCTCAGCTCATAACAGCAGATATATTACAGTGGAATTTTCCCTAAACTTTCCACTATACTCTGAAGCATGCACATTCAATAAAAAACTATAGCAAGTCTCAAGCTGATAGCATGAACAACATCAATCTTACAAGCAGAGTCGGGCTATCTTTAGGCATTGCAGGCTGCATTTTTCATAAGTTCTCATGACACAAACATATATCTCTAGCTAAAAAAGCCCCTGTAGAAAAAACTGTGTAGTATAAGCAGCTTGTGCCATAGGCGGTCGCAGAAATATGAAAATAGATTTACCACAGAATACATTATCAAGGTTATTTTGTTATGCTTTGGCCTAGAAGACATCATTATGTTCAGTTCAATTATAAAACCTATTCTATATGACAGTAAGCAGTTTCATGAATTGATGAGTTAGACTGTTATCTATGCAGCTCTCTGTGTGATATCTGGTGTAGCCTAACTTAGTTTTGGTTATTTATTAACATCTTTATATGAACTTGCATCATTCTTTTTCACTGAGTTGCATCACAAGGTCTAGCAGAACAACCCCCAAGAATCAAGAATAAGAAGCCAAGGGAGCCAGCACAAAATGTATTCTACTATGCGACAACAAATGTAACCAAAAGTTAATAGGATTTTCTGAAATAAACAAAAAAAAAACAAAAAAACTTATTTTAAATTACATATCACAGATGAGGAAAAGGGTAGGGAATAGGGAATAGATCAATTCTTTCTGGTAGGGTGGTCTCTTTAGCTCTCGCTGTTTCAGTAATCACTTCATTTCCTGTAGATTATTCCTGTTCAAATTTGCTAACCTCCTGTTTGATCTCACTGCAAAGGTGCTCTGCAGGGCTCAAATCTGCAGACCTCGCAGAAATGTGGAGATCACTGAAGTTAAATTAAATAAAGTCACTCTTCGCAAAGAAATAAGTCAATTTAAAAGTGATACAGAGGTTTGCTTTTAGGTAAAGAACTGTCATTTGTAAGGTTTTTAAGGTGTGGTATGATAAACAAGCTAACAAACCAAATTCTGACAAGATGTCTGAGCGATTTGCTGATACAGGAGACAAAATACATAGCATCGTGTGCCAAGACTAAAGCCAGAATGTCAGCAGAACAGAAAGGATCTCACATTGGAACAAAACATACATTATCTGCAGTGTAACTGTGAGGCGGGACAAGGGCCAGTGTTTTTACAGGATGTCTCTGTCCTATCAAAGGCCTGCGCTGTTTTATGTGAGGCTCTCATGGTGTTTACCACCTCTGTCATTGAAATGGTTGCCCGGGAGATTTGTTGTGGCATGTGTGAGAAGAGATATATTTCTCATCTCATTTTGAAAAGGGAAGAAAGACAGTAAGCTCTATCACCTCTCGTCTTTTCGTTGTGGTGGAAATGAGGGCATGTTTTTTAATGCATTTAATCCTTTCAGGCAGCAGGAGCACAGAAGAAGCACTGACGAATTGATGATCGTGTGATAATCAATAATGGAGTCACAGCCTTGAGGCGGCTGAAGTATAGACTGATGGAGATCTGTCTGGGGACCAGGCTCATCCTCGGCTTTGTCCTGATCTGACACTGCTCCTCCTGGGACTCCTGCCCTGCTTTCATAGACACACCAAAGGAGCCCGGCATTTCCTATTCTTTTACACAACATATTTTTCAAGTGTTGACGCCAGAGGACTGAAACTTTAATCCATCTTGTAAACACTACATATATTATAAAACTGGCCGATTAGAATGTTGAACTGAAATGTCCTCGGCCAGAGTAAGTTTATCTGAGTACAAGCAACTCAGCAGAACTATGCATTCTAGTGCACCATTCCTCATTTGGCCGGAAACCAAGAGGTGATGCAGCATTTCAGCATCTATTAACAGGATATGGAGTTTTCCTTTATTGTGGAACAAAATATAGCAGTGTTCGAAATCTCTGAGTGTGTTCAATGAATTTGTTACACTGTTAGAAAAAGAAACACTGCAATATCTAAAAAGTAGTCTGTCATTACATCAGTAGAAGTCTGTCATAAATCACAATATATCGGCACAGAGAAATATTGGTACAAACGATAATATTGAAACAACTTTTAGTCACTGACAAAATAACAACAAAGCAAGATAATCCCAGTAAACCAGTTTTAAAATAAGGTTTAATCATTAAAAAGCCTGAGCTGCAACAAATAAACAGAAGAATGAAAAAAATATTAGCCATAGAAGTTATTTATTCTACCTTCTACAGCCCAAATCTTATTTATAACATAAAAATCTCATCACTTTTGCAAAGAAATTGTACACACGATAAACACTGCATAATTATCATGAGAGGTCTACTAAAAAAATGCCTTGAAATGAAATGGTGAAGTTGCAAATTCATTATATTGAAGCTCCAACCTAATCTTTGTGGCATTTCCAAGCTCTGGCAAATAGAATGGATGCATTACATAGGACATTAATTGTAAAATGAAGTAACAAACCATATGTAATGGCATTTATGTATTATGACGCACATACTTCTCTGGCAAAGCTAATCCTAAAACTAATTTAGGGAGAATAAGATGTGATCAATTGCAATTAGGCTTGAATAGCTTTAGTAATCGCCCAGGGTGTTTGTGTCTTTCAACATATTTGTGCCCACAGAGGAATCTTGGCGGCTCCAGTGATCTTCTTTCAGCAGCAGCTTAAATGTGATCTAACACCTGCTCTGTCTATGGAGCCTTAAACCTGCCATGGAGCTCTGACAGATTTGCAGGAACAACAGTGAATGTGGTTGTTGTAAAATAATGACAATTTATGGTGCAAACACATGAAAACCCACTGATATGTTAATCAGCAAAGTATAAATCTTATACAGAGCCAAAGAATAATAGTGCCATAAAATACAAGGTAGTAATTTCAATAGATCCTATCTCTTCTGTCAAAACATCACATGGTAAAATTAAAAACAGTATCAGTAACAAATAGTAACGTGTAAAAAAAAAATAATCAAGTTATGGACCAAACAACTTGAAAATACAATCAAGACTGAAAGAACATAAAAAAACAGCTGTTTCGTGTTAAGTGACTTTTACCAAACAATCAGGCAATTGAAATAGTTATTTAATAGCAGGTCATTTGTTTTGTTTAATGTTGTGTCCTCATCAAAAACATACCTGGAGATGTGTTTTGTTTCTTTCACACGTTTGACAGACTTTTCATATTTAGGCTGAGTTCTTCTCTCAAATAGAAACACTCTGTTCCACCTTGTGATATCATGTATTAATACAAGTGCTCCATTGTGTTTTTAAACTCCACACACCTTCACTATTATCATTTGGATAATTTCAGCCAAGAAATGTCCAATCTCTACTAAACAAAAAGTAAAAGATGACTGTTAACTTGAAAACTACTACTTCATGACATCACAAGGTGGAACAGAGCATTTTGAGCTTTGGAGATGTAGACAGATGAATAATAAAAGTTATTATTCTTCTGTACTATACTGAAATACGTGTGAATGAAATAAAACCAGGTAACCAGGTATGTTTTGATGAGGTAACAACATTTTAAAGTGGCTTAAACTTCACTACAGTCAATTTTGCGCAATATAGAATCAGTTTTTTTGTTTAAGTATTTTTAGATTAAACAAAAGGGAACATTAGCCGATTAGCTGACTGAAGCGTCAGATTCATGATAGCAGATGTGATATGAGCACAGCTTAAGGCAGCAGGAATCATTATCATAAACTTTATTAGGACATTAACTCCACAGTGTTTGGGACACACAGCTAACAACAAGAGCAAAGTCACTTCTGACAGCCATAAAAGCCCATCGAGTCACAGTAAGTACATCTCTCCTCCCTCTATTCTGTGTCCCTAATTAAAAGTTAATTGAAACAAAGTCGACTGTTGCAGCTGAAAGCCCTCCCTCTAATGATCTGCATCGTGAGACTTGGTGACAGGCTATTTTTAGCCTCCCATGACCTTGGACTAACCTCTAACCATTTTAGAATTTCCAAACATGCAGATATATACGTAACAGGGCACTCACCTGTCCTGTAGCGTGTATTCTGTGTTTTCAGGGGAGATCTGTCCAGTCACTGGATGTCGGAACGTCGTAGCCCTCACGTTGTGGCTTTGGGACAGGAATGGGATGGGGAGAGAAAACAACACCAGAGAAAAACATCAAATTAGAGTCATTAATCATATTTGTGTCTGATCATGTCCAACCACTGGCCCATTCTACTATTGAATTCGGGTTACAACTAAATTACACTATCCATCAAGTATCTCCAGCTTACAAGTGCATGCACTAGTAGTCAGGTCAGTTAATGTTATAAGCTGCTAAGTCACTCTATGTTCTCTTCAAAAGTTTACCAAGCCCTACTGATCTCAATTACATGGAGTCATTTATTACTTAAACTAGAGGTCATAAACACATGTTACTACGATCTCCAGACAGAACAAGTCACCTTCAGATTTATAGTTAAAGCATTGACTTTCTGGGCACTTGGTTTGGTAATAAACTCTCTATGCGCCACAGCTGAGGAGCAAAGAGCAGTGGGGTCAAGCCTTTGGTCATTTATAACAATCTGCTCTAATGTTATATACTGGACGGTCCTGGCCATTGGCTCCAACAGAAGATTGAGCGATTAACCTCCACATGTCATTTCAAGTCACGTGTCTGGGACATTTAAGACTGGATTGGGCTATCTCTGGGGTATTTTGTTGCTAATTTTATTACGGTTAGCATTAGAGGTTCAAAATGTAATAAAAATAAAAAATATTAGAGCATTTTTCTTAAATATGTAGAATTAGAATACTGAGAATAATGATTTTTAAATGCTGTAAAAATGCTTAAACAAAACAAAACTAGTGACGTATAGTATAATGTTTTGCAATGTAAATATAGATTCTTTTATACCAAAATAATTTCAAAACATTCAACACCGAACCTGACCCACTGTAAATATGAAGGTTATTCCATTATAAAACATTTGAAGAGTCTGGTGCAAGGTACTGCAACAACTTAATTCATAACTTATGGATGATGTCCCCAAAGGCAATCTGATACTACTATCACTATGATCAATATTAAAGAGCTCATAGTATGCTATTTTCTGATCTATGTTATAATGTTGTTTCTTCATCAAAAACATACCCAGATCATTTCAACCCTGGAATTTCCAATCTGACATCACAAGGTGGAACAAGTATTTGCAATCTGCTTTGGAGGTGCTGACAGACTAATAATAAAGGATTAATCAGACATGTGTGAAAGAAACAAAACACAACTCCAGGTATGTTTTGATGGATAACAACATTATGACATGGCTTAAAGTCCAAGAGAAAACATTTTGTGTCCATCCATCCATCCATTTTCGTCCGCTTATCCGGGGCCGGGTCGCGGGGGCAGCAGCCTAAGCAGGGACTCCCAGACTTCCTACACCCCAGACACGTCCTCCAGCTCCTCCGGGGGGACCCCGAGGTGTTCCCAGGCCAGCCGAGAGACATAGTCCCTCCAGCGTGTCCTGAGTCTTCCCCGGGGCCTCCTCCCGGTGGGACATGCCCAGAACACCTCCCGAGGGAGGCACCCAGGAGGCATCCGGAACAGATGCCCGAGCCACCTCAACTGGCTCCTCTCGACGTGGAGGAGCAGCGGCTCTACTCCGAGCTCCTCCCATGCGACTGAGCTCCTCACCCTATCTCTAAGGGAGCGCCCAGCCACCCTGCAGAGGAAACCCATTTCAAGCGCTTGTATCCGCGATCTCGTCCTTTCGGTCACTACCCAGAGCTCATGACCATAGGTGAGAGTAGGAACGAAGACTGACCGGTAAATCGAGAGCTTCGCCTTTCGGCTCAGCTCCCTCTTCACCACAACGGTCCGATACAGC
Organism: Boleophthalmus pectinirostris; assembly: GCF_026225935.1. Lineage (NCBI taxonomy): Eukaryota > Metazoa > Chordata > Actinopteri > Gobiiformes > Gobiidae > Boleophthalmus > Boleophthalmus pectinirostris. Next base: position 24,423,423 of record NW_026571140.1, read on the forward strand.
GACCGCATCACTGCCGAAGCTGCACCGATCCGCCTGTCAATCTCCCGTTCCGTCCTTCCCTCACTCGTGAACAAGACCCCGAGATACTTGAACTCCTCCACTTGAGGCAGGGACTCCCCACCCACCCGGAGAGGGCAAGCCACCTTTTTCCGGTCGAGAACCATGGCCTCAGACTTAGAAGAGCTGATCTTCATCCCAGCCGCTTCACACTCGGCTGCAAACCGCCCCAGTGCACATTGCAGGTCCTGGTTCGATGAAGCCAACAGGACAACATCATCCGCAAACAGCAGAGATGAGATCCTGTGGTCCCCAAACCGGACCCCCTCCGGCCCCTGACTGCGCCTAGAAATTCTGTCCATAAACACAATGAACAGAACCGGTGACAAAGGGCAGCCCTGGCGGAGTCCAACATGCACCGGGAACAGGTCTGACTTACTGCCGGCAATGCGAACACAGCTCCTGCTCCGGTCATACAGGGACCGGACAGCCCTTAGCAAAGGGCCCCGAACCCCATACTCCCAGAGCACCCCTCACAGGACACCACGAGGGACACGGTCGAATGCCTTCTCCAAGTCCACAAAGCACATGTGGACTGGTTGGGCAAATTCCCATGAACCCTCGAGCACCCGATGGAGAGTGTAGAGCTGGTCCAGTGTTCCACGGCCCGGACGAAAACCACACTGCTCTTCCTGGATCTGAGGTTCGACTATCGGCCGGATTCTCCTCTCCAGTACCCTGGTATAGACCTTACCGGGAAGGCTGAGGAGTGTGATCCCCCTATAGTTGGAGCACACCCTCCGGTCCCCCTTCTTATACAGAGGTACTGTCCCCAACCGCCACGCGATGTTGAAGAGGCATATCAGCCAAGACAGCCCCACAACATCCAGAGACTTAAGGTACTCAGGACGGATCTCATCCAACCCCGGAGCCTTGCTACCAAGGAGCTTTCCAACCACCTCAGTGATTTCAGCCTGGGTGATGGATGAGTCCACCTCTGAGTCTCCAGCCTCTGCTTCTTCCTCAGAAGACGTGACGGTGGGATTGAGGAGATCCTCAAAGTATTCCTTCCACCGCCGGACAACGTCCCCAGTCGAGGTCAGCAGCTCTCCCCCCGCACTGTAAACAGTGTTGGCGAAGAACTTCTTCCCCCTCCTGAGGCGCCGGACGGTTTGCCAGAATCTCTTTGAGGCCGTCCGATAGTCCTTCTCCATGGCCTCCCTGAACTCCTCCCAGCTCCGAGTTTTTGCCTCCGCAACCGCACGGGCTGCAGCACGCTTGGCCCGCCAGTACCCGTCAGCTGCTTCAGGAGTCTCCCGAGCCAGCAAGGCCCGATAGGACTCCTTCTTCAGCTTGACGGCATCCCTTACTTCCGGTGTCCACCACCGGGTTCGGGGATTGCCGCCGCGACAGGCACCACAGACCTTACGCCCACAGCTCCGAGCAGCCGCATCGACAATAGAGGCCGAGAATGAAGCCCACTCGGACTCCATATCTCCAGCCTCCCCCGGAATCTGGGAGAAGTCCTCCCGGAGGTGCGAGTTGAAAGTCCCTCTGACAGAGGGCTCCGCCAGACGTTCCCAACAGACCCTCACTACACGCTTGGGCCTGCCAGGTCTTTCCGGCTTCCTCCTCCGCCAGCGAACCCAACTTACAACCAGGTGGTGATCAGTTGACAGCTCAGCCCCTCTCTTCACCCGAGTGTCCAAGACACGCGGCCGGAGATCAGATGACACGACTACAAAGTCGATCATCGACCTCCGGCCTAGGGTGTCCTGGTGCCACGTGCACTTATGGACACCTTTGTGCTCGAACATGGTGTTCGTTATGGACAAACCGTGACTAGCACAGAAGTCCAATAACAAAACACCGCTCGGGTTCAGATCAGGGAGGCCGTTCCTCCCAATCACCCCTCTCCAAGTGTCACTGTCGTTGCCCACGTGGGCGTTGAAGTCCCCCAGGAGAACAACGGAGTCCCCAGTCGATGCACTGTCTAGTACCCCTCCCAAGGACTCCAAGAAGGCCGGGTACTCAGCACTGCTGTTCGGCCGACACCACAGTGAGAGACCTGTCCCCGACCCGAAGGCGCAGGGACGCGACCCTCTCGTTCACCGGGGTGAACTCCAACACACAGCAGCTGAGCTGTGGGGCAATGAGCAGGCCCACACCAGCCCGCTGCCGCTCCCCGTGGCCAACGCCAGAGAAATGGAGAGTCCAGCCCCTCTCAAGAAGTTGGGTTCCAGAGCCCAAACTGTGCGTGGAGGTGAGGCCGACTATATCTAGTCGGTAACGCTCAACCTCCCGCACAAGCTCAGGCTCCTTCCCCCCAGCGAGGTGACATTCCATGTCCCCAGAGCTAGTCTCCATGTCCGGAGATCCGGTCGTCGAGGCCCCCGCCGTCGACTGCCGCCCAGATCTCTCTGCACCGGCCCCATATGGATCCTCCCGCGGGTGGTGGGCCCACGTGAGGACGGCCCCACGTCGCTCCTTCGGGCTAAGCCCGGCCGGGCCCCGTGGGGGAAGGCCCGGCCACCAGGCGCTCGCTGACGAGCACCCACCCCAGGCCTGGCTCCAGGGTGAGGCCCCGGTGACACCAATCCGGGCGACGTAACTGGCCTCTGTGTTGCACTCATCATAAGGGGCACATTTTGTGTCATAATCTTTAATATATCTCAAACCAACCCTTTGCACTTTAATTTTTGCATATTTCATTACTAATTGCTAAATGCCATTTTAAGAACTTGCCTAAACTAAAAGTTAATTTAAGAAATTGTCCAAACTAAAACAAACAGTAAATCAAGAGAAAAATAGCCATAGACCAAGAAAGTGCCTGGCAGCCCATTCAGTGCAATAAAAGTGATGACACCGACTGTGTTCAAAAATACACCACAGAAACATTAGGCTTCAAATGTGGTTTTAATTTGCAGTGCTATTTTATTACTGCTTGGCTTTTCACCTCATGTCAGCGTCCATCTATCAAGATCAGTGAAAATATAGTTCTACTGTACATGTTACAACACAATACAGCAAAACAATCCTGCTTGTCTCCATGAAGATTATTACTTTGCCTGGAATGTCCCACAGTGCCTCATTTAGCTTACAGTGTATCTAGCCTTTACTCAACTAAAGATGTTTTAATAAAACAAAAAGAAAAAAAAATATCTTGAAACTGCACTTTTAATCTGTGTGAGATTGCATCTCCATAGACCTGACCAAGACAAAACAATTCATATAAGAGGGCAGTCAACCCGTCACTAGAAAAATGACATAGCACACCTTTAAGACAACTATTCCAATGCTCATGTTAAAAATAAAGACTGAGGGGAACCCACTCAACAGCAGCAGCAAAGTATGATACAGACAAAAAGGGACCTCACTGCACCATTGTGGAGCTCAGAGGAGGGCAGTGGGGAGATTTATGAGTTGACATTTTCACCAAAGTTCAGACAGCACGCTGAGAATAATATGGTGATAAGGCATACACAGCCCACAGTAACACCGTGGCATTAACAGACAAACTAATCAAATGTAAACTACTGAAGTAGAGATGTAGCTTGTAAACTACAGCTATGAGGCTTGTCCATACAACAGAGCACTGAGCCCATCAAACGCACTGCACCAGCCTCTCAGATAATTAGGAACGTGCATTCTTCTTTGAGTCTTTTGTTTAGCCACATTACTTCTGAACTATTTGTCACGGTATTCCCAGCATCCTCAGCCCGGATAATGCCTGAGCTCTGCGGCACAGAAGACATGTTTGTTTGCACAAAAGTAGCTTTCATCAACGCTTTTGACAAGAGCGTCCCAGATGGGAAATGAGCGGTCCTGCAGCAGATGAGCTCGCTGCCTTTTAGAGAGATAATGGATTTGGAAAACAGCTTGGTTGGCACTACCAGTCAGCACTTATGTTGTTTAAGTGTACAGTTACAATTAGGTCTGAGAATTACATGATTGTGCATAAATCAAGTATTGTCATTATGTAAGGCATACACTGAGATTAAAAGTGGAGAGAGGAGTATCTCATAAGGTAAGAGGGATGGGCAATCCGTCATGGTTTTCTGCTGTCAATTTTTTTTTTTTTGCAAAGATGAAATGAGATGATACAGCACGAATCAATTTTATACACTGTTCAATATTTAATCACCCACCTAATACACTATGTTTGGGAGACTAAAACTTCCATTAATTCTAATTACACAAGTTATTTTATTATTATATATAGTTAACATGACATAAAACAGCTAAAAATGAAACTACTTTGAACTAAGATTTTGATTTTGAAATACATAAACATAAAACATTTCTGTCTCCAGAGGTAGACCTGATCAAATCTCATATTGCTACTACTGGTATCAATTGTAATGCAGATATATTACAAAAACAAGGGAAATGATGGCCAGGTTTTGGTTCATAAGGCGAGGCTGATTGGAATCAGAAAGCAGAATGAGCCAAGCATGAGTCTTTCATTTTGGGTTGCCAGCAGGTTTCAATGCTGAAATGCAGTTGGTTTAAATTTAAAAAGTTAGTATTACAATTTGATACCTAAACCCCAGTACCTGAGGCCAATCATGAATCCATGACAGTGCAGCTTCTGCAGCTCAGTGACAGAATTCTGGAGGTTCTGAGCTTGAGGTATGACCCCTCTACACTTGTATCTGTACTCAATCTGCACTGCAGGTTAAGGCAGTCCAGATTCAGTTGAGATTGTAAAACCTTCTTAAAGCTGTAAGAACGCAGGCTACACACTGTTCTTTAAGCCATAAATTTTTTGCATTTATAATGTTCATGATCATATTTTAGCACTTATACAATAGTAACAATATTGTCTATCTGCGTGTATGTAATGTAAAGCTTTTATTACCATGCTATACACGCCATATGTCCAGCAGCATATCAGCAATAACATTTAACTCAATGCCATTGTTCCCTTTAAGATGGCCTTGAAAATAAAACACTATGACCAGTGCTCTTATATCTGCCATTGGAATATGGATTTTTTGATGGGCAGTCCTCTAGTGGTACAGACATCATCCTCAATGGTCTGTCTCAGGGCATGGCAGTAAGCTTGGAAGCATGGAAGCCTCACAGCTGCATCAAGTGAACAGATCATATCCAATTCAATGTCTGATGAGCAATAAAGCACAGATTGGGTAATGTGGGAATACAAGGACAAACTCTGAATGTCAACAAGACTGCTGCTCAGTACACTACAACATAATAAAAAGTAGTTGAGTTAGAGGTGAGGGATAAAGATATAAAGAGTGATACTTGAACCTCAAGCCTAAAATTTACAAACACGTTTCATTTCTATTTTGGAGGACTATTTTGCCATTTTTGTCAATATTTAGTGTTAACCCAAATCCTGTTTAAAGAGAAAGTTGCGTAAGGACCAACAATGTACCCAAAAATATGTCAAAGAAGCACATGAATCACTGCACATATAGTAGTAGTAGAATAGTTGTAGTAGAATAGTTAATAATGTGAACACGTTGCATAGTAACATGTCAAGATTACACTAGAGTTGAGGAGCATGCAGTAAGATATTGTTACTTGAAACTTGAGTACTTTAGTACATTTATTCGCCTATAGCAATAAGGGTCAGTAACTTATATTAAAATCTGTGGCAAAAAAGACCCCAGGAGCTCAGAGCTTTACAGTAAACCTGATGTATCGCACACTATAATCCACCTTTTAATTTGGCATATAACAACTCCTTATTGTCTTGCTCTTTTTATGGCACCAATTATCTCCTTAAGAGTGCTGAATTTATCTTTCAAGTGATACTGCTGAACAAAGAGGAGCGGGCACATCCCAAAGTACTCATTAAGCAATGATGATGATCATGACAATAAAGATTTCTGCATCATACACTAGGCATTCAAAAATACATAAATGTAGAGCCTGGTATATGACTGTCAATAATTAATAATTCATACATTGGTTCATAATATATCTAATTTTGTACAAGTTTGTTTTATACTGGGTCAAAAAGACTGCAGAACACAGCTACTGTGTGTTTGTACCAGTCTATTTGCTATGTTCAGCCCCTGGAGGCTGGGGTTCAGAGAAGGCATCCCATAACATTTCTTGTATAAAAACAAGAGGCCCATTTTAATCCCCAGGCTAAAGTCTACAGAGCAAGGACATATGGGTCATGATTTCTGATTTGAACTCCTCTCTCTCGTCTTCTCAGTTCTGTGGGTCAGTGCACTCTGACACACACACACAAGTAGTTACTGGTACAATTAAGTATCATGGGTATGGAATTTGATAATTAGATTAGCTGGTATCCAACAGGCACTCTACAAACATACATTGTACTCTATCACAATATTTACAATACTTACTATGCACTTGTCTCATTCATGCAGAAGCAAAACAAAGCTGCACTTATCCGTTATCAGCTGTTGCACTTGCTGTAGCAGTGCAAGGGCACGCTCTCACGTCAGGAAAGAGATAGATATCCCAGGAGCAGATTTTCTCAATAAAAGGTAAAACTGAAAAGCAGCCAAAAAGAAAAGAAACTTTTTTTTATCTCCAACTTTGAGCGCACGCACCTCTGCTTGAGCTAGCGGTTTGAGAGCCAGTTTCACTAGCTCAGTCCAAAAGGCTAGTAGCAGCACAGATCCCTCCCATCAGGGAATACCTCAGCTGCTTATCAGATCCTCTTGTGTTCCCATCTCCTGCTCTCTAAACCACTTTTATGTCATAGACTCCCTTTTCCAAGAATTCTAAGTATCTTTTAAGGTTATGTAACCTTAAAATGCATGCTTTTATAAACATCAAAATGAAAAAAATTGTAGGGCTGTTACTAAAAAAAGTAAACCTACATGTAATCTTTTCATCTTGCTCTTTATGTTGCATTCATTTAACTTCTATATTCACAAAGTTGGATTTCATTAAGTTGATCACATACTAAAGGAGTGGTAATGTAGACAATATGAATAAAAGACATTTAAGGATCTTCATTGCTGTAACACTAAAATTTAATGTCATATCAGTCAGTCCAAATGTTAATTTTTTTGTCAAATTCAGTCCATTAAGTCATCTTTTAAATACCTACGCAATGATATCCAACAAAACAAACCAAGTTAAAATTTCTAATTAAATCCAAAATTATAGCCAAAAGTCCCTCCAAGGGCACCTCACGGTCAGTGGCATCTGCAGTATAATTTACACCAGCGGTAAAAGGACTCGCTGATGATAAGAAGAAACTCAAACTAATCCTCAGGAATTTAAGACCCAGGAATTTTATTTACGGTACGTGCAGTTGAGTGTTTTTCCACTGAAAATTATGCAAGCAGAGGAAATAATGAGCCATCGTGTACAAGGGAAAATTAATCATAGCATAGAGAGATACGGATATAAAGTTTGCTGTAACCAGTTTTATAAGTACAATTAGAGCTTTGCCTCAAAAAACAGACTGAACATGTGTGTTACATACATTTGTCCTTCTATTGTTTGAATTGTCTTAGCCAAAGTGTTGACAAACTCATGTAATTACAAATGTCAGCTGTGCACCAAACGGACTAGTGACAGATACCACTGGGTCAACAGGGACAGAACAATATTCCTCCAAATTCTTGGGCAGTGAAACAAGTGTAGAATGTAGACAGCTATTCGCTCTCATTAACCTATTTTTGAAACCAAACTAAAAGACAACTACAGCCTGATAAATAACACTGATTTGATAGTGTGTGTGTGTATAAATTAATTTGTATGTATAGTGAGTGTGCTGGTTTTATGTACTTTTCTGTGATTGTTGTTGTATTTTTCCCTGTCCTGTAGATGATTTCACATCAACCTGCCGAGGGACTGAAGATGGAAATTAGCCACGCTGGCTATAATCTTTACATATTTACATTTTTTAATGGTCATTAATATGTACTGTCCCTTTACAAATAAAATAAATACAATATAATACAAAATAAATACAAATACAATAAGCCTGTGGAGATAATTACTATATCGAGTTGTCATTCAATATATGACAGTAATTTTGGAGCGTCAGTATTTAAAGAGACTTTTTTTGTACTTGTGGTGAATTTTTTTTTGTTTTTCTGTATTATGATGAATGGTGAAATTCGATGACTCATAGAGACAAACGACTTAAATGTTGCATTCTGTCATTTTTTTTATTTCAGCTCATGTATTTTCTTTTACCATTTTGTACATTTAGAATAGTTTGGGGAGATAATTCTATTTTAAGGCTTGTTTATCACCTATATTTACTCCAGCAATAAATCACACTTCAAAATGTATTATCATGACAGGTCTATTTATGTGCACATGCAAACAACATGTAATGTTCATGTACTCTGCATGTACTGACATCAAAGCCCAGTGTAGCATATATCTGACTTGGATCAATCTCTTATTCTTCGAATCACAAGCACACACACAATCACCATAATCTGATTTCGATGGACTGCTGACATCATTGCCAGACCAATTCAATTAGCTGTAACAAGTGTATAATTAATATTAGATTGTTAGTGGGTGAATTATATGCTTCTGCAGAAAAGGCAGAATACAGAGGAAAGGCATTTGAAATCAATGAAAGGATCGATCCATAGTGAGTGTTGTAGTGGCAGTCATCTACAGGCTGTAGATAGTGCAGCAGAACAATGTTTCGACTATTAGAGATATCACATCCTCCCAGCTTCACAGTGGAGCAGTATTAATGAACTGGGTTAATAACAGTAGTGTGCTCCCTCTCGGCACTGGCTATTAAGCAGATAAGCATTCTGCTGCAGGACTGGCACATTGGGACGACCTTTATCAGTACCACAGCAGCCTGCCTTAGCCTCAGCTCTATTATGACATTTGTGGGAAAAAGATTATTCCTAAAAAGATTTCTGTTCAACTTTTTTATTTCCCAGGACCTGCAGTACACACACCACACAGTCCAACTACACAATATTGCAGCAGCACGAGGATGCCCTTGGTAAGTGAAGGCTTAGTAGCTGCATTATGTATAATAGTTTAGCCCTAGTGTGGCCAATATCGATTCAATTTATTTATTAAAAACAAGTCCAATGGCTTTTAACAAGAATTTCATGAGTGTAACAAGACTGACATTTACTTCGTGTCATTTAACTCAATTACTAATCTAAACTTAGTCCAACTTATCCTTAGAAAATCTGAACTCTCCTCGAACCATATCTGTTAAAAAAGAACCAAGGTTAACACTCACAATGTGAAATGATGCAATCTTGATTAAAATGTGATCCCACAGCCATAATAGTCCGGATAGGCACCTCTTTGTATCCATGTCTTTATCCAAGAAACACTGATAAGTGTGAGCCTATCCAACCATAACTCTGTACAATAGGCATACATTCCCAATGGACAGAAACACTTGTTTAGATTTGCCAGCATCTGTATTAGCATCAGTGACTTTGGTTTCAATTTAAAGAGCCGACGCCTCATTAACATTCAAATCACAATCTTCTGACACAGCACATTTCTCTGCAAGAACAATGGTCCTTCAGGCCAAGCTGTCTCAAAATCCAGGCATGGCAACAGCTAATTATATAAAGACTGAATGAAAAAAACACAAACAACTGAAAATGAGGGAGAATTTTCCAGTCTCTAAGCTTGTCCCTCTGTTCTGAAAAGGCTGAAAACCACAAGAAAGAAAAAGAGGAAAAAAAGGTGCTGCTTTCCACTAACATCTGATTTCATGCATGCCTAGTTTAGAAAAGACAAAAGAGGCACAAGGCTGCAGCATATAAATACTGGCATTATGAAGCTCTCTGGTCCACTCCAAAGTTCACACACCAGGTTTGCCTTTGGCTCCAATCGGAGGATCACACTGCGTGACTGAGACCACCAGTAATGTGCTATTTGAAAAACATATTGAGACCTTCAGCACTTCAACTAAAATGAAGGCTGTAAAAGTATAAATAGCAAACACAGAAATAGGTCTTTATCAAGAGAGAGTTTAGGATACTATGCATATTTCCCCAGGTCTTGTTGAATCAGGTAACATATCCAATTAATTCAGTATTTTACTATTTTTAGTATCTTAATCATTTTAATGCTATCAATATGTAGTTGTTTAAAGATCGCAAGGACTGGCTTAATTGACATGGTTTACAGCCAGACCTGAGATGGTAAAACTAGTTTAGAACAGGTCAAAGTCAAGGTCAAGGTTTATTTATAAAGCACATTTAAATTCTAGTCAGCATTCCCCAATGTGTTGCTATACAAAAAAGACTTAATGACTAAAAGCATAAAAACAGTAATAAAATGTGATAAATACAACCTTGTTAGGAGATAATAGAAGGTAAAAACAACAGTGCTCAGCTTGTGACAAACACCAGAACAGAGAGACTTGAAAACTAACATGTATAATTTGTTCATATTCATTATTTGGTTTTCATAAGAAACTCTTAAGTTGAATCAAAAATCAAGATTGATCAATACGAGGAGGTTAAAAAAAAATATTTTTTTTTTGCCCGGCTCTACCGTATATCTTGTAGATTTTGTACTTGATCATTTCGCGCTGTAAGATTCATGAGGGAGGGACATGAGGGGGTCAAGTTACCTGATGAGCAAGATTAAGACAGACAGCTATTCCTTCTGACTCTCACATGAGACGTGGCAGGAATTAACACAGATTTACTCATTAAACACATTTCTACTGTAACAAAATCTTCTGACAACCAAATAAATATCATAAAAAATAAATGGCTCAACATGAAGCACACAAAATAGAAATAGAAATAAGAGCCTCCACTGTGTTATGGATATTGCAGTGTATTCATGCTTTTCAGGATTTTCAAGGTCACCTCACAATCAGAGAATAAAATTAATCTGGTAACAACATATTACCACTATAAAAAGAGGGTTTTTCTGTAAAAGAAGAAAAATGCAAATGTGCACTTCCTTGCACACCTGTTCTTTCACACAACACATCAATAGGTCTTGTTTAAATGTACCACTCTTAACCAACAGGACACATTGGCAGTTGATCATCAAAGCCTAGAGCTGATCTGGAATGAAGAGCTCAATAACAACATGAGCCGTGGCCTCAGGAAATTCTACTTTAATGGAAGAAACGTGACGACCTTTGAGCCCTATTCTCTTGAGGACTGCAAGGACTACACACAGCATTAACCACCAGAGGTCAAAAGGAGATGTAGACACACAGACACTGGAATTATAATGAACAATGAGGAGCAGGCAGTCTTCAGGCAGTCAAATAGTCACATGTGGTTATGTAATCTCAATAGCATCAACTATAGAAATTCAGTCGGACAACAGGGTTATTATTATATACAGTATGTGGGTTGTGTTTTTGTTTTGTTTTCTAATAATACTTAGCTTTTCAACTCTTAAATATTTAAAACGCATTATACATCATAAGAATACTATGTGATAAAAGAATAGTATGTGATAGGGCTGCACAATTTGGTAAAACTGGAAAATATCTAATTGCAATATTTCTCAGTTCTGACAAGAATTTCAATTGCATTCATGTTTGTTATAAAACATTTTAATAGTAGGATTCTGTTCAAAGTTCACAATTCAAACATTTCAAGGAGCAGCGACACTTGAGATAAAACTAAATTATGAACTGCAAAACTAATATAAGAATCCCATACATTTCAGGACATGTTTGTAGAGGTCTGTAAAAGGTCTATAAAAGATATTTATTGTTTACAGAGGAAATTATGTTACTTCATTACAGCCTTTGCAACCATTCAAATTACGATTTTGATTCGGTTGGAATAAAAATGTTCCCACCCTGTGTAGTGGTAAATAGTAATATAAATACTGTAACAGTGTAGATAATCTTGAGAAGAAACAGCTATCTTACTTCAGTGAAACAATGGACTAACATACAGCTTGTCTCATGTCACATATTTTACAGGTTGTAAATTCAGACACTGATTGCCAGATATGAAAGAATGCATCGTAATCTTCAGTGAGCTGTGCCGACTAAAGAGGACCTCATCTGAGAGTGAAATGAGCTATAGAAACATCTTGTCATGCAATGAACAGGATACAGCTCAAGCATCCAACCAATTGCTACCCACAGAACAGATACTATAGAGAATATATAAAGCTACATTCCCATTTACTTAGAAAATCTGACAATTTATACAATACATGGCTCACAATATGATGTTATCACAACATGGTGATACATGCAATAATCAATATATTGCACATGATACTCTGTGATATACTGCTGCTTTTTAAGAACCAAACATATTTTAGCAATAATATTACAAGTTTCCTTCCACTAAATAAGCAACAGAATTGTAGTACAGTCAAAAAAAAGGCTAAAAGAACCAAAAAATACTCTTAGCGATATACTGAAACAGCAGCCTACAATAACAATATTGTATCGCCAAATTTAGTATCATGATATTTTTTGCACACCCTTAGCCACTGAATTTCAAAAGCAACTCACAAAACTCACAAAAATGGACTAATCATCATTTGGCTGTGTAATGTAGGACAGATGAAGATGCGAAGAGGAAAAAGAAGCCGAAATAGACGGTTGGCTTCTACAACCTAACATTCTAAAGCCTGGAAAATAAGAAACCCAGCCTGAAGTCAATAATAAAACATAGCAACACGATCATGTTAATCCCAAAGCAATAAACATTAGTGCAGTCATAGATTGCATCCTACATTGTATAATAGCTGCAAATGAAGAAGTCATATTAGAATGGCATTACAGTCCCCAGAACTAGAGTTTGACCCCATTAAAGAGATTTAGGTTGTAATTTGTTCGAATTTGACCGACTCACCCTGGAAATCCCTTGAGGGAGCTGCTCAATCCGTGTGTAGGAGGCTTAACTAGCACAATGATCACCACAAAGTCAGCAAAATGCGAATTAAGAATGTTCAAGAAGAGCTTGGGGTTATGAACAATACTAAAAGAAGCACTAAATGAGATAAAGGGATTCCACTAAGCTCATGTCTTTATCTATTTAGTTATATGGGAGTAACTCATTAACCAAAAACTGACTCATCTCAACTAAGAGCATACCTCTTGACCAGATAGGCACTACCCTACCCAGGTTATAGGTAACTCAAGGACTACATCCATTCATCAACACCGGCATCTGTGGTACACAAATGTGCCTATTAGCTCAAAAACCTAAGATCAAACCAATTTGCTTGCATCCTGCTGAGGTATCCTGGAGCAAGAAGCTTTTAAAGGACTAATTTATACCCACAGTCCCACCAGCGCTCTATAGTAGAGGGAATTGAACCCCAAGAAGAAAATGTGTTTCCAGTGGGTTAATTAGAGTACTGTGATTTGCATGAATTGTAAAAAGATGAGATGTAAATGATTGTGTAATGGCTATGTGGACAATGATGTATCTATGGGAGGAAAGGACATAAGCGATTTAATTTTAGCTCTTAACAAAATCATATCATATTTACAGTAGATAAACATTTTGTGTAGTGACGAAGGGCAATATGACAAAAATACATTTTGTTTATTTTTCAAATTTCTAATTTTGATCTTAATTTTTTATTTGTTTTTTTTTTGTTTTATCTCAAACGAATAGAAATTGCAGCCAAAATACTTTTACTGAGCATAAAAATAGAGAATAAAAGTGCCATTAAATACAGAACAGAATTCAAAATTGTTCCTCCAAACCAAATGCTTTTAGTGACCGAGGATTGGTTGTGGAAAACTTGAAAAGATCAAAGCACATCATTGACAGTTAGAAATGACAGAATTGTTATCTGAACATTTGATTAAAAGCTCAGTCCTTGAAAAGCCTAATTTTTTGTAACCTTCTGAAACAGCTCTCCCCAATATAAACCAGGTTCCTTCTGAGCCTTCATAATGGAGGTGTACATCACTGGTCTAACTCTCCACATCCCCAGTTACCAGGCGCATGTGAAGTACCTACTTACAGAGGCTTTAGTGCTCCAAGGCCTACTTTACAATGTGATGACTTGCTCTGAATTGTGCACCTTCTTCAGAGCACAGATGTCACACAGAAAAGACTAACCATAACTCACAGGAAAATTAAGCACTGTCAAATTAAACTTGGAGGTCAAATAAATTGTGTTCCATTTCATCTATTGTCAAGACTTTTTAATAATGCACATAACAGTACAGGGCAAATTATATTGTCATACTGTTCATTTGGTTGTTGATGTCTTATTCGACCTACAACTTTAATTGGTTATCTGATTAATTTGTTGGGGTTACACAAAGTTATAAGGATGACAGCTGGAAGGAGAAAGTATCACTGAGTTATAAATTTAGACATTGAATGAAAAGTTTAATCTGATGTTTTATATTCTAGGGTGCTGTTTACAAGTGCTTCTCTGTATAAGTAGTTGCAAATGTGTCTTGCATTTGGGTCAGAAACATGGTCAAGAGAAATATCTCTTAATTTTGGAAGCTTATCTTGCCTCTCTTTAGCTGAATAAACCACTGCTTCAGCCAAGTCTTCTTTTGTCAACTGAGATATATACATCTTAAGGTACAACAGTCCAATTGAAACAAATATTGGATGGTTTCATACCTGTATATTTTCATTGGTATCACCAGGCAGCAGCACTTCTCATTGGCTGGGTTGACCATGAGCATGATTCAGATTCCCTCCCTCTTCTCTCTAATGTACAAAATCTGATGTGCAGAATTGTCTGTCCTTCTCTGCTCTTGGTCCTGTCCAATAAAGACAATTTACAACAGTATCTCGACTAACACACATTTACACAAATACGAACACATTCAAAGTGCATATGTTTAGGATTAGTTTATCTCCTTGATCTCAGATTGCCCTAATCCTCAAACATCAATATTGAATAAATCCCTGCAAAACATAAAATGAACAGATCATCAGATGAAAATTAAATGACGCCAAAAACAACATGCTGACTCAAGTTAGTCCAAAATTCTGAGAACCAAAACCTAATAATAGAAGGCTTAAGAAACTGTGGCAGCCTTATTTGACCTGATAAATGTTTTTTATACGTTGAATTGAAAAGTTGCTAATCTCGTCTAGCAGTAGACAGACCTGCTCAAAGAACAATACATTAACTACTTACACAAAGCAAGCAAACACTGACGCAGAATAAATAATTATGTACAAAGAAAACAAAAGCTGTACTAATAACTTTAACTGAATGTTTGAATGGCGTGATACCTCTGTATACAAGTGTAATCCCGGCAGCAGTGTATGGAAGCATGTCACATTCCAGGGCTTTTGTCCAAAGGCAGAGAAGCAGATAAACTGTCACCAGATCCTCTAACAGGCGGATTCAGTTAACCCTCTTTTGTCAATGATGTTTAAGTCCCTCATACAGTCATGTCAGAGGAATTATTATGTCATCTCTCCAATGACTCATGCTCCCAAATAAACAAAATGCTTAGACATTTGTCAGCAAATATGAAGATTGGAGAAAGCAAGTTGAACCGTCAACTGTCATTCCACCACATACCACAAGATAGAGTGATGCAACCACCTATTCTAAATGGATACAACTGTATTCAACCTATTAAAATAATATATCCATCGTTTAAGAAAAACAAAACAGAAAGAAATGTGTAGTATTAGAAATATTATAGCCTACAAAATACAATGCAATACAATAATGTACAACAGTGTCTGCGTACACTGGTGTGTGAATGTGTGTGTGAATGGGTGAGTGGTTCCTTGTTGTAAAGCGCTTTGAGTGCCTTGAAGGTAGAAAAGCGCTATAGAAAAATGTGACCATTTACCATTTACCATAATCAATCATTAACTTGTTAAAATTAAAACTAATATTGTGCACATTTCAGTTATTCTAAAACTCCAAATAATTTTAAAAATCACATAATATTTTGGTTTACACTGCCTTCCATTTGAGCAAACTGCAGAGGCCACTGCACAGGGATATTTGATCAGCCAGCAAAATTGTACCGCAGAGCATCTCAGTCCAAAGAGCTGTGCAGTACACAGTGCACAGTTACTGCAGTCTTAGCCTCCTATTAATACATGCCTTTATCCAGCTAACTAAAGAAAATGCATCCTTCTCTTGTAAGATGTTTGTTTGGGTCCGTGTGCTGGGGAAGGCTCTCTCCAGTCTCCCGCAGTTCTTATTACAGAATCTGGGCAGACTCCTGCTGATGAATAAAAGCAGTCATTGCCTGTGCTCCCAGAGGAGAGCTAGATTACACTGCTTCACAGGGTTAAGACAACACAGCTCCTCTGCACTGCCCAGGTCCAATGAGCGGCATGCAGGCAAACAATAGGACCAGCAGCACTAAAAATGACACTGCAGCGTGTTCGACTGCATTCACATCTGTTTTGCAGTAATATGGATGCAGTAATGGAATTGATGCATAATACAGTTCTCCAGAAAATCCACAAATTATGAGGCTGATTATAGTTTCACTATATCACCACCAAAAATAGAAAGCTATGCCATTCTGTTTTTGGTCATTTTTGTATTACATAAAAGGGTAGATTATGACTACAAATACTACACATTTCAAAGTTTATACAAGTAAAGGAAGTACTAAAACAAATATTTGTTTGTTTTTTAATGCAGGACACCACAAACTTTATAAGCCCTAATATCATGATGCACTGATGCACCTGAAGATCCTCTCATGTGTCCTCTTACTTCCCTACTCATCACAAGCCGTCACATTATTGTGCAAATTAAACTGATAGATTCAATAAATTAAGTGAGATTCCACTTGGCTGGCAGCAGCTAACTGAATTTATAGGCTATTTTTAGACCCTCTTGGTATCGTGAGACTGCAGAGCGTTTGTAGAGCCTTAGAAAGCTTATTAAGTCAGGAATCCAGGAAAGGTAGGCCACATCTGGTACTCTGAAACTGAACTGACCGGCAAAGTGAGATCTTTTACCAGAACTTTTTTCCTTTTTAGTCGAATTTCTGCCCCACTTTGCAGCTGATCTATATCATTAGCTGGGAAATTTAAAAGGTCATTGTTTCTTGTTACACCCTGAAAATGTACTTCCTTTCTTTAGACGCCTTGGCTCTCTTCTCTGTTATGTGTCATCATTATGGCTATTCTTGGACTTATTAACTCTCACTGGAAATGTGCAAAAGTGTCTGAGCCTAAGGAGAGGTCACTGCCTGGTCCAGATGCAAAATATTCCCCTTTATGTCTATATTCTGTGACTGTCCTCTGTACCAGTTTTAATTGTGTAATTTTTCCGAATCCATTTGTCCTGCCACTCAGCTGCATTTAACAAAGATATGACCTCCACTACTGCCAAGCATACAGATGAAGCAGGGTGGCATCTGGTCGCATTGGAGCCTGTGACCAAAGGGATGGCATGGGGGGACAAGCTTGGCTAAACTGTTATGACTGTGACTGGGAGAGTTTACAGGAACTGACCATTCAAAACAGCTAATTTCATGCTATCCAGGAAGCTAGGGGAAAGCTGAACCAACACAACAAACCCCATGAAAGGACCACCATACATGACTGGACACTATAGGTTCATAGATTCTCTGAGATTCTCTGATGTGTGTTATAAATGTCACAATATAGTCTGTAATAAAAATAATATAAATTTAGCACTAGTTCAAATGCATAGGTGAGATTTAGTGGTCAGTATTTACAGCCTCCTGCGTCTGTGGATAAGATCACAGCAGGAGGCCTGACCAATGAGGAAGCACTGAGGAATGATAAATAGGTTAGGTAACCTTCTCGCTGTGGGTGACACTGCCACACTGGCAGAATCATAATAAGCTCAATATCTCATGTCTGCGAGGTTAGATTTAAATGAGAAAAATCATAATAGCCTAATTAATTTTTAATAAGTCACTGGGCAGTTTAGAAAATTGACTGTCCACTTATATGTGTTGTTGTTTAGATAGTGATTAACATGAGACCAATCCATTAGAAACCAAAAAAGGTCAGAGGATATATGCAATTGATGAAAATGTATGAAATAAATCCTTTAAAGTGTGCAATTTGTACAATATAACATAAACAGTGTAGCCAGTGTGGGCAGGGCCTAAAAAGCCCCTCTGGATCCTGAAGCAGCCCCATGTAAACAGAGCATTCCTATAGGGAGCATGGTATCTGGAAGGAGGGGCTGCATCAGAGCTCCTCTTAAGTAGAGCCACTCTACTCGAGTTGTGCATGTAGCAGAGGAAGTCTTAGCCTGAGACAGCACAGTTCTGCTTACATCAACACAGTGGTCCATGACCTATGATCATAAAGCACTGTAGAAGGCTCCTTTCCCTCCACTATCCACCACTATCTTTTCTGTAAATACACATTGATTAGTACAATATGCTAGATGCAGTCCCTAAGGGCATTCAACCAGCACATTGTGCATGTGTTTTGGCTATCAAAACAGCCAGTGAATACAAGCTCTAATCAGCCTATCAAACCTATAGTGCTTGGTCAACACTTTCCTAAGTAACAGCATGCAGTCCACAATACTTAAGCTTTAGCCTACTCAGAAAGAAACAGCCCTGCAGATGTCCTGAGTAAAGTGGTAGGCATACACACCTGTGCGTTGTACGATGCACGGCTTGCCTCTTGTACGATGCACGCAAAGTAGCATGTCCCGGTTGGCCCAGCATGTTTGCGGCAGGTCTGTGATTTGCTGTGCTCTGCTCCTCTCTGTTCCTGCTGCCTGTGTATTGCTCTCAGCTGGCTGCTAGTGCTGCTCTGCTGACGTCCTCTGCTTAACACTGTGGCGTTGATTCATTCAAAACATCCTCTTTCCCGCTTTTCTGCCGCTGAGGAGGAGCTAAAAATACATGCAGTCACTGAGCTGTGCCCTGTCCCCACGAGTGGTAGGATTCTGAAAGATTTTATCAAGGGCAGCCCTTACCAATACATTATGGTATCAGCCCCAAAGCACCAGGTAAGACCACAAGTACAAAGCGATAACTATAACCTACATCTCACTACAGCCCCTCCCCATGGTGATACCCTTCTTACCTCACCACTGCTCTGCAATGCTAATACACTCTCTTCAGCATCACTGTGACATCAGAGCAATTCCCCCATGTGTTGATATGTTTTAATGCAGTCTTTTCAACAATACAACGCAGACAGAGAGTGACAAGGAGGAATACAAGAGGTGGTCATAAGGTTAGAGTATTAGGGTCCCAGTATCCTTAACGGACACAGAGAATAGGAGTTTGACAATGATGAATGAGGGCTAGAGAGAGTTGGAAAGGCATAACCTGAACTCGGCTGGCAATTTGGCACATGCGCAACCAGCTGAGCACCAAGCTAGCTTCTCTTATCAAATATAATAAAATATAGAATGATTGCTCAAATTCAGTACATTTTATGAGACTACTTCATTATGTATTTTTTTAAAAGTTAAAGTATTGGTGACATAAGATAGTGTTTTGAATAAAATATTGACTTGAATTAATGAGTGAATTAAGAGCATCAAAGAAAATTCTAGATAATACTAATAAATACAAAAGTACCTAGATGTTGTTTACAGTAAAATGTGCTATAAAGCGAACCATTAAGATAGTAATAATTGTGGTTAATAGGATCATTTGCAGCATTAGGTTCAAAATGTGTGGGGTTTATGGTTTTGTTTTGTTTTTTCACATTCAGCTTTGACAAAATAGTAGAACTACAGTTGAAGCTTACATAAAGCAACAACAAAAAAAGATTTTAATAAAGATGTGTAAAGAAAGTTTGGTCCAAAAATATATTTAAAACCCCCAAAAAAGCATCACACGTGACATGAGAAACTGAAGTCAAGCCTGGGCTGAGACCCAAGCAGACTGATGACTACGCCATGCTCCAAATGTCTCCTATCAGCTAATAGACAGTGGGGGAGGCTGGTGAAAAATGCCTCCTGCATCCACAAAGGACACAAGAAGTCAAGTTGCAGTTTAAACTCACAGCACCTGCACACATTTGGACACATGCACACATACGAACAAGGCAATAAATCTGTCTTGTTTTCCCTGATCTCTACAACTTTCATCCTCTCCTGCTCTGTCTCATCTATCTACTCATGCCTCACATCACATTAGCATGCTACTGGGTGTTAAAATTGCTCGGGCTACAAGGGAAATCCCATTCCAATCCAGTGAGATTAAGCTAGGCTGACAGTTCAAATGAGTGGAGTATAGAGCAATTCTCACAAAAGTAGCAAAGTAGTAGCCCTGTTTGCAAAAGCTACACACTAGCACAGTCGGACTCTCAATAAACTTGAACAACATCTATTATAATGTATTTCTACATTTCTACTCACCAGACTGTAGCGCAAATAAAAACTGTCCAATTGTGTGAAATCTGCAGATAAATAATGAGGAGTTTCCTGTGCTGTTGTATCTGTCCACTCAGTTAGTGTGCGAAAGGGCACAGGGAGCACTGTCAGATAGGAGAATAACTGCTGGTTCAGCCCTCACGCTCTGCCCACTATCACTCACTGTACTGTACTATACTTCAGTCCCTATAAAGTCCAAGACAAAAATATTTACAAATGCTTTTCATGCTAAGGCTTCCTCTAATTTGGTACAAACACACAGGAAGTTCTGATCACATTTAGTTGTCCAGTCAATCCTAAATTGCTGACCTTAGACTCATTGTGCAATCGGAGCTTTCCTGAGCACTCTTTATCAGATCCCCTCCTGGTTGGAGGAGAGCGGATGGACGACAGGCTAGAGTGGCTGTTTCTGTGCAGTGGTGCTATAGCTCAATAATCCATAGACAGTCACATACAGATAAGAGTCCAGAGCGGGATGAAGAGCTTAAGGTCGATATGAGGGATGGACACAGTCAGGTCAACAGTCATACCTCAGTTTATCTTTAGTGCCCAGAAGACAGAATGAAGATGTGATAGCCAGATGTCTATATTAGCCTGCAAACAGGAAAAATAGGCGACAGTTCAACTAGAACAATATACAAAGACTATACTACTGTATAACAAACAATGGACCATAATTCTTGATACTGAATGACATGACACTAATGATACTAAAACTTCAAACTTGGTTCTCATACTGGTTCTTTCTTTAATAGTTGTTCTGATGTAGATCAATACCATTTAAAACTATGAAGTTATCTATGATGACTAGAACAGGACAAGTGTATATTTTGATGGAAACAAAAGTCATATACAGAAACTCAACAGCATTATCTAGTGGTTATAAACAGAATAGCATCCTGGCTCATTTCAACTTTGCATGCCTAACTCCAACACAAAGCTATTAAGTGATCCCACAAGCTATACAGTGGTGGTCAGCTCAAATGAACTGTTGTAAATAACTGTATCAGTCTTGTCTGATATGATAATGAAGAACTATATGGACCATGAATATGTTATTTGCTTTGAATGCAGACAATAGCTCATTGGATAAGTATTGACCTTACAGTGGACAATGAGTTCAATGAAAGCTGTAGCCAGTGAAACAGCTTTAACCTCCACACCTGCTCTGGGGAGCTTTGGCCCTTATGTCTGATGCACTGTTACACTGTGCACCATTAAACAGCACCAGTCAGTCAGGTTGGCCACAGCAAGGAATAGTTTGCACAGTTCATTGTCATATATTACTAAAGCAGGTTATTAAGAAGTGACATAAAATTATTCAATTAAATTAGGGCTGGGCAATGCAATTATATTTAAGGTATATAATTATAATATCACGCAAGGTATGCATTTGGCAATATCGTAAAAAATAAAATAATTTCATTTTATGCTAATAGTAGATAACAGCAACTGCATTGCTGTTCTACCCAGTTGCTCTTTGTCAATATTTGTATGAGTAATTAGTAATCACCTCTTGTTTTATCCAATCATTGGAACGCTATGTTGTTTGGTTATATGTGTTGCACTGAATGTCATTGCTAATGTTTACACTGGGGTTATTGGATGTGCTCTTGTACCTTTGCTATTGCACTTCACATCATAAATTTGCGTAGTTTTCTATGACAATGATAATAAAATCTTGAACTGTAAAATAATTCACTGACATCATAAAACCATAAACACAAGAACTGCCACATCACTGGTAAAACTGGCAAAGGTCCGAAAGTAATACTGAGCCACACTAAACCTTCAGTTTGTGAACTTCCGACGTGCAAGGAAACAACAGTAAACCAAGCTTAACTAAGTCACAAGTGGTATGTTTGACAGAAGCTGGAATCTCACAGAAGAATGCAGTTCAGAATGCTTATTAACACATACACCCAGCAATTCAGCACAAAACCCAAATGTCTGTTTATTCGGTGAAGCAATCAAACGCATTTGAAGAAATATAACTTGTTGAAGAAAGTGAATCCAACTACTTCATGTATTAGCAAGTCTTGACACACACTGCACACCAGACCACATTTTCTGCCTTCACAAACTAGAAAAGCTTACTATTGTTCATTCTATATTTAGTTTTAAACAATGTCAAAATCCAGACATGACCTTTGGAAAGAATTGTTTTTTCACCCACAGTATTTGGCATGCACGCTGAGATACGCTAGATGTACGGAGTATGAACATATAATTGAACTTGTTTGCTTATAGACTAAAAAACGTTCCTCTTTCAAATACTATCCATCTTCCACCTCTGAAGCTGCGAAGTAATCAGTCCTCACCCATCTGGTGAGAGGGAACAGCGAGACCTGCTTTGCTCTGCAGCGGCCCCAGTCACACTCAGGATTTGACAGAATGCGGCAGGAAAAAATGCCATCTGAATTCAATCAGGGGGAGGTGGACCAACTCCTTTTCTCCCCCGAGAGGCACTGCACCGACTCAGGTGCACAAGTTTCTCCTTGAGCCGCATGAAACTATGACAAAGTTTTAACACGCACAGCTTACTTACAAGAAACATACCAATTTCAGAGGCTACATAATGGGTACTGGGTTAAAATGGTAGTTTGTTGATATAATTTACCTGGTCTCTTCCTGCCTCTCTTCCTTCTCAAAATGACTGGTTTGTGGCTCCTCAGTCTTCTGTTTCTCATATTGGTCTGAGGTAGTATTTTGTTCAAGAGGCAGGCAGCTGCAGCAGCACGTCCCCATTGCGCCTCTGGCATCTCCCCTGTCCTGTTCCTCCTGCTCCAGCTCGGACTGGTCCACCTGTGCCGACTGTCTGGAGTCTGAGCAGCTCATTCTGGGTGTATATTATCAGAGCAGCCACCTAAGGCCTGTTGCCTAATTTATTCATTACAGATCTTTTGGGACAGATATTGTGCTTCTGAACAAGGCGGTTTCTTCACTGCAAAACAGACACCCACTGTACCAGACTTTCAAACAACTCTTTGTTTTCATGCTCTTTATTCAGTTGGATGCTTTAACCTCCAACTCGATGTGTGGGCAATATGGTCCCATCTCAATTGTTACAATGGCATGGCTTATTGACAACTGAGATTTGTTCCTAAAAATTACAGAAAAGACAAGTGTTAATAACAATTAACCTAGTTTTAGTGTCAATAATAAGGAACAGCCTCTACAGTACACTTGATTCTATTATACTTCCAATCCTTTTGACAACATAACCGTAATGTCAGTGTACAGCAGGTAAAGGACATTTACCTCTGAAATACTTGAAATTTAATAGCTAATGATAAGTAGTATACAGAGACTTTACTAACATCTGTTTTTTACTAACATCAAACAATATAAAAAATTAATGTTTCAAGGTCAGGTCATGTGTGGTATTTGTGTCAATAAGATTAAGAGGAAACTTGTCCCAAATCTTGTCTCATGAAGCTGCTGGTGTGTGTTAGAGAGAGGAAATGATTTTCAGGACGCAGACACAACACGACACGGCAATGATAAGAATGTTAAAACATCTCTCACTGCACTTCTGAAACTAAAAACTCTTCAAAATGTTTCACTTTGAATTGTAAGCTGCTTTAACACTGTAAACTATAGGAAGATTGTTAATTGATTTATTTATGAAACAGAACTAACAGGACAATGTTACAACATTAATTTGAGCAGTTAAACATATGTTTACTTTTAGCTGCAACACCAAGAGAATAGACCTTGCGAGCCACCATCTGCCTTCACTTGTGCAATTACTTTATCATAGCAGTATGTTTTAAAATATAGTGTAGAGTACATAGTAGGCATATAGTACCTCATTCCTTCTTTGTAACAACAGCCCAGGATGAGGATGCATGAGATTGTTTTCCTGTAAAGACTGACAGGACCATTTGAGATCATTTATTTTTAGCTTGAAGGTCAGTGGCTGACAGGTTGTGACAGCGCGTTTCAACAATACGATAAAGACCAATACAATCTACACCACACTTCCGATGAGACACAAGCAGATGCCTTCACTGATAAGAAAGCCATTAATATTTACACACATGTGTTCACAGTGTAGCGGGATCTTATTAAGAGAACCATCTGTGACAAGTGATTTCCTTTGATGAGCCTAATCATGTACAGAATCTATGCTTTAATGACATCCATGAAGTTACAAATGCACTTGCATTGACATCTGGACAGCGTAACAAAATATAACTCAGACACGAGCGCTTTAGATCGACAGATAATGTGTAAAGGAGCTGTTACTGTCACTCTCACTTTGGCTCACGCACACAATCGCCTGGTGCTGATTTTCACCTGTATTGTTCGGTGAGAAAAGCTGCTTTGTATTCAACCATCATGTTTTTAATCTCTTCCTTTACCCATTGTGTACTTCATAATTCCTGAGACTGGCATAAAGCAGAGCCAGTTTACAGTTTCTAGAAAGAACATGACATCATTTATTTACCTCCAAACACAGGACACATTACAACCATAACTGAACTGTAACTGAAAAATATGTCAACTTCAAACTGCTTTGACCTGCTAAAGTTTGGTAGTTTTTGAAAGTGCTTATGGGTTGCTTCCTTTCAGTCTTCCTGTGTACGCCAACAGCCTCGCCATGGGGGAGAAAGTAGAAACTCAGAGTTAAAGATTTTAGCAAAACAATCAAAACAGTGAGACAGATGGACATCACAGTGCAGTAATGTATGTCTTGGCAGATTAAACAACAAACCCCTACACTGCTTAAAGGTGCACTGCACAACGTAACTTTTCTCTTGGTGGGTTAACAACCTTTATCTCCATGAAGATGTTATTGCCTGTAATATTCCACAGTATGGCATTACACTCATCTATTATGCATTTATTTATTTACAGATGAAAAAATTTAAAATATGTATTTTGCACAGACCTAGTTCTTCTTTACTTCTGGTAAAGGTTTTCCACTAGAGACCTCTACCAATTGATTCAGCAAATGTATAAATAGTACCAAATGCAAAAGGATCAACTGGACTTGAATAATGTAGTTTCTTGATGAGATATTCCTATAATTCCTCACCGTATTGTAAAGACTGCTGTAGTTCACGGAGATATTAGACACTTCCTGATGGAGTGCCCAGCAGCGTTGTGATCCAATTCAACAATGTGAACGGTGTCCTCAACAGGATACCTTTGTACCTCAATGGGGTCAATTCTTTCCTCAGGGAGCTATAGAATTGCACTTTTCCTACACTAGTGGTCTGGCATGGAGTCCAATGTAAAAAAAAACTACTCAGAACTCAGGTTTCCAAGCTTCAACATGGGAATAATCTATGCAACACTGCCTCACAAGTGCTCTTGTACGGTGGATGTCTTTGTGAGCTGCAGGATCTATATTATATATTATATTTACAATCATTTAAGGGCCTTAAATTACCACAAAAATACTTTAACATGAAAATATAAAACATGCTTGACATTTTCAACACTAATTCCTTTTTCTCATAACAATGTGATAGAATATATATGGGTTGGAATTTATATTTGGATTTGGTATTTTATAATGACTTGGAGTTTATAACACTTTTAAAAGGAAGTACTGATGAACTAAATGGAAATACTTGGATTATATTTTAATCATAAAAGTAATTGAGGTAATAAGACACTTAAGATAATTTATGTTCAACGACCATAACTACAAACCACAACAAGGATGTTGTGTTCACTGATGTTGCTATAATGGTAAAGTTTAATATTTTTGACACAAAGATTAAACTTTTCTGCCAGGAAAAAGTACAGTGGTACAGAGATATGTCAGGAGTGAGGTTAAATAAATGTGAGTTGTACCACTGCCTGAACAATAATCCCTTTGTGCTCCATCAAGACCAAATTCCATCGTTAACACTCAACCAAATCTGCCCGGCGTTGTCACGGCAGCACCATGTGGACTTCGGCCCAGTCTCAGTGCCACGCTCTTTAGACAGCTCACCACTTTATTGAGAGGCACTGGCTCATATCAATGACCTGCCACGAAAATGCGGGGCTTAAACTGAAAGCAAAACAAGTACCCCACTACAAGGCCTCCTGCTTACTACTTACAAACAAATCAAGTACCATTATTATGAACAACACTGTGATTTTAAAGGAACCATATTACACTATTTTTTGATCTATGTTATAATGCTGTTTCCTCATCAAAAACTTACCAGGAGTTTTGTTTTGTTTCATGAACACATGTTTAATACACAAATCCTGTATATTTAGGCAGAATTTTTCTCTCAAATGGAAAACACTCTGTTCCACTTTGTGATGTCAAGTGGTAATACAGGAATTGCTCCACTGTGTTTTAAAATTTCATAAACTTTCACTAAAATTGGTTGGAAATTGCCAATTTCTATTGAACAAAAGGTAAAAGGCAGCTGTTAATGTGAAAGCTACCACGTCATGACATCACAAGGTGGAAGAGGGCATTTTGAGCTTTGGAGATGTAGACAGACTAATAAATGTAGTTAATATGATTAACTGAGATTCAGCAGCAGGACCACACCTCAGCCGCCCTCTCCTCTCACCAGCGAACCACAGCTCACCTCGACCATGCCTTTAATTTCCCAGAAGCCTATATGTATCAGCCTTTCCCATAATCCCAGTTTGTCTCGGCTAACTCGACCCCACCCTCCCATCCCCTATTTTGTCTTTCAGTCATAAGACCCCTACAGGGGGGTCCTGTTCCAGCTGGGCTAATTGAAGATTGAGACGGAGCCCCCACTTACAGTCTCCACCCAGCCATCTCTCTGTACATTATCAATACTTCGTCGCACTATGTCGTTGTTGGTGTGGTCCTAGCTAGTGAATAAAGGTGTACACAAACATATTTTTAAGGAGGTAACAGCATTCTAATGTGTCTTAAACCTCACAAGAGTCAATTGTATTGTATAATATAGGACCTTTAATGGATAGTCTGGTCAATAGTCAATCTGATCTAGTCCAATATCTGGTGTGCATACAAGATAAAACATAAAATAAAGTTTGAGTCTTAAGTTAAAACTGGATACAAAATTCATGGGTCTATGGACATGGCCTCAGTTGTGATTTGAAATGTATTTGTTTTGTACCATTTAAACATACTTAATCTGACTCTGAATATTTACATTAAATGTATTAGGAAAACTGGGACCTTTACAAAAATAAAATATTCAAAAAACAAAATATTCAATGAAGACTTATGGCATACAGAAGATCTGGAGAGTAACATGCAGAATGCACCTTTAACATCAGCAACTGCTCTATTAGAAACTAGTAAACTTGCTTTGAGTAATGATGCACACTGCACACTTGCCAAATATACAACATATAATGATGTTATGAATGCGATAAACATTAGAAGACAAACTCCATTACAAAGTGAAAATGACGTTCCGCCATCACAGCAAAATGATAAACGACGGTCTCATCCCCAAAACCTCCCGTAGTGTGAAGGTCATGCTCATAGTAAGTACAGCTTTAATCTGCAATTTCCCCACAATACCAGCATAAATGTATCCTAACTGCGAACATAAGGGTTTTAATGGGGTGTTTAAACAATTAAATGAATCTGGCATTTGATTTCAAGCTATTAAAATTACTACAACAGAAATAACACAGAGCCAAACCACCTCTAATGGGCAAATACTTGTCACCGTTCCTGTCCCTAACCAAACTCGAACAAATGAACACACAAAATACAATGAAGAGAGAAGGGGGGTATGTCGGATCCTTTCACCATGCCAAACAAGCTACAAATAGTTGAGTTATTTAGGATCCCTGACATTTAGGGTCTATATATCACACAACTTCAGGGCTGTATTGTCCTCCTCTTCTGCACAAAGCAAAAAACACTAAGCAGATGCCCAAAACACAAAGGCTATTTTATTCAACACACAATGTATGTCTCTGCAGCAACACTTCTGTGAACAAATGCTTTCAAAATTTTCAGAGCATGCTAATTTAGGGCTTAGATGAACAAGGGCACAACCATTAGTAGAATATTAGTATTAATATACTACTAATATTAGTATTAGTAGAGATTTAATTTACTTTGTGTACAGTGTTCATGAAAGATTTTTACTAACACTATGAATCTGAAAATGCTGCAGTCTTCTGTCCAATAAACGGTGTAACTAACAATATAATAACACTAAGGTACTATGAAGAGCAAACACTATAATAAGCTTAACTGAATGATCCATTGAGATATAATGATCAGAGCAAATCCATATGTATTTATCTTATATTCTAAAGCAATTTGTTATTAAACAGGCTGTTAGCTCTCTAACATATAACAGAATTAATGAGAGTGACAGTCACAGCCTACAATTCAAAATATTAGTAGTTTATTACCACTTAGTAGTTGTTATTACATTACAAGTTATAGTAGAATACAAGCAGTAAATCACGTTGGTTTAAACTGCCAAAATTCTACTGACGCAGCAACATTATTTAAATGTCCTATATTACGCAAAATTGATTCTTTTGAGGTTTTAGTCGTTATAAATTTGTTTTGTTTCATCCCTTAATGTTTGAGTAATCCTGGTTTACTGGTCTGACTACATCTCCAAAGCTCAAAATGTTTTGTTCCACCTTGTGATGCCATGTAGTAGTAGTTAATAGTAGTAGTAGTAGTAGTAGTAGTAGTAGTAGTAGTAGTAGTAGCTACCACTTATTTTTAGTTCAGTAGATATTATAAACTCTGAAATTATCCAAATAATTCTAGTGGAGGTGTATGTCGTTTAAAAACACAGGTGAGCACTTCCTGTATTGCCACAGGAATCATTATCACAAGGTGGAACAGAGTGTTTTCTGAGAGCTCAGCCTAAATATGCAAGATTTGTGTATTAAACAAATGTGAAAGAAACAAAGCACTCCAGGTATGTTTGTGATGAGGAAACAACGTTATAACATAGATCAGAAAATAGTGTAATATGGGCCCTTAAAGGAACAGCTAGAAGAAGCAGAGACTAAAAGATACAAGATATTTTGGTAACTGTCACAATTGCATCAATCAAGAGAATAAAAGGATGATTGGATGACATGACTGAAAACACTTAACTCCATTCACTGTATCAAATCTGGTAATAAAGTATGACTAAACCTAAAACTAAACCTGAATAGACCAGGACTTAATCAGGATTAGAATAGGACCAGTCTACATCAGAACTAAACTGGGCTCAAACTATACAGTGTGATGGTAGAATCTTGGTTAAGCAATTTAACAACTAATGCAATAGTGCTTCTGATACAGATATATTGCACTAATGACTGATGACTCGCACTATGGCACAATGACATATGGTGGTATATTGAAAAACAGCAACAGACAAATGACAAATGCGCATTATTTTAAAGATGATAAAGCATCTAATGAGTAGAATGACTGGTACATAACTCAAAATAAAGTGTCCATAAGTTTGTATTCTACAGTGTACTAAAAGAAAAGTTAAGAAATACAGTCTATGAAATCACTAGAACATTAAAGAAGCAACCACTGAATCAATGACAGAATAAAATAATAATGTCATGAGCTGTACTGTGTGACTCATATATTCAGACAGCGTGCAGAATGTAACACGGGGTTACATTATATTATACCAACTGTCCGGTGAAGCGAAACACACACACTTCATTTTTGACTTTGGTAATTGTGTCCGCTCTGCTTCAGTAACACAATCATATCGTGCATCACTGTCACCACAGTCACACCCTTCTCCTACAACCTTTACAGTATTAGTGCCACACATGTATACACACACCCACGCGGGCAGTACACCTTCCTAATGGAGAGAGTAGAGGTCCTGCATGGGCGATGTGAGGAGAATTTTAATAGACTTCTGTCCTGCCAGGCACTGCCACCTTCTCCGTTACAATGCGGGCAGATACTTGCTTTCACCTATCCAATGAGACCCCCGTGCGTAAATCAATATGTTGCGTGCCATTTACCTGTTTACATAGTTCCACGGTCTTTTAATCCACTTCTGCTGAGGTTTGAATAAAAGCTACCCTCACGTACCAACAGCACAGTTCTACGTGTAAATGAACCGAGTATTTTACGCATTTCAGCAGGATTATCTAATGCCCGGATTACATTTTACACGGTCAAACTGTGCAACAATGCGTATGCCACTCACTTGATGAAGTAGCTGGCTCCCTCGTCGGTGAATCCCTCTTCCCATCCTCGTGGTAGATCTACAACAGCAACAAAAACACACTCAGCGACCCGCCAGCGTAAAATGCTGCAGCAAAAACGTCCTCGGATGTCCAACAAGCAAATCACTGACACAAGTTTGCGGCGTACCTGAACGAATCATGTGTCCAGAGTTAACAGGTTCTCCAGTGCGCGGATGTAGCCAAGTAGTAGTATGAGTTTTATCACTACAAGAAAGACACCTGTTACTGAACGGTAATAAAACAACAAAATCGACTAATTACTGTGCCAATGACCCAAAGACATTGACTTATACTGAGTTACAACGAGCTTACTTTATGAAGAAAACCCGACCGTCTCTGCAAACTCCATACGACCAGTGGTCAGGTAAGGTGTCCCGTCCGAGAGGTGCCGCCATGATTTCTCGTCTCCGGGCTCGGTTAGTCCCCCCTCTCCCTCTCCACAGACTTGTCCTGGGAGTTCACATCATAACTCCACCGCTAGGGCTACATAGTTTTAAAGGGGACGAGGACTGAAGTGCAGCTGAAAAAGATTGGAGACAGACTTCCTCCGCGCCTCCGCTTGGTGCTGCTAACCTGTTATCCCGAGGCTAACGCACCGTCTGGTTGATAATAAACTAGAGCCGGAATAATAAGTGAAGTCCACTGCGGAACAGCGAAGTGTGCAGCCAAAGTGCAAAGATGGGAAGCGTCAGCATGGGGTTTATGCGCAGTTTTTTCTGAAGTTAGTTTTTCATTACGCACGCGCACAAACTTAGGTTATGTCAAACTTGACAAAGGTTTATCTGAAAGAGATAAATGGGTGTGTCTTGTATAGCCACTCTTCCCAGTAGCCTGCATATATGAGGATTATTGTGAGGAAGAGTAATTGGGCATCTTAAATATTCAAAGTTGGCTGCAGAAACAGCCTATTATCTTTTCAGGTTACCATAATCACATCTTGACATAACTGATGATTTATCTATGACCATAACGGCTTCGATTTCACATTTTCTAGTCTATCCTGCAGAAATGTTTTACAATGGAGAACAGTAGGCATGTTTCAACATCCACCATCAACGTTTAATAATAACCCCAATATGGGAAAAGTTAACAGAGTGCTGGGGTGAAAATAATAATACAATTATTTGATAAATTTTAAAGCATTTTTCTTTTAAAATAAAGACAAGAATAAAGTCTGGCACACTCCAACATATTAGATGTCGTATTGTGGGGGAAAAAATTATAGCTCATCAAACATTCATCAAACAATTAAAAAGTGAGGAACACATTTGTAAAGGTGAACACAGTTGGAGAACTGACTATGGAAAAAATATATACTGCAGAGCTTTTGAAATTTAAGCATTAATCTTGTGCTTAAAGGTCATACCTTTGCAAGGATCCTGATTTGGAGTTCATTTCAGCACCTCTGTGTGTGTCAGACTCAATCAGACCTAACACACCTGCATTTTGTTCACTCAGTATGCATACGGCAGTAACAACCTGAGAGACCCGGTCATCCAATTATTCTTATTTTCCTGCGCTATGATTTATTATTACATCTTTCACACAGCCACTTATCCATACTAATTTACACATGAGCTGATGCGCAGCCCAGTGCAGCTCTGCAGTGTGTGCTGCTGCTGATGACTGCCTCTGCTACTGGCTCACAATGCAGCAAGGTGACTCAATGTTATTGTCTCCTCCTCAAGAACCTGGCTGCTGATTCACACTTCACTAAAGGTGTTGATAAAGACAAAAATAATTTGGTATGTTGCCTGACAATGGGAGTCTGATGTATTTCTATTATGATAGCCTAAATTGAGCTCGAAGAGGTAGTGGGTTATTAAAGAGTAGGAGGGAGATTGTTATTATTGTATAGCTGAGACCTACTTGGAAATGCTGACTTATAAAGCAGCGGTTTAATCTGTGTTTTTAATAGATCCATTTCAATCCAGATGATGAATCACCTTTCAGTTCACTGAGCTGCCTATTACACCGCTATTCAGGCCAACAATCTTATATTAGTCATAGCCCAACTGAACTAAATGATTCATGCACTTCATGACTTTATATTCTTTATATCTTACTTTGGAGATTTTTGGACTTAGTACACAACTAGTTTTTGAGCAACTTTTTGTATTTAGAAACCCTATTATTACTGTAGACTTCACTTTCTGTTATTAGACCTACACAAAATTACAATGTTCTGTTATTATTATTATTAAATAATACATTGGAGCATAGTGAGTTTAAAAGTGTTCAGTTTGGAACTGGCCAATGAACATTTTTTTATTGCCAAACTGCATTGACATTAGGGCAATTGGATTATTTAAATTAAGGACTTCACTTCACAACATCACCCTCTGCTGGTGAGAGTGTGTCATTATAAATGAAAGACCCTAATTTTCAGAAAACCAGCTAATTGTATGTTTTTGCAGAAACAAGACAAGCAACTCAGCAACACAGCTCAGGTAGCCTATAATTTGGTCAACACCTTTTAACGAGGTTCCTGGAGTAGTAGCATCACACCTTACCAAGCGTAATGACATTTTTAATGTGTCAAGAATACATAAATTGGTAGAAGAAAATGTAGCCTATTTACAGCTCAATATCTTGATCTGACGTTGACATTATAGGTTATCATGGGTCGTGCAATACTATGTCAGATATACTCTTATTTTACAAAACAAAACCTAATTTATCATGAATCCCCGCCGTTTCATTATTGATCCTATGCCATCTGCCAACTCAATTTCTCAATTTATTACAATTGATTTCATGAAGCAACAAAAACGCCCACCTTTGCCCTCGTCATGTCGCCACGTAAGATTCAGTGCAGCCTAACATGGAATTCTATTGGACAGAGCTTCTGACGGACGGGGGGGCAGACCAATGAGAATTGAGTTTTTGCCGGGGACAGTCTAGCATGCTGGCTAGCGTATTAGGTTAGCCGCTGGCTCCTCTACTGACAGATAGCGGCGTATGAGGGAAGAGATGGGGTCTACGATTCAGATAAAAGTGAGTAAACAAGTGACATTTATTTGTACAAAAGTCGCCTATCTGAACTGTAATATTAAGATTGTATTATAATGGGATAGTCAGCGCGTTAGTGATCACTATACCGCGTCTGGTTCGCAAAAGCTATCACTAACTAGAAGCTTCGTGGTTATTATTAGCCAATTACTCAATCCGCGCTGACACCGAGAAAGATGAGTAAGAATAAATTGAAGTAGGCTATGTAGAGCGTGTATTTCCGTAACTGACACAACATTATGGTGCTGATGTATTTAAATGTAATATTTGTTCCAGTTGTGTTGGGCCTTTACCATCAGCTGGGTTGTGATGCTGCTCCAGCTGATGAGTGTGGAAGCTGTGCCCATCAGCATAGACAAGACCAAAGTGAAGGAGCCAGAACAAGTAGAAACACCTCCAGCCAGTGTGGTGAGTACATCATGTAATATCAACTGACTGTCCAGTGTTTACGAATGTGTTATCGCTGAACTTTGTGTACACATACATGCCCATTAGTATCCGTTTATATAATGGTGGCCTTAGAATAGAGAAAAAGAGGGCACAGATTGGATAGTCTTTGCTGCTGTCATTTAAACATTGACATTTTGACAGTGCACAAAAACTTGCACCCAAGGCATATATGTGAAGGCAACAGCTGTTTCCTATTGACATTATAGTTTTTGTGTTTGTCAGAGCTTGCATGTATTTTTTGTAATTGCTCTCAGGTCTGCCTAACATCTGTTTTCTGTGTTAATTAATATACATGTTTATTTGATTATATATTATTTATTTAGGAGTTTATTTTGGATATAATCTAGTAATACATGTAAATCTGATTTTAGGACACTGGGCTCCATTATGACCGTTATCTCAGAGAAGTAATTGATTTCTTAGAAAAGGATCAACATTTTAGAGAAAAGCTTCATAACACAGACATGGAAGACATTAAAGTAAGTAAATTTTCATCTGACATTATGATTTGGAAGGTAATATTTTCTGTGCTTTTGAGTGATTCTTTGTCTCTACTTTGTTAGCAAGGTAAACTAGCTAAAGAGTTGGATTTTGTCAGTCATAATGTCAGAACAAAGCTAGATGAACTGAAAAGGCAAGAAGTGAACAGACTGCGCACCCTGATCAAAGCAAAACAGGACATTGAAGGAGGAAATGGTAAGTGTTATTTTTTAAAAGCATGTCACAATGACTATAGCTTCTGTCTAACTGTACTGTTTTTTAAAAAGACATAGCTGTGGATCACCAAGCTCTTTTAAAGCAGTTTGAGCACTTAAACCACATGAACCCACATACATTTGAGGTAGAAGACTTGGACCGCCTCATCAAATCGGTAAATGCACAGTCCATTATGCTTGAAAGTATGATTTTCAATATTCCATTTGTTTGATTGATCATTAATTTTGTCATTAAAGGCTACTAAAGATCTGGAGAACTATGACAAAGAAAGACACGAGGAGTTCAAAAGGTATGAAATGATGAAAGAGCATGACCGACGAGAGCATCTGAAGACACTCAATGAGGAAGACAGAAAAAAAGAGGAGGAGCACTATGAAGAGATGAAGAAAAAGCATGCAGATCACCCCAAAGTCAATCATCCTGTAAGGCAAAAATATCACTGGTAAGGATAATACTAGATTAGATTAGGTTATTTCATTGTAATTTGCTTGAATTACAGGGCAGTCAAAATCAATTGAAGGAAGTCTGGGAGGAAGCAGATGGTCTGGATCCAGATGATTTTGACCCAAAGACCTTTTTCAACATTCATGGTAACGTTAAATTATTAAATAATAAACATTTGCAATATTTATATTAAGAAGAGAACAACTTGTTGATGATACAATACTTTTTTTTTTTACCACAATGCAGACACCAATGGTGATAGCTTCTTTGATGAGCAAGAGCTGGAGGCATTGTTCACAAAAGAGGTATAATACACATCAGCAATAATAGTCTTATTTAAAATAGATTTCTATATAATTTCCTTGTCATTTCAGCTGGAAAAAATCTATGACCCTGCAAATGAAGAGGATGATATGGTGGAAATGGAGGAGGAGAGGTTACGAATGAGAGAGCATGTAATGAATGAGGTATATTTCAAATACATGACAGAACACTGATGCTCTGTTTCACATACTACATGTTGCCTGTTGTGTTTTATTTCTTATTTTTTTATTATATGTTGAGCCTATTTTATGTGAGTTGATGGATATGTATTCAAAGAGATCTAAAAATGTTTCCTTTTCGCAGGTGGATACAAACAAAGACAGACTGGTTTCATTAGATGAGTTCCTGGTTGCTACAAAGAAAAAAGAATTTCTAGAACCAGACAGCTGGGAGGTGATGCACTGTTTATCAATAATTGTAATTTGAACTTTTGATCATAAACAAACTGCACATGTTGACATTGATATACTGTAATGTCCAGACACTGGAGCAGAATCAAGCTTACACAGATGAAGAAATGAGAGAGTTTGAGGAACATTTGGCTCAACAGGAAAAGGACCTGAACCAGAAGGCAGTCGATCTGCAGAAACAGAGAGATGAACTGGAGAGGCAGCAAGAGCAACTTAATGCTCAGAAACAAGAACTTCAGCAGGTGACCAGAATGTCTAATGTCTAAAAACTCAGATGGGTCTCACTGAATGTAATGTATTATAATAAAGGATATTAGTGTATGTCATGCATTCCTGCCAAATCTTAAAAAATGCAAAATGCAAATACAAAGTCCAACATTCGATGTTTTGTTTCTCAGGCCGTTGAGCACATGGAACGCCTTAAATCACAGAAAATAGAACCTCCTCCAGAGGTCCACAGTAAGTATGTTTTCTATTTAATGAGAAACATAATAATACATTTTTGCTTGACTTGTATGAATTATATAACATTGCACTACTTTGGTTGCAGTTGAAGGAAATGCTATTCCAGTAGCAGAAAACCAAGAAAGTCAACCTGAGGAGCACCAACCTGTGGCCCAGGTCGCCCCAGAAGCAGCCCAGGACACTGCTTTGCACGGTGTGCCCCAAACAAATGATCTGCCTCCAGGACACCAGGAAACCCCACCAGATCAGAATAATGTGTTATAGCACTTTGTTTGAAATCTGAGGCAGGGACCCTTGCCCCACTTCTGCTCCTGTGACAAAGGGACAATCTTTAAAAATTACAATGCCTTTTTAACCAGTTCTTTTGAACAATGGTGGACTCTTGGAGCTGCAAAATTGCCTGTTGAAGAATTGTTGGACTGCAAATGGGGGGGGGACTAAAATTATGAAACAGTTAGACTGAATGCAGTTACATTACAGGGCATTTGCTGATATTTTGGTGTACAGATTTAATGTTTTTGCCGTTTACTTTGTTTCAATCTCAAAACTGAAAAAGTGTAATTTAGGATGCCTGGACTCTCCAAATACAGCAAAAGCTCCTTCTCCTCACTGCATAAGGAAAGAGACTCCTTAAGTTTTTACGGTTGAATGCTCTTGAATGATGTAGCTCGTAAAGGTTAAAGAACAGGAGGTAGAGGAGGTAGGAGCAGGAGGTAGAAGCTATTTTTAGACTTTTTTTGGGGATGTAGTCAGTTTTTCATCTGCAAGAGAGGGGTAGAGTGAGGTTTTTTGTGGACCTCATCTACAATAAGGATTTAAGATTTGTGGGTTTTTTTTTTGGCAAAACCACATAGTTTGCATATTTTGTTTGTCATAAGTACATTTAGATGTTGGTATAGTGAAGTGCGACTTAATTTTGCCCTAATTCTGCAAAAATGCAGTAGTTTCAGCATACTGTAAAGTGGTGTGCTCCAACACCACAGGGTGGATGTACACCCTGTAGAAAAATGGCTGGGTTGATTAGCTTGGTTCTTGAGGCTTTAAGTTTATGTATTTTCATGCTCAAATGGGTGTGAGTTTGTCGATCACATTTGATCATGATTAATTTTATTAAATTTAGAATCTCAACCCAATTTTACAGAAATATTTTTTCTTTAACATGCCCCTTTTGAAAATGTGTTATAATTTGCAAAAATTTGCACCATTTGTCATTTCTTATAGCTTGCTGCTGGATTAAATAAATGTTCTTTCAAAGTCATGTAGTCCAATTTTGTTACTTCTGATGCAATAAAACAAGCCCTACAAAGACTAATAATATAGCACAACTTTATTGAAACAGTCTCAACCAATGACAGTGTACAAAGTTGACGGTGCAAGAGCCATTATGACAGATTAAAAAAAGATAAAAAATTGCTTCATTAAATTTCTAAGAACAAAAGGGAAAAAGAACAAAGTAGAAGATAATCTTAATGTATATTGGCAGGGTATTTTTTGCTTTTATTTTGTACAAAAAATAAATTAATGAAATCTTTCAAGTTTACAGGAAAAGCTATTATGTTATTATATAACATAGATACTTGCTTCTACTTGTGAAATTCAGCATACTGTGTTAAAATTGACCTAAAAAGACCAAAGCAGGCTGACTCAGATGAGTGGACGAGGAGTTTAAAACTAAATGTTATAAAAGTAAGCTAGAGTAAAACATTCAAAAGATCCTGAATGTTTAACGTGGCATGACTCCTGTACTTAAGAGCTTTTAGGATCGCATTGCTTGTGCGTTCCCTCGAGGCAGACTGCGAGGTCCTTGGGCAGCTCCCCTTTTGAAGCCTTGCTCCTATAAAGAACAGCAGGATCAACAATTAAAAGTCTTACAAGCCACGTAGAAATGCATTTGTAAGAGAAGAGAGAAGAGCCTTACTCTCTGGTAGCTACTGTTTGAAAAATCCCGAGATGCAGTGAATTGTGTCTGACCATAATTACTATTTGGAGCATTTGTGAAAGGAGGTCGATAGTTTTCATACCCGCCTGACAAAGATATGTAAAGACAACTGTGATTTAATGCCTTTCCAGTACCAGAAATGACAAATGCGCAAGTCTGTCCCGAACTCCTTTACCTCTGAAACCATTGGAGGATCCTCTGTATCCATTCATCATACCCCGTCCATTGCGGGGGCCACCTTCTGGGTGCACCCCTGCCATTGTAAAACTGGGCAGACTGGCCAAACCCAGTACCTCCTGAGGGTTCTTCATGTCCCACAGAAGACAACACTTGGTCTTGGGGCTGAAATCCACCTACAGCTGCGAGATGTAGGTGATGAGTGAGAGATTTAATAACTATTTTTCACATTTCATAATATATGATATCATTATTATGTTTTAATAAGAATATCCATGCTGTCTGGCTTACCTGCCTGTAATGTTTGTTGGGGGATTTCAGATTGGTCTACTTTGTTTTCCTGCTGGCTAAAGCTTTGTGTGTAGCCACCTGGAAACTGACTGGACTGTTTCAATGCCTCGACTGGACTCTCCCTGGCAGGGGGGACTGGAGCGCTTATGTTAAATACCTATACATGGAAAATATTTAAAGTATATATACAGTACAAGTACACCAAAGACGGTATTTTGGGAAGACAATAGCCATTGAACTGATAAAGTTAAGCATCTAACAATGCAGGAGTGAGAGATAAATTCAAATACAAAGCGTACCGCTTGCACTGACTGAAAAGGAGCTGCGTTGACATTGATGCCACCAGTGTGGGTGGGTTTGGAGACAGGTGGAAAGGCAGAGGACAGAGAGCATGGGACAGGGGGCTGCTCAGAGGAAAGAGACAGTGAGGCTTAGGCAAGGATAAAGGCAGAAAAAACAAGGAAGGGAAGGCGTGTGTTGCATATATATTGGCACTAATCAATGTATTCATAACTTTCTTGAGGTGTTCTTAAGTTATATTAATCACAAGTTTAAGCATCAGTATGAATAACTAATACAACCAAACCATACGGAGCAGGTGATGCCACCAAGGCCATTAATTAACAACACGTGGAATTGATTAAATGCAAGGCAATAATGCCATATTGTGGAACATACCAGGCATAGCAATAATATCAACAAGGAGACAAGCAGGTGGCGAATTCTCCACCCAAAAAGACAGTGCACCTTTAAAATTACATGCAGAACTTAAATTGTTAAACTCACTTGTGAAGATTCCTGTGGGCCAGTCATTGCACATGTTTGAGAAACTCTGGATTCTGAGTGTGCTGTTTAACATAATTGAGACTCATTAATTTTAATTAACAACTTGGGAAATAACAACAGTTATTATTGGTACCCATTTGCTGCAAGTCCAGAGTCTGTGCAGGCTTCATCGGCTGCGCAGAAACAATAGCAGGGTCCAGGGCTTGTCCATCAAACTCCAAAATGGAATCCTACAGCAAGTCAAACATTTCGTTATATTAGAGCTTTAAGTCTGGTTTGGGTCTTAACATGTGATTTAATACCATACAACAATAAGCCACACTTTCAACATCACCTGCATAAAGTTGTATGTCCCTTGCATTTGGGCCATTAGGTCCTGAACTGCCTGCTTTCTGATCACAGGGTCAGGAGGGGGACATGGGGTGATAGGGTTCACAGTAACTGTTGGCTCAGGAGTGAGAGCAGGAGATTGACATTGTAATGAGTTCATCTATTCAACAAGAAGAACAAATTAGAACTTATACACAGTCAAACGAATACCGACTGCACAGTACATTTTACCTGAGTTTCCATTGTCCATTCTTCCACTTTCTCTGTGCTGCTGTAGGCAGCTTCAGAATTAAACTGCCTGTTCACAAACTATAAACAAAAATGTAAAAGTAAAAAATATTTTAAGATTTGTTACACGTGATAGGAAAGTAAGGCTACATTACCTCAGCTGTTTCCACTTGAATAGGTTCTGTATATTTTTCAGTAACGGTTGCTTCTAAAACATATGAGATATACATCAAAATCTGTCTTTATTTTTGCTGCTTTTCTATTGATTAAGTAGTCACCTGGTAACGAGTCTTCTTTGGCCTCAACTTCCACCGTCTGCTCCTGTTTGTCTGCCTCTTCACATGTGCCATTATGATGGCTTTGTGCTCTGTCAAAGTAACCGCTTGCCAATACCTTTTCAAGAGAGTCCTTCAACAATTTGTCTAAAATGAAAAAAAGTGTTAAAATCAGTAGCACATTGTTGTTGAGCCCATGAAAATATTACCTACAGGTTGTCCCTGCCACTGCCTTGTCTCTGCCTTCAAGTAGTTCCCACCAGTGTTGAGAGGCTTCTTCATATTGTTCACTCAGCCTGCAAGCCATTGACATTATTGCACAAATATAATTTTAAAACTGTGTTTCACATTAGAGAAGTGGCATATTTTCTATACCTGACATCATGGTTTCTTTCAGGTCCCACCATTTTGTAAAAGTCATCAAGCAAAGCGAGGTCAGCCTCAGTGAGTAATGGAGAGCCAGATGCATCAGGCTGTTTCAGGTCTCTCCGGACGGTTTCATCACCCAACTGGTCCAGCACAAACTGCAGCTCCAGGACAGCCTTTAGCCGCCGCTGCTCTGCTTCCTCTCGCAGCAGCTGTTCCCTCCTTGCAGTTTTTTTTACTGCCTTTTGAACCTGCATCGTCAAAGTAAGAATTTAACACTACAACTTTTTAATGGTCCATTTTGAGGTATTGATTACAACATTAACTTACTTCTTGGCCCAATGTTATGAAGCTTTTTTGCAATTCACGAGCAAAATCAAGGTTGTTCAAGACCTCTTGGTACTTTGACAAGGCCTCCTTCAGGAAGGACAGTAAAAATGTGATTACTATTAAGTTTGTCTTACCTATACAAGGCAGCACTTAATTAAACACAACAAAAAAACACAGGGAAGCTACAAAGATTTAATGTGCAAAAATCTCCCATCATTTAAATTTTAAGGGTGTTTGAGGTCAGAAAAATAATTTATGCTGACTTTTTGTGGAGCCAGTATTGAATCTTTTTTATGGCAGGTTTGGAAACATGTCAGAAGTATAGAAGTATAAATCACACACTAAATTGGAAATACTAGGAAGTGTGTCCATTCCCCTGATCTTCTGGCAGGTTATTTTGGCAGCAAAACCGGCTTGAGAGATCATTGCCGACCAGCGTATACCCTTTTCATGTCAACTCCTAGACTGCAGATCCCTCAAAAGAGGTTTTTGCTATTTTTGCAGTAAACTCCCAACAAAAAAAATTACTACATTTTGGTGGGAGTCTTAACATAGTCCCGCACAGTTAAGACATAAAAAAAAAAAAAAAAAACATCTTTGAAAATGGCAGTCCCTTTCAAATTTCAAGTTAGTAGCATTTTTAAGTAACATTAAAAAAAAAAAAAAAAAAAAACACGCATCACCAAATGAACACATTTTGTACTAATTTTGAACACTATGTACACAGCATGTACTGTCCAAGTCAGTTTCTTTGTTGTTTCTGCCTCTTATGTTGATATGTATACAACTGATTCATGCTCCAAGACAATTTCTGATTTTGTGCAACATTGTTACAAATAAAGTAACCTTAGTTACTCCTTAGTAGCCATATTTTTTTAATAGCCCAACCCTACAGATACACAGAACCTAATTTACCAGCCACAACTGATTATCTTACAGTCATAACTCTGAATAACATGTTTAGGTGCCCATCTTAAGTTATTAAAAACTAATTTCTAAATGTGCCAATACTTAAGAAAAAAATGCATTCACCAACTGGTCCTGATTTAGTTTTTCCCCCTTGTTCTTCTTGGCTTGGTAGTCATCCAATTTAGACTGCAAGTACAACGATAATACAGTTACATTATCATAAAGTATTATACAGTTAAAGCAATAAGACAAAGAATAGTTTACCTTTTTCTTTTCCATGTTGCGAACCTTCTTGTCAATTACTCCAAGAACCTGCTTCATAGTCTCTGAGTGACTTCCATTTCCCAGGTCAGGGGTGGCACACTGAACAGCATTATTGCCAACTGTCGCTGAAGGCATCTGTGAAATTAAAATAAGCCTATGTATCAGGTAAATTGACCATCTCTGCTGTTTTTTCTACTCTTATATGGTGGTGCAACACTATTTTGAATCCGCTCTGTTAATAGTGCTACCAAGCAACCATTGACAACCATCGGGCCTTTGCATCAAATTATCATTTTTATCAAACTGACAACCTAAGGGGCACAAGACTGGGCAATGACATATCCTGCCTGCATCCTCGTCTAACCTGAGACAAAATGACCAAAGTTGGGTTGTGTGCATGTAATGTGCTAAACACAGCTCTTGTTTACCAGTTTGAGAAAGCCTAACTGGATTTACAATTGGGGGAATAAATTTGTAGCAGGTTGTTGTGATGGTGTATTAGATGTAATGCTAGCCTGTTAGCCCATCTCAAGCACTTGTCCTAATCTCAATGTCCCATTGTTAGCTGAAGGAGCTAGCCATCGACTGAAGACCAAGACAGTTACTGCGAAATAAATTGATGTCAACTGTCGTAATGTTGGCAGAAATAAATATTTGATGTTTTAGTACTTAGGTACATAGTAAAAATGTAAAGCATCAGAACAGTACAAAACACTACAATTATGTGGACGCTGCGACAACTCGCATTGTCCAGTTGTTGTGTAAGAAATATATTTGAACTTTCGTCTGGGAGAAACAAGAGTTCCTTACCTTATACTCTTTGTCTTCAAAGAGCTTCCCTTAAACAGATTTAACGTTAATAGTCTGGAGGTATGTTTATCTTTTTCTCGAGGTGGTATTTTTGATGGATGCTCGGTGTCTCACCGG
This sequence comes from Boleophthalmus pectinirostris, assembly GCF_026225935.1. NCBI lineage: Eukaryota > Metazoa > Chordata > Actinopteri > Gobiiformes > Gobiidae > Boleophthalmus > Boleophthalmus pectinirostris. Next base: position 24,466,445 of record NW_026571140.1, read on the forward strand.
GGTGGCTGCTCGGTACCGTTCTGTTCTGACCTAGCAGCTAACGGTGGCTACAAGGACCCAGACGCTCACCTGGATACTGCCTGAACATAATTTAAAATAATTAGAAAAATGCCACAGAGTTAGTCATTTTGAGTAAATAGTAAATATCAGTGAGAGACACAGTAGTACCAGCAAGTACAAGGCGCAGACGAGACATGTGATTAAAAGGCTCTTGATAAGCGCTGCCAGTTTTTAACATGAATGAACAATAGGTGGCGCATGTGTGTCGTTATATCAACGTAAGTACGTTTTTAAAGGGAACACAACTGTGACTATAATTTAGGCATACATTGAAAATGCATGTAGTGCAGTTTTAGCTTTTACTTCGTGAATGTTGTTGCATAACTCTGTGAATATGCACGATGTAATGCATAGGAGGCCAAAATGCCATTTCCCTGGAGGCTCTTATCGTCTGCAGTGCACAGGCGTTCTCCATTGCCCTTCTCAGACCTGGGATGGTTTTACTCTCCTCTCCAGCAGCACATCTGCTTCTGTATTTGTGTATTAACCGTTTTACAATTTAGTTGTCCTGCTTTTAGGTTTGTTACTATGTCTTTGGCAGTGTTCATAATAACTTAAGTGATTGTATAGTAGGCTATGCTATTTCTTTAGTCTATAATAAATGATTAATTTACAATGAGGTTTTACAGTCTCTTCAAGCATTTCCGACATGCCTGCTTTTTTTTCAGGCTCTTTGCCTATCACAAAACCACACAGAAGTCTCTCAACTTTCCCAGTATTTTAAAGATGGAGTATTTGATATATGTGACAGCTATTGTGAAAGTGATGATATACAGCTTCTGTACAGAACATCTGTTTTGCATATTGTTTAAGAATAAAAATCACTTTTTCTCATACCGGACCCAGAAAACTAAAGCCTAATACACAGCTCTGTAGAATATAGAAAACAGCCTAATTGTTTTCAAAATGCTCAGATATCACAAATTTAGAGCAACTTTTTTTCTTTTTGCCTTGCGCTCTAACCTGGTCTGCTCTCTGACAGGAAACAAATGAAGTTATCTGATCAAGCTGAATGGTACCACCACTAGTCCCACTGCTGCCAAAGCTGACCCTGGCCTGAGGGTGCTATAATCCAAATCCAGAATGAGGTTAATTCAAACTCATCCATGAAACTCCTTTCCCATTTTTTCCAGGTAAATATGAACAGAAGTACACTCCATTTATCCGGGGTTGGGATTGGCCCAAGTTGACATTATTTTATTATTTTTATGCATTTGCGTGTGGGAGTGAAAGTCCTTGACTTGTACCTCTTGCAGGGAACTAACCACAAACATGAATTTTGCAGAAATAAGATGATGTGGCCTGTTTATCAATAACAAACAATCTGGTTATGTTTAAACTGAATTCATTTAACTGTAAAGAGTGCAGACCATGTTTACTTTGTATTCATATTTGTATAATTTTGGATCCAAACAATCCAGCATTTTATCTTTATGAAAGCCTTTCAGTCTTTCAATGTTACTTGAGGCAAAAGCATCTTCTCTCAAAACCTCAAAACAAAAAGGAAAGATTATAAGATAACGGTTTCATTCAAATAAGAAAAACCAAAAACATACTCGGATGTATCCTGACCGCATAAATGGTACCCACCACCAACAAAGAATCACCACAAAAATGTCTGACCTTCCTTAGCATTTGATGGTGGAGCATTTACTGTCATATCTGGGTATAATTATTGAGTATAATTTCCAAACACAGACATATTTAAATACATACTGAATGCTTTTAACTAATGTCATACTTCGTCTATGGTCTTTGTTACTAAAATAACTCAAGACCTGTGCTTTAAAGTTTCCTATTTAGCATCTTTACAACATGGGGACACACAGGCAGCTCATGTCTGGTTTACGTCCTTCACAAAGTCCTCTGTCATAACTCCTTCGTATACCAAAATTCCCAGTGCTTCTGGTTGGACGTTTGCGCATGAAGAGAAAGTGTCTGGAGCCTGTCAGCATCTCTCTGAGGACCACAGTTATACAGGCACTTAATTTGATCAGCTTTGATTGCTATTTCAAATGACGGGAATAACATGAAGCGGTGTGTCTGTTGTCCCCACCCTTCTCTGGCTGCCATTGACGTGCATTATACAGTGTGCGCTGTCTGCTGAGTGGATAGGAGAGGATAGGCGACGTAGGTGCTCTGTGGATGATCTGGGGTCAGGCACAAGATTAAGGGTGAAGAGCTTTAAGGGAAAGGCAGCACTTTGACATTACACAAACCATCTATGACAACATGTGGAGGTATTCATAGCAACATGCACTTTAAGATTTCACTGCTGGATCAAGACTAGTCCCATACACAAACTTGACAAGGGAAGAAAAGTCATCCAGTGAGCCGCAACAGGTTTCTATTGAGGTTAAGGTTGCGTGTGAACAAGGGGTCAAGTGGTTTTCTCTGATCCATGTCTCCAGTAACTAAAAGATTGTGTCATGTCTCAAAATAGTTTATTTATAGGCCTACCCTGTAATGAAAGGTTAAATGAGCCGAGACACGGACTGTGGTTAGTATTTTGAATGCAAAAAAAAGAATCAAGAAATGCTTAATACAAACTTTTTTCAAGAAACATTCATTCATTTTTATACTTCTTACGTTAACCTGCTGAGGTCCCAACAAAATCCTTGGGAAAAAACATAGCGCATCTCTTAAAATGATCGGTGCCTTCTTCAGTGTCTAAAAAATTCCATCAGCAAGGGTTAGTAAAGGAAGAGTCTGAATCATTGTGCTATGTGAATATGTGAATTTATAGCTCAAGTTTCCCCTTTTAAGTTCTTGACATAGGCTTTGTTTCTTGCAGACAAAATATAAACTAAATCCTAACCAAACTAATTGTACATGTTTAATTGCCAAATATTTTCGAGCCACAGAAGAGTAACCAGCAGATGCCTGATGTCTGATGTGCCCTGGTCTATTATGTAGTTGCAAATGCAGATGCAGTGGTATCAGTGTGTGACTGTGCATCTATTGTGAAGCAGGAAAAATAGGGTCTAGAAAATTAGACTTGGCTACTTTCCCATCATCACTCACTAAATTATATTGGCTTTCAAAATCCCACACTGTCTAAAAGTGATAACAGTGAACGCTTTGTGATCACATAGAAAACGTTTGAATTGTGATATAAACATGCAATTTTATACCACCATCTGAAAATGATAAATGTGATGAGCTTCAAGTCTGTGTTGAATTAAAGTGTAGAACATTTTAAGGTAGTAGTTCAACTAAAAAAGATCACTGACTGTCCGTGAACCATGAAGATGTTATCGGTATAGCTGGACTGTTTCACTGTATGACATTAAATATACTGTATCCGTCTCCATGAAGAAAAGCAGGTGGACAAGCAAGTAGGAGACATACACCACCAAAGTTACGCAGTGCACTTTTAAATTAATATTTCTAAAGAAAAGGTGCTGTTGTAGCATCTGTATATGTGTGCCCATATGAATCACACTTGATGACTTGTCTGCCTTGGACTTGAGCTATGACTAAATATCTTTTATTTATTTATTTTTGCACAGAGTGAGACATTACTGAATGAAAAACACAATCTCAGAAGTACTGTATTGTGTCTGTCTGTCTAATAGTCTCAGTGAAAATAATATATTATAACAACAAGAAACGCATTATTTTCCCATTTGTCAAATGTTTGGATCAATATAAGTTTACAAGTTACAAGTCTGATGAGGTCTCAGATGAGTTTTTATATAATATTAAAATAATTGTCTAAAGATGTTATGAATATTTAGGGCTTTATCTGTCTCTTACAAATGTTTTTTTCTATTCCCTGGATACCTACTGTCTTGACCTCCTAATTTTCTGTCCAAATCCATTCCGAGACCTATATTAAAAACATTTCAGTGATATTTCAGTTTGTATCAAAAACATTTGAGCCTGGAGTCCTTTTACAGGAACAGGAGCTGGTTTAAGGTTTAAGCAGACCATGGAAAGAATAGTGCAGACATCATAGAGCTGTCAGTGAAATGAAGCCTGCAGATTAGTTGCATGTTTTGACTCAAACAACAGGGATACAAACTTCCACAAACAGATAGCTTCCTTTTTTCATCTTTTTCTTTGAATGAATGAATTTCCAGATAAAAAAACAAAAACAATTCTCAGTTCTGTAGATATTTATACGAAAGCCACATTTCAGCTTGTGTGAGCGCACCCTTATTGACAGAATCAGAAAAGCCCTACTTGGTCCAGAAACCAAACCTCGGTCTATAATTACAATTAGATTTTATCAAATCACGTAATTTTGATATTTATGTTAACTGTACATTTCACTATAAGGCCATAACTTACTGGTGTCAAATGCACATTTTATATTACAATTTTTGCTAACAACAATGAAACAAACTATGAAAGAACCTATGATGATTGACTGAAGTATGACTCTAATGTCTGGAACATGCATGACAGGATCCATCTACAGTGTACTTCAGGACAAGTACAGACAGCAGGACAAAATAATTATGGCGACCTTAAAGACGCAATCAAGACATCCTCTAGCTATTCTATTCTCTTTGTTCCACAGGGCCATCTTAAGCGCTTGTGTTTGCTGCTTGTTCTGCAAAACAAACAAAAGTCAAGCAGAGCCAGAGCAGTGATTAGAGAAATCAACAAATCCTGGACAGGACATGAGCGCATAGGGCCTCCAGGCTGGATCAGGTTCTGTGGAAATGGTGAGTCAATGAATGTTGGAGGACAGTGGGGGCAATTGTGAGCGGGGCAGGGGGACAGGAGGGGTGATTTTGGGACCCCGAGGTGTGAACCAAGAGCCGACAGCGTGGGCCTCTCTCAATTTAGTTTACCATATCCGTCATGGGAACATCACTTGTATTTTCTTTTCATTACAGGACCAATCTCTTCGCAATCCGTCCAAACAGCAGTGGAATAACAGCTTATTTGCTCGGTGTGGCCTTGGTGGAAGGTGGAGTGGGTTGGAGTCAGTTTCAAGGCCCATTTGATCCTCTGCGGGTTCAGCCTTCAATGCCGACAACAGGCCAGAGAAATGTAATTCATACAGCACATTGTTAAACCCTATTTTACTCGCAACTAACAAGTGATTAGTATTATTCACAGTTTGAGCGCTGATGCCTTAACATTTCATTTCAGATTGTGTTAGCTATTGATGATTACTGTAGTATCTGTTCTTAGAAGTTTATTATGTTTGTGTAATCTGTATTTGTAATCCAGTGTTCTTTCTTATTTGTCATAGGTATCTACAGACTACCAGCACAACCAGCTGAACTGATACTGTGAAATCAAGTAAGTTATATTCTAAACTCTGTAATAATAAAACAAGTATATTCTGGATTGTTACAAATAATATTGTGTATCTCCACCTTAAGGTTTTTTGACTTTCACTTCTGATATCCTGTTTATATCTGCAACCACAATCACCACCTTTACGTACCCTGTAAAGGTTACTTAACATATTAAGATGTGCTAATAACTTTGTGTTGCTAATATAATTCGGCCTACTGGTGTTTATGCGCAATGAATATTGCTAATGCCAGAAGTGTTTTGTAAAGCACACAAAACCTGTACCAAAGCCTTGTTATTATAAACCTACTGTTATTTGTGAAGACAGTTTGTGATTAAAGGCACATTTTATGCAGGGTCACATTTATGCAGGGTCACATTTGCTGAACATATTTATTGACAAATCAATAAATATGCATGCCTGCATTATGATTAGAAATAATCTTCAAATGAAAGTGCTTACTGGCTGAGTATAGACTAAAACATATTCAGGCAATAAGATAACCTTATTCAGTAATTGTGGTCAGTGTAGAATAGAGAAATAGAATAAGGATTAAGTATCTTCTTTAGAAGCTTTGAGCTATAATAATGATAGTACAGCAGTTGCCAGCAGTCCTTGAGATAGTTTCCTCTATAATAACATGTGTGAAAACTGAGAACATGAAACCCTCATTTTGAAAATAGCGTTAAAACAGAAAGTGGAGCTGGAAAATGTGTTTGGAGAACAAACCCCGGACCTATCTTATGAGAGAATCAAAGCGATTTTTTTGGACATTATGTTGACAATTATGGCCAGTGGACTGTGGTCCGAGCCAGCGATTTTGCATGGCTTCCTCAAACACCCAGACACTGCATACAGCCCTTTGTCTGCACTCAGCTTTTAATGTAACTGCAATCAACCACAACAAGATTTCTGAGGCCCAGCGCTCATCCTTTACAATCCCACCAAACGTGAGCCGTATTGGAATTCCGGAGCACTATGCCAACCGTGAAGCCTGCCGCTCCTCACCAGCGCTGCACGGACGGGCAATTTTCCTCCGGCTGAACTTCCCAAAGCTGCCTCACCTGGAACCAATCTGTAACACAATCGAAGGTCCTGACTTGAAAGCCGGTTCTTCCCTTTGATAGTCTCCTCTTGGTAGCCTGCATGGCGCTGGAAACAGGGCCTTTGTAATCTGCACATACAAAAGAACGGGATTGGGATGAGAATCCACCCATCAAAGTGCATTATGCAAATAACAAGGAAACAAAGCTCAGATACTCTTTGTTTTTGCTGTAGTGCATTGGGACTTGCCAATCGGAAACTTTGAGTGATGTTGTCATTCATTCTTTTGCTCTGAATCATGCTTTATTTAGACAAAATAAACCCTAAACTAAGGGAATATCTCTGAAAAAGTAGTTACTCAGTTGTTGCATGTAGGGCCTTGTTTGAGGGAATTAAAGGCAAACTTTATACTCTGTTGAAATCACATTTTGTTTCAAACTTCACCTTTTTGACTGATTATATTTGACAGTGGTGTGAACATTTCTTATGACTCAATGACCCCGAAACCAATAATACCCTTTCATTTTACTAATGTAAAGTTTGAATGGGCTCTAAAACTATGCTATAATGCCCCATATAATTTTTATTTATAGACATGGATCAGATGGGAAGGAAGGATAACAAATTGGCCAAGAAGGCATCGTCGCTCCTGCAAGGTGAGCCCCAATTTCTTCTGACTCTAAACTGTTTCTTTCACAGTTCATGTACTGTGTATACTGTATGTAAGCAACAACTGAGTATATATTTTATATTAGGTCCACTCAAAGCAGTAGCAAGGCTAATTAATCAAATCTTAGCACCTATTTATTTAGTGTTCCTAAGAAATTTTAGTCTTAGGTCAACATGCCAAAGGCTATTTCCCCCTTTCCCTTTTCCCTGTGAGTGAGAGGTCCCTTAAGTATTATGGGGTGTATACTGTATCAGAGAACCACAGTAAACCCTCTCATGTACCATTACCATTGAGGGAACAGTGTCCATTTTAACATGTGCCAAGAATAAAGTGATTTCTATGCATCCCTTGAACTCCTTATTTTGTGCTTTCACATAGGCTGCATGTGATTTCAATTGAACAATTAGCAGCAATTTAATCAGAGGCGGATAGGCACTGGACGTGGATGTAAGGCTTCAAATGAAAAGGACTTTTGTTTTGTGGGTCCACTGTTGTGACAGTGAGAGTCACAAGCTGCTGAGAAAAGCTGGACTGAAGTAGGGCCAAATACTTCCCTTCTTATTGGCTTTAATCAACTTATCCAGTCAGGCTTTGGTGTTTCTCACATGCAAACGGCTTGTTATGAAAAATAACTGTATTGTGGGATTTATCTGTATATTTTCATGATGCTTGTTAGCTTAATGTAAATGGAGAACCAGGTTCAGAGTGACTTCTTTAGTTAACATTGTTCATATCACAATAATACTTCTGGGCACAGTTGAGTTGAGATTTCCCTTTGCTCTTTCTCCTTTCAACTTACCCACAAAGAAAGAAAATGGCCATGAATAACTAATTTAAAAAGTAAAATATGTCTTTTTTGTTCATGGAACGCAATGTGATCTGATTAAGACACATAATAATGGTTATTAGAGCAGCAACAATTAATTGGAGTAATCATGACTAGTCGACTATTAAAATAAGTGTGATTGTATTTAAACAATGGTAATGGTAATTGTTGGACTACACAGACTCTAAAACACATCCCAAAAGGCCTTTTATAACAGTGACACACAGTGGTATTGTTAAATCACAATGTCATAGAGAATTTACAAATTGTGATATCAATAATGCACTTTGTGCGGAAATATTTATTATCTAGACGCCATAAGCCACCATATTTCTACCTTTATTTGGCAAAGAACCTCATACTAAAATAACTGTTAGATGTAGTTATACCCATGAGTATCAATTAAGCATATACTGTACAAATAACCTTCTCCTATAATGTTCCCACTGTCAGGTGCATGAACTTGGAGATATTCAAACTTAAATACAATACAAAACAATGCAATGCAAATTTTGTACTAATACATGATAATAATAATAATAATAAAATCCCACTTATGCACTGATATTATTCTCCCATTCAACTTGTATGACCTCAGTAAACAATGTACATTTAATTGGAATCACTCGGTCACTATGCAGCGGGATAAACAGGGCCTTATTGTAGCCTCAGCTCCTATAGTTAGGCATATAAGTCCACTGAAATACATTCAAGAAATGTTGGTAACATTGGAAGATGTAAATATTGATAAATAGAAGTACATTACATGTACATACATACATTTATAATTACTATTATGTGTAATAGAGTTAGGAAACTTAAATGACCAAAAATGTTTTTCTATGTGATTTGAAAAATAATAATTCATTGGGTTTCCAAATACTATGTGCTATCAAAATGTTATAACTGTTATTTAAAAAACATTAAACTCATACAAATCAAAGGACTCATAATCAAACTATGCTCAGCTGTTGCTGGTGTGAATAATACAGAAATTACTAAAACAGCTTTTTACTATCCAATTACTGCACTCTGTTATTAAGGTCAACAATTTTAATTGACTGATAATTTTAAATTAAAATGTAAGGGGTGATGAAAGGGAAAAGTTATCTCCACTTTTGTTTAACAGAAGTTGATGCTTAAAAAGCCAATGAATTCTCACTAAAAATAGTACGTTTTTGTGATATCTTTAATGCCTTAAGTGAATGACTAAGTGCCAAGAAGCTGCAATTGCATCCATGAATGCTTCTCCCAAATTGAATAAAGCTCATATATTAGATTAGTGCTAATTCCTGTCTTGTCCTGGTCACATCTTCAGGACATTCCTATGGATTAGGCCAATGAGAGCTGCCTCTGTTTCCCTGAGGGTGACCTTTGTAAAAAGACTATACATAATGTTTGTGGTTGATGCATTTACAGCCTCTGGCCTAAATACATTATTGAGCGTTAGTGCAAGTTATTAATGTGTGCAAATACATACGTTAGGGTGAGTCGCAATCTTTATTGTACAATTACCTTTGTATTAAGTAAAAATTCATAATTTACTTTTAACATCTGATCTGACCTCAAAAGCAAATACATTTATATAATGTACAATGCTACACACCCCAACCACATATTTGGAAAAGTGCTCTGAGGCCCCAAGTGACAAAGAGCAACTCACTGCATTATATCCACTCACTCAGATTTTGACACCAGATTCGCATTTGACAAATGTATTTTTTAGTTTTCCAAACTTTTTTACCTTGGACCTCAAACATGTTCCAGCAGTTGAGCAATTTGATAAGAGCAGAAAAGTGGCTTGATCTTAAACCAGGAAATGTCAATATATCTTGCTGGACAGTTATCCTAAAGTTTTGAGGAGATCCATTGAAAAAACACTCTACATTGTAACTATGTCTGCTTAAACCTTGCATATGTTTGGTAAAAGTCTACTTCTCAGATCTCTGCTCTGAGCAGCACAGACTGAGGTCCTGACAGGGTCCAGGGGCGCTGCCTGTCTGATGTCCCGTGATGACAGGGAGCCTCACTGTGGGGGTGCTGTGTGCCCTTAAAATAAACAAAGCACTCTACTTTATACACTGGGCTCTAGTTCAAGTGAGCTACAGGATGCACCCTGCACTAAACACAACAGTGTTGGGGTCAAAGGCCATGTCCAGAGATCACAGTTACCTTGCAATGCGCCTTTGCTCTGGAGGATGGAATGAAAGAGAAAGGTTTTTAACACCTGTCTGAGTCCAGATGTTTCAAAGATTAAACAACTCAAGAAAAAAGCCTAATACTCACATAACTTCTGCCACTACTGCTGCGGCTGCCTTTAGTCCGAACACATATTGTTAAGTGGACTGACCATCTTCACACTGAACATCATTAATGTAGTCATCGGCATCTGGATATGTGCAAAAGCAGGTGGCTGTGAAGAGGGAGACAACAAATTGCAGGACTCTTGAGTAATTTATTCCGAATAAAGAGACTGCAGCCTGTAACCCATTTGCTCAGCGATACGTCTCAGAAGTGGTAAGAAATGCGTGAGGTGCCAATATCTCAGATTTGTGCTGAAACTTAGCAAAGTCAAAACAAATGCAAAACATCTTCATTTGGGTGTTGCAACTTATCAGTATCACAAAGACTTAAGTGTTATACATAAACACAGTACTTTACATCAAAAATACATAATCTAGATTCTCATTAGAATATAGAATTTCCACTCATAATAAACATATGGTGGCTCAAGATGACGATAAAGATCAGTCGTGTGCACAATAGTGAACAATAGGAAAAAAACAATAGAACAGAACAATGCAACCTCAGAATTACGTATTTCAAAGCCAGAATTGGTTTGCTTTAGTGACCAAACATATTGAGCAGCTGAATGAAAATAAAAGCATTTTATCAGTTACTGAAATCTATACACCAAAGAAAAAGCACAACGGACAAATGTAATCAGTTACAGTTGCTGCTCAGGCATAGGATAAGTGCCATAGAAATGTATTTTGTATGGAAACGTTCACCTGTCACCTGCCAGTGGCCAATACGTTTCACTATACATCACCTCAAAAGCACTGTAGCTGCTTTTAACTATAAACTGTGCATTTTTCAGTCATTTTTTAATGGTTTGCAGTGGTCCAAAGTTATTCCTCACTTAGTTTATGCATTCATGATGGTAAAGTTAATAACTTAATAACATGCTATTGCACATTTCCTGATTATTTAATAATAAAATGCCTTTTAATTAGATTCAGACAGCCACAGCAGACTTATTTTGACTTCAAGAGCTGCTTATACAATATATCTATACTGGGTCAAGAAGAAATTTTGCTACATACTGACTTGATAGTAACCTCGCACCACACAAAGTTACTGAAGATTGATGGTAGATTAGCCTACGTCTGTTGCGTCTATTGTGTGATTTCTCAGTTTGAACTCAAATGGCATTATCTGGTGTGGTACTGCGAGCATAGCTGTGGCAGTGAGTGTGAATCTGAGTGGAGACCTCACATCACCAGCAGAGCCAGTGGGCTTGTGGCTGCTCAACAAATTATAGGTAGTAACACACACGAGACGAGAGACGAGCGACCAAACATGCCAAACTTCAGTCGCTTGGATGCCAGAGCTGATTTCTTCATCGGTGAGAGAGTGATTAGTGGTTGCAGCTTCTGTGTCTGAAACATTATAGAGGCTTTTGATTCATGTTTTTGTAGTTAAGTTTTAGTTAGTGAGAAGAGTGGCACTGCACTGAAGGTGGTCTTTTTATTAAAGCTGTGAAGCAGCTGTAAAAATGGAAAAATCAATATACTTTGGCATATCTTCAATCTGCTTAAGCACATTTTGCCATTTGGATAAATATTGATAGTAAAACCCATAGGAGGACATGTGCCATAATTTACTTGCATAAATAAGAACTGGTTTTATCAAATTTCTGTGCAAAATAAAGAACAATACCACACAAATTCACAGGGTTTGAAAAAATATTGAAAAGTGTTTTCTGTTGGCAATGGTCAAAAGGTTCCTACTTTAAAATAAATAATAATGTATGCTTGTCCTTAACTAATAAAAACATACAACAATTAACTAGACCAGACAAAAACTCAAACTGTATCTTTTTATTCCCATATTTTTTTTCTATCAGAAGATTGGGCTGGGATTAAATATTTCTTTCTACCACTCCCTTTTGGGCATTTTTTTGTTCTTGTTCTTGTTTCTGTTGCAATGACCACACTGATGTCAATATGAATGTCATTACGTTGCATTGTAAAAGAATGTAAAATGGTTACCCAAAATAAACAAATTAATAAAAAATACTCTACCCGCAGTATCTTACCTATACATATAGCATGAATTAATAAAAAATGTTGATGTTTTGTTTTTAACACAGTGAATGGGTCTGTGCTGTTGCCGGCCTCTGTACGTACAGTATGTGATGGAGCAGGGCCATTCTCTCAGCCGATCATATCAGTGAAGAGGAGTCATGCCTAGATCAGCACCAGGCCTGGGAGGTACACTCACATATGGCACACATTTACACAGAGACTAATAAGCTTTCATGTGCGGATACTGTCTTCTATGTTGTGGCGTTTGGATAGATGAGCTTCTATCACCAGATCTATGTGTGAAGATTTTAGGAAAGTAAAAGTCTATGAGGACCAGGTGGGAACAGATTTACAATTCTGTAGGTCCAGTTTACAAAGTGAGGTTTAACATTTTATTGGTTTGTGAAGAAAATAATTACAAGTATTAGATATACAAAATTATTTAGACTTAAACTTTGTTGAGCTGCAAGGTAAATTATTTGAACACAGTAGCTCACACATCACAATATATTATAATAAAGAACAAAAATATAAAGGTAATACTACATAATAAGTAGCAAAAATAACAAGACACTGGAGTCAAATAAGGCATAATTATATAAATGTATATGTACAAGTAAAAATAAAAAAAACTATATAAATAGAAATATATCTCTCTCCTGTATACGAGAGGTTGTAAGGACAAAAACAGATGAAACAGAAATTAACATGACAGAAGGTTATCTTATTATTCTTTTCAGATATAGTTACAATATGTTTGAGGTTTAGCGTTGATGTTTTCATTTTCTTTATACTATATGATCACATTATAATTTTGTGGTTGAAATATTTTACTGAGTATACATGAAAATGCGTATAAAAGTTGCCCAATAAGTGATCTAAGCTGCAGTACATATGCCAGGCTCTTTGCTGACTTCTGCATCATGAGATCACCCTCATTTCACACAATACTTTCCACTTAAAGGGCCCATATTTATGTTCTGATCTATGTTATAATGTTGTTTCCTTATCAAAAAACATACCTGGAGTTGCATTTTGTTTCATTCGCACATGTTTAGCACACAAATCCTGCATATTTAGACTGAATTCTTCTCTCAAATACAAAACACAGGAAATGTTCCACTGTGTTTTTAAACATCATACACCTTCTGTCGAATCATTTGGATACTTTCAACCCTGGAATTTTTTATCTGTGTTGAACTAAAGGTAAAAGGTAGCTGTTAACTTGAAAACTACCATTAAATAACACATGGAACAGAGCATTTTGAGCTTTGGAGATGTAGACCGACTAATACTAAAGGATTACTCAAACATGTTTGAATGAAATGAAACAAAACACAACTCCAGTTATGTATAAATGTAATTATATCAAAATAGCCACTAACCACTCACCTAGGCAAAACAGCTGTGAAGGATTCATTCATATACAAGTGTTCCAACTAGAGGACTAAATTATAAACAATAATTTAAAGATTTTAAACACTAAAGAATATCAGTGGATCACATGTTACCTGTTTTTGGGGTGGTGTTCTGATCCAGATGTGGAGCCTCTGTCAGTGTGCAGCAGATGTTTGAATCCAGCGCTCTGTCTCAGTCTGTGTTAGACAAGATAACACACATCCACCAGTCTTTATTGGAGATATAGAAAGTAAGAACAGATGATTTTAGCTCTTTACCTCCTTCGGTGTACTATATTAAAAAAGACCAACCACTGCTCTCTATATATTTGGTAATATATTTTAAAATGAGCTGAAAAATAGTTCTGTCTCCTAAAGAAAATAAGACACATAGATACATTTCAAATACGAAGTTGTAGTTCACGTTCAAATTAGTAATATGTAAATTTGGATAGAGAAAGTCATCTACACTGTCATAGCAAACGTAAATAAATTATAAAAATGCATTATGTACTTTTAAATGAAAAACTGTATTAGCCATTATAGATAAGTTTTGTGCAAAAGTCCCTTTGAAGAAAACATTACAAATGAGTAAATATGTTGTGAGCCATTGTAAACTCATATTTATTTTATATGCCACCTGACTCCTGTTAGGAGCACCACTGGGGAAAGATTAGCCTAGTTACTGTGTTAACAACTGTTCATTATCTCAAGTGATCATCCCATTGTGCACACTCAGTTGGTTTTATATGCATAAATGTTTCAAGGCTTTTTGTACAGAGCCAACACAGGTTTTCAAGTCAACCACGACAAACTGCTCTTGTGTAGTTGATTTGCTTCGGCGTGTTTTTATGAAAATCCACTTTCTGTCTCACGTTCTAAACAAAGTGATGGGATGTGACAGAGGAGCCATGTTTGTGTTTGAGTGAGATCTAGAGCAGATATTTGCATTTGTCATGATGAAACATTCAGCCCATGTTTACAGTGAGGAAGCCAACAAGGGACAGATCATTTTCACATGTTGAGCCTCAGAGAAGTGCCTACGACTCAGGTGTATATCAGAATAATAAACTAAATTTCACTTCAGGTCTGTATATTTTCTTAAAATATTGTTTAGAAAAAGTGATTACACAAATGTACAGTCTCCCACACATTTGCATTCCAGCTGAAATTAAATCCATGATGCAAACAAGTGAAAATGCTGAATTATAAATACAGATATATGAACATATGTAAAAAAAACAAAAAACATCATCTAATAATACATTTACTACAAATTACTCCTTGTAAAATTCTTGTCATGGATCACATTTCCGTTCTTTATTTTTAAATGAAAATGGATAAACCTTAATAGATAGTCTTGGTGCAGAAATACCACTGAAGAAAAAATATTGTAAATTAATTTACTATATAATTTTTTCTTGGTTTTAACTGTCTATCAAATAATTTTCCCCTCTGACAACAATCTCTGTAGAGAACACATTTGAGCAAAATTAACTAAGATGTTGTGGTCCCCTTCTGTGTTTCCGGTTGTTTTCCATTTTTGAACAAAAGCGACTCCACGCTACGTTAATGCCCATCAAAGGCCTCAATCACCATCTTCTTTGCCACAGGCTAAAGCTGCAGAGGCTAAAGTTTAATGCCGTCTGCCCCATAAGGATGTGGCTCTTCCTTGTGTTTGTCTTTAACCCCCACATTCCTAAATATCGTAAATAGAAAGTCCGGTTTGGGGTGCTAGAGGTTATCGCTGGGTTATTGGCCAACGACAATCACAACAGTCCCCCTCATTATCCCAGCCATACAATGTCTTTGTGCTTCTCCAGTACCAGAGCATTTACAAAATCAAACATAATTACGCATGGCTTCCTAAAAAATTAGTCACGCTCCTGATTTAATAGAGACCCACATAAAATGTATCCGGGTTTGTGATGAATTTGGGGAAAGCCGGTGACACTGCGTCTTCCTGACTGGGATGTTTGTGCTTTAGGCATGTTTTAGATTGACAGTAGAAAAGAAGTCTAATGTGTCCATTTCCTTTTCCACAAGATAAAGTTTTTACATTTGTTATAGCCATGTGCAACAAGTTTGTTCAGTGTATGTATAGGAATAGAGCACATTGTTTAATAATGAATGCAGTTTGTATATATAGTATAGTGTCTATAGACTGAATATTATGTGCTTTTCTGCTGCATATTGATACTTTGCAGTGATATCACAGGGGGGTGGTTACCATAGTGATACAATGCACACATTAGCAAACACTGACAAAAAAAGTTTAAGAAAAAAATACAAAAGGATTTAAAGCCTGTGATGAAATGTTCATGGTCCCTTTTAGGTGTTTGATTTTCAATTAAAAGTTGAGAGTGACAAACTAAAAAATGGCTGGCTGATGCTTGGTAACTTGTGACTGTAATTTTAAGTGTGAGAGACTTTTTTTTAACAGCACGTATCAGCTCACCTGCTTACTTTCAACCAAATCAGCTCTCTCTGGTCAGATCATGCTAAAATAAAACAGTCAAACAAACTCACAGAAACTAAAAATGTCTGCACGGTTGTAATGAAATGTGTTATAGGTTTGAGGATTAATGCAATGCAATAGTAACTCACCAAATGTTTCCAATTTTAAGATTTACAAACTATAAAAGATTATAATTAACAAATATAACAATAGTGTTATATGTTAAAAACACACATACAGTTTCATAAAATATCTGTCTTCTCTCTTTTTGTCAGGTGTTTGATGGGTTTTTTTAAGTTTGTGTATTGTAAAAATTTAGGCATTATGCTCAATAATGACAATAACTTTGTGTGTAATACTGTGTGTAATATGCACAAAAATACAGTATTCTCAAACTAAGAGCTTACACATGAATTTTTGCTTTTGGTCCAGATATGAATGCACTACACGAGTATCTTATGATGAATTATTGTAGTGTGCCTCGGAGCCATAAATGATTTACTGTCAGAAGAGGGAAGGCTACTTGGAGAAAGTTCATTTGGATGAAAGTGATTAAGTCACTTTAAAAATTGTCCTATGTTTAGCAGTGTCCCATCAGAAGTTAGTTTGAGCTACGTCTTCAGTCTCAGATGAAGACATGTAAATAAAGAGTCTTTGTGCCGCTCGGTCCCGCTGGTGTCCTCCTTTTATCTGTCTCACACATGCTCCAAACCTTCATCTGCTCAACATGTGTGATGGGATCAGAGCAGAGTCTATGCTTCACTTTAAAGATGTGGTATATGTCCGACTTTGTTGAAATTTTGCTTCGGATTGAAATACATCACAGTCAAATTTGTTCATTTAAAATTCTGTTCATCAGTAAGAGGTGAATTTTATCAGATTACACTTCATCCCACTCTTTTTGTCATACTCAAACATAAAGTAGACTGGTTCATTTCCACACTTTACATGTATTCATTCAAGAGTTGTTATCAAACCAACCTTCCGTAACACCACAAGCGCTTGTGCTCAACTATTTCTAATATAACTCAATGCAAAAATCTACTTAATATATTTCTTCTGTCACGCATAAATAAATACGATACAAAAATAAATACACTAGAGGAGCGCAGGTCATTAAGCAAACTATCTGCTGATAAATCACTGAGCACAATGGAGCGCGTAAATGGATCGTTCGTTCCTGATGAACCGTTTCGAATAATGCATAAAATCGTGTCTTTTCCGCCCCAGTGCCATCACTCATCACGGCTTATGGCCTGTTCATATCCAACACTGGTTTCATGTCATGTGTTAAGTCCCCTCCTTCTTTGCCCATCTAATACATGACCTCACCGCTCTGTGTCATTCACATAAAATCACATGGGAATCACGACGAGGGGGAGAGAGTGGTCCCAACAACTATCCCAACTATCCCTATAGTCAGACCTTTAGCGGGAGCGTGGTCAGCGACAGCGGTTCCTGGAAGAGATCTGAATGGTTTTATAACTAAAAACATCTGCTGTGTGTGAGGTATAGGAAGAGGAGGGGTGTCTGTGAGCCTGGAGAGAGCAAGAGAGACAAACATTTCCTCCTTTTTTAAAAGCATGAACGCAGAAGCTCGCGTCCCACACTACGACATGACATCCATGGATTCTTACTATTCTATGTCCACGGCACAAAGCAGGGAGCAGCTCTTCAGGACGTTCCCCTCCGCTGACTCGCACAGATACAGTCCCTTCCTGCTCAGTAACAAGAGCGAGACTTACGCGGAGAAGTGCCACTCATTGGATGCAGCATCAGCAGCAGCAATTACGGCAACAAGTGGTGAGGACTCTTTCAGCAAATACCAGCTCTTCAGGTCCTCGTGCAAGACGCCCCCCGAGGAGGACAGAGCGCACGAGGAGACAGGAGGACACAACGGGACGGCCGTCCACTGCTATGGTGAGACAACCGCATTATGGATTTGATATGGATGGTTATGAGTGGCTTGTTTTTAGTTTAGTTTCATTTTATTTAAGAACGCGATTTATCAAAATTGTTGAGCGCAGACATCAACAGGACTACAGCAAAGACTGTACAGTAAAACTTATAAAGCACTTTAGTGTGTTGCTCAATTTCAACATTGATGTTTTTATGTATTATTACAGATGCTTTGTGCGCATATTGTTACGTAATTTTTACGTTTTTCAAAGGCAACATATGGTAGTGTTTTCAAGCCTCTAACAGAAAGTGAGGCAGCTCAATTATAATCGCGTATTATGCTGACTCTTAAATCCCGTTTATTCACGCTGGGCTAAGTAAACGTCGTGGTGATAAAACGTCTTATATTGTATATTGTTGGTGCGTCTCTGTGGCCTACGGTAGGTACCTCTGTGCGTAAAGCGGTTAAGACGTTTGTGCGTAATATCCAGTCTCACACATTTTCTCTTGTTCAAATCCTCCATTGCGTTAGTGCTTTGGTTTAACTCGATAAGCTGCATTACAATCCTTAATGTCGTGGTTGAGACGCACAATTGAATTAACACGTTTTCAGATGAGCTTCAAACTGTTCAGATGCGAGAGTCGCCGCTGATTGGCTCCAATTAGGCCGCGCTGTGAGTCGGGCGCGAGGTGGCTGCGGGATCATGGGTCTAATAGGACTAATGACAATTTGTGCAGTAGCTGTAAAGAGGGTAAATTGTTGAGGTCGACTTGGGTTAAATCCTCTTTATTCTTATCCCAATTTGAGCGTTCAGACAAAGAGCATCGAAGTGGAAAAACAAAAAGAGGCCTACAACTCCAGCAATGCAAAGAAAACCAAGTTATAGTAACTTAAAATAAATAAACTTGCTGTGGTAACCTATTTCAGTATATTAAAGAGGCGAACAGCTTTGCTACAAAATAGAACAAATAGCCATTGAACGCCTCCCCATTTAATTCATTTTAGGGTTTTGTAATAAATAGGATATTGAATTTCTTAACAGTAAATAGTAAATGTAGTTTTGACTGAATCCACAAAACCGTGCCCATGAAATGCTCATTACGCACAGCTGGAATTAAGCAAAATGAACGGAATAAATTT
The DNA here is from genome assembly GCF_026225935.1 of Boleophthalmus pectinirostris. Classification (NCBI taxonomy): domain Eukaryota; kingdom Metazoa; phylum Chordata; class Actinopteri; order Gobiiformes; family Gobiidae; genus Boleophthalmus; species Boleophthalmus pectinirostris. Next base: position 24,485,510 of record NW_026571140.1, read on the forward strand.
AATTGAAAACAAGTTATATTGTAAAATAACTTAAGGTTTACGATAAAGTTATTTTGCCATTTAAAAACATTAAATAGGCTAATCGTATTTGTGCTTTTTACGGCTGAGTGGTTTTGGTTCCTGGAGAGGCCTGTCCATCAGCTTTACGCACGAGGTAGAAGTTTATGGCGGATGTTATGACAGTTTTTGGAAAGCGGCCTTCGGCAATAATAGCCTCAAAATATTAGAAACACATATCTATCCTTCAAAATACAGGCGGCTGCTGCTTTTAGGAGTTTTTTAAACAATGACATCTGCACTGGAACCGTGGGGTTGTCTGCAGTTATTATATACAACCGAACAATAAAATGCCTGTTGATTTAAATGTAAGACAGACAGTGGGAAGTAACAGTTTTTAAATATATATATATATATATATTTTATTTTATTTTTTACATTTTTCCAGTGTATTTTTGAACAGTTTTAGAGAATACCCTTAAGCTTTTACAGCAAAGGAGAAATCCAATTCCGTCAACTGGAATTCAATTCATTTCTGTCATCTTAAGCTTTTATAATAATTAAACAGTGATTTGTTAATTTAGTCTAATATAGTTTAACTAATAATAGCTTAAATTTTGCAGTTGTTTGAAAAAAACAAAAAACACATTACGCAAATCAAGTCAAATGTATCAGTTTAACTCAGATCCTTAAGAATTTAGAACAACTGTACTGTTTTGTTATTTAATCTCTAGTTCCACTTCTATTTCACAACTACAGGATCAGATTGTCATATTATTTATTCTTTGAAGGCGCCACTTTTCCAACACGAGCGGATTCACGGTGAAGAAAGCAGGAACAAACACGCACTGCACAGACCAGGAGACCTCTGACATTAATGCAACTCAGATGTCAACACTGTGTTTGCTTTATTTCTCTGCCCTCAATACCCAAACATCCGCCTCCATCTCCTCTGTCTGATCTGATCCTAGGTTAAGATCCTTATTTTGCCTCCCAAATAAAATCAGATTCATGTGGCGTCATTCTTCAACACTTTTCACTTGTTTACCTTGTGATTAAAAGATGACGCTACAAACCGTCTCCCCCACATAAACATAAATTAAAGAGGAGACTGAAATATGCAGAGCTCACCAAAGTCGAGATGAAAAATGATTCCTCATGTTTCGATTGAGAAATGTCAGGCTTTGGTTGTTGCTTCCTCGTTCATTTATTTTATGAAACTTAAGTTCACAATGGGCAAGGAAAAGATTTTAATGTGGTACTTATGTCTTTATTGATTCAAGAGAGTTTTATTTTTAGGAATCAAAACAATTGATAGGATGATGGGAAAAGTAATTAATAGAGAAGAGAATGCCTCTACTCAAGTTTGCCAGAAATCACTATAATATCAATAACAGAAGTAACAGGCATCAACAAAATTAGTAGTTGAATAAATTACATTGAAGTTTGGCTTAATAAAATGACGATGCTACTCTAAGTCAACAGCACAATTTATACTGAATTGGCTAATATTGCAACTGTATTAACAAAAATATTCATATGACTGCAATTCATGCAAGTATTTTACCCAGAATGTAATGGATGAATACATATATACCAGTTGATATATCAGAAAGTGTAATAAAATGTACAAGAGCCAAACATATGCATACACTGACAGCCAAACTTTCTACTTAACAGCTCAATCCCAGCACACTCTTCCATATTTGTAGTCCCAGGAGACAGCACTTCCTCATTTGATGTGTCAGGGTCTTCTCTGGGACCGTCTGAAGACTGTGCCCTCTGGCCTCTCCTCCTGCCCTCCTCACACACCCCACACCAGGGCAAATCCATTCGAAACCCCCATTCAAAAGCTCAAGCAGTCGGACCAGACAGCTTTGCAACATTTGGGCTCCAGTGGTGCACAGTAAACATTTAACTAGACTGGGACGAGGCAAAGGGCGAGACTTTTATAGATGAGAGTTGTTGAATGGTGGGTCTCATTAAATTAGACTGGATTAAATGTGTGACATACAGACACTCACAACTGTCAGGGCTGTTTACTCTGTAGGATGCAGATACTATTTCAGTTTTAACTTAAACATTCAAGTATATTTATTAACATGTCATGGGAAGATGGTATTCAGACTATTTCTTTTATCAAGAGATATGTTTATTTACATTTTACAAACAAATTGTGAGGCCTAAACTTGAGTATTTGTGGCACACCTAAAACACAGCAAGATTTAAAAACACACACACATTTAACATGATAAATTTTGACATTCAAAACTCCCATCAATTTGTTTTCGCTCCCCTATAAAATTCTCAGAAATTACCAGTGATCAGAATGTACAGCTTACACTATATTTAAAATCAAAGGTTGTCTTAAAACTTTGACACTTTTAAAATCACAATGGAAAAAACTAGTCCGCTGTCACAACCAATGCTTTTCTTTCATCCAGTTTGAAACAACTTATATATATATAATATAATATAAACCTATATAGTATAATAAGTTTCACACATATGTTTAAATCCAAAACTAAAGAATTGTCTACTTTAAACTATAATAAACAGTACACATATAATACTCAAGAATTCACAACGTTCAAACATGAACAAAAACATATTGCCAACTATTGCCTGCTATTCCAAACTTTGACCCATTTTCAGCTGTAATGTAAATTCATTTCCCTGTCCCGCTCCGGTCCAGTGCCCCTGTGTGCCTCCTGCTTCTCTGCCTTCTCCATATTTAACACGACTCGACCGTTCGGCCCCTCGTAATGGTCCGTGTGCCTCCATCCTTCACATGGGGCAATAATGGGAACCAGCCCCAAGCCCAGACGAACGGGCCACTCCTCAGCCACTGCCTGACGTGAGTGGAGGTGACATGGACTCAGGATCACTTTACCGTTTAGCTTCAAGTTTTGGCAGCACAATTTACATTAGGCTCAGTTTGCATAGTCGAGCGAGTGAGAGAGAGAAAATGTTTTGCCTTTTTGTCACCGCTTTCCTATGTAACAGTGAAACATCAGGCGATATACGACATGGCAGGAGATTAGCTGTTAAAATAGTTTAGGTTTGGTTTGGGTAAAAGGGACCATATTTTATTTTTGATTGATTTAGCTGCTTATTTATTCGAACAGAATAAAAATACACATAAGTAATGAAATAATAGCATAACATATTTTCTATTCTAAGTGAAAAAGTAAGTGTTTTATATACATCCAACAGATTTTTTTTAATCTGTGTTGTCTTTGCTCTAAAGGATTTAGAAATTTTATGCTTAGTTGTTTTCAAACAATTTCAAATCTAAATTCAATGTAATCCAGAGCCCATAATACTTAAAATGTGTTGAACCTAAAATTAAGACAATATGTTTGTTTTAAAATACAATAAAATAAAAGTGACAAGAAGATAACTGTACTACACACATTATTGTAATTTATTTTATAAGACTTTAAAAACTTTTATATCTATCAATGGACCATGTGTGTGTAATGAATTCCCTTTACCAACAAAATATGCTGGTGCACAAGTTTCCCCTCTGGAATGTTCTCGTAGGATTGGAAAACAAAAACAGTCAAAGAAAAAGGCTGCGCTTTAAAGTTGCATGGAAACATTTGGAAGTGAGATGGTCGAGGCTCAGAGGAGTGTGTGGATCAGAGGTGATTTATCTGTCTTAAATGCGATGTGCACTTCTTTTTAGTCTGTGAATTTAAGGGACAATCAATCATCATCATTCAGTCAACAGGGTTTAATATCAAAGTGTTTAGAGACTTAAAACCATCAGCAGCACCCTCATTTTAAAAATGGCTTGGCTAGGATTGTAAGGTAACTGTATGTATATATTTTATTGTATAAAGTACGGTACCACTTTATAATTACATCTTATTAAGCCTTAATAAAAGATGAACAAACACTTAATGCATAACTAAGGCTTAGTAACTTGTTAATTAAAGGGTTAGACGTTTAGTTTAGGTAGTTACTAAGCCTGAATCATTCTTAATTTACTATTTGTTCAGTATAAATTGAATTTGCATGCTTTAGTTCAGTACAGTAGTAAGGATATAGTGGCCAGACCCAACTTCAATTCGGGAGTAAATGCTCTTTCTCAATTATAAGAGTAAGTATAAGTCAATACAAAAGTGTGACGTTTTAAGTCTTAAACACTCACTTATTCAAAGAGTGATCTGAATCCACATTTTTGCTAATATCCTCACATGAAATCAGTTGATCTTTGCCTGTAAAAATGTCTCTATTTTATTCTTATGAACAATAGATTTTAGAGACATAAATCCACCTCGACATCATCTGTATACTCAGTTTAGTTTTGTTCTGATTCCCCGTCTATTCATAGCGTCTTGTGAAAGTGACACCACATTACATTTATATAATTTGTGGTCTGGTCGTAGGCACGCACAGGGCATCTGTACGTCAGAATCCATCTATCCTAGCACTACCCAAGACATATTCATTGACTTAAAACCTTTTCTAAGTACTTTCTAAGCTTATACTGAGACAAAAAAGCACGCTCTGATCGCTGTTAAAACAAATACTTCTCACACATGCAGCGCCCTCTTCCCAGTCTCATATATCTTTCCACTATTTGGGAATTTTCTCTGTTCAGTTTGTGTAACAAGTTGTTAATCTCCGGCAGTCTCCGTGTGCAGTGTAATTTATGGGGCTTCCTCTTAACACCGTGCGCTGACCCCAGTCGTCCCAGTCTATAAAGGAGAGAGCGAAGGTGCCCTGTCGCTTTATGGACGCTTAAATTAGACTTTGATGTTGGGCCCTTGGTTTTTAACTGGGCTTTAATGGCCGTCCTGCACCACTGTCTGACCCTGTCCCAAACACGACACAGGTCCTCACCGCCGTACACACGAGAGCAGGATTAGAGTTTATTATAGTGGCACTGGGGTTGTCAAGGCTATTGAAAATCACATACTAATCAATACTAAAATCTGAGCTCATTTGAGCAAGTATTGATACTAAATGCAAAACAGCTTTAGAATGATCTTGAGATTTGTCAGACCATCTTGTAATATATAGAAAGTACTATTATTTTGGGTTGTATATTGGCTAAAAAAGAGCATGCTTTGTATTATCATTTTGGAGTATGGAGTTCTTACTTTTGAATTTGAGTTTGAAGTGACACATAATGAATATTCACATTTGAAGTATATTGCTTTCTTATTGAGAGATGATACGTTTGACTTGTTACTTTACTTGAATACGTTGTGTCTTATGTTTTTTTTTTAATTTACCAGTCTTTTTTAATCCATCAGGACTCTCATAAAGCCAACCGCCTAAAATGGCATTTGTTTTGTACCTAAAATAATATATATGTTATTGTTAATAACTACAAAACTACATGTTACATAAGATGTCACTCTTGTAAGTGTCAGGAATCCTTCCACTTTGTACCAACGCTGTTACTTCAACAAACTCGGGTCTGTTTCTGTGTGTAGATGGCTGTCAATGGAATGATCTGTAGATTATAATATTTACTATAGGAAACAAATAATGGACCCATGTTAGGCACAGTGAGTTGGATGAGCTACGTGAACATCTGCGTAAGGAGTGTCAACAAGTTCACACAATTACTTCAATCTTAATTCACTTCTGTTTATTTTTGTAGAGCCCACAACAGCAGTCTCCATGCAGGCCTTCACTAAATTGTTGATTTAACCAACAGAAAGTTAGAAAATCAAACAATAGAACAGTCATTGATCAAGGAAAGCAAAGCAGATTAACCAACATTCACTATATGATACTCTGCAAAAGGAGGCCAAGAAACATAGTGAGAAACATGGCGAGCACAGCTAAAGTTGTGTTAAATAAGACATGGCGTTTGGCAGCTTGTAGTTGAATCTCTTTGTTTTCAGTCCTCTCCCCCAGTGCGCGCTACATATGGCCTTCTCTGTAGGAGGGCCCACTGCTGGTCACCTGAGGCATTGCTGCAGACCTCACCAATAACACAGGCCCTGGACTGTCACAATAGTCTGGTCCGGCCAAAAGCAGATCTGTGACGTGAATCTAAACAGCAGTCTTTGATCAACCAGTGTCCTGACAGCTCTCTGGAGGGGGCGCGCGGTGCCTTCCAGGGGAATATGGTGAAATAACTCCCCAGTATTTACGCTTGGATAAAACACGCTCGCTCCCTTCAAGCCCTAACAGGATGTGTGTTAGTCATGGACATAGAGAGTCATGGTTGTGGATGTAAGCCTCCCGCTGAGACCCCCGCCACCAAAACACAGTCCATCTCGATTTGTGTGTAAGGAAAACATCCAGTGATCACACAGTCCTGGGATCCTGAGTGGTCTGTAGGGAAACCATAAAGACTAGCATAAATCTTTACTGCAATACTTAACATGAATTAGTGGCACATATGTACATCTTAAAAGTAACATTATCTGTCCATTAGGAGGAATGAAACACACTAAATTGCAATGAGAAGTCATATCTGAAGGTCAGATGGGGAAGTAAATCACAAAACTCATTGAATATAACTTTATCTATTAACCTGAACCTGAAAAAAAAAAAAAACTATTACTGCCTTCTTAAATTATAGTCCAGGACATTTCTTAAAACTGGAAGTGACTGGATATATTTTGCATCATAAAACAGTTAAAAACATATAATTATATTGCATCAACAGTAGACATTTTGCCTGAACTAAAGCAGCTATTTTGATCACAACACAATTTAAGGTTTTGATTAGTTTTTAACCACTGCGGTTACCCTGTTTTCTGTGTCTGTCCCCGTCTGGCTGTTATTCACGATGAAAATGCACAACAAATACGTAAATAAGTGTGTTGACAACTCTGGCATAGGTACAGTTCATTCATGCAGTTTTTGGCGAAGCTTCTCATAAGTTCTACTATCTTGCAAAATGTTTACAATTGTTAGATTTATGGAAACTATGAAACGATTATAATTTATGTCATTTTGATATTGGGTGGAACAAAGACATTACTGGGTGCTGCGTTGTGAAATGTCTTGGCGTGCGGTGCTCCATGTGGCTGCCTCTCGGATCTTGCTGTAATTCGATGATGATTGTGTGATGTTGTGGAAAGCAGATTCTCTCGCCATAATTTCAGACTTAGGCAAACGTAGTTGTTGCTATTTACTACGACTCCATCACCACTGCATGACTCAAACCAGCACGCATATATCAAGCCTAGTGGTGCATGCATTTGTGGGGATTAAAGGTGCATTGTGTTCACCGTCTGCTTGTCTCATTGAGATGTTATTGCTTTGCCTGGAATGTTCCACAATATGGCATTAAACAAACATATCTTATATTTATTCATATATCTGTGTTTTTATTTCTCAAAAGTACTGCAAAAGGATGCATTATCACTGTGAGCATGCCCAATTCTCCACAGATTTGTCCTATAACTTGGCCTTTTAATGTGGCCTGCTTGTCGTCATGGAGATAGTTAAATTAGTTAGTTAGTTTATTTTGTCAACAAAATTAAAACAGGTTGTCTCACTCAATAAAATCAAATCAAATACAGGACCAAAAAGGTATAGGCTGAATTTTGTATTTTTTGTTAGTTTTTGTCAAATTAAATGTGTTACATTCCAGGGAAAACATTGACATCTACATGAGATCAAGCAGGTGGCCGACCCTCTACCTGAAAAGATCTACAGTACGCCTCTAAATCATCTTGCCATATGATTGTCACAACTAGTTTGCCTAGTTTCAGACACAAAAGCCATTTCTAAGCTCTCTTTTCTCTCTTTTTTGGCTGTTCCGAAGGCTCTAGCTTAACTGTAAAACCTCAGGCAGCTCTCTGATCATAAATTTCCACTGCGGTGTCACTGCCAGCTTTCTTGTCTAAGCTGCCAGTGCGTTTGTGTTGACACTTACTTTATAAAAGCATGTTTGAAATATTGTATTACAAGTATTCAAGCATGTTTTTGTGTAAGGTCTATCAATGGACTTAACATGTACTAAACATGAAGGGAATATATAATTAGAAGAACTTAGGCAGGTTTATGGTTTATGTTGCAATGGGAAAGACAGAGATCCAAACTCGAAAATCGCCTAATCTAGTTCAGTGGTACGTGGTATATCTTACTATTTTTGATCTAGAATACCTTGAAGGAAAATCTTGTATTTTGGGTATTGTCTTCTTATATCTTCTTATGTGTTCTCTTAAAAAATTATAAAATGCACTTTTGTATTTATGTATTCAAATTACTATTAACATATTTATTAGTAAAAGCATTTTCACATCTCAGTAAAACGTATGTGCAGTATTGTGAGCTTCAGTGTTACCCAATTCCATCTTCAACAATGTAGTAGTCACCTCTTCAGTCAGACCTCTCTAATATCCTCTAGTTATTTTCAATCTGGTTTCATCTGCACTCTCATAAACTTGTCAAGTTAGAGCCGTGAAGCGAGAGAGTCATTTATCTGATTCTCAGCACTTTGTCAGTAATAGAAAAAGGCGACACATGCCCTCAGCGACCCTCTAGTGACAAGTAGAGCGACCATTTTGGGTAATGATCTGAGAGGTGATGAGTAAAGATAGCCCAGCGGAGGTAGGTCACTGTCAAAACTGAAGGTGGAGATTTAAAGATAATTATAAGCAATACATTAAATACAGACTTTGATTAATTAGTTACAATAAATTAATTCAAACTGCAATGTTTCTGTATGTACTTTAAGGTATTTCTGTTGTTGTACACACCAAAAAGTAAGGTATACTACGTTATAAGTTGTTACGGACACTTGTTAGGTCATGACTGTTACTCCAACCATCAAGATTTAAGATGCAATGTTTTGTTGTCCTTGTCATAGAAAACAACATTAGTTTACAGTGGAAAATACTGCATAGTTTCAATGTAAAGTGCCATACAACAATGCAAAACCCCATCCCATAAACCCCGGTTAATAACCACTATGTAAACATTAGCACTATAATGATGCAGGCATGTGTAAGCACTTCAAAATCAATTATCTTGTTAAATCTCATTAAATCATGAACTAGCAAACACTTAGGTGGTACAATTAAAATTAAGAAATACAATTTCCAAACACGATATATGCTAGAGAGATATATTGCAATAAACAATGATATTTGAAACCACTTTATGCAACTGACTCAATAACTAATAATAACAGTTCCAGTACAGCATTATTTAAATAAAGTGTCATTAATAGGCCTGAGCTGTAACAAATAAGTAGCAGAATGAAGCAAGAAGTAGTCATAGAACTTATTTATTCATATTCATATTACAACTAAAATAACAAAAATCTCAACACTATTGCAAAGGAAAAATACTGAGCTCCAAACTATATTGTTCCAGCTATTGTATATTGAATGTTAAGTCGAAATACTAATTATCATGATAGGTCTACATACAATCTATGATCAAATATGCTTATTAAATTTCTCTGTTTGCTTCTCGTGCCCAGGTAAAGACAGCTCCGGCCTAAGTGACTCTGGTGTGGCCCCGGACTCTGACTCAGTTGGGATGGATTCCAGTTTTCTGTCTGTGAAGGAGTCGAGTGTGAAGGGCAGCTCGGAGCGCACCCCGACCTCTGACCTCAGCCCTCTGGACAAAGGCGACGGCGGGGAGAGCAACAAGGGCAAGAAGAGACGCAACCGCACCACCTTCACCAGCTATCAATTGGAGGAGCTGGAGAAGGTGTTCCAGAAGACACATTATCCAGATGTGTACGCCCGCGAACAGCTGGCTCTGCGCACAGACCTGACCGAGGCCAGGGTCCAGGTAAATTTTGTATAGGAATCATTTTGATTTTTATAGCGAAGGGTATATTCTTTTAAACATTGTGTCTTTTTCTGCATTATTATTTAAAACAAAAAGTACTTCAAATTATTTTACTAGCAACAAGTTAAAAATGCTGCAAATTGGAAAGTGTACATTTACTGTAGACATCATATTATAATGGTTTGTTGCTGTATTATAGGGCTTTTTTTTTCTTTATTTAGGTTATTTACAGAGATTTAATGAGAACCGTTAAATGCCAAAACCAATATAACACTATTAGAGTAACTCTTTATAATGCTGATTAGCCTTAATGCTTTAATCATGTGGAAATACTTAAGAATTAAGAATAATTCATGCTTGGTAACTATTTAATTAATACTCTAACCTTCACTCTTAACCCTAAACCCTTAATCAAGTAATTACTGAGCCTGAATCATTCTTAATCAACTGTTTCCTTCCTAGGATCTCCCAAAGTGTATATTGCTCATTTATACATTTTTATACTGAAAATTATACCTAAACCCATGGCCAAATGCATGTGCTCTGTAGGGTCCTTTAAACATCTGCAGTTCTCCAAAGATAACGTCACTCACTGTAAAAACATGAGAGATTTATCTGGTAATGTGGGAGTAGTGAGGAGCGAGAGAGAGGGGAGGAGGGGGGACGGGGGGTTACAGAGGCCAGGCAGGGGCCCACTGGAGCTGCCTGCGCCTCAGATGTGCACTGTAGGAGAGTGCATTTCTACAAACACATTACAGCAGATTATTGCAGAAATAGTACGGCATTTTATTTATGGTTGTGTAATTGACTAGACAGACCTCATCCAATTACCCTAGACCATAAGTAGGTACTAATTACAAGTTGCATGTACATTTAAGTATTTTGTTTATTGTATTGTATAATGTTTTATTGCACAATTTTCACTTGGCTGAGTAACAATTTTGAACTTGCAACTCCTGAGTGCCATTTTGTACTGAATAAACCATGCATAGCTTTAAACTACATTGATATGATCTATAGATGACTAAAATTACTAAAATTTTAATAACGCATTGCATTATTTTACCTATACTTGAGTCATCCATTTATTTAGATCACATTTTCACTTCAACTTGAGTAGTATTGTTTTTTCAAGTGACAGTTTTTGGTCGTTTTTGTGCACAAGTAAATTCTTACTCTGAACTTCTGTCATACATTCCTACAAGTGGAACAAGGCGAGTGACCTCCAACTATTTCTATATGATCCAAGGGTGAGTGTGTGTGCCCTGGTTCGCCAAAGCCCTTGGATTTGCAGTGTTTTTCTTTCATTAACTTCCTGTTCAGACAAGAATGTGTCCCTGCTGAGGTCTCTGGGGTAGGTGTGAAGCCTTCCCAGGGGCTTTGGGCCAGTTGATATTTTAGGCTCACTTTAGTCAAACAACCTGGAAACATATCTCCCAGGTTTGGGGCTCTTTTCTGACTTGTGGCCTCTTGCTCCACTTTTTATACCAATTGTGCAACACAGAAAAGCATGCCTATAAATGACAACATGAAACACAGGGGGGTAATTCTAGTGTATTTCCATGTGAAAACTCTGTTATATTTTTAAAACTATAGAGTTACATTGATGAAGACATTTTTGTTCAGTCCAGTTTTTTTTTAAAAGGCTGTGCATTCAGGACAAAAAACAGACATGCTTATTATACAGTCCTTACAGCATCATATGAACTTCAACTTCTTGTTTACAAGTGATATTTTAGGACTTTTACCTTTTTTTTGTTCTTTTTTTTGTCTTTTTTGACTGACTTTCAAAAGATAGGATATTTTGTTATAAATTCTTAATGACTATAGCAATGGAACTATTTTTTCCATCGCTCTGAAATCCATGGACATTCTTTTTCTTGCATCTCACAATATTCAAAGTAACCATGTATAAAATCTCAGAATACTGAGTGGACGTATTCAATATCATAGTAACAAGAATTGTGTTGAAGATTGCTATAACATTTTTATCTTTTTGGGTACACCTTGTACGTAGTAAATGTTGCTGTACTGAACCAGTTGCATGGTAATTTGACAAGTTGTTTACCTTCTTGACTCTGGCTACACACTGTGATTAGAAAAGGCAACATTAGTAGATCTATCTCACTTTTGGTCTTTGGCATGTGGCCTTTTGTACCAGTGTCTAGTGAAAAGGTGCAGGGTGGGAGTGGGGTCTTTTACTGTGAGGAGAGAGACAGGAAATGTGCATGGCCCGTGGGGTTATAACTCAACCCCTGAGGCTCTGAAGACTTGCCTCTCTGCACATTTTATCACACACCGGACTGCTTCAGATGGACCCAGCTTTACGGCTGTCTCTCTCCCAGCGGCCCTCTTAAACTCTCAAACGGCAAAGATAAAAGACACGAAATGCCTTGTCAGTCAAAAAACACGGCGCTCTGGTCTCCACTCATTCACACGTGAAGAATCGCAGCTCATCAGTTCTACAGTTTCGGGGTGAGACAGAAAATCTTACTGCTGGGGAGAGGTGTACTGTGTATCTCAGTCTGGCAAAAAGGAAACTATGAAGGTGATTTTGCACAAGATGTTTGCTTTTTCCTTTTCAAAGGGAAAGTATAGCTCCATGTCGAGTCATATGTTCTGCGGAAACACCAGCAGGTCAGAGGTGAAAGGTCAGGGGTTTCAATAACACCACCTATCTGAGATTTGCCTTTGAGCGCACGGGCTGAGATGCTATCTGACACATGGAGACCAGCAGACACGAGGACAGCCATATGCCCAAAAGGAGAAAGAACTAAAATTTTACTGCATTTGTACTGCATACATGAAATATTGCAAGAATTTTAGATTTAATTATTTAAAAATCAGCACACAGCAATATTCTCCTGCTAGTGTGTCTGTTAGCAGAGGTGGGTAGTGTCGCCCAAACTATAGTTTGTTGGTTTCATAATTTTGCTTTTGAATTTTCCCCTTTCCTGGTCACAACAGCAATGATCTGATTCCTGGTTTGCACTGACTTGTATGACAAAGTGCAGTAAAGTTAAAGTAAAGTCAGTAAAAGTAAAAGTATTACATGAAAAAATCTGCTCAAGTTAAAAATCTTAAAGTATCCACTTAAATATGTACTTAAGTAAGGCACAGATACCTACAGTTTTACATCATTACAGTATTTTTTTACTTTTACTTCATTACCTTCCACCATAGACAAAGTCTGTACCCATTAATTTATCCAGACTTGTGAATTGCACAGAGATAACATTGGCTTGCTTCTCTTTTGTCCTGATAGAATGTAAATATTGACAACATTCATTTTACTGATGGAAAAAATAGCTTAATTCCGCAAACTCTGGCACAGCTTCACAGTCCACTTCCAAATAATTTGATAAACAACACAAATAATATATATATTTTTAACTCAATATAGTGATTGAGTGAATCTTCTGAAACCCTGATGGCTAACTGATCAAAGAGCTCTCTGGGTCCGATCAGAACTATATTCACTGCCCTAAAACAGCAAGAAGATACCATTTCATAGATTTCTGTTATTGTTGACCTTCTCATAATCGTAAAAGGAAGTCACAAACTATTTGCCATAGGATTCCTGAAGGAGCTAAACAAACTTACATTTTAATGAGTAACAACAGTGGTCAGAGGTGTTTCCAGCATGTTTTTACTAGTGCTTATGGGTGTTGGAAAAGCGAAGCCGGTCTGAGACGGGGGATTTCTTTGGTGGACTTTGGTTTGGAGCTGACGTGAGTGACAGGAAAGGCGGGTTATCAATCCTCGGAGCCTCGGCGCACTTCAAAGTGTGGTAGGCCTGCTACAGCTCTCCTGCTGGGGCCAGTTTGCCATTTCTCTGCTCTTTCTCTCTGGGGCTGTAACATAAATAAAGGCTCATTGAAAGTCCACCGGCTACTTAAGCTGTCAAGGTCTTTACCAATTACTGTCACGACGCCGAGTGTGCAACACAAAAATATGTTCCTGCTCATATAATCGCCAACAGGCCTGGCACACGCTGCTTAAAAATACTTGGAACTATACTTAAACATGGGGTAGGGAAGGGGTTAAAACTATGGGGAAAATTCTTTTGGTTTATCACATCTGGGTTGTTCAAATAAACCATCTGACTTCCAGCATCCAGTGATTAGCATACTGTATTAGCATTTTAGACCTGATGGTGGCCATATATATTTTTTTTTTATTTTTTATTATTGTTACTGAGAAAAGACAAATACAAACAGAGAGCGAATGACAAAACAAATGTAACTGGTTTGAATTATCTATGAGGCCTGGCATACAGATTGACACTTAACTGATCCTGAAGTAAGAAAGGAAATTCAAGAATCTATGTTTATTGAGTGTATATGTTGCTGGGCATATTTGCACAATAATATGTCAATGTTCTGTCCATGTCCACAACGGCAAAGGTATTTTCTTTTTTGTCCATCTCATAAATGAGCCCAGTCCTTGACAGTTGGCTCATTTCTTTGTGATAGCTTTTTCTCTGCTGCCAAAGTACATTCCAAAGGTGTCCATTGATTGTTTCCATTGCAGGAGTTGTATGTTCCAGATATATAGCTTTAGAGTCAAGGGATGTTAATGTTGAAAATAAATTGCAGTGCTTTATTAATGTCAGTCCAATATTTATGAACACTTGGACTATCCCAAAACACATGATAAAGATGGGATGGTGCCCATTCTAATGGAGCTAAACAGGGACCGCCCACCTCCTGATTCCAGAGCTAAATTTCCCATTAATTTTTCTCATAGACTTTCTCTTTTGAGTTTGAAAGCTTGCTCAGGGCTAATCACCTACCTGGTAACTAATGACCACAAGACCTGTCATTTAAAATCTGTTTTTGAAACTTTACAAAGTTTGAGCTTTTTTAGTTTTTTAATTTTTCAGATGTTGAATTTGAAAATGTACTTCCAGAACCTGAGTGAGCGGCTGCTGCTGTGCTCCATGCAATGCTGTTTAGTCCACAGGCTTGTGAAACTCTTTAGATTCATTAGCTTTAATTACAATGTTTTACCATCATCAGGCTAAATGAGCATTTTGAGGACTTTTGACAATATATATATATATATATATATATATATATATATATATATATAATACTTTATTTTGAATTGATAATTATTAAGGCAATGTTTCACTCTGAAACCCATGGATAGAGTACCTTTACATAATATTTTAAACTAAAAGCAGATTGTTAAAGGTATAGAATGATACACTGGATGTCATAAAGGTTGGACTGTTGTGGTGGTATAGTGCAAATATCATGTAAAGAAAAGCAGATCAGTCATGAGAACATTATTTAGACTTTCACTCACTTTGAATGTAATTTAGGTTCAATAAACAACACTCTCAGGTTTACATGTCAAATATGATTACAGAAAACTGAAGAAAACCAGGACACCCCTTTCAAATACATAGCAGTAGTTTTGTAGCTCTGTAGCACAATATAATTATCATTAACTATTCAACATTCCCAAACCTGTGTACCTCAAGCTTAAACAGACTATACACACTGTTCTAGCAGTGAAAATAATGTATGTTTTATTCTACAGGTCTGGTTCCAGAATCGTAGAGCTAAATGGAGGAAGAGGGAGCGTTTTGGTCAGATGCAGCAGGTTCGGACTCACTTCTCCACGGCCTATGAACTGCCTCTTCTGTCTCGCCATGAGAACTATGCACAGGTATGACCACTATCATCACTGTGTGTGATGAATAATGGTTTCTCAGTGAGTGCAATGGTGTTTTAATCAAGTAATACTATAACTATTATTATGAAGAATGTGCTAATCCACTGACACAATATGTATTTTTCATGGTGGAGGTTTTGACACCTTGTTTCTGTGAAGATGCAACTGTTTTGTCTAGAATGGTTCACAGTGTGGCTTTAAGCGTAACTATGTCCATGGAGACAAGCAGGTATCATCTATGCCAACATGTCAAATCTATAAAATCTATTTTAATTATAGGAATGGAGATTATATAAATGCACAATTAGAGGAATTTGGTTATTTATCAGACATTCTAACTCGTTCCCTGTAATAATTTTAACTTGACTTAAATGTGCACTCTGGGACTTTTTGGTTGGGGGTTCTGTCACCTGCTTGTCATTGCTCTGTCTAGAATGTTTGACAGTATGACATTAACCAGCTCTACCTTACATTTATTAAATTACAGGTGGTTTTATAGCTCAAAAATAACTGGAAAAACAACATTCTGACTGTGCGTAGGCTTGTCTCTCTACAGATTTGACCTGTAACTTGGTCTGGTTTGATCTCCTGAAGATAGAAATGTTTAATGCCAAACTGTGAAACATTCCAGACAAAGCAATAACATCTCCATGGAGAAAAACATTTGACGGACCCTCCACCAGAAAAGTTACACAATGCACTTTTAATGTATTAGTCTTTATCAGGATTTTAATCAGGAATCTCCTTTTACCCCATCAGATCCAGAATCCATCGTGGTTGGGTGGCTCCAGCGCAGCCTCTCCGGTCCCTGGCTGCGTGGTTCCCTGTGACACGGTGAGCCCCTGTATGACCCCCCACCCTCACTCCGCCAGCGGGGTGTCTGACTTCCTGGGCGTCCCGTCCTCTGCGGGGCACGTGGGCCAGTCTCACATGGGCAGCCTTTTCGGGTCCTCCTCCGCTGCCATGGCGACGGGCATCAACTCATACGATCTCAACATGGACCCCGACCGCAAGTCCTCAAGCATCGCCGCTCTCCGCATGAAGGCTAAAGAGCACAGTGCCGCCATATCCTGGGCTACATGATGCGTTCACTGCACCTAGGACTTTATTTTGGAGATGTTTTCTCAGCCCTACGTGTGTTCAGGGGGCAAATATGATAACAGTGAAGGCAACGATTACTACCTTTTGAAATGCCATCAGAGTATGAAAATGTTGAAGGAAAGATTGTGGTGCTGTACTGTAGAATTGAAGCAGAGTACTGACCATCATAGGAACAACTAAATTTACATGCACTTATAGGATGAATACAGACTTTTTACAATGCTTTTATGTTTGTATGCTTTGCCGGTGCTGTTTTATTTTATTTAAATTTGAATTTTGGCTCATTTATCTGTTAGCAAATACTTTTTTTTTTTTTTTTTTTTACCAAGCACCCTTATGCTGAACCAAACCTCTTCTTCATCTATGCAATTTTAGTCTGTTTGACCAGAAGCTATGCAAGAAGGTCATGCCACACAGAGTAGTAAAGAAAAGGCTGACATAAATAGTTAGTTTGAATGGTGTGAAATAACAAACAGTGTTTGAAAACTTTGAGAAGAAATGAAAAAACAGATGAAAGAGGAAATGGTCAGCTGGTCTTGTAGCCTGGAAATAGCAGAAGCACAACTTTTGAACAAAACCAGCTCCGAAGACTCATGGGAGTGGACACGCCCTTTACCCTCTCAGCCTCCTCCAGTCCGAAAGTGCCTGTCAATCACACAGACAGAAGCAACAGGGAAGCTAACTGCCATCTGTTTGGGACTTCATGGACTCTTTATAATAACACCTCTGTCTCAGCATCTCAGAAAATTAAGCCAATTAACTATTTTTGTAATTAATTATCTCTTACTAATGTAATTTATTTTCAAATTAATGTTTGATATTGGAACCATAGTAGCACAAGGAATTGAAGATTTTGCGACTTAAAAAATTACTGTATTTTTACAGTTAACAAGAAATGTAATTAATTAATTTGTGTAATATTTTCTCTTGGGTAATTTTACAACATTTTATCACTCAGTTCATTAATTAATTCATTAAAGTTGCACTATGTAACTTTTTAGTTAGGGGTCTGTCACCTGCTTGTTTCTATGAATACATGATTCTTTTGCCTGGAATATTCCACAGTATGACATTAATAGCGCTACCTTATATTTATTAAATTATAGGTGCTTTTATTGCTCAAAATTACCTAGAAAACATGCATTCTGACTGTGAGTAGGGTTGCGCCTCCCCAGATCTGACTGGTAACTTGGTCTGGTTTGGTCTCCATGATGATAGAAAGGTTTAATACCATTCTGTGAAACATTTCAGACAGAGACATAACATCTCAACGGAGAAAATAATTTGACAGACTCTCTACCGGAAAAGTTACACAATGCACCTTTAAGTAGTAATACATTTTCCAACAATTATAGGCCTTAGATTGGATACACTCAGAGAAATGCGACATTTACTCTAGGAGCAGGACTTGCACACATTTTGATACGAAACCATTCCCTTCCATTGGGGTAATTTAGAGTAACCTATTTTAAACAATATGCCCTAATACCATTTGGGGGTTTTGCATTGAGCTTAAACCATAACAAAAGCTTTCGTTTCGTAACTTGATATCACAGTGCACCTTTGGTTGAAGAAGTCACCCTCCCACTACTTCTTTAAACTAAACCACATTTATCGGACTTCTGAGCAGGTAGGAAAGACAAAGGTTATGAGCTGTCAGCGAAGCATCCAAATTACATCCAATTTCACCCGGCTCTGTGCCCACGACATAAATATGATTTTGGATACATGTGAGGAGAAAAGTCCAAAGATCTGGTTAGTGCACTGCAAAAAGTAATATCGAGCAAGTTAAAATGACTTAAATTAAAAACATTTTACTTTATTAGAGTAGATTCATCTTGACAAGTTAAATTATCTACCAATGTGTGTTTTTCTTAATTCAGGCAACATTAGATTTTGTTTCTTATTTTAAAACAAAGAGTTTTGTTGTTTTAATATTAAGTGTTTTTTAAGTACAAAAAATGCTTTTCCATTGGTAGATCACTTTACTTGTTAATTGAAATTTACAAATCATGATAAAAGTTTCTTAATTCAAGTAATTTAATGTGGCTAGATTGTAGTTTTTGCAGCATGAATATGGGGCCCGCTTCAGGATTGGACGAAAGCGGGCGAAAGGGGCAGGACTAGAAGCTCTGTCCACTGTTCTGGGAAAAGGACAGTGCACACAGCTGCGCTCAGGGGGTAAATGCAAAACAAACATGCCGCAGATATACTTCCCCTCTCAGCTGTCATGGCTCTGCTTTCAAAGACCCCCAAACCCCTCCTCGACAAATCCTCACCCACCTTTGATACACACATAGACATAGACAGCCATCATTACACTTGTGTCCATTGGTTCTGTCCTGAGCTGGTGTTGGGGCTTAAGCAGAGGAGGGGGAACACTGTGGTCTCTTTTAATTAACATTGAGCCGTGTGAGTATTATGTGTCAGGACAGAAATGGTCATGCAGAAGTCCTCACAAGTATACATTTACTCTCAGGTTTGTGTATCATGTACATGTGCATATTTGTCATTTCTGATTTCATATTTTTAGGTGAACAATTTAACATTCACCATTGTAACACATGTCCTTGATAATGCACTTGGAGCAATATTTCTCAATTGACACTATAGACTCTTTTATAATGCAGCCAGACACATTTTAAGACACATATTCAGAGGTGGGTAGATAAGTCAAAAGTTTTTCTCAAGTCAGAGTTTTGCTGATTCAAAATAATATTATTCTAATAGACATACATACATACATAGTGGTCCAAGAAATTACTCAAGTAAGAGTTTAAAAAGTATTACGGTAAAATACTATTCAAGAGTAT
Source organism: Boleophthalmus pectinirostris (assembly GCF_026225935.1). NCBI lineage: Eukaryota > Metazoa > Chordata > Actinopteri > Gobiiformes > Gobiidae > Boleophthalmus > Boleophthalmus pectinirostris. Next base: position 24,504,838 of record NW_026571140.1, read on the forward strand.
TTTTAACATCTCATTTGTAATTTGAAGTTGTTGTATTACATAATTCACAAAATCTGGTATTTTCAAAAGATAGACCACAAAAATTAGAAAAACTAAATATCTGAAGGAGCTGTGCAAGACCACAAATATCTATATCATTTAATATGGACAAGATAAAGCTTTTGTCACATGTAGACTTACTCACGGAAGAAAGGGAAGGGTAAAACAAGGGTCCCATCGACAAAAATTTGGGCGTCTAATTAATAGGAAAATGGTCTAAATTTGGGCCCCTAAGACCCTGAGGCCTGGCACAACAGATCCCCTATCAACTCCCCTGCATCAAGGAAAATATCACTCAAATAGGAGTAAAAGAATGGTGTCTAAAAACTACTCAGAGAACAAGAGAAACATGATTTAAGTAAATGTAATTACTACCCCCCTCTGCACATATTTAAAATAAAGTAAACATTGAAACATATTTTAAATATACCTCCCCACAACCCTGTACTCTAAAACACAAAAGGACTGGGAGGACATAGATTTGCTCCAGTATGCTGAATAACTAATTTTATTTTCTCGTACTACTGAAACCATATGATCAGTTTATGAGCAATTTTATGTTAAGAATATATTGTTGTGTGGTTGAGTGTACTTTGTGCATGCATAAACTGGATGTGCGTTAACATGTGTATTTTCAATTTCTCATTTTGTTTTATTTGATGCATTTTTGATTTACCTTTTGTGTTATTTCTCATTATACAATTCATCTAAAAATTGAAGGATTAATTTTTGTGGCTTTAAGCTTCTGTTGACATATTCTTGTGTTTCGTGTGTAAATAAAATACAATAAGTTATTACATTTGAAGTAGTGTGTGTCAAGTTATAAGAGTTCCCATAAAGATAAGAGATGAAGGCTGTTAGCGTCGGAGGCTATTCCCTGGGCAGACAGTACAGCTCTAAACGAGCAGTAGAGAAAAACACTGAATCAGTATTATGAGGCCACTTGAGTCTCTGTCACTTTTAAGACCCCACTTTCATCTCCTGATTAAGACATTGTGGGTTTCTACTTAAGACACTACTGTAATTCCTTTAAGTCTCATGGCATTTTAAGAGATGTTGGTGCTAAAACAAGGCTTAAAATATACCACAATAAGAAAATGACAATATGAACCAAAAGTGTCTGGGTTACTAGGCTTGTCTCAAGTTAAATCAACTTAATAAACACAAAATTATGCTTTGTTGAGGACATGGTCATATTAATTTTACTTTATTTGTCATGTATATAATACAAAATCATATATATATGTACACTCTGTACATAAAGGCAAAAACACAACTCTTTTAATAAAAGCCTATGTAAAAAAAGAAACATATTAACATAAAGTAAAAAATAAAATAAAATAAAACTACACATGATATCAAAGACCTGCAACTAAAAAGGATAAAAGCTGAAGTATAGACAGATTATGACAGTTGGACGTCAGCGCAGTGTGTGTTTAACCAAGAGACACAAGCTGCCCATTTCAATATAATATTATTGTGTCAAACATAATGACTGATTTTAATCACATAAACATTAAAATGCCCCTTTAGCGGCAACAGTAGTTCCGTCCATAGCAAATATACAGTTCATGGCACCAGGTTTAGCATAATGTGACCTAGTTTGTTGCAGTTGAAAAATGTTTATGATTGTAAATTTGAAAGCATGAGCTCTGCCTCTACACAGTACAGCTAAAACAGAGATGTTCAACCATTAAAATCTTGAGTGGGACATAATAAATTATATATTCTGTATATACACTATACACCATCTTAACAGCAGAAGTTCCTTTGTCCATTTGCTTTCAATACCATACGTTGATAGTGCGGTACAAGTCAGTCATGTAACATTCAGATGTAGGTGTAAAAAAGTGAATAGACTTTGACTTAAATAATATACTTTGATATGTAAAGAATCAAATATGCAGTGTTGATACTGGACTGATGCTGTGTGTAGTGTAATAAAACTGTAGACGCTGTGGACAGGTGCTGAGGTGCACAGGCCCATCAGAGGCTGCCAATGTTGGGGAAGCTCTTGAGTTTTTCCGGGAAATCGTCTTTGTAAAGAACTGGATCAGCACGATGCTCCACAACCTTCAGAGGCATTGTACCGAAAACTGAGGCAAACTTGTTGATGCATTCAGATCTGTGAAACAAAGAGAGGTTCTATTATATGAAACGTTCCTCATACATTTTAACTACAGCACCATTTAAACTGTGATTTTTCTGACAAGATTTGTGATTGTGGTTAGTTTTGCAATGTATGTATTAAAAAGTTATATTCTCACTCTCACAAATTGACTAGACAAGGCTAGAATATGAACTGCTCACATGTGCATTACCTAAATAATTAAATTTGATTACGATATATTGTTCAGCCCTAATTTTAACCGTATTTGTAAATTAATAATAGTGGGATGATTATCATAAAGCGTACCTCTCAACCATGTGAGTCTGATCCAGTGACAACCCGTCAATGGCAGTGCATTCAGGACACTTAAACTTCTTCCTGGGGGTCACCTGCAAAAAAACAACAGAACAACATTAGCTTAGTCGTGATTGTTAGTTTAAACATATCAGCCTTAATGTTTCAAGGGGTATCTAATTGCCAGCGCCAGTGAAACCAGGGGGAACAGTGTGCCTTGTGATTAGATGGCGATGTGTGAGTGCATGTGAGCTTAGAAAAACACAGCATGAGGGGAGTGCCAGTGAGTGACGTGCAGATAAGGGAGGTTAAGGCCAGACCCGGGCCCCAGCACCTGGACCTGGGGTGGTGAGATGGGGGGTTTGGGGGGTCCGGTTAGAGATGGAGGGTGAGATCTGATCTGGGCCAGAGATTGGTCTGCTCTGTCAGCCTCTGAAGCCAAAATAACCAGTCTGTACCTTTATGGGGGCTTTTCCAGTGATGTTGGCGACCAGGAAATTCATGGCAATGTCTTCGCAGTTCATGTGAGCATCCACCCAGTTCTTTATATCTCCAGGCATTTTGTATGTGTACAGATAGTTGAAGTACTAAAGAAGAAACATAAGTTTAAGTTAATAAGAGAATAAAAGAGAAATGGGGAATAAAAACCTTTCAGTCATATGCACAGCTAACTGTGTTGCCAAACTGCAATTACCAAGTGATTTCTGGTAATTAAAAAAAAAAAACAACAACACGCAATAAAAAATAAAGCAAAATAAAATGATCTTGTCTTCTGCAAAGTTTATTTACCTTGTGGTAGAATGCTGCTCCTGTCAACACCATGGAAACCTCATTGGTCCATTCAGATTCATACTTCCACTTGCCCATCTCATGGTCCCACAGATGTAAGCGGCCGGGATAGCCCACAAGTCGGTCCGGGAACTCTCTCCAAACCTAAAGATGAAAACACATTAAAACGTAATAGTAAAACCGCACCTGGGTGACTGGCTACAGTTCAGACACTGCTGCAAAAGCCTGTCATGTGTACAGACAGACAGCTCCTTTAAATTGGTGTAATTATCTTTAAACTGAACTCAATTTTATTAAATGGTTTCTAAATGCATTCAGGTGAGAGCTGTATCTGCCTCAGGTATGTGGACATGGAAAACCTCACCACAGGACTTGTCATCATTTCTCACACATCAAACACAAAATGAGAACAGGCTGTAATCCTCTGAACGACTTTCAAACCCAGGATCAACTCAAATTTGCTGCTGTTGGAGGATGGAGTCAAAAGAGTCACGTTTTATGAACAGTTTTTTCACCTCATATCCAAACTGCAGCTCATCAGACGTCAACATGATGATGTCATCATCAATGGCCAACACTGCTTCGGTCTCAATCTCATCGTAGGGAAAGAAGCGGTTGCTCAGCTTGTTCTCTTTGGTACGTACCACTTTCAGAGGGACACCAATCTTGGGCCATAGTGACTCTAGAAATGTCAAAAAGAATGGTGAGCGTATAGTAGGTGTTAGAACGATTATGTTAAGTTGCTTTTTGTTTTTGACTCAGATTCAGGCTGAAAAGTTAGGGATTAGAATGACATTTATTTTGGACAGTTGAAGTTGTCTGAGCAGCCCTGGCAGTCAGACTACACTCCCTGACTTCATATCGGGGTAAACCTCAAGCACGTGCAAATTTAACCACACTACAATTCTTCACAAGGGACATCAACACAGGGTTTTTTCAGGGAACATTTCAAAGGCGTTGGGTAGTGTCCATGGCACGGACTATGGTACAGATAGATCATACACAAATGTGTCCCCTCATTAATAGTGTAAAAGCCCTTGGCAGACCATGAGAGGAGCTCGCAGTCATCCTAACCATGTCTGAGGCCTGCTGTCAGAACCTATTGTCGGGAAAACTGCAAAGTTAAATGCTCAGAGTCACTGTTCGTGCAGCTGTCAACTCTTTTTTTATTCAGGTCTTCTATAGTAACAACATCTTAGTAAAAGGGAAAGCCTTTTAGTAAAAAGGTAAATACAAATACTAATGTACAAGAAAAGATAAACAACACTCAAGTTTTTTGGAACAGATAATGTGAACGCTATGCAAAATGTTACAGTAAGTTACACCTTTTGTAAACATTCATCACCATTTTTCAGGTGGATGGTCCATCTCCTGCCTGACTCCATGAAAATCTGATTACTTTGCAGAGAATGTTCCACAGTAAGGCAGTAAACGTACATTTCCATGGAGACACACTCGTGATACCATTTCTAATAAGAATGTAACCATGTATGCATTTTTGAGCAATGGAAGCCCACATAGGTTACAACATGCAAGATACTTAATCTCATACTGTGGAACATTAAGACAAAAATATAATCTTCATGCTACATAGTGCATCTTTAAAATATAAACTGATCTTTTTATGTGTAGCCATAGCAGAGTGACCTGTCAGTGGCCTCTTGTTAATTCTAATGGGTCACAAAGCTCCAGCCAGGCGCCGCTGATGCCTCTAATGAAAACCCAACTCACAGCCGCGAGGGAGCACTTCAAAGTTTTCTCACTTCTTCATTACAAACTCACAGAGCAGTGAGACACAGCTCCTGCTGATGGGGGTCTGAGACAGAGGCACTGATAATACACCTATTTGGACATCATTAAGAGTCCAATTAAACGGAACCCAATTAGGCTCTCTATTAATTATATTTCTTTAATCAGACTGTACATGGATTTCTTGGTGTGCAAATGAAGCTTAGGTCTTGTGGTGGCTGTGTGATGTGTATTCATGCCAATAAAATAACTAAATGTAACATTTTAATCATTTCTGAGCAAATATGTATTGTGTGATAAACATTGGCTGTAATGGGTAGACATCTGCATATATACAGCTGCACTCACCTTCAGGTGGACTCTTGTTCTGGTTGTTCCACACCACTAGCAGTTTAGCCAAACTGGGCACTTTGGAGATTTCGGTGATGACCCTGAAGAGACTCTCCACACGGTCGTAGGTCAACACGACAGCGGTGAAGCCTGGAGCCCGAGGCGGGATGAGGGGCAGGAACAGAGGGCTGTTCACACTGGCCCACTTCTACACACAAAAACAAAAGCAGCTCAGTATAAAGCTAAGCACTCTGACCTTTCTAGCCATAAGCCACAAACACTGCATCTGAAAATGATAATGCAAATTCAACAAATACATCATTCAATTTTTTGAATATTTAGTTCTTTTTGAGAGAAGAATAATATTATAAACTCTGCTTTATGTACACTGGGACTGTGGGCTTCTTGATGTTTAAGAGAAGTCTCTGCTCCAGGTGGCCACAGACTCCGTGAAGTTAGTTTGTGGGCACCTGTCAGCAGACAGAGCTACTGTGTTTAAAACATCAGTCAGTGTTCTGCACCATTAAAACGCTTTACTGTCAAGTGGAAACTTCCTTGTGATTGTGGTAACATGGTTATTTAGGGGGAACTGATTTGTGTGATCCCAAGTGAAAAGATAAACCGGTTTGAAAATACCAGATTCAAGTACAACCACAGGAGTACACATCACTGATCTTTTATTTAAAAAATAATAATAATAATAATAATAATGAAAACTGAGCACTGACTTAGTATTTATAGATAACAATGAATCAACATTTCTGTTTTATTTCTGTTTTGTTAAGGACTTTTATGAAATAATTTTAAATGTCAACATAACTGTATGAACTTTAATCATATAGTGAAACTACAATTTGCTGTTGTGTCTTTAAAGTTAAAATGAAACTGACCCTACAAATAATTTTACCGCTTGTTCACTGTGGTAGTCATCATAATTTTTATTTTGATTAAAGTTTAAACCTCAAGCTCAAAAACAAAACAAAACAAAAAAATAGTTTGTCCCTTTCTGAACCCCCTCCAAAAGCACCAGCAATCCCCAAAAGTCTGTTTTCAATTACCAGCCAAGAGACTACAGAGGAGGGGGGCTGTGCCTGATTTATTTAGTGCTCTTGTAAGTTCTTCTCACTATCCATTCATGCAGCCCATCCACAAAACACTTCATCCTCATTTCAGGCTCTAACGGCCAAAGGTCTGCAGCCTGACCCACTTAACCCCTGCCGGAGAGGGACAGACCTGAGTGACAGATCGCTCCAACAGTTTTCTTATGTGATCAAACTCCAAACCCTAATGGTTTCAGGTGTAAAAAGTCATTCTGGCCAAAAGTGCAGAAATGCTGCAAAGTTTCCCATCAACTGAACTTTTTATAAACACAATGACTCAGACATGAAGGAACCTATTTTCACCACAACGCAGGGATCCAGTGTTCAGAAACGCTGACACAAGCGGACCGCCTCAGAACGGGCTCAGAGTAAACCACAGCGAGGAGCTGTCAGTGTGAAGATTTAGGGCAAGTATGGCCTCCACTAAACATGTTTTTAAAACAATTACTGAGGGCACAGGGCCAATAAATTAGACAAATTAGTATTTCCAAGAGAGAAAAGACACTTGTGTCAAGGTACGTACCACTACAGGTGGGTTGTTCCATTGCTCATATGAGCGCGCAGCATACGGGTAAATCCGATCATTGATGATCTGCAGAGTCGTCAAACCTATTGCCTTCATGGAGCTGAAGTACGCCTCCCAGAACCAGCGAGCCTATGGTCACAGGGACAGGACTCAGTAAACTTAAACATGCACATGTCTCATGTTCAGCTGCCAACAAAAATGGTCATAAAAATAGTGACAATTTTATAATTAATTATATTTGGTTCAATTGACTTATAATTGGTCACTTGACCCAACAGGAAACTCTAGCCTTGACTTGGATAAAGCCTCTAAACGCTTTCCTCATCTATTAAACTTCAATGGACAGTCCGGAGGCGAGACAAACCTATAACAGTTAATGAAGCGTCAAACAACAGGGTCTGCTGCCAAGTCCTCAAGCCATACAGCTCAGACTCCACCCTTAAATCCTAAAATGACAAACAGCCCGTAGAAGATGATTTGAAGTATTACATTACATTTTTGTGTTTTTCTTTGTAAAAAGGCCCTTTTGTGTGCACAAACAAAAGGGTAAAAATTACTCTGTACTAGCTGTAATGTACAAGAGATAAAACAAAAAGCAAAATAGCAGTTAACTTATTGAAGAAGAGAGGTTGATTCCAAAAAGATTTTAGTCTCAGGGGGATTCCCCACGGCCCATAAATCAACCAGTGATGAAAGTGTCTTATCCGGCCGGGAGTACGCAAAAAGAAAACTCGACTGGCCTGAGGGGTTATCCACTCTCTCCCAGCGCCTGCAGGAATTTTTATGACCAAGAAAGAGGAGACTCTTCCCCTCTATGAGAATAAAACCACAACTTTATGTGATCAGTCAGTCAGTAACTGTGATTTATTTTATTTTGTTAAATTATTGCTCCACATGTAACAATTACACATGGGGATATGGACTGTGTAAACTTTTAAGTGTAAAGTAATAAAATCAAGATTTGTATTATCCAAAAACAGTTGTTTTATTATAGTTTTCTCTGGGACTTTCTGAGGAAGTTCTGTGGACAGAAGTTATGACTATGGAGTATCTACATAATGAAAACAGAAGGATTATTAAGATTAATAATTATAGTAGTAATAAGATAATGGATTTGTAGTCAGGAAATGTCTTCTACAAAGACACAGGTGTGTTGACAGATAACCAGCTATGCTGGATCTCTCTGAATATAAAAGGTTTTTTTTAATGTAAGAAACAAAAAAATTGTTCACATAACTCAGTCTAAAGTCACCCCTAAGTTTTAGACTGTTGAGCCCTCTGGTGGCCAATCCAATAAGAGCTCAAGCACTGTTATGTTTGTCATGATTATTCTGTTCTATAATCATTGTAAGACGTTTCAGTGCTTGTGAAGTGTCATATAAGTCTATACAAGGCAACAACTGGTAGTTGAACTAGCGCTCTTCCTTACGCCTTTTACCACTGTACTAAAGTGGTTTTATAATGACCTATGATTTCAACATGAAATAAAAGTTAATTGTATTTGTAGTTTTGGAGCTGAAAGTTTAAAATACCTGTCTTTGCATTTCTTCCACTTGTCTGTGAGGTATACTTTTCAAGATGGTGTACATTTCTGAGAGTTTCTCCTCTGGAATAACCACGGATGCCCTAAATCAAATATTAAAATTAGAAGAAATTGACTAACTTGAAATCTTAACTCTTCAAAACAATGTAAACCACTACCTTTTCCAGTCCAGAACTTCAGAAAAGGGCAGTATGTAAGAGTCAGCAAGGATGACGGGGACACATCCAGCCTGGAGGACATCGCTCAGAGCTGCTTGCCCCAGCCGAGCTCCTCGAAGAACAACACAAAATGAAGACTCCTGTTGGCCAAACACAACTGTTACTTTAAAGGTCCTATATTACACAAAATTGACTCTTGTAACTTTAATGTTAGAACGTTGCCTCCTTAAAAACAAACAGAATTGTGTTTTGTTTCATTCACACATGGTTGGGAAAACCTTTATTATTAGGCTGTCTACATCTCCAAAGCTAAAAATGCTCTATTCCACCTTGTGATGTCATGAGTAGTTTTCAAGTTCACATCACCCTTTTACCTTTTGTTAAGTAGAGACTGGCAATTCCAGGTTGAAATTATCCAAATGATTCTAGGGTAGAATGTATGAAGTTTAAAATAGCATGTAGCACTCACTTCCACTATTACCATGTAACATCTCAACGTGGAACGAAGTGTTTTCTGTTTCAGAGAAGAACCAAAATACTCCTAAATATGCAAGGTTTGTCTGTTAAACATGTGTGAATGAAATAAAACACAACATCAGGTATGTTTTTGAACAGGAAACATTATAACATAGATCGAAAATAGTGTGGCCCTATTTTACACATTATTATTATACAAATGTTCTAGTAAGTTTCACAAGTTACATCTTAAAGGTCCTAAAATAAATTACACAATGATTGTTCCAACCTGTAGGATCTGGGGGTAGTCATACACTTGGCCTTTGTAACACCGTTTTCGGACAGAGGCAGCTCCTTGTGAGAGATTGCTGCATTTGTCCAGCAGCAGCAGAGCCTCTCCATTTTCCTCTTTTAGACGTTCAAGTTCAGCGCGATACTCCCTGTGAATCGCGGTCTGGGAGGATAAAATAAAGTAGCGCCGTGGTCTGAAAAAATGGGGGAAATGGAGTTACATTGAATTCAAAATAAAAGAAATAAAAGACTGTAAAAAAGGCAGTAAGTCAAAATAGACATGCACTGGGCTAGTCCAGTGGAAAACAATGGTAGTAACCCATAGTTTTTCTCAATTATGGTTGAAAAAAAAAAAAAAAAAAAAAGACCAATCTATCTGAAAATGTATGCTTTTTGCTTCATATATTACCATAAATATTAAAAAGTAACTAAGCTGTTCACCAGAAAGACAGATTTAGGATTACATAATGGTAAGATACTAAAAACTGCATTAAATTAAATGACTCAAGTAAGAATTGGGGACAGGTTATACTGGACTTTTGCATTTAGTTGTTCCATTCGTGTACTGAATTTAATATAAAGTGACATTTTTGCAAGCTATAATCCTATATGGTCTCTTCTCCACATCTGCACATCAGAGCATATTGTTCTTACCCAGGTTGTCTCTCAGGCAGTTCAACGTCAGCAGAAAGGGGGCTGTAGACTGGAATACTGACATCGTAGCCTTGTCTGTAGGTCCAAGTGGAGAAACCACCTCCTGCCAGCAAAGCCCTGAGCAGAAATAAAGGAACTCATGTCGTGACAATGATTTAACACAGTGACAAGTTTGACTGAAAGGATTCAACATAAAACATGATACATAAAGTCTGTCCGAGACATTTTACCTGGAACCTGAGACCTATGATGACATCAAAAAGGTTTTAAGGCCGAGTGGGTAAAGAGGCTCCATATAAACTGAATGTAGTAAACTGTAAGTGATGAAATGCATTTGGATTTTCCTGAGAGATCCAGGCAGTGTTAATGTAAAGTGAAAACAGTCGGTCACGCACACCTGGTTTTGATAAGGCCATGTCAAACCATGTCCAGCTGGAGGAATTCCTTAAATCTAAAGATAGTTTTCAGTGACTTGTACTTTTTAAAATTTATGGTCTAGAATGCCATTAATTTTATTTTAATATCATCAAGTTGACATTAATAAAAATCATATATGACAAATTTAAAATGCATTTACCTATCTCTTGGCACATCCAAAGCAGTGTTATAATCCGGGGGTCCTCCAGGCAACATGTTGAAAAGTAGATGATTCATGCCTTTGTCCCATCTGTGCAAAAACATAACTCAGTGCATGAAGGAGGGGAGAGAAAGCAAGCTTTACAGGTGTAGTATTTAACTTTTCTTCAGTGTTTCCTTTGTCTGGAACGATTCAGTGTATGTTATTTAACTTGTCTATCTGCATGTGAATAGGCAGACAACACCATCAGGTATTTACAGGTAAGATCACTGGAGAGGTCACCCTGCCACCAGTAGTAAAAATAATAATAAAAAAAAAAAAAAAAAACAACGCCTGGAATTGAATAAAGGTAAGATAATATGATACTAGGGAAAATTCCAAGGCAGTGTCACCATATCGGGGAAAAAAACAATAAAAAAGTAAAATTCAGAAACTGTCAGTGCACCTTTAATGATAAACTGCAAACATAAGATTATAATTACCTGGGCAGCATTGCCAGAGCCTGTGCCGTCTCTCTGACTCGTAATGAATTCTGATTGAGAACGTCAGTGGAAGGAATGAACAGACATGCTCTGCTCACATCATCTGTGTAAAAGTCACTGTCTGAAATGGCACTCAAAAGGTCGTTGTATTCTCGGGACAGTCCTGTGCTGCTGATGGGGACCCCAACTTCATCCACAAACCTCTGAAGAGGATAGATATAAACCTACAAATATATAAATAATATTAGTATTTTAAATATAGTTTAAATTTGTTTGCTCATTAGATTTAAATATATTTTAAAGGCAAGAAACCTCAGTACATGACAGTCGGATGACAACAATAACAAGGAAAACATTGTGTATATTTTAACAACTATATCCTTCACTCATTCTTCAACTTTTCTCAGATGACCATTTTCAGAATTCATATAAAGGGTGTGCATGGTGTGAATAAGTACCTTTATCCTGTTTTTAGGATTGTAGCCACATCTGTAGACATCAAAACAGGTGTGCATGCGACAACTCAGGTCACCCCTCTCCGGGATCGGGCTGGACACGGGCAGCCTGACCAGAGGAGCATCGTGAACACTGCGTTTATCCAGAGTCCAATCCGCAGAGGACTCAATGGAGTGGGGCCAGAACTGGAACATCCCCGTGGCAATGAGTCCCAGCAGCACCACGGAGAATAAAGTAATGTAGTAGATCCGATGCTTGATCTTCATCCTCGGGATCAGAGCTGGTCCCCGAGAGCTGTACTTACTGGAGGCATACATGGCTCCACCAACTACAGTCACTACAAACAAATATATATAATATATATATATATATATATATATATATATATATATACATACACATATACATTTTCAATAGTTAGAGTGAAGCCCTAACAAGCCCCTAACAAATAAAGCTATTAGCTTCTTTGAGTGAAACAACCAATATTTAAGTGAATATGAATGACGGATAACAAATTATAGTAATTACCGAAATGGGGAGTTGGTTTAGGTTTTAACACATAATTTCATACGAATGACATATAACAGGTTTGGCATTATCATACGGATCAGCTGAGAAACAGCTGAGCTAGGCTAACAAATCATCGACACAACAAAACAAAAACAGACTATCAAAATCACTTAGCAGCTAATGAGCAGTCGCCACATTTAACTTACCGTATATTTTGACTGAGTTGGCAATAACCACCTGGAAAATCAATTCATTTCAATAAAATAAAGACGGCATTTACATTCCTCTGAAGTTAGCCGCCACTTAGCATTAGCGTTAACCCCAAACCGGAAGTACTTCTTCTTCGAAGAAAGTTTTGTTTGTGGTGATTTCCTCCCTCTATTGGTATGTTCCAGAATAACATTACACACATGAACGCTTGTACATTTTCTTTTTATTTTATTACAGGCAGGGCAATGGGGGGCAGGGATAAAATACATTCTTTTTGTGGAGTAGGAGGGGAAGGGGAGGCAAACCAGGTAAACGTGGACAAGACACAGTTGAATTATTTCCCCCCAAATATAGATCAATTAAATATCTGCCGATAGTTTGAATAAATAACTTGAGATGATTTATCTATAGGTCATTACTGTTCTCTTATGTTTACATAGTTGTTTTCTATATTTATTTGTTGGAAATATCTGCATAAATAATTACACACAGAGAATGGTGCTGTACACATGGTGAAAATATTTTAGTGCTTTCTTTCAGCAGTACTTCATATACTCCTATATGCAAGTAAGCCTCCTTAAGATATGAAACTTGTGGCCTAACCTTAGTAAATGTAGAGAGATTATAGGAAGTGGCAGCATGATTGGAGTAATTTCAGGCTGTAAACTGGAACAGTCAGCTGTGAGTAACCACAACAAATCTCATTCCAAACAAATAACCTGTGTTGATCACTCATGGCATTGGTTTGGCGGCAGCACTGCACCATAGATCAATGAGAATCTGCATTTCTCATCACTATGATATTTTGTTTAAAAAAGAGAATGAGGATATTGTCACCATGCCATTTAAAATGTTAAATAAATATTTGATCAAAAGAAAAAAAAAAAAGCTGATACAGTGGTGTCCATCAAGTGAGATATAAACCACTGACTTAAAAACAATCTGTTGCAACAGTAATAAGGATAATAATACCATCAAATATAGCAATAAAAGTGATAACAATATAAACAGTAATAAATAATGCAAAGTCAGATGTCCAGAGTGATGAGCTGGATTGAATGTGACATGCTTAAAAGTGGCATGCCTGTAAAGTTTTCTTCTGTAGTCCTTCCTGAATGTTGGACATGAATCAGATTAAAGGGAAGCAAATGCTTTGACATCCAGAGCACCTTATAAACAAGAGAAACCATCTCTGATGATGATTTTCAATGCCTTCCAAAAGCTTATATAATTTCACTGCATGATCATTGTGGCCTAAGGACATGATCAGCCATGCTACTGAAATGCATAACTCATGCAGACACAGCCCCTGGCACATTGTGGATAGCTACCTAGTTTCAAAAGTTTGGCCAGTCATTTTGTGTTTGTTTGTTTGGCCAAGCAGCAAAGACCCCAGGTGAGGGGCTGTGGTGTGAAATTATCTGGTTGGAGCAGTGTAGGAACATACAGAATGATCATGGGGAAAGAAATATAAAGTAACTTCCATAATATGTGCAACAGCACTTAAATAAAGCAATATTTATATACATATACAAAATTACATTTTATAAATACATTTGGCAATACATGTATTATTTTTTGGCAAAATAAAAGGGGTTAGCAAGATGAAATGTGCAAGAGTATTCAATGTCAATCTAAGTGTCTTAGAGACAATTTCTCTTGAAATAAAAAAGAATAAACTTTCATGCACTACCAAGAGTAACCAAAATACTCAAATAAACATCCATTGGTGTCAGTAATAACTGGTCACAATCACTAAATTTTAAGACACATGAATTCTCACCAATAAAACACACTTACTTTTGTTTGTCAAAGTCAAGACCTGAGGATCCTTTTGCAATGTCTTCGGTTTGTAGACAAACTTGTCCTTCATCACATTTCTGATATTGACAACAAAATAAATCTGGAGAAATCCTGTAGCTGATCAGAGTAGAGGAAGTCGATGTGCCCATGATAAACTCTAAAGCAGGGGTTCTTAACCTTTATAACCTTGAGACCCAATTTTGTTCAACACAAAGTAACCAGGGGTTAATTCACATACTAGTATTAACTATATTATATATGATATATTTTTGTGTGTTAAGATGGTGCTCATGGCCCTACCATGGTTGGTTAAGAATCACTGCTCTAATAAGTATATTTCCCTGTGTAGATAAATAACTATTCTCTCCCATTACTGAATTAAAAACATAGTATATTTGACGTTGTCCCTTTGTGGGCGACATCACATCTTTTGGAATGGTCTTGAGAAGCTACAGTTATCTATATTCACCCAAAAGCAGCACAGCCCCCTGGCATGCAGAGAGAGGTATCATTTTCCAAACATTGCAATAGTGAGAAAATGCTATCAACATGTCCACTGAATATTCCTGAACAATGTAGTTTGTGAGTTGTTAATGTCAAGTTCTGTCATCTCAGATGGGTGACTGCATTCCAAAGCATGCACATGTGATATGTTATCAAAGTTTCAATGACTGCATCACACAAGTATTAGGCCTCCCACTACACCATAGATGATAGTGTGTTATCCTCTGGACAATGGCAGGGCGAGGATATTCGAAGAGGGTGTATGGCTGTTGGGGCGCCCTCTGCTGGAGACAGGTCATTGAGCTCCTCTGACGATGATAGAGGGAAAGAGGGAGATAGAGAGATGCCTGATGAAGGGTCAGCAGATCCAGCAAAAGTGCGAGGGGGTTTGGGGACCAGGTTTGGCTCCAGTGTGGCTCTGGCCAAAAGCTGTTTGTCATCCAATGACTGTCCATCTCCCAAGCATTCGACCTGGCCATACGAGCCTCTGCCCGACTCTGACTCGCCATCAGAGAGGTCTAGAGGAGGCGAGCTGCTGCCGTCCAGCCTGAAAAGAGAGTCCAAATACTGGGCAAACTCCAGCACAGCCTGACTTGTGTTTCCATTGGACAGCTGAGTCGACTGTGTAGAAGCTGCTCCATTGGTCTTAGCCATACCGTCCAAGTCCCAGCCTCTCTTTTCTCCATCCACAGGTCTCGAATGAACGTGAGGACTCATTGGAGGAGGGGTGCTCCCAGGACTGTACACACCAGGTATTTGTTGATACTCTCCATCAGGAAGCATCACATTGGTGTTTGGCTCTGCCTTGAAAGGTGGAGGCCGGACACTCTGGTTTAACAAAGTGGGAGAGTGGTGCCCACTGTAGCGTGGAGTGGCTGGGGATAGTCGCATAGGGTAATCAGGAGTCAATGAAGATTCACGGTTGGGTGTAAAGAAGGGCCCGACCTCACCAAGATGCTCTGGCGTGGCCTGGCAAAGAGAGTCAGCAGCGAGTAGTTCAGTCCGAGAACTCAGAGAGGGGTTCTCCTCTGGGATGGGGGCATCCAAAGGAAATGGCAGGCTGCCCAACATGGGAGACCCCCTGAATGCAGCTGAGGAGCGTCGAGAGTCCAAACTGTACAGGGACTCTGCGTCAGACAGACTCTCCATGACGGCCAGAGGAGCCTTACGATCCCTCAACTCCACCGTGAGCCGCTCTCGAGCTCCACGCAACACCACAGGCACCGGAGGAGGAGGGCATTCAGAGAAACCATCCAGCGATATTTCTGACTGGGCAACAGAACTAGACAAAAGGGAAAAAAAGGGGCAATAATGACCAGGAAATGGGTAAATGGGTCTCAAGACACAGTTAAAACAATAGGTTAAGGAAACTTACAAAGGTTTAAAGAGGAGAAAATAATCAATAGTGTTAGTATGTAAAACAATAGTCACCTAAAAACTAAAAACCACCACAAGTGAACACAGTAGAAAGCACAGACTACAACCCCAGGGGTGTGATAAAGTGCTCAGAGCACTGCTTAAACAGAGGAGGGTCTATTCTACTTCAACCATGACGTTGTGGAGTTTACACTGACTTTGGATAGGGGCTAAACCAGAGAGGACGAAGAGGGAACTCAATAGTACCATATGTAGTAACCATTCTGTAGCCAGACAGCGTGCATGCGTGCATGAGAGAGGAGTACATTATGCAAAATTAGTAATGACATGCTTTGCTTACCGTAACAAGGGTTTTTGTCTTTTTTTGTAACCATAAGGAACAGACATAACAATGATTTTGAAAAAAAACAATAAAGTTGTAATTAGTGGCAATTGCAGTAAGCAGAAGTGCAAAGTTAATGGCTGAATCCTACTGCTGTGACAGATCAGTAATTTGAAGAATGATTAAGCATGAATAAGAGGAATGCTAACACTCAGTGTGAGTTGTACTAACCGGACACTGCTGTTCCTGCGGTGGTGGGGAGCCGGGGTGGGCTGCTCTGAGGTGGTAGTGGCATCCATGAAGATGGTCTCTGGGTTCAGATCAACCTCTGTGGGGCTCACCATGATTTTAGCAGCTGACAGCAGTGCGGTTTTCCCTTTGTTGTAGTTTTCCAGCACCTGTTTTTAAAGACAAAGTGTATGGCAATACAAAATGTGAATTTGTAAAATGAACAGTAATAGACTGAGCAATAGAGTACATTACACAAATTATTTTCTCATACAAAAAAATTATTTGCTTCCTGTCTCAGACAACAGAAAAAAACAATGAGAGCTTACACCAACTTTGACGATAATAACACAACATATAAACAGGTTTGATTTAATTAGTAAATGAACTTTATGCAGACATATGACATAAAAAACTATACATAAAACAATACTGCTTGACAAATAAACAATGGCATGAAATGTAAAAATGTAAACAGAAAGGTTTAGTATGTTAAATACAAATGTATGGTGTGGGATGAGGGTAAAGGTCATACAATGACAAACAAATCAGTAATGAAGCACTGCTGCAAGTGGCAGCCCCGAAATATTTGGCATAAGCACAACAACAGTCAGTGGTACAATCAGTACATTACATACACACAACATGACACAATTAAAATACAATACTAGAATGTATAACATGCATAATACCGGGATACCAGTTTCAATTTTCGAGTCTGCTTTTTTTAAGGCAAATTACTGGTACATTTAAACTCAAGTTATTGTAATAGAACAGTATTTATAAATAGCATTTTTTTTATTGTCTCAAATTTGATGACTTATTAGGTATTATTACTAAGGAAAGATAGAAAAAACAGAGAATATGTAGACTGTGGTCACACCAAAGTCCTATAACAGTGCAGGCTGAAGGAAAGAGACGTTCAGTGGAACTTTGGAAGAACTGGGTTACTATGGAAACATTGTGAATACAAAGAAAATGTGTGAGCACAAAGTGTGGGGTTGGTACGTCCACATCTCAGAAAACCCAAAGCTGTAAAAGAATGGAAACTAAGCCAGGAGATAAATGTAATTGTTAAGATTCTCACAATCTCACAATGGATTTTTTTCACCCTTCCACACCAATAATGTCATTAAATACACCACAAATAATGTTCATTCGCGTTTAACATATTTATATATTAACAGTCACAGGTGAGGAAACACTTCAGTGGTTTTCTCTTTTTGACTCTTAATCATCTCACTTTAGTTTCTTGCCAAGAAAGTAATGTGCACAGTTTTCTAGAGAGGCATTAGGTCCATTACCAGCCTAATCTGGTTTAAAAAGGCCTTGGAGATGGGGCGATTTCATTACAGGGTTCATTGATTGCTTCAACAGATACAGTTTCAGACAGAGGAAGTGCAGACGCACCACTGTGTTGGATAGGGTTATTCTGGGGCTGAGGGCACGTGGCATTCTCCTCAGAAAACAAGAAGTCTTGGGCAGGATTTGTACAACTGTTGTTTGACAACTGTGGTAAAGAAATCAGGCACTGGTCAGAATTGGATGTGGTTTCAACATTCAGAGGGACTGAGTTTAGGACAATGTCTTTGAGAGAGGAATTACAGCATGTATTTGTATTGGTAGGAGAAGCCGCATCACTGGAAAAAGAGTTTATCTCAGTTTCAGACAGTACAAGCACAGCTGTACTGTAGGCCGTCTCTGCTTCCTCTGCCTCCAGGCTATCCTGCTCAGACAGGGGATTAAATGGTTCCAGTACCTGCAGAAACACCAGATCAATCACACAACAGCCTAACATGTAAACACTACATAAGCTTTTATTATACTTAACAAATCAAGTTAATTTGAAGACAGATTGTGGCAGTTCTGTACTCCCAAGTCACATGAAAGTGCTTTCCCCAGAGTAGCTCCATGACATGCAAACATATACATTACAAGATTTGTTATGTGAACACAATTATAAACCATAGAAACAAAAAACAAGAATCACCCAAAAATCAGATTTCCATGCCTTTAAACCAGAGTGATAGGAGAAAAGGTGTGGTTAAGTTTGGTGTTATTGCTGGACCCCGTGCATTCAAAATAATAAAAAACTCCAAACCCTTGATAAAGAGATTGCACCCAGCTTTGTCCAAAAACACAACAGGACCTTATATTTATACCACTGATAATTCACATGTATCATCATTATGAACGGTTACACACAAATGACACTTAGTAAAAACAGTAGAAATACTGAAACGAATTTGAAAAAAGACAGAGGCCACAAGGTGCACACATTGAGAGAGAAATACCAAGACACATGCACACAGACACTAACCTTATTGAGTCCCTCCATCACCATGTGGGGCATATGTTCGTTAAGCATGGCAGGCGATATGATGACCTCATCAAATGCCTTGTTATCCCCCCACAAAGCAGAGTACGTAGGCTCCTCTTGGCCACAGCTACAGAAGGAAACGTCAATGACTCTATTAGCAATGTTTACATTATAAAAACAGAAGAAACATGACAAATGCTCAGAGTATGCAATTTAAATTAATTTAACTAAATTAATTTAACTAAAGTATTTTACAAAACAATGTAAATAAATTAAATATAACCAATGGGAAAAAAAAGATAACAGAGGAAGAAATCTAAAATTCTATTTTTGGTGTTTATTTTTCTTGCTAAAATGTATTGGTCAGAACTGAAATCTTAAATTATACAAGCTGCAAGTGAGAAATGCTTATGTGGCCTATTCCAAAAGAATGAATCCATGACTACTGGTACCCTGAATGTACATTCATCCAGTGTGCTTATCTTGTATACTGTGTATTGTCACAGCTGCGACCAGTGGTACGATTGCTTTGAGTTATTGGTTTTCCAGCAGCTCAAACACAGCTAAATCCTATGTTCAAACTGAACCGCCAATGGATGATTGATTACATTTGTGGAATCTGGAATAAATAAATATTTAGATTAGCTCACAATGTCTCTGGGGGATGGTTGTGCACAACATGGATGACCCTGCCGGGAGGGTAAAGGGGGGTGGAGGCCGAAAGGGCAATGCTGAGGTCACTGGGGTGGAGCCACAGGCGACTGCTAGGGGGCGCTGCAGGCTGGGTCTGGGGATCTTCGTCCTCCAGGGGAAGCTCTGATTTAGGGATGCATTTGGTGCCGCCAGCAATAATCCTCCACTGAAAATGCAACAACATAATTTCAACTGTCATAAAAACTGTGCAAATATAGTCACTGATAGAAGTATAAATTATTAGAATGATTAGACAAGGTACAAGGGACCACTCAAAACCACTCTTTCACCATCTCTTTTAATTAACTGTAATAAAATGCTGTTACATAATTGTGGTCACCTTTGGCTTGTTACTTTTCTGTAGTACTTCCAGAAGATGGCGCCTAAAACCCTCCAGCTGAGAGAGTCCGAGCCTACAGAAAAGGCACATTTAGTATCACCAAGCAAGAATAATCAAAGAAATAAAATAGGGTTTCAGTGATACCTTGGTACCAAATCTTTTCCCAACACCACAGAAGTGACAAACTGTTTAGAGTACTCCATGGCATCCTCACTGCAAAAATAAAATCAAATCATTAATATCACAGGAAACTTATTTAGGCTTCATCTTCTTTGTTGAAAACTTAGTTGATTTACTTTTTGAGTACAGTTTATTATTGTAGATTATAACATTTCCAAAAGTTAAACAATATCATCTTTTTAGTTTCTGTCAATCTTATCTGCTGCTTCCACCAAGGGAGTGGTTAAGTTTTCAGCTTTAGTTTCAATTCACACATCATGTATTTCCTCCTTCCATGATACATGAGTTACAGTAGTTAATAGTTGGCATATTAGTAATGCATTAGTACTACCAGGAGCAAAGTGGTTTTAGACTGACCTGAGAAGGCCACCGGGTGGGGAATAGGAGTAGCAGTGGAGAGTGGGATACTGGGGTCTGAGCAGGAAGGAGAGGATGGCTGCGGTCCCTGCTCCAAGAGAGTGTCCAACAATAACCAGCCCGTAGTGCATGGTGCCTTTGCTCTGTAACAGCAAACACCAATACCATAGTAAAAAAGGGAGAAAATGCAAAATGGTGCATAATATAAGAATAATTAACATTTAAATACAAACACATTAATCAGCCTGCCAATCTAAAAACAGTCTGTTGAGTCACATACCAGGTCCCTTCCAAAAGCTTGTGACAGGATCATTTCCTGTTCCAGTTTCTTTTTAATGTACTCAGCTGAGTAAACCATTCCCTGTGAAAAGTGAAGAGGAAAATGAGAAATGAATCTCAACGGGAAGTGAAAACCATTCATCTTGTGCTAAAATATCCACTGCTTGATTTCACCATTAAGACTGTCATGATTCTTGGAGTTCTGCTTAATTTTACTTATAATATCCACACAATAATTGCTACATTGTCTAACCTTGTGGCCGAGCCAAGTCCCATGTTGTTCCTCCACAGGCAGCCGCTCTGAAGTCTCCAGTCAAATCAGTCAAAGCATCCTGAGCGGCAAGAAGTGAAAATGTCCAAAGTTCATGTTTTTATGTTTTTCAAATAAGAAACAGTGAAGCAATTATTCTGATAGATTGCATTATTGGTACAAGGTTTCACTGCATGATACTAGTCTTGGTTTGATCCCAGTTTAATTCTGATGTAGACATGGTTAGGTCCTGTTTTAGACCTGATTTAGCTCTACTCTAGTCCATGTTTACTTCCAGGTTTAACTCCTAGTTTAGTCACAATTTTAATGTGATGTTTAGAGTACAGAGTTTTTATTTCATTTAGATGAAGGGGAACTCATACATGTAGTAACAATCCTACTTATAAAAGAAATGTACCTTGGGTGAAAGGGTTCCTCTGATGCTGATGACTACTTTCTTTTTTCCATGATCCACTGCCACAAAAAATGGAGTTTCGTAAACCTGTAAACATTGAACATTGGATACAGAAGGTGGAGTTGGATTACATACCACAGTACTAACATCTGACTCAAACCCCTGATGGCACTATCTTCAGGAAAATCTTGTTTCTATTAGTTAAACTTGCAAATGCAAAATTACTTCATGTAAAGAATATTTACTTCCTGAAATTTCAGTGTTTCTTACTGCACAACTCAAGGCACAGTCAGCTATCACAACAGTTTTATAACAATACCTAACAGAAGAACTATACTAAAATCTAGTGATATTGACAATAGCACTTTTTTGCTGCTGTCACTATTATGTAATATTCTATACTATAGTAAAAGGTGCACTGAATAACTTTTCTGGTAGAGGGTCTGCAACTAACTTGTTTCCATTGAGATGTTATTGCTTGCCTGAAATGTTCCATAGTATAATACTGAACTTTTAAATTTAGCATTAATCCATTACAGGTGTTTCTATTGCTCAAAAATACAATAATTCCTTCTGTGAATAGGGGCGACTCTCCACAGATCTGAAATGGAATGTAGTGTAGTGCTGTAATCTGCCCATCTTCCTCATGACAGATTTGATTCTAGACAAAGCAATAACACTTCCATAGAGACAAACAGGTAGTGGACCCTTCTCTAGAAATGTTATGCATTCTCATAAGTATAGGTTTGCATGTGTATGTTATGAATAAATTTTTTTTTTTTTTTTCATTAAACTTGTTTGAAAGTTGAAATTGTTTTTGGTCTTCCTTTTTTCCCCTAGTTTAAATAACTTGTTAACAATGACTCAACTTTCACACCAACTAATTGCCAATTTTCCTGAGTAACTATAGCCCTAACACCTCTGAGTGCTCATTAAACGGCTGTCACAATACTCACGGCATCATGGCAGGAAGTGTAGACAATGTGGACCTGCTTAAGATCCCTGTCCAGGAAGTGTCTGCGAATGGCCAGGACGTTACAGCCACAACAATTGTCCTCTTCCACTGTCACGGACTGAGACAAGCGAGAGCCAGAAACCGAGGTGCAGCTGCCAAACGAAGGGGAAATTAGGACAGATAAACTAAAATTACACTCATTAAATCTAGTGCGATATGATGATTATGTACAAAATTATTATGTTAGCTAGATGCTCATGTGGAAAACTGTGCATGAGTCTTGTTGCTGTTTTCACATCATGGAAATGGATTTATAAATTAAAACCTTTATTATTCATTATACTGTTGGGTTGTTTATGCACCACTCTTTTTTATACAATGAATCTCGTCTCACACATAGAAGTCAAAGATTATTCAAAAATTGCCCATAAAATAACCCTAATACATTTTTAATTGACTGTGTGTAAATGTATTATTATTAATTAATTAAAGATATTATAAAAGTGTAATGACATTTGTATATGTTGTATATGTCTCATTAATTTCAGTTGGTATGTTTGAAAAGATCACAAATATTTTTATAGCAACATGGAAATGTACACGCTACAAAGACTACAAGGACTCACACGCCTATTAGTAAACAGAGAGCTACAGGAGCTGGTGATTGATAACATCTCTAGGGATAACTACTTGGCAAGTGGAAGCGCATGTGAAATCTGATCTTTATTGGAGATGCTACATAGATAGATGTAGAGGGAACGCTAAACAAAGTGTGTGGGGTGTATGGTGTTGCTTACGGGCAGGAGCTGGCGAGGCGGCACAACCCACAGGCTGGCTTCCTCATCAGGTACATGGGCCAACCATACGCAGCGAGTGCAAACAGCATGTAATAGCACACCTCTTTGTACATGTTCATTTCACCCTACGATAAGGCAATACAAACATCAGCTACATCAAGAAACTCACAGGGTACAACTGCATTATAAAATCAGATAACTAGAATCATTAGATAACCCAATAATTAGATCTGATTTTGTGTGTGTGTTTACATAATGTGGGTCAGTTAAATCAATGGATTTGTAATGGAGTAACTGTTGTATTTGAGACACAAGGTACAATTAGTCAACTCATTCAATCTTTAAAAGGTGCAAAATGTAAGTTCGAAGGTGGAGGGCTGGGTACATGTTTTCTCCATGGAGATGTTTTTTTTTTGCATGAAATGTTCCACAGTATGCCACTGAACTTATCTGCCCTGCATGCATTAAATTTGTTTTGTAGCTCAAGGCTTGCTTCTCCGTAGATCTCCACTGTGATATCCATGTGTATTCCCATACTGTATAATATTCAAGGCAAAGCAATTACATCTCCATGGAGACAAAGATGACAGTCTCTTCACCATAAAAGTTACACTGTGCACCTTTAACCTTTTGCTTTTGCTGAAATTATTGTTGTTAAACCTGCACAGGTATGAACATTCAGAAAGAAATCAGATTACTCACAACTGAGGAATCTGTTTACGTGACCATTTTTGATAACTCCAGAAATCAGATAATGATAAATATAAAAATATTAATATTAAGATGCAACACAAACTTACAGAATTTTTAAGGTCAAGGTATCGAGTATTACGAGTCACGGGCATCCCGGACAGAAAGGCTATAATGTCATTGTTGGCCTGCAGAAGACAACAATTACATAATATAGTAAGCTTTTTAAATTAACTAAAAACTGTAAAATTAGCAATAGTAGTATACCTGGTCCAAGATTGCAGATCTCTTCGATCTTTGTCTCTGGCGGAGTAGAACCAGGCCAGCAATAATATCACTAGGCACAATGTCTAGATCTCTGAAAAACTCTGCAAAAAGGCTGGCCACTTCTGAGTAGGCATCCTGATGGGAACAAAGTCACATATCACCACATTTGTACCAGCACTTGAAGCATGATAATATTGGTGATACAATAATACAATAATGGTGAAAAGTTAAAATTCTTTTGTGACTTTTTCATCTGAACATCAGGTCCTCATCAAATTGGACAGAAAACTGACTCAGTTTAAACACAAGCCGTTTAATATTCAGAACAGTGTGTTACATTCAGACAGGGAAAAATACATAGATCTTGATTAATTTCACTGTTTTGTCAGACTTCTCTGATTCATATTCTTATCTGCACCTGAGAAGCAGAATTATATTTTAAATACTCACCGATTGTGTGTCTTGGGCTCTTGTACAGCACATGAAAAACTTTAATCTCCGACTCCAGCTGCTGGCTTGGCCTTCTTCAAGTCGGTGTCTAAAAAAGTAGAAGATTAATGGCCGATACAACACAATTTTAGAAGCACCACAGGGGATAAATCATGTTTCTTGACTAGAGACAATTTTCCCATTTAAAGTAAAAGGTACCTGAGTGTATATGTTGTGAGGTTGCGCTGTCGTCGCCGAGTTGCTTTGAGCTTGACAAATGTCCGACCCGTGGGATCAAAGGTGCACATAAGAGTGATGCAGACACTGAGGATCACCAGCCAATTACATGCAACTATACCTGTAGAGAAATCAAAAGAACAGAAGTATAAGCAACAAACTAATCACCAAGATTTCAACAAAAAGTAGTTCAATTTATTTGCTAGTTTCTCACCTAAGGCGAGATTTTTGGCTGTGACATCGGAGCATGGCTGGTAATACTGAACAAGCCAGGCAATTCCAACCACAGCGTAAACCAGCTCCACCAACAGAATGGCTAAATGAAGGAAAGGAAAGAAAATGATTAAAGTGAATAAAGATGTTATCATACATTGTAAATACATTATACTGAGAGAGAATCTACTCAAACTTTTTTCTCCACAAAATATCCTTTGAGCCTTACCAAGGCGTATATAAAGGACATACTGCACAGCTTCCCTGGGTTGTGTATACAGTATGCTGCCTCTCATGCTCAGCCACATGATGGCGCTCTCACAGATGAGACAGCTGACCAGGATGCCCAAGTATCCCCGGCCATGGTCCACCAGTGTCACGGAGCAGGACTGGTCTGAGCCATACGGGAGGCCGAACAGAACCACCGACAGAACCACCAGCCTACACATAAAACAAGAAGGAATGCACTTGAGGGGATTAAAATAAATATGTAAAATCAATAACATGACAGAGGCGTGACTCACCAGATGCAGTGTAGAAGAAAGAGGAAGAGGGCGGGCAGCACCAGGTCATCACTGCCGACTGACCAGCGCCGCCGGAACATCACCATCCCAGGCATCACTGCCCTGTGGAACCGAAGGGAGAGGACAACACACATTATTTTAACAATACATGGAAATACATTCAGGCTAAACTGGCACAATCTCTGTGGCAAAAAATTAGACTGAGTATAAACTCCACAGTGAAGCAGCAACCACAATAATGAGTCTAACAGGTAACACACTGAAAAGCAATGTGGCGAGAGGGACATACAGAAATGTCCCTAGTTTTAAAAATAGCCCCACATTAGCCATGAGTGATTATAAAAAGGCTGGTTTGTGTCAATCTGTTCATTGAGTGTAAGTTTAGAGTTGAACTGAAATGAACTGAACAGAGTCAGAGCAGCAGGACTCAGAGGCAGTGGGGCACAGCCACAGGGAGCCCTATTCGGGCTGAGGCAGCCTCTGTGGGCTACTGCTGCTCCATAATGCTGGGAATTTCTAACTCGAAATAGTAAATGGTAACATTTTTGTCTGGTGGCAAAAAGTAACAGAATGGGTATGATTAGTTTTATTACCTGATAACTGTACTATATATGCACTTGCCTCTTACACTTTTGTATTTAAGTTTTAAGTAGGTCTACTTTCAGTGCTCTCACTCAGACTGGTCAAGTACAGCCAAGTACAACAAAGCACAACAGAAGTGCAAATTAATATATTATTTTCTTTTGGCATTGTTTGCTGTGGTCACACTTCTTTTTCCCAACACTTGCTTGTTACCATAGCACATTTAGCTGTTAACAAAAAAGAAAGTGCCATAATTAATGTGCATATAATATACATTACAAACTCTGTCACTGAGATGTCACTGTCCACTTGGGGCAGGCGATTTTTAGCAAAAAGTGCAATACCCACTTTATTCAGACAAGATATTATGACAAACCATCAGAAATGTGCTAAAATGTGCATGTGCTTGCTTTAGATTCAAGTATCGCAAGTTAATTAACAATAAACCTAATCCTCAAAGTACAAGTATGTTCTTTCAACTTTTTTTTTTTTTTTTACTTTTTCTCCACAAACTACTGATATATTAACTATTATTCAATATATCTTCCACCTCTAGTGTCCTCTTAGCGATCCGCATTTGAAATGGGAACATTAGTTAATTGTGGCTGTAACAGCTGTGGTGTGTTCAGACCCTCCTCATGTTCAGTGTGTGTTTCTTTTAAGTGTAAATGATGGCAATCTGTGGGTCGCCTTGTGTCCACAAACAAAAGATACTTTGATTTCATAAAATCTAAATCAAGCAACAAAGTGAGTAAAGTTAAGCTTTGTACACAGAACATTATTCTCCATCTCTACTGGATATTGTAAAAAAAAAAAAGTGCTATGGTTTGTCTTGTCTTTATTTCAGTCAAAAAGAATGTATGCATGAAGGTTTCTATAAAGAAATAGCACTGTTCAGGCACCTATTGTGACATTCTTACAAATTGTGTTTAAAGTGTTGAGCTTCTACAATGAGAGAAATCTATGAACCTGAGAGTATAACAATAGCTACAACTGTGAATATTCAATGAAGTCATTACAAGCATCATTACCACAACATAAATGAGATGTTTAAAGAAACCACGCAGCACTTCTAAGTGTTAAACTGCACGCATGTTTACACTGTGCCTCTAACTTAAGTTTACATAATGTAGAGCCAACAGCCTGGAGATGTTGAGAATGTAACTCAGTGGTGAAACATTTCAGTGGCCAGTGCAACAGTCAGAAGGATCTCTCATCACAGACATCACAAACTGATCCATAGCAAATGTGCACATATTAATATACTGTCTGTGCATTTTGCAGTTTTATCAAACTCAATGAGGAGTTCAAAACTCCTCAGAAATAACAAATATTTGAGACATTTAAAGTGAGCAGGCTTTTCACATTCACAGGTGAGACTCTTCAGTTTGTGGTATAAGTGCATTAAACAACTTTGTTGTTTAATGCGCATTAAAACTGCATAGCGCATGGCTCAGAGTCAGACAAAGTTTATAACACACTGCTCTTCATCATTTAATACTTACTCTTTTTATAGCTTTTAAAATGTATCCATACTGAAAAAAAAACAAAAAACTAATTTCAGCAGGGAGTGCCACATTTACAATCTATATACACAAGCTATATGGCTACAGAGGTTTGGGCTTTTCTGGAACCAACCCCTCCAAAAATAAAAACTTGCCAACCTTACTTAAGACTTAACACATTATAATAATATAAACACCCCCATCTATATCACACCTTGAATACTGCACTGTAATATCAGCTGGGGTCAGTTCATTTTCAATGCAGTGACAGTTTTCCTTCAAGCAAAGCAACAGTAGCAGGTGGTTTGAGTCGCTTTCACACCTTCAGCCAAGCAGCACAGACAAAGCCATAAAAATGAGTTGTGGTAGTGTTTATTTGGATGATGAACTAGTTTTCTTACAGCCCTCCAACTGTGGTTTGTTTGACACTCCATAAAAATGAATGTTTTTCCATGAACATGACTCAAAAGATGGGAAAAATTAAACAAATAAGACAAAAAGCCAGAGTTAAATACAGTTGTTTTGCTTTGACCGTGTCTGGGAAATCTTCAGATACAGGACAGTTTTTTTTTAGATTTGTTCTAAAGTAATTATGCAAAATGATTGAAATTAGGGGTGGGCAATATTGGAAAAAAAAGAAATAAAAAAAACAACAACACTATATTATTTGATCACAGTAACAATATTCTGACAACAATACTGTCAAGCCAAAAGGAATTTGTTAAACTTGTGTTTAAACATAATATTTGAGGTTTAAAAGGTCCTGTATTACACAAAATGACTCTTGTGAGTGGTTAGTCATGTTGGAATGTTGTTACCTCCTCAAAAACATATCTGGAGTTGTGGTTTGTTTCACTGACACATCTGTCTTACTAACCCTGCATTATTAGTCTGTCTACATCTCCAAAGCTCAAAATGTTCTGTTCTACCTTGTGATGTTGTGTATTGGTAGTTTTCAAGTAACTGCTCCTTTTCGCTTTTGTTCAGTAGAGATTTGCCATTCCAGGTCAACTCATCTGCATGATTCTGGTGAGGGGATATGGAGTTTAAAACCACATTAGGGTTAGGGTTAGGGTTAGCGTGGAACACAGTGTTCTTTCAGTGAACTCAGCCTAAATATGCAGGGTTTGTGTGTTATACATGTGTGAATGAAACAAAACACGTATGTTTTCGATGAGGAAACAACATAACATAGATCAGAAAAAAGATTGTAAAATTACTCACTAGAAGAGCAAAAATATAGAAAAAACATAACCTTTTTTGTTTCTCTTTTTGCTGCATTTTTAAATTATAAACTATATTCTCAATATTCAAATATTAATGAAATGTTAAATTGAAATTCTGATTCATTACTTTAAAAAGTAATTTTAACTTTTAATAGCGACATGAAATATTATTTATTTTACTTGATATTGGTCAACTCCATAATCCAAAAAAACCCTTCCACTTGAATGAAACGTGTTGTTGCCGAAAGCCATTCAATAAAAAAGGCGATATTGCCCAATATATAGGGTGCTCAACTGACAATGGGGTTTTCTTCAGTCGTTTTTCCTCATTTTTGTGGAAATTCAACAAAGCAAAGAGAAACAGGGACATGTGAATGGCTACATGTGACTCACAGTGACTTGTAAAACGCTTTCTGGGTTGAAGCAAAGAGGGCAGTGAAAAGGAGGGAGGAGACACAAACCACTACCCCATAAAAGCTCATTTGGGCTGCAGCAATCAGGCCAGTCAAATCAAGCATATCTCTCTACATTAGAAAACAGTGCAGACTTCACCGCTGGGGACTCTTATCAGCACCGTGCTCCAGGGGCTGTTGCTACGACAAGGCTCTGCTCCCACAAGAGATAGCACAAGTGGAACAAAATATTAAGACGCTAATGATGGAAAATAGATTAATAATTTAAACTGAAAACATTCTGCAAAGTATCTTATTACATTTGTTGACTCTTAATGTCTTCTTGCGATGGAACTGATTCAGAGGGTTACTCAAGCAGATTAAAAGCCATTATCCATCTTACATTTGTTTTAGGTAAGATGAAGAAGGCTATTTGGAGTGGTGTGTTACGTGCGTGTTTATTATATAGCTACACAAATAAATGATTATTTTGCTAATCAATTGATCTGTTAATTCTTTTCTTCAATTAATCAAACTGAAAAATATATCTTTAGATCACAAATGGCCTGTGGATATGAGAGCTTTTCTAAATTTGTCCCAAATGAAGCTAAAGTGATGCCACTTCAGGAGTTCTCAGTAGAGGTTACTAACATTTTTTGTGTTGATGGAGTCTTAAATCCTCTTCTTTTACCGTACTGCATGTTTTGGAGTCGGTGTACAGTTTAAGTACTAAATAGTCGATGATTATTTAAACATCAATTTGTCAAGATCAATTGCTTAAACTTAGTGCAAGCTAGGATAACGACCTTTAGCTGTGGCAGCTAAAGCAAAAAGGTAAAATAAAATGAATCTTCATTAATACCATTGGTAAGAGGTGTAATGGCAATATAACAGGACATAAGGAGCCTGATCTTGCCCCAGATCTTAGCACTAGCACAAGTGTGGGGCGTGGGGCTCTAAACAAGAGGAGTGCCCTGCCTGAATATCAGGAGAAGTGAAGCATACTGAGGGCGTAGTGTGGTGCGTTCAGTGAATTGTCAGAATCGTAAAAATAAATATCAAACTAGTCCACTGAAAAACAATGTGTAACACGCTCAAGACTTCTTTCTTTCTTTATTTGGAAATACATTAGGATGATAAATGCTTAACATTTATAACATGTTCATGCGCTGTGCGGGATGTTCGTGTGCTGTCCGGATACCCTCTCGCAGTAGAGCACAGCCCCTCGCCTGATTCGTTTTTCAGCTCAGCACTGCTCTATAGTTTAGTTTGATCTGGATCTGTACAAAAGGTGCTCATTCACATGAGGCCGATTACAGCGATGTCCTAAAGTGTGTTTTCTTACCCTGTCAGCGGTCCTACTGCTGTGATGTTAGATTTCCTCACATCCTCGCAACCGGACTCTGACAGAGATCAGCACGCACATTCATTGAGCTTGGGGTTGTGACAGCAGAGCAGGCGCATGTATGCTGTTCTCTTGGCAGCAGTGATCAGTGGAGCTTTGTACAGCGGCTCAAGAGACGAATAACGCACATGAGCACTGCTCAGTACAGACCTGCACATCCTCACTTGTGCGGGGCAAATGCAGGTTGCATGGTTCAATCCATGTCTTTGCGCAAAGCGGTAACATCAGAAACATTTAAATGACAATAAATATATTCCTTAAGCCGTGAGACTAGGGATGTCCTGATCACATTTTTTTGCCCCTTAGTCCGAGTCATTTGATTCTGAGTATCTGCCGATACCGAGTCTCAATTTGATACTTCTATAAAAATTATGAAATGAACTAATAGTAAAGAATAAGATCCAGGATGTGTGCGGAGATCAGATTGTATTGATTTCATGTGTAGTATTTTGATTGAACTTGAACTTGAAAAATCAAATGTCCAAAACTTAAATTTTATTAACTTTTCTGATCATGCACCATCATTGTTGAAAATCTTTACTTTTACCACATTCTGGTCTAGGAATGTGTAACTTAGTAAACTTAATGAACTGGACAAAACAGGAAACAGACCAGAATCAGATCAGACCTGAGACTAGACTCTGCACAATCTAGAGTTTGTGTATTTCATATTATATGGAAGCATGTGTATTACATTTGAAACACTTAGGCTCGTCTATGAAATCCAAATAATACAAAGTCTTACCAAATAAAAACGAGATGACAAAAGCTCCACAGCCTCTCTCCCCCGCACCGCCACTACATCCACAAACCCACCACGGAGTGTGCACCGCAACATCGGTCCCACCGCTCAATAGATGCTTCATCCAGCTGGACAGACCCTCTCCGCCAAAAGTGGCAACTCCGCTGCGCAACATGTAAACAAACAGCGCTGTGCGACGATCGCCATCAGAGACATCGCAGGTGTGAACACGGGCCACAGAACCTCAGGTAACAGCGCCCGAGCACGGCATGGCTCAATAGTCCCAGCGTAAGTGCACCTCTAGTTCAGCAGGCGCTGGGGCAGATAACCGCGCTAACTGGACGTCCCTGAGCAAATCCCGCACCTCAGTTAAAAAAAAACTAAAAAAAAACTGTTTTGTGCTGTGTATAGTGTATATATATACTTATATTATTTATCCTTAAAGGCTGAGTCCAGATCGAGTCGACAGTCACGTGATCGGCCCGGATTTCCGATCACCTGATCGGATCGGGACAACCCTACGTGAGACATCGAGAGATGAGAACGTGAGCGGTGAGGTATGAGTGTCCACCTCAGGTGAGAGGCGTGGGAGTTGACTGCCAGGACAGGTGGGAGCGGGTGCGACCAGGGGGAGCGCAGCGGTCTGCGAGTTTCCCCTGGGATGGGGAGTAGGGGTGTGCAAAAATATCGGAATATCGATATATCGTATCGTTTAATGTGATGATACAGTATCGATATCGTGGGCTGCTGTATCGATATATCACCAAGAGTATTTTTAGGTGTGTTTTACTAAATTATTTTGTTACAGAGCTACAGTTTTGTTGCTTGTGGAGTGAAAGGAAGCTCATTTATTCAACACATTCGATATTTTTACTGTTTTTATGATTAAAATGTTTGTGTTTCATATGAACTTTGCACAAGTGGTTTAACAAAGACTTTTAGTGTCACAGCGATGATTTAGCCTTTATTTTTTTATTGAACCGTATCGAATCGATTTGAAATATATCATATCGAATCAAAAGTGCACTGTATCAAGATATGTATCATTTCGTGGCCTGTGTATCGAGGTATGTATCATATCGGCAACTTCTTAATGATACCCAGCCCTAATGGGGAGCTCATGAGATAGACACTGGTCTGCTGTGTAATGGGAGGAAAACGACCGCAGAGAAAACTATAAAAGGTTGATGTGTGTGCGCGTGTTCGGAACACAAATGCAACCAGTTCTTTCACACTCTTCCAAAATTCTATATTCCTGGTGCCTTTACTGGTGCGTAGTTGCATCGTGGGGCTCCGGAGCTGTTTTATTGTACCCATATATAACTTTTCCCCACACCCCTTTTTGCTGCCTGGTAATGAGGCAAAGATTGCAGACATTACCCACACTGGCTGTGCTTTTAAATGCCACAGCAGTCACAGATTGGTTCAGATGCCATCACCATATATGTACTCGTACCATCCCACTTCAGCCTCCAGCAGCGAAGTACAGCCCAACCTGGACACGCCCCATCCTTAACGCTAGCACAAGTACTAAGACTGGGGGCCAGATCGGGCCCAACAACTCAAGAGCTAAAAGAGCGTTGTCAGGCTCAACACAGAACATAGCCATAAGCCATTTGTTTACATGTTCTTCATTGTTTCATTGGAAACAGGCAATATCATTAGAGGAACAGTATAAACAGTGGAGAGGTTATGATATGGATTCATCGCACTAATCAATTGACACAGGAAGATTCAACTCTTGTGTATAGCCAATTAGCACGGATGCAATGGATCTTGTTTTAGTCTTTTCAACAGAGATGGCTACAGCCATCACCAGCCCCACATCCTCCTGCTAATGGCACTGTCCTCCTCAAGGGCTTTCCCATCCATCACTCCAGGGAGGTCACCTATCAGAGCCTCTGCAGGCCTCTGTTCCAACATAATCACATTGTTTTTTCAGATTCCTCTTTAGAAGCAACATTCTGCAGGGGTCTGAAGAGAGCCTGCATGATGCAAGAGAAAATGATGCTCTCAAAGAGGTAAAGAGCCAAACACATAAATAAATACAGACAGCTTTTGAGAGCCAGTATAAAATCGATTGCTTCAGTGATTCATAGCAATCAGAAGATTTTCATTTACATGTTTTTATAGTTGAAAAATAGCTAATAGGGATCAGGGAGCATTCAAGCTTCAAATAAAGTACAATACAAGATTACAAAATACAACTTTGACTAAGCTAATGATGCGTGACCATAACCTGGTATAAGTTAATAAACGTCGATTTTACTTCATTTGTCCACAATAAAATTGACGACAAATTTAGGAAGTAGTAAACAGTGCAAAATCGTAATGTCATTAGCAGAGAAAGAATGTTCTGTAATCATAATAATGGTACTTACAACATCTTGGACAGCCTCATTAACTCTTCACCTTGTCGATAACAGTAAGAATGGCTCATTGGGCTGACTCTGTATGACGCTGCGTTACAGACTGAGCTGCATGACAGCAGACTCTGGTCCACAGATAGTGACTGAGCCATGCTTTTGTGCTCCACACTGTGGAGGACTTTGTATCAGGCCCAGGACCATGTGAGGCCACAACAATGATGTAACAACAATGACTCCTGTCTGTCATTATGGCTTTGTCTTTAACAGGGACTTACTGAAACAGGGCAGGGCACAGTGCACACGCTCACACTCACTTCATCTCATAATGGCTTTGGGCCCATGCAATCCCCAGATAGGTGAGCAAGTAACGGAATCAAGACCTGATGCACGAGAGCCTGGACCCGCCAACACTTCCAGCTATGACACAGCTCATTGTACATTATCCCAACCGGTTTTAAAGCAAAAATTATAAACATGATGCATTTAGGAAATCCTACACTCGATACAGATGATAATAGATTTGAGGTTAGCCACAAGACTGCTCAAATGTTCTTGAAGGGTGGATGTCAAAAACAGATTTGCCACTTATTCACTTACAGATATGTGAGTGTGTGTGTATGCTGAAAGTGATGTCAGTGTGTTACACAATGGACAGGGAAAAGGAACATTCCACTGAACCTGAAATTCAAAGACAGAGCAGACAGCTAAAAGTACCCTAGAGCTTGTTTAAAAATTACAGTTTGAGAACTAAAGTTGTTCATATAGAAATCAAGATAGAGTGACACCTTTCCAGTCAGATCCCCAATTGAGCATGAACAATGTTGTCACTAAATGAGGGGGTGAATCTCCATTGTGAATGCTGGCTTCATTCTGACTCATAAATAACAGATGTTGTAGACACGGCTGTGTAAATTAGTATAGTGAAGTATTGTTAAGACATGCTCCCTGTGACATTTGTTCCACTGCTCCCGTTGCTTCAACAAAGGCTCCTGTGCCCCTCCCTCGCCCCTTCACTGTTCAAGACAGCCAGAGCTCTCAGTTCAGATCTTTGGCATGTGCCACTTCCTTGGGCTCTCCTCTTGTCCCTTCAGTTTCAGTCACTACACCGGATACTGTGCATCCTAAAGACAGAAACACTCTTCCTCTTTATCTTCACACTGTGTTCTTCTGCCCACTCGCTCATTCAATATTCATGTTTCAGAGCACATATGAAAGGAGCATGTGCATCTGTTTTTTTTGTTTTTGTGTTTTTTTGGTGCAGAGGAAACCTACATTTTCTCCTCTAGGCTCCTCTTTTACCTCTATTTCCCCTCCTCTTCCTTATCAAGCCAATCCAGATTCTGCTTTGGTTTCGTGTTGCCGTCTTTTTTTAGACTGAAAGCCATGTGCCACTCACTCCTACTCTCCCTCTGCCTCTTTCTCCATCTTTTTCTCCCACTGCCACCCACTCAATCCTTTCACCTCGTCCCACTCTGCTCCTCTCCTTCACTCCATCTGATTGTATGTGCATGTGTACATGGGTGCTCCTTGTGTTGGGGTAGTAACATATGGGCTCCTGCCAACCTGTCTGAGGGCTACTGCCACAAACCATGTACAGATTTGTCAATTTATCAGCCCCGCTCCTGAAAATAACTGCTGGACTTTTGCCCACACACTGGTGCAGCATGTGTTCATTGCAGTAACACTCCTGGTGGTTATATACATTTCAAGAATAAAACTAAATCACACACCACAAAAAAGTCTACACATGTACTAACTATTAAAGATGCATTGTGTAACTTTTTTGGTGGAAGATCTGTCAAATTCTTTTCCCAGTGGTGATGTTATTGCTTTATCTGGAATGTGTCACAGTATGGTATTAAACCTATTTATCTTCGTGGAGATCAAACAAGACCAAGTTACAGATCAGATCTATGGAGGGGCAACCCCATTCACAGTCAGAAAGAGTGTTTTTCTAGGTATTTTGGAGTTATAAAACCACCATGTCATACTGTGGAACATTTCTGGTAGTGCAATGACATATTCATAGAAATAAGCAGGTGACAGGAACCTAAAAAAAAAAAAAAAAAAAAAAAAGTCACACAGTGCACCTTTAACTAACTTTAAAATTAATTTAAAACATCTACATTTCTGCAGAAAAAAACCCTAAAACAATAATATACCAAAAGTGATATACCACTCAGTGTTCAAAAGAAAATGTATGAATTTACTGTTCAATAAATAATGAATGAAGTATATTTTTAGATTCAGTATTTATTGTGTGTACCCTTTCTTTACACAAGAAACTCAAATAATTGGCATAATATATATTGTAACTACCCATTATTACATTAGTGGTCATTTGGATAAGGGTTGCATTCCCCTGCATTAGGGGTCAGTGCCATGAAGTGGTCTTCAGTGCTATCATTTATGTGATATTTTCTGTAGTAATATATGATTCTTTAAAATTTGTCACCCTGGCATACCTTACATGATCCTTTTATTGAGAGCTCTGCAAATATTTACCACTTTACATCTACAGCTCTGTTTACTTTGCTACGATATGTGTTTGAGGTGCGCTTGAGAATATCCCTTTCTTGATAAGAAAGAAAGCCCAGTTCAAATCAATTTTTCAAGCACCAATTGTTTTAGTAACAAATGTTTTCATTTACAATACTAACATTTTCAACACTAGTGTGAAAGGATGTCGAATTGTATTCAGACATATTTCCAGACAAATAAGCAACAGTGCCAGGAGTCCCAGGAGGCAGTGCTTTCCACTCCAGTGCTACCCTATAGGGATAACACCATCTGAAATGTAAACACTACTGTTGACAATGTTGATGCTGCCTGAGCAAGAGCTTTGACAAGTCACTGTGTGAATGAAGTCAGGGCTGGAATTATAAATCGGAACAGTTAATCAATCGACTAGAGAAAAAAAAAATCTTTGACTATTTCATAAACAATTAACTGTTACTTGGAGTATAAACAGATTAGAACACAGTGTGAGACAGGAAAAATATATTTTTTGGGATTCTTATTTTTTAAATTATTCTTGCATTTCCATTCTTGTAAATAATCTCTATCAATATACCTCAATTTTGTCATATTTTAGATTAAGATATTTTAAAACCCTCTTTAATGACAACCTTATACATCCATCTCTCTACCTGCAGTTATGTACTCATGTGCTAAATATGCCAATCTTGTGGAGAGGTTAAACTAGTGATTTGCATAGCTGCCAAATAGACCATTTTAATTTGCTTAAAAAAAGAAACATTAGCTGGGCAAGAGTTTCCGATAGGTCAGACTCCACAAAAATGTGCAAATTAGAATAATTCATCAATGCTTATTGTTAGACTAGCCTAATTGTTGTAAATTGTATTGCTAATAGTTTATGTAATTTCACACACTGATGTTGCTGGAATAAATTATTCACTGTGAAAATGTGGAGCACTGACAAGGCTTATGTTATGTGTTACAGTAGAAAGTATTGCAAGAGAAGATTACTCAAAATCATTTTCTGTTTCAGCTGTAGTGTCACTGAAACTTTGGCTAAAAAAAGAAAAAAGTAAAAGCCCATCAAGCATGTCACCTCCCTTTTTGCTTACAGTTTAGGGAAACACCTGATCGTAAGGTTCCTCATTTAGGCCTATAAAAGTACAGACAGTGTTTAATGATGCTTAGACTCAAATGCCAAATAAAGAAAGGATTTGTTATAGGTTCAGATTTTGAGTAGAATATGTAGAATATCTGATGTGATGATGAGACTGCTGTCATTACAAATTCCTGATCATGTCCCATACGAGAAGTAGCCTGCAAACTCTGAATCAATCAATGAACTGCAATGCC
The DNA here is from genome assembly GCF_026225935.1 of Boleophthalmus pectinirostris. Taxonomy (NCBI): domain Eukaryota; kingdom Metazoa; phylum Chordata; class Actinopteri; order Gobiiformes; family Gobiidae; genus Boleophthalmus; species Boleophthalmus pectinirostris. Next base: position 24,542,344 of record NW_026571140.1, read on the forward strand.
CAAAACATTTTCAGTTACAACAAGGCTTTTGCTACAATTTCTATTCCTCAAAAGGCAAATAACTGGGATATATCAAACAGACTAAAGCCCAGAGCCCAGGGGATAGAGAAAAAGGCAATGGTCCAGAACAGCGGCTGTAGTCTGTAGGATGGTAGCGTATTGAACTCTCCTGCCTGACTAGCCTATCAAAGAGGTGGCAATGCTTATACACGAGGTAAAAGCCGGGTCACCGCTACCTGTCCTGGCAAGTGGCAGTGGTTAGCAGCTGACAGCAGAATGGAAATGCCTTACCTGTGTTTTGACAATGCCTTGCCGAAACCCACTGCATCGGTTCCGCTCGCTGTCCCATATCCCCGGGACACTGGCCGAGGGCTGCGGGATGAATGCTCAAAAGCTTCGCGGGTAGAATTATAATATCCGCGCCGTCGTCATTACAACAGGCGGATAAATGGCCCCGCAGACATCAAACCACGGCCGTTCCCTCGGTTATGTGCCGACAGTCAGGCAGGCACGACACACCTCTCCAAATCATCGTCAATTTTAGGTCGTTTCTTGTCCGTGGGGGGATTGGCAGTTTGGTTTTCCGTACAATTGCAACACGTCGTCGGCTGTGGCACCTCACTCACTGCCTATGGATCATTTCCCCCCGTCTCAAACGCCAGGAACACGGCGTGATCCTAAATATCCACAGATAATAGTCCTTCTAGTTAAATAAACACTATCGTCTTTCTGCTTCTCAAATTCAGTGAGCCATTCACATTAGAGACCATAGGCACGGATAGCAGCTAAACGGCAACAGAAATTCCCGAGAAAGTGGCCCATCCCCTCAGACATTTTCCCCACCGAAACATACGTACGCGCGTATTTGCTATTCCCTTCCGTATTCGGCTGCGCAAAATATCCCTTGCTTCGCCGGGTTTACGCCATAGACCGCTTACGACGTTCACCTGATTCGTTTTTTATAAAAGCCACACACTCTGCGGTTCCCGTGGAGAAAGAGCGCCACTGGTGGTTTGTAAAAATCAAGGAACAGGCCAAGTGATCCAGGGAGCTCCGGCTGGCACAGTGCTTCATAGCCTGTACAGAATGCTCTACAATATTATTGATAAATAGAATCTAAATGTATTTGTGGTTTAGTATTGTGGCTAATATTTTATTCATAAAAAATTATAATAGTCTATATTATATATATTAATCAATATTGTTGCTTTGACATAAATTTACGCTATTTAGGCTACACCTAAAAAACAAATAGACCTTCACAAACATATTAACGAAATTATTAAATTGCAGGGAACTATGCTTTTGAGCACTTCCTAGCAGGGAAACTAATGCAATAGCATAGGTGAGTAAGACAATTAGTTCTGGGAGATAGATAATAACGCAGCCTAATCAATAAAAAGATAAGCTATATGTGGATAATACATCTATATTAGGCCTACTAAATTAGGCCCATTATGCTTTATGTTCTTTAAAAGGCACAGCTACTTGCATGGGCCTAATAATATTGTTATTGGTCATCTGATATTATGTTATATTGTTACTTTTTATGCGATTGGAAATTATGCATATATTTCTCATATCATATAGGGTATTTATTTTACAGTCTTTCTTTCTCCTTCTTTGCTTTGGGGTAAAATAATAAACACAATAATACATATTGCCAATATTCTCCATCATAAACTGTAACCACCCCGATCCAAACCCACACTTGGTACGTCCCACTTTCTCCTCCTCTCATTCTCCTCCCTTCTGCTCCCAGTGTCCTCCATCTCTAACGCCTTCTGTCATTTTCTTGTATTGAGGACGTTCTCATTTCCTGCGACTGCAGTTATTGCCTTTACATCTGTTGTCCTGCTTGAGTCCTTACAGCTTCTGAGGAGGTATGTAAAGCCTTTATTTCATCAGTAACATCACTATAAAATTTAGCATGTTCTTTCTGATAAATTCACTCATTTATTTCAGACAGTTTGCCATTCTGCACTAATCTCAGTTAGTCATCAGCACATGCTCCTAATTCATGTCAAAGACTTGAATTTTACCCCATTTTCAGGCAGTCATGCTGCAGTTCTTTCCTCCATCTTGTTCTCTGTTTATCCATATGACTCATACCATTTTGTTTTTGAGCCAGAAGATCAAGAGACATTTTTGCAATTGCTCATCAAGGGAAATATTTCTCTAGTAAAATTTTGTAAAATTTTAGTTTTGGCAACTGCATAAACTATTAAACCTATGTGCTCCATATAAACTGCAATTCAGAGAAAAAATGCCCATGTTCTTATATAATAGTGTAATATCCTGTGAAGAAGCCACAGCTGCTTCACAGTTAAATTTTTTCTATTCCTTTGAGGACTGGACAGTCCCTATCTGTGTTATCTTTGTTCCAAGGTCACACAGTTTAGGCCCAACCACTTGCTGACAGTGAATACATGCACCTTTGATGCTGTCTCACCAGAGCTCATACAGTGCACGTGCCTCATTTAGATAATCTGCTTGTATGTGTGCTGTTTCCTTTTAGTGAAGCAGCACAGAGCTGACCTTACCGAGTCCTTCTGACTGGCCACACCTCTGTCTCTGAGACCATGGAAGCCAAGGCCAAGTCTGGAGCTCCCGCGTCCAAAGCAGCATCTAAGGTTGAGAAGAAGGAGGCCCCCAAGAAGGCCCCTGAACCTGCCCCGGCCACCCCAGAGCCAGAGGTCGCCCCTCCTCAGGACGGAGCAGCAGAGGGGGAGGCTGCAGGAGAGGCCTCTGGCACAGACTCTTTTGAACAGCTCAAACCATATCTCATTGGTGGTGCCATCATCACTGCAGGAGCCATCTTACTGGGAGTATTACTAATGGCAAGGAGGAAGTAAAAACAAATTATTACAATACCTATAAAGATACAATATTTGCAGATGTGTTTATAGTATCACGTTGTGATCAGTTCACAGACTATTGTACAAATGAAGACTTGCTGTACATGTCCTGTAATCTCTCACACATTGAGCAAAGCTGCATAAACACTAAAATTGTTTGCATGAATCTACTCAATATTAATACTCTTTCACCAGAAAAAAATAAATAATGTGAGGTGCAGTTGACTGCACACACAACAGACTTGGTTCACTTTACTAATCTACTTTAAATCTAATATTGTAGGACAATGTTCTCATATAAATCTCCATTAAGCAGACTGAAGCAAGCTTAAATTTATCTAAATCAATAAACCTTGGCATGCAGTCTTAAAAATTTAACTAAACTACACATATTTGAAAATTAACAGGAATTAAACAGGTCAAAACACTTTACTCTAAAATACATGTCAAAGATCAAAAGCATCCAGGCTTTATACAACATCTTCACTTAGCTCAGTGTGTTTACAACCTACGTTGATACTTACCAGTGGCAAGTCAGTCAGCCATTAGTGCCATCACTGTGTTTTTTTTCATGGATGGGTAGTATTCAGACAATATTTATTGCTAAAATAAATTTAACATTTAACTTTTGTAATGTATTTGCTACTTGAGAAGAAGAAGAATTATAATTCTTTTTGTTTTGTATGGGAACCTTGCTAAACACATACTCATACCCCATCTAGCTATAGCATCAACAGATAATGTAAAGTTTGACAACTTCTGTTACATTCCATATTTATTTACGTCTCTGGAAGAAAGAAAGTGTATTTAAAATTATAATAGTATGACGGTATTTTGTTATAACACCCCTAGATATTTAAAAGACATAATGTCATTTCTAAAATAACATCTTGCATTGTATACTACAGTGTACCAAAAATACTTATTTTCCTAATTTCAACAGCGTATGAATGCAATAATTCAGATAGGATTTCTCATTTTAGCACAAGAACTGTAGCAAGTCAAAGACCTTAAAGATGCTGTCATAGCTTGTGAGATTGTAGCAGTAAGATGTGACTGAAAAGTGGGTTATAATGATGTATATGATGATTATGGCAAACTGTTTCAGTTATTTTCTATATTAGTGTTATTTTAGTCATTAACAATAGCCTCCTCTTTGCCCCATGAGTGTATAATACAACTATAATTCAAAGTTTATTAAAGGCGGTGAACCAACTAAAAATGGTGTTGTAGATTTTTCAATATTGAGTTTGAATATATCGGCAGAAAGCCCCTTAAGATGAAGCATCTAATTTTATTATATTTATTTTATTTAACCAGGTATAATGTTTGAATATTGTACATGTATATCCCAATTTAAAAGAATACGTTGGAATGCAACTTGGGGCCCCCAAAGTTTTACAGTAGGTCCCCAAGGGCTACTTTACTGAGGACTTAAATCATAATGAATGAATAGCATGTTGCTTCTGTTTTAGTAAATATATTGATTTAGTAAATTTAGTATACCATCTTTAGAAACCAGAAAAATTGAAGATTGATTGGCTTGTCTGGTTTCTCACAGAGAGAAAAAGGCATATGGAAAAGGGTTATGAACCACTGATCCATAGCACGCTACTATAATTTCTCTATTTTACTTCAGCTGTTTTGCTGCTGAAAATGCTTACTGCAAGACACATCTTGCAAGAATACCCATATTAAACAATGAAACTAATACAATTTGCTTGTTATGGTCAAGTTTTGTACCATTCCAAAACGCTATGGTCACATTAGGGCACACAAGGCCATGTTTCCTCCTTCTCCTTCCAGGTCGGTAGAGGGCGATAGTGAACATACACGATACACTGTTTATGCACATTTTAACATCACCGGAAGTCTCTGTTGTTGACGCTAGTGATCGAATAGCGTGCGTTTGATCCAAGAGTTGAAAGGGCTTAATTTGGACAAAAACTCTTATTCTCAATTAACCACAAGAACACTATCGAAGCCTTCGACACTGGGTTTGGTGGTAAGTACAGACTCACTATTTCCAATAAGCAACCATGACATTGTTAGTGACTAAAGCTAACCCTGTCACGCATCCAAATTATGTTGTATGCCCAGAATGTTTGGTATTATTGTTAACTGAGAACTGTGCTCGTGCTGGGTCCGAAACATAGTCACTGGCCCGAAATAATAATCTAAAATCGAGTTACTAATATCATAGAAGCGGTTTTATTTGTTTGTAGGAACTGCGATCATGATTATCCCAATCCGCTGCTTCACCTGTGGTAAGGTCGTCGGTAACAAGTGGGAGCCATATCTCGGTCTTCTCCAAGCCGAATATACTGAGGGGTAAGTTGAACACCCTTGACTGTTTTTGAATACAAAGCCTCTAGTTTGAGTTATTTGGCCTAAGGCTCTAAATGATCGAATAAGGTTGCTTTAAAACATTATTGTAATTGTATAATTGTAGTTTATATAGGATTGTTACCCTTTTTAAGATGCAGTAAAGTGCTGTATCACTATTATATTGTCATTTTTAGTGACGCTCTTGATGCCCTGGGCTTGAAGAGATATTGCTGTCGAAGGATGCTTCTTTCTCACGTGGATCTTATAGAAAAGTTGCTGAATTATGCTCCACTAGAAAAATAATGGAAGACCCCCCCTGCCTCTTGAAGATCAACCTGTGACATTAATTACATGGACAGTTTACATTTTTACAATAGATATTTAAGCAAGAGTATGACCAGCTTTTGTTGAATAAATAACCCTCCCACAATCACTGATGTCTTTGGTTTCTTGTTTGTTTTCCCAAGATGAAAGGTGTGCATGTGTCCACTACTATATTTTAATATGTAAATGTAAAGTATAAATATAAAGTTTCTATTGCCAACAAAACATTTGATCATAACCTTCAAACTTAAATGTCAATTTATGATAAATTTAATTAAAAAAAAACAGCACATTACATTATTACAATAAATGTGTGTAGAACATGCAAGTAGTGAAACCTGATGTCTTGGCATCAAGTCTACAACTGTAATAGATAAAACGGACTGTGAGGGCAGATGATAAAGGTATATCTCATTTGTAGGTTTTCAATCAGCCTCACCTTTATGTACATTCAAATGTTAATTGAAGAAATAAAATCCTGTCTTTGCATCGACAATATAAACTCAGTCTAAGGAGGAAAAAACAAAAGCAATATGCTAGTGAAGAAGGAAATGACAACGATTTCCATTCACAATTTGGCTTACCCTCACGGCAGTTTTAGTAATATCTGTCTCTGTCTCTATCCCTGTATCTGTCACGTTCTCGAGAGCGTTCTTTAGAGTGACTGCTTCTTTCACTGCTCCGGGATCGATCTCTGTCCCCCCGAGATGAACGTCGTCTTTCTTTGCTTGACGATTTCCGTCTATCCCGCTCTTTCTCTTCACTGTGCCTATAGAAATAAAATCTTAAGCTTTAAAATATGCAATTACTGATAATAATCAAACATAATAATCATAATAATGCAAGAAACCCATGCATTTCAAGACGTGTTTGTAAAAAGTTTCATTTTTCATATTTGAATTGTGGCATGCAGCAGAGGGCCGGTCCAACACGATCATTAGTGTAACAAGTCCAGGGGACTACAGAAGAAAAATAGGCTAATTCTGGTGTTTTACTCCTGTTTAATCAAGTATTTTATTAAATTGCACTGATTCCTTTCAAATAATTACAGTAATTAATCTAGACTAGAGTAATTACTGTTATCTATCACTATGTTAAACTTGTGCCCCATCACAACAGGCCTGGGCCGGATCTTGCCCAAGTTTGTTCTGTTCTAGAATGACAGCCTTGGCAAGTAGATTTTTGCAATAACTGAAATTGCGATCAACTGCGCAGCCCTATTCCCTAGTATGCTGCTGTTAGTACATACCTGCTGAAGCCGTAACTTCCTTGAATGGACACTAAACAGTCTTTCAGAGAGGTGACCATAGCTTGACAGCGATCATCTTGATACACTCTGGACTGTTTGATGATTGAAATTGCTGTTAAAAGTGTTTCCATAGCCACCCTCAAGTCTCCTGAAATGTACAGCAGTAAACCTTTTAAGTGCAAAGAAATCTTTGATATTTAGATTGGACATAGTGTGCAATGATTTTACATAACTTCTTCATTATGCTTATCTTCACTTACCCGTTGTTGCTCCTGACACAGCCTTGCTGATGGCAGTACTAGCAACTGCTCGATTCCTATTTATTAGTTCCTCAAAACCTTTATCTGTTCTAAAAATGTACAAAAAAGGTTGAGTTAAATTGTTGTGATGTTTTAGTCTGCATATTTTGATTTTAAATAACACTTCAGTAACAGTTGCTTACTTTTCGTCCCTGTTCAGTGTGCTGCTGCTATGCCCCTCCTGCGATGTGCCAGCAGTTTCGACATTTGCATTTTGATCTTGAGGGGGGTTGGCAGGAGGATTCATAAAGTTCAGGAACATGAAGGGTGGGGGTGGCATATATGGTAAAGGAGGAGGTGGGTAGCTTAGAAATGGGTTGGGTGCAGAATCAGCTGTGTTGGCAAATGGGTGAAAAAACTGTTGAGGCACAGTAGAATCAAACGGGTTCTGTGGTAAAAATGAAGAGCCCGAATCATTCATGTTATAGGAACGTGCGCGTGGTGGGAAACCTGGAACACCTGAAGAAAGCACATTGCATTGACAAAATAAAATGATAATGATAATGAAATGTTTTAAATTATTGTACCTTTACTTTGTTTGGCCATGTCTTCAAACAATGAAAGATTGAAGTTATTAGCATAACGACAAATAATCTTTTCTCCACCAAGAGAGCATTTTGGTACTTTATCCAGAAGTAATTTCATTGAATCCTCAGAGCTCACCATTACTTTAACATACCTGAAATGAAAGTTAAATAGTGAAAAGATAAATTAGTTAGTTTAGTTAATAATTACTATTAGCTCAATCAAAGGCACCCACCCTTTGGAGAGTCCATTCACTTTGTTTTCTGCAAATTTAACTTCAGTTACATCCCGCACACCAAGATTATTGACTAACCGCAATACGTCTTCTTCTGTTACCCACTGAAAGTATTTTAATTAAAGCAAAAATCTATCAATTTCATACACACTTTGCACATGCATATGAAAGGCAATCCAAATTGATATACGTTTGCAGGAAAATTGATACATTGATACACAAGCATGCATGTCAAAATGTGTGTCTCACCCAAGGGAATTTTCCCAGATACAACCCTAGTTTTTTGGACGGTGGCGTTAATTTTGATGTCTCTGGTGGGTTGAACTTTGCATTATTATCTGTTTTAACTTCAGTCTTGCTCTGTGTTGATGGCAATGTTTTATCCTTGTCCACCGACCCAGTCAGCACAGCGTCAAAAAGATCGTCCTGCACACGATAAAATATCTCAATACTTTTAAAACCAAAACAACACGTAGTAGCTAGATAAACCGGATTCACTCATTGTATGCATTTGCGACACTAACCTCATCATTTAAATCCAGCTCTTTGGCTGCAGGTTGTGCAGCAGTCATCCCGTATGAGTGTTTTGCTGCAGTTAATCAATGTATTTTAAGGGTTTTAGGTATGAAAAGGTGATGCACACTTATACTAACATTTACAACACATTACATTTTCGGCTAACCCGCTAGCTTAACACTACGGTAATCACTAGTCTCACAAAATTAGCTAACTGGAAGCAGGCAGTTGTCGCCTTTTTATTGTAATAAAAGCTTAAATACATGAAACCAATACGATTTAAATGACTGACCCAAAATTATTTGGGGACCATGTATACTTGCTTTACATGAAAAATGCTAAAGATGTTATTTTCCCGTTTTGTGTGTCGACTATTTCTAACCGGTCCGAAACTAGAACAACATTAGTTCCTTTTTTTTTTTTTTTTTTTTTTTTTTTTGATGAGATGTGTTATGGCTGAAAATTATACTTAATTATACTATCAGCACATAAATATTATTTTTAGTTGTGAATAAAACAGTTTGTAAATGTCTGTTTTATTGTCGCTTTTACTTGTGTTCTAGTGCCATTTAGTGTCTATGGTTCCGTCTATGGTTCCGCCCCTCTTTCGTGGAGCTGACGCAAAAAATCTTGAGTTATTCAACCGAACAACCTGACATTTAGACGTGAGGGACATTAGTGCGCAGTAAAAAGGATTAAAATGCTGTCTTCTATTGCTGCAAAAAGAGTAAGCCATTCTTTGTTCTCTATCATATGTATTTGGTTGTCGCTGTCGGGCACAATGCAACCTTTAGCACCATGTGGCTAAGCTATATTTTAGCTAAAGTTAATGAAATATGATTAATAACGTGATTGAGGTTTCGTCTTTGTTCAGTTCTAATCCCAATTTTGTTAAACTGAGATGAAATCTATCTCTATCTCTACTATTTCCTCCTGATTGTTTTCTAGAATCTAGAGGGCACTTAAACTGACAGCAAGTACTGTTGTACAACACGGTGGGATGTGATGTAACTACTCCTGATGTACTCTGAGACACTGAATGATTTGCTTCATTCTAGGAGTGTAAATGATGATTTCATATAGTATTAACCATATATATTTTATTTATTATTTTCGTTTTGTTGTTAAGATTGTTCCTGGGCTTCTGCATGGAGTATGGAGACCAGCAGTGACAATCTCATTCCGTGGGTACCGTGGTTCTGCACCAGATGACACTAAAGGGGACTTGATTGAGATCCCATTACCACCGTGGGAGGCCAAACACAATGAACCCCTAGATATTAAGAGGCGACGGCTGCTCTACGAGAGTCGCAAGAGAGGAATGCTTGAGAATTGTATTTTGCTTAGGTATGCAGCTTGTCAACATGATGTTCAGTTAGATCGTAAAGTCACATTTTCCTTTCCCAGACTTTTGTATACACATTGAGTGCATAATTAGTTTGACTCAACTTTAGAACAATATAATGTTTTCCACTAATGTTATTCTGTATTCTTGTAGCCTTTTTGCAAAGAGATACCTCAACACAATGAATGAGACACAGCTGCAACAGTACGACAGAATTATAAATGAACCAAGCAATGACTGGGACATCTACTACTGGGCCACAGGTATGTTTTTTTTTCTTATTAATTGGTAATTATATATAGATACATATTTAAGTTTTGTAATTGTGTTCAGAAGAGCCTACTTCTGTATTTATTATTTTGTAGAAGCGGTACCAACCCCAGAAGTATACCAAGGTGAGGTTATGGATTTGCTGAAGGAGTTCACCAAAAACCGTGATCATGAACAGAGGCTGGATGCGCCCAATTTGGAGTATCTGGAAAAGGAAATCCAGTAAATTTTATAGACCTTAAGGACTGAACAATGACCAATACATTGTCAGGACATTGTCTCCTACACTGCATTCAGTATACATACATTGTAAAAAAGTTATTAAAAATATAAAGTTTTTTCCTGTTCAATGAAAATGTTTTTTCCCTGTATTATTTAATAAATGTACATAGATGGTCTCAGTATCTTTTGTCAAGGTTTGCATCATATTCCCATTATTTCATTTCAGAGTGTTTTATTACCAGTATTTTGTGTGCCATGTTAATAGACGGGCAGCAGGGGGAGCCAGATCACTTTTTATCAGTTAATGAGTAATTTCACCAGAATCTCTGATTTATTTTAAGTGAATTCTCCTTAGTGTTCCAAAATCTAGAGGTGTGAGTAATAGTAAAAACAATAAAATAGTAAATGTGGAAAACAAAATGTACCCATATGGGAGTATTTAATTAGCATTAAAATATAGTATTGTCTGAAATTCTTCACTTTTCCTCATTAACTTGCATCATTGGCTGTGCATCATGTTAGTTGATTGGATTATTGCCCTGAGATAAAGAGGGAATGCCCCATGTCCATTGTCCAAGAAATGTGCTCAGAATCCTAATACAAAGTCTACTGGTGCATTGTTGCTGAATGAATGAGATGACTTGCAGCCAATCTACAAATTATGATGGAAATGCAAGCCTGTTGTGTAGCTATGCTATGTAGAGAGCATCACTGAGACAGGTTACGTAATGTCACGGAATTTGAATTTTTAATAGCATCAGAAATAGTGGTCACTGATATTGCTCCTGTTTTTGTAAGAATAATGCAGCCAGACTCCTTATTTACAGATAACCTACTGACTTTGCGTGGATGAAACCACCACCTGTGGATTTTACATGGCTGTCTTTATTGCTCTGTAATTTATTTCCCATGCTTTTCCCATTTGCCCACACACTTGCTGCACTGCTAGTCACTCCTGTCATCCCCCACTGCTGCCTGCCTTCATGTCTTGCCAACTCTGTTTCATCCCCAGCCTCTCTGCCACTCGCCTGCATGTTCTTTTCTCTATTGTCTATATACAGCCAAAGCTAACAGCACAACATCCAGAAAAATGACAAATAAGCTTATGTGGAAGAAAGGAATGTTTCAAATTAGTCAACCCCATCCGCTCCCCTCATGAGTCTTCTTGACCTAGTATAAATGGATTTTGCACAAGTTAACTTACACAATTAATACTGATGTGCAAGTAAAACTGTATTAATTGTGTGAGTCTAGCACCTTTTCCTGTAGATGTAGATTAAGTACATTAAAGAGCCCATATTACACTATTTTCTGACATGTTATTATGTTTTCTTATCAGAAACATACTTGGAGCTGTGTTTTGTTTTATTCACAAGTTTAACACACAAACCCTGCATACTTAGGCTGAGTTCTTTCAAATAGAAAACACACTGTTCCACTTTGTGATGTCACGTGATAAGGCAGGAAGTGATCCAATCTGTTTTTAAACTCCATACACCTTCACTAGAAACAGTTGCGTGATTTCAGACCTGGAATTGCCCATTTCTACTGGGAAAGAAGGTAAAAATGTAGCTATTAAGTTGAAAGCTACCACTACATGACATCATAAGTTGAAACAGAGCATTATGAGCTTTGAAGATGTGGACTACTAATAATAAAGGGTAACTCAAACATGGGTGAATGAAACAAAACACAACTTTGAGTATGTTTTTGATGAAGTAAGAACACAATAACATGGCTTAAGGCTTACTAGAGTGAGTTTTGCATAATATAAGACCTTCAACCACGACTTGCTTGTCTCTATAGGAATGCCATTTCCTTAGTCTGAATCTTTCAAAGAATGGCATAGACCTGATTTTGAATTTATTAAATTGCAGGTATTTCTACTGCTAAAAGTGCACATCATGAAATCATGGTTCTTTGAGTGGGTGGTAAACACCCAATCAGTAGTTACTAGTTACGTAGGGCACATTTAAAGGCTGCCAATAGGCATGAGATGTCACTTGTATCGTGGAACATTAGGTTTATACTTACCCTAAACTTACCTGTTCTCAAAGATGATTGAATTAAAGAATACAAAATGTACCAGAAATATCTTGTTTTATATACACATTTATATTTTTATATACACTGTACAGGTTTCAAAAAAATAAATGGTTGATATTAACATTGTGCACTTCACAAATGTGTAACTATAAAGGGAACAGAGAGTGGAAAAGGGGGGCTGAATGATATCAAAGACACAGATATCAACAAGCCCAGTCAATACTCACTTTTTTCATACACTTCACATACATTTGTACATTATATCAAATACATGTTGCTGGTAAACCTCTCTTTGTCTCAAGTACTGCCCCCAAGAAGAATGCCCGAGATTCAAAAATACCACGAAAGATTTACCACATTGTAGTATTTGGCTAGTGATTATTATAGTGACAATTGTAGATTAATTTATTTAAATCCAATGCCACCAAACCCTGAATGAAAATGACTTCTTAGGTCTTTGGAATGTATTACATTTTAATGCACAAAGTACAATGACCCTGAAGGCCAGGTCTCAAATTACAATTTTCTTGCAGTCTCCACTGTTAACATGTACCCGAGAAGAGACATAATCTACATATAAGACAGGCTATGGTTATGAATCACAAATGCAAAATGTGATCACAATATTATATAAGCTGCCAAGATGCACCAGACGAAAATGTATGGACCAAAATGAATGAAGTTAACACTATGAACAAAATCACCATAAAGCAAACGAGAAGATTAAAGTTTCATCTTAGAAAAATACCCTGGTTTAGTTCTGTACCAAATGTTACTCCACTAATGAAGAAGGCTTAAAACAGTGGTCACTGGTATCTCTTGTTTATCTTGTAATGCTTTGCTAAATTACATAGTGTTTACAGTGTTTACTTTTGTTCTGACTTAATATATGTTTGTTTGTTTTGTGATTTGTGGTTGTGCGTGACCTTCAGGGCCGTTGTTACAAAGCCATCAGGACAGACAGACGACTGTGTTCCCGGTTTATTTTGGGAAGCTCTGACCTGAGATGTAGCTGAGTGATGCAATGAGGTGACGATTATATCTCACCCACCTTTCCCACTGTCCCGCCCACACACAGAGGCGAGGGGCAAGGCGTGGCTCCTATAAGGCACACACTGGACATTTTGTGCCAGAAAGCATGTGTGCACGGCGGGGTGGTCAGCTGTAGTCTTATTATGTTAAATTTTTGGCACCAGCCCATGTAATTGGTCCAGAGAGAAAAATAAAGGACAGAATATTAGTAGCTGCTTTAGAAATTTGTGATACGAAAAACAACATCAGCATGATACTGTTAACCATTGCTATTTGTAGATGTATTTGAATATAAAACACACTTAAAGAAATAAACCCTGCTATGAAGAGAGGTTTGGTCCAGCATCAATATCAACAAGTCAAGTGACTCTTCAGATGTGACAATTAAAAAAAACAAAACAAAACAACAGCATACTTCTCTGTACATTTTAGGTTCATAAAGTTCATACAAAATAAAACTGGTAAACAAAGGTCAGTATTAAACTGGAAGTCAGTGCAGATACACACAGAAGAACCTAAAGAACAGTTAACACAATCACACTCAAACACTGACACTCACGCACACACACAGTACATATACATCAACAGTGGAATGTAAAAGCATTTCCCCCAGGTATTATTACTTCAGTTAGAAGGATTCACTCAGTACATTTCTACAGGACTTAAGGGAGGTCACACTGAACGTGGTCATGACAAGAATATTGCCTTTTGATTTGTTTTTTATGTGCAATGTAAAGCTAAACGTGGCAAGGTAAAAGAATGAACATTTGGACATTTCTATAACAAATCTGTCAGTAAGCATAACCTGTCCCTGATGTGTATTGCACTTATAGAAAACTAAATGTTTCAGCATATGTTACATTTAAAACATAAATATCTATGGGGCACTTGGCAGTAAGTTAGCATACATCGTCTCTCTTCTGTACCTCTCACTATCCAAAACCTCTTGGCGAGCTCTTACTATAAATTGCCATAGTGAATCAGGGGTAAGAATTTTGTTCAGTTTACGTGAATGGCTTCAGCCACCTGTGACTCCAAACAGAGGAAGTGTGACAAATCCTTATAACTTCATTATAGTTCAGTATATGGATAAAATATAATGTAAGAAAATATGTACTGTATATCCATACCATATAAGAGGTGGATGAACCCCTCAATTTCTAAAATACTTTATCAATAATTAATTTTACATAAAGTTAGACATATACATTCAAGAGCCTTTTATTATTACAATGGAATTGTAGGGAGGTAGGCGAGAATAAAACTATAGTGTTATGTCTTTTTGAGTTAATCCACCTCCTTTGTGTTCTCTGACTCAGTTTGATTCACTTTTAAGAAACAAAAGTGACCTCCCTAAGCCTTCAACTATCTTCACATCTATAAAGTGATACAACAGCCTATTTTATTCTCAATACTGGGACCATTGTGTTTTAAAACCTTCTTGTGTAACTCCAAAACAGCCCCACTTGCCCTGTGTCCACTTTCTTAGTTGGAACTTTTTGCTTATTGTCTTCAACTGGAAGAACAAGAAGATTCCCTAACATCTTTTGCAAACAACAAAAAAGACAACACGAATCTCTTCCATATTTTATCTATTTTTTTACACTTCTTGTCAAGAATCCAAAAGTTTAAATCTGTTTTTTGGGATTACAGCACATCACCCACAGTACGCACGGACAACAAAGGGTTTCCAGCCAATGGAGAATTATTACAATGGCGCCACAGAACGAGATCAACAAATCAGGTCCATCTATCATCAAATCTTTTTCTTTTCCTGGTTTTTCAAGACTAGGCAGTGACAGTAAAAACGCAACAGGACATATGGTCTGACTTTGATTTATCCATTTTTTGGTTGACGATTGATATTCAATGGTGGCTATGGAGGTAATGGTCCCACTAAAGTGTGCAGTTATGAAGGGGAGAGAGAGAAGGCCATGGGGGATTTGAGTGCTCCTGTAAAAGAGGGGTGAGTGATCAAAGACATTTCTAATTTGCGATCGAGGTGTTCAGGTGGGACTTAGAGCTAGACAGGGGTGTAATGAGGGCACGAAATATCAAAGGCCTGAGAACAAAGAAATGACATCTGCAGACAGCTAAAGCAGAGGTGTGGTGAGGGTGGAGGGTACATGTCACTTTATGAGCGGAGATGACTGTAAGCTGGTGGGTCAGAGATCCCCTTCAGGCTTTGAGGGCGTGCCACTGGGCCACAGCGGTGCGAGGATGCCCCATCATGTCTTTCCAGTGTTTTACCTCCGCGGGGCCACTTTTCCATGAGAGGTAAATCTGTGGACAGAAGCAGAAAGGATAAGATGAGACACACACGTCAATTCCTCTAAACATTGACTTCAGTTGTACAGTTATAGCTCCACTTTATAAGCATTTAAGTATGTAAGTATCAACGTCCTCTGCTGTTTAATACATTTACATTTTACTGGGTGCTAAATTATATACAATCCACAGTTAAAGGAACTGTATTTATTATGCGCTCTGGGTGAGAAAAATCATAACTGTGAACCTGGGTGTCCAGTGTCTTAACCTGCATATAGAGGACACATTTTTCTTATTCTCTGTATGCATGGGCATGCCTCAGGTGAAAGTTCAGAACCTCCAGAACTCACCTACCGAGCTGCTATAATTTAGAATACATAAGACAATAAGTCACCATTACAATTGTTATCAGTAAAAGCATATGTATCTGCATTCTCATATCTGGGGGCGCAGATATGTTTATCTCACAACATTAAAATAATCGTTTTAGCTTATTATCTGAGGGCCCTTGACAGTACTTAAATCAACAGCTCGAGGATAGTCATATGATGCTTTGGTCCCGAGTGACTGCACAGGGTGCACCAATATGGGCCAAACCCAAGGATTAGTAAAACTGGGTCCCATCTACTATTCCCACCTCATATTGGAATGGTGTGAAGCTTTCTGCAAAAGAAAATACAAAGCAGAAACCTAATCTGAATTTAACTCACAAAAGAAACCATTAGTGGAGAGAATACTCACACAAATGAAGATGGAATACTATTACTGACACAAAAAGATCACACCAAGCTGATACTGAACTCTTGTTTATGTCACACAGTACAAGCTTTTTCACTTGTGAAAAGCAGCCACTTATTTTAAGCCTGACTGGTGCATGCAAGAAGATAATTTATCTGAGCTTCCTACAAGTCAATTACATGTCTGTGAATAAAAGCTGTTCTGTAGGCTCATTCATGTAGCACACACAGGGGGAGATGTGTTAATAAAAGCACATTCCAAAGGATGTGTCAGCATCCTGTTCAAGATGTGTGAATACAACTGACTGATCATTAATATTCATGCCAGCTAATGGCTTTTCAAATCATTGTATTTCTTTACTTTTCTTTTAGAAGTAATCTGAATAAAGTATAGTCCCAATTCTGCATAATACGTTACATGGATTTGTTTAGAAATAGTTAAATTAATACATTAATTTGAAGCTTTTCTCAGTTACCATAGTAACTTTATGTGATGGTCTAACAAGTGTTGGTCAGCTCTGCAGCCACCTAAGATGCCTTTAGTTATAAATGGTTTGTTTTTAAGTCTCTTACTTATTCCACAGCACATTTGAATATTCGCACACCTGATTAGTAAAATCACTTCCCTGGTTCATTCCCCATAATCACCTTTAATTTGTTTTCATTTGCGCTAATTACCTTTAATTAGTTGTAATAGGCTCCATATTTGCAATCCTTTTTTAAACCGTACCATACATATTTCACCACCTAATATGACTGTGATTTAAATCTTATTGAGTCACAGTGTTATTACTACATAACATGTTTGAGAGCCTGACCGTCTCTGTGAATCCCTCTGAGAGTTGCATAATGCAATGTCTAAATCTATTTTTATACAGCTGGGATATATTCCTGACAGACATTTGCTCCCAGCAGGGGTCAGTAGAGACTGGATGTGTGATTTGCCTCTCATGCTGTTGATGTTGTGAGAAGCCCCAGAGGAGGAGCAGAAGAAGAAGAGGAAGCAGCAGGAGAAATGTGAGGAGATACCTTTCCTATGACATCATTGCGACTGAGCTTGTCCTTGTCCATGACGGTGATGATGATGGTGGTCTCCCTCAGCACGTGGGCGGGCACATCGAAGGGGAAGGACTCGTTAAACACAGGGTTCAGACAGCGCTTCATTACCACCGTCTTCTTCTTCTCCACGCGCTTGTCCTTGTGCATCAACCACACCTTCACATAGGGATCTGAGGGCAATAGTAAAGATGGTTGAATGTTTAGTGATAGCTTACAGGGATAAGATATAAGACATTGTGACTTATTTTTGATGTGTTATGTGGTTATGGTTAGGTTAATCAATATAAAAATGATTAAACACCTAAAAATATATTAATTTACTTTTTGTGTCCTGTCTTTAAAGGTCACCACAATAAATCAATAACATAACACATCTTCATGCCAGCCCTGCCTGTTGCAAACAGCCACAATCAGTGATTAGAGTCTCTTCCAAGGAATACTGTGTTCTAACTGTGGTGCTACTAATTAAATGAATGCTTGAAATTCACTCGATTATAATTGATTGTATTAGTATTTTTACCTGAGGTGCCTCCGATGTCCATGGCTTTAAGATTTCGGGCTTTAATGATGCTCACAGTGATGGTATTGGCTGTGGGGTTGTAGCACAGAGACACCAGAAGGTCCCCGCGATTCCCCTGGAGATATCAGACCAGAGACAATCACAGCTCCATCTTATTGTCTACCCCTCTTTTGCATGCTGTGTGTTTGTCTGTCTGTTTTTCAATCCACCTGTCACCCCTCCACCCCCGACCCACCCTCCTCCTCCATTTTGCCTCACTATCTCGTCTTTCCCACCAGCACACACCACCGGTCCCCAGGGACATCCAAGACAGCCAGCGATGACATCACCCATTACTTCCTGCTCCGCTCCCTCTTCTCTCCCCCCCCACATCTCTGCCCCCTCTCACTCACACTGCCATCGCTGCATGGTTTCAGCTCCTTCCAGA
This sequence comes from Boleophthalmus pectinirostris, assembly GCF_026225935.1. Lineage (NCBI taxonomy): Eukaryota > Metazoa > Chordata > Actinopteri > Gobiiformes > Gobiidae > Boleophthalmus > Boleophthalmus pectinirostris. Next base: position 24,560,604 of record NW_026571140.1, read on the forward strand.
AGGTCTGCATGTTGGCCAGGTCGAGCTTGTTCAGTGGAATGGACACCTCTCCAATGGGGTCATTTCTGCTGAAGCGGTCGTAATCGAGAACTTGGAGATATAGCGTTCTCTGGACCACTTTTTCATATGGAAAACCTAAAAACAGAAATTCGTTTCGCATGTGTCCTAAATTGCCTAATTGCACCATCAGTTACAAAACCTCTTTGAGCATTGCCATGCTTTCTACCATGCTAAATGAACTGAGACTGAACCCAGAACTAAACCTGGACTAGATCAGGACTAAATCAGGACTAGAATAGTGCCAAACCAAGTCTATATTAATGCTCAAGGTGGGCCCAAATGGGGTAAAGGTTTTACATACAGATATTTCAACTATATTTAAACAACTGCTCAATTACTGCAATAAAAACAGTACCCCACTAAACCCTACTCAATTAACAGAAGCTACAGCCAAGCGTGAATTGTGGTTTACACTTGCTTAAAAGATATATGGGATAAAAAAAAATCGCCATACCTTCAAAAAGGAAGGTCTCATTCCAGTGAGGGTTGAGATTCTTCCTTTTCACTTTTGTCTCCAACTTGTGCTTTTTATCCGGCAGCAAGTATAGTTTTACAAACGGATCTGAAGTGCCGGAAAAGTCCTTAGCGGGCAAATCCTGGCCCTTGAGTATTTTGACAGTCAACGTGGAGTCCTGGAAACTGTATCCAACGCTGAACTGAATCCGGCCCAGTTTCTCAACCACTGGACCTTCATGGTCGTCCTCTTCTGAACCAGGAGATAACTGAAAAACAATCAAGTCATTATGCTTGGAAATAAAAGCTTCAAATGCTTACAAAGCAAGTCATTCATCATAATGCAAAACAAAATAAAAAAGACAAACCCTTAGCCTTGTACTTTCAAGGTCTACAAAAGAGATGCCTCACAACACTTCAAACCATACAGGCTGGGCACAGAGTACACAGACTCCTTTTAAACAGTTATATGTAAAAGTAAATGTAAAATCTATTTTATTTTTATGGACTTTATACAATTGGTATTCATGTTTTACACATGTATAGTAGTACATAAATTACTTCTAATCAATAATGATGAATCACTGTCATGATATCATGTGGGCACTGAGCACTGTATATGTCATAGACACACAGCAGTCTATTGATTTTCATAGCCTCTTCATATCCAGGTCTTCACTTTTCTAAATATGCACTGAGCTGATACAACGCACAGGGTGCACCACTTCCATGGCGACTGAGAAAATGAAATTTACTGCTGAGACCACATATGGATTAAAACTTCAGATAAAGCAACAAAAAAAGAGTCAATTAATTAAGTTTCCAAGGTCACGATAGTAATGTAGCCCTAGCTCTACAGATGTACAGACAATACCTTTTTATTCAATTGGAACAAAACGTACAAGAGCTATACACTCCACGGACTACTTTCAAGGACTTCCATATAAACTTCACATATAATATTTCATATTTGTAATAACCAATTTGCATAAACTGGCATTTATATTATACAACATGGTCCCAGATTTCCCGTAAAGCTGAGCAAACCGCTGACTAACATACTCGTTTTTTACCAGTGTGGCTCTTTATCTGAGTTCTATAAGTGATATAGTATGAATCAGATAGTGCTGCTCTTGAGAGACTGTAGAGTGCATAGCATATTCACAGACAGATGAAACACTTGCAGGGTATCTGAGTGGTGGCATTACAGTAAAAATCCAATCCGCCGTAACACAGAAAATAAGGCAGCTCTGAAGTTGAAGACCAGCTTAATGTTATAGGTCATGTAGGCCGCCTCTCTGGTGTGACAGGGGCGAAATGTGTACATGCAGTGTGGAGATGAGAGCCTGATTATTACAGCAGGAGCGATCTTCTGACTGATGGTGGCTTAGCCTTGTGGCAATGGAGAGAAATCTAGTTTCTGATGTGTTATCTGATGGTAAAGAGCTACTGTAGAGACATTACTCAAAGAGCAGTTCCACAAATGTAATATCCAATTTTATATTCCCACGTCCAGACCGATCCCTCTCATTCCCCGTGCTCAAAACTATCACATCTCATTATGCAGCCCAGACCAAATTGCTTTCCAGCCATATTTTGCAGTTCTCTTTTTCTTAATGTCATCACTTCTTATTCCATTACAAAATGTCCGAAATACAGGTAACCAAAGCCAGGTGAGAAGAGTTTCCATGCCTGTTTAAACAAATAAAACACATAAAACCCATGGAGAATGAGAGGTATGAAGAGACAGGCAGTACAGTGCAGGTCCTGCCTATGCGAGCATCACACAGAATGAAGGAGGTGTCAGAGTGCAAGACCAGGCAAGGCCTCCATGAACCTCCCCCACTACCTCTGCCCCCTATGGAGCCCGAAGGACAGTATACTCCACTATAGGGCATCAGTGATCTTGTCAAATCTCACAAAAATTTTTATTTCTGTTATACTGGCATTGCCATAATCGTAATAACAGTAAGCAAGAACAGCTTGTGACTTGCAAATTGAAGTGTAATATTGTTCAGTCTGTTTAAATTTGATTAGCTACCAACTGATATTCCAGTCCATTTTAGGACAACTATTATTTTCTGTCCGTAAGTACAGTCCACCTATAATTTATTATTATTACAATATTTAATTTTACATATACAAGTCTGTATATTTGTATATTTTGCTATATTTTCTACTTAAATTATTTTAAAGTTATGTTTTTGTTTCTTACTATTTTTTTTTTCTCTATGTTGTAATGACCTACTTTGTCCATTTCCTTTGTGGATCAATAAAGTTTGGCAAAATCATCAGGCTGCAATTCTGTTACAGTCTATCTATCAGTCTCTCAAGCTTTCCATTTGAATAGTGCTAAAGCATCTATTCATAACCATGATCAGACCTTTACAATACACATAATTTTACAAATAAAAGTGTTTAGAATGGTTCGTTGTTAGTTTCATATTGTTGAATAATCATATGGACTAAATCTATTAATGTAATTTCAGTAATACTATGTATAACCTACTTTTCATTTTCCAGTCTACGCTATATCCCGTCATTACTTTTATAAAAGCTCAAATGTGCAAGATAAGTATTATTAGCTTCAGAGGGAAGATTGTGTAAGATATAGCTGCCTTTTGGCAGCACTGCCCAGAACGAGTATAGTCATTAAGCCCCACCGCTGTGCCATCCTCAGACTCACCATGAGGCCTACATAATTACACAGTCCTCTTAGACATCTCTGCTCCTGTGTACGTGCACAGCACCCACAGCACGGCATGTTCTCTTACCGCTAATTACCAAAGCCTGTTGAATAAGCTCTCCCACTGTCTCCAGTACAGGGGGCTGCTGCTGGTGCCTGGGGTCTGCACCGGCCCACAGGTGTCATAAGAGCCGTGGTAAGGACACTCCTCTTGGGCAATGAAAGTGAAGTGAGTAGGAGAAGCAACTTAGAAGGGAACACTTGAGTGGTACTGTAAGGTGTAGGCATGCAGTTCTCAAGGCCCACCATATTTTTATGAAAGCAAACAGAATATTTCTGTGGCAAAAATGTGAAATCCATCAGTAGAGCTCAGGAACTTAAATGTCACACTGTGAATGTCAAGTTGGATATTCCTCTGTAGTAGACCTACAAACAATGTCACTCTTATATATACATTCTTATACAGTACTCTGTGCCAGTCCCGAGCCAGGATAAAGGATTGTGTCAAGAAATGCACTTGTTGTTAAGTATATGCTAAATAAAGACAAATGAGAACCTGAGAAAGTTTTACATATTTGTCTCACAAAAATGTGACCACTCAAAACAACCGAAGTAAGTAGAAAAGAAAGAATAATTGTTTCTTTTTTCTTTTTTTTTTTGAAGAATAAAATATCTCCTCGGACTGGGTAAAGGACACCTTAGGACTAAACAACATTTTAAACAAGCGTTACCTGTATCTGTTTAAGCAGTTTATGGAAAACAAAGTGAACGGTGAGTGTGAAAAAGTCTTTATAAATAATGGAATAAATATTAATATAAGCTCCCCTTTGAGACTTACCATGAGCATGTCGCTGGTGACTGAGTTGGCGAGATCATTGCCTGACGAGTGGCCTTCTTGACCCTGTCGACGCCCGGCCTCGTCTGGAGTCTGACCTCTGGGGCTGCTGCCGGGTTTGTTGCCTGGTCTGCTGTAAGAGAGGTAAACAGACATGGTAAACATACATGGTTTAACTCCACACAGACACAAATGAGTGACTCTGGCTCTGGCAGTTAGAAGTCTGTAAACTGGGATATGCCTATTTATATGTCTACACTTAAAACTTTTATGCAGTCAAACAATGCATAAAATGTTGTACTGTCTCAGAATTTGAATTATGTAAGATCCTCCTCTCCAACTTTATGTTTAGTAGCAGTATTTTTTAGTAGTAGTGGTAGTTTATTTGATCATTTGCAGCACAACAACAACCACTACAACTACAACTACAACTATACAACTACAACTACAACTACATGGACATAGACTACAACCCCATTTGGATCATGACGGAAAGATTTTTGGCTGAAGTACAAAGTATGCTTAAACCTTTCTCGTTACTAATGCAGAAAACAGTCCGGGCATATAGACAGATCAAATTCCTTACTGTGTTTAATAACAACAATAAAGAGTCAGTGAGGTGGATGGATATCTTTCATATAAGCTGTAAAACACAAATTGTAAAAGATTATTTTAAGAAAGATGATCCAGAAAGGAAACGCTAAAAGTTTATCTGGTGTGCAAAAATGAGTGAGAGGATTTGCCTTTGTTCGGGCTCAAAGGATTAGAATAAGGAACAACATAGATTCAATAGAGTGAGAGATAGAAGAGATAAACAAACATGTATCTAAGCGAGAGATCAAGATGAAAATACAGACAGGGTAGGGGTCGGAAACACAACAAAAGATAAAAGATAAGATTTGGGTAAACCTCGGATTTCCCAAAGCAGGCCAACTAAGCTGAGTGACACGTTGCAAGGGTACAGAAAATAGGACCAAAATTGCATATCAACGCTGGCGATAAAAAGACACACACATCAAAACACAATATTCACATGAAGGTGAAATTACAGCTTTTAATATTAACCTCCAGCCCATAAGGGAACAATGTGTTACCTCAGAGTAATTACATAACACAAGGTAGGTCACAAACAGCACCTGACAGGAGCACTGACTCAACTCCCACAAGCTCCAGTCCATCAAACTGCTGCTGCCATTTTCATTATTTATGCAAGATAAACTTTAACTCACTGTGGATAGAGTGCAATAGGGCATACGGGCTTGTTTAGATAGGAAAAGCAGTATAAAGTAAAGTACCACAATTTCTGCATGAATAGTACTGCTAAAAATAAAGCATATGTATTTTCATTTGCTAATTTCCATATAAATTGTACATAATTTCAAAGTCTATGTTAAGTCAGCCAGAGCCCACTATGTAGCTTCTAACGAGGTCAAACAGACATCACATTATTAGAACATGACTAATTACGTTATAAATGTAATGTTGACTGATTTACAAATACATTATATTTTAAAGTTTTTGCCTTTACATGTTTGTGATGTTATGTATTTTCAGTATATGACAGCTTGTGGCATGGATACATTTGTGATGGTATAGCAGTAGGAATGCATATCACAGCTATTACCATTATGTCAAACTGTTTTGTTTTGTTTTTTGTTGGAGTAATGATGGTCTCATTCTGTTTGTTAAGAGAGGCATGTAATAATAAGATATGGTCTTCTTCATGCTCTTACTTACCCATGTGTTGACTTAACTGTATTTTTGTTAAATACATTACTGATATTGCAAGGCTGAATAAAGATAAATAAAACAAATGAATGAAAAATTTAAAGACTAATTACTCACACAAGGTAAGTAGTCTTAAAGGTAAGTTATCATGAGTGACATTTCATTGGTTGAATCTGAAACAGATTTTTTTGAGTAGTAAAGATACTTTGTCCCAGTCTGGAAGCCATTATCTCACTCAAAATAGCGTTCATTTTCTTTCTTCTAACACAGTCAGCAGTACAGTTTAAATACCTGTCAAGTCGGTACTAAAGTCTAATCTGTGTTATTCGCTTCAGCATAATAATGTCATAACTGATATTCATGTGAGACCTGGACTTAGCAAATCGTAACTTAAATATGCATATTTGGATTACATCTCTTGACTACAGTAGCTGCATCTTTGTGGATGAAGTCTCACAGCTGACTATAGCAACCATAATAAAGTATATGCCTGTCAAATGGGTCTCCAGCCAAAGAGTCTATAAATGCTTACTTGTAGAAGTGGCTGGCTCTATGACAGCCCATCGAAGTCTACTAAATCAACGCCCAACACACGGGATGAACACGGCCTGGATCTTTGACAGTCTGTTTACATTTACTGCATAAGACATTTCCTTTGCTTTCACTGTACACATCTGGATAAGGCACAGTACTGTACGCTGCAGTGAATCATGTCATAAATCACCCAACAAAACTCAAGCACAGTCCCCATAATAAGGCTGTGAGGCTGAAAATGATTGAATACTTGTTTACAGTGCTAGACATATTATAATATCACTATCACTAAGTTGATTAGAGCTATTCCCGACCCAACTAGAATCTATTAGTTTTGCATTATGAGATTCAACAAAATAGCATTAGCAAATAAGTTGTAAAATGCCACAAATACAAAAACAACGCTCTACAAACTGCTGAAGATTTGTCCCTATAATAAAAGGAAACTATATAACATTTACAAGATTCAATTGTTACCACTTTGTTAAAAACTTGTGTATCTGTTTGTCAGGAAAACTGTGTAGTGTGTACCTCAGCATGATATACACTATGAGCTGAAAAGGAAATACATCTGAATTAAAAGTTAACAATCTATGTATCATTCGTTCATTTGTTTTCAAAATAAAACCAAAAATAAGAAAATGAAAAAAACCCACAAATTTCTTCATTATTTGTCTCTAAAAACAAAATAAAAAAATAGATAACGATTAGTTTTTTTTTCAGTTTTTGATTTTGTGTTGAAATGAATAATAGAAAAAAACTGATAACGTCCGTTTCCATTTCCGTGACTTAAACTGCGATGCTGGACTATTTCCAGACCAGGACTGAGACCAGGACTGAGACCGGGACCAGACCGGAACCGAACCAGGTCTGATCCCAGGACTAAAATAGGACTACACCAGGACTAAACCAGGTCCCGGTCTCAGTCCCAGCTCAGTCCTAGTTCAGTCTGTATGCGGCGCAAAAGTCCGGCACCACAGTTTCAGTCATGAAAACAGGAAACACGTTGACGTTATCTTTTTTTCCGTTATTCAGTTAAACACAAAATCAAAAACTTGAAAAAACTAATCGTTATCCATTATTTCATTTGGGTTTTGGTGACAAATAATGAAGAAAATTGTTTTTTTTTTAAATTTCTCATTTTTGGTTTTATTTTGAAAAACGAAAGAACGAATGATACACGATTGTTAACCACATTTTTCAGTGACGAGAAATTCTTGAAGTAAGGCTCATTTGGTCCATTCATCAAGGCAGTCATCTGTCAGGAGCAGTGAGAGAATGCAGTGCAATGCCTGGCAACCCACCCCGGATCTTGAACTAGGTTTTGTCAGGACAACCAAGCTGGACATTAGCTGTGCAAACTATTGTACATAATAAATACTAAGTCTAAGTGTGGATCTTAACTCATTATTCACTATTTATCTGATCTGTTCAATTAAACAAATTAACCAAGAACTTTTTTGTCTTCTTAATTCAATAAATGTTTTGGTCTGGTTGTGTACTTTAAATGCCACAATGGATATATGCATAAAATGGACGTGAAGAATGAGGAGAGACATTCAGCAAATTGTTCTGGAATCAGTCTGACCACAGGCCAGCACAGAAATGAGCTGCATCTTAGATCATTAGACTTCAAAATACATTGTTCAGGTCTTTTTCACTGGCCTTTTCCCTTCTAAAATAATATTCAGTCTCATAATCTCCCTGCAGTTTCTAGTCCATTAGTTGCCCACCTGCATGAGGGTCCACCAAAGTAATTCCACATTCCCCAGTGATTCCGAGGTCATTATTGGAGCTGTCATGGGTGCGTCATCGTCCTCTCAGATTAACTCCTGCTGACATGAGGGGCACATCTGAGCGGACCACCGCAGTCTCCCCAAATCAGCACTGTTGACAATGAGCGAGCCCGATAGGCATGGTTCTGATGAAGACTCAACCAAGCATTCAAAGGCATATAGAGAAGTATTACACCTGAATGACAAGCACACACTAGCAGACACAGGGCCACAGTCATAAAACATGACTAACTCCAACTCTGACTACCTCTTTATTGGGCTGACCTTAAAACTCTGCTTCTTTATGCAACAGCCACTGAATATTGGGCATCTGTTAGTCACCAAAAAGAACAAAGTTTAAGGGAAAGGTTTAATGATGGTGACAGAGTGGTTATTCATATTCATAATTCTGCATTTAGTTGATTGAATTTCAAATAAATCTTTAATCACGCATGGCCCCTAACTGTTGATGTAATAAAGTGCAATTTGTCTGTGTAAAATTATACAAGGCTACATGCATAATATATTTAGGCAAAAATGCGTATTAAAAGAATTGCATTAAAATATGTCACTTAATTGAAAAAAATACAGATCATCACAATTGCAATTTCTTTTACCGATATAAAAACACAAGGCATACTTGTACATCAGATAAGTCTACGTTGTCCCTCAGAGTATCCATAACATAGTGGTTACATAATTCATCCTTGAGATGGTTGTAACCATGGCAACGCTCTCAGGTTGTATTTTACACAGAACTGATGTATCCATGGTAACAGGAGCCTAAAAAATATCATGAAGCTGCAGTGAGAGAAGCACATTCAAAGTAGCAGTCAGCCCACGGGCTAAAGGAACTGAGCGTTTACAAAGGCTTTGAAATGCACCTCCGAACTACTGTACCTCCTCACGCTCCAACCTGAGTCTGCAAAAATCACCTCTGAACTTTTCCCACTCAGAGCAGGTTTATGAAGAGGTGAGAGAAAGAAAAGTACCCTGATATGATATACATATACAAGCAATGGGAACATGGGCTCAAGACAGTGGCCCTACCCTGCAATTTTTGAGAAATAAAGCCAAGACCAAGGCTTCAACTAGGAAACCTCTATTTCAAAACTTTTTCAACTCATATCACACAATGATGCAATATAAACTAAACAATGAATAATTTGTCAGTGTGTTTGATGCCACGTCACAGTCTATCTAGTTGTGATGTTAAATGTTGACATTTTGATTTCAATTCACAAAGCAAATCTCATACACCCAGTTTGCAGCGATTACTTGATTTTGCATCAGTTGTATTGCTTTATAACAAAACCCCTTTCGTCACACATTGACTTCTACCAAATTCACTTAAAGGTATAACCTTTCTGTAGCCACCTGCTTCTCTCCATGGAGATGAAAGTATAGCATTAAACTAATTAGGGGTGTAACGATATCCAAGTCTCACAATACGATATTGTCACGGTATAAACCTCAAGGTATGATATTTATTGAGATATTTTGTAGACGCTAACAAAACTGTTAATATGCTATTTTTTACTCTAAAATGCCTTGACAAGACTTAATCCAAAGAACTAAGACTCAAAGGTGCTTAGAACTGGTATTTCTTCATGTGGTATACACTGAAATGGAGCAAAGGATCATGGTCTTCTAGTTCCCTCTGTCTTTTTTTTTTAGCTATTGCTGCACCATAACTCTTAATTTAAGAAGAGACTTGCAATTCAATACATTGTGATGGTCCATGATATTATTGTGAGAACCTTGACGATATGATATCATGATATTTTGGTTAATGCTACATCCCTAAATCTAATTTATCTCCATGGAGACAAGAGGGTCATGCTACCAGGCTACTTTTTCAATGTATTTGTAGCAACAGCAAAAACACCTGGAACTGAATAAATGCAAGACAGACAAGTGTTACATATAAGTTTAGGCCAAAATGTGAATCATTCCTGACAAAGTAATACAATTTCCATGGACCCAAGAAAGTAGCAGACTCTTCACCAAAAAAGTTACATAGAGAAACTTTAATAGTTACTTGGTCTTTTCCAGTAGTTTGTTTTTTCTTCGCTACGCACCTAATTTAAAACCCGAGATGCATTCCTTGGCCTATTACATGCCTCTAACAATGTTACCTTTTTAGTGCTAACCAACATCAGCAGTGGCAGAAATAGCCTTTACCAGGGTCTTCTAGTTCCTGCTGATTTAAAATGTCTCCAAGCATATAACAGGGAAACCCAAATGAACACACATGCACTCCTGAATGAGGTTGAGTCTAACATCCCCGGAGAACACGATTGGATCAAAGCAGGTGAAACTCAAAACCATGACTCCTGACCCTGTGCCCTCAATCTAAACTGAGCCATCTTATGTGTAACTGGACAGAGCAGGTTGTACGTTCCCAGGGGTGCTGTATGGGGGAGACCTTTTATCTCCCCTGTATGTCGAGTGCTTTGTCTTCTAGCAAAGTCTATTTAAGGCTGATTAGGAAATGGTTGAATAAAGAGTAAGAAAATGAGCTTGGTTTGGCAGGCTGATAAATTTAGATAATGTGAGTAATTGCTGATGACGAGAGCGGATTGCGGTGAGTAAAACTGAACACTTCAATGTAAAAACACACCAAACAGGAAAATGGGGTTGAGTCACACAATTAGCAATCAAATGACCACTTAATTTTATATTATTTTAAAAGCGTTTTCACTTTCAAGTCAAATTTATGACTACATCTGAATATTAAACACTACTTTACAAATGTTCCAACTGAGTATTGAATGGTTTCACTTCACCTTTGATGACATTATCTTTTGTTCATGTTGCTTTTTATCTTCTAATTGTGGTTTTTGACCTAGACTTCAATTTGACCACTATGTTAGATGGATAAGCAATTGGATACAGCATTTACCAGTGTAGGATAATGGGGCTCAAAGTATAAAGCATTTATCCCTGAAGATATGTGACTTTGTTGAAAGGCAAATCCAGAATGATATCTCTCTAAGTATATTGTTAGTCTGGTCCCTGCGCCCTCAAAAGTGATCGGCTAATCAGATTAGATTTTTCAGTGACGCATGTGAAACAAAGGAGCTCATTGGTCACTCACATATCATTTACAAATAAAATCATATTTATCTTGCCTCAGATTAACAGAGTTTAGTTCTTCGCTCATTGATTCAGCAGAAATCTGCAATGTTTTTCATCCACCTGTGATGCTTTTTTTTTTCTTAATTTTTTTCAGATACAGACTATCAGACTATACATGTCCCTGAGTGGCTAATCTACCTGTCAATCATGCCCTTTTGAAAACAGGGACATTCACCGGTCACCAGACTCACATCTTCGTAAAGCACTGAAGAAGTGTGTATTCTGGATCCCAGGCAAGTAACTGAATATTTTCACCTAAAACTTATTATGTACTGTTACAATGACGATGGGCCAGTGATCATTGCATTTTTTTCAGGCAACAATGGCTCAATTTTATTCCAGCTTGAACCAATGCATACTGTTAGTGTGTCCTTAGGCAAGACACAAATATGAATGCAATGGTGGCATGGGGCTGCAGACACTCAAAGGCACATTATTATTGCTTTATGTATTATTATTTTGTCTATCTCAAGGCTACACATTATATAGGTTGCTCCAGTGCAGCACAGGGGTGCAGGGCATTTTTTATGAAACTGATGCAAAGGAAATCTGAGTTTTCCTGCCTATAACTGTCAAAAATAACCACTTTTACCCTTACTTGACTAATACTCACAATTTACATTATAAATATGTTTTTTGGTATGGTGGAAAAGCAATGTTTCCATTAATGCCTCCTGTGGGTGTGTTGCGCTTATATGGTGCAGGATAATACATAAAATGGTCCATTGGGAAATCTTATTGCTTTTCTTACATTCAGCAGAGTTGACTGATCTATCTGTGCAGCTGAGCTATTTACACTGACGGAGGCACTGTGGCGTCATTCAATCACTGTACGCCCCCCAACCACCCCCAAGACGGGTGGACTGGGTGAATATACTGGGAAAACAGCTTTACTACATGCAATTAAATAAACAGGGGGGCAAAAATAAGGTGGGAGGCAGAGGTGCGAGAGAATGGAGAAGAGATGAAGAGACCAAGCCAAATGAGGGGTTCAGAGGCGTTGAGCCATGAGAGGAAATTGATGTAGGATTGGAGAAGGACAGGGAAGAGGAGGAAGAGAGGGGCTGATGGAAAACGAAATATTTTGGAAGAGGGTTAACAGTAGGTTTGAACGATTCTGATTGCACTGTTTCAGGCTAGTACTGTGATTAGTGGTGACCATGCAAAAATTCAAATGATATTTATGAACTCAATAAGAAACCACAATTTTGGACAGTAAAATAACAATTTTTCTGTACTGATGCTTACTTATAAATGACTGGTTTGAATGCTAGTTTCATAGTATTAAATATGTATTTGCACTGATTTTTGTTGACAACCCAAAGCTGTGATTTTGATATGACTTACATTTTTCAAATAAGCACAATTTAGTTAATGCAATTTTTAGAACATGCCTTCAGAAATATTAACTTTTAAACAAATTCAGAATCACTTTGTTTATTGGGTCTAAACTACAAATTACACTCACAGAAGATAGAGAGGTTGTTTTCAGGGAAATATTATAATGCCTAAGTAACAGCAGTTTTAGTAGCAAGGTCACAAACAAGCCCCCGCCCCATATAGAAACATACTGTTCTGATCATATATAAAACCAACCTTATGGAGGAGTACAAAATACAATATAGGTCCCATGTCCCGTGATGGATGAGGTTCAGGCTAACATGTCAACCCTCTCCACGCTCACCACCAACGGAACAAATGACCGGTCCCCTCCACACAAAGCTAATACGACTAATGGAGCCATCTACAGTGTCTGACTAGGGCAGGCTCTTTGAATGGACTTCCTATGACCGAGCTTAAGTTTCAGCTGGTGCCGACCCGACTGGCATTTTGAAAATGAGCCTATCAAATCAAAGTCCTCGAGCATTTAGTATACTCTTTTGCCATAACTAAAATTGGTTTGGTTTGGTTTATCTACAAATCTGGGTAATTTGCGTATTTAAATGTTTGAATATGTATCATTGTCCAAAATGTCCCATTTAGTATCACCCTTAGAAAAATGTGAATGGATGGACATTTTGTATGTGCTATCCTTAAATGTTAAATAATTATTTTTATTTATTATTTTATCTTCCCATTGGCTTCCAGTTTCTTTTACAATTGATTTTAAAATATTATTGTTTGTTTTTAAAGCTCTTATGGGTCTTACACCTCCCTATTTGACTGACCTCCTGTCTGTCCACAGCACAAACAGGGCCTTAAGGTCAAACAACCAGCTTCTACTGATGTCCCTAGAGCCAGACTCAAACACTGGGGTGACGGGGCTTTCTCTTTCGCTGGCCCCAGACTCTGAAACAAACTGCCCCCTGGTATGCGCACTATCACAGACTTTAGCCTGTTTAAATTCAGGCTCAAAACTGATTTATTCAGGCTGGCTTTTAACACTCTGTAATGCAGTGACACTTTGCACAATTTGCTTTATTTTATTGTTTAATGTTTTTGCATGTTTTTATATTGTGTTGACTTTAATGTAAAGCATTTTGGTCACTTTGAGTGTTGTAAAGGGCTCTATGAATAAAGTTTGATTGATTATGAATGAATACATTAATTAATAAATAAATAAATAACAAACTAAATAAATATAGCAAAAACAAAATTAAACAGAATTTATTTATTTTTTTGCCCTGGATTTGTTATTACAGCAAATCTTCTGTTGGATATTTGAGATATTTTTATTATTATTATTATTCTGTTCACAGCAGGGTTTGGCCTTGAGGTTAGTGGCCTTCAGGACACAGTGGCTGCAGAGAGATAGCAGGATATGACCTTACAGTGAGAGTCCTTATCTGTCTGTTATGACTCAGGACACTTGACAGATTTGGGGGTTAGTTTAGGTGAAGTGGAGACTATAAACAGCACCTGGTGACTCAATGAGACTGTATACTGTATATTCATGTGTACACTTTCCACCACCCGTAGATTCTGAGATTGGCCCAAGTCATGTTTATTTCAAGGCAGGAGAAGAATATATGAATTATAATCAATCTACTGTCCAAATTGAGATTGTCAACAGCTGTATCTTCATAATGTATGACAGGCTGGGTTATTGTGCACCCTGAAGCATGCGGCCATTTATAAAATGGGTTAACCTTTTGGATCTAAACAGTCAATTCCTGTAAACATCTCATCTGTAAAGAGCCACAGCCAATTTGGGTTGAATTATTGTATGTTTGCTGGGAATGTGATGACTGAAACAGGACCAAACCAGGACCTGAATTAGAGTTTAACACACAGACAGAACTAAATCAGGTCGATCCATGGTTTTCAGAATGATGAAAAATGAAGACTGTTGCTATAGTTTCTCCCTACGACCTCTTGTTTATAGAGATATATTTGCATTACTACATTTCTACTTGATTTTTTTTACACACACACACACACACTCACACATATTTGTTATTATAATAAATTGTGATGTCTGAGCTATTATGTTTAAATAATTTCCATTGTGGATTGATGAAGTTATGCAAAAATATTTATCTCTTATGAATGGTCCTCAAAATGTTGTGACAAGAAGCTGAAATCCATGACTAGGAACTAACAGAACTAGAGCACATTTAAATAGAGACTAAACTACATCTTTTACTAGAAGGAGAATGGCCCCAAATGCACTGCAGCTCTAAAACCACAGGTCACAGACACCATGTATGGGCTGTGATCCTAAATGGTACAAACTGTTAAAAGAGGACTGAATAAATTTGATCATATTCAGTGTCAGCTCTGCTCTTCTGTCCCTTGGTGGTCTTTCCCAAATCAACTCCCTGCTTCGGAGTCCCAGCGGCGACTACAGAAATGTTGAATGGGCTCTCCACATGTATCTGACAGGTTTTTTTTTTTAAAGATGCCTCATTTGTGCTGACCTACATCACTTTCTTCTTTCCAATCATGTCCTCCTCCTGGGTCTGGATGGAGGAGCAGGCTGCCATGGGGACCGGCAGTGGCTGGGGCCCAAAGATTCATTAGGGGGCTTGACTCACTGTGATTGCTGGCTCAGACGCACCAGTGAAAGCTCCGGATATGCCAGCTGATACGGAGTGGCAACAACTTCCTGCCTGATTATTACTGTACAATTCTGGTATTGTGTGACCAGGCGGGAAGAGCATTGGGGTGTCCCTGCTGAGATTATAGCTTTGATTTCTGTAGAAACCGCCAGGCAGTTTGACGGCTATGAGAAGAAGCTTTATGAAATGTAAGGATGAGTTGAGAGGCATCTGTCTATCTCTTTTATAACTGTATACAAAGACTGTGCGGGAGATTCATATTGCTCCTATAAGATTTCTGCTCTTGCCCTGCAGCCTGAATCTTGTTAGGCATTGCTTTATTTTTGTTCTGCCGCCGGTTTCAAAGAATGTGAAAAATCAATGTCACTCAGACCATATTAAAGCCTGTGCAGCGGTGTGCAACAGCGTTACTCAGTTGCCAATATTTGAAGGTTATAAATGTAGGGTTTGAAATTTGGTAATCCATGAAATGTTTAGGGCCTAACCTATAGCTACTGTAAACTATTGTGTCTGAACTCAACTAAACAATGCACTTCTGAGCCAACAAAACAAGAAGTGTTTCCCAACCAGAGGTACGAAGACCCCTGTGGGTAAGCCAGCACTTATCAGAGGGTACTTGGAAAGATATTTTTAAATGAAGGTGAAACTGAATAGCATTTGGATTATTTTTTGTAGCAAATTTCACACTCCTAAAGGTCCTGTACTACACAAAATTGACCCTTGTGAGCATTAAGACATGTTATAATGTTGTTACCTCAACAAAAACAGAACCTGAAGTTGTGTTTTGTTTAAGTCACACATGTTTAAGTAATCCTTTATTATTAGTCTGTATACATCTCTAAAGCTCAAATGCTCTGTTCAAACCTGAGATGTCATTTAGTGGTAGTTTTCAAGTTAACAGCTCCTTTTACCATTTGTTTAGCAGAAATAGGCAATTCCAGGACTGAAATTATCCAAATGATTCTAGGTGGACCGAGTTTAAAACACAGTGAAACACTTCCTACATTGCAACATGGCATCACAAGGTGGAACATTGTTTTCTTTATGGCCATAAATATGCAGATGTTGTGTGTTACACATGTGTAAATGAAACAAAACACAACTCTAGTGCGTTTCTGATGAGGATACAATATTATAACATTGACCAGAAAATATGTATATGGACCTTTAAGAACACCATGCAGCAGACATTTGAAACCAAAAGGTAAAACCGTCATTATTACAAGGTTTTATTATATACAATTTTAAATAATTTGATACCAAAAACATAATTTGTAAATATATTGCTAATTGTATGTAATGGATAATTTTTTAAATCCTTGAAACTGTGCCTTAGTATTAAAGTCTTTACATATAGCACCTTTACTTTTGTGTGTTTATTTTGAAACTTGAAAAGGTACTTTGTATTCTGCACACATCCTGGTGTAGCCTTCAGGTCAGGTGGCCTTCAGGACACAGTGGCTGTCTAAAAGGATATCACCGTTCAATGTGGATCTTTATCTGTCTGTTATGGTTTAGGACACTTCAGGTCTCGATAGATGTGGAATTATTACAGACTATTTACTGTGGAATTCTTCTATCTATGTTTTCAAAATCATTTCATGACACTATTTCAGTACTCCAAATGTATAATTTATAACAGCTAATTTCAGATTAGGAAAATGCTTCAAATGCATTTTTAACATCTCCCTCATCTAAAATAACTCTAAATGAAAATGGACTGTTATATGCTCCGTTTCCAAGACATTACGGCCTTTATGCAGCCCATACTCAAATGTCTGGGGCCAAATAAGCTCTTTTGGATTATTTATGTTTAGTTTGCATCTGTGTGTGTGTGCGTGCATGAGTGTGTTTGTGTGTGCTCACTCTCCAAGCTTATTAAGATTCAGCTCAACAAGACAACAGCAGCTTTCTGAGATGATAATAACAACACAAAACGCCTAGGAGCCCTCGTGGTAGTTATCTGCAGGTGGGTGATTATGTCCGCTCCACCACAGGGCCTTGGCTGGTCCAGCGCAGTGCCCCCAAACCACTTACATAACGTCAAAGTCAACACTGGAGGACAACTCACTTAGCCAAGTCACAAACTATGTCATGCAAAAAGCTAGAGAGAAAAACAACTTTCTATACGCCATAATGATTTCCTTAGTGAGGCAAGGGGATGTAATTAGCATAACATTTCAATACTGACATGTTGCAATAAGCAAGAAAAAGAGCAAAAAAAAAAAAAAAAAAGAAAGAGAACAATCTGAGATAATTTACTAGACAACAAGATCCACAAGAAGAGTTCAAACTAAGTCTGGGTACCATTTAGAGAGGTACTACTGAAAACTAGTACTGGTCCACATATTTTTCCCCCCCTTAGATAGTAATGAGGGACAGCAATAAAATGTAAAAGTGGTCACAGCACATTATAGAAACTACTTTTGTCCCCCAAAATAAATATTCTTGTCTTAGAATTTTGGTTGGGCGTTAATACGGTATTCTGTTATCCCGTGGTATCAAAAAGTAGCAATGGTATCAGTTTCATTACCGTCATTAAAAAAATCTGCAGCGCATAATTCTATATTATTATAATATTATGATTTATTGATATTTAAATTTATTTGCTCAGCACAAATGAATGTATGGTTGTATTTTCAATGTAATGCTATCACGATTTAAAACTAATAGTAGTCTATAATGTTTCTTTTAACTGCGCTGGGAGATGACGTACGAAAATACTAGTACTTATGTAATTTGGCACCATTTTGGCTTAAGGCGCACATTTGTTTACATTTTACAGAAACTAAACTTAAAACCACATGGCTCATTTGCATAAATTATAAAGTGCTGATAAAAACAGCTTGCCCCTTTTGCGCTGATGTGTCAGATTCTGTCGGACTAAAGGACACAACTCAGTGGATTATATGTGTTCTTTCTGTGACAGAGGAAGTGCGGCTGAGTCTGTTCTGTGCATGTATCACGTTGGAGCTGGTTCATGTGAAAATTTTCAGAGATTTTAAGTCTGCAGGTCATACGCATAGACTATACTGCGGTATAGCAGTGCAACTTCATAGCTTAACACAGTCGTACTCAAACATTTTGGTAATACGGTAATATATCCCCGTCGAAATTCTCAGAAGTTTTAAGGACCCTACTTAGAACATAATTATTTATATTTTAAGATTTTACAATGATACATATAGGAATGCTTATAGTTCAAAAACTGGTATTAAAAAAAAACATTGTTATCGGCATCGTTATCGGTATCAAAACAATGTCAACACTAGTTAAAACTGCTAAAAAGGGGTCAGGATATACAGTGCAAAGTAACAATTTTCAGCTATGATGCGATGCTTGTCTGCTGTAATTAGCTGTAATAATAATATATTGTTGTTGAAAGCAATATGTTGACACAAGACAGCTTTACCAGACAAGCACTCCAGTTGTATGCCCTATTCACAGATTACATTAAACATAGAGGCAACCAAAAGCGCTGGTGATAATGATCTGTTTACACTGACGGGGCGTACTGTAGTGTTGACTATCTGCAGATGTGATTACTGCTGTCAGCATATGAACTAGGCCTCCAGCTACAACACTAAAGTGATTGACAGATGTAAAGTAGATCACCATCACAGTCTGTTCTCAACCTTCAATACACTGTATGAATCAAAGTTATCTTATGCAACATCAATTATACATAAAATACATACAAATTGTTGAGCTTATAAGGCTTTTCATTTTGACCCTTTCCCTTTAGAGTCACCACAACAAATCATATGATGGTCAGTGATTTAAAGGGCCCATATGATGCTATTTTCTCATCTCTGTTATAATGGTGTTTCCTCATCACAAACATACATGGATACTCACTTGGGAAGTGCTCCACTGTGTTTTTAAACTCCATATACCTTCAGTAGAATCATTTTGATAATGTCCCTGGAATTTCCAATCTCTACTGAAGAATAGGTAAAAGGAGCTGTTAACTTGAAAACTACCGCTGCCTGACATCACACAGTGGAAAAGAGCACTTTGAGCTTTGGAGATGTAGACAATCTAATTAACCAGGATCACTCAAACATGTGTGAATGACACAAAACACGATGAGGTAACAGCATTATAACATGGCTGAATGCTCACAAGAGTCTATTTTGTGTAATATAGGACCTTTAAATACTGTCAGGATAACTGCTCTAAAAGAAGCCCCTCCTTGGCACTAAATAAAAGTCTATAATAAATAGGTATTGTTCCTTTACTTTTATATTTGCAAAGTATTATAATTTTAATGTGTTTTATTTTGAAATTGAAATCCACTGAAGTCCACTGAGTCGACCTTTAAATATAGTTTGACTTAATTTCTACATCAGATGCTATCTCTACCTGATGCCAAGGAGAATAAGCTTGGAGGATACACAAAATGAAATACTACAATAATAATATAACAGCATCTTGGATATTTATTTCTTTAAGTACACATTCTTACAATGGACAACTTGAGTTTCTTATATTGTTTTAGAAACAAGTTTTTCTTCAACAAATATGTGCACAATAATGCATCGGCTTTGGGACAAAATGCCCTGAGCGTGTTTTTGCAATACCATTTTCTATTTCCCTTGACTTAAAACTGATCTTGACAAATGATCAAAACACTACATACACAGTCATGAAACCCATATTAAATTATGGATCTCACCATGTGCACAATGCACAAAGGTTTTGATTTAATCCTGTTTTTCTTTCACTATCGGAGGAAATGTTTTGAATACATGCTGTTGATTTCATTATAAAACTCCCAAAAGCAATGTGCTATTTTTAGCTTCACCCATTGTTCTCCAATTTGATGGACCTCCCGGCTTTTTCTACTACTACTGCTGCTACTACTGCTACTGCTGCTACTACTTCTACTACTACTACTACTTCTACTACTACTACTACTACTACTACTACTACTATAACTACAACAACTACAAACACTACAACTACAACAGTTACAACTACAACTACTCAAAACATGACCTACTGCAAACACTACTGCATGGGACATCTACTATACAAAATAAAACTATATATACAGATACTATAAATAATATTCTAGAGATTGGGATTGTGTTTAAATACTTTAAACTCTAAAGTTAGAGTACATTTAGAAGAATTTTGACTCATAAATTAATTAATAATTACACAACATTTGATCAGTTTTGTTTGCTTTTTATAAAGTTTTTGCTAAGGTTTCTTTCTGGATGGCTGCCACATTTGTTCGGCTGCTGATTCAGCTTAGTACTTGGGTCATGATCTGAAGAACGGCCATCACAGGGGCCATAGCAAAAGACTGGGGAAATACAAATGACAAAAAACATTACTGGGACATATTACTAAACACCCATTACTACTACTACTAACACCATTTTTACCACCACAACTTGAACATTTTCCATAACAAATCTGCATAAATGTCAGTTTCTGTTTCTATCCTCCCCCATATTTCTCTAGAAAGCAGAGTCAAAGGTTTTTCTCCGCCACTCTGCCCGTCTCTGTTATTCCAGTGTGTGACAGCGTCTTGTCTTGTCACATATATTCCTAGCAGCATGATGCGGTCCCATACTTTGCAGTTGACTGGACTGTGAGAAAACAGCCGGCAGCACGCGGGGGCCAGGCAGAGCGCTCTACAGGCGTAACTACAGCGATGAGAGCAACAGAGATGATGACAGAGGGTTGTTATTAGCTGTGGAAGGACACTAGACGACTTGGCCCGGTCTGCCCCTCCGGATGGGCACAGGATAGATGCCACCTCCCTTTGATTAGAGTTATAGGTGCTCGACACAGCTCCAGACAGTGATGGCGAAAAGCATGATGTGGGGGAACGTGAGGTGAAGGCTGGTACTACTGACCCCGAAAGACCCCCAGCACAATATAAATAAATCCAGTAGACTTATTTATGTCATTGGAGAGGCATAAAAGAGCTTATTAATAACTTTGCGTCTGACATTCCCTGTCAGTGTGGTGCTAACTGTAGGAATTACTCAAATTAGACTTTAATCTGAGCTTTATTTTATTTTTGCTGTTAAACAGTCACAAACTAGATAGCATTAGCAAACAGTTTTTCAGTTAGGCACTTTTTCCTTTTTGTTCAAACGCCTAAACAGAACCATGGACACTTATATTGATTGCAGACAATACGATCAGACAATTTAAAAACTTTTTTGTCAATATTTGCTGATATGTGCCTTGTGTCACCAAAGTAACTACATGTAGAACACCCTCAGCGTGATGCCACTGCAAAGTATCAGTACATAAAAGTGCTGGGTTATGTACCCTTTCAGTGAATATATAAGTTAGCACAGAGCAGTGGGCGTATACTGGTGACGGTGAAAATGGGGGATGAAAGGAACAATGACGTCTTGAATACATACTCAAACATCCATGAGCCACTCCAAATACAACTTCACGTGGGTGTATGAGAAGGGAAACTATTATAGCATGATTAAAAGCTCTAAAAAGTCAATTTTGCATAATAGGTCTGCTATAAAATTGCTATTGAACTAAAAGAGAGAAGCGTGAGAAGATTAATTTTGTTCACCCGTATCATTTTGAAGATTATATTAAATATTCTTACTAAAAATTTTAATAATTAAAAACATTAGTCAAATGTAAAGGTGTACTGTGTAACTTTTCTAGTGAAGGGTCCGCCACCTGCATGTCTCTATCGAAATATTACTGTTCATCTTGATTATTACACAGTAAACTTGGTAATCACAATGGAGATAGGCTGATAGTCATATCTATGGACAAATACGCCTACACATGGTAAGAATTTGTGTTTTTAATGTATTTTTTGAGCTCTAAAACACTTGTAATTGAAAAAATGCAGGGGGATATGCTTAATGCCCTACTGTGGAGCATTTCAGGCAAAGAACTAACATCTCCATGGAGACGTAGCCCTTAAAAGTTACACAGTGCATTGTTAACCACCATAAATATTGATGTTTTTGACCAGAAAAATGCCAAAACACATTTGAAATTGTATAGTTACATAGCTACACGTCTTTCTAATATCACATTTGTACCACAAAAATGATAGCGTTTTTTCAATATTCTGCTCCTTTTCATCAGCCAAAGATCCAGATATACAGTATGACCCAGTTTGAACAACACACAGCAAAGAGGCTTTGAAAACTTAAATCAGACATTCTTGTACCAAATATCTTAGTGGGGTTACGGATGACAGCGCCAGGTTTATGCTCGGTCTTTTCGTGTTGAGACAGTGGGTTAAGCCTTCATCACTTTGAGATTTATGAAAACACTGGAGCCTGGAGATGTTCCATTGAACTGAGAGGCTCTCACTCTGAAGGCAATCTGTGCTGTGTCCAAGCATGTCTGAGCAGCAGCAATTGTGCCTTCTTCTTCTCTGACAAAAGTGGAAATAGTGTAAGTATAGCTTTGGTTTGGAAGGTTGGACTATTTTATCAAGACAACTCCAAGAATGTCTGACTCTTAAAAACACAGTGGGAGATATCTGATATGAATGAAAATCCTACATTTAGATACATATTTTCTGAGAGCAAGAACCTGAATGCCATAGTGATGCAACGAAAAATTCACAGACTTATTTAAAAGTGTATACAGGAACGTCTGGTTGGTCTTGCAGCTGCTTGACAAATGTTGATGTATGCATGATTTCCTAGAAATGTTCCACAGTATGACCTGTAACTTTATTTTGTGGTAAGATTGGCTTGTCTCCATGGAGATAGATAACTTTAATTCCATACAGTGAAACATTCCAGGAAAAGAAAGCAGGTGATGGACCCTCAACCAGAGTAGCTTCATAGTACAAGAATGCCATAAATAAAATGTAATGTGTTGTATCTGTAAGTATAAAATATTGGCTTTGTTTTAAGATAATTTCCAAACATACGTTCTTGTAGTTATGATTGTACATTTGTATTTCAGCAGGGTTGTTTTAATAAAGTTTTATATTGAAAAACATGAAATGGTTCAAAAAACTTGTGCAACAGTGCAACAGCTACAATGCCAGTAGGTAATTGTGTAGCAATGTTACAGACACAGAATGTTTGACAATAAATACTGAGACTCCAATTCAAAAGCAGCAGGTTGTGTGCATGTCAATGAGATCAATACACAACCAATGAAAACAAAGAAGAGAAAACAGCATGCACCAACAAAGTGTCAACAACGCCAACATGTAAAGGCTCTAAAGGCCCTCAGTAGAGATAATGGACAAACTTAAAACGATGCAGAAAAGAAATTCTAATTTACATTAAAAGAACATTGTTGTTTTTGCGAAATTTTTTATGTTATTTTCTACCTCTTTTCTGGCGTGGTTTCATTTTCTTTGTTGGCTGGTGCTTCTTGTAGATCTGGGAGGTTGGCAAAGTCGTCCTGCTCAGCCAGACCGATTGCTAGAGACAGGACAACCATCTTCCCCTCTCTGGACACACACGCACGCATGAAGTCACATGACCACACCAAGCACAAGCACAACACAAAACACAGAGCACAGTGTTAACCACAGTACAGCAGGTTAGATGAAAATGACTGCATATTAATTCATAAATACTGAATTATATATTTGGATATGGGAACAGAAAAAAATAGATGGTTAATTGGTTATTGATTATGACGACCTGAGCTGCAAAAGACAATATGGAGTCAAGGTTAAACATGGAGAAAAGCAATTGAATATGTGACAAGTGAAGTGGCACAATTGTCACTGTGTGTCACTGATGTCCAAACTTTTCTGTCAGATTTTAAATTGTGGTTAAACCCAAGGGCCTAAAGGACTTTGTGGGCTTGTCTCAAACATTAATCAACAATATGCTGCAACGATTAATCTAAATAATTGTTGACTACGAAATAATCATTATAATATTTGTTTTTAACAGTCTTTGCTTGTAAATATTCTCTAACTAGAAACTTTGAGTCACTATATTTCAGCCTTTATTTGGTTAAAATTGTACTTAAATCACATCAGTAAATCATTTGACTAACTGACTAATCTAAAATGTTGACTACTAAAATTTGCAGCTTGAGTCACTATATTTCAGCCTTTATTTGGTTAAAAATGTACTTAAATCACATCAGTAAATCATTTGACTAACTGACTAATCTAAAACATTGACTACTAAAATTTGCAGCTTTATTCCACCATTACAGAAGTCCTAAAATGACTTCCTTGATCCAATTTTCCTTTGTGAAATATAAATAATTTAGGACATTTTAATGTAGAAAGCAAAGGAGAATCTTACCAGTGGTGTGATCACCTCCTGGTTTTTGAGTAAAGCTAAAATGAATACCGATACATCGGTCTTATATCTCCTGCTTTAACAGATTGAGATCACGGACTATTGTGCCAGTACTTGCCAAATATTGAACTCCTCCACATATGTGCTACTATAAATCCCACATGAAAACAGAACATGCTCTTTCCCATGTGGTCTGGTAGCACATATTACTTTACACAAATGCACTATCTGTAATCAGGAGCCAACCAATGAGATCAAAAGCACACAGACCATTTTATGATGTTTTTCTTTTTACACAATGCTCTTAACACCCATTAGGAAAAGAAGATCAGTAACAAAAGCAATTCCACTTTATGTTATGAAAGGTAGCATATTAAAAGTAGAAAGTAAGTACATCTTGAATTGTTTTTAAAGCATACAAATAAACAGGGAATATACATTAAACAACAAACAAAGATGGAAATAAAAAGAGGAACAATTTTCACAATTTCTTCTGCCTCCAGCCAAGCCCAGGGTTAAGAATTATGTCTTCGATGAGTGTGCAGCTGTGTGAATTGGAAAAGGCCATGCAAACTGTGACCTCAACAAATAAACAATTGTCCAGTGTAGACCTTGGTTATTTCACAGTTTTGACTTAACAACCCACAAGGTTCTGTTCATTTGTTATGCTGTTTCTCCATTGAAAAGCCTCTTACGTAATGCTCTCATCCAAGGACAACCTTTTCCGCTTTAGCATTTTTCATTTCTACAGTAATTTCTTAAAGGGCAATCTCTGTGTGATTGGTGTTTTTGTTCACATCTTTAAATATTAACTGTTTGAGGGTTCAAATGCAAAATAAAACAGCTGTACAACTGAAATTAAACTCAGGTATAATGTCTAAACTAATATTGTTCTGCTTTAGCTCTTGTTTGTAGTTTAGTGCTTGCATAATACAGTCTTAGTTTAATCCTTGTTTAATCTGAAGTCCTGTTTCAGTGTACCTGTATTTCAATTTAATGATTAAACACCTGCTTGCTTGTTTTTTATTTTCCTGAAATATTCATCAGTATGGCATTACACTTCTGCTGCTTATCTCCATGGAAACAAGCAGGTGGTACCACCAAGTTACAGGTCTGATCTGTGGAGAGTTGACTCCACTGACATTAACAATGAAGAAAGCATGTTTTTCCATGTATTCTTGCATGAAAAAGAGCTGTATCTGAATACATGGTACAGTGGTAAATGATCATATTTTTGTGTAGTGCTTTTCCACCTTCAAGGCACTCAAAGTATTTTAGCATTAATGACGGTAGGCGGTTACTTTTTTATTTAACCAATCGCTGCTATTGTGACGTATGTACTGCGCCACTAACTAACTTAAGAAATCCCATCAATAATCTTTCCCCTTGATAATATTTACCAAACATCTCCTTGTTTCAGAATCTCGATCATGGGAATCGTTGCCAACACAGAATCTACATACCGCTTTGTTTACTGTTGTAAGTGCAGTCTACAACTTCCTCTTGCAAACCGTCTGGTTAGTCAATTCGTCTAGTCTGGCTAACGTTTAATGCCACACTGTGGAAAATTGTAAAGCAAAGCAATAACATTTCCATAGGGCCCCAACAAGGAAGTGACATAGTGAAGCTTTAATCTTTGTTTGGCCCTGGGTTTGTCTTGGCAATCTCTGTTCTTTTAAAATAAAATGTATGTATAATAATATACTGTGATAGAATAATCATAATATGATATTTGTATTGTTCTGTAAAACATAAAAAAATCTTTCTAAAAAAATGCATTTGTTGAAGTTATAGAGAGCAACAGCATTCGACTATGTCAGAGTAGCATTGCACATACTGTAAATGTATGTCACTAAAAAACAAAGCCCACACATCAATAGCAGGAGCATCTGATTTCAAACTTTATCTATGTTGTTCTCAGTTTTCGTCTGGTCCTCTTGTCTCTCCATCTCACTCTATTTCCTGCCTGTATCCCTCCTTCCTGCTCAGTCACCTCAAAACCTGGTTGTTTGTTGGAGAAATATTGACCACTCGAGGCACATATTAGCACTTGAGAGACAGCAGCCCACTGGGGATGTGTAAACAGTACCAACATGGGGCCTGTCGATAAGGTGAATGGATTTGTATAGACGACCAAAAAAAGACACGCGTACTCCAAGTTGAGAGGATGCAGAAATCGTTACCCTCTACACTACTCCTATTGATCAGTAATGTATGGGAGGTGACCTGCTGGCAACACTGCAGAAAGCGACTGCCACTATAAAGTTAATATAATCTCAACCACTCTTCTGAGAGGGCTGTATTGTGTTGGTGAGAAATAGAATGTAATAAATAAAAACAATGAATATTTTCTGTGTAGAACAGAAATATTTGATTGATATGTGATTAATCAAATATAGTTGGATACAGATATTGTTTTTTTTTTTTTTTTTGTATTTTGTATAGTAAAAAAATCAGCAATTTTGGTTACCTGGCAAATCCAGAATGAAATCTCTCTCTGTACTTTTTCAGTCTGATCACCACATCCTCCAGCCAAACGTGTGAAACAAAGAAGCTCATTGGTCACATATCATTTAAAAATAAAATCTAATTTATCTCACCTCAGATGCACAGAGTTTAGTGCTGCGTTCATTGCTTCTACAGAAATCTAAGATGTTTTTCAGCCCCCTGAAATGTTTTCCCTTTGATTTTTTTCCTAATACAGACTGACCATGTGTGTCCCTGATTGGCTAATCCACCTGTCAATCACACCCGTTTGAAACTAGGAATTTGTTGGTGACCAGACTCACATGTTCGTAAAGCACTGAAGAAGTGTATATTCTGGATCCCAGGCAAACAATTTTGGTATATTTTTAGTCAAGAATTAACATTAAAGCTTAGGTACCCAGATTATCCCATAGATCCTCTATTGTAAAAACACCACTTTGTGACCAAATCAGACCACTCTGTGTGTGCCGTCTGCATCGAATTATAAAACCATCCAAACCTTAAATAAAGAGCCTGACAGGTCACTAAAATGTATTTTGGCAAAAGAGTATGTTGACTGAGCAGTGGTGGTCCACTCCAGCTCCGATTTGCAGTCCGAAGTAGCACGCACCCAAAAGATTAATGCATTTGAACACTAGCAATGTGCCAAATGAACAACTGAGACAATTTAAATGCCTTCCACCTCCTTTTATGGTTTTAAAATCAGGTACACCTACTTCAATGTTTAGACTGAAGTATTGCTTTGTGGATTAACTGTTTTACAATTTATGAATTATAGTATTCTGGTTCGTAGGGATGTAAAAATAACCAAAAAAAAAAACTTGATATTGTATCATCAAAGGTCTCACAATAATATCGTCAAGTGTCACAAAATTTATCGAAAAAGTTCTTTTGCTTAAATGCTTTGTTTTGCAACAGCTAATAAACATAGGGAACTGCATACACCACGATTCATTTCAGGGCAAACAACAGGAAGAAATATGTTCTTTTTACTTTAATTCTAAGGATTATGACAGTAATGATTGTATCAAGTCTTCTCAAGGTATTTTAAAAGCATAAAGTATCTTATCTACAATTCTATTTGTCTCTCCAAATCATTGCAATAAATATTGTATCATGAGCATGGTGCATATTGTGATCATTTAGTGAGATTTGGATATCGTTACATCCCTACAGATTCAATATTCTCCGTTTTCTTCATATCTTGGTTCAAACATGAGCTGCTGCACCTCACGAGTCCACACTTCTTTATACCTCTGTTGTACATTGTGATAGCGACAATGGGTCAAAGCTGTTCCCTGTGTATGGTCTAACACTTATTCCACAGACGATTCAAATGGGCAGAGAGGTGAGGGGCCGGGGGACAGTGATAATAGAAGACATGCACACCTTGACCTTAGTGCGACAGAACATGAGTTTCCATGTTCAGGGCCAATGTGGAGGAGGCTTTATGAGATCACACTCTGTATAGGACATGATGTACAGTGTGTTTGTATTCAGTCCAAGTAAAGCTGGCTATGTTTTCAACAGAATAAAAGTGCAAGCAAAAAACGTGTGCAGTCAAATACAAGCAAAAGTAAATTTTCTTTATAACTTCTTTCAGTTAGTTTACTTGAGTTTTTACCATCCCTTAGCTTTGCAGAAGATAAAATCAGTTACATAAACCTCATACAGGTAAAGTGGACAGCAGGATAGAGTATTAAAAAACCTGCAAATTTGAGATATGACATAAAAATGCGGAGTTTGTAAAGATGATGTGTTGACAGGGAGGCACACTGTATGTACTGTAGGCCCCACTGCTCCATTCACTGAAGTCTCATAATCCTGATACAAAGGCCTTATCCTCCTGATACTCACAGAAATGACTTGACGTCCAGTCCTCTGTGACGGATCTGCTCCATCATGTGATCCCAGCTGCCCGGGTTAGACCTGGACCGGCCCGCCCCCGTGCCTCTGTACCGGGACGCTCCGGCCGGACTCCCCCGGACCCCTCGGGGACCCCCTCGATGCCCCCCGCCGCCCGGGCCTGTGTGCAGCTGGCCCAGGCTCTGTGAAGTGACTGGGGGGTCGTTGGGGCCCGGAGGGGGCTGGTGAGTGAGCGGCTGCTGGAGGCTCTGCTGTCGGACCAGGGGGCGAGGGCGCGCAACTGCAGAGGACGGGATGTGCTCCAGAGTGGAGGCAGATGACAGGGAGGCGTCCCCAAAACTGTCCACATACACAAGAACAAGGGGAACATCAGTCAGAGTTATGTAACAGGGAAAGACACATGAATAATACAGGCACCAGGAAATGATAACTTGTAGAAGGAGGAATGATTAAAAATAGACACGAGAATGCAGAGATCGTGCTAATACACTGTTGTGGGAATATGCAAGTGGGAGAGGATCAGGGGGATCTGAACAACGCATAGCACAAGGAGCTGCAAATCAAGGAGAATACTCACAAATTGTTGCAACTTCTGTAAGAATAACAGTTTTGTGATATAAATTTAATAGACATCACAGTTTGTACATACATGGGTTTGTACAGTGTAAAAACTCAAACCAGCACATGCTTTAAATGAAGTTAAACTCCAGTTGAAGTCTCATTTCCGTGGTCCCTGTGCACTCCTCTAAATTGTTTCTGAACATTACCTCGCTTTAATTAGGTCTGACCTAGTTGTGCTCGCACCTCCTCCCTGGTCTTTTTAAGCTTGACTCCTTTTACTGTCTCCTCTGCTTTATGCGCTCTTCCACTCCTGTCTCCAGTCTCCCTCCTTTTCCTTCATCCATCTATTTCCACACACTTCCAATCACTCTTTTTCAAAGCACAGTCTCTTAATTACTGCCCACAACTCACACAATCATGTAATAGTCCTCACCTCTTATCCTCCCCTCAATCACTGGTCTGCCTGATGACTGTAAGCTGCTACTAAACAGCTCTGTCTAATGGCGTGCTAGAGGATTTATAGCCTGGGCTTAGTGTTGTGCTAGCATAGCCCTCTGGTTTTAACTCAGAGCAAACTCGGCTGGGGAGCCTAGAGACAAGCCCCCTGAGGAGAGCTGAGATGCTGAATCAAGTAAACACAAGTCTATGCACTCTCCTTTCACATACAGTACATCAGCCCATTAGCCACCCCCAGGGGTCAGACCTGTGCATAATGTCTGAAATGAATAAATGTAACTCAGTGGACTCTTGTGTTGAATTTATGTCAGTCACAATGAGTGCAATGTCAAGAGAGACTTTTGAGTATAGCACTTTGATTGTGTAGAATCTTCTTCAATGTGAATACTATTAGAATTATCTACTTAAAGGTGCGTGGAATAACTTTTCTGGTGGAGGGTCCATCAAATGCTTTTCTCCATGGAATTGTTATTGCTTTGTCTGGAATGTTTCACAGTGTGGTATTAAACCTTTCTATCTTCATGGAGACCAAACCAGACCAAGATACAGGTCAGATCTGTGGAGAGACAAGCCTACGCACAGTCGCAATGCCTGTTTTTCTAGGTATTTTTGAACAATAAAACCACTCTAACTGAATAAATGTAAGATAAGGCTGTTTAATATCATACTGTGGTACAAACAAGCAGGTGATGGACCCTCCACCAGAAAAGTTACACAATGTACCTTTAATGCTACATAATTTAAAATGTACATTTAAAAGAGTAAAGGAATGACGGTAAATGGCATTCAAATGAAACATGCTATTCAAGAGTCTTTTATTCAAATGAAAAAATACCAGCGACATAAGTTGTGAGCATAGTCATAAATACAGTAAAAATAAAGCTGCTATTTGATCTCCAGCACCATATGGCTGCAGTATATATAAGGTATTATATATTTATGGTAACTGTCAAATGAAAAATGCAGCTGAAGCTGTTGTTTCTCACATTCCAGATGCTTATAAAGCACACACTCAGAGGGATGAAATGAAACACATAACTTTTTTTTTTTTTTTAACCAATGTTATGTACAGCACAGTATTATATTTAAATGTTACCTCATCAAAAACACCTTATGATGTCATTTAGTGTTTTTTTTTTTTTTTTTCAGTCAACAGCTACCTCTCAGCTTTTATTTAGTAGAGATGGGTAATTCCAGGGTTGAAAGCATCCAAATGATTCTAGTGAAGGTGTATGGAGTTTACAAACACAGTGGAGCACTTTCTGTATTACCACATGAATATGCAGGGTTTGTGTGTTAAATATATGTGAATGAAACAAAAGACATATCCAGGTATGTTTTTGATGGGGAAGCAACATTTAACATAGAACAGAAAATAGCCTAATATGGGGCCTTTAATCATAATCAAATCAATCAAATATATTTTGAATGAATTTTAATAATACATAATTTGTGATCATTCTACATATAACGTACACATTTTCCATTAATTTGTAAAAAATGCATGTTCTAACCTGTTACATAATGCCAATTTCTCTCTGTTTGAATACAAAGCGCCTTTCTTCTGACATGCAGATATAACACGTGAATACAACTATCCAGGAGGACACCAAAATGACTTCTCTGCAAATGATCCAACAAACATATGATCATAAATGACATCTTTATAAATCAATGCATGGCTGAATCCACAGCGGCAATAGGCCAGACTTGTGGGAGCCAGTGCATGTGCTGATAAATCGAAGCAGTCTGTTGGGTGTCACATGGTTGGATTTTGATTTATGTTTTTCAATACTCTTTCCTCTTTTGTATATTATGTCTTTGTTCTATTATAATCATTAAGTACAGTACATTGCAGTTCAGTGGGTTTTTCATATGCTGTGAGCGTTAGCCCTCTATCAGCTGTATCCTATTACTGACTGGTGGGGTTATTTTTTTCACATTTCGTCTTCCTTGAAAGTCAATTAAGATGACTATAAACCTTGAATGATTTTGTAATTAAGGAAAATTGAGGAGAGAGAAAAAAACAAGGTGACAGAGACAGAGAGAGAGAAAATAGCAGCAGTGAGCAGAGTCAGAGGGGAACACATTAAATCCTGAAATAGAAACCAGTTCAGAATGAGAAATACAAACAGGTTGAAGGCAGAGAGAAGAGCGCGCACAACAATACAAGCTAATCTCAGTAATGTGTCTAGTTAATGCATGTATGGTCACATTTATTATTCATTAGTTTGGTTTTAAAGGTGCACTATGTAACTTTTTGGTTCGAAGGTTCGCTACTTTCTTATATTGATGGAGATATTATTGTTTTGCCTGGAATGCTCAACAGTAATAGATTTACTTCAATCAGGAGATCAGGAAAAGTTACAGGTCAAATCTATGGAGAGGCAACCTTGCTCACAGTAAGAAAACACAAGAAACCTTGTGTTTTTTACAAGATAGTTCAATGCCACACTCTGGAACATTCCAGACAAAGCAGTATTATCTGTAGATATAAAAAGGTACAGGTCGCTTCACCAGAAAAGTTGCATAGTGCACCTTTAATACATCTTCACGGATTATATAAAATAGGAATTATAATGAATAATGAATGAATATGCTAACCCATACTTCCAGGGAATAGTCAGTCTTTGTCTCTAAACATTTCAGTTAATACCATTAATATCATTTTACTATGTCTTGGAAAGGATTGTATTATAATTTGCAACAAACCATATTTAATGTTCCAAGGCTCTTTATGAAGACAGGAAGCTGCAAGAAATTTCATGGAACGTATTTAAAGGGCCTATATTATGCAATATTGTGATCTATGTCATAATGTTGTTTCCTCATCAAAAACATACCTGGAGTTGTGTTTTATTTCATTCACACATGTTTAATACACAGATCCTAGATATTTAGGCTTGGAGATCTTCTCACAAACCAAAAACACATGCCTTGATGTCATGTGGTAGTACAGGAAGTGCTCCTTACTCCATACACCTTCAATAGAATCATTTGGATAATTTCAGACCTGGAATTGCCAATCTCTACTGAACAAAAGGTAAAAAATAAATCC
Source organism: Boleophthalmus pectinirostris (assembly GCF_026225935.1). Classification (NCBI taxonomy): domain Eukaryota; kingdom Metazoa; phylum Chordata; class Actinopteri; order Gobiiformes; family Gobiidae; genus Boleophthalmus; species Boleophthalmus pectinirostris. The sequence goes on from NW_026571140.1 coordinate 24,593,490, forward strand.
TTGAAAATTACAACTACATGACATCATAAGGTGAAACAGGGTATTTTGAGGTTTGGACATGTAGACAGACTAATAATATAGGATTATTCAAATATGTGTGAAAGAAACAAAACTATGTGCAGGTTTTTAATGAGGTAATAACCTTCGAACATGGCTTAAAACTCATAAGAGTCAATTTTGCATAGTATGGTACCTTGTTTAATTATCAAATGGATTTTTTTTTTCATGGAAATTATTTAAGTACCTTTATGCAGCGTGCTTTGCCATTATAGTGACTTTGAGTACAACAATGAATATATGGTCAGTATTATATTGTCATTGTTGAAAGTCAGACTATACAGTGCTTTAACAGACTCCTCCTCATTACACCAGTGCTACACCATGCTGCGTGGAGCCCTCCAGGGTGCCCCTCATGCATCGTACTCCATGCTCCACTCACTTGCTCAAGCGCAGACCTCCGGCATGCAAGTGGCTCTGGACCGTCTGCCAGCGGCCCGCCCTGCTGCCGCCCATCACCATGCTGCGGACGCTGTCACTGCGACTTGGCCCTGCCCCCGTCCCAGAACAAGCTCCACCCCCTCCGTCACTGGGCCCAGCCTGACCACCCTTTTCTGCCCCACTGGGACAAACCAGGGTATCCACAAAATCCACAGAAAAAACACGGACACACAGCCAAGAGGGTACAAAGAGGAGAGAGGAGCACAGACGGACAGATGCACAGGACCCAGAGAAGTAACAACCATCAGTTAGTCAAACCAGCCACACAAGTCTGAACTTTTACCTAGGCAAGCTGTTCACCACTCCGCAATCATTAATAACTAGGACAATTTGTTCCAGTGAAATATTTAAAATTCTGAAGGAGAAGTGTATTGCCTGCCACAGTCAGTTTGAGAAACTGCCTTCAAACTTTTCTTTTCTCTGTGAGTTTGCTGAAGGCACAAGGCAACCATCACCACCATTCTGACATAAGCAATGCTGGAGCTTCTGTCAAAGTGTTCAATTATTGCCCATTTTTTGCAAAAAAATAAAAAAAAAAAAATGCTGAAAAATGTGTGATTACTCCAAAACCAACAATCATTCAAAGGTTCAGTCATGGCAAGAGTGCAGTAAAAACACATCAGGCTACATTTGACATTTCATAGAAATTTACTGTAAATTTAACATAAAGATTTCTCTGTTGTAAAGCTGCACTGTGTAACCTTTCTGGTGGAGGATTCTCAAACCTTCTTCTCCCCATGGGGATGTTATTTCCTTATATCCTAAGAGACAACAGGTCACATTAACAGCACAAGTTACAGATCAGATCTATGGTGAGGAAAGCATACACACTGTAAGGAAGTAGTGTGGTAATGCCTGTTATTTTTTGCAATAAAACCCCTGTAATTAATCAGGTGACAGACCTCCACCAGAAAAGTTACATAGTGCACCTGAATAGGAAATGTATTTTAGGTTTTGACAGTAATACACATATTTTTATGAATGTAATACAATTCCCGAACCCACATGGGAACAGAAAAGTACCAGTGTGAATAGAGAATAGTGAATTGCGCCTAAATAATGATGCAAATATTTTGTTTCAAAAATATGCGCAGAGCGTGTGCCTCTGGTGATATCAGAGTGCTAATAATTATCCATCTCTGGGCTGCAGCTCTGTGGAGGAAGACAAATAGAGTTGCTGAAAATCTGATTGTTTACAATGGCTCTCACTGCCGGCACAGTGCTTTAAAATACGCTACATTATATTTCATAACAGTGCCCACCCCACTGACCTACAGTACCATACATACAGAAATAAACAGACAATGACTCAAGAGCAAAGACTACACAGAGGAGACAATCTAGAGAGATACAGTAATGATACAGTACACTGCAGAAGAGGAAGCAATGAGGTTTGGTGGAAAAGATATTATCATACAGATTTTTTGAGCCAGGACAAATTTTTCCATAATTACAGATGTTGAGATTATTCAATTAATCTGTAATTGAGTTAATATAACATATTAAATTAATTTACACTTCATTTACATTACTTGTCACTACTTTGGCAACTTTGAGGAAGAATGGTGATCTTTCAGACATATGAATTAGCATGAATGGAAAATTTCACTGTTGTTTGGCTATGCATTAAAGGCTTCATATTACGCTATTTTCTGATCTGTTATAATGCTGTTTCCTCATCACAAACATACCTGGAGTTGTGGTTTGTTACATTAACACATGTTAAACACACAAACTCTGCATATTTTGGGTGAGTTCTTCTCTAAAACAGAAAACACTCTGTTCCACCTTGTGATGATAATTATGTGGTAACACAGGAAGCTCTCCACTGTGTTTTTAAACTCCATACATCTTCACTAGAATCACCTGAACAGATGGTAAAGGGTAGCTGTTAACTTGAAATCAAAAGGTGGACAGAGCATTTTGAGCTTTGGAGATGCACAGTAACAGACTAATAATGCAGGAGATAACAATATACGTGACTTAAAGCTCATGAGATTCAATTCTGCGTAATATGAGACCTTTAATAACAGTGAAAAATCATAAAACCATGAGGCTTTTACTCACAATAATCATAGCATTCCTAGTTTTAATTGAGTGCAATTAAAATATCACATCACGTAATGCAATAATTAGTTATTAGTATATTGACCTCCAGTGGAATAGACATACTTAGATTTAAAAAAAAAGTAATTTAGTCTACCCCAGTGCTGGAGAGAGTTGTTGCATGTAAGATTTCCATTAATGTTCTCTGAACATTAATGGTAAACAGTACTTTCTACAGTACCTTTTCCACTTAATTTTTCCATTACCCTCTAGATTGACAGTTTCATCATAGGTGTCACTTCTATTATGCGGTTCCATATACTAAACACCATTTTATCAGAATAATGAAGCCAATAACAGTATGAAATAAAATGACAACAACTAATCACTCCTGATGCAACTCACTTATTTTATAGACCTTTTTCAACATGGCTGAACTGATACAGAGTTAACTGATGGGCCTGTGGTTCTGAAATAGTCAAGTGAGTTGTAATTAGAGCGGATCCTAATGGAAATGCCTGAGTGCCGTGAGATGAATGTGAATGGGGTAGTAGATTGTTAGAAGGACTTCAGAGAGCAGCCAAAACAAAGACTGAGGGGCAGATCACTCAAGGCAACTATAATGCAGCGTCATGGGAACTGAAGAAAGAAAATACTGAACAAACATTAAAGGTCCTATATTACACAAAACTGAAAAAGTTTTAGCAATGTTAGATTGTTGTAACCTCATCAAAAACTTATTCGGAGTTGTGCTTTGTTTCATTCACACGTGAGTTTGAGAACTAATTGAGAACTAAATTGAAGGTGTGTGAAGTTTAAAAACACACCTCGATTACCACATGACATCATAAGAGGGAACAGAGTGTTTTCTGAGAGAAGAACTCAGCCTAAATATGCAGGATTTGTGTGTTAAACATGTGTGAAAAAACAAAAACAATTCCAGGTATGTTTTTGATGAAGAAACAACACTATAACATAGATCAGAATATAGTGTAGTATGGGCCCTTTAAAGGTGCAACATGTAATTTTTCTAGAGGAGGATTTGCCATCAGTTTTTTCTCCATGGAGATACAGTTTTGCCTGGAATGTCCCACAGTATGGCATTAAACTTATATGTCTTGTACTTATTAGAGATGTATCAATAACCAAAATATCATGATATTGTATTGTCAAAGTTCTCACAATAATATTGTGGACCATCACAATATATCAAATTACAAGTTTCTTTCCTTAAATTAAGAGTTATGGTGAAGCAATAGCTAAAAAAAGACAAAGGGAACCACATAGACCATGATCCTTTGCTGCATTTCAGTGTAGACTACATGAAGAAATAACAGGTCAAGCACTTTTTGGATTAAGTCTTGTCAATGCATTTTAAGAGGAAAAAGTAGCATATTAACAGTTTTCTTAGCATCCACAAAATATCATAATAAATATCGTACCATGAGGTTCATACTGTGACGATATCGTATCATGAGATTTGGATATCGTTATACATGTTGTAAGTGCACTCTTACTCTGAGCTGGGCCATTTCTCCACAGACCTGATTTGTAACTTGGCCTTGTGGTATTTCCTGATAGATATGTTTAATGCCTTACTGAGGAACATTCCAGACAAAGAAGTAAAATCTCCATGGAGACGGCTAATTGGCAGTTCCACAGAAACACCATGAGAAAAGTTGTATATATAGTGTACTTTTAAGAGAGACAGACAACCCCAAAATAGACATAATACATACTCCAATTGACAAAAGCCAATCTGGCAACCCTTACAAGGATCCTGCTTTTGTCAAAATTAAACCATTCAACTCCACTGTGAATAGATGAGGACCACCAAGGACTAAAAAGACAACACAAAACACACACCCGCCCGAAAGAACAAATTAGCCCCCTTTCAGACATTTACCTATTTGACATTGGATTAGACTAAAAGGATTCTGAATAGATCTCCCTTCTATGAAAATGAATGAAATTTAGATTAGCAGCAACCAAGTTTTGTGGATGAATAATGTAAATTCTTCACCATATCCAAACATGTAAAGTGTCAAAAAGTTTAAGTTTAAAAATTGTATAGGCACTCCTCATAATTACTTCATTAATGTGTGAAGGATAAGACAGGGCAGTGAAAAAAATTATCTAAAATTATATTATTATTATTTTGCAAGGCTTATTATATTCTAGCCTACATGTTTATGATGAAAGATCTCTCATATAAAAATACTCTATATTATTATTTATATTTGTTTATTTATTATTTTATTTTATATTATTATATCTATATATACTCTTGTCTATCCTGTACTTGAAGAAGAGCAGATCTTGTGGGTTGCCTGGTGTCAGCACTCTTTGACATTTGAATACTGGAGTTGTACAAATGTAAAAAGGCTACGCTCTGGTACAAGCTGAGGGCTGTCCGTTACCATGGTGACGCTCTACAGGCTGCAGGTGAGAGGTGAGCAGTGCAGCAGGGGCCTTCACGCTCCACCTGGCAAAAATACTAACATTTGTCCTGTTTGAAAGTCTAATGTGTATTGTCTTATTTGGAAACGCGATCTTTCATCAAATTTGAGTTCAGCTGATTTCCCCTGTTTGATTATCATTCAGAGTTGCTGTAATTTGTGACACTGTTTGGGAAAGTAATCAAAATATTTTTTCTTCTATGAACCAAAAATACTTATTTACTTTTTTATTATTTTTTTGCCTTTTTCTATCTAGTCTTAAATACTATATTCAAACGTGGGTGGACATTTCACATTTGACAAGTGTCTTTTCTTTGATATACAATATTAATTCATCATTTAAAAGTGCTCATTTACATATAATTGCAATGCTCTATTGAAGGGCATCCATAAAGAAATCTGAAATGTGTTTTTTATGTCGGCTTCAGCAGTTTTGTATCTGAAGTGCTCATTAAGATATTGGTTGTAATTTATGCCTAATATTTTTGGCAGACCAAGCCATCACAGCTGTATTGAGGGATGGTGCAGCACATCTCTATCAGGTACTGCATGACCAGTGGTGCATACTAATCACCCGTTCTCTCTGGATATAACCAAATGCAAAAAACATGAGGATTACAAAGGATGAGAGACTTTGGTTAAAACATACAGGAACCAGCATGAATTCTAGCACGAAGCAGCTGTGTGACTTTCATGTTCAATAGGTTTTAACTAATTACTCCAAATCATTCCATTGTTTTATTTCCTGGAAGCAAAAGCAGAAGCATTCCCTATAATTGATGTTTTCCCTTTTACTGTTAGTACACAATTTGCATGTATTCTGTTATTAAAATGAAGCACTGAGCAAAGCAAATTACATATTATAACATTGTAGTTGAAGGAATAAAATCTGTACTAAATTAATAAATAAAAATATTTTTGGACAACTGAAAACCACTCAATTAATGCTGCATTCTGAGAAAACATTAGGAACTCCATGAACATACAGTTAATCAAACCAGCAAACTAATTTGAGTATACATTAATTAGGAGGGTTGCTGATTATAATTGATTATAATTTTACCATAAACTGTACCCGCATACTTCTTGATTTAGTCTATGCATGTAACACAGATTCTTTAAAATATAAAACAACTGTGTATTGTTCATCAAATCTATGGGGCAAAGTAATATTTTTGTCCCCAAATGAAAACATTGTACTTTCATTGTAACTGTGTACGGTAGTTCCCTCCATGTGTGTGAGACTCACTTGGGGGTGAGGCGGGGGTCTCCGTAGGGAGCGTAGGGGGACATGTTGAGGAGGAACTCTTTGGGTGGGTACGAGCTCCACCGCTGCTGTACGTTACTGCTGTCATTGTTGTTCCAGAAGTCTCTGTCTAGGTCACTGCGGTCAGACACAGGGACAATTACAGGACAATTTTACATAAAACAAAGCAAAAATAATTGAGCATCTCTTCTTAAACTTGCACTGTGTCACTTTTCTGGTGAAATGTTTGCCACCTGATTGTCTCCATGAAGGTGTTGTTGCTCTGCCTGGAATGTTTCACAGTGAGGCTTTAAACTTACAGGTCATAAAGGCAAAATAAATATGTATAATGCCAAACTGTGGAACAATCCAGGAAAAACAATGGCATCTCGAAGGATACAAGCAAGGAAGAGGGGAACTCAGCAGAAAGGTTAAACAGTGCTACTACAAGGAGACAGGCAGAAGATAAAGTGTAACTGTAAGGTCTTTAATGTTATATTGCCTTAATTATGCGTATATGAGTTTCGGAAACACTAAAGCCAGCCAGAATCCCCCTTGTGTTTTGCCATTTCAGTTATGCACAATCACTGCCAAACTTGTGCAAAACTGGTGCAAAACATTAAATATAAACTAGATAGGTTCGCCCAGTTAGACCACCTCCCGTCTCTAATCATAAAACATCTCTAGAAAACTGATTTGCATAGTATTTGGTGTTACACAAATACACTATGGCCTATTTATATGATTGAGAGATGGGGGTTGTTTTAGGATGTCCTTAATACATATGCAGTATTCATGATCATTGTAAACATGCTGTTGGACTGTCTACACTAATTACGCATTCAAATATTCATCGATACAGCTTCTGCAGCATGTGGTGTTTCATAATGGGCCTCTTTATATAACAAGGTTCAATAATGTACTAAATATATACAGTCCCGCCAACACTATATGGAACAAATGAGGGCATTACTTCAGGGCACCGTCTCTGACCTCGCGGGGTGCTGCCTGCTAGCCTAGCTTTGTGATCTGAAATAGCTTGTTAAAATGTGATAGTATCTCCGCAGTGTATCCTATTTCCATACGTCCACAACCCGCTGACACCTACTTGATGGCTTTATTTTCCCCTCGACCTCTCACAGATTCGGGAGAGCTGGCAGCCTCCACCCCAGGCAGATTCCTCTTCCCCTGCAACAAGACAGGCACACAAAGAGCAGAGGCAAGTGGGTGGATCAGAAAACTATCACGTACCAAAAATATTTTCCAGCTACTTCAGTGCTCATTTTGGGGACTTCCGGCCATCTTCAGTAGGGCTGCAGGACTAATCACAAACAAATCGAACTTGAATGGTCGCAATTAGCAAATCGCAAACTGGAATGATTGAAGTCCTTTGCAAACATCAAAATATGTCTTAAAGCAGACCTATTATGCAAAATCAGCATTTCTGAGATTATAACCATGTTGTAGTTGTTTCCACTCACCATTTACACGCCCAAGTTGAATTTTGAGTGATTTGTGCATGTTTCAGCTTGCTTATTTTCAAGAAGCCATTTCAACCACATTCACTGCTCTGTACTTACTTCGTTCTTCAATTTAATTTTCTCAATCTGTAATATGCATAGGATTCGACAGTGTCATGTATTTTGGTACAAATGGAAAAAAATCTGTGGCTCGCTAACTGAGAAACTAACCATCAAAGGTGCAGATTTGTTTCTTTTATTTCTTTCTTTAGATGAATATTGCAATAAAAAAACATAATAATCCTCACTGTGTCATAATCCTTAGGTGTCATAGATTATAACTATATAACAGATACAAGCACAATAGGCCACACAATAGACCTTTACAAAAACTTTTTTGATTCTTGTATTAAATTATCATTTCCTAACAGTCTTCTTTATGTTATTGCTTCTGTTGTTTGTATGTTTAAAATGTGCACTTGGAACGGAATCTAACTATTAAAATATAAATCACAAATATAATTGTAACTGCAATGTTTTTCAGAAAATCGCAATTAAATATCTTGCCATTGCTCAGCCCTGATCTTCAGGTTGTAGAATGTGATAAATGAGAGGAGAGCCTCAATTTGGTGAGAAGCCAGTGCTGTGCTGTGCTGTATATCAGAGGAAACAGACGTGTACTAATATATATGGCTGCATGTCTGAAAAATGAAAACAAGCAAATGACAGTAAACTGGGACCAGAATTAATTACACATACAACTCACAGAGGCGCTCACTGGTGGAGGATAAAATGAAGTCTCAACTTACGTCATAAAATTAATGTAGCCAGTTTTATGTACTCTAAATTTAAAAGATGATTTATTACCCAAAACTTATATTTGGAAAGTAGTTTGTAAAAGTGGTTTGTAAGAGTAGACCTTCTATGATAGTATCTTTTATCTAGCCAAGGACACACTGAAAAATACTATCAAGACATAAGGTGCTGAACCTGATTCAACTTTGTAAACATTATGTTTGGAATTTTATGATTTGTTGTTCAGTTTAGTTGTGTTATTGTGCATAACCTCTTTGATATAAGATAAGACATAATGTTGTCACGATGCTAAAATTTCAAACTTGATTCTGAAACTAGACTACAGTACATGCTTGACAATTTCAATACCACAATCATAATAAAAACACAATTTCAACAAGTAATTTTCAACTCAAAATGGTAATAGTAGGGTTTCTTGCATATTATAGTTCTGAATAAATCAAGGCTAAATACTAAAACTATTCAGGAAAACTATTCATTTGATACTTGTGTAAAAAAATATGTTTCAACACTAGTTTTATTGATTAGTTTTGTATACATTTTTTGACAGCCCTAAAGAAGTGAACTAAGGGAGTGTGATGTCACCCAGAGTGTTTGGCTTCAATCAAATAAAGTTCACGGTGTTAAAGTTTGTATGTCTGAATTTGATATGAATTTATTTATGGACAAAACCTAAGTAAAAACATCAGGATCATGTAGAGTGAGTTAATACGAACATTTTAAGTGCAAAATTCTGAGGCTTGCTGCAGCTGTTACAGGGATATGGGTGACAATTTTTCAATGTAAAGTCAATTGGAGCCGATGGAGCCAAAAGTGCCACCATGTTCAGGTCCTATTTGGAATGCAATGGCTAGCGGGTTAGCTATGTCCATTTACATATATAGTCTATGGATTCAACCCCCTAATTAATAAGTGTTGTGTTAGCAGTGAGTATTATTTAGTACCCAATTACCACTCCATTAACTTGATCATTTATCTCAACATAAACATTAGCAACTACCGACCATGTAGACATCAAGAAACTAATTAATTAAACTACTGCTTTTAATCTAAGGTTATTTAATTATTTATTTACATATCTGTACATAGCCTGTTTATATTTTTTAAATGTTGTTTTTTTTTCCTTAAAAGGTCCCACCTTGTGATGTCACATGGTAATACAGGAAAAGCTCCACTGTGTTTTTAAAGTCCATACATCTTCACTAGAATCATTTGGATTATTTCAGCCCTGCAATTGTCAACCTCTAGTGAACAAAAGGTAAGTGGTAGCTGTTAACTTGAAAACTATCACTGCATCACATGAGCTGGAGATGTAGACAGACTAATAGTAAATGGGGTATTCAGACATGTGTGATTGCAACAAAACACAACTCTAAGTATGTTTTTGATGAGATACCATTATAACATGGTTTAAAGAGTCCGTTTTGTGTAATATAGGACCTTAAACCACTTGAGAATTATATATATTCCGATGTCTGCCAAGAACAGCAGGACTATTGACTTCTTTGTTTATGTGCACAGCGTCTATAGAGTGCACTGTGGACAGGTGGCCTATATCTCTCACTAATGCATCAACAAGACACTGTATTATTTACCAGCTTACATTTCTACATCCAGAGAGGCACACGTCTTTTCAATCAGGGGCCATGCTGGAGGTCTGACCTAATCTGGATTTACACTGAGCTACTGCTGTTTCAGAAGTACACACGCAGACACAGCGAAAAAAAAGGGGGAAGAGAGGGATGGGTTTCTCCTGGTCAGGAATATGCTATCAAGAGCAGCTCATCTATGATTAACACTATCATAAAATGTGCAGGAGGCTTTGGAGAGGAAGAGGGGGGAGAGGGTACAATGTTGAGACTAAAGGTGGATTGGGGGGGGTACACTTTAGTTACACAGACCAGAGGGACAAGACAGAGGCAGCTCAAAACAACAGGGTAAAAGGTGGGATGGTTGAGGTCTTATCAGGGCCACAGTATTCGGAGTGTTTAAGACTAATCATCATTATAGATGAAAAAAAAATACAACAATTATTAGTTGAAATGCTGCATGAGAAAAAAACATAGGGCACTTAAACATAAAATATTAAAGCTTTCATATATTTCCATTGCTTTTTTTGTAATTTCTATCTACTTTCAATCTCAATATTGCCAATGGCAAACAAGATTAAAGGCCCTGTACCTGATTTTTACTCTCTTCAGACAGTGGCTACACTATGGGTCTGTGATCAATAAAAACCCTCTGTGGTCTGATTTTGACCCTAAAGGCTTATTATTCCATGTTATATTACATGAAAATAAAATTAAACATTACTTGGTTTGAATTTAAACATTTTGTACAGCATCTTATTTCAGCTGCAGTTTCTTATAAATAGGATTTCCTAATATTTCTTGAAGCATCTGGATGAAATGCACTTTTCAGCCCTAATGGATTCAGTCATAATCAATAATTGTTACAAAAACAATTGCGTTTATTGTGGCAGAAAATAACTTCCAAAATGTCACATTTTACACCCTGATGATTCTCACTCTCTCAGGTGTAAATGTTCATAAACCCTTTTAGTGTTTTGTAAACAAAACAGTGGCACCATTTTAAGGAGAAATTTACATTTAACTTAAAAATCTGCCAAATATGCATGATTTTGCACTGTCTGAACATGACGCTCGGAGCGAGGGTCATGTTTGGTTCCATAAGTGGTTCATAAATGTATTTACTTTTAGAAGGAGTGTGGTGTATATTAAAGGTGTACTATGTATCTTTTCTGGTTTAGTAGTCCACCACCTGTTTGTCTCCATGGTTAAGATTAAGTTTAACATATACTTTACTGATCTTTCAACCAGTCTTGCTGGGGTACCCTATCAGGAGCAGTGAGCTGCTGTAGCACTGCTGCTGTAGGGACCCATCTTCAGGTGAAATAGTCTTAGTCAGGACCACCATACATGGAGTATTGGACCTATTGTGCATGTTTTGGGTTGATGGGGGAAATCAGAACGCCTGGAGAAAACCCACTCAGACATAGGGAGAACATGCAAACTCTGCACAGAAAGGCCTGGGTTTCCTCAGGAATTTAAATGAAACCTTCTTAAACTTATGCAAATTACATGTATTCAATAACAGGTCTATTTATTGCCAAATGATACCTTGAAAGCATACGTTCATACTACGAGTGGGCTCGCATCTACACAGATCTTACCTGTAACTTGGCCATCTCAAGATTGTTAATACCTATATTTTGATTATTTCCCTTCATCACTTTAGCCTTTATTTTATATAGGGCCAATTACAGGCTTAACGGATCTATAGGACTACATATAGGTATCAGCAGAGGTGAGGCAGACAGAGGGCTGATTCTGTGGGTGACATTGTGACAAGGGCAGGGAGATAAAGTGACAAGGAGAGGAATCTGGAGCGGAGCATTCAGTAAAGACAGAGAAGGAGGGTGCCACCAAAACAGAGACACAGACATAGATAGTGTGAGGGCAAACAATGATAAGACACACATTTGTTTGTCCGCTTCAGAGGGCTTTTGTAACTTAACAGTAATTGGATTCTATAGAGGATCTAACATAAGTATAAGTTTGGTGGAATAGTAAATATTTGCAGTTTGTATTTTATTTAGATTGGGGAAGCCTGGCAGACACACAGAGATTAGAGAAAAAGGGAGATATAAACAGCATATGCATGTAATAAATGCAAATAGATCAAGTAAATTCAAAACAAACAGTGTTACACTACTAAAATTTTAAAACTTATTTTCAGTAACAAGGAAAAGTTTCACCAATGCTGATACTTTTTAAATAAGAAAAAACTAATAAAATAGTTTTTAGAGCAATAGAATGAAATTTTCAACAGTAGTTAATATTTCAATGTTACCAGTACTGTTCTAAAATAGTTCTAAAACTATTCAGGTTTTGCGAATTTTCAATACTAGTTTTAGTATCAATAAGTATGTTGGTCATTTTTGACTCATTGTAAGGGCTCTGCTTTTAGCTAGAAACCGCTTAACCTTTTGATTGATTGATTTGTTTTTATTTCAAGTTTGTGCCAAGGGAGAAAAAAATTATCATAAACAAACTACATATATATTGTAAACAACAGAAAAGCACATTTCTTGAAAAGGAGTGGGAAGATACTTTTGTACTGTATCTCCATGGCCCAGCAAACCATCTAAGATACCCAGTTTAACATAAAATGATTTGCATAATAGTTTGAAACAGCTTTTACACACACACACACCCTTCTAGATAGAAACTGGGCTTGGTTTTGAAAAAAAAGTAAACATGGGTTCTCTAGTATGTCTGAAAATGAAAACAATTCAACAAATTACACAATGTCTTATCCTTTGTTGACCACTTCTTATCACTATCACAATACATAATCAATTGGAACTACAGTCACTCTGAGATGAGAGAAATAGAAAAACAGATAAACAAATTTGTGAGTAGTAAATGGCAGTGGATCAAGAATATAGATACCAGTTGCAGACACCGACTCCCATTAGCATATGAATCATTAGCATGTTTGGATGTTTGCTGCAGGGAGAAAGCGCTGAGCTGAAGATGTGTTTACAGAAAGCACCCAAGGTTTCTGATCATGTTTGTAGCCAGAGCCATGCACACAGTGGTTCCTTTAATTCAAAAACATGGAGTTATCCCTGAACAACACACAACAAGGGAACAATGTGAAGATCCAAGGACACATGAGCAGTGAGCACAGAAACAATAGTACATGGATGAAACTATATGGAATTTATACAAAGTCAGTTTCCTTTATAAAGAAATTGTGTATCTTGTGAATATTGTCTGACACATAATGTGTTTACCTCTAATAGATTGAAGCAATGACACCCTTGAACATAACATGTTGTAACGTATAAGCTTACAGCCATTATACAATATAATACATTGGGAAATAGGGCTGCATAATTAACTGCAATCAAATCAAAATTGGAATCTTAATCAAATCACAAAGGCTTTAGTTTAGACCCCAACAAATGTGTTTTGAAATGTACGCGATTCTGTTATTATTTCATAAAATTTACATTTTAATCTCTTTTTTGTGCAATTTAGTGCATTATTCAAACTGGTGGTAAGCTACTAACTGTAGCCACAGCTGTCCTGGAGGTAGCCTGACAAAAGCAAGCCAATCTAGCATTCATACTAGGCAAGGTGGGTTAAGTGTCTTGCCTAAGGACACAACAACAGTTTGCACTTGAGCCACTGCTGCCCTTCTTCAGCGAGATCGGGCACTGACCAGGAGGTTTAACCATTGTGCACAGTGAACAAAATTCTGATATTAAAAAAAGAAATTGCAAATCTATTCACTGTACTTCAAAAACAGCTTTTTTTTAATAGACCTGGACTGTTTTGTGGAAAAATACAAAAAGAAATATAAAGAATAATCAAACAAAAAACATCAAACAATGAATAACAAATAAAACTGCACAATATTATTGTGTTGACTAACATTGTGACCCTCTGTTTGCCTATGTTTTTAGAATGTATCACAGCTTTACACCTTAATTGGCCTTTTTACCTCATTAAAAACAATATGCACATCCAACATAAACAGAATCGGAGCACTAAAGCCAGTAATTGCCTCTTGAGTTTTTTCCATGATAATTGTGCTGAATTGCCACACGCCTCTTACCAGTTTGCGCTGACACCAGGTGCAGACTCCACAGAGCGCCACGAGCCAAACGCCGCACAACACCAACACGACTGACACCAGGAACACACTCAGCGAGACTGTGCCTGAAAACACACACACGCACGTATTATTAGCACTGTTCATTTCATAGAACCTGCTGTGGAGATGTGCACTGCAGAAAAATAATTATGGAGTTAAATAGCCTATTTCTACAGTATATTTTAACTTTCATGACTAGTGTAAGTTTGTGCAGTATAGCATTAGCATTGTGTAATTTTTCTAGTGGAGGGTCGGTCAAATGCTTTTCTCCATAAAGATGTTGTGGCATTTTCTGGAATGTTTCAGTATGACATTAAACCTTTTCAATCTTCAAGGAGACCAAAGCAGACCAAGTTACAGGTCAGATTTGTGGATTTGTCTAGGTATTTTTGAGCTATAAAAAAATAAAAATAAAAACACCTGTAATTTAATAAATGTAAGGTAGAGTTGTTCAATGTCATTTTGTGGAACAGTCCAACCAGAGCAGTGACATATCCATAGAAATAATCAGGTAATGGACACCCCAACCAAAAAGTTGCATAGTGCAAACATAGCTTAAAGCCGCCCACAGCAATGATGGCCCTCGCTTTGACATGCACGCCCCTCCCACGCGACCCCCGGGATGCTATTGTCCATTCCCCATGTCCCTAATACTTTGTGTGTGTGTATTAGTAATATTTATACATACTGCACATACCTAGAGCACACATATTTTCAACACAGATGAATGCAAATTATCTTAAATGCTGCCCTAACCCTAACCCTAACAGATAATGATGCATTTTCAAAGTCTGATGTCAAATTGATATTAATAATATAATATAGTACATATATGTTTTGTTAGAATACAGAATCCTTGATAAGCATGGAAACGAATATTGTGTTCTAGAGCAACACTTTTGTTTGGCTCATAACCTCTCAGCACACTGGTGAACACGCACACAAACATGGATAGCGCTACGTCTTTCTCAACAAAGTCCTGGTATCTCCATACTACAGAGGACGACACTCACCTCTATGATGAGGGCTTTTACCTGTAGGCTCTGCTCTGCCCCACACCAACAAGGAGCGGTCAAGGGCCACAGGAGACCCAACTAGTATCTCCCAACATTCAGGAGCCGTCAAACCCAGAGGACAGACGTCTGGTCCAGCTACTTCCACCCCTGGTCCAGGACCTTTCACCCCTGGCAGGAAAGCGCTCTGGTCAGGGTGCTCCGTGAAGAGTTGGAAAGAGCAAGGCCTGAACTTGTAGATCAGGTCCACATAAGCAATTCTTTGGATTTCAAGCTTAGGTCTCAGGAGAGAATCGACCAAGGAAAAGACTTGGAATTAAAAAAAATCAATTATTCTTTAAAGAAGAAAGACAAGCAGCTGCAAGACCAGATTAATGCACATAAGGAGATCCAGTGCCTGTACAACTCTACAATACAGGGAAATGTGCAGCTGAAGCAAGAGATTGCAAACTTCAAGACTGATGATTTAGAGATGCAAGAACTCAAAGCTTCTCTCCAGAAGACAGACAAAGAGCTGGAGACCCAAATGAATGCATACAAGGAGATACGATATCTGTATAACAAGTCAGTGAGAGAAAGTGGCCAGCTCAAACAAGAGCTATCCAGCACCAGTAAAGTCCTTGAAAAGATGAAGGAACAACTTAAAGCACAGGACAATACAATTGCTGAGATGAGAAACACAAAGAGGTCAGATCCAGAGGCCTGCAGAGACTCTTAAACTACACAGATGTAACCCACATCTTGGTGGAGATGTAACCCACAAAGGCAATGAGAAACTCTCCAGGAAGGTGCAGTAGGTGTTTTTTGAACTCTTCTCGAGAGAAAATATGTCACCGTGGAGAGAAAAAGAAAAGTATAATGCATGTTTGACCAAAGGAACTGTCTTCCTGCACTGACAAATTTCAAAACTAATGTACACCTATTAGTGAAAAATATGATGAAGTGAAACAAAGTAACTTAACTCCCTGGGGGTGTGATGCTAACTGGAAACTCAGCTCTGTCTAAAGCTCTGTTACTCAAGTTAGACTTTCATCTGAGCTTTGTTTTAACACAACTTGACCACAAAGACCTGATTTAGGTAGAACTATAAGAGCTGAGCTGATTTGTGCTGGTAATCAAGTCTCTTACACATAAAATTAGAGTCACAAGATAGCCAGCATTAGCCAACAGTTGAACATTCATATTGATCACAGGCTTCTGAAATTATGTTATTTAAATCTATTTTATATTTTCTGGTAAATGCTGACATTTTTATATAGTGCTTTTTCACTTTCAAGGCACTCAAAAAGCTTTATATCAAGAAACCACTTCCCCATTCACAAACATTCACACACCAGGGTACACAGACACTGGGGGTGAAGTGGACACACCTCACCCTAAGGACACAATGACAGCGCTCATCTGTGGGAGTTGGAATTGCACTGCCAACCTGTGGATCAGTGGATCTGATTGCTCAGCCAATGAGTATGAATATTTTTTCCTGAGTTTCAGACAAGAAAAAAAAATGTTTTGGCTGTGTTTGTTAATGTATGCATTTTGTCATCATGGTAACTACAGAATGACTTCAATGCTATTCTCCTCATTGTATTATTATTTGTGCAATAATAGAATCTTATTGACAAAGGCCTTTTTAATGAAAACACATAGGTATCATCTCCTGCAGTGGCCTGGGTGCCTTCATATCTTCCTGTCCTATTCATCATCATCAGCTGCCATCTGTCATCAGTAAGAGACAGAGACAAATGGAAGCTGAGAATGCAGGAAAATAAGACAAAACTAGAGGCACAGGGAGGAAGAGGATGCACTTAAAAATGCACTGAGTCTATCTCACAATAGCGAAGGTAAAACTAGAGGCATTGTGTAGTTTGACAGTGAATGCGACCTAGATATCGAGATAGCCAGCTAGATAGAGACAGGTATGTAATTTGTCTTTTTTTCTCCACATAGTAATCATTGGTCTCATTTGCGGAAGAAGATTTGCACCTTTGGTACTTTTACCATAATCATACTGACGTAAAGAAAACATAATTTATCCAGACCTGGGGCCAATCAAATGACTACACAGGCATCTTTTTGACACTTTGATTTGTCATTTGTCCCTATATATCAATGTGTACCTTCCTACATATTTACAATGCTTTGAATGAGCAGTATGTAAATTTTCTGGTTGCAGGTCCTCCCATTTGCTTGTCTATGGAGATATTATTGTTTTGCCTGAAATAATCCATGAAGAATTGAAAAAGCACATGCAAGGTAGATAAGCTCATTGCCAAGAAAGATTGCGCAGGCAAAGCAATAACATCGCCATGGAGACAAACAGGTGGCAGACACACACCACCAGAGAAGTTACATGCAGATTAAAGATCTTGAAACAGATCTAATTTACAATAAACAACTATTTGAACATCCCTAATGAAGCTCAATGTTCTGTTCATGTTATCAATACAGTGTGCAGATGTCAAGACAAGATCATATCACACAAGGCCAGAAGCTACACAATTACCAGCTTCCGCCTCCTCTCCTGTGGAACATAAATCCTCTGTAATTTTATTCTGGTTGTGAGGGATGAAAAGTTCTCATAGCTTCATAACATTTGTCAACGATATTTTGTCTGAATTACAAACTCCCAACTCTGTCATTCAGTCTTTTGCTTTGAATGCAGAAGCACGTTAGCAAAACATTGTGGGCAAACAGTGAGCTCATAACTACTGACTACTTTAGCCCATTGTATTCCTATCCTTGTATGCACCTCAAACATTGACTGGGATTAACGAACAGAGAGTAGATCAGCTTCAAAAAACATTGCACTTAATATATTCTTCCTGTGAACAAACTTTAGATTTGATTTGAAAGTAAATTTATCAAATGGAAGTTTTAGGAAATGTAAATCATATGGCTAATTTGGATATACTGGATTGCTTGGAGAGAAAAAATTTGTTATATAGAAAGTCTGTTGCAGTATAAAGTAGAGCCTGACCGATATATCGGTTGGCCGATATTATCGGCTGATATGGGCACCTCGAGGCATATCGGCTATCGGCCGCTGATAGGGGCCGATATTTCACGTGGGCATATGATACGTCGTTAAAAATCTTAGACTCTCTACATTATGTTCATTTAATCCAATTTACAGACAGATAAATGTCCTAATATGTGGCTCCACATCAGTATTTATCTACCGGAGTCATTTATCCGTGCGTGTGTGTCCGTACTGTCTGTCCCTGAACACACCACAGAGTCGCGTCACTCATGTGCGTTTGTTTACATCCGCAGACACAGATCCAAACATTGAGATTGTATTCTTTTTACGGACAATCGGTTTGAGTCTGAATTAAAAGGACATTTATTAGTGCAGATTTGTGATGTGAGGAGGAGCCTGTATGAGCGGTGAGTGTTGGAAATATGTCGACTTTGAAGCTAGTTTTAGTCATTTGTTATGGGTTAGCTGCTGTAGCTCCCGCACATAAACAGTCTGTTTTCTATTGGTCTATTGTAAAGTGACTATATTGGCCGTATATTTGTTACTGGACCAGCACTGATATGTAAATGAGCTGTGAATAGACGTGTGAATTATGACATTTGCGCATATCATTAATTACCGCGGCGCGCAGCATTTACGGCTAAAGGCTAATAGCGCTAGTTTCTTTACTAGTTATGGGTCCGTCGCGAACGAAATGACTCTTCGAGCCGGCTCTTTGAAGCGAACGACGGGAGCCTGATCCATATTGGGAGCCGTGTTTTCTCTTTTTCTCTCACTTTTTTTCTGTTCACGCCGCGTGCAGACTCGTGGTAGTTTGACAGCGGCAGCGGCTGAAAACGAAACTTTGAGAAATTTGCGTGTACATAGGATAAAAAAACAAAAAAAACAAAAAACGAGCATATTTGGCTGTAGTTTATCATAAAATAAATAAGTCCTGGTTTAGACCTTTTTCAGTCCTGGTTTAGACCTGGTTCAGTCCTGATTCAGTCCTGCTTTAGACTGCTTTAGACCTGCTTGCAACAAAACAATCTGAAGAGCCGCTTGGGAGCCAAAAGAATCAGCAGCTTTTAGTGAGCCAAGCCAAACGAGCCGGTTCTCTAAAAAGAACTGGAATACCCATCACTAGCGTCTAGAATGTGATGCAAAAATGCCATTAAGCCAACCTACTGTCTGTAAATATGATGTAAAGAGGCAGAATAACAATAAATGTTGCCTAAATAAACCCAATTTAAAATCCATCAGAGCCAAACCTAAGTTTTTTAAACAATTCAACATTTATAGTGAATTTTTACATCACTAAATATATCGGCGATTATATCGACTATCGGCAGCTCCAACTCCCATTATATCGGTTTCATATCGGCCACAGCAAAATCCATATTGGTCGGGCTCTAGTATAAAGTCTGTTGGTCCATTGTATTTTCAGTTGCCGTCAATAGCTTTGTCCAAAATACAGAACAAGGTGTGGGCTTGAGTTCAAAAAGTTTACTATTTCCTTTTCATAAAATAACTGACATTGCACCAAGAGGTTATATTTTTTGCCTAGTGATGCACCGATTTTCTAGCCTGATTCATCAGCCGGTTTCACTTCGTGGAAACCATCTGACCTCGTAGTGTTAGGATTCGTTCACTCGACAGTAGGCGAGCATTCGCTGCTATTTGGTCATGATGTATGTAATGCACCGCTAACAGGGCTAACTGATTTATTAAGCTCTCCCAAGTCCCGTAGGAAGAAGGGCAATACCGTCTTTCCCCTTAATAAAATTCACCAAACATTCTCTTTGTTCTGGCTTTAACTCCTTGATCTTGGGAATCATTGCCAACTCAGAATATGGCTTTTCACTGATTGACTGGTGCCCGGACTCGCACTTCTGGGGTTCTTGCAAACCGTCTAGTGCAGACATGTCAATCTCAGGCCCGGGGCCCAAATTTGGCCCACGATATAATTATATTTGGCCTGCACGATCATATCAAATATATATTAGAGCTGGCCCGCTGGCTACAGATAGGCTACAGAGACATTATTTATTTAAAAATGTTGTTATTATTTTACATTATGCTTGTTATGAATTCAGTGTTTAACATTACATATCTCAAAAGAAGAGAAAACATGCAGATGTTCTTGAAAATTTTCAATAAATATTTAGTTTGGACCACGACTTCGTCTCAGTTTTTAATTTTGGTCCTCTGTGGATTTGAGATTTGATATCCCTGGTCTAGTGTATTTTGATTCCTGACCTAGTTGCTGGAGAGAAATGAAACTGAGTGGTGGCACTAGGTGGCGCCAGCCTCTCTACCGATTTTCAGGTTTCAGTTCCAATTCCGATATTAGCTTTATCTGTCAATACCTGATATCAACTGATACCAGTGCAGAGACTGAAAACAGCATGTATTTCCTTTCAACTAAAACAAAATAAGACACAACTGATCCAGATGTGTTCCTCAAATCACTACAAAACAGCTTTGTATGAATAAAAGTTAAAACATGAGACTTTCTAGGCCAACTACATCAATGTGTCCAACCAGAATATTACAAAGCCGGTGTTGATACCGGTATCGGATTAGTACATCCCTATTTTACCCACATAGATATGGCTCTGGTAATGGCTAGCTTTAAATATGGTCGGCAGTTTTTGGTTTTTTTGACAGGCATTGGAAGCTAAATCTCCACTATAGTTCAATAATTTCCAAACTTATCTGGAAAAGCAATGACATTCAGAAACAAATAAGCTTTTGTGCATTCTGGTTAGTTTATTTGGCTCTTATTGATGTATCATGGCTAAACAACCGAGGTCTCAATCACACCATTGTTCACTGTTTTCCTTTCGATTTGTACCAACACATTGTAAAAACTGAGAAAAGCCGAACAAATCAGTGGAAAAAAATCGAGCGAGACAAAAAAAGTGTCTAAGAGAAGAATGACTTGCTTTCCAAAGTGCCTCGTGTGTGGGCACAAAAGTCTGACAGTCTTCAGTTTGTGGAGTGTTATCAGCAGGGGAACTCAGAGTCAGTCCCTCTACAACACAATGCATAAATACAACAAATCAGGCAGCTTAAAGGTGCACTATGTAACTTTCCTGGGAGAGGGTTTGCCATCTGCCTGTTTCCATGGAGATATTATTGCTTTTCCTAGAAGTTTCCACACTATGGCATTAAAGGTCCTATATTACACAAAACTGACAAAATTGTGAGCTTTAAACCATGTTATAATGTTGTTAAATCATCAAAAATATACCTGGAGTTGTGTTTTTCTCATATACACATGTTTGAGTAACTATTATTAGTCTGTCTACAGTTCCAAAGCTTAAAATGCTCTGTCTATCCTGTGATGTCTTCTATTCTATTAAAGGTGTATAGAGTTTAAAAACACAGTGGAGCACATCCTGTATTACCCATATAACACCGCAAGGTTGCACAGAGTGTTTTCTGTTTGAGAGAAGAACTCAGCCTAAATCCGCAGGGTCTGTGTGCTAAACATGTGTGAATGAAACAAAACACACCTCCAGGTATGTTTGTGATGAGATAACAACATTAAAACATGGATTAAAGCTCACAAGATAAATAATCAACCAAAATGACACACATAAATTGAGTAGTAATTGCTTTGTGCATGGACAGATTTATTCCCAGGCATAGCATAGATCTGGTTAATTCGTGTTTGTACTATTGGATCGGTTTCTCTTGGCTCATTTTAAATCTTTAGTTACCAGCTCTGAGAATAATGTCTGCTGGCATCCATCTAGCTGAGACATACCAAAATGACACACTGCGCTGTAAAGGGACTTCTGCAATAGCCCTGTGAGGACGCTTATTATAGCACTTGTCAATTCAAACCCCAAGGCTCAAATTTCATTATGTAGACCCAGAACTCAGCCAATATAATAAGCCAACTTCCCTTTTCAAATCACTGTTGACCAATCCTATCTGAAAATCCTGCAGTTGTTTGGTCAGGATCACAAAACAAGACTATGTGTGGCTCAACGGGCTAGGCATTCCTCATACAACATTCATATTAGGCTTTGCACCTTCCAACCAATCTGCTCCAGGGCAAGACTTTTGCCAAGAAGCCAAGTGCAGACCCTCCTAGACCCACCTGCTGCACCCTCTCAAACAGAATGAACTACCATCTGTTAGAAACCGGCCTCATTAGCAAGTGCTTTGGGTAATTGTGGTGTAGGCGTACTTTAACATTATTAATCAAAAGCATTTATGCCCGCCTGTGATCAGTAGTTAATATAAAATTATTAGACTTAGACAAACATTATTGATCCACGAGGGAAATTATTTGAGCACAGTAGCTCACACATCACAATATATTATAATAACAAAGAGCAAAAATATGAATTCTAATAATACATTCAAAATAAGTAGCAACAATAATGAGAGACTGGTTCCAAATAACTGGTGTGAACTGTTGACTCTCAGCTATATAAAGAGGTCGTAAGGAATAAGAGTGGAAAGATGAAATAGTGATTGACAGGACAGAAGGTTATCTATTACATAAGGGTGAGTTGTTGAACAGTTGTATGGAGTATGGTATGAATGTAATCCTGTATCAGAGCTATAGGAGCCTGTTTGAGAATGAAAATATACATACAAAAAGTTGCCATGGATTCATTAACTAAGCAAAAACTTAATTAGCAACATCAATCGGGCACCGTGATAACTAAGAATTTGATATTTGTTTTACTTTAATGTATTTATTTCATGTAGGGTCAAAAAACTGAAAAGACAAGAAGACAATTTACACAGTTACAGTTTAATACAAATCTTTCCACTTTACCGTTTCCAGCTGCTCTTAATCTTGCCCAAAGCTAAATGCCATGTAATGTGTCTTTATTAGCCGCACAATTATTCGTATTTTGTAATAATGTGATGAATTTGCCTTCTTTTCTGGGTTATACCTCTTTTGGAATGGTTTTTCCAATGAGATCCTGAGATGAACCTTAAGCTCATGCATAAAGAGGAGTAGGGGGCGAAGGGGGTGGGGGGAGATGGATAAGAGAGGGAGAGAAAGCAGAGAGGAAGAGAGAGGAGAGAGAGAAAGAGGAGAGGGAGGAGGATCTGGACAAGAGAGAGAGACAAGAGAGAGTGAAAAGGGAAGGAAAAGGAGAAGAGAGGGAAAGGGACAGGAGGTGGACAAGACAGGAAGTGGAGATGGCCAAGAGAGGGAGAAGGAGGAGCGGAGGAGTAGAAGAGGTGGAGGAGGAGAGAGAGGGAAGAGAGGAAGAGAAGATAGAGAAGGAGAGAGGAGAGGGAGAGGTGGAGGAGAGGAAGAGGAGGAGGAGGAGGAGAGAGAGGGGGACAGGAGATGACTGAGAGAGGGAGAGAAAAAGAGAGAGAGAGAAGATGGAGAAGGAGAGAGGAATGGGAGAGGTGGAGATGGAGGAGAGGAAGAGGAAAAAGTGGAAGAGGAGAGAGAGGAGGAGAAGCAAGAGAGAAAGAGAGCAAGCGAGAGATGATGGAGAAGGAGAGAGAGGGAGGTATAGAAATGGAGGAGAGGACGAGGAGAGACAGAGATAGAGAAGAGGAGTGAGAGAGGGTGAGAAGATGGAGAAGGGGAGAGAGGAGAGGGGGAGGAAAAGGACAGGGAGTGGAGAGGCAAAGGAGTGGGAGTGTATTGGGAGAGGAGAGGAAGAGGAGGGAGAGAGGAAGAGGAGAGAGAGAAGGAGCAAAGATGGAGAAGGAGAGCGAGAGAACAGGGAGAGCAGAGGGAGACAGTGGGACAGTGCAGAGGAGGAGAATATGCATGTCACATCCAGCATGCACTGACACTGTTCTGCTGCCAACGTGCTTCGACTCCAAATTAACCTCTTATAATCTGCAAAGCTTTGAAATATTTCCTTCATCGAGTTATGCATTTTAGTTATGAATTTGTCTACAAGCACGCTCTATTATGATGATGTGATTTCAGACAGCAGCAGCAAGGAGCAACTAGTGAAGATAAAACTGTGTTATTCCTTTGTTTCCAACGAGAGTATATGAGCAGGTACATGTAAAAAGCTCAAATCTAAGTAAATTGTGACAAAACCACAATATTTGGTGTGATTTCACATGCAGCAGCTCAGACAGGCTGCACTAAGGCAGTTTCACTTTACCAAAAATCTAAACATGTGGATAATAATGAAGTGCTAAAGGATTTGTAAGAGCTAGTTCAGTAATATTTATTTAATGTAAAAAAAAAAAAAGAAAGAAAATATTGCAACAAAAACCTGTAGTGCAGAAAGCAATGTCATCTATAGGAGGTCAATGTTGTGTCACCTTCTGTGCTCACTATACCTGCCCACTGTCCCATAGTGTTACTGTGCACTGCTGAAGTGCCAACTTGGTTCAGTAAACATGGACTGACTCCAGCTGCAGCGCCCCCTGTGTCTTTGGCCTCACACTGCGAGACCCCTGTGGCTCCATGTGTAAACAAAACACTATGTCATAACTACACATGATCACAGCCCCCTCCTTCTTCTGTATTTAGTCATACGTCTGTGTGCAATCGACATGAGAGGCTTTATAATTAAAATAAAACAAATGATACTTTTCATTTGTCAAGTGGATGCTCTCTGCTGTTCTCATATTAATTGCTCTTCGTGTCTCCCTTAGTCTGCGCTCATTTTCACTCGGTTGGTGATTAAATAAATTACCAAGAATTGATTAGAGCTGTTCATTTGAAAAATGGGCTTTGTGAAGTAGTTTTTATCTTTTGCTCAGTTTGTGTGATTCCACTTCACAGAGTACAATACAATACTCAGACTGTATGTTCAAGGGCAGAAGGACATAATGATTTGCACACATACCTCACAGTAAGAAGCTCCTGGGTCCTGGACTGAGCAGTGCTCCTCGGATTCACTGATGTCCGTGACTTCCATTAAAAACACTGATGAACGTTTCTGAAGAGGTCTAGCGCTTATCACTCGCTAATCTTAACTAAGCTTGGGAGTTCACGCTTTAGTTTACAGTGCCCTGGTGACTGTGCGTTTGTGAGTTTTAAGATAGGCGTTTGGTTGCAACTCCTCTGTCAATTTGCCCTGGCGCAGTTTCAGAAACGGCTCTTGACTGAATGGGAATGTATGTGCCCATAATACATTAGTGAGCATATAGTTTCTCTATGTGATTGCATTGTCTTTCTATGTTTTGCAAAAGTGTCTAATCTGCAATATAAGAATCCAATACAATAACCACGTCTAACCACATACTTTTCATTTTTGTCACGCTGGTCTTTTTTGCTCTCTCTTTATGTAAAGCACAATGCATGTCCCACCAATCAACTGTAATTAAGTAGAATACCAATTACCCACACCCAACTGATACTTTCTATCCTATTCTCTTTGGTCTTTCGTCCACGTATCCCTCTTCTCTTCTCTTTGTCAGGCTTCTCCACTCGTCCACCTGCTGTGCCTATCTGCAGCCTCTTTACTCTGGCCTGGTGTTAGCGGCTGGCATCGCTCGGAGAATGAGCACTATTAGTCACTCGAGACCCCCGGCAGAGTGGGTAGGCTCTGTGTGAAGAGGTCCACTGCCACAGGATCTGACCCTCCACAACCACGCTGGGGAATGGTGGGAGGAACACTGCCAACCAATTATACGCAAAACTACCAAAGGGATTTGAAAGAAGGAGAAAGGGGCACTGTGAAACACTATGGCAGCATAAAAGCACAACTATGCCTTGTACAGCTCTATCATTGGAGCTTGTCATATGAATTGCTAAGCTGTCAAACTGTAAAAAGACTCAAGTATGGAAAAAAAAAAGTTACACAACGTTACATTCAACAGCGCTGTGTTTTTCTTGGCACAAGGATTGAGCTCAATTATCAAAAATTATGATTACCTAATTTGCAATTGTGAAGAGTTCAAGAAGTATTATTAAAGGTGATTATTTGGGTCCCAGAGTAATCGTATTATGCACAAAAATCATAATGACTGACAACTGAAACTTTATTTATAATGCACCTTAAAAACAACCAAGCTGAACAAAGTGCTACAATATTAAAACACAGAATAAACCAATAAATATGACAATATTGAAATAAATACGCCAACATCTCAGTGAGTTAAAGGCCAAAGTGAACAATTGCCTTTTAAGAAGTTATTTAAAAACAGATACAGAATGGCAAAGCACATTCAAATGATGTCTAATGATGTTAAATTATTGCTTGAGTAACATCATTAAACTAACACCACTCAAATTTTCAAAAGTTAGTGGAATCATTCTAACTCTAAATAATTCACTGCAAATATAATGCAAATCTGTTAATGGAGACAAGATCGTGCTTTGGATAATGTATGTAGTTTGATATTAGTTGTGCCAAAGCTTTCATTTAAAAGTAACGTCTTCTTCTTCTTCTTAAGTAGGGGTGGGTGACATATGCCAAAAAATAATACCGCAACTACTATAATTTCAGAGCACCTGAATATAAGCTGCATCAAATAAAATAAAAAATAAATGAAAAATAAAAATAAAATTGCACATAGTATATAGGCCGCACCTGTCTATAAGCCACAGGTGCCTCTGAAAGCTTTTGTCGTCTTTTTGCTTTGAGTCAGTTGGTCACGCTGCCGTCGCCAACGTCTCACCAAGAGCTCTATTTCCTTCTTCGACAGTCAGATCATTTGCCTTTAACTTAAAAGCTGCATCATACACATTTCTTTGTGTATTTTCCATGAGGAGGGTGTGTGCAGGAAGCACAAAATAACTGTTCAAAACACAATCAAACTAGCATCTTCCTCGGCGCATCACCTCTTCTCCTGTCTGTTTCGCTCTTGCACCCCTGTCACTTCACGCTCTACTGCGCATGTCTCCCGCAGAAAGAGACACCGTCTTGTCTTGTATCATGTCAGTGTCTTGTAGGATTTCAGCAGATTTCAGGCTCTCCCGGGGGCTAGCTGTATCGATCAGGTATGAATGGATGTCCGGTTACTGAAGTTTGAGACACTTCTTGTTATTTACGTACTCACCTGTATTTACCCTCACTAATGTTAATTTAGCATCATAAGTTATTTTATCACACGGCCATAAACTGTTTTAGTGCTGACAACAGAGCTAGCAATTTCATGTTAATCGCACAGACAGCAGAGCTTTCCGCACTCAGGCTGCGCGCGCTGAGTTGATAAACAAATAATCCGTCCATATATTAGCCGCATTGTTGTATAAGCGACATGGTTCAAAGAGTGACAAAAAGTAGTATCTTATAGTCTGGAAATTATGGTAATATCACAGTTTTCTTAGAGCCAGAACAGTTGTATTATAAATGTATGTACACTAGCTTTATATTTCTGACCAATTTTGTGAGAATTCACACTTCACGGGCTGACTAAGAGGAATGAGTGGGTAAAAATACAGAGGTGCATAAGGAGTGAATGACGATATCAGCAAAAAAGTATATCGTCACAGCTTTTTTATATTCAGATTGCCAAGCCCTACCACTGTGTTTTATGCAAAAAGAATTTCAAGTACTTGCATTATGAGGGTTGTCTGTTTGCTTATAAAATCTGACTACAACTAAAAAAAAACACACACACACACACACACAAGTTGTCCCTTATATGCCTTTTTAACTTTTTGATAGGTGTATTTTGCTGACACAAGATTTGTTATGTTTACCAGAATATGGACTGGTACATGGACTTCATTGGTACAGTTGCTGGAAACTTCAGTCCCACATAGCAGAGTCAGTTATTCCAAATTAAGTTTATAATTTTTTTGGTATGTTCTTATTTATATGGAAGCTGGTCTGAATACTGAAACTTTAATTCCAAGGACTCTACAACATAAATTTAATATTACAACTTTAAAGGTGCAATGCATAACTTTTAAATGGAGGGTCCGCCACCTGCTTGTCTTGCCTGTCTGAGATGTTACTGCTTGGGTCCTGACTCGAACTAGGAAGTACGAGCACATTGTGCTCTCGTCTCTGCACTGGCTTCCTGTGGCTCAGAGAACAGACTTTAAAGTGGCTCTGCTTGTGTACAAGTCTCTCTGTGGCCGAGCACCAAAGTACATCTCTGACATGTTAGTGCCATATGAACCATCTCGCACTCTGAGAACCTCAGGAACCAGCCTCCTGCTGGTGCCCAGAGTCAGGACTAAACAAGGGGAGTCAACATTTCAGATTCATGCAGCTAAAACCTGGAACAGTCTTCCTGATGTGAGACAAGCCTCTAGTTTGACACTATTTAAGTCCAGGCTCAAAATGGTTCTGTTTAGCTGTGCATATGACTGAAAGGTTTTCATTCTCTTTAATTTATGTAATTAATGCCTCTCTCTCTTTTTAATTTTATGATGATTATTGATGTTTTGATTTGTTTTTATTGTGATTTGATTTGAATGTATTTCTTATTCTGTGAAGCACACTGAATTACTTTGTGTATAAATTGTGCTATACAAATACACTTGCCTTGTTTGTTTTGGCTAGAATGTTTCACAGTACAGATTAAACCTATCTATACATCACAGATACCCTATTCACAGACAGAATAGTTGTATTTGTGATCAATAGAAACACCTGTATGGAATAAATGCTAGATGTGTTTAATGTCACACCATGGGACTTCCCTGGCAAAGCAATAATATCTCCATAGAGACTGGATTGCACCTTTAACAGCCATGCAAGACAACATTCAAAGTTAAACTGACAACTCATTCAGAGCTTAGAAAACAAATCTGCTCTATGCAAATGTTCTTGTTTGTCATATCTCCGTGCTAAATGTTTTCAAAGTCAATATTTTCTGATTAATTTCCAAAGCCCAACAAAAAGAAAAATAAACTGTAGTAATTGGATAAGATAGCCTTGAGGTATACATCTGTGAAGCCATACTCCAGGTATTAAACTCAATTTACAATGACCGGGGCTAACAGGTTGTGCTGGTGCAACAATATCACCAAGAAAGATTTCACATATAATTTAATTGACTGTATGAAGCAGGTATACACTATTGACTGGCTGTGAATGACTCCTATACTGTGTACATATATAGGCTCTAGAAATACTCTTAACAGCGGTGAGTCATCTGTCGGCCACCTCCAAATTAACATAAGTGGTGTCTTATGTGCGACTATAAATTCAGCTCAATTTGTTCATTGGAATAAGGCCATTTGTGGTGAAGCAGTTTAAGCTCAGTGATGGCAAAATACTGTATAATAACTATTTTAGAAAAGTCATAGATGTCAAAAGTAAGACTTCACCGATCCAGCTTTTTCAGTTCTAATACCGATATCAATACTTTGACTGTAAGTATGTGCTGATATTAACCGATACCAATGTAGGGACAGAAAATGGCGCCTTTTTCCTTAAAACACAGTTAATGTATTACACAAGAGCTTCAATTATATTATGCAACAGTTATTTATCCTTCAAATCACTTCTGAACAGCTTTCTATGAATAAAAGTTCAAACATTATGAGACATTCTAGGAAAAATCTGCCTGCAAATACTCTTCTTACATATAATTAAAGGTTCAAACAGGATATTGGTGTAATCCTTGTCATATAACTGATACCTGATCCAGCTAATTTTTCAGTATTGGTGCCAATAATCAATACCAGTATCAGTGCATCCTTAGTCAGAAGCTGGAAAAACACTACAAAGATTTACTCAAGTAGATATGGGTAATATTGTTTGATACTGAGGACCAAGGGGATTTGAGATTGTATACAGCTTTGTAAATATGTCTAAAATACCAATTAAGGTTACATTATGTACAAGTATGAAACTATAAAAAGTTTACACAAGTATGACACCTTGACTCATTTTAAAAGGTTTAAACAACAACAAACATAACTTGTGACAGAGTTGCAAGTGAAAAGTATGCGATAAACATAAATTATATCACAAATAGTGGCTCCTATTTCAAATAAAGCAACACCATGTATCTTTCTGGAGGAGGCACGTCACCTGCATGATTTCATAGAAATAGAAAGGCAAAACCATTCTCCAGAACATTCCCCATGGAGATAAGATCGGTTTTATGACATATTGTAAAGCATTATAGCTACATGAACAGCATTTCCATGGAGAGAAACAGGAAGAGGTCCTCAGGGGGTGGTCACTTTCGTGAAGATGCAAACCACCTCACACAAAAGGTACATGTTTCTCAGTGAAATAAAAACATCAAAAAGAAAACATGCTTTTGTTTTAGACTATTTTTTGCCAAAAAATTTAAGCGGTGGATTTTTAATTCAATCAAAGTTGCTGTCAAACCTTCACATTGACTCATTGAAGTGAACCATCAGGAGTGCCAGTGTGCTGAAGGCAAGTCTCAGGGGAGTCAAGCACCACTTTCAATTCTGACAAACATTTTCAAATCTGCCTTTCTCTCCAGCCCAGCAACTCATCCAGGGAGCTGTCTCACTACTGTTCAAGCAATAGCAGGCACCATGGACTTCTTAGCAAACACTCATATGTTTAAGTGTCACAGTTGCTGAACCGAGGGGCCTTGAGTTTTGTCTCCACACAAAAAGATGATGTACAAAAGCTGCAGTGTGAAGTCTCTAAGGGTCTAAACAGCACAGAACCATGACAGGCCCATAAGCTAATACACCTGACGACAAAGGTGTAGTTATCTCAGCAAAACATCCGAATGGTTGGCAACACACATGTACGCTAGATACGAGAGAGAAGACTGGGTGCATTGTTTGTAATGAGAGGAGAGAGATGGGGAGAGAGCAGCAGGCTGTGGAGGCTGGACACTGGTCAAGAGTCATTATGAGAGTTGTCCAGGCGCTCAAAGCTAGCACACAAAGATGGTTTTGTTTGAGAGAGATTTTAAACTCACAAGAAATAAAATGTTGGCAGAGAAGGCACTGAGGAAAGATGAGACAACTATGGCTGAAAATAACAAGAGACACTAGAAACTCTGAATATTACACTCAAAAATAACTTCAGAGGTGTGTAACTTCTTGGTTGGGTGTCCATTACCTGCTTGTTTCTATGGAGATGTCATTGCTTTGCCTGGTATGTTCCACAGTAAGACATTAATCAGATCTACCTTATACTTATTCAATTACAGATGGTTTTATTGCTCAAAAATACCTAGAAACTGTGAGCGGGGTTGCCTCTCCACAGATCTGACCTGTAACTCGATCTAGTTTAGTCTCCATGAAGATAGAAAGTACCATAATGTGAAATTTAATACCATACTGTGAAACTTTCTAGACAAAGCAATAACATTTGATGGACCCTCCCCAAGAAAAGTTACACAATGCACCCCTAAGAAATCAAGTAATATTGCTTTAAAATTAATTGTTAATTTAATATTTTTCCACAGTATTTTCAGCAAAATAACATCTTAGGAAATTAAACAGTTGCATCTGCTTTTGCTGATAGAAACATAACACAAAGCATTAATGACACTTCAAACATAGAACTCAATGAAGCTTGAATTTCTAATTGACTTGCTACATATGTTCTGCACTCTTGACTGCTTTTGAAATCTGTTTTAATAATTATGATTCTTAATTTTTCTGACTGCTTAATATTGTGATTTTAACTTTACTTTGTATTCAAACTTTGCTCTACAAATAAACTTGCCTTGCTTTGCTTAAAAATGAAATGTCTCTGTCAGTCTACAGTCAGATTATCCCTTCTCGTTTTAACAAGATAGGGATTGTATTTTCTTGTTAGTTTTTTGTGTTTATATTGTCTGATTTCATGAGAGACTGAAACTGTATGGCAGTAGAGCGAGTGCAAAAGAAAAGGTGGTTTGCCAAAAGAAAACTCTACAATCAGTTACAGATGGAGCCGTTTATACGAAGCACTGACCCATGATTTTGCTGCAGTGAGACACAAGGCTGGAGTTTCACACTGAACATCACAATTCAGAGACAGACACAGACAAGGAGGCTAACGCTAGTGTTAGCCGCTACACCCAACGTTTTACACTTGAGCAAACCAGAGATGAACATATCTACTTCTGACAGAAAAGAGGCAAACTTCACTGCTCGGGGACTTCTTCACCATGTTTTTTTTTACTCAGAGCCTTGGACTAAAGCTTGTCTAAATGCTTTTTCTTTTATTCACCTGACTATTGCTTTTACCTTCAGCAGATGAATAAAAAGTACATAGAGTAGACTTTAATTACCCCAATCACCCAATAATTATCATAATGGGCCTTTAAAGATGGTTAGTCATCCACTCCACAACACAAGCTTTTAGGCAAATTGTCTTTAGATTTACTTTACGTTGTGAGTTCTTAAAACCTGTCTGCCCTGTGTGCATTTAGTTTGACGGAGAGTTGTTTGTCAGTTTCACAAATGTGAGTTAGTGTGTGCTCTTGCCGACAGCACTGAGCCTCTGCCTTTGGCTCCTCCTGGATTAATATGCAGAATTGTAAGCTTCTCGCTAAAACACACGGCATGTGCCTGAATTTATGATAAGTCAAAGCTGTGTCCTGAGACCCAATTCTCACACAGGTTTTTAGAGAAGAAAGATGGACTATTGCTTTATGGGTACAGACATTAAAGTAAGCAGAGCAGTTTCAACCATATATTTTTCAGTGAAGTTGAGTTTGGGGGATTTGGGGTGCACCAGTGTGAGGCACATTGTGTGAAGGCCTGCGGCTGTTTTAGAAAATACAAAGTTGTTGATCTAAGAGAGACTCTCAGGGATTGGGCTGCTACTTCAAATGTAGAGTTATGAAAACTTTTGTGCTCACATATACTTTATGTATACTTATATTCTGTATGCATAAAAACAGCTCAGCGTAATCCATTAACACATGTTCTGAAGTTGCTCTACAGTAGCTCATCAGTTGGACTGAAGCAGGCCTCACTGCCATAAACATCACCACTGACAGGCCACTGTGTGATTGGGAGCACACTTTGATAGATACTGACCACAGACCCTGTTGTCATCACAGTTCAGCCCTGAGGACAAAAAGCTCATTTGCTGCCCAGTATTTTTCCACCTGCCAACAGGTGCCAGCACAAAAGGATAATCTTCATCTGTCAGTAATGGGATTTCTGAGGAGTTGATAAAACAACAGGAATATTATCTGCTGATATCTGTTAAATATGCCCTGAATTACAGTCACCATAGAGATTCATAAAAGCAAGTGATTCTTCATTTGAGTCATAACGCTCAAATGACTCATAACATCCAAATGAAGAACCTCGAAAAACAAGACCTAAATTTAAAAACTGTTAAACATGCAGCGACATCTAACTTATTTACACAAACATTTTAATTTCAAACTATCTTTCAACTTGAGTCACAAATGAGCTGGATAAATGCCAGCTCACACAGAGGTGGTTTCCTGTCTGCTGCATTAATAGAGTCTCGCTGTGGCCCACTTCAGAGCCTGGGTCCTCTGAAGTCTCATTTCAGATGAAGGTTTCAGGTCAAACATGGACTGCTCCATTTCAAAGCCCCTCACACACACACACAAACACAGACATAGACACACACACACAGACATAGACACTACACTATGTTTCTATGAGCTGTAATAGAGATAGGATAGACGTTTCATAGTGTGGTTATCATGATGTGGAAATGACCAGGTGCAGCAAGTGCGCATACAACAATGCACTATTTCTACATTTGAAAGCATTTGATGAGATGAGTGAGGAAATTGGCAGATTTGTGGTGGCCCTAGAGCAGAAAAGCCATTACTGAGCTTTGAATAAAAACACCATTATGGGGCGACAGAAGCTTATGAGAGAACTGCAGCAAAGAGACAAACACAACTGCTTTACGCACAGATAAACCCTATATTTTCACAGAAACAAACAAATCCCAACATTTTTTCCAAGGTGTGGATGGGCAGGCCACTGTATTGAAGTTACAGCTTTAACGCAACTACAGAGGCAATTCAAGCTGTTCAAGGCCAAGCATCTACAGAAAAAAGAGACACAAGACGTGGCGCTATACAGTGAGAAGGAGTCGTGACTTGGCCAACTGAGAGAAAAACAACATTGTAAGATTAATGAAAGATGTTTTAAAATGTCAGACTATTTCATTTTAAATAAATATGTCAAATTATAGGTGCTCTATGTAACTTTTCTGGTCAGATCTGTGGAGAGGCGAGTCAGTGCACAGTTAGACCATATATTTTTATTATTATTTTATTATGATTTTTTTATTTTTTCTATTTTGAAATTTTACATAACAAAAACAAAAATAGACGAAAAAAAGCCTCCCACACCCCACCCCTTTCTCCACGCTCAAAACACACACACAAAGCTAGACAAAAACCACTGGGCAATCAAACAATATCTGTCAAGTCATCAAGTCCAATCCTAAATTAGACAGCATATTTTGAAGATTTGTTTTAGCATGGAACATTCCAGGCAAAGCAATAACGTCTCCATTGAGACAAGCAGGTCTTTAACTTACTGGGATTTTCTGTCAAAATTGTAGAAAGAGAAATAGGTAGAGAGTGGGGAGAGACATTCATCCTGTAGTCGAAGCCTAGACTCTAGACCTCTCAACACAGAAGCCGTCATGTTGCCTCGATCGTACACTGTTCACTAACTCCTATTAGCTTTCACATTATTGCAGTGTCAATGTAATCCTTCATTCACCCAGAAGTGATTCAATATAGAAAAGGTTTCATGAAACGTTATAGCGCTGTGATATTGGGTAAAATATAATTATAAATAAAATTAAATGTGTTCAGTCAGATTTTATTCTGGAGTTCTGACAGACTTTTGTATTTGCAGCCAATCTGGTCTTGTCAATCATCTTTCAGAGCAGAACAGCTTGTGTGCTTTAAATACCATGCTCCATAAAAATACAAGTGCTTTTTTTCTTTTATGGCCAATCTTGTTCCCTATACATCTTTCTGAACAATACAGAGCACCATTAACCCTGACAAAAGACCTATTTAAACCATTTGACATCAAGTATTTCTCTTTGCCTTTATTCCTAAATGTACTGTCTATTATTCTTGCACAAATACAGCAGCTCAGCCCTTAATTTCAGCGCTGTGTGGACTCAAGCCAAGATTCAAATAGTAATCTTCTCAGTGTAACATCGGGGCGGCGATAAAATCAGTCTTCCATCTCAGCTCTTCCGCTGTCGGTCCACTTCCTATCTGATCTGTCTGTT
Source organism: Boleophthalmus pectinirostris (assembly GCF_026225935.1). NCBI lineage: Eukaryota > Metazoa > Chordata > Actinopteri > Gobiiformes > Gobiidae > Boleophthalmus > Boleophthalmus pectinirostris. Next base: position 24,628,735 of record NW_026571140.1, read on the forward strand.
TGGCTGGATATCTCGCCTTCTCCCCTTTCTCTTTCAAAGGCGGATCCATGCATAAGCGCACACACAAAGATATATATATATTTCACATTACACAATAAAAAGATATTGGTCTGGAGAGTGTCATTATAACAGATAATAAACAGTTTTCATGTTGAGTTGATGACGGTTCGAGATACCAGTGTACATTCAGAATAATGGGCTCAGAGATGTGTTATTAGGTTACCAGTTGTCCACAAGCTCATTATCAAATACACAGGCTAATCAGTTTATGTCATTATGTCACTGTCACGGGGTCAATCTGTACAGTGTGAGATTTACAGCAGAGATCATCTGATATTGCAGATATTTTTGGGTTGATATGTAGGCCCATTTCCAATTATTTTCCTCAAATTATGTAATTTAAATTTACTACAAACACACCCACAACCCGTTTTGTATTTATTTTTTTTTTACCACAAACCTATAAGAGCTGTGTAGTCACTTTTAGTGGAGTTATCACTTCATATTAAAGTGTTAAAATAAAGCTCTGTGTGTATATTAAGGAAGCAAAATGACCAAACAGGTTTGTACTGGTGATTTAAAGCTGATGGCTGATACGCTAAAAAGTCAATATATTGATCTATCTCTAATTTGCAGCATGTCTGATGATAAGTTTGTATTGTGAAGTACATTTTAGGGGGGGGGATTGAGGGGGACATTCTCTCTTCACACAACCTTTAACTGTGCAAAACCTCATGTATTACAGAAATGATTAAATACAGATTGAATGATTGCAGATTGTAATAATTCACCAAAGTAATTTAGCCTTTTTGCCTCTGATTAGTACATAATAAATTACATAACATATGTTTTGAATATTTTTACACACATTTACCGGACTTTTATAAGCATTAAACCTGCAAATCACCTTTTCTGGTGACATTAATGTGGCTATTAGTTATGTGTTACAACTTAAATTTACAACTTCTGGAAAAGTTGAGGAGTAAAAAATATATTTTTTTGAAGTTTGTGCTTCATTATTGCTGACACCAGGTGGCAGAATCATAATTTCACCAGTTTTAGATTTCACAGCGATATCTCATAATAAGACTCAGTGGGGGGTCTCAGGTATCAGCAACTAGTGGCTTTGGTCTCTGTGCTGTTCCTTTACAATGGAAGTGTGTGGTGATTTACGAGCTCCCCAAGTGAATGACTAAGGCTCAATGTCCCACAAGCCCCTATGTCACCAACTACTGACTTTTGATAGATGAAACAATATATATCACAGATACTTTCTCTTAATACTAGTGAGAAACTCTTGCTTTTGTGAGCTGAGTTATTTGTTATTTTGGGGGCAGCGTATATCAGCGTATATCAATGAACATTTGTAAATATGCCAGATTTAGCCAAGAAGAAGATTAGTTTTACTCTGTAGTACCGTTCCAGGTTTTAATGTCGATCTAAAAACAAAATGGGATCAAAAATGTAAAAATATATGATAAGCAAATATTACTCAAACTAAAACTTAGGACTTATATAGATGCCAGCTTCATTTGATCATTTATCCATAGCAGCTAATGTTGTTTAAAGGCCCTATATTACACAAAATTTACTCTTAGCTTTTGGTCATGAAAGAATTTCTACATCTCTAAAGCTCAAAATGTGCTGTTTTAAATTCTGATGGCATGTAGTGATAGTTTTCGAGTTAATAGTCACAATTTTCCCTTTGTTTAAAAGCGACTGGGAATTCCAGGGCTGAAATCATCCAAATAATTCTAGTGAAAGTGCATGGAGTTTAAAAACACAGTGGAGCACTTCCTTTATTACCACATGACATCACAAGGTGGAAGAGTGTTTTCCGTTTGACTCAGCGTAAACATGCAGGGTTTGTGTATTCAGCAAATGTGAATGAAACAAACATAACTTCATGGGTTTTTTTTTTTGATGAGGAAACAACATTATAAAGATTAGAAAATAGTCTCATATAGGCCCTTTAAAGTTATTACTTGCGTGAATTACCACACTTCAAAACTTACTGTGACAGGCCTATTTGCCCCATGTACCTGTCTGGAACTGCAGGGGTCTGAGTGGGCGCCACCATGACACAGGCCACCTTGAGCTGTGATGTTTGGTCTCCGCTGACCCGTTAGTTGGATAAAAGCATTACGGCTGTGCTCCAGTGTCACTCATGCATGACGATGGACAGATGCAGGACGCCCATGTCATCACACAAGGACACAGTGTGACAGCTGTGCATTAGGAAATGGACTCGTGATGGACTCGGACACTCAACGGCCTCGAGAAGTGTCCAATCTACAGTCTGTCCCAACTTAGTGACAACAGAAAGGAGAAACGTCCTACGAGGATGTGTGCTTTGTACTATAGTTTGCATCCATTAAAAAGCACTCAGGACGCCCTTATAACCTGTAATGGCAGTATGTTGGAGGATACTGAGATGAAACACAGTACAAGGTCAGAGAGCTTTAAGACACAGTATGATACCACTGTTTTGTGCTGAGTAAGTATCATTACTATATGCATAAGACAGAAACACAAATGCGCCGTGTGAAGTTCGAAAGCAAGACAGTACAGTACTTATGATAATAGCTAAATACAATGGGCTTGTTGGTTATTTTAATAACTTATTATCCACTCCATACTATACATTTGAAATACCATCACCATCTGCTCTGTGCTATCAAACATGACATCCAGATAAGAGATAATATCACATTATCATTATCAAGGAATATGACAAAGTGAATCTGATGTCAAAAATGACCACTAGGGGGCACTATTAACACCAACCCGCCAACAACACTATAAAGTCTGCAATGCTAAATGCTAGTCTAACATAGTGGTTCTCAAACTGTGATACACGCACAACTGGCAGGGAAGTAGAACAGCTATTTTGTTCACATATTTGTCCTACTTTGGGTAAGATCTTCTAGTGTGGCAAATCTTAATCTTCTCCTAGGTACTTAGTGTGAAAAGTTTGGGTGCATAAGCAGCAGATTTCACTAGGATGTGGTAAAGTCAGTTAAATTTTAAACCTCACAAACAGACTGCATTCATTCACATAAAAAAAAAACTCTAGTCTAAGATAAAACACAGACATGAGATTTTATTGTTGCAGAAAAAATAAAACTCTATATTGTTTTTGAATTTTTTTAATAAAATTTTTTTGTTGCTGGTATTGGTACAGGGCAATTATAATGGGAAATGAGTTTAGACAGCTTTGTGAAATCCCAGTTAGTGCAAGAAAACCCTACTGAACACCCAGATGAACTATATTTCATTGTTGAATTGACAATTATACAGTTCACCTGAGTCAACAGTAGATTTTCCTCTGCTCCTCAGAACTGAGTATAAACTGTCCACTGGAGATCGGGCATGTTGATGCCGAATATTTGTTGAGAAAAGAGGGGATTTTTTTTTTGTTGGGGATGGGGGGAGGGGGCAAAGGGTGGTGTCCTGGGGTGAATCTAGTTGAGGTAGATTACATCATGTTCAGGTTCATCATTGAAAAAAAAGCGCACTAAGGAAGCAGAATCCTTGGCTTTCTTCTTCTTCTTTTTTCTCAGTTTGTTTCGTGTTTGCTGAGCTCCTGAAAGTCTTGTGATGGAGTCTATTATTTCAGCATAAAACCAAGCACTTGGTTTAGTGTGCTGCAGATTTTGATGGTTTTTTGACCACATTGAGGTTAGTGTTGTGGCACTGCTGATGGATCAAGAGAGCTTGTAACCTCAAAGTTTGTCTACTACTAGTGCCGAGGTTGTTCTTTATAGGAGTTTGTGTCTGTGCAATTTGCATTTGCCTGGGTGGATTGTCCTCCCACGTTTTTTCATTTTTTTTTAAAACCAGACATTTTCTTTGGGTGGAGAAGCCGGCACAAACTTAGGCTTTTCTGGCTCCTGTGAAACTTGTGCTGCTTCAGTCTGTGCCTTTTTGACTTTTGATCCCTCTCTATCTGGTCGGGGTTCATTGCCACTCCTCCCATCATTTGTTTCCCAGTTTTTAGGATCTTGGGATGTTTCTCTGTTGGTTTTATGACAACTAGGTCTGCCATCATTGTTTTTTCTCTCTGTTCCCTGTCCAGTATTGAAAGGTATTCTTCCTCCTCTTGGGACTGAGTTTTTAGGTGCTGGAGATGTCTCAGCTCCATTATTTTGATGCTAGGGTTTCTTGGCATATCTTCGGTCAGCATTGGAGTTGGTGTCAGCAGTCTCTTTTTTTGAGTTAGGACGTGAATTCCTCCATCCCCTCTCAATGCTTTCCTAGTGCTGTTTTTCAGGATTGGTTTTAGAACCACCCTGTCTCTTCTGGAAAGAACCATGTGCATTCCTAGGCCTTTAGTTGGAAGAAAGTCCTCTGACAGCAGAAAAGCCTGAGCTGGTTCTCCATTCCAGGATTTTCTTGTTGCTTCTCCATTTTAAGTAAGTTTCCCATCTCTCATCTTTGGCTTTATTGTCCACATTTGGACCCATGTCAATAGCCTGTGGAGACTAAGCCATGCTCCCCTGGTCTGTCTCCTTGATTGTGACAGGACAAATGTGGATTTCAGGTTGAGGAATCTGCACAGAATCTAGACTTGTTTGAAGGCCTTCCTCCACTGTTTCAGGACGATGGCTTAAAGCAGCCTTAACAAGCTGATCACCATAATGGTAGATCTTTTCTGGTTCTTTCTTCTTGTCATTGTGTTAAGTTTGTTAGTATCAATAACCTTGATAAGTCACAGGTATTTGTAGCACTCACCTAAAAGTGCTAACAGTTGGAGACTTCCGCTTCTCTGTCCACAAATGCGTCAACTATCGAATGACCAGAATACAGTCAGGACACGTGACACTATCGCCCTGTATCGAAGCAAGATTCCCATTCTGACTCTCATCACTACACTGCCATGACAAATGGATTTTCTCTGTTTTTTGTGTATCTTATCAATTGGTAGTTTTCAGATTCTAGAATGTGCTGATATGGAGGCAGGAGCCACGTTTTCTATTGTTTACATTGTACTTTGCCAGGAAATATCCAAAAGACAAAGACACACATTTTGGTGATCATTTCTATGAGTGACTAAACCCAAGAACTCACTATATTATACCAAAAATTAGAATTTTAGCAATATACATTTTATCTTACCCCCATCTGTATTACATATTATTGGCCTATAGAAAGTTCCCCAGAAAGAAACCCAGCAATAACAACAAATCAGTAAACCTGAGCAGGGTAGCTATTATAAATTAATAAATTGTTCCCAGTTTTTAAATAAATGTTTTAGTTTTTTGGAATCGGATGTCATAGAGGGAAGCTCCATTCTGCAGCCACTGGTGCTAAACTCCCACAGCGGCTGCAGCTATTCTCTCTTGGAAATTCTAGAAATCAACCATTCAATTTTTTTATTTTTTTATAATTGATTATTACTAAATATTAATTTATTATTAAAAAAATAAACAAAATGTTATTGCTGTTTGTTTATGTTTTTGTTTTGCAATACACTTAAACTGTCTCTCTTATGTAAGGCTTATTTTTCACTAGACACTTGAGTCGTGATCCTTACCTGCAGCTGACTCACCCATTGGCTTTTCATATTAGCTTTGTATGTTTATAGCAGTCAGTGCATGATATTGGTTAAAAGCCACTTGGGAGTGTGCCAGCAGGCTTTTAATAGCAACTGCAGTTGGATTAGATGGAGGAACCAGGAGAGAGAAAAAGAGAGGAAGCATTGACGACTGTATCTGGGCTTTTTTTTTTTTTACTAGTGAAACATTAAAACTTTTTAATCTGACAGTTTACACCTCTACCCACATTCAGGGAGACATAAATAACTAAACAAGATCTAGCACTTTCGTATAAGTTGCTAAAGCCCTGCATCAGTTTGGGCAATTAGAATAGAAACCATTAACAAATTGATAGTACTCACTTACTTCAGTATAAATGTTTGTAATGATTAGCACAGTTCATACAGAGGTCATATGCACTGTCAAAGCAATAATGTCATTTTAAACAATAACAGAAGCTCATAACACCATAAATAAAAATGCCAGTCTGATAAAGAGCTGGCTGTGTGTCAGTGTGTTCTGATTTATGACATTTTCAATTGAGTTAAGTGCAAATTGTATGGCATTTGAGAAATGATTATATTTTCAACAAATGATTGCCAATAGTGAGTACTTGAACACTGCTCAACAAACCACATGAGAATTGTGCATATTTAGAAACTACATTATGTTTGTGTCTGAATAAATGATAACAACTGTGAATAGCTTAGCAAGCATTTCTAATTTCTCACATTTGTTCATCCAAAAAGTGACAAACAGGCACTTTGATGCTAGTTATTAAGATTTATGATAACACTGACATAACACTGTTGTTTTTGCAAGTAAAAGTGAAAGTACAAACATACAATAAAATGTAATCACAACATCAAGTCATCTTAAAAGGTGCTGTACCTTATTATTGTATCTGATTCTGTGAAAAACAGAATTGGTTAGCTTTAAATGGGTTACTTACTTTATGCATTCAGAGCATGCTAATTATTCACCCCAGTGAGTTAGTTTATCAGCACTTTTCACAACTTTGAGACTAGAGCGGAGTTTTGTCATCACTGCAACAATATCAACAACTAGCATGCGCACATTTCCTGATTATCAGACAATAAAACTGAAACACTCTACAATTATATGCAGACAGTGCACTGCTGTCTTATTTTGACCTAAAAAGCTGCATATACAATATACATCTGGCCAAGACCAGTTTTGCTCAAATACATTGACATAAAATGAAAAACAGAACAGATCCTTTAACCATTCTGCAAACAATAAAAAACAATTTACGGAAACTCGTCTGATTCATGATAGACCTCGCGGCCTGCTGAATATATTTTTAGAAATCAGTAGGAGTTTCCAATCCAGGACAGAGCACTGAAATGTTCTCGAAACTTCACAGACTGTACAGGACAGGACTGGCTTCATGTTTGCCAACCTCATTTCCATGAATATACCTTTTTCATGACTTCGGCACCCAACCTGCTACTTCCTTTGCTCATTTCCATTTGAGCTTTGCGCCAGCTGGCTTTCCTCAGTGCACTTAGTGATATGTAGGTTTCTGAGACGTGCCCTCTGAGTTAGAGTCTTATTGAGTTATTTAATCGTTCCAAATCCCCAAAGAGGCTTGAAGAGTTTTAAGTAACGCTGTTTGCATTTTTGACAATAATTTAGAGTGAAATGTACCCGAGTGTTTACAAGAAGCTGATTTAAAGGGTGACCTTAGAAATATGACAGCCGACAACGTCATGGTAAATGCTATAGACTTTTCTTACTATTAAAAATAAGTGTAGATTAAAATGTGGTTACAATTTATAAGGTTAATATCGATCAGGAATAACATTGCGGTCATTCAATCTTAGGCAGCCATTATTTTAATATACTAGTAGGTTAATTTGTTAGTCGTAAAATTGGGCAAGCAAACAGATTTAAAAAATTTTGACAGCACCACTGAGGCATCTTTGAAACAGCATCTCAATAACAGAAAGTGAAGGCTTCCTTTTTAAATTGATGTCAAATAGCTGGAAAAGTGGATAATTTAATTAAAGCTGTAAATTGTGGTTTTGCATGTTTTCTGCATGTGGTCATTGGTAACACAACAGCCACTAAAAAGCTCCATTGAGCAATAATTTAGTCATATTCTATTTTCTTTCATTTAGCAATTATCAATGTTTAGATGAATGTATACTGACAGCTTGTCCTGATTTACCCTTGCTGTCCACATGCTTTAACAGTTACTTATTTATACCCCAACATTAAGCAGAAATCAGTCAGCAGGCCAGATAGCTCTAATTAATCAGGTTGACAACATGTAATTTGGCTAACCAACCATCAGTAATATTTCTGCTCCTGGATCTCCCACGACATTAACAAAAAATCATTTAGAATGCATTTACATTTGGATAATTTCATCCTTGTCATGTTGATAAATATTAGTTTTAATAATCATTAACCCGCTTTAATGTGAAATCTCACTCAGCCAGCCCTTAACAGTCCATTCATCCACAAAACTCAATGGTCGTCCAGTTACACCAGCTTAAATCCGCTCATTCATATCATCCAAGCTAAGTGCTATTCTTGTCTGACTGTTATCAATCAATACAGTGTAATGAGTGTGCAGTCGATTCATACTCCTCTTTCTGTGTCGTTCGTGTGTTTGGTTTGCGCTGGTTTCCTTTGGGTGCTGACTGTTAGCATCATTTAGTCATGCATCATCAACTTCAGCGCACCTCCGTCAATTATCCACCTACCTGCTGCCACTAAGATCTCATTGTGTTTCACTGCAAATCTCACACCTGCGGCAGTGCTCTCAAAACTAAACAGTTAAACGTTCTTGCAAGATGTAATTTACAAATAAGTTAAAGATGCGTTGTATAACCTTCCTGGAGGTGGATCCACTTGACTCCATGGAGATGATATTAAACATATCTGTCTTCATGGAGATAAACAGGTGACACCTCCAGGCAAAGTTACAGGTCACTTCTGTGGAGAGGTAAATCCTCTCATAATGTAGCAATAAAAATTGAAAATAATATATTTGATTTGTTTAATGCAACTTAATCAGAGTTTCAGTCATCTAGCAATGTTCCTTTAAAGGTCCTAAATTATGCAAAATTGACTCTTGTCAGCTTTAAGTTATATTAAAATATTGTTATGAGTTGCATTTTATTTTATTCTCGCATGTTCTTTATCATCAGTGTATCTACATTCACAAAGCTCAAAATTCTCTGTTACACCTTGTGATGTCACGACACAGTAGTTTTCAAGCCAACAGTTAAATTTTAGCTTTGCATTGTATACATAGGCAATTAGCACAAAACTCCAGCTAAATATGCAGGATTTGTGTGTTAAACTGTGGCTGTTTGGGTGTCTGTGATGTTTGGTTGTGTCGAGTCGGGCAGCTGTGGGGGTTGGGTTGGTGGGTGGGTGGGTGGAAATGTGGGATTGTTTTTAATCTGTGTAAAGCACTTTGTGTTACATTTTTGTATGAAAAGTGCTTTATAAATAAAGTTTGATTGATTGATTGATAAACATGTGAATGATACAAACACAACTCCAGGTATGTTGTTGATAAGGAATGTTACGAACTGGCTCAAGGTTCGAACAATGGAGAGTCCACACATGTTTAAAAAGAATACAAAAATAGATATTTATTTAAAAACAAGGTGCAACTAAAGTTGTGGCCGCACAGTGGAGAGGATAGAAGAGAGTGAGCAGTCTCCAGCAGCCAGCTTTAAAAGGTGGTGGGCCACACCCACAATCAGGTGCAGCTCGTTGGGTTGGCCCTCCCACTCTCTGGAATCTGGAAAGGAGGGGAAGAGAGCCAGAAGCAGCACAAACCCAACCACAAAATACTGAACTAACCTGGGGGTCGTAACAAGGAAACAACATTATAACATATCAGAAAACTGTGTAATATGGGCCCTTTAATGCCCCTGTGTAACATTTCAGGCAAAGCAATAACATCTCCTTGGTGACAGACCCCCTACCAGAAAAATTACATGGTGCACCCTTTTTCACACAGACATGTCTACACAATTATGTAGCAGCCTTTCCAGTGAAACTCAGTGCTGTGATACAAAGATGTTGGCAGCAGCAGCAGCAGCAGCGGAGTTGTGAAGTGTGACCTCCATCAGTCCGACTTGTTTGTCAGGCTTGTGTCATGTGGTTGGTTTACTGCATTTCATTCCTCACTCCCCTTTGGATAGAGATGGCTTTGGAGAGGCTCTGACCCAGTTCAGCTATTTTATTGTTCTGTAGAAACTCTTTTCTGCTGTTTTCAAGCCTGGTTCTTCTGCTTTTAATGTTATTACTGAACAGTGAGCGATTAGAAAATGTGCAATGCCAAGAACCAAAAAGGCCACTTAACAAACATATACCGGTATCTTTTTTGCTACCAAATCTTTATTGCTTTTGGCATAACACAAACATATATGTAGCTGAGCAACAAGTTGACAGATATATGAACTAAAATACTAAAAACTACAGTGATTTAAATTAAATTTAAACCAGGACAAGAGCACAAGTACACCAGGTTTAAAACAGGATCAAACCAAGGACTAAAGGGACAACGGCTACATGTAGGCAAGCAGATAGAGGACCCCCAACCAGAAAACCTCTTTAAAGGTGCACTGCTCAACTTTTCTGGTGGAGGGTCTGCCACCTGCTTGTCTTTGTGGAGATATTATGACTTTAAACATTTCAATCTAGCATTTATTCATGCTGGGTGTCTCCACAGATCTGAATTGTAATATAGTGTAGTGCTGTAACCTGCTTGTCTCCCTTGTGATAGGTAGGTTTAATCTGTACTGTGGAAATGTTATTGCTTTGTATAGAATGCAAAGCAATAACATTTCCATGGGGACAAGCAGGTGGCAGAATCTCCATTAGAAATGTTACTCAGTGCACCTTTAACATCACTGTCCAAGAATCACCAATGAAGAAGATTATGATTGCACCAACAAGTTGCACCACTCTCATTTCCACTGTCATAAAGTATTGTGTGATTAACAGTATCTGGCAGGAAAAAAATATAACAATTTTGGTGTCACGGTAGATGCAAAGTTGACAGTTCTTTGTGCAAATTCCACCAAAGAACACATCTTTTAAGAAATACAATTATCTTTTCATTGTCAGAGAAGTGTTCAGGGAGTTCATGATTCAGCCTTAATGCTGTTCTATCTATCCCCCAACCCAAGATATTAAGACCACCAGGGCAGTTAACGGGGGTCTATTTCAGTACAATTATACAGAGGTACAGAATGTAATTTGGGACAGAGTAGAGAATGACTTCTGTTTCAGACAATAGACGGGTGATTGGACCATTGCACGCGGGTCACTCACAGGACAGTAGACTACACTATGGAGAAGTAGACAGAGCCAGTGCACTGACCTCATTCACTGCACAAGTGTAATTACCAGAAGATATGTGTCACACTGGTCCTACTTTCCTCCTAGAGACACAGAAATAGGTCATTCACTCCATTATTATAACTTTTTTCTCACAAGCGAAGTTGCTGGTGTTTGGTTATGAGACTGGAAACTGCAATACCAATAATTAGGGCTGAACAATTTGGGAAAAATATCTAATTGTGATTTTTCTGACCAGCTTTGCGATTGTAATTTAGAATTCTGTCCAAATTTCATGTTGACAAAAAGGTAGAAATGTAAACTGACAAACCAATACAAAAATCACATTTCAGAACTCGTTTGTACAGATCCTACACACACTAAACTACAGAGTTAGCAGTTTTTATGCAAAATATGAATTTATTAATATGGAAATTATGGTACTTCAAAAATTGCAGCTCTTGCAGTTTTGCTAATTGCGATTTTGATTAAATTTTGATAATGCAGCTCAAGTAATATTATAGGAAAGTGTGGAAAATGATTGTTAATTGTTACAATGCTATATGAAAAGGTGGGAGATATAACCAAAAAAGGATAGTATTACAAATGCAGCTTTAGAGTTTACAAAATATAGAGATATAAATAAAATATTGATATAGAGAAATTCAGTGAAATGTTTATTGACTCTTTTGAGACCAAAAAGCAAACTGTGTACTGAGACACAAATCAAATCACACAACTGTATTGTTGATTCCCACTGTCTATATATTTATTTAGGTATTTCATTTATTTATTTTTTTCAGATAACAAGCAAGACATTAATACAACAAGGACACAGCCTTCAGAATGCCTGCAATGTTGTAATGTATAATTCAGATGTTGCCAATATATTTTTATGATAGTAGAACCATAACTGCAATATATTTTATGTTTGAATAGAGTTAATTTATTTGGACAACATGGCTTTCTGTTTGACCATCATATTTTTTTGCATGGAGTGTGTAAATATTACATAAGAAACCCTGATTGCAGCTCTGAGGGTCTGATCTGTAATTGTTTATACTTTGTCCTTGCCCTGCTATATCGTTATAAAATGTAGACTGTTTTAATATTGTAAATGAACCACAATCCCTTGCCATGATTAATTTAGCTCCTTCTCTCTAATAGGTCATATCTAATTCATAGGAGAAGTCAAGCCTTTTCCACTAACGGTACTGTACAAGAGCCAGAAGCAATGGCAAAAGAAACTTACAGATTTGTATTTAAATTTGGGTTTTTAAAAAAATTTAGTGACTATACAGAGCAGAGATTACCAACAGGCAGCTCCATAAGATTTTGTACTGACCTTGCACTCTTTGGAGGTTTTTTGTTATCTGCAAAACTGACAAAAAGCTTTTCATGGTCAAGATATCCTCAGTCCATTTTCTAGGTTGAATAAAACAAGAGAATACTTTTATATCGATCTTATGGTAAAATTAATCACTCCTTTATGAAGTATAAATGCAAGCCAAAATAATAAAAAACGTGGTAGAGGTTTGTTTTTCTGTTCATGGATGAATAAAAAAATCCCTTTGCCATTTGGTCTGCAAAAAATAAAGCAATACCTGGAAAATATTTCGGTCAATGCCATGAATATTTCATTATCTCCAACCCAAGGTTTCTCTGACCATATGGGACACCTTTAATCCCTCCTCGAAGCATTACTAAATCTTTGACTATCAAGTGATTTCAAAATGTAAAAATACAAACTCGAAGAAAAACTTTATTTCAATAATTATAACTAGGTTTGTTGATAAATATTGTGTTTTTCATGACGTGGCTTCTTAAAAGGAAAGTAAAATACAAAAAAGTGGCAAACGCTTAACTACAAAAATGAGTAATGTCTGAAAGTGGAACTGTGCTGCATAATGACTCATTGTTAAGAAAGACATAATTATTATCAACAACACACAATGCAACCTTTAAAAAGGGGTGTTTTGGTTAAATAGCATTTTTCAAACCAAGTCTGTCAACAAGTTTCAATATGTGCTCCTTTGGTCGGCCAGAAACTTTTGCAGCCAATTGAAAGCAAATGGTTCAAAATGATACAGTCATGAAAATATGTTACAAAAAATCTCCAACTATATTTCAGTATTTCCAGAAATCCTTTATTACCTCTTTCTACACACAATATATAGCTTGTGATAATTTTACAGACATTAATAGCTTGGTGTGCATGGTGGATGGATGATGACACAGGTTGTAACCTGTTTGGGGGTTCAGGGGATTGGAGCAATAGCATGTCACTTCAAATGCAAGAATACTGCAGTTTGTTGTGTATTTTGTGTTGTGTTTTCGACCTGCATTTTAAACTAATTAATTAACCATTGGATTTTACACAGCGCCTTTCAAGACACCCAAAGCGCTTTACAGTGCATTATTCATTCACTCCAGATGTTTGACTGTGTATATGAGTGTATGTGTAAATTACATTTCTTACTAAGCCATATATTGTCTAGTTCAATTCAAAAAATGGCTCAAGTATTTGTTGTGGTAGTAGTGTCAGCTGTGATGTATTTAATATTTGACATTTTGTTTTGAATCATCTCATCAAATTCTCCTCTGCTTCTGTTTATCAAAATAGTATCAAAGAGTTGGCTGTCATTAATGGTGCAGTATGTAACTCTCTGGTGAAGAGTCTATGCTTGTCTCTTTGGAGATGTGATTGTTTTGCCAGGAATGCTCCGCAATATGGCATTAAAATTATCAATATGCAAGGAGACAAGAAAGTGATTTCACCAAGACAAGTAAAACTGGGCTGTGAGACAATTTTAAAATGTTTCAAATTGTTTCCAAACTCACACTGTGCAACTGAATCTCATACAAACCCTCATGACGGGAGGGTTTAGAGGTCGTATACGCTGACCTGCTCACACTGTACGAGGGATTACGAACAATTTTAATATTTGCAATGTGACAAAAATTTGTGTCAAAATCGGCATGAAAATCTCACAGTGTAAACACAGCTTTACAGTTCAGATATTCAGTATTTATAGCAATAAAAACAGCAGTATTTGAATCAATACATAATTCATAAGTTTGATGTCACACTCTCTACTCTCCAGGCAAAGCACAACTAAGGGGACAAGCAGCTGGTGTTGCTGCCCCAGAATAGTGCACCTTTAACTCAAACTCAACAGTCATCCAAGCCTAACACTGTCTGTTCTTCACAAAACATTGTCATTTTATAACTTCCATTCACAGTTCAAAATAAACTGATCTCTTGGCAAATTGTGATCCAACTGAGATGAATGCAGGCACAGTGAGTGCATATAGGAGGATGTATCCTTTGTACAGTGAATAGAGCCTGAAGCTTAGCCTTGAACACACTGTACTGCTGCCATGTGACATCTGTGAGTGGATGCAAAGCAAACAGCAGCTCTTCCTGTCTTTTTACCTTTGGTCTGTCTCTTTGCATTGTCCTCTTTCATTCACATTAGCCTCCTGCTAACACCACTAACACTACACTCTTGTGGTTTGCCTGTCACACCCCAGCTCTCTCCTGATCCTTCCGCCTGCTATTTTTGCCATTTGTCTTCAGCACTGAGCGTCTGATTTGTGCCCCTGTGATCCACACCGGGAGCACGAGTTTATGAATCTGAGAAGCACAAAATCTGGGGCGTATCACAACCAGCAAATACAATAGAGGCCATATATAGATATAATAATGGAGAAATGGGACCACCCAAAAGTCCTACTGACAAACTTGCTGATTTTCTGCAAAGGGAAGAATAGAAACACCAAATATTTAGAAAGAAATGAAATTAAATATAAAATGACATAAAATAATATTGATATGTACTTATCAGTATGTTATCAAAGGCAGCAGTTATACATAGTTATACACTTGACAAAGACAACAAATGATAAAACAGATTATCTGACCAACCAAAAGTCAACTATAGCTCTCGTGTCACTGAATATAATCTAAATACAATGAGGTGGTAGAATAAACCAATAGAAACTATTTGACACAGTAACAAATAGGGCTGGGTATCATTAAGAAGTTGTTGATACCATACATACCTCGATACATAGGCCACGATACGATATGCTTTTCGATACAGTGCACTTCTATTCAATATGATTCAATACAATATATTTAAAATCGATTCGATACAGTCCAGAGAAAAACAAAGGCTAACTCATGGCTGTTATACTAAGTCCACTAAGTCTGTGCAAAGTTAAGATGAAACCCACCCATTTTACTCAAACTGTGAAAATGTCAACACAACTGTAGCTCTTACACAAAATAAATTTGTAAAACATACTAAAAATACTCTTGACAATATATCGATACAGCTGCCCATGATATCGATACTGTATCATCAAATTAAATGATATGATATATTGATATTTCAATATTTTTGCACACCCCTAACAAAGTGACAATTGGAGTAATAGGCAAGTGACCAGACTAGACTAGATTAGAATTTGGCTCTAGGAGGGAGTGACAGAAGACTGAGGTTGCTTTGGTTTGGTATCATATGTTACACGAAAAATTGTTAATGGCATACAAACATATAACACAGACAGGTCAAGATGAGTGGCCATTGAATAATATACAACAATGAGACTTTTGTTTAATTCATAATACCTCCATCGGAAATGTCGCAATCAATCTGACCTGAATCTGACACTGCTTTTGAACGTTTTCTCTGAAAAATGTCTCTTAAGACCCACATGGAAGTTTGATGGCTACTCTGTGAATAATTGACAACATGTATTTATAAATAAATGCTAGTCCCCTTCCCCTTCTATTTTTATAACATTCTCCAAAATATCAATAGTACTAAGAATATAGAACCCTTAGATCCTTTACATTCAAGTCATACCCATGCACTTTGCGTTATCCCAAGATGTCTTCTCTCTAGTGCTTTGTGTGCACATCCAGAGAAGAGGATTACATAACAGACTGGCTTCTCTTGTCTTCAGCCTCAGACAAAACCAAGCTCAAAAGACAACTCCAAAAATCTGCTTGCTTCAAAGTCTAAGCCTATATAATATCTGAGGTCAATAAGACTAGTTCAAAGCTGGGGTATTTGTGCAAACTCTTCTTCAGACTAAATTATTACTTTCTATCAGTGCAGTTCTTTGGTACATATCACACAAAATATAAAATGTATTGAAATAGTGTTGCTTTCATATATTATGGATAAAAAAATAAGATATAAAGAACTGAACAATTCCCTACAGTGAGAAGATCCAAATAAGTCCTGATTAAGCGAACAGGTCAGATCTGTACAACATTTTCTACAACTTATGTAAGTAATGAAACAATATGGCCTATATTTGCTTTGCAGCCGTGCATACAAACAGTGTATGACGTTACTATGGAAACGTGCTCGGGGCTAATCTAATTTCAGGACAAAGGTTAGACTTAATCCTGTTAAGGTTGTCCTAAAACAAGCCAATGGGACACAGAGAAATCTCAACTTTCACTACGCTACACACTATTAAATTTAGACTCAGGGTTTCTAGTCATTTCAATAGTTTAAGCTCATATAATTCTATTGATTGAGGACAACTCACAACGGCCGGACTTGTTTTTATGCTACTCCACTCCCGTGTGCTATAACACTGGCCAGCTTCCATCAGTATTCAAGCATCTTAAACGTATTATGCCACAGACACTCGGGGAAAATAAAAACAATCTATTAAAAAGAGAGAGAGAGAAGAAGAGAGGGAGAGGGAGAGAGAAAGGAAGTCAGGGAAAGGACAACATTAGCTTGACATTGATACAAAAAATGATGCAGCTGTAGTCACACATCAGTGCAAACAGGGCCAATTGGAAAGATTCTCATTTGTGCAATAGAGCGTCCATTATGCTAACAGGTCTGCTAACGGGAAGGCAAACACACTGTATTTGTACATCACAGCCACTCTGCATCAGTGACATGCTTCAGTGCTTTACTTTTAGAGAGAAAATTAAGTAAGAAATATAGTCTTTTAAGAGCTTTTGGAGAACGTGCTCATCAAGTTAATTGCTCCATCCAAACTGTAAAAATGTTTATATTGGCTAATGTTTAAAAACCAGCCAAGAGTCAACTTCTTTTGTCCATTTATTCTGCTTTGAGCTGTAGGCAGAGACAGGCAAAAACAAACAAGCTCATTTAGTTTTTTTTTTGGAATAACCCGTAAACTACACAGTGACAAAGGCATGCATACCAAGTCCTACTGCAAAATCACCCTATGAAATGGAGTTTAGTTACAATTACCCCAAAAATGTACTGTCTTGTGAGAGTGGGCAAAAATATTGAAATATCAATATGTCGTGAAACTGAATTTGGTGATACAGTATAGTTATCGAGTGAGCTGCTGTATTGAGTATTTTTTAGCAAATTTTTTGATCACGCAACTATTTTGTTGCTTATTTAGTGGATGGGAACTTGCAATACAATTGTCATGTTCACAGTTTTGTGATTAAAATAGATGTATTTCATATTAACTTGGCACATGAAGTGGTTTAACAAAGAAATTTTATTGCTAAATTGTTTATATTAGTTATTGCATGTATCACTATATCATGATAATATTGTATCGTGAGCCATGTGTGTCGTATCACAACATGAGGGACTCTATGATTCCCAGCCTTGGTGTCTTATATTGAAACTTGTATTGAATTCAGTAAATTACTTTGAGATGCCCATGCAACTCCGACTGACTTCTAGCAGGCAGTTGGAGCAATTTAATTTGAGTGAGCCAACAACTCGTAGGTGGTAAAAATTGAATATAGATTGAATTTAACATAGGATATTGATGGATGAAAAATGATTCAAAGTATATATGAGATTACATTGTCCACCAGCACTTAAGCATACAGTATAAACTAACAACCTGTATCCATAAATCCAATTAAATAAAACAGCTAAGGGGACTATATTACAGGTACAAATGTAGAATTGTTCTGAAGATGTTTAGGTTGATGAAGGAAAGCCTAATTTTTCTAAATCACACACAGGACTTGACAGTTCTAAAGCTTTGAAGATTTTTTTGTAGCATGATAGTGTTTTGGTCTTGGCTGCAGCACAAACACCAGGCTGTGATCAGGATTATGAGATTGATTTCCACTTCTGTCAATTTGCTGAACGCCCACCCCCACTCTTTGCTCCCATTTCACACTTAAAGGTCGTATCTTATGCAAAATTTACTCTTGTGAGCTTTGAGCCATGTTGTGATATGGTTACCGACACAGAAACATATCTGGATTTGTGTTTTGTTTAATTCACACATCTCTAAAACTCAAAATGCTCTGGTCCACCTAGTGATGGTAAGTTCCAAGTTAACAGCTACCTTTTTCATTTAGTTCAGTAGAGATGGTCAGCACTTCTTATATTACCACATGACAACACAAGGTGGAACAGTGTGTTTTTTGTTTGAGACAAGCCTAAATATGCATGTACGAATGAAACAAAACACAACTCCACGTATGCTTGTGATGAGAAAACAACATTATAACATAAAATATTGTAATATTGGCCCTTTAAATCTGTCCTGTCTATAACATATCATCCATGCTTCAATATTTTACCCACAAATGCTGTACAGTTTGAGTTCTACGAGCACTGACCTCCTTGTGAGTAGCAGTCTCGCACAGCTGACTCCAACAAAAGGTCCATCATTGACATTTGATCTACCGGGGAAACTCATTAAGATTATGTGTACTTATTTCACATTGTGTAGTCCTAGAGATGTAGAGTGGATTTGTGAGAGTGATCCAACGGTCTGCTCTGTTTGTGCCTGTCAGCCTGAAGTGTAGCCGGTAAAACCACAGCGGGAGGACCATGCCAGCATACCCAGGAGGCCACACATGAAACTTACAGGACACTCTGCCATGTTTGTGCCCCAGGGAAGATGCCAATGTTCAGCTTATGATGGGCATCAGAGTATAAAACTAATTAACTGAGGAATAAACATTGCCGTTGTATTTAATAGTCCCTGAGAGCGTCTTTACCATTAGCTTATTTAATTATGCCTCTTCTCCTCTACCTGTAATGAATAATTTACCAGCTGACAGGGACATTTTTGCTGGGAATCCAAAATTGAATCTGAAAGACAATAGTAGATCACTCGGCTCCCATATCTATTGTGGTGGGTATTATGGAGAGGCAAAATCTGAACCATGACTCTGCAATAAAGTAATCTATCAACGAATACATAACATTAAATATATAGAAACATAGAATTCTTCTTCTGAAGTTATAATTTTATCATGCTAAATGGTCACATATTTATATAACGCTTTTCCACCTTCAAGGCACCTCAAAGCGCTTTACATCAAGAAACCACTCACTCATTCAGCAGTGTACACAGATACTGGGGGTGAGATGGATGATGTGTCTTGCCCAAGGACACAACAGCAGCATTCATCTGGGGAAGCCTGAATTGCACTGCCAACCTGTCAGTCAGTGGATCTGATCACTCAACCAGTGATGTCAAGAGCAGGATTTGACCTACCAACCTTGGGATCAGTGGACAAACACTCTGAGCTACTGTCACCCAGAATTATTATTATTTTATTATATTGCTTCAACTATATGAGTTCCTTATGTTTAATTAACATATGTTTGATTGTTTTATCATTGTTGTTGCTGTCACTACAAATAACTTCTTCCATAGTATAATGCATGTATATTTGAATTATACAGTCCTGGTGAAATCCTCTCCATTTTACAGGGTTTGCAAATGGCTCAAATCTGGCTGGGATTATTGTATGACAAAGACAAATATGGTAATTGAAATGAGATCTTAATTTCAGACAAAAGTACTTTAACGATTAAGACTTAATATACTTCCATTTGAGCTATGAATTATGAAAGGATTTGTGTATTTAGTGAAAATCACTGCACCCAAAAAGGAAAGTCAAACAGCCCTCAAACCAGTCACTGAGAGTACTCAAAAGGTTTGGGGTTGTGGCACCAACTACAGCAGCGTTATTGTATAGAATTGTATGTGTCTCTATGTGTTTGAATAAGAGCGCCCCCTGCCTGTAGCTGTGGTCAGTCCAGTATTGGCAGGAAGAGTCCTGTCTGCGCCTCACCATCTGTTCCCTGTGCGACTGCTGATTATCTAGTCTTATAATATCCTGTCCCCATCTCTCCCTGTGTGGGGCTCTCGTCTTGGGACCCAAAGGCCTTGTATTCTGCACAGCTCATAACTCCATCAATATGCACACAAGTGATAAAAAAGATGGGTGTCTTAAATAAAATAAAACTGTAAGATTGTATTCTGAATACAGTGCAGTCTCACTCTGGTCAGGGCAAGGATAACCTACACCACAAATAGCAGTATTACGGTTTACTCATCCTAACAGTCATGCAAGTTTGCTAGAGGCATTCAAGAGGCTTCTAAAACCATCATTAACACATCGCATAGCACAGCGGTTAGCAGGGATAACAATACAGTTCACTCACAATTTGATAATATTCCTGTCACGAATGTCTCAATAACATATTTTAAAGTGTGATACATTGTTGAAATAAATATAGACAAAAAACAATAATATTGAAACCAAACCATAAAGCAGAATTATCCACAAAAAAGTACTTAAAATTTAAAATATTACAAATATTGCTGAGCTGCCATAAATAAAAAAGCAGCTTGCAACAACATTTAAGTAATTCGTTAATAATTTTTGTTCATACTTCAACCATCATCAGCTCAAATCTTCATCATATAGCAGAAAAATGTATCAAAAATTTCTAACTAGTGCAACGAAAAGATACGCACGATAAACACTGAGCCCAAAAATATATTATTCTACCTTTTATATATTGAATAAGTCGAGATATAGTAATTATCGTGATAGACCTCATGATATCGTAAAATTTATCAAAGCCTCTATTATTTTTTATTTTAAATGTCAATATACAACTATTACAATTTCAATTACACCATCCCTCCTCTGTTTGAACATTGCAGAATTAGGCTTTTATTGAAGAGTGACATGTGAAGATTGAGTGACTATGATAATGTGGGGGTCGTACTGAATTACTTGATATTATACTGAGCACTGTTGTATCCCTCTGGTTAGCGCTTCTGTCTTTCACACACACATTTCTCAAACCAATTATCCAGTGATCTTAAGCACTCTTGCCCCGTAGCCCTGGTTCCATATAGTCCCTGGTTCCATTACCAAAAGCAGCTGTGGTCTCTTATATGGAGCTGTTCTCCTTGTGCCTGGTTGAGTTTCATTTATGGTTACCTCCCATTTGCCCAAAACACATTAGACAAAATAATTGATACTTTGCAGCTGATGTTATTAACATTTCCTGGGGATGTGATGCTAACTGTAACCACTGCTCTGTCTGAAGATCTCTTAGACTTTAATCTGAGCTGCATTTTAAGAGCTGACATGGTTGGAACTACATGTGAGATGATTTGTGCTGTTAAACAAGTTTCACACATAAAATTACAGTCATAAACTAGGTAGCAGTTTGTCACTTTCACTTTTTTGTTGAAAATCAAACACCTAAACAAGACCATGTACCATGACCACAGACTCCTGAAAATGTGCTGTTTAAATCCATTTTGTTTGTTTTTTCAGACTTCTTTTTAGCAGTGTTTGCAAATGTGTGCATTGTGTCACTACAAATGATGAACATTCTGTCATACACATAGATGCGTAACACCCCCAGTGTGATGTCACTGCAAAGTATCAATACTCTAGCTAGTTACACTTGATCAAGATCATGGCTTTGGTGTTGTGTCCCCGGGCGCTACACTGTTGTCAACCACTGCCCCTTGACAGGTTGTACAGGGCCACTGAAAGAAGAATAGGGCAACATTTCCTACAGGGACAATACAGGTCTGCAAAAATACAAACATCAGCCTCCGCCTTTTAGAAAACAGACAACTGTTTTGCCAAGTTGTGAATGAATGTGAGTGAATGGTTTTCAGTCAGTATGCTTGTAATTGGTGTAATCTTACAAACTTCATCAGGAAAGTTTAAAAGAGAGTTTGGCTACATGTTTAATTCCTTGCACTAAGAAAGTGAGTGAGACCGACTGAGTCTGTCTGGTATTTACCAAAATAACGCACTCTTAGGTCTGAGTTTATTTATAGTATGTTGTTCCTGTTTGGTTTAAAAATAGTCCAACCCAAGAAGGCTTCCATATTGTTTACCTGTCAGGAAAGTAACTACACCCAGATGGCAAATAGACCATTAACCTTTACAGGATGTCACGAAATATGAGTAGCAAAATTCAGTGTAATTTATCAAAGAATATGGATTTATTACGCCAAACATCAACAACTGAGCAGTAAGTCAGAATTAAGAAACATGACAATTAATAAGTCAATTTTAAGTATTTGAGTATTTTCGGATGTTGAGCTGAATCACAACTTTGAAGAGATGAAATCGGCAAGGACAAATTATTATGAGACATTTTGAGTCATTGGTCAAATTTGGTCACACTTATATGAAACAGTCATCTTTATTCTTGACCAAGCTTATGCATAAATGGTACTGAATACAATAAAATAAAAACTGAAAATCAAATCAAAACTGTAATTTCAACTGCTGTGTGCACTCACTGGCATTGTAAATTGAGATGTTGCAAGTAAAAATAGGTGGGACTTGCATGAAGTGAGTTAATCTTGTTTATATGTTTTTGATAGTGTTCAAGGTCCATAACAGTATAATTTAGACAGCATTTTGGAGACACAAAGCATTGTAATGATTTGCTTTGTGTCCTGTATTACACACAATGGTTTCTTGTGAGCTTTAAGCCATGTTAGAATGTTATCTTCTCACAAGCATACCGGCTTTTGTGTTTTGTTTCAGTCACAGGTTTAAGTAATCCTGCATTATTAGGCAGTCTACATCCCCAAAGCTCAGAATGCTCTGTTCCACCTTATTATATCATGTAGAGGTACTTTTCAAGTTAACAACTACCTTTTCTCTTTAGTTCAGGAACGATGGGCAATTCCAGGGCTGAAATTATCCAAATGATTGTAGTGAAGGTGTATGGAGTTTAAAAACACAGCAATTCCTATATCACTACATGACATCACAAGGTGGAACAGAGGGTATTTAGTTTGAGAACTCAGCCATAATATGCAGGATTTGTGTGTTAAACATTATAACATAGATCAGACAACAGTGTAATATGGGTCATTTAAACATGTATACCTAAATAATAATAAATATGGGGTAAGTTGCTAGTATTAAGTCTGTTCTTTCAGTGACTGTGGGATTCAATCTATAGCATCTGAAAGTGCTCACTCATTGGAAAGAAAACCACAGAAATGGTCTCAAAACATAGTCAGCCTCGTCTGTTCCACTCTCCTCCACTCTCCAATTATCTATTTCTGTCTTCCTCCAACAAGCAGCCCCCCTATATCTAGACACAGCCCACACTGGGATCAGGCAAGACCACTGTGTTGATGCACGCCGCCTAAAACATCTTTGCAATCACTGATTTTCTCCTCCTTCCCACTGCTTATCAATAATTACAAGACCTGAAGTTAAACCCCGATGAGATGGCACATCAGGTCAAGTGTGAGGAGAGGCGGAAGCAAGGCGGACAGAGGCAACAATTAAGATGCTGTCTTTAATTTGTCATTGTGGGAGACTTATGTAAGCTCCAGGCGTGTCTAAGCAAGTACTAGATCTAATACACACTTAAGACAGAGTTTCACACTGTGAGGACTTTTTTAATACAATTTTAAGAACATAGTATATATTTCATACTGTATTTCCTTGTGTTATGTTTGTGTGCACAGTATGTGTGACTATGAACTGCTGACTCTGTTTTCTCTCAGACACGTGCCATCTGAAACTAAACTTATGCAACACAGTCATTTCTCAGTTCTATCCAAAATCCTGGTGTCTCATCTGGAGAAGTATCATGGTGAGGCCCTCCTACTTTCTGCTTAAATGCATGAGGGTTTAGGACCAGACTCACAGCAAATCATTTATCTGATAAGGTTTTGCTGATCCAATTATAGCCACTTCTTTGTAGCATGTGTCTCAATAGCAGGCGGCATTTGCTTTTGAAAGTTTTTTCAACTTTATTTGTATCAATCTGAACACTGTGGGTATATATATATATATATATATATATATATATATATATATATATATATATATATATATATATATATATATATATAGACCCTTCGTGCTACTGCCCACCTCATACAATGATGAGAGAGAAAGAAACGTATGACATGCCGGCTCAGACGTCGCCCGGCCAAACAAGGTCTGCATCAGGTGCTGGGGAACCAGGGCTACTGGAACACGGCGGAAATGGGCGAGATGCGAGAACAAGGCTCTGTTGGAATGCTACTACTACAGTAACCCTAGGCAGAGGGGTTACATGAACAGGATGTGGGAGAAATGGTTATTACGATACCCACAGTCCAACTGTCAGAGGCCCAGAAAGGTGCAATGAAAAAGCAAGTGCCCAAGAGGTACAACCAGTTGCCCATACCTGAAGCACTTGAAACTGCCAAACAAAGGCTCCAAGCCTTGGCCAGCCGCCTAAAGAGGTACACACGAGATAACGAGGCCAGACGAATAAACCGGCTGTTCGCAACACAACCGGCGAAAGTGTACGCTCAGTGGCAGGGTAATAACACCCAAGCAGACCCACCAAGGCTGGAGACTGAGAGGTACTGGAAAGGCATATGAGAAAGGGAGGCATCACATAACACCGATGCACAGTGGCTGGTGGATCTGAGAGAAGACCACAGCAACCTCCCTGAACAGAATCCAGTCACCATCACAGTGGCAGACATCCAGGGAAGAGTCTCAGGTATGAAAAACTGGACCGCACCATGCGTACTGGCTAAAGAAGCTCACTGCCCTCCACGAGCGCCTGGCAGCACAGATGAACCAGCTGACCCTGAATGGTTAACCCCAAGGGCGTACGATCCTGATCCTAAAGGATCCCTAAAAGGGTGCAGTCCCATCCAACTATCGGCCAATAACCTGTCAATAACCTGTCTCTCCACAACATGGAAGCTCATGTCAGGCATCATTGTGGCTAAGATAAGTGGGCACATGAATCAATACATGAGTGCAGCACAGAAGGGTATCGGCAAAAACACCAGGGGAGCCAAACACCAACTCCTGGTTGACCGAACAGTCGCCCGTGACTGCAGAACCCGTAAGACCAACCTGTGCACTGCCTGGATTGATTACAAGAAAGCCTATGACTCAATGCCACACACATGGATCACTGAGTGCTTGAAGCTATACAATATCAACAGGACTCTAAGGGCGTTCATTGCGAACTCGATGCGGTTGTGGGAAGCCACTTGCACAGGTGTCCATCAAATGTGGCATATACCAAGGAGACTCACTGTCCCCACTACTGTTCTGCATAGGCCTGAACCCCCTCAGCCAAATAATCGACCGCACTGGCTATGGATACCGACTCAGAAACGGGGCCACCATCAGTCATCTCCTCTACATGGATGACATCAAGCTGTACGCTGATCCACACCACAAGGATCTACAGTACAGAAATTGGGATGTCATTCGGGCTTGAGAAATGTAGCAGGATGGTGACAAAGAAAGGGAAGGTAGTCCACACAGAGGGGGTGTCACTCCCAGAGGGAACAATAGCAGATGTTGAGGACAGTTACAAGTAAATGGCAACCTCGAAGAGGCAACAAGGAAAGCGGCTACGGCCAAATACCTGCAAAGAGTGAGGCAAGTCCTTAGAAGCCAGCTCAATGGCAAGAATAAGGTGCAGGCAATCAACAGCTATGCCCTGCCAGTGATCAGATACCCTGCAGGGATTGTAAGCTGGCCAAAGGAGGAGATACAGACCACAGATGTTAAGACACGAAAGCTCCTGACCATGCATGGAGGGTTCCATCCCAAATCCAGCACCCTGAGACTGTACGCAGGCCGGAAGGAAGGGGGCCGAGGACTAGTGAGTGTGGGAACCACTGTCCAGGATGAAACATCCAAGCTCCTTGAGTACATCAAGGACAAGGCCCCGGCAGATGAGGTGCTCAGAGAATGTCTCAGACAGTGGGGTCCAGAGGAAGAGGTGCTGGAGGGACCATCATGGCAGGACAAACCCCTACATGGGGCGTACCACCGGAACATAACTGAAGTGGCTGATATCAAGAAATCCTACCAATGGCTTGAGAGGGCTGGTCTGAAGGACAGCACAGAGGCACTGATCCTGGCTGCCCTGGGCACTCGAGCAATAGAGGCCCAGATCCACCAGACAAGACCCACGGTGTAGACTGTGCAAAGAGGCTCCTGAGACAGTCCAGCACATAACTGCGGGGTGTAAGATGCTGGCAGGGAAAGCATACATGGAGCGACATAACCAAGTGGCGGGCATAGTGTACAGAAACATCTGTGCAGAGTACGGACTGGAAACACCTCCAAAGGTTGTGGAGAATGACCGAGCCAAGATCCTGTGGGACTTCCAGATACAGACTGACAGAATGGTGATGGCGAACCAACCAGACATAGTGGTGGTGGTGGACATCGCAATACCAAGCGATGGTAATATCAGGAAAAAGGAACACGAGAAGCTAGAGAAATACCAGGGGCTCAAGGAAGAGCTGGAGAGAGCCTGGAAAGTAAAGGCATCAGTGGTGCCTGTGGTGATCGGAGCACTCGGGGCTGTAACCCCCAAACTGGAAGAGTGGCTTCAACAGACACCGGGAAAAGTGCAGTACTGGGAACAGCAAAGATACTGCGCAGAACTCTCAAGCTCCCAGGCCTCTGGTAGAGGACCCGAGCTGAATGAGGGTGAGAGAGACCTACCACCGTGGAAGGTGAGAAACATTTTTTTTTATATATAAAAAAAAAACACATCACCATTCTGTCAGTCTGTATCTGGAAGTCCCACAGGATCTTGGCTCGGTCATTCTCCACAACCTTTGGCATATATATGTATGTATATATATATATATATATATATATATATATATATATATATATATATATATATATATATATATATATAAACTCAGAAAACAAGTAACAAGTGTGTGTGGGGAGGGGCTTCTTAAGTGTAAGGTATTGGATTAGTGTGTAGCCTTGGCTGGCTAGGCAACCAGAGGAGAGTCCCTGGGTGCGGTCATTGACTGCTCCAAAAGGTTGTGTCAGATGCAGGGGCACAAAAGAACGGCTTTGCTGTTGAATTGCCACTGGTGGCTCCTTATAACGAAGACAAATGTATTTAATAATAATAGTTTTTGGAAAAGAATGTAAGAAAAAAAAAATCTTGTTCCTTCTATGGCTAACACATCAGTTCAAGATGTTCCATAAAGTCTGATATCTTGCTTTTCAGTACCATATCTAAAATGCATGTGGTTCAAATAGTTAGAACACTGTTTACTCTTTCCCTCCTTACACTTTTCTCTCAAGCCAATAATAAGATAAGCTCATTAGGTTTTTTTAGCACACTGTTAGAGACACATCTCCTCTATTTGAGTCTAGACACCACAACATTAGGCATAGGCATTTATCCCTGCACTTTGATGTTTTCAATTATAATTTAGCCTCTGTGGCACATTTCAAGTTTTACATGACACCTGACATTTACACCTCCTCTACACTGGACAGATTATATAATGCTAAAAAAACACAACTCGTTTCATTTTTCCCTCTCTTTTTCATTTCTTACCTCGGATAATGTCCAAAGATGTTTACTTACGATGTTCTGTGATAATGGGTTAATAAGTAAGTAAAAGTATGAAACTGCTGACAATATCCTACAAGCTGCCATGAAACAAGATGAACATTTCTATCCACTGTAAACCAATTGTTCTAAAGAACAAACACTTCAGTCAATTCAGAAAGAGTAACTTCATTTACCAGTGCTCAGATGTTTACTACTGTAAAAGTTCCAGTGATAATGTTACACACAAAATGTAGTTGGAATGATCAGCACTAAAGATACAGAAAGTGTAAAGTTAATATTTGGGGAATCTTCTTAAATTGTCTTAAAATCTCAAGTTTTCTTTCTTCATGATCTCTAATTTAAGTGTTTGAACAGTGGTTTTCTTCTACTTATGAAGTTTATTTAAAACTCTGTGTGTCTTTATTTCACTTTTGGTGTAATGTCTGTCGACTTGCACACCTTTGCCTCACACTCAGCTCTCACTCTCACTTACAGTCTCTATTCTTGCCTTTTCCTCCACAGCTGCCTCTGCCACACATATGCCAAAGAGTCACACAGGCTTGTCATGTAATCATGAAATCACTTCTGGTCGCCAATGGTGACTCATCGTTTGTCCCTGGTGAAACCATATCTGACAATGAGGTCGCAAGACGTTTTGGATGAGTGGGTCGATGTAGAGTGTGCCAGTGTGCAGGGCCACACAGCACAGAAAATACACAAAGAGAAAACTACAGCAGCTGCAAACTACAGCATCAGATACACACAAACTTTGACAAATGCTCACATAATGACACATTCCCATGGCATCAGTGTCACCAACAAAGACAGGAGTGCACTTCTGTATAAAGAAAAAAGACAACAATACCGTTCTCTGTCAGTGTGTTTTATGTGTATTATATTATTTATTATTACTGGAAGTTTAGAAAGAAAGAACAATGTTGTTGTTGTTGTTGTTATAATAATAATAATAATAATAATAATGATAATAATAATAATAATTATAGCAGTAGTAGTAGTATCAGGTGCAATAGTGCAAAAGTGGTGGAATAACTAAATTCACTATAATGTGTGTGCTTTGGCTGCTGGAGAGCTGCGTGAGGGTGATGGTGAGCCTGGTTGCGCACCGCAGATGTAGCCAGTCCATACATATTGCACATGAGTCATTAAAATTATATGGAACTAACTCTGTGTGGGTGTGGTAGACACAAGTCAGGGCAGCTGGTTGTTTAATACATCCTGGTGGTAGGACAGGGGCTGCGTCATGTCTCCAGGCTCGAAAAGGCGAAGCTCTTTGAGCATCAGGTGTTCGTCAGTGACCTCGACCTCAGTTCAAGCATTATGAGAGAAAACGCCTCGTAAAGCGCGAGCGCGGGCATCAAACCACAGTCACTCCTTCATTACTTTAACTGATGGAATGGCTCGTGTCATTGCACACTGTCTGCTCCGTGTTACCCTCCACAACAGAGGACACCAGCCCTGTGCGACTCAATTACAGACATTACAAACACGCGCACGCGGTATACGACCGGACGCACAATAATATGGCCGAAAAGGCATGACCTTGTGCATTTTGACTCAGGTCACCACTTTCAGAAACGACCGTGAGAGCGCACGAAAACCCGGTATCTAAATGGAGCACAACAAGTGCTCAAGGGGCTGTCTCCCAGACAGTCCCCCCCATTGCTACAATGAATCCAAGCAACAATGTTATCCTGGCTCGTGTTAGAGAAGGCAAAGCTGTGCTACCATGTGCTTAATAGGATGACCCCCAGCATCATTACCTGACATCAACATGACACACTCAAGGGCATCTGGCAATCAACGCGAGAGCTTTGTACTATAGTATGTCTGCGTAAAAGGATTACCAAAAATGTTTGGCTCACCTTTACTGGGATCTTCTTCACTGTTCAGATGCATCTTTCTTTCTTACAATGCACTCATTTAGCCAGTCTTGGTCTTCTCCTCAGAGTTGAGCAGAAACTCCAACGTGAGATGTGTGGTCCTTATTGTCTCGCACCGCTGGGAGGCTGGGACGCGCCTGCACTCGTGCGTCTTCCTCCTGTTCCCGCGCGCTGGAGCAGGTGTAGCCGAGGTGATGGTGAGAGTATGCATGTATTATGACTCTGACTCTGCTCCTGAGAAAGGAGGCGCTCAAAGGGACGGTCTCAGCCAAGCTATTAGGGAGGAGACAGCAGGCAGACGGGCGGGGTGACGTGAAGGAAGTCTAGTAGGAGGTCGTCTACTTAGAGATGAAGCCCAGCTGACCGTTATAGGGTTCCCGTTAGAGACATCCCTGACAGAAAGAAAAATAAAGAAAATAAATAAAAAGAGTAAACCAAAGCAATGGAGATGTACTGGGATGGCACAGGTGGCAGCCCATTTAATATAAAACACACGTGGCAACCACTGGTTTATATTAATGCAAAAATATGTGTTTGTTTCCATTTTACATATCCTGCTGGATTGATTTATTTATGAACAACAATCGATCAAATCAATGAAAAGTGGCCAATAAACGACTGTGCAAAAAACAAACCGAGCGTCTCAACACCGTGATGATGATGACAATGCCTCATGCAATGATGTATAGCCCACTAGCATCTGTCCCGAGTCCTGCCCAGACCATTACATACAATTAATGAGATTTACGCACAGTTAGGATAGTCAGTCATTCTATTTTTACGCAAAGCATTTTTATAGATTGCCTTTGGTCCACTTCGTTTGTAAATCTGTATTTTCTCTGAACATAAAATTAGAAGGAGTGGGCCTAAACAGTGCATAAAACACATTTACTCACCATTCACGTTCACTCCAGCCACGCGGTAAATGTGGCGCACTGGTGACCTCTAGCGGACAGTCTCGGATAAAGACAAGCGCGTGCCAATTGGGGTGAGGACTTCTTATTTTCAAATCAAACATTTCAGATAGCTCAACTCATAGGGGAAACATTATCCAATCTGTGGGTTGAAGAATGGCGAGAAATTAGGTCTGCTGCCAAAGCAATTAACAATTTAAAACCAAAATATTATTGTTATTATTATATTATTCTTTTGAATTAAGAAAATTTCCTCAAAATAATAACAATAATAATAACAAGAAGCTAAAACCCATGAATATAAGGCTCTCTTTCTGTGATCTTAGGTGTATATTTTCCAGAATCCTAAAAGCAGTAATAGGTATCAATAGCCACTGAGTATAATGCATTTAAAACTATAATAAATATTCAACTATTCCATTATATATGAATAAGGTTAGTTAGGCTAACTAACTAAACAATGCAGTGTTTATTCAGAAAGGATAATTAAGTTCCATAGCCCACTGCACATACCTATTAACATAGCCAGTTTCTTCTACAGATGTGTTATGCTCACTGGTTCCTGAAAATATACCGTCAGTGTGTGATATTAGACAAAAGACCCAAAGAGCGTTTTTGCTGCTGAAGTTCTCATTGCATCAGCAGCTCCCTGTCTCTCTGCACGCGCTCACTTTGAAATGAATATTTATTAGCCTGTCACTTTGTCTTCTCTGAACTCAAAACAATGCATTTATCAGCGCCACTCAGCCGTTTCTTAATCCTTCAGGCATGCTTTCTGACATTTTGTGATTTCTTTACAAAGATTCCAACACGATGCCATAATGTGGTGTTGTATAGCCTAATGATACCATAAAACAAGACTTTTTCCTCACCCAGTTCATTTCAGACTCATTACCCTGGGCATCATTGTTATTACTGTCAAGAGAAAAGCAAGAAAGTGTATTTATAGCACACTGGATACCAAGGCAAGTGCTTAATAGTATCTACAATCTGAAATATAATGAAAGCAGAGGACACAGAGGTGCTAAAATAAAACAACAAAGGGAAACAAATCAATTCAGAGATGACATTCGAATCAAGCTTGCTGAGCAACTTTTACTGGGCTTAAGCATCAACACAGTAGCCCTAACCTAATTGTTAATGTTGACATAAAAAGAGAAAATCAAGATCAGATAAATAGGTCATTCTGTAGAGTCCTTTCTATACTTTATCCCATGAGTAAAGGACCAATAGTTGTTTTTCATTTCATTTCATTCTCATACATATTGTGTCCTGTTTATCAATGCAAAATCACCAGTGCAGTTATGGAACTCTCAAACGACACCCAAGTTTACACTCTTATGCATATACATTCTTATACATTCTCTTACCTAGAAAGTGAGAAAGGTAATGATGTTCGTGTGCAAAGGGTACAGCTAAATCTTTTGTGAATTTTGTATTAAATAGAACACATTCTAATTGATTTTTGTCTTATTATTGCTGTGTTTATTCATTGAAAAACTTACAAATAATCTATAAACATGCATCCTTACTCTGAGCAGGCTTGCATCTACACAAACCTAACTCCTATGTGGCTATTTCCATGGAAAAGTTTCAGAAGTATGGTTTTAACTTTTTAAATTCCATGGAATCATGCAGGTGATGTGTCACATCTAGAAAGTTACATGTAACTCACATATAACTGACTTTACATAGTCTATAGCATAATGCACTCCACAAGTAAGTTTGTTAAATCTATCACGAACAGAAATATATATATTATACAGTTAAAGTTAGGCTAGTGATGAAAATAGATAGTTATGACCACTGGGTGGCAGTGCAGGACAGGTTCTGTCTGTCTCTTGGGTGCGGGAGATCCAGACCATGTGTTTGTTTGGGCTAAAGGTGGACCATGTGGTGGACAGGTACACTATCTTTGGCATGGGTTCAGCATGGTGTTTAGGGGGTAAAAGTTATGTTAATTTATTTATCAATAAGTACAGCTCCCAAACTGCAGGGAATGCATGCTAGTAGCATTATGTACCGTGTTATGACAGACTAATATTTGGTTGTTTTTTATTTCATCAGATGTCTAACAGTTAGTTGATTACAAGGAAATACTTATAACTTACCAGTATAAGTATGTATTTGACATTGTACTCGTGTAGTAGGTGCCTGTGGGGCGGGTCCGTGTGTTCCTCGGGGCTGGTCTCTGGGTTGATTTCTGGGATGGTTTCTTGTCTCTTGTCTGTGGTCTCTGTGCTCCATAGAGGCTCAGGAGACACGTGTGATGGGCTCTTGTGGGGCGGGCCCGTGTGTTCCTCTGTGCTGGTCTCTGGTCTCTGGGCTCGTCTGTGCTCCATAGAGGCTCAGGAGACACACTGCAGTGGGCTGGTCTTGTGTTATGCTCGATCCGCGGCTGCGCAGCGCTGCTCCGTCGCTCTCTGCTGCTGAGGCACAGTGATGCTCGACCTCCTGGCGCCAGCAACACTCGCATTTTCCGACAGAAGGTGACTCGACACGCCGATCCAGGTAAGATACAACATCACTTTATAATTTACACATACTAATCAGTGTAAATGAGTGAAACCAGTAGTCTATCGTTGTGTTCTGCCCTGTCCTCCGCGTGTTGATCTGGGAGCGGAGGATGCTGAGGTGTTCCGCCGGAGGCTTTGAGCATCACCCACAGCACCGATGGGGCTTCATCTTTGTACGTGACTACGATGCGTTTCAGACTAAATGTACCCCTCTTTTCTGGTGCATGAGTAATTCAATCTTTGCAACGCATTCAAATCCTTTGGAAATAATCATTAGGCTGTTGTTTTATTTTAACTACCACGGGCCTTTAATGTCTGATTAGATAACGATGCTCATTATTTTTTGTATCATACATTGTTTAGTAAGATTACAGTATAATTTGTTAATACACTGAAAACTTGGGTTTAACTTGGATTAAGTCATTATAACCACAGCAGACTCCGATTACGCACAATGCAAAATGTATATGGTTTAGATTGAGCTCATTGATGACATTTCATATAAATGGGATCCAGTTAAGCATTTGAGTATTACTTGATTATTAGCCCCATCACCAGTCTCTTGGTTTCAGACTTCATCATGTGTCTGTGGTGATGCTATAGCCTAGGTTGTGAGTGGATTTGTTGTCCCATCCTGCCTGTTGTGCTCCAGTGACTCTGTGCCAGTCTGTATCATATAGGGGAGGACAGTTGCTGACATAGGCTGTGTCTGGTTGGTCATTGTTCAAGGAGCAGGGGACAGACGCATGGGTGTGCTTCATCACGCGCTCCTCCTCTGTGTTTATAGATCTATTGTCCTCCAGTGGTACAAAGAAAAAAAGTTCTACCCCAGAAACCATCCTTTTGATAAAGTGTTTTTGCTTCATTGTTGACTCAGCACTGCTTCAACATCCAGCAAATGTACTAGAGCTGCAATAACTTGGACTGATACAGATTAGTTGATCATTGAAATATTGATAACTAGTCTTTGACAAATTTTGAAGTACGATATAGAGAAATATAACAATAAATGATAATATGGAAACTATGCAACTAACACAATAACAATAAACAAGGATAATACCGATGAACCATTTTAAATAGACAGTGTCATTCATTAAAGCCTAAGAAGTTAATTATTCAACCCTTCGCAGCTCAAATCTTATCATATTTCCACTAAAATTACAAAAATGTCCCTGCTATTGGAGAGAAAATGTACACAAGATAAATATTTAGCTAAAAATATATATTATTCCAGCTTTTATATACTGAACGATAAATCAATGTAGTAATTATCATGACAGGCCTGTTGATAACTAGTAGCGAGGTAATGTGATTGTTGTTGTATTTTTTTTTTGGATCTGGAGTAAGAGACTGAGTATGTTTACATGGCCATTAATCTAATCTAATCAGGAAACTAGTGCTGTATTAGTACAAGCTCAAAAGAAAGAAGAAACAGAGTTCCATATTGGAATAGGAATTTATTTACAGACAAAACAGCAAATTAAAAACACCAGGATCATGTAGAGCGGGTTAATACGAACATTTTAAGACCCAATATGATGAGGCTCACTGCAGCAGTTACAGAAAGAGGGTTGGCAATTTTTCAGTGCAAAGTCAATTGGAGCCAGAGTCGATGGAGCCTGAAATGCCCCCATGCTCACTTCCTATTTTGAATGCGGCAGCTAGTGGGTTAGCTCTGTCCATTTATACTGTCTGTAATCAACATTCAGTGAGAGCAAGTTTTAACTCTGTCATATTTGTAGAGCTCAGTGGTGACTAGAGCAACGAGAGCAGGGCAGAGGGAGAGGAGTGTGCAGCTCTTTAGGAAAGTAAAGG
The DNA here is from genome assembly GCF_026225935.1 of Boleophthalmus pectinirostris. Classification (NCBI taxonomy): domain Eukaryota; kingdom Metazoa; phylum Chordata; class Actinopteri; order Gobiiformes; family Gobiidae; genus Boleophthalmus; species Boleophthalmus pectinirostris. The sequence goes on from NW_026571140.1 coordinate 24,663,398, forward strand.
GACCCAGGAGAGACATGCTGTAGGTCTAAGAGGCCTCCGAGGATCTGCACAGTGTGTTGACTTTACATTGTGGTGAGTCAAAAGTTCCCTTCTGTTCCTCTCTCTCTCTGGGATGTTGCCTGCTGTCTCCTCCCTTGTTCAAGTCTCTGTAATAACTTGTTTGGGCATCTCTTTCTCTGTTGTTTTTTGGCTAATGATCATGATAGTAGGTTGTTCTGGCATGAATTGTACTCAGTTGTCTTATGCATTTATAAGAGATTAAATGAGTATCTTTGATGCGAAAGCAAACATAAAAAATATTTCTCCCCATGGCACAGTATCTATCTCACATTTATAAATATGATAAAATACCTGATGCTCAACAGTCGTGTAGTGGTTAGCATAACACATGTGATTGCGAGCGTTCCAATAGGAAGTCAGCATAGGGTCGCTTCCGGTGCCACTGACCATAGTCCATCCAAAAAACTTTACACTGAAAAATTGCCTCTCCCTGTGACTGCTGCAGTGAGCCTTGTCATTTTGGTCTTAAAATGTTTGTAGTCACTCTACACGATCCTGCTGTTTTTATTTGGCTATTTGGTCTGTAAATAAATTCCTATGCCTAATATGAAACTCGGCTCTTGATTCACTAGCCTTGTGACGTCACAGACTAAGCCACTTTTGTATACTGTCTATGGTTGTTACAGGTGGTCTGGTGACTCTCTTTTCATTGTTGTTAGCCATATTATTGTTTATTGTCCCATCCCGATGATGTAGTGATTAGAGCACTTTTCTGTTTTATTTTCTGTCTCTTTCTACTCCAAAACAATTCAGACTTAGATAGGTCGTAATTTGTGCAGTGTGATCCTATCAGTAGCCTAATAAATAACAGTTTGTAGATTCACAGCTGCATGCACTTAGCAAAAGTGATTCAATCTATAGCAGCATATTGCAGGCCAGTGCTGCAGTTATCCAATCATGATCATTGCATAATATTATGAGTAATATCTTCTTAAAAGCTTTAGTCCACATGCTATGGGTTTAGGTTAGAAAACTGCTATGTCCAGTGCAGTGGGTGGATCTTTAACAGAAGACATAATGGTCAGCCAGATAGAAAGTGGGTGTTCTTTTTTCTGTTGACTTTGTAATACCACTGCTTTTGCACAATAAGAGGTTCTGCAGTATTCTCATTGTGAGGCATTGGGCAGGTTTGTTTGAGCAATTATAGCAACAAACATTGGCATTCAGGGTGACCAAAGAGGCTCAGTGACTAATAGGTGCTTGCTTGTAATTACTGAAATTATCTTGTTCAGTTTTCAGTGTTGTTGTATGTGGAGATATGTACCAGCTTCCTGCCTGAGTAAATGGAATTAAAGACCTTGAGGTTTTCTTTGTGAGAGGAGTAATGAGGAATTTGTGCATCAGAACATGAACTTAATCACATTTTTTTTTAAATCAAACTTTAGATTGATTTAATTTTGACTTGCAGATTTCCAACAAAATACCAAAACAAACAGATGAATGCACTCAAAAAGAAGGTGATTTGGCAAGAGGACGGTGCAAAATGGAGTCGAAGACATTCCAACACTGTAGATTTTCTTTTAATATAAAGTTTCTATATTCTGCAACATGTCTCTCTTCATTTAGAATTTTCTACATGCTAAATATAAAGACTTAAATAGTTTGAAAAAAAGGTCTTATCTTTATTGCTCTCGCTTAGAGATGGCCTAATAAAAGTACTCCTATAGTCAGAACTGTGCTGCAGAGAACTGTGGTCAATAGAGAATGAATACTGCTGATGGAAGCATTCTGCTAAATTGATGTTTAATTCAAGGATCCTCTCTCCCTCAGGTAGTTTGAAACCAGTGGAGTAAATCTTTTACACAGTGGTGGGGTAATTTTTTTGCACTCTGGACAATTTTCTACAGTTTTCCTAATTTGCTATAGCCATTAAATAAAAAAAAGGCTCAAACAAGACAAATTTTCTCCATGTAGAAGGTACCCTGAAACAGCCCAAGGTGAGTTTCTTTTCAGTTTGGATGGCGGGTTTGGCCTGGTTGTGTGTTTGTGTTGTTCTTGAATCTAGTGTCACCAGGGGACATGGCAGCCATATTAGAGCTACTAAAGTTGTTTTGACAGCGCTGTCTCATTCAATTGATGTCTTTCTTTGAAACTATGATCTGTGGGTCTTCAGCAGGGCCTCTTCTTTGAAACTCTTCTGTCAGTTTATTAGATACTTAGAACTGTGAAGGCCCTTGAGAAGATCTGGGGAAAGGAATTTGTGACAAAAGCAAATATCTCAAAATGTTTTATTATCCCCATGACAACATTCATCTATTGGAAATGTGCTATAAACATGCCTGTAAATCTTGTGGTTGAGTTTCAAGTGTTGCACAAGAACTGAATGTCAAACAGTAAAACTAAAAACGTAAAGTAAAACTAGCCACAGCTCTGCAGTATTATCTTTTCATATTTGAAAGGTAGAACGTTTTGTTTGATTTTAAATTTGATCTGCACATTTTTCAGCCTTTTGTGAGGACACTAAAATCAATATGGACAGTCTTTGTGTTTGAAATCCAGAATATTCTCACAAGGGTCACTATCCCCAAACCTGAAGAGGAATATTCTCTGCTTGACCTTCATTTCAGTGAATCAGTCCACTCTTGTCCTAGAGAAATAGTCTCAACTCTGAACACCATCCCCTTATGACTATAAATGTCTGATTTGATGTTTCATTTAGATCAAATATTTCTCTACTTCTTAAGTTCTAACATTTCACCATTTGGTTCAGTTTAGTCATAAGTTAATCATGTTTATACAGTTTTGTCAGTGCTTTGTATGCTCACAATATTACATTATGAATTGTCTTATTATAAAAAAAACAGATTACGTCACCTGGAACAATGGCAATGACTTAAATCAAAATAAAGTACATTAGCTAAAGGGCCACAAACACATATAGTCACCTCAGCTGCTTTCTCCACTATAATGAGTCTGTCAATACAAACATTCTATTTTATGATATTTCTTCAATTTAGTGTGTCTTCTCGGATCATTGGAGGGTTTTGCGCACACTACTTCACCTCTCGTAATGGTTTGGCATGTAAATGAGCCCAAATCACTTTCACACTGCTTGACTAAATCAGGTCACGATGGGAGAAAAGTGAAATGGCTTGGATGAATTCAGAAAAAGGGGAAGAACTGCTTTCCCCACTGAGCTGGCTGCAAAAGAAACTCTTTCATGGGTGCATTAATCATGGGTGGTACTAAACACTGTCTCTGGGCAACACCCTGAGAGCCAGACACAGCTGAAGTAGACAAACAGTTTTATATTTGTGTGTATAACAGTCATCTTCTAGCCCTTAAAACACATTCTGCAAGCCCTCAATCACTGCAGTAACATTTTTACTCTATGACTGATGTTATTTTAATAGCAGGTTTTTTCGTGTGCTGAAGTTTAAGTGCTGATCTGTATATCTAAAATCCATAATCTGCGGTGTTCAAGTGAGAAATCAAAAGCATTTATCAAATCTTTATCAAATAACTATGCACCTCAAGTAGATCTTTTTGTCATTTGTGTAGTGAAGGTGAAAGTCTGATGTCTCTAAAATGTTCATTAAATGCCATTAATCTGAATGACATCGAGATATTCATGATGGATTGTATAATGTAATCTAAACTTAATAAAACTTTTGACTTTGTATGATCACGCTACAGACATGTATTATATTTCTACCTGTTATTAACAACAGGTAAAGTTATTTATTGCTTCTGAGAGTTCATAATTCATGGGCTTGGAAATCTGACCCAATGTCATTACTCGTACACATACTTGAGTAGTGTTATGTGCACATCCCACCAGTGAGTTCGTTGACCCAAATCTCAATAGAAACAATAATACATAAGCCATAAGGCCATCATTTTTGAAATATCTGTGAATACTTGATGTAGTCTTACCCTTGCCTTATCATTATGATTACAAGTTTAGACCATAGACTAAAGAAGTGGACCAAGGGAATGTGAAGTCACCCATAGTGTTCGGCTCCACTCAAATGAAACTCACAATTGTGGTAATTATAGGAGCAAATTTGGAGCCAAATTCAGTGTTAAGAATAGGAGTTAATTTACGGACAAAACAACGAAAAATAAAAACACCAGGGTCATGTAGAGCAGGTTTATAGAACATTTAAAGACCAAAATGAGATTCACTGCAGCAGTTACAGAGAGAGGTGACAATTTTTTTTTATGTAAAATGAATTGGAGTTGATGGAGCCGGAAGTGAATGCTTCCTAATGAGTTTGCTATGTACATATGTATATACAGACTGTGGTTTAGACATTATAACAAATCGATATAATTATGTTTCTGAATGATAGAATTGCCAGATGTTGAGTGTTCACTGGAAAGGTAGCACATTTTTCCATTGCTTTTCCCCTCAGTTTAACATTGACTGCGGTTGACTTGTTATATCTGTCTTTTGATTGGTTCCACACTGAATTTTGCACACTCCATAATGAGTGTTATGCATGCACGTGTTGCCATGACCTCAGCACACCCATGTAACCCAGCGCCCTGCTGTGCTCACTGTTATGTCATTACTCTCCAGCTGCATCACCTCCAGCTCATTAGCCTGTGTGTAGCATTAGCATAGCATTAGCATTTAGATGGGTGGAAGCTTCTCCTGCCACAGCTGCCATTCTTATGTTCTATAGATACTTTCACATCTGCTGATTTTGACCCATTACATTGAGCGATAGCATTAATTTAAATGCATACTGTTGTCTATCAGAGCTATTTCCATCTCCAGTATTTTGCTCCCATTATTTACATCAATCGGGCAAATCATTTGACACTTGAAACAAACGTGTGTTCATCATCTCCTCTGTAGTGGGTGGAAAATATTTGACAAGAGATCAAATTTGTCCTCAGGGTTACTGTGAAGCCTGAAAGGCGTTCAGGGTCTTGGTCTGCATTGATCAGACTTCTGTTCACAGTGGTCAAATGGCAGCCAATATGCTCTGCCTGATTTGTGTATTTGAATCAGAATCTAAGGATGTAATTGAAATTCAAGGAAATTCTTGGTTGACTAAAGACATGTCCTGCTGATCAACTGGTCGACTAAAATGGGGCATAGCACAAGCTCTCAAACTTATTACATATCTTCATGTATTTGACCCTGTACTCACAGCTGTACAAATGCATGGGAGTTCATGCAAAAACAACTATTCATGCAGAAAAAAGTACTTGGAAACAATATATTTATATAAAGACAGATTAAATGTATGATTTTAATTTGCTTTTTTACATATAAATACCCCCCCCAAAAAAAGCCAAATCTTCAGCTCACTCACTCACTGACATCTCCTTTCTGACATTATCCCATATAAATCCTTTATAATCTCAATAAAGTGATTAGTTGACTAATACTGCACGACTAAAGGCCTACAGCTCTAATCAGATAATCGTTAATGTGCTATTTGCGGTTATCATTTGCTTTTATATTGGGTGTCAAGAAAATCATTACCCGGAAAGTCAATACTAATACTTGTATTAAATGCAGATACTCATTTGAAACTGAAAAAAATATATATTATACCCATTTATTTTGTGCTATTAATTACATTATTCTTTTGTTTGTTTGTTCTTGTTTGTATGTTGTTATCTTGTTTGTATGTTATCACTGGATGGAGACAAAACCAGACCGAGGTACTGGTCAGATCTGTGGAGAGGCTGCCACGCTCACAGTCAGAATACCTATTTTTCTAGCTATTTTTGAGCTGTAATTTAATAAATGTAAGGTAGAGCTGTGAAACATTCTAGGCACAGCAATAACACCCATATAAAAACAAGCAGGTCCCTTTTCCGTGATTTGGCATTCATATTTTGACATGGAGGTGATATAGAGGTTCCAGATTGTAGCTTCATAACTACCGGGTTACAAATATAAATTTCATGTTTGGTATTTGTCAGGTAATTATCTGCAGGTTGGATTCACAAAGAGGTGTTTTGTAATCACACTTTAATGATAATCAACAGAGGAGTCAATGAGGCTGGCTGCGGTGAGCTGTGTGGCAGTGGTAATGAAGGTCTTTACATGCATGTCAATAGGCATCCATTATCAAGCAGGGTTGGATTTGTAGTTATTGAATTTGTGTGTGTACAAACAGCCACAGGTTACAGTGTGTTTTCCCTATTAAATGTAGAAGCTGTGGTTGGATCATCTCAAGTTAGGATGGAGGATTTTTACCCTCTCTAGTCCCTTCTGGATTCGAACAGAATGTAGACGGGACTGGCTGTTCAGACAACATCTAATGCGCAATATTACATCTCAAATATAACTCCAAAGTCGTATTTTGGTATGGTGCACTTAGGCCTCTTATAATAACAACATTTTGAAATTCTGAAAAAACTAAAATAAATATGATATGATATGAAACTACTTTATGTCACTGATAAATAACCCTGAAATTGAATATTCACAGTGAAACTCTTTTCAAAATGTACAATATCATTAAAATTACTTGAGCTGCAAGTAGATAAACGAAACACTTTATAGTTAATGAGCCATGGGAGTTAATTATTCGACCATCTGCATCTATCTTATACTACAAAAATAACAAAATACTTATAGTTCCAGTTTATTTTTCCTATTAAATGTGAAGGTTAGAGATTCTGATGACACTCCTGAGATATGAATGTATTTTGCTTATTCATAAAAACCGACAGCAATAAAACAGCACGGACATGTTTAATAGTCCGAAAACGCTTCTTGCCCGTGGCCACATCATTTAATTGTGAAAGTTCATTTTGCAGTTTTGAAGAACATTATTTGGTTATTAGTTTTATCATTATACAACTATAATTACTTCTGTACTGTTTGAAATTATATTGCAGTATTTAGAATTCATCCCCCACTTTCATCTTTAGTCTGTTTGAGTTTAATGTTTAATTTGCCTCAAAATCAGCTTCTTGTCAGTAGTTTAATTCTTTCATATGCTGCCACCATTAATATATTACTTATTATTTACGTTTAATTTAAGTTTTTGTTGCTTTGTTTGGATTATGAACACCAAAATAATATGATAATGATATTAAAAAAGGCTTGATACTTGATACTGATTTCAAAACCATGCGATTTTTTGCTGTTTACTTGCTCAAATGTGGGTCTATTTTTGATACTAGTTTTAGTATTGATTAGTATGTAGGCATAATTTTTTACAGCCCTGCTAGATAATAAAACATTATATAAAGTATACATTGAGTTTGCATGCTCACATCTACTATTTTTCATCTGATTCAATCTATAGACAAATAAATGGACATAGAGAACCTGCTAGCCACCATGTTTCAAATAGGAAGTGAGCATGGTCACGCTTCCAGCTCCACTGACTTCGGCTCCAGTTAATTTAGTATTAAGAAAACGTCATTCCTCTCTCTGTAACTGCAGCTGTTAGGCGGCAAATGTTTTTATTAACCCACTCTACATGATACTGGTGTTTTTTTTATTTTGCTATTTTTTCTGTAAATTCCCATTCTTAATATGGAATTGGCTCCAAATTTGGCCCTATAACTGGTAGTGCCTGCAAGCAGAGCTATTGCTCTTATTAATTACCGCTTTTACACACATTTTTCTAAAACATAGATTCGCCTCATTTGTGACTCTTGTGCTGAGGGTTTTGCAAAGGTCAAAGATAAAGCCCAACGCCTCAGCAGTGAACTGAGCAAACAGCTTTTCACTTCGCCGTGCGCACCAAACCAGATCTGTGCTGCTGACCTCCGCGTGAGGTCTGATCATGAATACTGATGAGGGAATTAATAGAAGCTCCTGAACAGAATAGATAATGAATTTGACTCAGAACTAAATGCATTTTCACAGGGAAATAGTGCCTGTAAGTAGGAGTGTACCATATCATTTTACCTGACAAGCCAGAACCACACGCTTTGACAAAAGTTTACAAAGACGAGTGGATCTGGAGCTGTATCCTGTCTCCCTTGATTGACAGGTGAATTAACCAATCAGAGATACATGGTCTGGTCTCGTCAAAAACAAACATGGTTTATCTGTAAAAAAGGGGAAAAACAACATATAAACAAAAAACAACAATAACAACAAAAAAACAGATAGAGAAACAAAGAATGAACAATCAAAGCCACTAAACTGTTATTTATCTCATTTTGAAGAAGTTATATATTTTCTTATGCATATTCCAAGAGTTTTTACGAGAAAATGTCTTCCACATTTGAGAGACACATGTTACAATTAGCAGCTATGGTTGGATCATCTCAAGTTTCTCAGTCTCAAGAGGATTTTCACAATCTATTGTCTGCCGTAGAAGTTATTTAAGTTACTTATTTGACCATGTACAGCGATCTTGTACTAATAAAATTCTTCCCACTAGTTCAAAGAAAAAGTAAGGTAAATATTGAGACCCAAATATTACTGCACTCTGAAAACTCTTCTCACTGGACTAATCAATGGTTTACACTTTTGGAACAGAAACATGATCTGAATGTTAATCCAAAATTTGGTCTGTTTTGCCCTCCTCGTTCCATTTGGTGTCAACTTCAGACGAACACAACTCAAAGACATGCTCTACACAAGTTAATCAATTTCAAACTCAAAATCTTTTCACTTTTTTTCTTGTTATTTTGTAACTTATCAACTTGTCAACATGTTTTCTTGCTGCCCAGAGTCTCAGTAGGTTCCAGCACTAATCTGCCACTCATCTGTCCTTTTAGCTTTATAATATTATTCCTAATCATGTGAATGTTGTTTTTAAGAGTTACGCCATAAGTCAGGACAGTCTAACCTCACCGCTTGCAACTGGGTGCTTGTTTATCTGTGCCTCTTCAAAGACCTATCATATTTTTTACTTATTCTTCATTGTGGAGTTGCCGTGGGTGCATGATTCAGAATACAGAGTTTAGTTATTGCTATGGGACACGGGGGCACAACAGTACGCCAGCGCATTGCCTTGTAAAATGTTGACAGGGTGTAAAATACAGGGGAAGAGCTTATGCAAGGAGAAGTGTAGAGCAAGCCTGGAGGAGCTCGGAGCAGGAGAGATCAATATGGATGGATTTTTCTGCAGTGATCAGGTCTGAGCGCAGAATGGGCAGGTGCGTTATACTGTGTGTGCTGTTGGCCATAGGTATATTTTGTGATTAGCTGGACATATGTCAACGGTATTTATATTACATTTCATTATCAACACAAATGTAAGTGTAAGAAGTTGTACCTTCAGATCACAAGTACTTAAACGCCTGGTTTCTTTTCAAGTTTTTTCTCGGGTTTTTTACGTTATGTGTAGAGATATATCGAAAATTGGATAATATTGCAAATGTTCTGGAGATATGCAAAATTAAACTATCCAGTATATTGTCTATAAATAAAACTATAAAAAATTACATTAAAAAAAGCCATGAACAATAGATGTACGATAGCCGAACATGAACCAGAACATTTACAGGCATATTTTAGCAAATATCAAGATAATGCACAAAAATGGACGTGTTTTGTTACTGCCAGTTTTGTCCTGTTGAAACACTCATATGAGGCACAATCACAATACGCCTTCAAAAGAAGAGTTTTTCTTTTTCATTTGACAATATCTCTCATTTTCAGTGATCTCACAATCACAATATTCAAGAATTGACATTACAGTACAAGACAATTATAACAATTATAACAATACAAGACAATTATAACAATGCAACAATAACAGAAGGAAAACAAGTCAAGTATATCCTTGGTTCTATTTTAGTTAGTTATGTTAAAATGAATTCTTGAATGTTCAAACGATTATATTATCCCCAGAATCCCTGACAGCAGTGTCTGGGTGTGCTGTAGCCTGTGTTGTGCATAAGTGTTTTTTTATCTGCAGTGTGCTGCAGTGTGAGGAGACCTGTGGGACTGGGCCTCTGGGCTCTGTGTGAGTAAAACTATCAACAGCTGTAGCAACAGACTGAAATCTACTGTGTTGTGCTCAATTACTCTGAATTAGTGTTAGCATTTATTTACAACAGTGAAGGATATTTTACATTGTCAATAGGAAAACTGAATTCCATCTCACAATCTTATACTAAGCTCAGAGCGTGAGAAGATTTTGCCATGAACAATATGATCAATTTGAAAATGCAATTTCATTCTCTGTTCACTATTTTTGTAACTGAATGATTTTTCTGGAAAATCCAACAAAAGAAGATATTTTCCCTCCTTCGCTTCTGGCATTATATAAAAACTCCTCTCATAATTTGGCTCCTCAGTGCTCCCTCCTCTTTACCTCACTGGCAGTAGACACAGAGCCCTCCCGCTGACAGTTGAACAGTGTTTCTGGAGGCTGTGCTTCAGCTGAGTGGGACAGCCTTGGGTGTGTCAGACTCGGGTCGCACAGTGACATCATGTGACATGTGACACTCGGCCTGGAGTTAGTGGCAGATGGTGAGGCTCTGCTGTCAGAGGGGACGATACAGCTGGGGCTTATGACAATGTTTTTCTGGGGCCACTGGCAAAATGACTTAAACACATATTTCACAGTTTTTGTATAAAAATAAACAACAGGTCCATGCTTTAAAAATATTAGAACAGAATGTTCTGTTTGATAGTAGTTTGGCCAGTCAAGATTATAGTGATCTCGTATGCTATACAAAATATGTGTAGAGACCTTGGACCTGGTATTATATCCCAAAGTCATGACGGGTATGGGCAAAAGGATTAGCCAATTGGATAAACAAATGATATGTTAGGTAACTTATTATGAAAAAATAACAGATGAATCAGGACATTTTTAAACCTCAGATCATCCTTTTGTTTGGTTAGTTGTCTGTCTTTCCCAGTAGCTCATCACTGACCTGTTCTTCCTCTCTAAAGGCTCTGTTACCTTCTGCTCACTGTCACATGCCCAAAGATCAAAGCTCATGCTCCGTGTGCTCCACACTTCATCTTTCATCTGTCAGCACTCAGTTTCATTCTCTCTGTTTTTTAGGTCGTCGCCTGGAGCCAACAGGAGAGCTGCGCTGCATCCCACAGATATCAGTGAGTTACCGCTACGGTGTTTTAGCACATTATTAAAGTAGAGCTTACTAAAGGAGGTATTTATAGCAGTAGAAGGAAAAACATGATTTTATACATATGAGAAATGGAAAGAAGCAACAGCAAGCAGCATAGACGATGCAGGACCAAAAATGGTGTTGCAGATGGCAAATGTAATTCATAATCATTCTATTTGACTAATGTCATCCACATTTTGAATCCATTATAATAATGCTTGATAACCGCTTTTTGTTTTCTAAAATTTTGTGTGCCAGCTTATGATTTGGCGTTTGATTTGGCGTTTGTGTGTAGTGCTGAAATGTGGATATACTGTGTCCATGGTGACACATTTGTTGAGTGGCAAGCTCTCGCTTCACAACAAGAAAGTGTTTGACTCCCAGGCTCCCACCTTCAACCCTTGCACAATATGAAGAATAGATAAAATACTCTGCTGATGTAGTCCTAGCCAAGTCTTGCTCAAGATCTGGGGCCCCACAGCTTCTAACAGGTTGCTCCAGCAGCATTGAAGGGTGGGTTTAATGGAGTGGACAAATGTACTTAAACTATACTTCAACTTTTGTCATTCAGCTTAGACTGAATGAAATAGGTTCTATGCACAACAGCACTCGGCACCCACGCTGTTAGTGTCACTACCTCCTGTCCAAATGTGTATCTGTGGGGTTTTTGATGAGTTGTGTTAAAATTAACTGAAATATTCTACAGATAAAAATAAGTGTGTGGTATTTACTTTAATTAATAAGTTGTTTATTTAATATTTTTGTAAAAGTGACTGTTAGCGTTGACACACTGTGAGTTAGCTAGTGTGTTGCTGTGCACAGAGCCTATTAGTTGATATCAAACCAGTCAGTCAGACAAATGTGTTTTCAGAGCCTTTATCATTGCTTTTGGATGTACTGGGTGTTTGTGATCTCTGTCTTCAAGTGGCACAGCAATAAAAGGAACATGGCTCACTTTGAACTTGGTCATAAGAGGAAGAACATGTCCTTGAATCTTAGTGGTTTTCTGTACAATCAGTTAATGTGTCTTATCTGTCAAATTAATGTGCAAGACTCCAGAGCTTTCACTTCAGACAAGAATACATTAGAATATACTGTACATTATATAAATCGTTAATTCAAATACAGCTATATTATCTCCTATGAAACTGAACTATAAAGTGCGGGTGAGTGTGAGTGAGCAGATTGCGAGCTGTAGGAGTAGAGAGAGAGAAGTGCATCATGGGAACGGCAGACTGAAGGCATACTGTAGTGAGGAGGAGAGGACTCAAAAACAACACGAAACCATCCAGAGCCGTGTGAGCCTTTTAACGCTGGCACCACACATCATTTATTAATCCCATACTACAATATTCATCTGCTGTGGTGGTACAATAATGTGGTACAAAAACAGAGTAAGTGCAAAGTACATTAGTGTATTTTATTGTATTTAATGTATATGTCAACATCTTTACCTTGTAGTTATTGTTGCCTTTACATTCACATGAAAATCTTGGTTTCCCATAATAAGCATGTGCAAAAAATCCATTTACTTTGTTGGCAGCCCTATTTGCTTTGATTAAAGCAATTATACTTTCAGGAATTCTCAAATATATATTTTTTTATGTATAAAGTTAGCACATTGGATAAACTAAACTCAAAAAATCAAACCAAATCTAAACCAGGAACATGTATGCATAAAAAATCATGATGGGGACTCCACTAGACGTGTCATGATAATGAACATATTGACTTATTGTTCAATATTGTAAAGCTGGAACAATTATTGGAGCTCAATATTTATTGTGTGTAAATTTCTTTGCACTACTGGGAATTTTTTTTTGTTATTTTTTGGCTATACGATTTAACACGTAAAAGTTTTAATAATAATTTCTCTGATTCATTACAGATGGAAACTAAGGCATGTAATGTTTAATTCTGCTATTTATTTATTGCAGCTCATTATTTTTTAACAATATTGTATGTTTAGAATATTTTTTTGTGTTTTAAATCTGCTCTTGGGTTATTGTGTCATTGGCATAAATCTGTTTCTATATATTATCATTCACTGTCTATATTTTCCTCAGAAATAAATCACATTTTAAACTTTGTTACTGGGACAATCTTAGACCAAACCAGGATTAAACAAGTTATATCCTAGAATAATTTAGCAAGATCAAGACTAAACCTTCCTATAACATATCAGGATTAAGCCAGTTATGACTCAACAAAGACAAAACTACGGCAAACCAAGACTAACCCAGAACTAAACCAGGTCTAAATCAGGACTGCACTGGCACTGATGCTCTCAAATGCAACATCAAGTGTACACAATACTAAGATTCCCAACTTGATTTTTTCATATATCACCATGTATGAGTTTTATCCAGTAAAGATCCAATTTTATTTATGTGATTTTTATGTCTTGTAGTATTGATTAGTATCTTGGTCATTGATTTTCATGGCTCCTACACTGATGAAATTCATTTCATCAAGGGCGGGGTCCTTGCTTCAAAATGGTTGCAGATCCCGCTCTATGACTCAACTGCACTCAGCTGACCACCTGGGCCCCTCACATGAGTGTTTTGTGACCATCCTCAAAAATAGCTGTGGATGTCACCTCGTCATCCCTCTCATTGACACAACAGTGATGGCTTCAAGTAACGGGACCAACTCAGCAGCAGCAGCAGCAGCAGCAGCAGCACTTTTGAATCCAATCCACACTTATTCTGATTAAACCCTTTGAAGAAGAAAAAGAAGGAAGCCACTCGTAACTTATAAATCATAAAAACGAGATACCAGAGACACTGAATAAAGATGGTATGACATTAGATAAACCAAATTCATAGTTTTCACCATGAATGTACAAAGTCAAAACACTTAAACTAAATGAAATCTCTGATGATGCAGATTACCCAGTATCTCTATCATTTCAGATATCATAACATTAGTTTAGCTGATTTTTGCCTTTAGAAAGTGATAATATGGAGTACAGTTGACTAATTAAGGATAACACCCTGAAGGGAACATGATGCTTAATTTCGACATCAGAGACCTCCTAAAACAATATCTGAGGGGTAATTGTTCTAAAAATTTGGGTCTCACAGGGTTGAAGCTAAACTTAAAAGGGACCTGAGTTAAAGTTGGGATATTTCATTATGTTTTCCTTGACTTTCCTGTGATCATAATTGATTATAAAAACATTTTGCTTGTGTTTACTTAACATCTTTCTATATGTTATTTGTCCCATTATCAATCTTAGTTTAAACATATCGGATTATCCAGGCAAACAGATCTTAAAGTGTATTGTGAATGCACAGTAAAGTCTTAACTAAACCAGGTAAATTTAAGTTTGATTTTATCTAAGTCTCAAGCAGTCCTAAGAAAATCGAAGCTAAATAACATTACTTACTTAAATCCTAACTTAAATATGGATTACTTTAAAACAAGAGAAACGAGAGATTAGGCCTGAAAAGCTTAAATCTCATTGAATTTGAATTGTGAGAGCAAAGAAGCAGTTGCAGTGGTTCATTAGTGCCTGGCCGGTACCTCGTGATGATAATGTCACTACTTCATTAACTGTGAGGTCGATAACGGACGCCTTGAGTCGAGGTACCAGCCATCTTTTTACTCTGGCCTTGCCCCTGACTAGGAGTGGAAAGTAGCTAGCCACAAATATGAATTTTCTGGAGGGTTTTGTACATTTTTGACTAATTTTGTACTTGTATTTGAGTTTAATTCTAGCCATATAATTGATTTATTGTACATCTAAAATAATAAGAGTTACTCGGTTAAGCCCAAGTCGCAGCTCAAAGTGAGGTTTAAAACTACTTAATTCATCTTTAAACTGTTTTGAATAAAGTTTTGTATGAAAGAGTGATGTAAAATGCTCCTGAAATTGTGTGAATTGTGTAAAAACTTTGTGTAGTACTTTTTGTAGTATTTTTCATGCATACTTTTTGCTTTTACTTCTTACTACTGGAGGGTCTGCTACCTGCTTGTATTCAATGAGATGTTATTCCTTTATCTAAAATGTTCCATGGTAGAGATTAAACCTATCTATCTCAAGGGATACAACTATAGGCTACAATATAGGTCAGATCTGTGGAGATGCGACCCTATTCATCTCCATGGAGACAAGAAGGTGACGGGTCCTCCACCAGAAAAATTGCTCAGTTCACCTTTAAGTACACTTTTAGCCTTAACTGTAGTTTTACTTGAGTACACATTTTCAG
The DNA here is from genome assembly GCF_026225935.1 of Boleophthalmus pectinirostris. NCBI lineage: Eukaryota > Metazoa > Chordata > Actinopteri > Gobiiformes > Gobiidae > Boleophthalmus > Boleophthalmus pectinirostris. The sequence continues at coordinate 24,678,640 of NW_026571140.1, forward strand.
AATCAGCACTGTTTCCACTACTGCCCGTTTATACAACTGCATGAGAATGTTTTTGAGTAGATTTATGGCAGCGATGAGGAGCAGATTCAATGTGATGTAACAGGATTTGAATGGTAGCTGTAATAATCCAGCTTTGTGCCTTCGTAGGATCAGTCCTGTTGTTTTCAGTTAGCAAGGTCTGTTGATTCGCGTCAGTCTCACGTCACTTCTTATACGGTCTCTTATGAGTTCTGGCTTCATCCCCCAGGACTCAGAAATCAGTACTCAGCATCCACAATGAAATATGTCAGCTTGTGTATCTGCACTGCTCCATCATTGGCATTGATTCAGTTGTCCTCATGAGTGCCCTTTCCTTCAAAGAGCAGTTTGTGCATACTGATGTGAGGGCAGTATACTGCAGCTGTGAATTATATATACCATTGACATTTTTACATTGTGCCCATTAGACTTTTATTCACTTCATTTTGTATACAAGTTTATCTCTCTTCTACACCGAGGCAGTCCGTGCACAATAGGCAGCGATTTGCATCTTGACAGCAAACAAATTTGTATGCTTGCAACTTGCTGAGCCAATTTAAACCTAAATAATATTTTTTTCTGTAAAATATGGCAACATTAATTTTGCAAATATTAAATAAGCAAACGCCTTGACTTCAAACAAGCATAGTTGCATGCTGATGAATTAATATACAGATCGTTAAATCATATTTGGGTGGTGTGGCACAGCAGAGACTATTCCCACACAATCTACATAAATTATCCATCTGATGTGAGAGTAAATGTTTTTGTGTTCAATAGCCTTTTGGAAACTTACTCTTGTGAGCTTTAAGCCATGTTAAAACGTTGTATTTTGTTTCATTCACACATGTTTGTGTAATCCTTTATTATTAGTCTGTCTACATCTCAGCTCAAGTGTTAGTTTTTCATTTAACAGTACCTTTTCCTTTAGTTCAGGTGAGATTGACAATTTCAGGACTGAAATTATTCAGATAATTCTACTGAAGATGTATGGATTTTAAAACACAGTGGAGCCCTTCCAGTATTACCACAGAATACAGAATAGAATGAGAGAAAAACTCAGCCTAAAAACTCATCCTAAATATGTTTGTTTGTGTGTTAAACCTGTGTGAATGAAACAAAATACAACTCCAGGTGAAATATGTTTTTGATGAAGTAAGAACATTGTAACATAGACTAGTAAATAGTGTAATATGAATGAGTACTAAATAGTTAATATAAATAAAGACTAATCAATTGAATAATGGCATATTGAGATTCTATTAGAATGCACAATTCACTGTTTGTTACATGATACACTTCTTTGAAAAAAAGAGGAAGAAAAGAAAAAGAAAGAACATTTAGGTGTGTGAAATTTCAGTCTGTGAAATTTCACAGGTAAATTTATCCATGGCAAAGATGTCACTAATCAGTGCTAAGTGTTATAACCAGGACAAACCAAACCAGCTTTGCTTGTGTGGATGCCAAGCCCCTTGTCTTGGTGCTGCAGACAGACCCAGCCTCATTACCAAACCAGCACTTAGTGTTCCTGCCTGGCACAGTTTCCACAATGCAATGTGTGAGAGAGCGATTTCCCTGAAGAAATCTAGGTTTAGCAATCCGCAATCTTAAAATAGCTTTGAATCATGCATTATTACACAGCAGGCCTGCATCCTCTGTCAAACTGCACATGCTCATATCATTATTGTCTCCCATCTGAAGCAGTCCCAAAACTCATTAACATAGATTTAAATTTGACGGATTGTCACTGAAATTACTTTTTGTCTCTAAGAGAAGATAAGCTCTTGAAGATACTGCTGACATTACTGTATTTTTGGACATCATAGACCTTTTATGGTAATAGACTAATTCCCTGCAGGGCTCAAAACGACAGGGCACACCCGAATTCTTATCATGTGCACCACTAAACCATGGTGCACTGAAGAGTGACGTTGACATTAGATCCTTGGTAAGACATCCCCCCACCTCGCCTGTGTATGAATGTGCTGTGAGTGATTGGTAAGCATTAGAAATGCTGTTGGCACGTACTGGCACATTTGGCAGCCATGTATCTGTCAGTCAGCCCCAGTGCGACTGTAGCTTCAGTCGTGTGGAAAGTAACTGAATTAGGCGATGTAAAGTCATAACCTCCTTTTACCCTCCTCTACTGCCTCCACCAGTCCAGGACCAAGCTCTCCACCATGGGAGACTGGGCCTTCCAGACCACATCTTCCACAACTTTTGACCCTAACCTCCCAGTGTCCATAAGGGCACCAAAAAGTATGGAGGTCTTCAGACAGAGTTTCTACGAGCAGACCTACTAGTAACTAGGTAACTGTGTGATTGTTTTTAAACAATTCTCATCTTGGCTTTTGAGTAGATAAATTTCATCTATATTATACTAATATACATAACTCGTAACACCTAACCCTAACCCTCTTACCTATATTTCCCTGAACAACAAAAATCAAAGCTCTTTGAGACTCGTGAAAGGCACTTAAATAATGCAGTAATAAAACCAAGGCATTATTATTGCAGGATCGGACAGTAATACTATTGTTAAGGGGGAAAATACAGCCTCTGTCTCGTCATTAAATCATTGCTTCACCAAAACAGATGTGGGCAGATTTGTCATACAGGTGAGAGACACATTCATGCACTGATAATGAAAGTGTCTGTGCAGCACAATGCCAAAGACTCGCCATCAAAACCAAGTCTTTTGTTTTGGTCAGAGACGGTGCAGCCTTTCTTTGCAGCCTATAGTGTCCAGTGTTTGTGATATTACTGCTCCCTGTCGTCTGGCCAACAGTGATACCCAAACCACACAAACATCCACATGCCTGCCCAGCCCTGTGCCCATTCTCTCAGTCGCTTTTGTAATGGGCACATGGCAGGGATTTAGGCTTTGAGTCGCAACTGGTTCTTCATGTCCTCCATTCCAATGGTAATGATTTTAGCTCAAGACACCCTTTTACTCTAGGTCGCTTACCATATTTAGGTAAGTTGATAATAATTACACAAAGTTACTAATAATAACTACATTATACTAAGGCTTTAATTAACCTTAAGAAAGCATGAACAATGGCTTAATTCATAGTAAGAAAGAAATAAGAAAGCTTTACTAATTGCTGTGACCTATTTTCATTTCCAGTCAATCACACAGTACTGCCAATATTGTGTGATTGATCTATAAAACATCTTCTGATTAACCAGTCATCAAATATCACATCTTAGGCCACACTATTTCAAAACAAGAAAAAAAAACGTGTTTATTGACCGCCTTTTTCATTTCACCAAAGACCAGTGCAATTGTGCAGAAATGATTTCCTGCTATTGCTTCCAAACTGCCAATAGTGTGTTGCCTGTTACTGCTCAGTGACTCTGTCCCATAGTGAGATAAGAGGATATTCTGTGCCCCAATATTGCCTCCTTCGTTCAGTGCGGCCCCTGAATACAATGACCGCTACTGCATCCAATGAATATTATTAGCATTTTTCTGGGGATTGTGTCAGTGTGAAGACAGCTTTGCAGGAGTATGAGTATGGGCTATTTTCAGACTCTGATACCTGAGTGGACTCTAAGAGAAGGCAATACTGCAGCAGATTGTTCTGAACAAATGTATGCATTTATAATAATAAAGACCTTATTGCTTTTTTTCACCTATAAATCCTTCTGCACACTTTTCAAACAAGAATATACTCAGGATACAACACCTAAACTTTACACATTTTGAAACTGTAGACTAAACGTGGAACTAAACCTGGACTAAACTGGGACTAAACCAGGACTAGAACATACCGTTGACCAGATCAAAACAAGTCAACAGTAGGACTAAACTGTGATCAAACATGGATCTAACCAGAGGAAATATTTCAACGAAAAAGCTTTCAAAAGTATTGAGTGTCACTATGATCTGACCCAAACAGAACTCACACCACAAACGTAATACTAGTACAGGGGTTTTCAAATTAGGTGAATATGAGCCTCCCCTTAGAGTAGGTCAGGTGAATGTGAGCCTCCCCAAAATCCCATCCGCCTGCCCTTACCCCACACAGCCCTTTGAAGTGCCGCACCCACATTGTGCAGTCCCGCTCCCACATGCAAAGAATTGTGATTTTCATTCCTGTCCCGCCCGCATCTGTGATATTTGTCCCACACCTGCCCGCAACTCCCACAAGATCCCCATCTTCCTTAACATCTATCAAACACTGAGAAAGGAAAGGAATTGACTAAAATGTGCGCGAGATTAGACCACATTTGCAAGTTTAGGTTGCTTAAAATGTTTTTATTAATGCCAAATAAAATATCCAACACAAATGATGTATGATATTCATACATAAATCATTTGATTTGTATATTTTATTTTACACTCATATTTAGTTTGCAGGAATGTGCAATATGCAGTCCCTCTCATGCCAGCGTCCACAATGAGCTTTCAAAATGTGTCTCGTGCCGCACTTTTTTGTGTCGGGACCCGCGAGAGGCCTGCGGGAAAACAGTGCTCTACCCTGAGCACAAAGCGGTCCTGGTTTAGTCCTGGTTTAGTCCTCCTGGTTCAGTCCTGGGATCAGTCCTGGTTTAGTCTGCCTGTGTCACGACTCTCCAGTGCCTCTTTGGCCCACCTCACCTATTGAAAACCACTGTACTAGTACATTAATTATTGTATGTAAAAAGACAGAATAATTGATTATTTACTTTCACATATTCAGCAATGCCTTCTCTTTTCTGCTGGTCCTTATAAATCCTTATAATCACAAAATGATTAATTGACTAACAAAAATAAGATGGGACTTATCCAGGGGTAATCCAGCCAAATTGAAATCTTTGGGAAGCCAGAATCAAAAGGGACAAATTGGACAAATTCATCATTCTGCACTTAAAAAGTGCACTGCGTAACTTTTGTAGTGAAGAGTCCGCCACCTGTTTGTCTCCATAGAAATGTTTCTGCTTTGTCTAGAATGTTCCACAGTATAGATTAAACCTATCTATCACAAGAGAGACCAGTAGATTACAGTAACTATGCTACATGACAATTCAGATCTGTGGAGAGTCGCCCCTATTCACAGAGAGAATTATTGTTTTTTTGAGCAATAGAAACACCTGCTGCTACATGCTAGATGGATATGTTTAATGTTATACCATGGAACATTTCAGGTAGAGCAATAACATCTTTATGGAGACAAGTAGGTAGCGCACCCTGCTCCTCAAAGTTGTTCAGTGCACTTTTAAATAGTATTCAAAGCACGTACAACCGTGAATAAAACCAACTCTAAAAGAAACCTAATAATGTTTAAATTTTCAAGACAGCAAGTACCGTTCAAAGATGTCCATGTACCACCAGTTGTACCTGTAACTCTGATTGAGAACCCTTGATAGGTCACCTGATAAGCAGTTTTCAGTATCTTTGTTCATTTTTGAAAGGAAGCGAAAGTGGAAAGTGGACAGGCCAAAACGCTGGCACTGATTAAAAGTTAATAAAGGCCACAGGTTGAAAAGCCAGAGACAGGATGATTTTTAGAGAAGTGGAAATAGGCTGATAGATGGATTTCAAAAGGTCTTTCAAAGGCGAGATCTTGGGCTTTGTGTCGCCATAGCAATTCTTTCCCTCATCTCCAGACTCTCCAGGCGACAGCTCAGGATAAATGACACAATCCAGGTGAAGCTTTGTCCGTTTGACTCAGACATTGCAGCAAAGTTAAAGTGTTTGCTTAAATTTGAGGCGGTCTTCAAATATCATATCATGAAGTAATAAAAGTTCTATAAATCCTAAAAAATCTATTTTTTTCTTGTTAAAGATGTACTGTGTAACTTTTGTGGTGGAGAGTTTACCAATTGCTTGTCTCCACGATGATGATGTTGCTTTTTTTGCCTTGAATGTTCCATAGTATGACATTAAACTGAAATCTTACATTTAATACATTTACAGGTGTTTTTATTGCTCATCACTTCAACGAAAAACATACATTCATACTGTAAGCAGGGTAACAGCTCCACAGATCTGACCTATAATTTGTTCTGCAGAGCAGTATGTCCACAAACTTTCCTGCTACCATTGAAATAGACTTGCTTAATGTCATAGTATGGAACATATCAGGCAAACAATAATCTCTCCATGAAGACAAGTAATTGGCGGACCCTCTACCACAAAAGTTTCACAGTCCACATTTACAAATATTGACAAATAGTATTGTTTTGTTTGACCTCCTTAGCATTTGACCCATCTCTCAATATCACTTGTGTAACCTGTCGGGAGAAAGGAGCTATTCTGAGCTTATGCAGACGTAAGAAAAACATACAAACACCAACTGGGAAACTAGAAATCAAACCGACAACCCAAGTAGTTCTGGCTTAATAGACAGAGCCTCTCCCCTTGTGCTTAGCCTTTTTCTATTTCACCAGGGCACTGTCAGGATTTTGAAAAGTACTTGTTATTTTTTGTGCATGATTGAAGGTTTGAAAAAGAGTTTTGTGTTTTTGGCAGGATACTGAAAAGTTGAAGTTCATCAATTTTGGCATGCTTTTTACAAAACCAAAATGGTAGTACCAGGACAAAATTCAGTGCACTTCTTTGCTGTCTACGACATATATATATATATATATATATATATATATATATATATATATATATATATATATATATAAATACATTAATTATTATTATTATTATTTTTTATGTACAATTGTATTAGTGTTTACCCCATTAAACGTTCCAAGCTTTTGTGCAGCCTGTGACTAATCTGCCTTCATAAATAAACATCAGTGATTTATGTGCTGCTACTATTTATCTGTGGACTAAACAAATCGCCGCCATTTTAATTAGCACCATTTCCCTAATCTGTCTCCTCTCTGTCTCATTTGGTTCTTGCAGTAACAGTCAATTCTGGGTGTGATTTGGGGCTGTTTAAGGCAAAAAAAAAAAGCTAAGTTTGTCATTAAATGCAAATACTCATTCACTACACGATGAGTAGTGGTGTGCTGCAAGTCCCTGCAGTCAGATTTTACATTTTAACATAGCCCCTTTCACCCTCCCTGGCTTTTTCACTTGAGTTGCACCAAGCTCTGTTGACAGGTTCAATTAAACCTTGTGAAATCGTCCGTCTCCCTGTGGGGCCTTTTAGTCGTGTTTAGCTCTTTGGGAGCTGGGCCGGTCGCCAGGCAAACTTTAGTGTTTCATGTTCCCTTTCAAATCTGGGACGACCTCTCACTGTGCGCCTGCCACTGGTGTTAAAATGATGGAAAATCAAGCATGTGAATGAACTGTCACAGGTTTATGAGGAATTATAATTTGTGATATTGCAAAAATATTATTGAATCATCTCAAAATAAAAAATAAAAAAATACAAAAGATGGAACAGTAATGGTGATGAATGATTCTCAGTTTGAGTTTCTTACTCTTACCTGATCTTTTAAAAGTCTGATAACCGATATATTTAGTGATGTAGAAATTCCCTGGAAATCTTTAACTGATTATAAAACTTAAGTTGGGTTTATTTAAGATGCATTTAAGATTATTTATTTTGTCATATTTAAAACTGTTGTTAGCAAAAATCTGCCACGTTTGTCTACCAGCTTGCAAAATCAATCATTTAATATCTATTTTCTACTAAGATGTTTATAGGTTGTATTTTGAATCAGTGCACACCTCGCTTAGACTCAAACTCTGGACTATTTTATGAAAATTACTATTCAAATTGACTGGACCCAGTGATAAGGGTGTAGATGTCCATTCAATTCGATGTTTTTTTTTTTTTCTTTTACTAATAGAAGGCCTTCAGACTACAATATTTGCTATTCACATTTTTGCTATTTTCTAATTGTAACCAAATCTTAGAAAGTGCTTAGATAGTCCTGTCACATGATAAGCAGCAGCTTTGTTTATTTATTAAAAAAATAAAATCTTTATTCAGTGATTGCATGCCGCCATCTTTGTCTCCCGACGACAGGAGCTGAAAAACAAATGGCAACATTCAGGAGTGACGGAGGAGGGTGTGTCTATGTGGTGTCGGGTGCATGTGTGGGTTTGTAGAGGGGGGGCGGACATTGGCACATGGGGGAGCAGACTGGTTCTCTTCAGCCCCAGCGGAGCTCCTCTTCGTGGGCTTCCTGTCCCCTGTGCAGCGCTCTTGTTGTGGTCGGAGACAAGTGGGAGGCAGACGCTGAATCTCAATGAGGCGACTGTGAGAGAACTCATTTTCTCTCTCTCTCTGCCTCTGATAGTGCCTTTATTCTTTATTTACAAGCAGAATAATGTGCCACGCTCAAGTGAATCCACTGTTTATTTAGATACTTTTAATGAAGAAATGTGTCTGTGTGGTATGTTGCTATATCAAACATGTTGTAAATAGTTACAGTTATAATCCAACAGTTATTGGACAAGGTCTTTTACTCACATTGATCTTTTACCATTTGTGATTCTATTAAATTTGTCTGATTAAAAACAGACGAAAAAGGTTTTCAGCAAATATCTTGAACATAAATGATAGAAAATTTGAATCAGTGCCATTTATCACAAAAAAATCAACATGTTTTTACTGACAAAGAATTGATTGTGGACCTCGCCATTAAAAAGATCCAAGCTTGTCATTGACAATTAGATACGACCAATGATCTATTAAGTTCTGACTGCCAAAAACACATTTTATCTGCCATTGGATCTTTAATAATTTTACTCAATGACTGGCGCCAAAGACCAGTTCTGGAGTTCTGACTGGAGCATACAATAATTTAAAAGCCCAAGTTAGATATAAGTTATAGTTTGCTGCATCTATACACTGCACTGAGAGGATCAAGTTAGCCCGAGGGAGAACCCACAATATTACAACTGATGTCATACCATTACTAGGCGCCACCTAATGCCTCCGCTCAGTTTCATTTCTCTTCAGCGACTAGGTCAGGAATTGGAATACACGTGACGGTTTGCCCTTCTTCCTACGGGATTTGGCGCATTACATTCATCACGACCAAAGAGCAGCGATTGGTTAAATAAAAAAAATACCTGCCTACCGTCGAGCAAATGAATCCTAATGCTGCGAGGTCAGACGGTTTCCATGCAGTGAAACCAGCTGATGAATCAGGCTAATTGTCTATAGTATTAAATGTGAAACGTGGGATTTGCCTCTTAAACTGCAAAACAAATTTACCTTTAAGGGCAAATAAAGCAACCTAACTTAACTTAAAGTATCACTGCCCTTTGTGAGTTTGTAGTATGAGTGAAGAACTGTGAAACATCATCTTGTAATTCCTTTAAGCACATATCGACCATCTTTATTCATCCAACCATTTTGTGTATCTTGACTTAATCTAATTTTTCTCCGGGTTCGCATATCGTGCTCGTGCCTCTCTGTGGTTGGTACTCCTCCTTTGAGCCCCATACAGTACATCCCCTTACTGGTGTAAAATTTCCCCTTTTTACAGATCCAGCCACTTATTAAATCCGAACTGCCCTCTAATGCGCCCTGCAGAGCCATAATGGTGCTCATAATATTAAATCTGTTATCTATTGCTTTTTGGACTTGTAATACAAAAACAACTGCTCCTTAATATGTGTTTTTATGGATTTTGTGGGAGCAAGGGGCATTTTCAGTCTGTTGTTGTCAGGACTATTATTATTAATTTGCTGTTTAAGTCAATACTCCTCTGTTCTAAGACTCTTATAATGACTTAAAAGCTAATGTGAAAGTTTTCTTTTCATTAACAATCCTTTTGGTTGGAGTCTACAATGTTGATTAAAGTTTGAATTATCACTCATCATAGAAAACAGCTATTGAGGAATAACAGACAATGCAGAGAAAATAAGAGTGCTTTTTACTTATTTTTCCTTGTTCAAATAAGTGCTTTTGTCATATTGGAAGACTGTTAATAAAGCATAAGGAATGTAGTATGTATTTGAAGTTTGGCCAATACATCAGTAACTGCAAAAAGCCAGACTTATCTTTTATTTTGTCTCAGCTGTCAATATAAGCTAATATTTGACAGACTGTTATATTGTGAACTGAAATTATAATTTTACTGAACACTGAAATTAAATAAGTACCTGTCAGGAGCGGCTAGACTTTGTCATATTACTTATTGTGCATATTTTAGGTTGATGGAGAAACTGGAGGAATGCTCAAAGGAAACTCACCCATGGGAACAAAATAAACTTTAGGAGTCAAATCAGGAACCTTCTGCTGCGAGGAGTGAATGCTAAACCCTCAGCCACTGTGTCACTAACTTGAAATAACATTTGTAGTAACTAGGGATGTAACGGTATCCAAATCTCTCGGCACAATACTATCACAATATGCATCTCATGGTATGATATTTATTGTGATATTTTGGAGAGGCTAATATAATTGTAGATGGGACATTTACAACTATAGATGTAGATGTCCCATCTACATCTATAATTGTAGATTATAGATGTATTATTTCATAATCTCAAGAATTCAAGTAAAAATATATACCTCTTCATGTTGTTTGTACTGAAATGCTGCTGTAAAACAGTGCATTTAAGCAAAGGAACTTGTAATTCAATACATTGTGACAGCCCACGATATTATTGTGAGACATTTGACTATACAATATCACAATATTTCAGTTACTGTTACATCCCTAATAGTAACTGATATATTTCCAAAACTGTGTGATAGGAAACACCTATGTTAAATTTACAATATTTCCACACCTTAAAATCATTTCAGTCATTTTTATTACCATAAATAAGCTGTGTAACTTCTCTTAAAATCCATAAAACCTTTTTGAAACTGCAAACCATGCACAATTTACTAGTGCTGTGTGAATAATCCGGTTTAAAAGGCTGCTGCACACGTCATCTAGTTTCCATTAAATTTTTTCACATGGATAATATTTTGTGTGGCGTGTGTTTGTGTGTAGTGTGTGTGTTAATGAGAAAAACAAAACAAAGAAACTGCAATGTTCCTATGTTCACAAAGAATGAAATTGTGCTAATTATTTGTAACACTCCTTTGAGCCATAAAACTGCTTATACACTTTCCTAAACTGTGTGTGTATGCAGGTTTTTAAAGATTTTCAAATATCAGAATATGACATTTTTCCGCTCATTCATAAAAGTTATGCCCCTCTGTGTCAAGTCATTATTTTATTAAAACTCAACAAACCCTACATGAATTATTGTCTTCTCTATTATGCATAAGATGGTGGTTCGGTCTTTATATACAAGAGTGGAAACACCAGTGATATATCTCGTTTCTGTTCATCTTGGATCTTTTCTTGCCATTCACATTGTTTTCTGTTTGTTTTGTTTTGCCTTTAATTCACTCTCTTCACTACCAACATAAGAATAGGTAGTAGTGTATAGTTTTGCAGGGAATGTTAACACAGAAGGAGCAAACTAAGCTGTTATCCCCATAGTTATATCAAACTCTCAAAATATCAAAATCTGCTGCCAATTCCTGAACAGATGGTCAAAAGTAAAAAATCTCGTCATGATGTGTCCTTGTGCCCTTGCCCTCTCCTTCTCTGTGGTTAATCTTGTACGCCACAGCCCAAATGCACTCCCTGCCAAACAAGAAAGCAGACTGAGGCTAATTTAAAGCTTTATCTTACTGTAGCCAATGTGTTTTGTGGCTGACATGAATAGAACTGTCTTCACAAGCGTTCCCCAGCTGCTCCTCAATGCAGTCTGTTGGGAGAGTCTGGGGCAGACAGCCTGGAGCACTGTTGCTAGTAGTACCACTGGGTGTACATGTGTCTGTGTGTATTTCAAAAGGCTTTCTACCACTAACTGCTTAAAGGTCCTATATTACGCAAACTTTACTCTTGTGAGGTTTTAGCCAGGTTATTATGCTGTTACGTCATCGAAAACATGCTTGTAGTTTTGTTTTGTTTTATTCACACATACTTTAACCCTTTATTATTAGTCTGTTTACTTCTTCAAAGCTCAAAATGCTGTGTTCCAACTTGTGATGTTATGAAGCGGTAGTTTTCAAGCTTACATCTACGCTGCACCTTTTCTTAGTCTTAAATTATCCATATGAGTCTAGTGAAGATTTATCGAGTTTAACACACAGTGGAGCACATGATGTCACAAGGTGGAACAGTGTCTTCTGTTTGAGAGAAGAACTCACACAAATACTGTTTATTTAGACAGTGAAACATGTGTGAATGAAACAAAACACAACTCCAGCTCTATTTGTAATTAGGAAACAACATTATGACATAGAATAGAAAATGGCATAGTATTGGCCCTCAGTCAGGACTCATTTGTGTTCCAAACAAACAATATGTATTTAGCTTGTCCAGAGTTAAACGCATAATAGAGAGGTGTATGACAGTAGACATATTTTTTATTTTGTTGAACTTGTCTGGTTTCCCATTTCAAATCATTAGTGCCGCAGAGCTTTCTATGCATTAAAGACAGGAAACTCTGAAAAAAGTCAATACAGATTAACTAATATGTGTTATTCCCACTTAAGGACCTTTTTGTTTGACATTTGGTACAGGATCTAATACACACGAGCTGAGTAAAATAACAAAATTATTATCAATTTGCTCACTACTGCCATGTGTACGCAGATACAAATATTCTACGTGTGATATTCTGTTGTTTTCTTGAATGTTAGAGCATCGATCTGAGCAGCGCCCTCTTTTGTAAATCCTCCCGATCTTTAGTCATATGTTGTACAATTTGAAGATCACAAAAGTCTTTTCTCTCGACTACCATTGGGACCCAAAAGTGCTTTTAGATTCAAAGACCCGGTAAAGCCCCAAAGTATAAGCCTGTAATGATTCTCAGTGTGTTCTTATCCTTGATATATACTCTGTGTCACCTTCTCTATGTTGTAAAATGAGAAGCGACATTGTCTGTGGCCTCTGCAAGAAAATCCTTCCAGGCTGGTTGACTGTTGACTGTCATGCAATTTTTATAATATTATGTTATGATTAGGCCTGTCAGCATAATTAATATATAGACTTATCGTTCAGTATATGAAAGCTGGAACAATATTTTTTGGTGATCAGTATTTATTGTGTGTATATTTTCTTTGCACTACTGGGACATTTTTGGTTATGTTTTGGCTGTACGCTAAAATTTAAGCAATAAAAGGTTGAATTAATAACTTCTATGACTCATTACAGATGCAAACTAAATCTTTCATTCTGCTGTTTATTTACTGCAGTTCAGATTTTTGTTAACAATATTGTACATTTAGAATAGTTTTTGTGGTTTAAATCTGCTCTTGGGTACGGAGCCCGCCCGATGACACTTGGGTTATTGTATCAGTGGCATACATTAGTTTCAGTATTATTGTTTATCATCTACATTCAGTGTTGGGGAGTAACGGATTACATGTACCGCCGTTACGTAATCAGAGTACAAATTATGAGTAACTGTATTCAGTTACAGTTACTGTTTCAATGAGTGGTAATTGGATTACAGTTACTTTGCTGAAATAAGTGGATTACAAGGCGGTATTTTCCTGTTTTCACATTTTGTGCTACATCCCATTTATTTATTTTTTTATTTCGGTAATTCCATTCTTTGCCGGAAACCCAAACCGAACGCGACAGTAAGAGCGATGTAAACGTCATGTTAAAGTTGGCGGTGTCAGTCACACAGTGGAAGCAGCAATGCATTGGTAAAAACACATTTGTGTCTTGGAAATTCTTCTCCCGATGTGAGATATATATAAATTAAAAAAAACAAATATAAAATCGCCTACAACTTAAATGTGAAGCAGGAGCTACTGGCACTGGTGAAAACAACCTGCATAGACTCATAATATCTACACTACTGTCCTATAATGACCTGCGACATGAGTGGACACACACACAAACACACACAAACACACACAAACACACACCTTCATCATCGTCATCAACCTGAGAACCCGCGGACCACGTCTCCTTCCGTAGTTACAGCGCGGACACCGCCGTCTCGTGCGCCGTGAGTGGAACGTGTTTTCTCGCGTAAACCTCCTCCTGTGCGCCTCTAAACCAGAACTAACACCAGGACTAAACCAGGACTAACCCAGGACTAAACCAGGACTAAACCAGGACTAAAGCAGGACTGAACCAGGTTTAAACTAGGACTAAACCACGATTAAACCAGAACTAAAGACCTGGTCTAGACCAGGTCTAAAACCAGGACTAAACCAGGTCTAAACAACATGACACCTAACAGTAGGTTGACATAATTTAAGGTGATCTCATATAAAAAATAATTTCTCTATCAATAATATTTTTTAATATTAAGGAAAGGCTGATCTTGTTACTGTCTTTTAACAGACAAAACCTCTTATATTAAGATATCGTGGTCTTTGTTTCTCTACAGTAAACAGTTGCTTATTCATGGAGACTTGGGCTCAGACAATTTGAAGACAACAAACAAGAATTTTCAGGATGTGGTTGCTACATTCATGTCATTTAAAAAAACATGACAATATCAAGTAATCCAAAGTAATCAGATTACGTTACTCACTTTAAGTAATTTAATGGATTACGTTACAAACTACATTTTGGGGTGTGTAATCTGTAATCTGTAGGGGATTACATTTTAAAAGTAACCTTCCCAACACTGTCTACATTTACTTCAGCAATATATCATGCTTCAGATAGTGTTTTTTGAAATCCAGTGTTTATTTTAAGCCTTAAGTCTTATGGTCTGAAAGCTTGTACTATTTTTCTTTAAATACAGAGATGGGTGCATCAGAAGAGGCCTGGCACCACATCAATATGTAAATCAGTGCTCAGTGGGTGGCTCATAATTTGGAATAATAAGGAATTCTAAAAATGATACAAAGAATGAAACATCTCTTAGGGCTGGGCAGTTAATCAAATGTAAAAGCTGGGATTTAAATTATTACACTAATCAATTACAAATGTGTTGAAACTGAAAATTAACTTCTGAGTATTACTACACGCTGGTTCTGCCTTTCAAAACATGGGGGAAAATACAGATATACACATGTTTTAATAATCAAATGAAATGAATCTTTAATTTCTGACAGTATTGAATAAATTGTTTGAAATAAAAGTTATTTTAATTATGAGCCAAGTAATCCTGATGATTTTTGCCATAGATGAGCAGGATGGTAAAAAATAAATACTTTAACATTTTTTTAATTTCAAACCAATAACACACTTAATGAAAAAGCTACCCACAGTGTCAGTTTCATCATATATTTCCTTTTATTTGAGTTTTATATCTTAGTTTCATTTGTGAAACACAGCTTTGATTGCCATACATATTTGAAGCTAGAACAGTTTCTTCTGACACTATTCAGCTACATTGTGTGTAGAATAATTAATGCTTGTCAAATCCTTTAAAGAAAAAGAAGTCTAAGAGAACAAAAATCACCCTCACTACTACTACAACACTATAGGAAATGTCTCACTTTAGCATATCAGCTGCAAATCTTCACAATAGGGAGGTCGGAGAGTATACAGGTCCCTCAGGGGATGTTGTTGCCCATAGTTACCAGTGTCTACCTCCATCTCCGGGGGATTGGTTTGAGGCGTGGCTGTGGCTCGCCTGGAGGATGCTGGGATATAATGAAAAGAATGGGAGGGGCTTGGTGTGAAGGGGCTGCCGATTGGGGGAGGGGAGGAGCAAGTGAGAGGGGTGGAATTGGAATAGGCCAGTTATTAGACGAGATTTAAGGGATATTGTACAGGACATCTCAGATTCTGGTAAGTGATGTAGTTGCTATAGATTTCTCATTGAAATATGAACAAAGTGTAATATGTTTTCTGTTATATCTACTCTGCTGTGTATAGTGTGAAATTTTAGGGACACTCAAGTCTTGATGGTGAGTCACCTTTGTATGGGATGCATTGTATGAAGCAGCAAAAATGGCTTGCTAGCATCATCATATGTTGGTTCATGTTTTTATAATCAGATTTTTTCACATGAGGAGTAATGGTGTGGGGCTTGTGCCAAGGTGTGCAGTGCTAATTAACAACAGTAACTGAGGGTGATGGAAAATATAATTATAGTAACAGGAAATCAGGAAAGCAACTGCAACACCTCTCCAAGGAAACATATAGGACTAGCAATAAGATGTGTGGAATATGACATATGGGAAGATATAGGCTTGTTGTAATATTTTAGTTGTTAGTTTGATAATATGTGTGTCTGCTAATTTATGTTTTAAACATGCTATATTATGCTACATTTACTCTTGTGAGCTTTAAGCAATGTTTTAATTGTGTTACCTACTCAAAAACATACAGGTCTGGAGCTATGTTTTGTTTCATTCACACATGTCTGAGTAATCCTTTATTATTAGTCCATCTTCATCTCCAAAGCTCAAAATGCTCTGTTCCACCTTGTGCTGTCATGTAGTGGTAGTTTTCAAATTAGCAGCTACCTTTTATCGTTAATTCAGAAGAGATTGGCAATTCCAGGGCTGGGATTATCCAAATGACTCCAGTGAAGGTATATGGAGTTTAAAAACACACTGGAGCACTTCCTGTTTTATCACAGGACATCACAAGTTGGAACAGGATGTTTTCTGTTTGAGAGAAGAATTCAACCTATGCAGGTTTGTGTGTTAAACATGTTTAAATGAAAGAAAACACAACTCCAAATATGTTTTTGATGAGTAAATATTATAACACTGATTGGCCTTTAAGTTTGATTATTTGATCAACTTTTTTTGCTCTGTATTATTAGTTTATTTGTTACGTTTATGTCTCTTCTTTCTAAATCTCAGACATTTGAGGTTGTTGTTTTGACTATCCCAAGTGATAAATGGAAGAAATATGTGTTCCTATTCTGCTTCCACTGTGGCATAATATTGCATTTTTAATGGGCAAGACATATAGCAATGAAGAAAAATACACAGACAGTCGAAAATAGTAGTGTGCTGGGTACCAAAAATGTGCAAAACTAGCAAGAAACCTCACCTGCAGTACTTTCTTTGTCTGCACTGGTGTATGAATATAGTGTAATTGTGTGTTTGGCTAAGTAGCTGCTGCATACATTACTGTCACTGTGCCCCAGGGCAGCTGTGCTCAGAGTGTACACATAATCAGTGGAATATACTAGTATGATTTAGCCACATAACAATATAACATTCAATAAGGCAAAGCATAACAAGTTTTTAAGGGTGCTGTTTCTGACAGATCATACAAATAATACAAAATTCACTCTGTGAGCTTTAAACCATGTTAGAATGTTGTTACCTCCTCAAAACCAAACCTGGAGTTACATTTTGTTTCATGAAAGTGTTTTCTGTTTAAAAGAAGAACTCAGAATAAATATGCAGGATTTGCGTTAAAGATGTGTGAAAAAACAAACAACTCAGGCATGTTTTAATGAGGAAACATCATTATAACAGATCTGAATATAACCTATTATGTGCCTTTTAACATATAGGGAAAGTAGACCAGTAGTCAAACTCCAACCCAGTTACTCAACTTGCCAAGTTTTCAAAAATATTACTTTGTGATTGAACTTGACTTGTGTTATTGATGTAGCTTGGACGGATGCAGTCTTTTCCTTTTTTGCACTCTACATTATTATGGCCCATGTTGACCATTCTCACCAGGCAACTCCAGGATCAATACAAGTCCTAAATGAGTGATCACCCAAACAGCCCCTGCTCTCACTCTCTGTACTGTACCTGAGAGACGGTGACCTTGGTGTAACTATTGATTCTCAGTTTGGCAGTGCCCTCATTTATTTCAGCCAGGACACTTCGCACACTGCTCTTTCTGTTTATTGTGCTAAAGGTGAAACCATCGAAGTCTGTAGATTCGTTTGCTGCTCACTAACCAGACAAGCATGGGATCTGCTGTCCCTGGTCAAATGCTGGGGTGTGCAAAATAGTGAAAGTAATTTTACCTTTTAGACTGCACAATTAAAAAATGATAATAGATTTGTGATATACTGTATATTTAAAGGTACACTATCTAACTTTTTGGTTGTGGGTCCGTCACCTGCTTGTTTCTACCGACAGATCTGACCTGTAACTTGATCTGGTTTGTTCTCCCTGAAGATAGAAAGGTGTGAAACTGTGAAACTGTGAAACATTTCAGACAAAGAAATAATATCTCCATGGAACAAAGCATTTGACTGACCCTCTACCAGAAAATTTATACAAAAATGTGGTTCTTAGTTTGCTTTAAATGCACAGTAGTTTATATTTTAAATACAATTTCATGACCTTATAAAATACTAAATCTCTGTGTGTTTGTGTGCTTTCTTTAGGCTCAACCTTGTGAAAATGTATGGCCAGTAATAAACCAGCAGTCATGTCTCATCGGAAGAGGCCCGGGTCCAGTGGAGGGACCAGTATGGCCCCTCCTCCTCCTGCTCCTGCACCTGTGTCCTGCCCCGAAGCCCACTCCCCAGAGGCCCTCGATCTGAGAGCACCTGCCCCACGTCAACGCTCTGTCCGCTATCCCAAAGAGTCCCACCACCACCCGCCTCATCCACGGGACCCCAAGCCCCTCCCTCGCTCCTGTAAGGCACAATACACGCCCCCGAAAACACAAGAAGTTATTCACCCCTCCCCTCCTCCCGAAGTGGAGATAGAGCCCACCGTTGAAGAGAGTAGATACAGTAACCCAGTAGAGACTGAAGAAGAGGAGCATAGACCCATAACTCCCCCCACCCCAGAGCCTGAACCAGAGGAGCACCACCACATAGACCCCCACGCAGAGTACAACAATGGCGCAGACAGTCTGGACGATGACTCCAGCTCAGAGTACATGAACAACACTTCAGAGGACGAGGACTATGACGATGGTGCGTATTTATTTTAGCAGTGTTTAAAGGATTATGCTATTTTCTGATCTATGTTATAATGTTGTTTTCTCATCATAAACATACCTGGAGTTGTGTTTTGTTTCATTTACACGTTTATGTCATGTCCATACACCTTCACTAGAGTTATTTGGATACATTTAGACCTGGAATTGCCAATCTTTACTGAACTAAAGGTAAAAGTTAGCTTCTGACTTGAAAACTACCTTTACATGAATCACAAGGTGGAACAGAGCATTTTGATCTTTGGAGATGGATTACTCAAAAATGTGTGAATTAAACAAAACACAACTTCAGGTATGTTTTTGCCGAGGAAACAACACGAGTCGATTTTGTGCAATATAGGACCTTTAAAACTCATTCTGTAATTACCAGTTTGTAGAATAACCTTATTTGAAAGATTACTGTAAATTTTTACATGACCTACTTGTCCCCATGGAGATGTTAATTGCTTTGCCTGGAATGCTCCGTGGTATGACATTAAACATACCCAACTAGCATGTATTCATTACGGGTTAGGGTTTCTATTGCTCAAAGATGCATTAATTCCTTCTGTGAACAGTGGCGACTCTCCACAGATCTGAATTGTAACATGTGATAGATGGGTTTAATCTATACTGTGCAACATTCTAGACAAAGCAGTAATATTTCCATGGAGGTAAGCAGGTGGCAGACCCTTCTCTAGAAATATTACACAGTGCACCTTTAATTACCAAAGTGTAGAAAAATCTTATAATCTTATTTCAAAGATTACTCTAAGTCTCTGATCTTGTTTTAATTGACTTTTTCACAACCTTTCAGAAAGTAGTTCATATATAAACTATTACACTTTAATTGCATATCTCTGAAACAACACATTTGAGATTATCCTTATTTAGCTCTATGTCCCAGCTTTAGTTTTAAGTACTCACCCAATAAAATATCACTTGAGAGTAAAAATAACTTGTTTTTTATACTGTAGCCCAAATATGGCAGAAGTTCAACCAAAATATCAATATTATAGAAAAAGACTGTGGGTGACCTTCACAGTGACACTGCTATTTTTCCCTGAAAAGCAAAACAACAACAAGCAGTAGGTTGATAATACTCAACTTTTGTAATGTCATAAAGGTCAGAAAGTTTGGGAACTATGAAGCAGTACTTAATGATGTTATAGTTAGTTAAAGGTGCACCATGTAACTTTTCTCGTGAAATGGCTACTGTGTTCTTGTCTATATGGAGGTGTTATTGCTTTGCCTGGAATTTTATACTATTTGTTTATGCAGACAAGCAGATGGATGTTTTAATAATTACTTTTGTACTTAACTTTGTGTTTTCACCCATGGTCAAAAAGTGGATATTTAAAAATTGGAAGGCCTCTGCTCCTCCTAGCCAGACTAATTGGATTAATGAATTATTATCCTACTGCACCCCAGAGAAAATACTTCACTCTGTGAGGGGAACACGACTGGACTTCAAAGAGACATGGACACCTCTTTGGACATTTTGACAGGACTGGTCTTGACTAACGTTTGCTGTTTGTGTACCTAGTGTTTTGTGTGGGATGATTTTTGTTTAGTTTTTGTCTATTTTTGTTTTAGTTTGCTTCAATATCAGAATAAAAAAATGGAACTTTGTGTTTTCTCTTTCAGGTCTTGCGGAAGAGGACGAGGGCGTGACATACTACATCCGCTATTGCCCAGAGGATGACAGTTACCTGGAGGGAATGGACTGCAACGGTCAGGGCGAGTGCAACCATTCACAGCCCCACAGCCACAACCACAACAATCACAACCACGAACAAGAGGACTACAGCTCCGATATCCAACCACCCCACCCCGACGAATGCCAGGAGGCTGTGGAGGCATGGGTGGAGGACGGGGAGGGGCAGGAGGGTGAGGCGAGAGAGGAGGAGTGGGTGGAGGAAGATGATGCAGAAGTTCGGGAAGAATGGAGAGAAGAAGAGGCAGAGGTACAAGAAGAGTGGCATGACGGTGACCCCGAGCAGGACCAATGGGAGCAGGGCGATATTGAAGTGCAAGAGGAGTGGAGAGAGGGTGGGCAGGTGCGGCAGGAGCACTGGGAGAGGCACAGAGTACAAGAGGACTGGGGGGATGGGGACGGAGAAGTACGCTGTGAAGTCGTGGAGCAAGATCCCGATGAACAGATTTACAATGGACGCCCCGAACCCATTTTGGACCACCACACCCACCATCACCACATGCATCATCACCAAGAGGGTCTCCACTCAGCGAGAAGGGCAGATGGGGCAGAGGAAGATGAGCCAGAAAGCGAGGAGTACTGCCCCAATGAGGAAGAGGATGAGGAGGAAGATGAAGGACACAGGCGGTCTTACACTGGCGATTACTATGCCCCAGAGGACAATGGGAACTCAGTGCGGGGGTCTCCGTATCGTGGACGTAAGGTGATGGTGGTAGAAGGGGAAACGGGGGAGGAGGCAGAGGAGGACATTGACCAAATAGTGGCGGAGATTAAAATGAGTATGAGCATGGGTAGTTTAAGCAGCAGCACTGATCACAGTCCCGAAGAACTGGCTCAAGACCCTCCACCTGGCAGCTACGCTCACACTAAACCAGAGAGCGCCTCCTACCCCCCGCCCCACCACAGACACGACAGCCGGCCCAAGTCCCTAAACTTACCCTCCATACACCACAACACACCAGATCTACAAAGGGGGGTCAAGGCACACCCTCGCTCACCTGAGGACCGGCAGAGGTGGACACAGGAACAGGTAAGATGGCTTCTCATGTGCTCGGCTTTTTGGCACTGAACTTACTAGCAATCATAGTACAGATAATTACTTTGGATCAGGCTTCACACTTTAAAGGTGCACTGTGTAACATCTCTGGAGGGAGCCCACAACCCGTTTGTCTCTGTCAATGCTTTGGCTTAAATTGTCCACAGTTATAGTATTAAACTTATCTGACTTACATTTATTCAACTCCAGGTGTCATTATTTCTGTGAGTGAGGTTGCCTCTCCACAAATCTAACCTATAATTTGATTTGCAAGTGCAACATTCTAGGCACATTTCCATAGAGACAAGCAGATGACGGGTAGCCTGATTCATCAGTCGTTTTCACTTTGTGGAAACATCTGACCTCCCAGCATTAGGATTTGTTCGCTCGCAAACAGCAAACAAAGCAGAGTGTGAACATGTCTGTCAACGATCACTGTCGTTTCTGCGAGGTGAACTTGTGAATTAAAGGTGCAAAAAAAAAAAATGCTAAATTTGTATTTTATAAAGGAAGTCCCAAGGAGGCTAGCATATGCAGTCTGCTATCGCAACTTGGTTCAGCTCTTCGCTGATTGGCCGGTGCGCGGTCTTCAAATTTCGGGGTTCTTGCAAACCGTCTAGTGTGTTCCGATTCCTGAACTAGTCACTGGAGAGAAATGAAATTGAGGGGAGGCACTAGGTGGCACCAGCCTGGCTAGGTGACGGGCAACAGACATGTTACACAGTGCACCTGTCGAATTAATGTGACTATTACTATTATACTACTATTTAATGAAACTTTTCTGCTTGCATGTGTTTGTCTCCATGGACCATTGTTTTGTCTGGAATGTTCCATTACACATTAAATATCTTGCATTTATTACCTGGTGGTTTACCTAGTGGTCTAACCTAGTTGTATCCATGAAGATAGTTCTTTAATGCCATACTGTGGAACATTCCAAGCAACACTGCAACACCTCCATAGAGACAAACAGATAGCAGACCCTCCACTGAACAAGTTAGTGCAACTTTAGAGGTCTCTAATAGCAGCTTTGAAGGGAAAAGGGAACAAATTAAATATTGAATAATGTATTGTAGTGTTATTACCTAATAGCATAATAAATATTAATGTTTTTCCCTTATGTTAAAACACAAGCTCGAAGATGAAATCCCAGTGGCGCAGTCTACCAACAATACACCATACATTTCACCGCCTCATTATTTTGGATAATTGCATTTGTGGTTATTAGTATTCAATGCAATTTCCCCATGCAACAAGGACACAAGCATAGCTACATTGGTTAATCACTGTTTGACACAGCACATGCTAATTCAATCATGAACATCTGCATATTGTAACATTCTGCGGTGACCTTTCCCTCTAAACGTGATTCAGAAGGCGTTTGTGGTGAGCAGACGTGTTACTCAATACCACACAGTGAAAAGCCTGTAGCACGTCTCCTCCATTTTGTTATAGCACCTCTCCCTTCTCTCCCAAAGAGGCCTGGATCAATGCCCTGTCCTGGAGGGTTCATAAACCGCAGACCCTCTCTTCTGGTGGGTCCCCCGTGGATAGCCCACAGTAAAACACCTGCTCCGGTCTCACGTATTTACTGTTGTAGCTTCTATGTGTCTGAAAAGCAGGTCAAATACAGTCTAGTCACACTCCAGCATCCCAGGACTCCCAGAAAGCTATGTGATCATTTTGTCCTCTTTTTGACCTAGACAGTGATGGCTCTCTTTGCACCACTTTAAAATCATCCCTGAATAATTAAGAAGGAATACAGTCAGGAACACAATATCAATTGTACTGCGATATGAATATTGCGAAAATATGTTTTGACTCAATCACGCTCTTGAACTGTAAAAAACATTAGGTATTACTTTGCCAGCCAACCATACAACAAACTGATTCCAATTACTATCGCTACCATAACTATATAATATATTTTTACTCACTTTTCTTAGTTATTGTTACAAAAAGCTTTATCAGCCTTCAGGTAACAGTAAAACCTCTTATTAGACTAATTCAATACCTCCAATTCTAATTATATTGTTAATATGAAAGTTATGATGATGCCATTTGTTAAATCGAGCTTTATGGTGTTAATGGATTTCTCTGATGCGGCAGTTATTTAGCTGTGAGTGTCTACCTGCTTCACTAAATGTCAAATGATTAAATTAAACACATATTTATTGCAGTTAAAAACATATTTTCTCAATACAGGGAAGATGGTGCTGATAGAACAAATTATGGTGTCTTTTGTATGCATGTATTTAGTCAGCAAGAATCTTATGGTAATTTTCCCCAAGAGATGAGTCAGTGGTTGCAATGTTAAAGAGTTAGCAGAACTCTAAATGTATTCTGCACACAGCGCACATGAGAACAAAGAATAGTCATGCTTATGAATCATCTGTATCTAGTCATTTTTCAGTGATGTTATACGGTTTAGAGCTGACTTGCACTTGAGATCTTGGGTAATGATCTTCTTCCATACCTAGTTTACACTCAGTTTAGACACAATATAGTCCAGTATAGGTCCATTTCAATCTTAGGCAGGATTTAGGTTGGCTATCGTCCATTTCTGATTGCACTTGTAAAGCGAAATATTTCATGAAGTGGTTCCTTACATATTGTTTACAAATGTAGTTAAGAAATAGATAGTAGAGATTGTAGCACTGAAGACTAAAGACAGTAGTTCAGTTAGGTAGAGTGTGTGTCCACTGATCCGAAGGTTGACAGTTCCAGCTCCCGCAGATGTATGCTGTCGTTGTGTCCTTGGGCAATACACTTAACCTACTTTGCCCCTAGTGTCTGCGTGCACTGTTGTATGAATGTGTGTGTGAATGGATGAGTGGCTCCTTGATGTAACGCTCTTTGAGTGCCTTGAAGGTTGAATAGCGCTATATAAAAATGTGATCATTTACCAAGACAGAATAGGTGGATATTTTCTTTAGAGCGATAATACTGGATATACGTAGGGGAATAAAACGTGTGCGGGAATAAAAGTACAGTAATCCGATTGATATCATTTAGACACGGTCAATAGGGAAATGAGACCAATAGTATAGATTTTATCATTAACAAAAAAATGAAAATGCATTACCAGTGGTATGTGTGAGAGAAGAGATGCTCAATGACGAGTTTTATTATATGGATTTTTGACACATTTTGCAAGACATTTAACTAGTAAATGTACGTGTGTGGTCATCTCAAGTTTATTATTATTTACAAACCAAATGTTGCAAATCTCATTAATCTGAGGGGTGTATGTTCCTCAAAGTGCCTATGAATATTGATCATGGCTTTACATTTTACTCGCGGGTTGTAAAGCAGGCCACTCCCATATTTCCGGTAGTTAATTTAATTTCTACTTGTGAAACAGCATGGTATCTTCAAATGACTACCCCTCCTCTATTTCATTAAAGCAACAGGCGGCATATGGGCAGACATCATTTCATCCAGTTATAAAATGGATGGTATATTGAGTAGGATCCAATATGGCAGCCGTCAGTTGGTGTCGTTGCTGTTGTGATGTATGTACTGACATGATGATGAGAAATGACAGGTGATGAGCATGCACCAGATGGCTGTCCTTCATAGGCAGAATAAATGTGTGCATGGCATCTGGATGTAGTTATTATAGGAATTTGCCAATCTCTATTTTAACTATAGGGCTGATTTCAATTTGCAATATTTTGTGCAATTGTATCACCCAAAATTAGGGCTAAGTACCTTTCAGTGTTGTTTAAAGGTACCATATTTATTTGACCTCTCAGGACCCAAAAGCCATCAACATGATCAGAAGATATCAAGAATTTTATTATTATTTTTTTTCGGTACCAGTGTTTGAGTAAATTTTTTTTCACTACCCATGTACCGCTTTTTTTTTTTTTTTTCAATTCTGTACTGGTACCTTTAAACAGTACCTGGCCCTGTGTACTTTGTACTGAACATTATATATTTATTGATCTAATTTACTGTTGTAATATGTTTTTTTGTGGTTTTGTGCAGGTTACTAATGGAGCCGAGCCCAGAAAGCAGCAGCGCTCCGACCTCAATGTTCCTCTGGAGAACAACAACGTGCCGGAGGTAGGACTGTGGCATTTGCACCCACACAATCATTTACATTTATACAGAGGTCATACACGCTTGTTTATGAGTGCGCCCCAGCCCCTCTGCGTGTACCACTGTCTGGGCACTGAGTAATTGTGTAATTACCATCGCGCCTCATGTCCTCTCCTCATGGTGCGATAGCATGGCAGTAAATGAGCTTGCCTGTTTTACAAGGGCCATTTTTCACTGAGATGGGTGCTACAGATGTTTGTACTCTCATCTCCCTTTTTGAATCAGTAATCATTTCAGCTTAAGTTTGAAAATTAGATAAAAATGAAAATGAAATAACTCCTGACTCTCCGTATAGTTTTCTTATCTAAAATGTGTCTGTGGATATTAAAATGGATGAGTAGCACACTGAATTAAGGTGCTTTGTAAATCCCAAATTGCTCTCTGCCAGCTGTTTTGCTGCACTCAGGCTCGTGACTCTTTAAATGTCAAAGTGATTATGTATGAATCATATTTCTTACCACACTATGCTATTTATTTTTGCACTCTCACATAAGCAGGGCTCCCTTGAGAAAGTTCTCTTAACAAGTCTGGAAAACTATAAAAGATGACGAACAACAGAGTATGATGATTATATATTGTAGTGCATTCTCAGCCCAGATGAATGCTTATTTGAATTGAGCAACTCTCGTCTTTAATAAATATAGTGGCAGTAGGAATAGGCAATAATTTATAGTAAGTACATAGACCTGTCATGATAATTACTATTTCGGCTTATCATTCAGTATATTTTTTTTCGGTCAATATTTATCATGTGCACTTTTTTTGTGTACTATTGGGAAATTGCTGGTTATTTTTTTGGCTGTATGATGAGTTCTGAGTACTATAAGATCTCCTAATTATTTATTGCAGCTTCTGGTTGTAAATTTAGAATCATGTTTGTGGTTTAAATCTGACCTTGGGTTATTGTGTCAGTGGCATGAATTTGTTTCAGTATAATTGTTTATTGTCTGAATTTACTTCAACAATGCGGTATATCTCTCTCTAAAATGGGTTATCATGACAGGCCTATAAGTACAGCAGTAATCATTTTATACTACTGCCAAATGATTATAACTTCTTTAGTTTTGTCCATTTCTGTGGTTTCCCACCTCTAACTACTAATATGTTACTGTTTAAAAATCTGATCAAGTATTATGATAGACGCCATCTAAAATAGTGAACAATAAGGCTGTGCACAATTTTGATTGTGATTTCGATTTGTGTGTCAATGATCTCCAAACTCATATAACTGGGTTGAAATAATTAAAGCTTAACAAAGTTTATCAATAATAAAGTGTTTTGTTTTATTTTTGAGAGAGAGAAATGCTGAATAAATGCATCATGTAACAAAAAAAATATTGTTTGAATAATCATGATGTCAATATTGACCAAAATAATCGTGATAATGATTTTTTCCATAATCGAGTAGCCCTACTGAACAATTTCTTAGTTGAATTTATGTGATTCTTGTTCTGGCAGATATAAGGTCCTTACCATTGAGACAAAATATTTAGAGATCTGTGCTTTCAGAATATGTTTAGTAATTATCTCACTGTATGCATTTTCAGTTTGTCTCCTCTTTGTTTAGTACCTATTTTCGTCCACTGCATTCTCCCCCGCGCCCTCATCTGCATTTCCCTAATACGATAAAGATTTATTTGTTGTGTTTCCAAACGCATATGCAAACCTGTATCATTAGCATCTTGTCTCATTTCTATTTTCCAGCCAACCAAGAAAGTCGCCTCCTTCCCCAGCTTTGTCGATGGTAAGTCAATCTGCATTCACACAAAATCAAAACATTTTAATTACATGGCCAGCTTCCAAGAAACCAATGTTTTTTTCCCCCTTCTTTTTGCATCGAGATAACGCCACTACTGCCCAGGCTGTCAGTGTGCTGGTGGGCAGATGCAGTCTAATATAGCGTGAGGATTTAGTCTCTTCGGATCATGACAGCCTGTTGTGTCCCTTGCAGGGTGTTATGGAGTGCACATCTCCATATCACACATACAGATTAATCTCGGGCCAGTCCTCCATTAGCCCAAAGCACTGCAGTCCAACCCAGGCCCTTATCACTTGTGCCCTATCTGCACTGTTTAGCTCAGTTTCTCCACACTGCCCCAGCTCCAGTGATTACAAGACCCTCTCCACCACAGTAACCTCCCTCAGACGAAAGCCTCTCCCGGGCTTGATTGATAGCATGTCCTCTCTGTGTGACTGTGGGCTCCCTATGGCTTTTTCTTATACCATCCACTAACATTCATTAGGGCTGAACATTTGTCTGTTGGAAGTGTGATGATTAGATTTGTGATTCATGTTCTGAAATAAAAATTCATCCAAACACACTCAAGAGCAATAGCTTTTAAGAGAGAACTGAAATATGAACTGCTAAGCCAATAAGAATCACATGCTTTTCAGAACATATTTGTAGTGGTCTAAGCTTATGCCGAACATACACTGTGCAATATTTTCGATTCTGTCACTCAACCTCAGCTCAAACTGTACGACCAAATCACAGGTTTTAAAAGTTCACAGCTCACGATTCATGTTCACACTATACAAACTACTTCAACAGTGCAAAACTGTCACAGGAGGTGACTGGATTTCAAACAGGTTTGATATTCTTGCGACCTACGATTGCCGATTGGGAGATGGTCGTGAGGTATTAATCGATTCTTGTTGCCCCATGTATACTACACGAAACACGACATGCCAAAACTCGTCCCTCTCTCCAAAACAGTGGCACGAGTGAAAAATCAAAAAAGGGCCAAAAATCGCACAGTGTACGCCCGGCTTTAGAGGTTAACCATTGATTGTATGTATAAATGGACATAGCTCGTCCAAATAGAAAGTGAACTTGGGGGTGCTTCCGGCTCCATCGACTCTGGCTCCAATTGACTTTACGTTGAAATATTGTCACCCATCTCTCTGTAACTGCTGCAGTGAGCCTTGTCATTTGTTCATATTAGCCCGCTCTACATGATCCTGGAGTTTTTAGTTTGCTGTTTTGTCTGTAAATAATATTCCTAATATTCCTATTCCTTTTTCTAATATGGACCTGGCTTCAAATTTGCTCCTATAACTGCTAGCCTCATGAGCTTCAGTTGACTGTAGCCAAACACTATGGGTGGCACCTCACTCTCTTAGTCCACATCTTTATATAGCCTATGGGGTTAATACATGCATGTTTTGTACATAATAATATCCCACATAAACTGGATATTTTGTTGTTTGCGATTTGTAATTTCAAATTGCATTCGTGTTTGATTCTCATTAATTGTGTGTCTGTAACATGCCTTTGTGAAGTAAACTTGTGTCGCAATTACTCCCTGTTAATGAATAGCATTGTACAAATTCATGTTTGCATGTCTGTGTATCTACGTATATGCCAACCTTGCAATTAACCAGCCACCACTGCCAAGGATGTACCTCTCATAAGGCATACATCCATATATTCAGTTATGAGATAGGAGCTAGTAATTCACAAAATCAAATGAGAAGTCAAAGAAATAAAAATACATTCTTAAGTCCTACATATTTTTATAAAAGCCAATATAGATTTTTTCATTATATTATATGTAAAAACTCTAGTATTGTGATTTCTTGATGTTGTTTCCTGATTTCCAAGTGAGCAATGAAGCAGAAGCAATCATGTTCCCTATCTCCATATCTCCAGCACTCACTTCCTTTAGACTGACAATACAATAATAGTATAACAGCAGACCTCACAATAGCCTCTTCCCATGTCTCCTCTGTTAATGGCCTCCCTCTGTGTCTTTCTAGCCATAGTCCCAAGACCGCGTGAGCCAGAAGACCTGATTCATGGCATTATCTTTGCTACTAAATACAATGGTTAGTCTATTTGAGAATACCCAACAAAGGGTGGGGGACATATGTAAACTCCACACAGAATGCTGTAAATAGTGCTGGTGGTCTAATACTGCACAGTTATGATTAGCACAACAGATAATTAGTGTAAATGCACTGCTGACAATTTGTATTCACTTGTTCATAATTTTTTGGTAAATTAATAAAAAAGTAACATCACAGTTTAAAACATTATCCCAATAGTATTCGTTAAAATTGTTTTGAATTTTATATTTTTATTTAATTTGCTGATTTTGTTGTTGCAGCCTTAAGATCTCCAACAAATCACTTCATCACACATGTTTCATTTTATTACATTAAAGATGCACTGTATGTAACTATATGTTCTGGTAGAGGGTGCACCACCTGCTTGTATCCATGGAGATGTATCACTTTCCCTGGAGTGTTCCACAGTATGGCATTAAGTATATTAATTTCTGTGGAGAAAAAAAAAACAAGTTACATGTCAGATCTGGAGAGGCGAGCCCAGTCCCTCACAGTAAGAGTGTATGCTTTTCTAGGTATGTTTGAGGAATAAGAATACCTGTAGTCAAATAAATATATTATGTTTATTGTTGTGCTGTGAAACATAAACAAAGCAATTACATCTCCATGGAGACAAGCAGGTGGCTGGCCCCCTGCCAGCAAAGTTACATAGTTCACCTTTAATTTTCTGCTATTACTTTGTTTTTGTTGCACTGAAGCAGAGCAACCCTCTCATAACCACTTCACAATCAGGCTTTGGCTCTCTTTTAGACTGGCTTTAGTGATTAGAAGACCCTCTCCACCACAGTGACCTCAGAGTAGCAAACACCCCTGGTCTCCTTTGTTAATGCTCTCCCCTCTGTCTCTCTTCCTGGCTGCAGTCCCGGGCCCGTGTGAGCCAGAAGACCTGATTGATGGCATTATCTTTGCTGCTAACTACCTTGGCTCCACTCAGCTGCTGTCCGAGAGAAACCCCTCCAAGAACATTCGAATGATGCAGGCCCAGGAGGCGGTCAGCAGGGTCAAGGTATGTCCAAAATAAACGTAAATTACATGCCAAACACAGCAGTTGGTGAGTCACACATCCTTACCTGTTCTGCCCTTAGAATAGCTACGCATTGAAGTACATGAATCAGGCTATTATTTCCCAACCACAGGGCTACATTTATGTGTTTCAGTCTTTAGTCATTCTCTGTTATGTCAAGACTCTGTTAAGTTGTGCCAGATCTTAGTGGTATTTTTTGCTAGTTTGTTGTATGTTTTATTTTTCATTCCCTCTGATCCACAGCTTTTAATACTACAGTGGGTTTGTAAATCACATGTACAGCTTACATAAGGTCTTGATGTTTTATTTTGGTATAGGAAAGTATGGTACAAGTGTTGCAGATATATATTTTTTGATACATATGGGTCTCTGAAAAGGCAGGTAACCTACAAATGCATACTCAATAAATGAAAGAGTTTAGATTTAGTTAGTTTGGTTATTGTTTAGTTTGGGTTATTCATATGTAACTGTTAATTACTGTCCCTAGATTTGATTGCCATTAGGTATTTCAACATTTTGAGTTCCATTTTGTATGAATTTGTATGTCATTGTTGCATCTCCTATATATTTTACTTTCAAACTCAATTCTCTTCTTCAAATATATGCTACTTGAAGAGCCAAATATGTATAATTACAATGGTATAATATGTATAGCCAGTGTTGATTGTTTTGAACCTGCCTTTTTAAATTAAAATATTATCACTACAAACTTTGGCTTAATCAAACTTTATTGATCCACAAGGGAAATTACTCACAGTAGCTCACACATCACAATATAATATAATAACAAAGAGCAAAACTATAAATGGTAATAATAAATTCAAAATAAGTAGCAAAAATAGCAAGAGACTGGTGTCAAAGAAGGCATAATTATATACATGTGCATGTACAAGTAAAAATAAAATATAACAAATATAATATATGTCACCCCATTCTGTTCCCCCTCATGTTGTCATTGTATTTGTCCAAAAATGTTACATGAGTTCCCCAGCAGTGACAAAGATTTACATACACAAATAAATTTTGATCTAAGTGCACTATTTCACTGTAATTTGATTAAGCTCTCTCTGTGGTTAGGGAAGGGATGTGTCTTTGAAGTGGATTTGTGAAGTCTAATGCGTGTGTTACAGTATGAGTCACTGCTCAACATGCACAAAAGCGTGAAGCAGTCAACTTCACTTAACTCAATACATTATTCACAACTTCTGGGTGGCACTTTCGCATTGCTGAAACCTACACATGCATTTTTCATTCATCAGGATTTTATAACAGACATTAAAGGGCCCATACTACACTATTTTCTGATCTACTGTTGTTTCCATATCAAAAAACATACCTGGACTTTTGTTTTGGTTCATTCACACATGTTTGACACACAAACCCTGCCATGTCATGTGGTAATACAGGAAGTGCTCCACTGTGTTCTTTAACTCCAGACACTTTCACCAGAGTCAATTGGATGATTCCAGCCCTGGAATTGCCAATCTGTACTGAATGAAAGGTAAAAGGTAGCTGTTAACTTGAAAACTACTACATGACATCACAGGGTGGAACAGAGCTTTTTGAGCTTTGATACAGACAGACTAATAATAAAGGGTCACTCATACCTGTGTGACTGAAACAAAGGTATGTTTTTGAGGAGGTAACAACATTATAACACGGCTTAAAGCTCACAAGTCAATTTTGTGTAACATAAGATCTTTAAACTACTTCTAGCTTCAAGACTAAAGGCAGAATTGGATTTCAGTGTACACTGCTAGGTGGAGATCCTTCCTGGTGTTTTACTGCTGGGATGTATATGTTTATATGGGATGATGAGAGATGAGGATGGAACATATGCCAGATGGTGCTCCTTTATAGCTGTTGTAAATTAAATAAAATAAGGCAACATCTGGATGCGAAATGTTGTTGTTGCATTATGAAAACTGAAAGTGGTTGAGTAATGTCTGACTGTTACTTGCTGTTTTAAAGGTGCACTATGTATGTAACTTTTTGATTGGGGGTCCCTCACCTGCTTGTTTCTATAGATATGTCACTGCTCTGTCTGGAATCTTCCACAGTATGACATTAAAAAACAGGCATTCTGACTGTGAGCAGGGTCGCCACTTCACAGATCTGGCCTGTAACTTGGAAGATAGAAAGGTTTAATGCTATACTGTGAAGAATTCCAGAAAAATCTATATATCTCCATGGAGAAATTTGACAGATCCTCCACCAGAAAAGTTACACAATGCACCTTTAACCTATCAAAGTGTTATATACATATACTGTACCACATAATATGTCAAAAGACTGAAAATTTTCTTATTGATGATAACAAAAGAATTATAGCCTAATTTGGCAATATTAGTTTTAATGTTTTCCACAAAGCTCACAACATCATAACCCTCATTTATAACTGAATTATGAAAATCTCACAATATTGTTGGCTGTCACTACATCGAATTATAAGCTTATTTGCTTAAATGTATATTTTGATGAAAAAAAAAAAAAAAAACACAGGGAACTTCACAGATCATTATCCTTTGCTCCATTTCTTAAAGAGCCGCTAAACATCTGTGCTAGAGTTAACTATGCTCATGGTCAAAATCTGAAAAATCCAACAAAGTGGGCAGTACTAGGCTGGTTGGGGAGCGTGGGTGGGGTGATGGTGTGGGGCGGGGCTTGACCTATGAGTGACAGCTGGGTGACAGTGAGAGCTGCAATAGTGCACTGCCAATGAAGAGTGACAGCGATGCGAGTTTTGCCACGGAGCGCAGCTTAGTATAGGCGGGGCTAAGAGGAGCTTCTCACGTACCGCCCATAGACCATGAGCTGCCTGTGAGCGGCTGTGCTTGTCACATAATAACCCTACATCTGACTCATTAGCAGTTGTTTGTCTAACCCAGAAATTCAAATGTAGTGGCCGTAGTTGATCCTAAAGTGGACGGTACAGACATGGCTTTTGACCTAAAAGTCAGATTTTTTATAAATATGCACTAAAATGCCTAAATAAGGCCAGGGATAGGTATACACTTCTATTTTAGACCGATTTACACAGTTAATCAATAAAAAAAAAACATGTTTAGTGCAAGTTTTGGTGTTTAGTGGCTTTTTAATTCTTTAGAAGAGGCCAGTAATGATAACAACAAAGCCTTTTTTTCAGTCTTCCTGTTAATGTTATGGGTTTCTGTTTACATCATATATCTCACATTTTGTTCATTTCCTCATAATGAATCTGTAATATGTAAAGTAAAGTATTATTAAAAAAAATATAGACCCTTTAATCCATAAATTTGCCACCTATTGCGTTTAGATAGTAAAACACTGTGTCCTTCTCTACATGCTTTTCTGTCATCATTGTACCTTTCGTCTTTTTGATCTTCACTTGTCTGTTTTCAGTTTATCACATACAATTGAAAAAAGAAAAAAAAAAAAAAAAAAAAACTCCCGACGGAATGAAACCATGGCAACAGCCAGCTCTCACCTTCTTGTTCTTCCTGCATCAAAACAGGTCCTCTGAATAAGAAGCCATGCATTATCCAGTTGATCTGTGCTCCTGTGGTTAAATAAATGCACGCAAAGTAACTCATCTTTGACATTTAAAATAGCTGACTATTGCACACTTGAGACTGGCAACTAAAGTAAAAATTCTAATTGTTATTCTGTAGATATGCAGTTCTACCACTACCATACACACAGCTTTTGATTTTGCAAAACCAAATATTCGGCACCTTTGATTTAATATTTATGCATTCCTCTCCCCATGCACTTTCTATGTGTCATCTCACTGGTTACCTCATCCCTCATAGATCAGTCGAAACTCACAAATGTTTTATGTGTAAACACTCATTGCAAATCTAAAAAAAAAGAGATATTTTACCTTAAGGCTATTTTCTCTGTAGCAGGAAGTTGTAGTTAAATGAACAAAATGTAGCACATAACATTGTTTCAAGATTACATGCCAAGGTCCAGATTCACTAGATAAGGAAAAGAGAAAACTGTTATAGTAGTAGTAGTAAAGCTATAAAACACTCAAGATAAGAATCACCCTCAAAGCAGTTTCTTCCTGCAGTGACATGACCTTGTAATTATTTTGGGAGCACAGTTAAAATCCTTACTGCAGGCTACATCTCTTTCTTTTTGTCCTCAGATCCTTTTGTAAGATCATATACTGGAGAGAAGTACTACTATTAAACCGATGCACTAAGATAATCATTGTCGTATAGGCACTTCCTACAAGAGATTTACTTTGAAATTGTTTTGGTGCACGCAAGTTACAGTTCTCGCTCCAGTAAAGATGCTTAAAGGGCTGATATTACACTGTTTTCTGATCTCTGTTTTAATGTTTCCTCATCAAAAACATACCTGGAGTTGTGTTTTGTTTTGTTCACACATGTTTAACCTGCAAACCCTGAATATTTAGATTGAGTTATTCTTTAAAGCATGGCAACAGACAGGTGAACTGACTAACACAGCTTCATGAAGCTAGAAGTAATTCAAAAACACCTTGCTTTGTACACTGTACAAACAGGAACAATAAAAGTATACCCTTACCTTATAGCAAATTAACAGGTGTGTAGTTTGAAGATAGAACAATGGGTAAGTGTAAGAAGAGAGGAGCTGTTACAGAGAGAGGAACAATTGGCCATGTCCATACAGTCTATGGATTTGACATGTTATTGTGGGATTCTGGTTTACAGTGGTTCACATTTATAAGAAGTGGTACAGCTTCTGTAACTCAAATGCAATAGAAGTTAATGCTGACTAATAATCAACACATATTAGGGATGTAACAATAACTGAAATATCGTTATATCGTATCGTTAAAATTAGTACAATTATATCGTGGACCATCACAATATACTGAATTGCAAGTCTCTTTGCTTAAATTAAGAATTATGGTGCAGTGATAGCTAAAAAATGACACAGGGGACGTCATAGACCATGATCCTTCATCCTTCCTCCAGTGTGGACTACATGAAGAAATACAATTTTTAAGCACTTTTAAGTCTTAGTTCTTTGGATTAAGTCTTGTCAAGGCATTTTAAGAGGAAAAAGGAGCATATTAACAGTTTTGTTTGCCTCGACAAAATATCCCAATAAATATCATACTGTGAGATGTATATCACGAAAACATCGTACTGAGAGATTTGGATAATGTTACATCCCTAATCATGAGCCTTGCCACCATATCGTGAGCTTTCCCACGATATCGCCATAAATATCGTACCATGAGGTTCATGGCGATATCGTATCGTGAGACTTGGATATTGTTACCCCCCTAACACATACCATTAGGGCTGCAGTGCATCACTATCAATATAAGGCAGATAAGCAGACGACTAGTTTTACACCTGATCTGATAACATATATTACATTTAGACTGTAAATATTGAATTGTGTTGTATATCCACTCTGTATTCTGTCAATCACATCAAAACATCAACTGTTTAAAAAGATTCAATAGATCAGGAGTGTAGTATGTGTGTTTGCATGTTGTGGTTTGTTGTGTTGGAACAAGAAAAGCAATTATTCCTGTCTGTAATTGCTGTTTGGATTTGAATCTGATAACCAACGCGGCTGTGCTATCTTTCATACGCACACAAGGACATAATTCATACACACACACACACACACACATTCACACACACTCACACACTCACACTCAGACTCTCTTTCTGCCTGTCTTCTATTTTGGAGATAGTGCAGCTGCAGTTTGGTTTGTAACGTCTCGACCTGCTTTGATTTACCTTATTTTATTCCCTCTTGTCTGTTGTACTCCTGTTTATGCTGACCCCGTCCCTTCGCCCACTACCTCCTGCCCACTGCCAGAGGGTTCAGAAGGCTGCTAAAATCAAGAAAAAGGCGGTGTGTTGTCAACCACTGTGAAATAAAAGCCCCCAGTCTCATCATAGCATTGTGTTACTGTCATTCATGTCCTCGTCTCTCATCTGTTTTGTGTGCTTTACTATTCATTTCAGTAGACCAATAAAAACAACACTTGAAACACGTGATAGCAGTACAAAACCTTTGACAGTTTTTTAAATAATTAAAACACATGGTTTACATCTATTATAATACTTATTCATACATTTTCTGTAATCCCTATTAACATCTCTTGTGCCAATTTAAAGCCTCACCACGTAACTTAGACACATTTTTGGTGCATTAAAAAGCTTAACCAACATGCATCCTTACTGTGAGGAAGCTTGCATCTCCATAAACATGACTCAAACTTTGCCTGGTGGGGGCTTTCTTTTGCTTGTCTCCATGGAAATGCTGTTCCTTTGGTGATTATGATATCCCACAATATGACATGGAAGCAAGGTTTTGACTGTTTTTTTTCCCATGGAATCTTGTAGGTGCCACTTCCACAAAGTTACATGGTGTTGCTTTAATCCATTTAAGATTTTTCTTCTCAGTTCTTACATTGTTCAACAAAACATGCCAACATGGTAAAATGGAAGCATCCAAATTAACTATGAGTCCACTTAAAATCTAAATCCTGTTTTTCTCTGATTTTGAGGTGCTGTAAAACATGTTGTAAAAAAGATATTTTTAGACTTAGACATTTTTCCTGTAGGCATTTTGATGTTGACATATTCTGAATAGTGTGCAGCTCAGTAAAGTCTCTGCTTTATATCCAGTGCTGGAGTCACAGAGCTCTTGTGGCGTGAGAGCCAGCTGGTCGAGGTTTAGCGTAAAGCTGCTTGTTGTTTCTGTGCCAAACTCACCATCACCATCTCATCACTGCCCACTGCACGAATACATGTTTTATTTATGTAACTGCCTCACCTCCGCACACGTCTATGTCCAGCCAACACACTGCATGTAGTAATATCACTGAAGTATACAGTACTGTGCACAAGACTTTTATACAAGGCTATAGACACAGTAAGTTATAAGAGCTTATCTAGTAGTTTGCAATGTTATATTTTTCCTTCTGTAGATATTTGTTTGTAGGGAGTGAATTAAAAAGGGGTTATGCAACTTTTCTGGTGAAGGAAACTTCATGTTATTGGCCAGGGTCAGGAATGTTACAAAGTGTGGCATTAAACCTGTCAGTCTTCATTGAAACAACCAAGTGACATCACCAGGCCTGGTTACTGGTCAGGTCTGTGAATGGGGTACCTCACCTCAAAGTATTTTTGAGCAATAACGTCTGTAATTGAATCATTTCAAGATAGATAGGTTTAATGCCATACTGTGGATCATTCCAGGCAAAGCAGTGTTAACCACAGACACCTACAAGAAAAGTTGCATAATGTATCTTTAAAACAAAACAATGATCTGGATCCACAACAACACTGTGTTTTGGCATTTTCTTGACCTGACCTTTTCAATACTGTATTTTTAGCAATATTGCCATGTTTTACACATTTTACAGTGTTTATTGAGGCTTTTGTTTTGACTGAAGCTTTTGCACAGTACTGTGTATTTTGTATGGCACTAATCTTTCTAACTTTGTCCTAATTGTTTGTGCAGAATGCCGATGGGGACACACAGACCCTTACGGAGGTGGACCTGTTCATTTCCACTCAGAGGATCAAAGTCCTGAACGCAGATACACAGGTGAGAGCCACAACACACAAGTAAATGATTTTAGTTGTATCCACGAGTCGCACAGGTTGAGGTTTTATTAACCACTGACTGAGCTGCACAGCTCCACAAAAACTGCAACACCAAAAATGCTGAAGCAAGCTTAAAACCAGGGAAGAAAAGGGGGTTATTCGTTTTACTTTATCTGATTAGGTGAATGAATTCCTGGGTGTAACTTTACAATGAAGACAAATACAGCTGCAACACATCTCTCAGGACACACAGGTGAAAAGCTATGGCTGCAATAATAGGACATTACAAATACATGCTGTTTTCTTAATTTTGCCTCTCCAAGTTTTACAAGAGAAACTTCTTCTGCTTTATTAAAGCAGCGAAAGTGGTCAGAACTTTAAAGAAGAAATAAAGAAGGATTAAATATATTTATTATACTTAATTCTAATTTCTAACATTTATAACCTTGCCATTGTGCATATCTTGTTTCACATATTGAATCATCAGTTGTCTAAAGTCTGTAGTCTAAGTCTGAAGAGCAAAAAGAGTAGCAAAAAGTATTTAGTCTAAAAAATGTGTTTCTTTGCTGTGGACTACTTGGACAACATATTTGTTTATATTTCTGAAATGAGTAAAAATCACAGTTAACTATGTTGTAGGGACGCCACAAAATTGAGATTTAGCCATTTGGTTTACCCATTTGGCTAGATGACTACCTGCTAACGTAGTTGTCCTTGACCTCATTAGACGACTATAGCTGGCACAGTGCTAGTTTAGAGGAATGTGTCTTCTTGCTGATCTCAAATTATTTTAGATGTCTTGCCTTATAATTCAGTTAAATTCATGTTATTACCACAAGGCTTTTATCCTCTTCCATAGGTGCTTTCAATAGCCCCTGCAGCTTTATAACTTGTCTGTGGACGACCATTTTCACAGGAGGTGATTGAAGTCACTCCGTTTCTTTGCCTTTTTCAAAATGATGAAAATAGCGTTACGCCTCAGAGGCCTTTAAATGTATACGTATGTGGCAGATGATTCATTTGCAATAGTTGAGACGCTGTCAGTTTTTGTGTGTGGGCAGCAGCCTGGCAGGAACTGGTGCTTGGTGCAATGCAGTCTCTCTTTTCGTTCCTTCTCCATCTGGTTTGTGTGCCCTGCCAGTGGTAGAGAAAGAGCCGCCTTTATTCTACATTTTAAAGCGCTCAAGGCAATGTGATTAGGCCCCCTCACTGTGATTCATAAAACAACTGCTGCAGCAAATACATTAGTCTTAGTTTATAAAAGCTGCGGATGTCTTAAT
The DNA here is from genome assembly GCF_026225935.1 of Boleophthalmus pectinirostris. Classification (NCBI taxonomy): domain Eukaryota; kingdom Metazoa; phylum Chordata; class Actinopteri; order Gobiiformes; family Gobiidae; genus Boleophthalmus; species Boleophthalmus pectinirostris. Next base: position 24,717,920 of record NW_026571140.1, read on the forward strand.
GCCATGCACGATGTTAAAGCTTTAACACTGGTTTGAGGGCCAACACAATGTTACATTAAAGGTGCACTGTGTAACTTTTCTCACGCAGGGTCCGTCACCTGCTTCTCTGCATGGAGATAATGTTCCATAGTATGGCACATATTTACCTCTACGGAGACAGCAGGTCAGGAGACACAGGGTCAAATTACATGTCAGATCTGTGGAGAGGCGAGCCCACTAAGAATGCAAGTTATTAGGTCAATAAAAACTCATTTTATTGAATGAATGCAAGATGGATATGTTTAATGCCATACCGGGACATTCCAGACAAAACAATAACAGCTCCATGGAGACAAGCAGGTGGCGGACCCTCCACCAGAAAAGTTACACATTGCACCTTTAACACATAATTTATGGAACAAAGTGCAGACTTCAGCCAAGGCACTTCTATTATAGTTATAAATGTGGCCATAGACTCAAGCTAAAAGTAAAGTTTGTGACAAAATCTAACAGTGAAACGTTTTATTGATTGTGAATGCAGAGAAAGAACTTGGTGCGTCACTGTGTAATGCTGTGGGATGAGGGTGGATTGGCCAGTGTGGTGCTTCCTTTGCTTTGCTGTCTGAAAAAGCTGTTCTAAAGCTGTGCACAGGCTCTGACAGTTCATCCGTGTGAATACTAGCAAAGTACCAAAGGATTTAGAGAGCTAAGGACAAGTTAGATCTGCGGGTAACAGTTTAAAAATGTACTCCTTCCATTTACAGTTTGAAAATCAGGTATCCCAGCTTTAACCAGATGATATTCTTCTGTTGACTGACTGACTGTTGTAGTTGACTAATGTACATTATCAAACAAATACAGACAAATATGACTTAAAGGCAGTAGTGTGGGGTGACTTTTAAGGGTAGGGAAGCAGACTTGGGGTGGACATTAATATTTTGTTGATAACAATTTAATAACTAAATGTTTATACATACTACTTTGCAAATTAATAGATTTATTTTACTGACATAATAAATTCATATATACTGAGCAATTTTGGAGTCAAATTAGAGAGACCTACACCTGCATAATTTATTAATATTTGTATATATTGGACTGTATTTGACACCATGCTTGTTCAAACGGGGCTCACTGTTTGATTAAATGATGGCCTGTATTTTTAACTAGCATCTAATCATTACAAACACAAAGCTACAAAGAATGACTTGTTGCTGAAAGGAAGTTCTTTTTAGACACTTGTGTTGAAAGTTAGCGCTGCTGTTGTCGTCTCGTGCTGCACGTGCACACGTACTAGGAATCGCCCCACATGTCCAATTCCCATGGATGATTATTCAGCGCTGTTTGAGCCGGCTGTGGTCCTCAGTATGCATGCACAAACCTCTAAAACAACCAGCTGGCCTCTTCGGTCAGAGTAGAAAGCTGCGCCCTCAACATGTGCCTCCAGGCCTCTGTAGAAGGGCAAAACAACACAAGTTAATGGGACGCTCAGAACCGCGGTTGTTGCAGTCTGCTCAATGGCCAGTAGAGTGTAGTAAAGGACACTGTGACTACAACCATGTTTCAAACAGACAGAAGTGAGGGGAAAAAGGGATTATTTGGATATAATTTGAAATTATTTAATTTTACTTTTGACACACAATGATTTTTTATTTTATTGTGCAACCACTGCGTGCCTTGATTGCCCTGGCCTCACGCCACTGCTTAAAAATACATTGTGCAGCTTTTCTGGTGGAAGGTCCATCACCTGCTTGTCTCCATGGAGATTTATTGCTTTGCCTGGAATGTTCCATAGTATGACATTAAACAAATCCATCTAGCATTTATTAATTATGGGTGTTTCCATTACCAAAAATACAATAAACCTAATTCTCTCTGTGAATAGGGTTGCCTCTCCACAGATCTGTCCTGTAACGTAGTCTATGGTTGTCACTCTGGAGATACATAGGTTTAATCTCTACTGTTTAGGGCTTATTGTTTATTATTTTTTGAAAGTTTGATTTAATGCCACTGAAGTCTTATCTGAAGGTCTTATCATATGTGCTTTAGAGTCCAGTTAATAATTACAGTTATCAAAATACAACTGTGATAATTTTTTTGTTGTCGATCTAATCAAGATCAGTCGAGTAATCACTCTAGCTCGAATAAATTAAATCAAACTTTTTTATCTCAAGCTAAAAAATCTATTCTGTCAAATTTCTTTTGCTATGGAGCCTGCCTGGACGACACAGACTTGTGTATCGGAACTGAACTGTGACTTTGAGTAACACTTTTTACCCTTTGACTTTAAAAATAAACCCCACAACTTTCCAACATTAAGTGGCTTATCAGAATTTACCACACATCAAATCTGGCATCCTGACATAAGACAATTATCAGGCTGACTGAACAATCATGATTACAGTGGAGGTCGCTGTAGTAACATTGCAGGTATCCCACTGCACACCTGCTCATTATTTCAGACATGTCCCCTGGATTTAATTTAGCAGAGCATTGTGGGATGTAATCTGATTATACAGTAGATTTAAATTTAATCACAACACAGCCTGCTTGTTCCAGGAATACTTAAATTTTGTTTTATTCAATGCCATACAGAAGGCGTGGTAAATTAATGGCTTCCTCGTGTATCTTTTCCATGACCCTCAAATCGATCAGACACAGTATAATAGAAAACCTGACAGGAAAAGGCAACAGCATAGATTATTTCATTGGACCTCTCAGTTGGTATTGATAAATTAGACAGCAAATATTTTAGAAATTTATGTACCGCTTTTCAAGGTCCCCAAAGTGCCCAGGATCAAGGACCGGGCAATGTGACAAAAAAGTCACTATTAATCATTATTTTTGTCCTTGTATACAACATTCACAATTTTCAATCATTAAAATGACTTTCAATGTGAATTTCCTGAACAGAAACTTTAGAGACTTTATATGATTGGCATTGAACACAACAATGTCAAATTTCTTCCTTCAGTCTGAACTTTGCTCCAAACCCAATGTTTTTACTGACAGAGGATTGGCTGTAGACATCTCCATCAGAAAAACCTTACCATATAACCACCACCACCTCTCAACACATCTCCAAAAGTGCACTTCTTGTGGGATGTTGTTTCTGTATTGTATCTAAAATATCTGTCAAAAGTGATGCAATACAGAAACATTGGCCATGTCATCCAATCTCACAGACAATCTACTGTATCTCAGGCTGAAAAAAAACAAACACTGGTTGTCAAAGTCAAAGTGCTTTCAATAGGGCTGCACAATATGAGAATAAGATGTGTTATTCGAGAACCGTTTTGTTTTGCAATAATAATGCTATATTGAAATATGTTGCAATATTTCAGTATAGTTTTTGGCACAATAAGTTAAGTTTATTTCAAACTAAAATTCACATGCCTCCATTTACTAGTCAGACTGGATCCAAATAAAAACTTTACAAAGACAAAATCAAGACCAACCCAAGTCTAATTAGGGATGCACCAATACCAATATTGGCACTGAATATCGGCGCAGATAGTGAAACATTTGCTGGATCAGATATCGGTTCCATAATATTGGGTTAGTCGAATTCCTGGTTGGACCTTTAATTGGATCTAATTATCTGGGCTGATCTCATCCTAGAACATATCATATATCATAATGTTTGAACTTCTGTTCAAACAAAATACTTACATAGCACTATTTGATCTCTTGTGTATTAAGTTGACTGTGTTTTTAAGGGTACACTGATACACTGGTATTGGTTAGTATTGAGTATTGGCAGATACTTAAAGTCAAAGTATCTGTATCAGTATCAGAAGTGACAAAGCTGGATTGGTGCATCATTAACACTAATGTAGAACTTAATAATGATAATGGTCCATATGACTGGTGGACATGTTACTGATGCTCATAGTTCAGTTAATTGAATCTACATGTTTTAACTGTTTCCAGGAAACAATGATGGACAATGCTCTGCGGACAATCTCCTACATCGCAGATATTGGGAACATAGTGGTCCTGATGGCACGGAGGAGGATGCCACGGACAGCGTCGCAGGACTGTATCGAGACCACCCCAGGGGCTCCCGAGGCAAAGAAGCAGTACAAGATGATCTGCCATGTTTTTGAGTCTGAGGATGTAAGTACTTTTGATATGCAACAATTCTGGTCATGTTGACAGAATTATCAATTGCTTGGGTTCAAACCATAAACTGTACAGTATAAACTTTACAGTTTGCTTTACACTGAAAAATGTCAGCGAGCCTCATCATTTTGGCCTTAAAATGTTCATATCAAACTGCTCTACATGATCCAGATGTTTTGTCTATAAATAAATTCCTATTCATAGACTCCCTTACAGTCTATGGTTTAAAAAGAAGACAACATTTTATAGGCCTATAATATTTAATGAAGATAAGTACAGATAAGATAAAATAGCTACTATAAATTGAAATTTGAGTCAAAGCCCCTAGATATTTTCAAGTGCTTATTCATTGCTTATGTAAATGCTGTATAATTTTGCAACACCAGACTGGCTGCAAAATAAACCCAATAAATAAAAAGTAATCAGTAATGACTAAAAATACAACAGAAATTACATAATATTATTGGCGACTAAAGGTACTGATATATTTGTTGCTTAATAAAAATGACCAAAAATTAATAAAAGGCACTAGATTCAATCTAGGCTAGAGCTCTTACAGGACCAAACTCAAAGTCCAAAGTATATGTCCCTTGAACAAATGCAATATAATCATCGTAGTTCGAATAAACATATTTTTCTGGTTGTCTAAATTAGTGATGCTCTGTGGTTAACTGAAGAACTGAACCCACTGCCTTTTTGCTGGGAGGGAGGCGCAGATTCCATCAGTGAAAAAGTACTGCTTTATGTTAAGCTCAAACCATTTAAATGTTGAGGGGTTAAGCTGTTTTTGTATGTCCACTTATGCAGATGGGCCAGACGCTTTGAGCCCAGTTTGTGGAGTTGAAGCAGATTCAGCGGGAGTTGGCACCATGTTCAGAGTTAGACAGAGCAGCAGCAGCAGTAGCCCAGTGCGTCTGTGCCAGTCAGTCTAAAGGCTGGGCTCCTGTCTCTGCCTCTCAGCTCCGTCCACTGCCAGCTTCAAAGAGCCAGCCAGAATTATAATAGAAGCATTCAGCGCCTTTCCTCTGCTCATAAACTCTACGTGCAGTCTGTGCCAGCTCCAGTGGCCGCACTGTTTTACCTTGTTATTGTTCTTTTTTGCAAGGAATGAGTTGCAGTTTTGTGTGTTTTTGACTACGTCTTAGTAAAAATTCATCAGCAACATCAAGTGGACTTCAGTTCTTAACAGGTCATCATTATGAACATTTAAGCATTGTTAATCCAGTCATCTATTAGAGATCGACTGATAAGCTCTCTGATATTTTTTTACTGATATGTAGGGGTGATTTAGATTATTTTAATCAAATTATGTTATTTTATTTCACAGCAAACTCACCTACAGTCCCTTTTTACTATAAACGTTCAAGAGGATTATGTAGTCACATTTTGAGCAGTTATCTATTTACATTAAAGTAAAGTCAAATAAATCTTTCTGTGAATTCTGAAGCAGGTCGATCAAAACAAAACAAAACAAATATCCAGCACAGGTCAATATTTTAAGGCCAATTTGCTAAAAGGTGCAAATATCGGGTTTGTATTTACTAAGGATGTGTCTTACGAATTTCAAGTTGTAGAGGTGCCTATATTAGAGCAGAGGTTTCCAACTGGTGCCCCCTTAAATGAAATAAAACAGCAGAGAGCAACTCCTGTTGGTAGTTGCAAATAAAGAGCCGAATGTGAGATTATTAGCCTTAGGAGGGGTCAGATTATAAACTATTCAGTGCACAAAGACCGTATACACAAATAGAGATTGATTAGATCCATCCAATGGTATAGTATGTGAAAAAAAAAATCAAAGCTTTATTGATTGATTTATTTATTGATTTATTTTAATATATAATTAATAAAAGCTTTGTGGAGCTACTGGAATGGAGTGGACTGTTACTGAAATTATCTTTTTCTACCTTTGTTCTCTGCATCATGCCAAACTGCACAAGATTAGCAGAAAAGCTGGAATGTATACCTGCTCTTGTCCTTTTCACAACAGTCACAGAGCTCCAACAATTGTTTCCCATGACAATAGAATTCATTTTAGCTGCACTTCTACAGCTCGTTTTGCATATAATGATCTAAAAGCATTTCTGTGTTTTGTTGTAATGTGCAGGCTCAGCTCATAGCTCAGTCCATTGGGCAGGCCTTCAGTGTAGCTTACCAGGAGTTCCTTCGAGCCAATGGCATTAACCCAGAGGACCTGAGCCAAAAAGAGTACAGTGACATCATCAACACTCAAGAGATGTACAACGATGATCTCATACACTTCTCCAACTCCGAAAACTGCAAAGAGGTTGGTTTCATATTTACAAGTGTGAGTCATTCAGTGTTGGCAGTGGATGTTGAAACATGTGTTCACTGACAGAGTACTAGCTGTGGACATCTCCATTAGTAAGATCTTTCCACAGTCATACTTTGCAGCTCATGTTATCAACATCCTCTGGGGATGTGATGCTAACTGTAAGCACTGCTCTGTCAGAAGCTCTGTTGCTCAAGTTAGATTATAATTTGAGCTTTATTTTAACACAACCTAACCAGAAAGAGTTGGTTTTGTTGGAACTACAACAGGTGAGCAGATCTGTGCTGTCAAGTCTCTCACACATAAAATTATCATCAGAAGCTACAATTTTTCAATTAGTCGCTCTCACATTTTTTGTTGAAAATCAAACCTAAATGGGACCATGAGCACCGTTAATCACACACTTCTGAAAATGTGTTGTTTAATCAATTTTGTATTTTTTCTTCAGTTTTAAGACTATCTTGAAACTTTTTTTGTGTATATTTACTAATGTGAGCGTTGTTTCACCATGGTTATTCCTGAACACTCCACCATGCAGATTTATGTAGAACACCCACAGTGTGATATCACTGCAAAGTTTCAGTAACTACAACCACCACTTATTCAACGCATCAACTGTACTTCTTGTAGGGTGTTGTTTCTGTAGTGTATCTAAAATATCTGTCAAAACTGATCCAATACAGAAACACCGGCCATGTCATCCAATCTCACAGACAATCTACTGCATCTCAGACTGAAAAAAAAGTCTGTCAAAGTCAAAGTGCTTTTGTTTTGCACAATATGAGAATAAGATACATTAGTTGAGAAATGTTCTGTTTCGCAATAACAACAGTATTGCAATATTTCAATATACTTTTGACAACTGGGTTTATTTCAGTACTAAACCGAAATCATTCCTAATAAAGTGATACCTAACTACCTAACTTTGTGTATCATTAACTTTTGTCTGTGACTATGTAGCTGACGCTGGAGAAGAGTAAAGGGGAGATCCTGGGTGTGGTGATAGTGGAGTCGGGCTGGGGCTCTATACTACCCACAGTGATCTTGGCTAACATGATGAACGGAGGACCAGCCGCACGCTCCGGAAAACTCAAGATTGGGGATCAGATCATGTCCATCAACAACACCAGCCTTGTGGGCCTGCCCCTCGCCACCTGTCAGGGAATTATTAAGGTACAATTACAAAACAAGAAAGATTGACTACATAATAATAAGTGTTCACATAGGATCACAGAGGTTTAAAGTGTGCTTCTGTTTTCAGGGCTTGAAGAACCAGGTCCAAGTGAAGATGAATATTGTGAGCTGCCCTCCTGTTACTACTGTCCTCATCAAGAGACCAGACCTGAAGTATCAGTTGGGATTTAGCGTCCAAAATGGCATTGTAAGTTTAAACACGTCTCTTTTACCATGGATTTTCAGAATGATGACAATTGAAGACTGTTTTCCTAGCAATTAAAAATAGTTGCATATAATAGAAAGATGAAATCCATGTTGAGCCTATCTTAATATTTGTGCGTCCTTGTGTTTGGTAGATCTGCAGTTTGATGCGAGGAGGCATCGCTGAACGAGGCGGAGTTCGTGTGGGACACCGCATCATCGAGATCAACGCACAGAGTGTGGTCGCCACAGCACATGAGAAGATCGTCCAGGCTCTGTCCAACTCTGTGGGAGAGGTCAGTTCCTTAACATTAATACATTAATATGCAAGATACAAGCTCAGGAAATAGTGAAAATAATTATTACTCACCTAAAGTTGTGGACTGGAATTGCAATGCTCTGATCTTTTGAACACTTAAGAGCCTCAAAGCGATTGGTTTTACTGTAAACAGAAAACCGCAGAAGTGAGGTGCGCTCACAGCTTTGTAGCATGTGGTATGCAGCCATATCCCACAGGAGTCTTTGTGATCAGAGATTTAAAATCTCATAAGATTCTCCTTGTGTCAGTGGTGAGCGCATTTTGTCGCACATTTAAAAAACGTTTAAGACTGAAAAATCCTGTAGTGTGTAGGGACCTTTACTTTAGTGCACAAAAAGAAATTCGAAAATGACAGGACTGGGCTTGACTGACAGTTGATTTTTATTTTTTTTGTCATATTAATGTAAATACATTTTTCTTGTTTCCAGATCCACATGAAGACAATGCCAGCCGCCATGTTCAGACTTCTAACAGGGCAGGAGACACCTATGTACATATGAAGAATGTCCATCTAATTACTCCACAGAACAGTCTTATCAACAGGGCACCTCTACCACATAAGACTATAGAGATCTGCTGCCCGTCTTCTCATCTGTCATTTCAATTTTACATTATCACTTTTTATTTATGCTTAACATGCAGTGGCCATAGCAACAACCTAAAGCGCTTTTACCATTGGACCAGCCACACAAAATGTACTGTTGTGAGAGTTTTGTCTGTGCTTTATTGTCACTGCTGTGCGGGTGTGTGTATGAACTTGTGAATGCCAACAGTTTATTTTTTATATTCATTTAATGCAATATAATGCATCTATACATACTTTTGTATAGCCCCATGTCCCTTAAGTTTATTTATTTCTCATGTAAATACATACCTTTTTGCTAATATTGCAATTGAAGTTACTGGGGAGGGTCCACAGCTAAATTGTAAATATATATTGTATGTAACTTGCTGTTTGATGATTTATGATGACAAAAGCCAGCCTGAATTATCAATGTCTGAAAAGGGGAAAGACTTGTATGATGAAATAGCTGGTTTCAAAATTGTTGTGATCATGTGAATTAAATTATTTCATCAGGGGTTAATGGGAGAAATGCCATATATTTTTTCTTCATTTTATGGCAATACACAACTTCTAAGGCAAGGGATGTCTTTTCTAAACTAAACATGCAACGCACACATTCTAATAACAAGTAACTCAGTAAAACTATGAAAAAGCATTAATTCTTCTTTGAAAATACAAGCTTTGGACACAGATGTTTTCTTTGTGTGTTATTGGTTCATAACGTCTGACTGAAACTCATATGGATATGGGTTGATTGTGAATGTAACCGTGTAGTGTGAGCTGTCTCATTGCCATACGCAGTATTAGAATGTCTGTACATAAAAAGAAACTTGTCTAAGTATTGTGCCCATGTAAAAAAAGCAAAATGCACAGGTTTAGTTGCCGCTACCATCTCCACGCTTGTATGTTGGCGACGTCTTGAGAGGGAACTGTGAATGGCTCACTGTGACAGACGAAGCTATATCACAAAGTAGCGGTTTAATAATGCATCGCAGTAAATCTGACCCATATGAACATTATCTGTGTGCATGCCTCGTAAAGTAGAATCATGTCAATGTGGCAAGATGAATAAAATCTGAGCTAAACCTGTCTGGATTTTTTAACTGGATCAATGTATCTAAATTGTGGTTATGGGGCAAACTAAATATATTTATTTATCATAAAATCATGTTTAGGTTGCTATAAATCAGGGGTTTCGGTGTCCAAACTATGACTCAGGGAGCTCAGACCCATTTTTGTAGCCCCTCAGGCTGAACAGGCTCAAACTATCATAAGCAGAACTTTTTGCCCCAATGTTAAATATCTCTAAAACTATGACTTCAGTAAAACCACATTGTATTGTGATACAAACCTAAAATATGTCTTCCAAGCCTTTTATAGGCTAGGTGTAGCGGCTCTGTCAAAGTTATTTAAAATGTAACTATCTGAAAGACTTGCTGTATTGACCACCAGTCTGCGGCCCTCCACTATAAATATATGTGGCCCTCAGTGAAAAATTATTGGACATATCTGCTATAAACCAACAATACTGTACAGACAGTCATAGTTTGAGAATCACTCTATAGTGAAAGTAAACATTTAATGAAGTCTTTTCAGTAAATGATAATATAAGTACTTATAAAACCTACTGCACACTGATCTAAGGAAGACTATTTTAAGACTTGTTTGTTTATAAACAATGTATGAACCATGATGATTATGAACATTTAAAACTAAGACTGTGCTGCCCTCTATCTGTTCAACAAGGAAGTACAGGTTGTGTAAGAAAAACATTGCAAAACATTGTGTAAATTGTTAATTGTATTTTATTAATTTAAAGATAAAATTGAAATGTAAACACAATTACAAAATAGTGAAATATTATTTTTTTAAAGCTATAATTATAATAACAGTTCTAACCTCCACAGGGTTCATTCTAATCTTTCATCTAATCTGTCTTTATCCTGTTGTTATCTCAGCTCAAGTTCAAAGTTCATTTTCCGAAGTTTTGGTCTACGGGTTAATCTCTAATGATCAGGTCAAGGGTTCTGGTCATTTTTGTCACATTTTAACATGACTTTAATCCCGGAGCCCTGTTTGGTGGTCTCAAAGGCCTGTAGAGCCTGCTCCAGAGGGAAACGGTGGGTCACTAGCGGCTTCACATTAACTTTACCTGATGAGAGCATGGCTATTGCCATGGGCCAACTGCAAGACAAAACCAAAGCATTAAGATCAGAGCCATGGCTGTTTCATCATTTAAAGACAACAGCATTTACTCACGTGTTGCAATAACGAAATACTCCTCTAATGTCGACTTCTCTTACAGCTGCATTGACCAGAGGAATAGTGGCCATCTCTTTACCCAGGCCCACAAGCACGACCACACCTCCAGATTGAGTTGCCTGGCAGAAATCAGTATTAAAAAAGCAGATAAATACACAGAATTAATGAGTAGATAATAGAGTTACATACGTAGATAGCCGTTTGAATGCTACTCTCCACTCCAGTGCATTCGATGGTCATATTAGGGGGTGTTCCTAACAAGTCTGCCACACTTTTAGCCAGGGTCTGTGGTGAATCCTCTTTGGTTACAGTCAACACAAAATCAGCACCCAGTTCTTTTGCCAATGATAAACGTTCCTGAGAAAGATCTGAACATAAAAAAATACAGCAACTTAATTTTCAAGTAAATTATTACATTTGATTCTTTTTTTACCAGTGACGACAATTTTTGAGGCTCCCATTGCTTTCGCTACAAGTAGACTGACCAATCCAATAGTTCCTGTAGAAAAAAAGTTAAATCTTTTTCAAAGTTCATTCTGTTTAACGGGTAACTTGTAGTAGTAGTAGTAAACATAAAGAAACTTTGAAATACAGAATGTAAATGTTAACAAAATAATATACATTTTAATAACACTAGATAGTGAGATTAGATGTGCCTAATTGCTTTTTTTTTTTTTGCAGAAAGCATGTTAAACATTAATAAGCTTTGTCAAGGATCAATGATCATGTCTCATACCTTTTCAAAACACATTACAGTTTTGCAAGCATGTCGAAATGTTTGCATACATGTTGAAATATTTCCTCTTTACATCACAGCAGACTGGTGGAAGATGTCTCAAAATGATCAATATCTTTTCAAATTAAATTCATACATTTGTACCTGCACCACAGACGAGCACAACGCTGCCCATTGTGACCCCTGCTCTGCGACAGGCGTGGATACCGACTGAAAGAGGTTCAATAAGTGCTCCCTCTTCAAATGTCAAGTTATCTGGCAACCTGCACAAAGACGAGAAGAGCAAACCAAAATGCATGCAAACTGATATTTGATTGTATAATTTCTGATACAAAGAAATGCAACGATTCTATATTTGAGAAGAGTAGAGTTACTTATAGCAGAAGTTGGCATTGTGAGTGTAGTATCGTGAAAGGTTTCCATCATCAGGAGGTGTTGCACAGAAAAAGATGGCGGGAGAGAGGTTATAGCGGCCGTTTTTAAAGAACTCATCCATCTCTCGTGGCACACCAGGCTCAATGGCCACTCTGTCACCTAAAAACAACAGCTCAGAAGTTAATGTAACACGTAGGTTGTAAACAGTTAATGCAGTTATAAAAAGACATGCACCAGTGTTTGCCATAGGTCACAATCAGACTGTGGTTGCACTTTTTAAATCATTTTCTGTCACACAATGTGTGGATTATGAATGTGTTTTTATTCTCATGGCAATGCAATAAGAAACAAAGTGCAATTTTGTTATGTTAACGTATAGTTTTTAGTCTGTAGGTGACCGCCATTGTCTCTGCTATTCACTGGAACCACTGTGCACATTCATACTACAATTTTTACCTATCTGTAGATGTTTAACAGCAGATCCAACTTTGACCACTGTTCCAGCCGCTTCGTGCCCCAAAACCATCGGCTTTTTGACCACAAAGTCTCCAATGCGCCCATTCTGCCAATAGTGAACATCTGACCCACAGATCCCCACAGAGTGCATCCGCAGCAATACATCTGCAAACATACAAAGAGTTCATATTGAGGACAAATAACCATGGAAACGGTGTACAATCTAAATCAGAGCTATAATGCATAAATTCCTTTAAATGAAAATACGCAGGGGTTTAACAGTTACCGTTGGGTCCTGGCTCTGGCACTGGACGCTGCTCCTAAAAAAATAAATAATAAAACATTTAAGTTTCATTGTGAAAAGTGAAGTAGCACGTGTAAACTCGTGTAAAGTCTTACCAGTCTGAGATCATTTTTAGAGTGCAACACGACCGACAGATTATCCGTGTCCATGGCGGTGGTTTAACTGAGCTAAAAGATGTCACAACTAAGACAAAAAATCTTTTTGGGGAAGCTATCAGTGTCAAAGTACACCTGCACCTTCCTGTGAAGCTGGGGCTGACACCAAAACAAACTCCTCTATTGGTCAATCAGAAACGGATAAATCCATTTCGACACGGAAACTTAAATGGCCCCATGTTCTGAAATGGTAGCGTCCAATCGACCCAGTTGTTGCCAGGTTGGGTCGTTTTTCCGCACCAGACATTCAAAGATCTATGACATATTTTGTATATGACCAAAGATCTATGACATATTTTGTATAGGGTGACCAGATTTTCAAAACAAACAATAAAAAAAAAAAAAAAAACTGGGACATGCCTGGTTTGTGGTGGTTGGTAATAATAAAATTGTGAAACAAGTGTATAATCAAGGGAAATTGCACTTGGCACTAATCTGAGTCAGTATAGTCACATTTTCGTTGTGGTTTTGTGATTTTTAAGCAGTTTTTCTGTGTTTTATCTAAATATATGACAATTATGCCTTTCTTGTAAAGAAAAAAAAAAAAAAAAAAAAAACTGGGACAAATCACTGGTTTTGGATAAATCTGCTGGGACAGAGGACACAGGGCTCAAAACTGGGACTGTCCCAGGTAAATAGGGCCACCTGGCCACCTTAATTTTGAACAGTACTACTTTATAGTATTGTGAGGTATTGTTAATACTACATAGCAGTTTAAAAATGCCAATATTATTTTAACACTTACAGTATAAATTTAAATGTGGGTAATAAACCTTGGATTTAGAACCTTAGATCTAATGATAGTTCGTTTACTGATGTTTTGTGTTGAGAAAATGTATTTAATTAATCAATGGAAAAATGTTTCTGACAATAAATAATCATACACATTTGTGCATGTACTAGTATACTTCAGTGACAGCTTTATTACATGCAAATGATCCTAGCAAATAATCCAAAATTTAGCTTAACACAATTCACATTTCACCTGCTACAGAGCAGTAACATATACTTATAATATGACAGGTCTAATTTAAGCATTCATTATCTATAACTAAAGCTATAAACTGTTCCACCGTGTAACTGGTCTGTTGATTTATGTGTGAAATAAACAATGGTGTAAGCTACAAGCACAGCATCTGAGACATCCTGGGCAAAAATCACTCAAAGGTCCTGAATACTTTGGAAGACTCTCCATGCTTACATAACCTGTGAACAATATAATAACCATTAATTTACACATTTCCAAAAAAAAAACCCCAAAAACAAACAAAAAACAAAACATACCCGTTTACATACCTGTGAGCATGTTATTGGAAGGATAGGCTGATACACCTCCACATGGCTCCCCATTTTCTGAAGAGACTGTTTCTACAGAGCTGAAATAAACATGCGCGTGTGATATGTTTAAGTATAGATTTAAATGTGTGGGGAAAGTTTTTGTGTAAAAGAACACAACATACTTAAGTTGACTTGCTTTTCCATCACTGTGACCATCTTCTATGTCCTGACTGAAGGCCTAAAAACAGTTTATAACCAAATTTCGTGCTATATTCATTTTTGATTTACACATTCTGGGGATTCATCTTACCTCTGGCCACTGAATATCATCAAATTCCCAAATCAATCTCCCAATGACATTTCTTACCTCTGCATTAAAAATTACATTAAAATATACATGATGATAGAAAATAAACAGATATACAAAATCCAGAAAAGTGATACTTACCCTCCTGGACAGAGTCTGGAGGCAGTACATAGTGCCCAATGCACACAGACTGAAAACTCTTCCTCTTTTCACAGGCAGACAGGAAGAAACTATGGAAGACTGTCACCCTATTGAACAGGTAGTCTCTGCTGAAATATATTCTGAAAAGGAACAATAAAGAATAGTTAGAATCAATTAAATAAGCCTAAAGAAAGAAAATCTAGTTTATTATGTGCTGCTATTCACCTTTTTGTATCAGGACATAAAGCATCCTGACTGAACAGATAATTTGCTGTTTTCCAATCGCTTTTGGTCCCTCCTTCCATCACTGATCAAAAACATCTTGAATTAAATGTTGACTATGGTTTTAATCAGTTGATAAGAACATATTAACACATATGTATATTTACTACAATTTTGATATATCCTTGATTATAATTATTTAATTTTAATTGTGAAAATACATCTTTTGACAAGAAAAGCTGCTGGCCAAATATAGCTTCTACTTACTCCAGAATCTCTTGCAGTCTTGAGGCACACTGCTTGAAAACCAGGCAGATTTGTTATGAAACATGACAGCTATCTCTGAGTTAAATAGATAAATAAATAGGATAAAGAGGGTAGCTTTTTCGAATATTAGCGTTATGAGAAAAAAAAGACATTAGCAACATTAGCAGTCAAACATGTTTTTGTTTTCATTGTATTTGGCGCGCAAAGCAGATGACGTCAAAAAAAAAAAAAAAAAAAAAGAAAAGAAAAAGAAATTACCACTGACAATGAATTATAACATTTAGTGCACAGTGTTAAATGATAATAAGTAATATGTTTGTACCTGTTGTGAAGAAGTATCCAACTATTTTTAACTAACTGTATCTATTTTTCGTAATGCTTAGTTTATCCAGGAGATGGCAACATACTGCAACCCATGTCAACTACAGCAGAGTTGTTCATTATTATTTTTAATGTGTTTTATCATGTACTTTTTGTATGATCTTTCACTGGCTAATGCTTTTAAAGTCAGTAAAGATCAGTTAAGTAGTAAATATGAAGTGCTTTCACTCCACGGCAAAAGAAAAAGGGTGAGTGCTGACTGCTAGCTAAACTCATCTGGACATTGATCTCGTGAGTTTTGTTTTATTTTTGTAATTATTTATGTTTTGTTGCTGGTGCTTTTACACTACTTGATTTTTTAAATTTTTTTTTACACTGCTTGTTTTTGTGTGTGTGCGTATCTTATAACGCCTGAAAGTATGCTCAAGTTGAATTTGACCTAGCCCAGTGATTATAATTTATGTTTCTAGAGAGGACCATCCAGACCATAGCCAGACAGTCCATTACTACATACATTTACAAGGTGAGTTTCCCTTGCACTAAGTTTACTCATAAAGACATATTATCAAATTATTATTTTTTAAATAGCCTAAGAAAGCTTTTGCAATCTCAGCTTCCATTTATGTCCAGTCCTTTGCACAGGGTGGAGATAGTGCTGCCTGGTGGTTTATGTTTTCTCTTCTCTGGGGTTGTCTGCAGGTCAGGTGCTCTGCTATATTACACAGGCATGAACAGGACCATTTGGCTCTGCTTTGTGAAACCCAATAATGTCATGTAACCTTGTATTTTATAACACTAGCATCCTATTAGAGGAGGATACAGCAGGAGAACAGCCATGTGTGTCACTCTGGTGCTGGCGCTGTAACTGATGGACTATGCTGTTTGAACTCTGATGGAGGAAGAATTTACCTTATTTAATTATTTTTAGTACTGTCCTGTTATGTGTAGACCTTCCAGAAGCAAAGGAATTTGATATTTTCACAACTTGCCTTGTGCTTTTGTGAAGCGCATCAAAATATTAAAATCTAGAAGATATATATTCATGTTAAGTATTTTAATATAAGACATAGAAAGGCGTCTGCTTTTTATTGCAAGATTCAAGTTTAGTCCAAAAGTATCTATTCTTGAAATTACCTATTCTTGATGCATATCATCATATATTTAATATAGCAATTCTGTAATTGTACTGCAATTACTTTCTATTTTAAATTAATCACCTATGAGTCACTGAATTATGGTTTTGGTAATTGTAAACCATGATAATCACAATTTTAAAGTCCTATGTAGATTTCACTATTTTATTGCTATTAGATATGTTCCTTGGCAGACATTGGGGGTATGAGTTACCACACTGTCCGTACGCTGTGACTGGTTGGTGGAGGAGGTTCAAAGCAATGATAACTTGTTGCCATGACAACATCCAAGCCACACCCTTTTCTTTCCCCAACCCCCAGTGAGTGCTGTACTGAACAAAGCACACAGGCTGGTATAGGGCTGGACGTTCCTGTTAAAATGTTATGAGCAGGACATGTTGTACTGTGGTACAGTGTTGAACAGGTCCAAGGTGGTTTCTCTTTGTTTTGTTTTGATTTGTGCAGTTAAATATATGATTGTATCCGATATGGTGGAATTGGCAGATCTAAAATGATCTGGTACATTTATGGTCTGTATTGTAATGGTGAATTTAGTTGGAAACAGTGTATCTTTTATGAAATCTATTATTGAGGATATATTATATTCTTGTGTTGTAATTTTGTGTAAAATTAAACACATTTTACAAGTTAAATATAATTAAGCTGTTTAGGTTAATATTATGTCGTAGTTTATAGTTATGCTCAGTCCTCAGGAAATAATGTAATGTTACCAAAAGCATTGATACCCAATGTGTGTGTGTGTGCGTGAGTGTGTGTGTGTGTGTGTGTGTGTGTGTAAAAATGCCAAAAATGGAAAGGTTTGCCCCTCCTTTTTCACTTTGTTTATGTGCGTATTATTGTTGATTTTCTAATTAAATGCTAATTTATCACTAGTAAGCATACAAGAATGTATCAACCAATATTAATTTGATGAGATGAGGGAATTGTAGAACAGATTCATTTATGCAATTTCAAATGAAGTGAGTGAAGCTATAAATATCTGCAACGCCATACACAGTAACAAATGGAGCCTGTGTTAGTTCCAGTATGACGCTCTGTACTTGTTATATTAATCACTCAATTTAGAACATATGTGAAATTTGAGACCTACATAAGTACAGCACAATTAATTTTTTTATAATTCTTGTCAGCTTTGAATAACAGAAATAGACAGTACTGAAAATAAACCACACATTTTTGAAACTTATTCAGAGCTCAATATCACATATATATATATATATATATATATATATATATATATAATATCTTGATGTTTATTGTTCCAGTAAAAATATTTAAAATAAAATTTCCCCAAGGATAAGGATAAATTCACAATTTTCTTGTTTGGTCTTGTTCTAGAGGGGCTTAAAGTCCCAGTAAAACCAAGTGATTGTATAATAGACGTTATAACTTGTAAGTTTACATATACAGTAAAGGTTATAGTCCCTATTTTGGTGTGGTGTGTTTTCAAGCGTGAATAGAGCCTAAATATCCTGGTTGATGTTCAAGTGTTGAACATATGGGCAGCGTTGTAGAGGTTTTCAGCTTGTGCAAGGGTGGAAGTAAAAAGGCTGGAGAACAACTGGATGTCTTAAGCAGGAGAAGTTTATTTACCATCAGTAATATGGCCGGGGGATGTTGAAAAGACAAATTAGTATGATTTCAAAAGTGAACATAGTATGATCTTTGAATTTTCAAGCCCCTTTACTATGCTTCCAAAGACGAAGCTTTATAAAGCAAGTGTGGTGCGACTATGAAGGCAATTAGGAACCGGTTAGACAGCAATGTTCTACAATTTAGATAATGGTATGCCAACGGTATGCCAAGGGAAGATGATCGTGTTACTATACTTCCTGTGAGTCGATGCTGAACTGAGAGATGAACATGGAGGATAAATTACTTAAATTCTTTTACAGGCGGTAAATTAAAACACAAGTGTGATACTTAATACTTTTTATATTATGTTGCAAGTTTCTTTTTATTTGTAAAATTTGTATCTGACCTTTTTGCAACTTTTTTGTAGCTTTCTTACAAGACTAGACATTCTTAGTTGGCATCTTCTTAGAACTATTTCGATATGATCTATTCTAGTTGATGTTGTGTTGGTCACTTTTACTTGTGGGACTTGTAGTCTGGATTGGCACAACATATAGGCCATGAAATCCCCAAACATTTATAGCACTCAGAACTGACTGTTATGGTATAGACCATCCATGTTTCATCTAAAGTTGTCCTGTTGTGTGGAATGAGCAGCTATTATCTGTGTGATTCGAGTGTCTTTCTCTCCTCTGGACCAACAGCATCAAACGCGTGTGCTTCAAATCGCAGGTGTCGAAGGATTAAGGCCACCGCTGGATGGGCTCCCATTCAGATCTGTGTCTTTGATGTAGTGTGTGTGTACACCACTTACGGCTATCTGTAACATGTATTATTATGGACTATGAGTCTACCGCCATGATTCTACTGTCAAACTGAAAAACATGCTTTAAGTGGTCACGTCAATGAGGAAGATTTGTGCTCAAGTGAGTAATGACTTATTTAGCAGGCATAATAATGTAACATGAGACACTTTGAGCTCAGTGTTTTCGCCTGTTTACCAGAAGGGTTCTGATTGGTCTGTTAACTGTCTAATGAGAATTGTAAAGGCACGCATATTTGTTTCTTAAAACAGAAATTTGATTTTACTCATTAAAATTATCCGCCAAGTGTATTATGTATGTGCTGCTGGTGACCTATTTTCAATGATTTTAAATGAAGCAAGGCAGCTCTCTGATAGTGTTTGAAGTGGGTGTTTTTATCAACAAATAATGGTGCATTATAAAAATTAAAACGCCAATATAAAATAAAATGTAACTTAATCTTAATACCCAGACTTAAAGGTCTTCTTACGCAAAATTGACTCGAGCTTTTATCCATGTTATAATGCTGTTAGTTCCTCAAAAACATACCTGGAGTTATGTTTTGTTTCTTTTACCCATGTTGGACTAGTCTGTGTATATCTCCAAAGTTCAGATTGATCTGTTCCACCTTGTGATCTCATGAAGTGTTCAAGTAAACAGCTACTTTTTACCTTAAATTCAGTAGAGATTGGCAATTCCAGAGCTGAAATTGCCCAAATGATTTTAGTGAAGGTGTATGAAGTCTAAAAATACAGTGGAGCATTTCCTACATTA
The DNA here is from genome assembly GCF_026225935.1 of Boleophthalmus pectinirostris. Taxonomy (NCBI): domain Eukaryota; kingdom Metazoa; phylum Chordata; class Actinopteri; order Gobiiformes; family Gobiidae; genus Boleophthalmus; species Boleophthalmus pectinirostris. The sequence goes on from NW_026571140.1 coordinate 24,737,705, forward strand.
CCACAACGTCACAGGGTGGAACAAATTTTTTTCTGTCTGAGAGAAGAACCTAAACACCCTAAACATGTAGCATTTGTATGTTAAACATTTGTGAATTAAATAAAATTCAACTCCAGGTATGTTTTTGATGAGGAAACAACATTGTAACATAGATCAGAAAATAGTCTAATATAGGCCCTTTAATAAATGTACAGCTTTTAACTACTAATGTCATTGAACAATAATATATAAATTTTAAAGCATATTATTTTGAGATGTAGCTACGTATAGTTCAACATAATTCATCCAATACTTAAGTGTTAATAAAAGTTGATCTGGTGAGATGAGGTCTTTTATATAGCCCCGTATAAAAACAGCAGTTCCCTGGAAGGGCTTTAGCCACTCTACAAGACATGCTCCTCTGTCTTGTCAGTGCTGAGGTTTATTAACCCAGTGCCTGTTTCACCACTGAGCCCAGAGCAAGAGTCTATTTCCTGTTTATTCTTGTCAAGGCCATTCAGACCAGTGGTTCAATAAGTCAGCTACTCAGCCCTGAAAATGGATGCACATTGCAGAAACAAACAGACAGCTGTCTTGATCTGGTAAATGCTTCTCTTTGCATTGAGGACTCCACAAAGAATTCATACCACAGACATAATATAGAAATGGACATAGCTATCCCGCTAGCTGCCATGGGGGCGCTTTTGGCTCCATCGACTCTGTTTCCAGTTGACGTTACAATAGAAATTTGTCATCCCTTTCTCTGTAGCTACTGCAGTGAGTGATCATTTTTGTCTAAAAATGCTTGTATTAACCCACTCTGCTTGATCCTATTGTTTTTATTTTGCTATTTTGTTCGTAAATAAATTCCTGTTCCTAATATGGACCTGGCTCCAAATTTGTTCCTTTAAATGCAATAGCCTCATGAGCTTCATTTGACTGGTGGATGTCACACTCCCTTAGTCCACTTCTTCATACAGTCTGTGGTTCATACTTAAGAGGACAGTCAGTGGATTTGAGGGAACAGGAGATCTTTCTTTTCCATATCTTATCACTTGTTATGTTCTACTAAGTAAAAAATAGAAAAGATGACCTAGCTTCTTTATACCACATGCACTTAACAAATTAGTGGGGCATTAGCACTGGGTTAGGGATTTGTGAAGCATCTCTGTCAGTCTTTACAGTCAGTGGATTTTGTATGATACCATAAACACTGCTACCATAATTAACCAACTAACCTGTTCTTACTCTGAAATTCCACAAACATCTCTCTAGGGACTAGGTCAGGAATCGGAATACACTAGATGGTTTGCAAGAACCCCAGAAGTGTAAGTCCGGGCACCAGCCAATCAGCGAAGAACTATACATTCTGTGTTGGCAACAATTCCTGAGATCGAGGATTTAAAGTCGGATCAAAGAGAATATTTGGTCAAGGGGAAAGACGTTACTGCCCTTCTTCCTATGGGATTCCTATGGGAAAAGCTTAACATACCAGTTAGAGCCGTTAGTGGCGCATTACATACGTCACAACCAAGTAGCCTTGATTGGTTAAATAAAAAAATAGTACCTGCCTACTTTCGAGTGAACGAAATCTAATGCTGTGAGGTCAGACAGCTTCCACTAAGTGAAACCTACTGATGAATCAGGCTAGTAAAACACTGTCCACAGCTCAATCACTATTAGTGTGGTGGTGTAGACAGTTGTCAGCTGGAGTTTAACCTTTGACCCTGAGAACAATTAGGACAGTACTGACAATAGAAATGAATGGAGATGTATAGTGTTAGCTAAACAATGATTCCAAATTTGTAGAACATCTAAACTGTTTACTGATAATCTAAATGTAATGTAAGTATTGCATTGGGCTGTGTAAAGGAGGCTTCTTGCATACGGTCTGGACACAGTGAACTTCTGAATGATTCAGTTCATGTCTCTCGGGAGGACCACTGTGCTGCTCAGATCATCCATGTGTGAATCTGACGTGAGATACAGCCCACCATGTAACAATAACATGGGAAGATAGAGTATTAACTGTTACTCTTCAACTGACTTTACTTTGATTATCTCAATACTCAAACCACTATTTTAATTCTCTGTTAGTGTCAATATATTGTGGTGTCATTTAATGAGATTTTTCTGTAATACTTTTAATCACTTTCAGCGTTCAGTTATCATCCCAGTCAAACCAATAATACTGAGTTTATATAGAACATATACAGAATAATTAAATATATAGATAATTTGGATTATTTGTTCTAAACATTAAAGGTGTACTGTGTAACTCGCTTGCTTCCCAACTATCTGTCTCAACTCCGTGGAGATGGTATTGCTTTGCTTTGCTAGATACGTTTGTTACTGTGAAATATAAGGCAATAACATCTCCATGGACACAAGAAGTTATCAAACCCTTCACTAGAAGTTAAGTGATGCCTTGTGGTAATACAAGAAGTGCTACACTCCATACATCTTTACTAGAATAATTTAGATGGTTTCAGACCTGGAGTTTCTTATGTCTACTGAACTAAGGTAAAAGATACTGTAGCTGTTAACTTGAAAACTACCACTTCATGAAATCACAAGGTGTAAAAGAGCATTTGGAGCTTTGGAGATGTAGACAGACTAATAATAAAGGATTACTGACACATCTGCGAATGAAACAAAAACAAAACTCGAGTTATGATTTTGATGAGGTAACTACATTATAACATTTTGTGTAATATAGGACCTTCAAATAAAATAGACACAGTTGGCAGCTGTTGTATCTGAACTGTTATCCTGAGTTCTCTCTTGTGGGAAAGTGTAAAGTTAGACAGTGCATAAAGAAGAATAACATTACATAATTGTGATCTGGCTTCTCTCTGTAGCAGCAGACCTGTTCTTTGTTTTAGCTGTGCAGGATGCTGCTGTCCAAACAGAGCCCCAGCCTCAGCTTATAAATAACACTACAACACAATCTGCTGTTTCTTCTGTGTATAGCCTGCCATCACCAAAAAGATGCCTTACTGTTCATAGTGTTTACATTATACTGATTTCTTGTTGTTTATTGCACCTTTAATGTATGAAGGTCATGCATGTTATTTAAGTACATTTTAAACTGTTGAGACTAAAGTGCCAGTTTGTGTTTGTGTTTCAGATCTGCCCCGGGACAAACCAGAGGAGGACAAGATGAGAGTGGAGGGAGCGTTTGTGATGGTTTGTACCACAGCCTCTTTAGGGCAGGAGCATACAGCGTGAGTCACTCTACATTCACTGTCTCTAATGCACCCAGGGACATACATGATTTCATCACTCACTAACTTGTCTTCATGACCTTACTAGTCCTGCTGAAGACAGTGAACTTAAACTGCTCTGTTGACATTTTTATCAGAGTTCAAATAAGTGAGGTCCCCTTGATTGTATGCTAGGCTGCAACTAGGGGTAGGCAATGGTCCAATTTGAATATGTTTTTATTGTTCCAATCATTAAATTTAGTTTTTTCTGTTATGACTTGGGAGAAATTGCCAAAGTTTGAAGTTCATAACTGATTAAGACAAAGACGAAAACACACACTTTACTGTAGCAGAAAGAATGACCATGAAGCTCTGGGACAAGTACACCTTTGAAGAGGATAAACACTTTAATTAGATTCAACCTGACTGCCATTCTTAGAAGCCCCAAACCAACAGGGGGCACTCCAGAGCCAGCACCTGAAGAGAGACTGCAGGAGGCATCTGCTCCATCGCCGATCATTCACCCATTTACTCCTCTTTGAGGAGAGCCACTGCAAGAGCTCTGAAAAAAGCTGGAAAGAAAACTGTATATAGGTCTGAGACAACATACTCAAAAGAGACTGGACAAAAAAGCTTTGTGCCTTAAACAGATCAGAATGATTCTACAGAAGACAGAAATCAAGTTACACATTCCACAAATCTATCTCAAACAGGAAATCACTGCTGCCAATGGCATTATTTCAAAAATGAAGAAAAAAATGAAGTCAAGACCATAGAGGAGCTTCAGAAAACGGCAAAGACAAGTGCTCCAGATCTCAGTTATTATTATTTCTATGTAAACGTGCCAACACGAGGCACAGAAGGTTGGGGAGCTATCCTCTAAGCTCCAGGACGAGATGTTCTGCCCCGTCACACAGAAGAGAATCTGGAGAAGAAGCAGACGAAGGTGCACCCAGACACAGAGTGAAACATGCAAACACAGAAACAGAAATACCCAGAATCTTCTTGCTGCAAGGCCACAGCTCTAGCCACTGCCATATTTATGATTACTGTAGTAATTACTGACATAGCTTTTTTTTCTTGATAGGATGTGCCAGTTCCTTTGTAACAAAATCATCGGCGCACGTGTGTTGACATGATGTTTTGATTTACTTTTGAGCGGTGCTTTAATAACACTCTGTCATGGAGACTATCTCACAAAAATACTAAAATTATTGATGAGTATCTGCCCTCACGTCTGGGATATTTTTAAACTCCAAATGTACCTTAATTTTTCAGTAGTCGAGGATTGGCACTGAAGTCTGGAGTCAGCTCAGTCAACGTCTGGGGATAAGCTACATTACATCTCTCTATTTGTGGAGGATACTTCTCAGAGCTTAGACTCCTGTAGCATAATCTGTGATGTACACCAAATGTGTTTCCAGGGCGTTAAGTAGAAAAATAGCCGAGGTAATCATAAGCTTTGGCCCTGTCAACAGAGTGACTGACTACAGCCTCATGTTGTCAGCACAGAATATTTCAGGCTCCTGGAGGTTATTCATAACTTTGAACCAAAAATGTGACATCCTATTTCCTTATCCGGAGCGGGAGTCCTTAGTGTTTCCATCAGTGAGGTGAACCGTACCTTTCAGTTATACGAAAGCCACTCTCGCCTGACTGCAAGAGCTGAGTCGTGACGTGAAGTGAATTGCTTTCATTTGAGATTTTTGTCATTCCTCTTTTCAGATCTAATACTTCTGTTTGCAGGTCTGCTACAAGACACATGAAAAGATGCAGATTAGATTATAACATGTAGACAGAAATGTGTTTAAATTGTTTTAATCAAAAAAAAAACATGAAATAAGACATAATTACAGATACTACACACAAGAGCTATGCATTGTTACACAAGACAAAAGCATACGCAACATATGGGCTCTCAAAAATATAAAATAAAAATGTGAAGCCACTACCACTGTATAACAAACTCATTTACAACTTGGTATCTCTCTTTAAAGAGCCTATATTCTGCTGTTTTTCTGATCTCTGTTCTAATGTAGTTTCCTCATCACAAACATACTTGGAGTTGTGTTTTGTTTCATTCACACATGTTTAACACACAAATCCATATCCATATTTAGGCTGAGTTCTTCTCTTAAACTGAAAGTGAAGTGCCCCACTGTGTTTTTAAACTCCACAGATTTCCACTAGAATCATTTGGGTAATTTCAGCCCTGGAATTGTTACTCTCTACTGAGTAAAAGTTAAAAGGAGCTGTTAAATTGAAAAGTTGGACAAGTTGGAAGAGAGCATTTTGAGTGTTGGAGATGTAGACAGACTAACAATAAAGGATTACTCAAGCATGTGTGAATGAAACAAAACACAATTCCTTACAACATTTTAACATGGCTAAAAGCTCACAAGAGTCATTGTTGTGTAATATAGGACCTTTAAGTTATGTATTTATATTATTTTAAGCTGTGTAGAAGACTTACCTGACCTCATGACCCTTTCACTACTATCTGACGCTAAACTCTTTGGACGTGCTCTGACTCCCAGCTAAAGCTAATCCAGTCTAGTCTAGGTAGTACTATTTTAAATCGGACTTGCTCCTGTTTGCATGTCTTATCTCATATTTCCATTCTCACCAAAATGACAGCAAACATTTTTCACTGGACAGTACTGCAGGGGTGCCGTGTTGCAGAGGGCTCGAGTTACCTGAGCCTGGGGGCGGGACCGAGCGCCAGCGACCTTGACCTTGATCAGTGCACCTCACAGTTCTGCTTCTGTACAGGGCCGTTTGAGCAGTGAATGTATATGTGATCTAAATATACGGATACACTTTAAATAATTAACTCAGTGAGGAGGCGGGGAAGGTCGCTAAAGTGAAATGTAACTGAGAGAAACCGCAAAAGAAGATGACTTTGAAAAGTTTCCCTTCCCTGTATTGTTTTAGGGAGGTAGTCAAACAAAGAAATTCTTGGTTGACTAAATACAAGCTCTGTGCCTCCATTAATCGATTAAAAGAGGATGTGAAACCAGAAGAGCTCTCAAAAGTATTTAGACCTTAGTTAAGTGTATCTGACCCCAACTGTACTCAAAGATTACAGGCTCACAAGAACAGCTGTTTATCTAGAAAACAACTTGTAAACAACATTTGTTTGTATATAAAAAGGCAGAATGCTCATTTCATTCCCACAGCCTTCTTCTCTCTGCTGTAATCTTTACAAATCCTTATAATCATATAGTAATATAATTTGACTAACAAAAGATATTTAACCAGAAAACCACACAAAAATCTAAATCATTTCTATATATTTCAGACATAGGTTGTTTTTGTGGGAGAAAATCAAACCAAGACAGAAAGATCAGGCTCATTTTTGTTTTGTTTTGTAGGTAATATTTAGTAGTTTCTCCCAATGCATTGATTCCCATTTGTTTGACACAGCCCAAAAATACCACACAGCGATGTATCAGGGGATTGAACAAGACACTGCAACCACAGCACCGAAATAGAAAAACACTTCACTTTCTGCTTTTTGGAGTACAAACACTCAGCAGCACTAATTTTGGACCAGCTCTCTTTGATTTTTGACATCGGAGCAGTATGGCCTAGTTTTTCTATTTACTGTAAAACACCACCTTTTCCAAACAAGACCTTGGCTTAACTTAACTCTGGAATTTTTCTGTTGTAGGGGCTGCCACCTGCTTGTCTCCATAGATATGTTATTGATTTGCCATGTTCCACAATATGGCATTAAATGTAACTATCTCCATGGGGACAATGACACCGCTGCCCAATTTACAGGACAAATCATAGAGGAGGGTCAGTTAAATGAATGCTGTACTGTGGAACATCTTCATGGAACAAACAGATGTTGCAACTCCAACTGAAAAGTTACACTGTGCACCTTCAAATTTGCTTTGATAAATTTCTTTGAATAAGAAGCTGCTGTCATAGAGTCTCCAGTGACTGTGACTGTAACTGTATGTTCTCAGTGTGACGCAGCAGTCTTTACGATGCCTCATCACTGTACCTACTCTATAGAGACCTCCATAATTAATTCACATAATCTTCATATAACATAGAAGCCCTCTGGCCACATACGCTGATCTCATGTGCATTCCCTGCTTATATACGTCAAACCCATTACTGGTACTATAGTAAGTAGTTAACTGTTCTGACAAAATGGCTTGCTACTGGTCCCCAGGAAATAAATATTCAATCTAAATATGCATTCATTTTCTGCTCTGTCTCCTCAATGTCCTTAGATTCCCTCATAGACTTTGTGTAGTGCCATGTGTAGAGCAGAGTTTGTTGATCCATGTTCGTGTTTACATTCATCCAGAACACAGATGGTATGTTTTTCTTCACTGGGATTGCCATGATGAGATGCAAACTGACAGCATCTTTAGACACGTAAAGCCACATGGCTACACGTGCAGCAAAATTATTTCAATTTCAAGCAGTAAACATGATATTATTTTGGAAAATTAAAGTAGATGGTCTATCTGTGTTTGAGCCTATAAGCTGCAATGCACAGAAAAGCACAGACTTATAACTCAACAAATAGGCAGTTTGTCACATGATCATATTTTTGTATGGTTAAAACTACCATTATTTTGTGCTGAAAATGATATTAAGTTGTCTAAAAAAAGAGTGTTTTTTTTTTTTTTTTTTATCATCACTGCCTTACTGGTATGCAGTGTTGGGGAGTAACGGATTACATGTACCGCCGTTACATAATCAGAGTACAAATTATGAGTAACTGTATTCAGTTACAGTTACTGTTTCAATGAGTGGTAATTGGATTACAGTTACTTTGCTGAAATAAGTGGATTACAAGGCGGTATTTTCCTGTTTTCACATTTTGTGCTACATCCCATTTATTTATTTTTTTATTTCGGTAATTCCATTCATTGCCGGAAACCCAAACAGAACGCGACAGTAAGAGCGATGTAAACGTCATGTTAAAGTTGGCGGTGTCAGTCACACAGTGGAAGCAGCAGTGCATTGGTAAAAACGCATTTGTGTCTTGGAAATTCTTCTCCCGATGTGATATATATATATATATATATATATATATATATATATATATATATATATATATATATATATATATATATATATATAAACCAAAATATAAATCGCCTACAACTTAAATGTGAAACAGGAGCTACTGGCACTGGTGAGAACAACCTGCATAGACTCATAATATCTACACTACTGTCCTATAATGACCTGCGACATGAGTGGACACACACACAAACACACACAAACACACACAAACACACACCTTCATCATCGTCATCAACCTGAGAACCCGCGGACCACGTCTCCTTCCATAGTTACAGCGCGGACACCGCCGTCTCGTGCGCCGTGAGTGGAACGTGTTTTCTCGCGTAAACCTCCTCCTGTGCGCCTCTAAACCAGAACTAACACCAGGACTAAACCAGGACTAATCCAGGACTAAACCAGGACTAAACCAGGACTAAAGCAGGACTGAACCAGGTTTAAACTAGGACTAAACCACGATTAAACCAGAACTAAAGACCTGGTCTAGACCAGGTCTAAAATCAGGAGTAAACCAGGTCTAAAAATCAGGACTAAACCAGGACTAAACCAGGTCTAAACAACATGACACCTAACAGTAGGTTGACATAATTTAAGGTCATCTCATATAAAAAATAATTTCTCTATCAATAATATTTTTTAATATTAAGGAAAAGCTGATCTTGTTACTGTCTTTTAACAGACAAAACCTCTTATATTAAGATATCATGGTCTTTGTTTCTCTACAGCAAACAGTTGCTTATTCATGGAGACTTGGGCTCAGACAATTTGAAGACAACAAACAAGAATTTTCAGGATGTGGTTGCTACATTCATGTCATTTAAAAAAACATGACAATATCAAGTAATCCAAAGTAATCAGATTACGTTACTCACTTTAAGTAATTTAATGGATTACGTTACAAACTACATTTTGGGGTGTGTAATCTGTAATCTGTAGGGGATTACATTTTAAAAGTAACCTTCCCAACACTGCTGGCATGTTATGTTTTGTATGTTATGTTTACTTTTTCACAATGTCTAGGTAAGAGACCAAAGTGAGTCTAGTAAGATTTCACTTTTTGACTTTCACTTTATGCTGTCCTGTAAAGCGTTTACTTAATCCAAACTTTGCTGTGCTTCTTTGTATAAATGTCAGAGTGGTTTAGATATGATCTTGTTCTTGCATTTATGTGTGCTATAAAAACTACCACAGAAGCTCTTGACCTTTTCAGTGGCAGACAAGAATACCTGAGTGTATCTTCACAATTATAGACACATTGTTTGCTGTTCTCTCATTGGTACTTTGCAGCTCATGCCATCGACATTCACTGAGGTTGTGATGCTAATCATTAGCACTGCTCTATCTGAAGCTTGTTAGAGTTTAATTTTAGCTTTATTTTAACACAGTCTGACCATGAAGAACTGACTTAGTTGGAATTACAACAGGTTGGCTGATTTGTGGGGTCCCTGAAGTCCCTCTCAAATAACATTACAGTCACAAGCTAGCTAGCATTAGCCAACAATTTTTCCGCTAGTCACTCTCACCTTTTTGTTGAAAAAATTCACAAAAAATCTTATTGATCACAGGCTCCTAAAAATGTGTTTAAATCATTTTGTTTGTTTGTTTCTTGAGTTTTCAGGCAATGTTTAAACTTATTTGACAGTGTTCGCTAATGTGTGCATTGTCTCTCCATGGTAACTGATGAACATACCACCAATACACATACATGTAGAACACCCCCACTGCGATGTCACTGCAAAGTATCAGTTGTTGCTGGTGTTACTTTTTAAAAGTTGTGCAGATGGAAGCAGGGGGCTCTCTCTCTCTCTGGATCTCGGTGCTGTGGTGATCAGTTGCCTCAGCACATTGCAGCCTCCACCTGGCAGACTGTTAATAAAGGTGACGGTGGGAGGGCAGGTGCAGCTGGTGTCAAGGTCTGCTAACTGGAGACACCCTTAACACCCAGCTCCACAGCTTCAGGTAACAGTCTTTGTATCCTGCACAAACTGAGATGAGACTTCTGCTACAACTACTATGACCACGTACTCACAAACTGACTTATTACTGTATTTTCTGATCTGTTCCTGCATCACAAACATACCTGGAGTTGGTTTTGTTTCTTTCACACATGTTTAACACACAAACTGTGCATACCAGGCTGTGTTCTTCTCTCAAACACCTTGGGATGTCGTTGTAAAACAGAAAGTGCTCCACTGTGTTTTCAAACTTCATGCACCTTCACTAGAACCATATGGATGATTTCAGTCCTGGAATTGTCAATCTCTACTGAACTAAAGGTAAAAGATACCTGTTAACTTGAAAACTACCACTCCATGACCTCACAAGGTGGAACAGAGCATTTTGAGCTTCGGTGATGTAGGTAGAATAATAACAAAGGAGTACTCAAACGTGTGAATGAAAAAAACTCAACTCGAGGTATGTTTTTGATGAGGTAACAACATTATAGCATGGCTAAAAAGTTGATTTTGCATCATCGAGGAGCTTTAAATTTAGTTATATAATTATTTACAAGGCAAAATAAGAGACATAAACAATTCGGTGAGTATTTGATGAATATTTTTCCCCACTTCTGACCCCCATTTCTTGTTGCATACTATCTTATTAAAAAGCCTATGTGCCAAAACATTATTAAACAAGAGGAATTTAGGCAACAATATTAACCTAAACTTTGTGTAAGTATCAAGTCTTCCAGATTAGCTGCATAAAACTGAAATGCTGATTGCCCATGTTTATGTTTAGTTCTGACTCTGAGCACCGGCAGGAGGCCAGTCCCTGATGTCCTCAGAGTGCCAGACACAGATATGGCACTAACATGTCAGAACTTTGGTGCTAACTCATGAAAAATCAAGATTAGAGAGCTGCTTTAAAGTCTATTCTCTGAGCCACAGGAAGCCCTTGCAGAAGCCTGTGTGAAGGGGCTTGCCTCTTTACTGAACTAACATGTAACTGATGAAAGGTTTGCCTCCTGCTGAGTGCTCACTGCCACAAATCTTAAATGTTGCAACTTAAATTTACAAATTTGTTTGGCACACCTTTGTTTTTCTCCCTACTATCTAATGCCAATTTTCAGTGGGTTCAGTTTTCAATGGGAAGACATTTATGAAAGACTTTAGATTCTCAAATGTGAATATATGGGTTTTTACTCTGAACAATTTTTCAGAGCATTTTTAGACTTGTATAGTCCAGCTGTATTAAAACACAGATGTACAGTAAAACCATAACTGTCAAACTCTGTGTGTTTAAACATGAATATCCTTCCTGTGGCGCTGTTGTTTTCACTCCCCACATCTTTGAAATCAGTCCATAAATCACTGTCAAACTAAAGCCCCAGTTCATTCCCACTCATTCACCGTTTGTTTTTCCTTTTGGCACCAACACCTTCATCTTCTGCCATCACCCATAACTGTGAGATCTGCTGTTTTTTAAAGTCTCCTGCCTCCATATCACCTGTTACTTAGCAACAGCCTCATGGAGCCAACATGGCCGCCAATAAGACATGTTTTATTGCAGTCTCCACCCTCCTCCATTCTTCATTGTTGACCTGGGATGGGATAGACCACTGTAGCGTGCCTATGTCTTTTGATGGTGCGTGGTCTGTAAATTTTGCATGCAGTTCCTGCAAAACAACAGCAGGCAGATTCATGTGAACTTGCTCATTTACATATTGCATTACCCTTGGTTGCCTTCATATGTTTTGTGCATCCACTGCAGATTCTATGGTTGGCGGTCCATGTGTGCTTTCTCATCCCATCATAGCTCTATGGTACATCTCACACACTTCACAAGACGCTTTTCATCATGAGAAATCTGTGCATCACTAGGCATTCCACTAATTTATGCCATAGCACAGCACTTGCCTTTTCTGTAACTATTACAAACCAAACAAGCATAACTTTAATCTAACAATGAGTGTTGCTTCATATCGTTTTTGATGATCTTGCATCTGAAATTAGTTCAGCATAAAATTAGAAAAGCAAGTCTCTTAGATCTATTTTAGGTCAGAATAAAAGCCCAACATATGTCTACTGGTGTATTGCCACTTTAATTGAATTTCACAGTTTTTTGTGCTTGGCTAATTTTCTTTTTTGCTTTGTTTCCAACCAGTCAGATAGATTTATAAAGTGACACATGCTCTGTTTCTTTCAGAGATTGCCACAGCCAGTCATTTGCATCAGTAATTCCTCCATTATTCTTTCCCATTGTCTGGCTGAGTGTTCTGGCTTTACATTGACCTCTTTTAAGAAAGGTAAACTTATCATTGCACTAATTGCGCCCTAATGCTTTTAATGCTTCCACTGTGTTTTATTGTTCATTATATTCAGTTGCCTTGGAGAGGACTATCTGTGAAGACTAACTTCCAAGAGCCACTGGAGCTGTTACCGGCAGGTGCCACTTCAGAATATTCCAGGTGCGAATATTCTCTCCATAGTGACATATGCCAGGCTCACTGTCCCTCTTCCCCATGGCTACACACGCACTGCTTTGTAGACAGCACTGGACTTCCTGATTATTTGTATGTACTGTGCATGTGAGAGAGGCAGGGCGAGCAAGACAGGGAACGATCCAAGGCTACAGAGATTTAATCTGGCTGCTGTGGTCATGTGATTAATCGTGGCGAGGGGCCAGGGGATAGTGTAATTTATGGTAAGGGGGGTGGAGGCACAACACATTTGGAAGGGTGCTGCTCCTGAGGGAAATCTCACTCTTAAACCAATCCGGTATTCTTCTCTATCTCCATCTTAATAATGTGGCAGCTGAGGTATGACTACTGCATTGTTTTGTGCCATGATATACACATGTAGAATTATGGTAATATAAAAAAACAATGTGCCAATTTTTGGTGTTCCTCAAAGGATGATATTATTTGTATATTATATGCTTATTAAAGGAGCACTATGTAACTTTTTTGGTGGAGGGCCTGCCATCTGGTTGTGTCCATGGAGATGTTATAGTTTGTACCACAGTATGTCACAAAATTTATTTATAACCATGGAGACAAGTAGGTGATGCCACCAGGCCAAGAGACAGGTTAGATCTGTGGAGAAACAACCCCTCATCGAATACATTGTGAATGTAACTGAATGAATACAAGATAGATAATGCAAAGTAAGATAGATAATGCAAAGTAATAAAATCTCTATGGAGATAAGCAGGCGACGTACCTCTCCCAGAAATGTTACATAGTGCACAGATTTACATTGAATATAAAGTTTATTATGATTGAAGTTAGACAATTATAGCATTTTATACAATGAAATATATATCAACAAGTACATTTTTAGGGCTGCACCGACTTCATTACTATAGCTTCTGTTGATTCCCAATATCAACTGATAGCAGTACAGAGACTGAAAATATTGTTTTGATTGGTTCAGTCTATCCCTATAAATTTTGTTCTGGAAAAGTTCTGTAGATAAGCAGTTTGTTAAGCATCTTTCTGGGCTCCCACTGTCCTCTTGGCTCCAGCCCACGTCACGGCTGTGGTGACCTCTCCATCCTTCAGGCCTCTGCTGCTGTGCCAGTGTGTGCCAGTGTGTGCCAGTGTGTGCCAGTGTGTGCCCGTATGTACCCGTGTGTGCCCGTATGTGCATGCCAGTACGCGTGTTTACTTAATCTGCTTTCCAACTCCCCACAACTTGAGCATCCGAGGGACGAGGAGGGTGTGGCGTGTCCAGAGCTTTTCACTCAGTTTTTGTTGTTTTGGAGGCTGCCAATTTCAAGCAGTGCTGACGGCTGCAGTTTCCTCTGACCTTCCTCCCCAGCTGCTCATAGACCAGGCCTATTAAACACAAGTGAGGGCAGCACTATCAGAGAAAATATCATGCACCTACGGAAAACATTTGAAGTTCAGTCCAATCCACCGTATTTATATTGCTGTCTTTTTAAACTCCATACACCTTCACTTGAATCATTTGAATAATTTCAGCCCTGGAATTGCCTTTCCCTACTGACCAAAAGGTAAAAGATAGCTGTTAACTTGAAAACTACCACTACATGACATCACAAGGTGGAACAGAGCATTCTGAGCTTTGGAAATGGAGACACTTTAATAATAAAGTCTTACATGTGTAACATGTGTAAATGAAAAAAAAAACACAAACAAAGGTAACATAGTTTAAATAATTTTGTGTAATACAGGGCCAATTCTATTAAAAATAATAATACACTAAAACAAGAGATAGTAGGCAAAGATTTTAAATAAAAACTGTAAAATATGAAAAGTAAAACTAAATAATTTAGTTTTAAATAAAATAATTTAATTAAAATTTTAAATTTAATTAAATTTAGTAAACTAAATAATTTAGTTTACTAAAAAAACTTAATAATTAACCCTCTCAGGCTCAAATAATTTTTAGTATCAAGAAAAATCTGATATTTGGGGAAAATTATAATATGGGGTAGTAATATACAATTCTGACTTTTTTATCCTTTGTAAACAAAAAAAGTATTTTGCACTTCTGGCAGGCCGTTTGCATGTAGCCATTCTTGCACAGTCTGCATCACCCACGTTTATCAGCATGGATGGGAAAAAAGGCTCCTAAGTAAAAAAAGCTCATATAATATGGATGTGGAGTAAGTAGGTACTTGGAATTTAGCTGTTGCAAATCTGCAACGCCTGCCTGGAGAGGGTTAAAACAATGAAAGATGCTGGTTCAGCTGAAATGCTAAACCATTGAAATCAAAGTCAAAGACACAGTTTTGAATCCTGACAAAATTGATGTATTATTTGAGCTCATATTTACTTTTTATATAACCACCTTGTTGTCTAAATTGTTGTGAGATAGAAGAATTTGTTTATTTCAGTATTATGTTCTCTGATAGGCTACAGCATAAACTTGGAATATGTCATACAGCCTAATAAACACTAACTACTTTCCCTTGGCACTGTATTGGTATTCAATTTTATTTATTTCCTTTATGATTTTTTTCCGGTGCATGGGTTGTCTCACCTAGCCCTTTGTTTATGCTACATTTTATCCACTCATTTTGTTATATAATAGCTATGTAAAACAATTAATCTCATCTTGACACACTGTGACTTTACAGAGTGGAGTTAGGGCAAAATCCTCATAGAAAATAGATAGTAAAGTTACCAGCAATAGTAATAAAAGTGCTTTAAAATGCAATGTCAAAAGGTCCTGCCCAAGAAGAGATTGGTGAGCCGTCATGTTACATCATGCTCCTCCTAATCACTTCTCAGTCTTGGAAAACCTGATCTGGCGTGTGATGCAAACACAGCAGAAAAGGAGTCACTGAAAACAGATATATATGAAGTGGTCTGCTGCTCGTCCCCACGCCCTTGAGGACCCTCTAATGACTCATGTTTACTGGGCATCTGACACTGAATCAATCACTACATTGATTTGCATCTCCTCCGGCACTGGTGGTCTGCTCTGTCTTGTAGAAGTATAGACTGAACAGCCTGTCGCACAGGTGGTTATTAAATCATATTGTATGTAATTTCCTCTCACCTATATATATATATATATATATATATATATATATATATATATATATATATATATATATATATATATATATATATATATATATATATATATATATATATATATATATATAGGCCTAAATGTTATAATAATACTATTAGTGAATATGTTATTGCAAAGAATTGTTTTGGCAAAATGTTTTAAAACCTTATCCTTACACTAATCTACTTTGCTGGGTTCATGTCAGGATCGTAACCTTTGCCCCTAGTGACACCTAAAGAGCTTGAGTTTGAAATAACAAGATTATAATTTAGAGATGAAAAAGTGAGCTATTTTCATATCACTGAAATGTCTGCTAATATGAAAACTCAATCCAAAAGGTGAATTCATTGACAATGTGTGTTATTTAACTTTTGAAATTGATTAATGTGACAGTCAATTATGACATAACACGTTTTAGTGTTGGTTTAAAAGCACTTCATCACACTCAGTTTACAGTTATTGATTTAGATGTATAAGGTTTCGGTATATGACTAAACAATGTCTCATAAAATCAATTAGGCTACCAATTGGCCACAGGTTGAATGGCCTTCCCGCATCGTGAGGTCATATCACCAAAGAAGCTCTATTCTGTATTTCTAAAATATCATCTCTAAATATCTTTATAGAGTCAAAATGACACATCAGTCCCTGCCATTAAGATATCATAAATGCTGTTATTTTTAGAAGTATTAGGCCATATGTTGCAGTAGGCTATCCAATAGTGATTTGACTGTCTGAGCTGTATTCCTGTGAGTTTTGATAGCTCTTGCCTGGTGTTATAATCGTGTTGTGACTGCAGCTTCGTGCCTTCTCCGTGAACTCTGTTTTGATCACATTAACTGAAGTCTCCTGACCCAAATCCTGCGTGGTGCGTTATTTTTATATTGTGATGCACACAGAAATCATAATACGGTCATGGGCCTGCCTGCTCATTTGCTACATGATGTTTCGCTCCGTGGCAGTTAAGGTTACCCCCTCTTGAGCCATGACATCGCGCCCACCCCTCCCCCGCGCTGCTCCGTCACTCCCCCTCGCTGCCCGCCCCTCTCGCGGTCCACACTACCTCACAGACGCACGGATGCTGCCGCTCCTGCCGCTGCATCCAGTCCACTGTTTTGGTCCAAGACAGAAAGAAAAGAAAGAAATAGGTGTAAATAAAACAAAAAAGAGGGCGTAAAAAGTACCGCTACATCTAAAAATGCCCCTTTCCTGACTAAAATGTGTCTGGATTAGCCAATCTATTCTGAGCTGTAATGAGATTAGGCAGTCAGTGTAGACATGGGTCGCGGCGGTGTGGCACCTCTCGTTGAGCTCCTCGGGGGAACCTTTAACCTATCGGCGGACCTCCACAAGTGGACATGGCGCTTCTGAAGCGGAGGACTCAGCAGCGGACGCCGGCACATAATAACAAACACTTGGATGCGTGCGTACCTGGACAGCTTTTACGCGCCCACACCTAGAAGTAAACCAAAAAGTAGCCAAGATAGAGCAAGTCACAGAAGACAAGATGAAGTACCAGAAGTACATCACGGTGATGCAAATGGCCATGGGAGTGACAGCGTCCAACAAAGACTGCCTCCCGCAGAAGAGACAGCTGTGGTGAGTATCAAATAGGAAGTGCACAGGGCGCGTTTGTTTTCACGTGGAGCGACGAGCTTTAAAAACTGTGATTCCCCCAAAAACTGACTTGCGTTTTCGGAAAGCTCTACTCAGTGTAATACAAGACAGCTGCTATGAGTAACATTGTTCGTGTTTTGTCTACTCGGGATGTTTTGCTAAATAGACAGGATGGACAGGATGGGCTGGGAGGATGAGAGCAGAAGGCAGCAAGAGATGAGTTTATGACAGAGTTAGGTTAAGGATTTTGGCAATGCAAGGCAAGTTTATTTTTAGAACTAAATTTCTAAACAAAGTAATTCAAAGTGCTTTTCAGAACATTTTGTGTACATCATGAGCATGCACTGTCTTTGCCCCTTTTTATAACTGGAAAAACTGCATTTCACCATTTAAGTGGTATAGCATTTTCCATTGAAGTCTGTACACATCTGTCATCTTTGAGATTTTTCTATTTCTATAGGTTAAAATGGATCTCTTACTGAACTGTTTAATTAATTCTGCATAACCAGCTTTATGTTTCAATCCTACATTACATTCACTTTGTTTGTGCATTTCCATAGCGCTTTGTCTGGAGTCTGTTTCTGCTGTATTGATCAGAGCAGATGCTTCAACAAAAACAGTGTGACACAATGGTGAAGTGAGATCTCCGTGTGAGTTGTGAGGAATGTTCCCTCGGGTTTTTGCCAGACACTTATTTTTCCAACCTGATGTTCTGTAATCAAGTCCCTATATTGTTCCTCCCTTATTTACATACAAGTGCTTCATTTCGGGCGTTTATTGCCAAAATAGGGAGCTGGCTTTTGTTGTATTCTTGAGCAACATTGACTCTGTTGAGGAGAGCAATTACTCCATCACGAGGGTTGGCAGTTCAATCACCACTCCACCGTTACATTCTGTTGTCTCCATTGATAAATAGTAATAATGCATTAGGCTATAGTGCACCTTTTCAGACACTCAAAATCATCTTTTTTTCCATTCTCGCTGTTGGTAAACTACTATTGAAGCTGCTGATGTTGCCCTGGGGTACACTGACAGAAGCAAGGCTGCCAATGTGTGACATCAGCTCCTCCAACCACCACCGGCACTCACTGACACCACGTTCCTCACATTCACACTAGGCAAGCAAAATGAAGTGCCTTGCCGAAAGACACAATGACAGTTTACTGTACTACTCTTGTCCCACGGTATTCCCAGTGGTCTACCATCGAAGTCCTAACAAGATCTAACCCTGCGTAGCTTCTTATGGTCAAACTTCAGCTGCATAGTCTTGAGTGTGTTTATAAACTGTTGTGTATGGCGGAGTCTGATCAGTTCAATTTCCACTTCATTAGCATATGTTATGTTATGGTAATTATTTCAAATGGGCTCTTGCACCGTTAACTCCCTTATTGTGACTTACCATGAGCTTTACCATAGATTGAAAATGTTCTGCATGTTAAAAAAGTTGAATTGTTTGGAGCATAGACTGTATAAAGAGGTGGACTAAGGAAGTGCCCAGTCAAATGAAGCTCACAAGGCTAACAGTTATTGGTGTGAATTTGGAGCCGAAGAATTTATTTACAGAAAAAATAGCAAAATGAAAACAGCAGTACCATGTAGAGCTGGTTAATATGAGACCAAAATGGCAAGGCTCACTCCAGCAGTCACAGAGAGATGGGTGGCAATTTTTTAATGTTAAGTCAATTGGAGCCGAGTTGATGGAACCGGAAGTGCCCCCATGCTCACTTCCTATTCTGAACGCGGCGGCTAGTGGGTTAGCTATGTCCGTTTATATGTACAGTCTATGGAGGGAAATCCCTGACCAAGCAGTGCTATAGGAGTCTAAAATGATTGCGAGGAGAGATCCCTGTGGACACCATCTGACAGCCATCACGCAGCTAGAATATGTTGCCTGGTTATAGCTCAGGTTAGTGCTGTCAGACATTTAGTAAAGCTTTGTTGGTGAGATCTGACACTTCTCCCTTAAGAGCGGCACGGCGGCTTGTCTGGGCCCATCACATCACAGTGGGGGAGGGGCTCACCATTAGAAGAGTGTTACAGTATCTCCTTCGACAGCCACTTGAACTGAAGGAAGCTCAGCCACTGTGTGCCGTGAAACCACTTCAGTCATTCACCGGCTTATGAGCTCTCAGGGTAGCTTTTCTGCAAGGACGACCTTCGAGACGCTTCACAAATCTAGGTACGGATCAGCTTTTTGGGCATCAACAGGTCCTGACCTTGGTGAAATGACACTTATGGTCAGAGAAATGTAAACAAAGTACTCTTGGCACAAAGGATGCCAACTATCTGTGCCAACATAAAATATAAAGGCGCCCAAAATATTACAAGTCTGAGGAATGATGAACTGCAAATCAGACTTTGACAGCTGTGCATTTGTCATACTGTATACAGTCATACAATAATCATCTGTTTGCTACACAGAGATGCAGTAAAGCCAACTCAGAGACATCTTAAAGTGAGAAAGTAGCTATTTAAATCTATCTGACTAATTCCCAGCCAAGTGTTTTGTAGATGTGAATCTTTCTTCTGGGTTTGCGTTTGACAAATTATTTTACAATATATGCAGACAGTGTTGCTATATACAGTTTATTGTCAGTGAATGGAAAAAACAACATTTTCTCACTTATAAGAAGTCAGATACTCTAGTCTATATAGGCAAACGAACTGGTAATGAATGGAAAATTACATATAAAGCAACTAGGTAAATTCCATTCATAGGAAATAATATGGTATTAATATTTTATCACTGGAAAATGAGCAGTTCACTTACATTGTTAAAAGTTAAGAGAAACCTGTGTTTGTTTTTGTATTGCTGCGAGTTGGATTTTAAAAGGATTTAGGATAGAAAGGAAAACTTAGTAAAACACATAATCATATTGCATCAACAGAGATGACTATAATTACCCCCAAATCCATAAACAATAATTATTCACTTAAGAAACCGCTGTACCATCTCTGAACATGCACAGTGTCCCAGATGCCCGCTCCTCCTCTTCTCCATGGTCTTCTCTGTGAACCTGCTTGACGAGGCACAGTGACAGCCATCACCCCCCTCCACCCTCCTCCCCCTTCTCCCCCGCTAGCCCTTTCAGTCTCCTGTCCCGTCTCTAGCTCTCCACAGTGCCGCTCCAGGAAGCTGTGAGGCGTGATCACACAAACTGACAAAGCTTCGCGTGAGTTACCTCGGTTACTTCAGGAGCCTCAGTCCGTAGAACCCTGTCATCATGATCATCACTTTTCAGAAAAATATGTGAAACTACTTGATCTTTTTTCTGTTTTTTATCCCAGGTTTCCCTAAAGTCAAGAAGTGCCTTTTTTTGTTTCAGTCATTGCATCTTAGGGTTATAAGAAGTTGACAGTCCTCACTCCTCCTATACCTTATACAGCCAGGAGTTTTCTGTTTTACTCACTATTTAGAGGTTGCATGATGATGTTAGTTTGGTTTTGACTTTCTGTTATAGATGACATTTTGAGGACACTGCTCAAAAGATATAATATTTTGTCTGAAATCCAATCAATCCAATGCTATGGCAACTGGTCTGTTTTTCATCATTCTGAAACCTATGGATAAGTACACAGTCTTCAGGGGCAAACCAGACCAAGTTACAAGTCAGATCTGTGGACAAGCAATCACAGTCACATTCAGAATGCCTGTTTTTCTAGGTACTTTTGAGCTGTATAACCAACTGTAATTTAATAAATGTAAGGCAGAGCTGCTTAATGTCATACTGTGGAACATTCCAAGTAGAGCAATGACATATCCATAGAAACAAGCAGGTGACAGACCCCCAACCAAAGAGTTACACAGTGCACGTTTAAGTGTTGTGTTATGATGTTGTTAGTTTGGCACCACAGTTGTAATCTCCGATCCCATGGTTTATGCCACTAAAGGGAACAGATTACACAGGGTTTACTGACTCATGTTTTTCTCTCCAGCTTCCTGTTGCTGTGAGGATGTGTTTGTGTGAAGAATTATTATCATTTTTATTTGCCATTTACCGTCTGAGATAAAATTGTGTTTAAATTCATTATCTAGACTAAAAGCAGTCATTTGTCTCATGAGGATACATTTACGGAGACTTTTACTCTCTTAAATCAATACTAAATGTGTTACCTGTGCTAAGGGGATAATGGTAGTGGTGGTAGATTAAGGGTGTTTGCCAATTTTTAGAAAAGGGAATTTTTAAAGAATTGTGTGTTATCATGGAACAGACTCACACATTCTAAATGCACAAGTAAAAACTCAATGATTTACATAATTTTAACTTTTGAAAGATGTGTTATCTGTATTTTTTCCATAGAATACAGGGGAAGCCTTGTTTGTTTTTTCCTAAACTTCCCAATTTATCAAACGTTGTCTCTACTCCTTTAATTTCTGTGTCTCCATAGTTACAGGTACCTCTTCATGTAGTTAGAATTAATAAACCTTATTTTAGTCACCATCTTAATTCATTCTAAACTGGAAACTCACCTGTCGCTTAGTAAGGTGTGCAGAGTCCAGTGATGGAAAAAGTACTCAATTTTGTTACTTAAGTAAAACTACAGATACCAGAGCTAAAAAAACAAGTATCGCATGAAAACAATTACTTATGTACTTATGTAATTAAGTACTCAAATGAAGTGATTTTGATAAAGATTTATTTATAGATATGGATTTTTTTTTCTTAGCTGTTTTAATTATTACCAAATTTTTGTTTGCTCAAACTACCAATATGTTCAAAATAACCCCTCAGAGTTTTCAGCTGGTTTCAAACAATAATGAAAAAATACGTTTACTTTTCAGTTCTGTTCAAAAATGTAGCAGAGTAGAAAGTACAGATACCTGCTTTCAAATAAAGCAAAGTAAAAGTAAAAAGTGTTTAGTTTAAAATTTACTTAAAGGAGCATTGTGTTGTGTTCTGATGGAAGGTACACTAAATGCTTTTCTCTGTTAGTGTTATTCCTTTGTCTAGATTGTTTTACAATATGGCGTTAAACGTTTCTATCTTCATGGACACCAAACCAGACCAAGTTACAGGTCAGATCTGTGGAGAGGTAACCCCTCTGACAGTCAGAACGCCTGTTTTTCTTGGTAATTTTGAGCAGTAAAAGTACCTGTAACTGAATAAACGTAAAGTCGATCTGTCATACTGTCATAATGTCATACTGTGGGACATTCCAGGCAGAGCAAAGACCTACTGATAGAAACAAGCAGATGACCGATCCCCAACTAAAAAGTTATGTAGTGCAGCTTTAAGTCAAATACACATACCTAAAATGTATACAGTACTTTTACCACTTTGACTTTTTCTCCACAGAAACGAAAGCAGTAAATCAGAAATCATATGACGTGTAACTGACAGCATTAAATTCCATGACTACAGAGTTTGAGTCAGACACTCAGTGCCTCTGGTGACTCACGACTGTCATGGCGGCTCAAGGGGAGACAAGATGGTGCTGTCCATCATTCTGTCCCATATATAGAGGACACACTATTGTCCAATAAAGTAATGAAGTAACTGTAACAAGGCAAGTTCTTATGAGGTTTCTTGAATTGTTGTTAGACATCATTGCACTGTTTTCTCCTTACCAACGATTGTATATAGCTGAGAGATATATTTGTATTACTATATTTATTTTCTTTTTTTACCTGTATGTATACATTAAAAAAGTTATGCCTTATTTCACATCAGTCTCTTGCTATTTTGCTACTTCTTTTGAATTTATTATGTTTTTGCTTTTTGATATTACAATATATTATGACGTGTGAGCTATCTTGTCCACATAATTTCCCTTGTGGATCAATAAAGTCTAGGAAGAAATTGCTTTATGAACTGGGACAGTGATTTCCCAACCCTTTTTTTTTATCTTGAGTACCCCCACACCCCTTCTTGGGACACCGACTTTCATTCATTTGAAGAAATTGACAGTATTACTTATTGTTGTTGTGGTTTGGAGATTCAATTTTCAATTTCAGTTCTTTTTTGTAAAGCCCAAAATCACAACAGCAGTTACCTCTTAGGGCTTAACAACAGAAACCAGCAGAAAGTCAGAAAATCAAACAGTGAAACAGACATTGGTCAATAACAGACAAGCAGAGTAACCAACATTCACCTTCCTAGTCCTGCGCCAGAACGTCCCCCATCTTTAGACCTTCCTTCTTGGCCAGTAAA
Source organism: Boleophthalmus pectinirostris (assembly GCF_026225935.1). Taxonomy (NCBI): domain Eukaryota; kingdom Metazoa; phylum Chordata; class Actinopteri; order Gobiiformes; family Gobiidae; genus Boleophthalmus; species Boleophthalmus pectinirostris. The sequence goes on from NW_026571140.1 coordinate 24,761,204, forward strand.
TCAATAAAAATAAAGATAAATAAAACAATGGGAAAATAAGAAAACTCAAGGACTCCCACTTGTCCAGAGCTGACTCACATTCTTTTACAGATAAAGTTCTGTCTATCTGTAGGGCCAGCTCCCACTCAAGACTAAGGGACAGAAGGGTTCTCATCCAGGATAGGGAAGGGGTCATCCAGCCAGGTGTGCTCAGATATGCAGAATTTAAATATTGAGTATAGTTTCAATGAAAATGTTGTTAATGTGATAATAATAATAATAAAAAAATCACTAATCAACCTTTTTACTTTTTGTACTAAACCTAGACTACTTTATCAATGTATTTAATTAATTAAAAAACACAGGGCAAAAGTCAAAGAATCAATTGGAGGGAAAGAATGTCCTTTCAAACCTAGCAGTCATTGTTGACATTGTGTTTGGAGTGTGTTTTCTAAGTTTTCCTGTTCTTCGTTTGATACAAGTCCAGTTGACTCTAGCATGAACTTGTGTTTTGATGTTGATGTGTGTTATTAGGACTGAAGCCCCCCGCTGACAGCACGTTACCCTGGTCTCGTGTCTGTGGGGGTCGGTCACACAGCGATTGAACATCACGCTTGTTTGATACGTGTCTATATGCCTAATCTGGTCTGTCCATCTGTCACCACTGTCGTGCTGAATCATGGACACAAATCCAACGTGTGTCTGACCCAGCTCAGGTGCCTTCAGTGCATCGGCAGCTTTTTGTGTTTACTTTGTGTTCACTTGGTTTTTCAAGGGTGTTTTTGTCCACATATTTGCTCAAAACTAAAAAAACAGAGCTGATTAAAAATATAACAGAAACTAAATACTTTTCCAAACAATGATATAAAGTGATAATTCTGCACTTTTGTGTTTAGTTTAATATTGTTGAACCTTACAGCATTTACATGCATGTTTTAGTACATTCCCATCTGAATATCATTATTGTGTTGACAACAAAAATATATTTTATACTTTTCCAAACAATGTCATAAAGTGATTACATTACAACTTTTACAACCTTGTTTTAATACAATTCAGATGGATTCAAATTGACTGCAAAATCTCATCTGAATATCATTACTGTATTGACCCCTAAAATACTGAGGTGTTCATTTGTGTCCAGAGTGTGTCCTCTTCTGCTCAGGTGCTTTTCAGACCTCTTTACATCAACACTCTTTCATGTTTTTTGCAACTTTTCAGTTATTTGTTCAGAACTTCTTTGGAGGTCATTGAGCTCACGTAGTCTGTGTCCTGTGTGTCTTTGTTTGGACTTCTCCCCTGCAGATATGAGGCTGTGATGTATATGCTGATGAGTCCCTGTGTCTCTCCTGGGCAACCTCTAGGCCCTGCTCTGGCTCTGCCCTCTGTTCCCTGTCCCTTTGCATTATGGTCTTTGGAGTTTCTCAGCACTCTACCTCCCAGCTTTTTGCGCCGTCATGCCCATTCACCTGTCCTTCCTAGTTCTTACTTATTGCACTCTCTCTGACACCAGTGTCTATTGGCTATTATGTTGTGTGCAATATAAAACAAGCATCAAATTAGGTTGCAGTAATTTAGAAGGTAAAGGTGTTGGCTCTGTGATTGTGAGGTTTAAGAATAGATTCCCATTGTGCTGATGTGTCTTTTGGCAAGATTTCCTTCCATTATCCAAAATTAGAGTTGTCAAAAAGTAAATTATTAGATACTAATCAATACAAAAACTTTAAACCTTTTAACTTTTCTGAAAAAGATGTATAAATTAGACATTATACACTTTTTTGTGAATAGTTTTAGACTGGTCTATAATAGTACTAGTATTACAAAATATTACAAATAGTAATATTAAAAGACACCGCTACCGATCTGTGTTGAAAATTGCATTTTATAGTATAAAAAATTGTTTTTATTATTATCCACTTTCAAACTTTATACCAACCACAGTTCATATAAATATCTGTATTGATTATCAAGTTGAGTTGCAAATTTGAATACCCAAAATATCTTTGAGAACATTGTTGGGGATGTGATGTTATATAGACCATATAAATGCAGATTGGCTATCAAATCTGAATGTGATTTGTAGGCCTGTCACAATAATTACTACATTGACTTATTGTTCAATAAATGAAAGCTGGAACAATATATTTTGGGGCTCAGTATTCATTGTGTGTACATTTTGTAAATGGTCACATTTTTCTATAGCGCTTTTCCACCTTCAAGGCACTCAAAGCGCTTTACAACAAGGAACCACTCACCCATTCACACACCAGTGTACACAGACACTAGAGGCAAGGTGGGTTAAGTGTCTTGCCCAAGGACACAATGACAGCATTCATCTGTGGGAACTGGTCATCACACCAGCCAACCTGTGGGTCAGTGGATCTGACTGCTCAACCTGTAATGTTTTAGTCGAGAGCTGGCATCGACCCGCCAACCTTCAGATCAGTGGGCGAATGCTCTACCAACTGAGCTACTGCCGCCCAAAAAGTGGGGAGATTTGGGGTATTTTTGTTGTAATACAATAAGGTTTGATTTGTAAAGGGTTGAATAACTAACTTCTATGGCTAATTAGTGTCTCATTCTGGTATTTTTTTGTTGTGCTCAGGCCTTTAATAATACTTACTTGGTTTACTGGTTTATTATCCATTAATAATCTTACGTCATTGCTATTGTGTCAGTGGCATAAAGTAGTTTCAACATTATTGTTTAGCATAGTATATATCTGTAGAAATATATGGTGCTTCAAAATTTGCTATTGTGACAGGCCTAGCGATTTGGTGTGTCTTGAAATGTAGTGTTTTGTAAAGCTCAAGTACCAGAAAGTAAAGACCCCAGGTCCTAAAAGATCAGAAAAAGAAAATTAGACAAAAAGCTGACAGCTGTAGAGTTGACAGGGTGGCAGCAGGAAGCCAGTGGGGGATTGAATCATCAGAGCATTGCTTCTTATTGCAAGTGTTGTCAGGATATAGATGAGAAACACCTGCTTTTGTCCCGCTGGTCCCTGGTTAGCGACAATAAATGATCTAAAAATGACAAGCCATCTGGAGAAATTTTTTACTAAAATCCTTAAAAGTGAAGGCAATTATAGAAGAAGTATCACTGTATACCTTTTACTTATGTTACTTCTGCATCATCTGAAACATCGGTTCTACCCCAGATGCCCTTCCTGACCCTGCTGATTTACTGGGGATTGGTCCTGTTGTGGCTGTTTAACCCCGTGCCAATGGATTAATGTGTGCAAGAAAACAACTTTAAAGGTGCGTCAGGTGTGTCACTTTTCTGATGGAGGATCTGCCACCTTCTTGTCTCTTTGGAAATGTTATTGTTTTGCCTAGAATGTCCCAGTATGTCATTAAATGTATCCATCTTGCATTTACTCAATAACATATTTTTTATTGATCTAAAACATGCATTCTTACTGTGAGTGGGCTTTCCTCCCACAGATCTAACCTGGCCTTGTGGTGTCATCTGCTGTGTCCAAGATAAATGTGTGTAATGTAGTGTAATGCCATCCTGTGGAACATTCCAGGCATTATCTGCATGGAGAGAAGCAGGTGACACTCCACCAGAAAACTTGCACAGTGCACCTTTAACCACTAAGGGAATCTAACTACAGGCCGCTTAATAAACAACTTACTAGTAAAATAAATCCACCACATAACTTTCAAGGTTAGCATACTTCAGTGTCAGTGAACCTTGTGTGGGAGGGTGTTCAAAACAGCTGTAATTTATATCCTAAAGCTATTCAGAGAGCATTTTGTTTGGTAGTCATAGGCCACAACTTAACAAGACAAGGTTCTTCTTCAGCAGTGATGAGTGAGCGCACCAGTTATTGAATAAAACAGAAGCCCACATATCATACTTACAGTTATATTATGGCTTTTGTTACTTAGTTGGGAAGAATAACACACTGGTTATAATTTTACAAATGAAATGATTTTTTTGGCAGTGCATCAGAGGGTCCTTCTAGTGAAAAAATCTGATGCTCTTCAAGAACTTGAATAACATTAAAACACTGTAATACAAGACAACGAGAGACTGATTATAAACACCCTATGTTACATAAAATTGAGCTTTAAGTCATGTTAGACTATTACTGTTATTTCATCGAAAACATACAAAGAGATGTGTTTTGTTTCACTCACACATGTTTGAGTAGTGTCTGTCCACATCTCCAAAAGCACAAAACTCTTTGATTCACCTTTTGTACAGTAAGGATTGGCAATTCCAGGGCTGAAAGTATCCAAATGATTTCAGTGAAGGTGTATGGAGTTTAAAAACACAGGGGTGTACTTCCTGTATTATCACATGACATCACAAGGTGGAAAGTGGAGTGTTTTGTGTCTGACAGAAAAACTCAACTTAAATATGCAGGGTTTGTGTGTTAAACATGTATGAATGAAACAAAACACAACCCCGGGTATGTTTTTCATGAAGAAATATTATAAACATAGATCAGAAAATAGTGAAATATGGGCCCTTTAAAATACCATAATACAAGAAGTGGCTGATTATGGTATTTTAAAGAAATGATTTCTTATTCCGAGATGATTTGAACAGCTTGCTACTGACCTCTTGAATCCAGGGCAAGAGGAAGACTTTCTATTTTAGGGTCTAGAGCGATGTTTTATTCATATTTATTTCTTTTTATATCACTCAATTTCCAATGTCTTTTCTATGGAGATCCGTTTTCATGTGCAGTTTGTTCTCATTATCCGTACATCAGGGCGATTGTGAGTGTTTCCTGGTGTTTTCAGGGCAAACGGATGTGCTAACTGTACTTTTTTGCTCATATAGCTGATGTGTGCAGTCTACTTTTTCAGAGGGCTCAAAATATGCTCCCCAAATCTTTTAGTATATAGTGGTTAACGGCAAATGAGCGGAGTGTGCTATACTTCCAAAATTTTTAATGTAGTTGGATGTATTACTTGCTGATTATTTAAAAAGTGAATTTAATAATTTTGGTGATGGAACCTACCTGGACAAGGGAGGAATTACGCAGACAGATTTAGAAAGTGGGCTCTACTATTCCTATAGAACCACTTAAATTGAAGTTAAAGCTCCTAAATTACATAAAATGGATATTTGGGAGCTTTAAGCGATGTTATAATGCTGTTACCTCATCAAAAACATACCTGGAGTTGTGTTTGTTTCTTTTACACATGTTTGAGTTATCCTGTCTTATTAGTCTACATCTCCAAAGCTCAAAATGCTCTTGTGCCTTGTGGTGTTATGCATTGATAGTTTCAAGTTAACAGCTCCCTTTTGCTTTTTGTTTAGTTGAGATTGGCAATTTCAGACCTGAAATCATCCATGATCATCATGATTCTAATGAAGGTGTGTGGAGTTTAAAAATGTATGCCATCACAAGGTGTTTTATGTTTGAGAGAAAAACTCAGCCTAAATATGCAGTGTTTGTGTGTTAAACATGTGTGAAGGAAAGAAAACACAACTCCGGGTAGACTGACTTTGCCTAATGAAACACCTCCTGCATCGGTGGGTGCTCAGTTGTTAGTATGTTATCCTGATTTATGTGAACGCTTCAACACTGCCTGACATTAATTTACAGAATCAGAAATTCTTCTAAACTATTACTTTTCTGATCAGTTTGTATTTGTTGTAGTAGCCAAGTGAGCCACAGGTAGTAAACTGTTGTACTGCGATGGCTCAGCTCAGCACTTCTTCATCTCAGAGCCAGTGCTTATAAAACCCAGGCCCCATAAGCCTCTGCTGGATGTGAGGGAATCCCCTTGTAAATGTAACAGTGGGATTATGGCTGTGGTGACTGGACACTCTCACCGTAAAAGGCTGTGTCACTCTGCACTTCTGCTAATTAAGTGTTGATAAATCTTATTAACAGGTCACAGCTCCATTAACCATGTACTTGTAGCAGCCAGCGTTGATTATCACTTTCATTCTGTTGCTGGGTTTCAGATAACATCACAACATTATATAGTTCAAGCATTTTTAAAGGTTCAATATGCAACTGTTTTGATTGGGGGTCTGTCACATGCTTGTTTCTATGGATATGTCACTGCTCTGCCTAGAATGTTCCACAGTATGACATTAAATAGCTCTGCCTTACATTTATTCGTTTACGGGTGGTTTTATAGCTCAAAAAAACACCTAGAAAAACAGGCCTTCTGACAGTGAGTGGGGTCGCCTCTCCACAGATCTGACCTGTAACTTGGTTTGGTTTTGTCTCCATGATGATAAAAAGGTTTAATACCATACTGTGAAACATTGCAGGACCAATAGCATCTCCATGGAAAACAGACCCTCTACCAGAAAAGTTACACAATGCACCTTTAATTCAGATGAGGGCAGCTAAAATTACTATTGTACAAATGCAGATTTTTGTTGTAATTCAGTGAGATCTGGGGTCTAGTCACTAATAGAAATAATCAGGTTCAGCATTTGTTTATTACTTGTATATTTCATGGCAAAGTACAATGTAATCAATTGGGGAAACTGCCTCTAGCCCCTAATCAGGAAGTATGCATCATCACATTCTAGGATCTGAAAACTATCAATAGTACATTTCTTTTTTTTTATCCAACAGCAGGAATTCACTTGCCAATAGGGCTTAAATCCTTCAGTCGATTTATTGGTAGATAGAGGCTTGGTCGACCAAAGTTTTTGTCAAGCCGAATAATTATTTTAGATTCAAGATTAAGATTATAAGAGTGTGCAAAATAATGGAAGGGAAAAGGTGAATGAGTTAACTTCAGTTTTTGGAGTGACTGGACATTTTCATCTGCCTTCTCACATTCTAAGAATTTCTTTAGCCGAAAGAAACCCTACATACTAAGATTATGAGGCTAGTTTCAGTTTATTTTATTTTACCTTTATTTAACCAGGAGGTCCTATTGAAATTCAGAATCTGTTTTTCAAGAGAGACGTGGCCAAGATAGCAGCCAACACAATACAAATACAAATCATTAACAGTAAAATCACAAAGTATCACATTATAAAACCATTAGCATCTTTCAAGAAAAACATACACATGTTTTTGTCACCACACTTTTTACAATTTTCTTGAACTTGAACAATAGATCAAAGATCTTTCTGTTAATGATTCAGATGATTCAAGAATTTTAAACCAACTTCTCACCTAAAACAGAAGCCAATTCATCAAGTTTTTGCAGGCAGTATGTGGGTGTGCTGAGCCTGATTGTCGATGCTGTCATAAGGTCTTTAGATTTAATCAGAGACAAAACAGATCTTCCAGCTGTTTTTTGTAAATAAGAAGGATTGCCTGGTTACTTGGACCTGACACTCTGTTCTGTTGAGCTCATTTGCATTGATAAACTGTAGCTCAAGTCTGTGTGAGACAATATGGGTTTGTGGTTCTGCTCTATTTCTATTGTTTAAGCTTGTCAATAGACACATTTTACAATCAATACTCTTCTGGACGTAAAACAAAGGCAGCGTGTATTGACTGATCTAATGCAGGTGCTAAGTGCTCACCATATATGTACTGAGAGTACTGGGCCAATACTCGTCCATCTGCTGTACAAGGGCACTATTGTGTTATTTTTGTTGGCCTTTTAAAATAAAATTGTTGCCCCTCAGAATAAAAGATTATTTATAGTTGTTTTAAATTGATTCTCTAAGCTTTGTCTGCTTTGTAAATACTCTTTGAACAATTTAATTACAGTCGGACCCATCTGTACACCTGCAGCCTGTCACTATTCACTGACTTGGCTTATGATAATGGATGTTGTTTTGCTGGAATAAAACAAAATTCAGGTGCACCTTATGCCAGTAATTTTATATTGAGTTATTTTATTTTCCTGGACATTCCCTCTCTGAGCCCAGGCCAGCAAACAATGCAGGCTAATTCTGGCTTCACAATACAAGACAAGAGAGTAGTGTGTACCTAGTCTCCATCTGCAGGCTACCCGCTGACATTCAGCCCAATTACTCACACTTGCTTAGCACTACACCCAACAGGAGAAGATGTCCTTTAAAAAGTAAAGACAGTGAGAGGAAAGTTATGTCACCATGATCCTCGGGCCATCTTTATGCTTGATCTTCATAAGACAACGCATGGTCACTCTAAGTTCAAATGTAGTATTTATAATGGACAATGATAGCACTGTTCAACGTCCAACCTGTAAAAACATAAAGATAAAGCTACGCAATATTTATTTTACCCAGGAGTGTAGTATCCAGAAATGCTTTAATAATAAATAAATATATAAAAATGTAAAGAATGGCCTTTTCTTTCAGGGTGACCCCACCGGATGGCGAGACGTCTCCACCAGGCGCGTCGGGGGTCTCGGATGTACTGCTGGGTGCTACGGGTGGTGTTGGTGCTACAGCGATGCCTGCTACCTCCACCCTGTCTCTGCCTATGAGCCAGGGCAAGCCCTCTCTGCGCAGGATCAAGGGACGCATTCACCGCAGCAAGAGCCTGGACAGCATCGACCTGCTTGATGCTAATGTAAGGACCTTAAATGTTTTTGTCCAAGCATGCTGTTAATACAAAGTGGTTCTAAAGCTTTTCACACCAAGTACCTGAAAATATCTGGAGCACCACCAGATCTAAACTGCAGCCTAAATGTGGACTTCATCATTGCCACAGTAGCTCTAACCAAGAAATGACCCAAAAGAAGACAAAAACTGGATACATTTGACTGTAAATAACACAGACATTAGAACTCATATTAGGACCTCATGTACCACCAAAAGGATCTTGTGTACCACCAATGGTGCATGTACCACAGTTTGAGAAACTAAGTTAAAAGATTGTACTCCAGCTCAAGTATGTAAAGGTTAGAGAGAGTTATCATAGTTTCATTCAGATTTACCGTCCCTACAGACTATGGCTTAACTGAACACAGAAGCCCAAATTCACAGGGATGGCCTCCTCTTATGTAATATTTCCTTGCAATTTAACACGTTCCCATGTCCACTGTCTCTCTATGACCGGCTCACATAAAAAAAGCATTAATCTGATAAATGATTGGGTAAGCAGATTGGAACTAAAGCCCTCCCTAACTCTGGGATTGTCCATTGAGTCCTGAACCCATGGCCCCTCTCTTACTCTCTCCCTCTAACTCCACCTCCCTCTCTCACTCTCTCTTTCTTTCTGTCACCTATCTCCCTTAGTTTCTCTCTCCCTGTCTCCCCCTCACACAATATCTCTCTCTCTTTCTATCATTCTCTCTATCACTTTCTCTCATCCTTCTCTCGCACTCTCTCTCACGCTCTCTTTTTCTCTTTCTCTCCACCCCCCTCTCTCCCTCTCTCTGGTAGGTTTATATCCACAGTAAGAGCATGCCAAACTACCACTAAAGCTTGGTCAGGCTCTGTATTTGTAACATAGGGATGTTTTCTTCCTCCCAAGTAGTTATAGTGCAATTATGTATTGTATCCAGTTTAACAGCCAATATCAAATAGGCCTGTCTAATTACTATATCGACTTATCGTTCAATATGTGAAACATCTAACAATATTTTTTAGGGTCAGTATTTATCGTGTGTACTTTTTCTTTGCACTACTGGGGAATTTTGGGTTATTTTTTGGTAATACAATAAGATTTCAGCCGTGAAAGGTTAAAGTAATAATTTCTATAACTCATTACAGATGCAAATTAAGTGCTGTTTATTTATTGCAGCTCATGATTTTAACAGTATTGTAGATTTAGAATAGTTTTGGTTGTTTAAATTTGCTTTTGGGTTATTGTGTTAGTGGCATAAATTTGTTGCAGTATTATCGTGTATTATATATACTTCAGATATATATATATATATATATATATATATATATATATATATATATATATATATATATATATATATATTTGAGCAAGGTATTATTGTGACAGGTCTTGCGTCAAAACATTGCCAATGTGTTTTACTTTTTGTGTTGTTAGAGAGACACATGATACATTTACTCATTCTTTGGATTATTTTAACAATTCATGGTTTGCTATGTGGAGATTGACACTGTAATGATGCTTTGTTACATGTTGTTTTTCATAAACAGCTTAGATAATATCTTGGAGGCCAATTTTCCCGCCCTCACACTTCCTCTTCATGGTAACATTCATGCTAACAGCTCATATTGTCTCCGTGTTTAGTGGGTGACCTTAATTGGGATGTGCCAGGTGCTTCTGCAGGAACACTCATTATTCTTCCTCAAACAGCAGCCGGTATGTCTGCGGAGATGACAGGGACTGCTGGTGATTACATTTAAAAGACACATCATCAGAGTTCACATGAGTTAATCCACTACTGATGAGAGAGAGAGAAAGGGGGAGGGGGGCATAAGACAGATCTCTATGTGGGCAGTGTGGACAACATACATCACTGGTATGAGTCAGAACACAATATATCGCAATCAAATCGAAATTGCATTTTGAGTTGGTGCAATAATCAAAGAGCAAAGGCTGCAATTACTTTGATAAAAGAATGTCCTCCGCAAAGAACAAAATATCCTTTCTTCTATTTGTTTTACACAAAGGTCTTGTTGTACTTGCAGTTTAGACCCTCTCCAAACATATTCTGAAATGCTTGGAATTCTTGTATTAATTTATTAACTAATTTCTCTCAAATATTAAAGGGCCTGTATTACTGTATTTTTGTATGTTTTAATGTTGTTTCCTTATCAAAAACATACCTGGAGTTGTGTCTTGTTTCATTCACACTCATTTAACACACAAACCCTGCATTTTTAGGTTGAAGGTTAAAGCTCACCATAGTCAACGTTATCTAATATAGGACCTTTAATGCTCCTGAAGTTGTTCAGAATGTACAGTCTGAACAGAGTCTTGCATTTATTATATTTATATAATATATAAATGCAATACTTGTCTAAAAATGTTTCCAAAATTATTAGAATGTGTTGTCAACTATCACTTGTTGACTATTGATGTGTTGCTATAATTTAATTAATGTTGACTCTGACAAATCAAAAGTAATGTATTTTATATTAGTAAGTTCAGTGTAGACTGGTAGACAGGTAGCCAAGGAATTTTGTCATGAGACAAATTAATGTGAAAAGTCAAACCAAGGTCCAAGCTTACTCTTAATGTAAATACAGTGGCTATTGATACCAGACAGAGCGAGTTGTCATACTACTGCCGGACAATCATGAATCATTTCAGACACACACTTGAATTAATTGCCCAAATTTGATTGGCTTTCGGAATTGAGTTTTCTGTAGATTTGCATTTCAGAGTTGAGGCCAAAAATATCTGATCTCTAATACAACCTTGAGTACATTACTGGACAAATCTTGGCCATGAGCCCTGCCCCTGCCTCATCTCTGGCAGTGGGCCTGTGTGACTTCTGTACTTAGACTGGCAAAAGATCAGCAGTGTTTTTAAGCAGAACTCTGGGAATAAATAATGAATGGAAGTTAAAATTTAATTAAAATCACTGTTTGAGTTGGTGTAATTATCATATCAAAAAGGCAGTAATCATTTAGATAATAGGTAGTCCACTGCAAAGAACAAAATATACTTGTAGTTTTGACATCTTCAAACATGTTCAGAAAAGCATGAGATTCTTTAATTAGTTTATCAGTTCATATTTAAATCTTCCTCAAATGTTTATTCCTCCTGGAACTGTATGCACTCTGTCAATCCTAATTTTTAATATAATTGCCTCTATTGAACAGAAGGTAAAAGTCAGCAGTTAACTTGAAAACTACTGCTTCATGACATCACAAGGTGGAACAGAGCATCTTGTAAATCTACTTAGACAAATTACTGATGGATTTTTTTTGCAGCCCCGATTATGAGTGGGTAACATTGTCGTTCTCATCCACATAATTGCAATTAACCTTATAACCATATTAAAACCCAGCTCTATGCACAAACACAGAATACGCACTCGTTTGTCCCTATCCACACCACCTATTCAATGAGTGATTGGAAAATATTACCTTTTGCAATGGTGTCTGAACTCTCAGGTGAAAAAGATATCCATGCTTGCAGTATATTGCAATATTGCTTCATCCCTACAGAAATCTAAAAACATTTAAGTGATTGTAATATTAATTTACGCTTTGGCTGGCTTCAATTTGTTTCATTTATTATTTGACATTGGTGTGCCTTGTGGGGATCATGTGACTAAATCCTCATTCGCACCCTATTTAAAATACATGCCTTATAAATATGTCAATGGTATCCATGCATGCTGAGTACTACTACGGAACCTCGTGTGTACTCTGTCTTCATAAAATATTTAGACTGAGGTTAAAGTTGAAATCCATAGCTGAAGGAAAGTCACGCTTCTTGTTTGTGACATTGTCTTCCCATTAACAACACATGAGACATAGTCTAACACAGGAGGCTTGTGATTCTATGGCTCATCATTGAGCTGTACTTGTATCAGATGCGTTGAGATTGTTAACCAACTTCCTGGTGACCTTTGATGTTGTCAGTGGTGGATGAAGTACTCAATTTTGTTACTTGAGTAAAAATACAGATACAGGAGAAAAGAAATACATGAGTAAAAACATGAAAAAATCTACTTAAGTAAAAGTATGTTTAAAAAAAAGTACTTCAAGAGTAAAATTTATTTTTTTTAACAGAAACAATTGAATCCATTTTTGCTATCTTTTATGTGCTTATTTTTGGTTTGCTCATTATGAAAGTGTTAAAAATAACCCCCTCAGGCTTTTCAGCCGGTCTCAACAGTCATAAAACAAAATTTATATCAGGCCAAAAATGCAGTGGAGTAGAAAGTATAAATACCTGCTCTCAGATGTCGTGAAGTAAAATGAAAAAGTATCCACTTTAGAATGTACTTAAGTAAAGTAAAGATACCTAAAATTCTTACTTAAGTACAGTACTTTACTACTTTTACTTTGTTCTCTTCCACCACTGTTTGTTGTCTATGTCAGAAGAAGTCCAGTAAGTGTCCCACATGAATAATAGATAAATGAAATTATCTGCTTTAGAATACAGTCTTTTCTTTCTTTTTAACTCTGTTGCTATTTTAGTCCAGCAGCTCTATGAAGCCTGTAGGTATCAGAGAGGTTTGTGCCTAAATTAAGAACGTCCTCCTGGGATCCTACCTATTATTTATTCAATAGACAACGATCTGAGCTCTGTTTGTCTCCTGATGCAAAGCAGGTGCCAATGTGTTCCTCGGCCTCAAGGATAAAGATTGATCATGCACTACACTGTCATTTGGTGGATCTATGGAGCATGTGTGAAGTCTGACCCAGTCGAGTCCTTGAACTGACACTGATCTTCCTGTGGTACTTTGAAAACACATGTGCCATCTTTTAAGCCCAGTCAATGTGAAAGAATTCATTAAAAAGTTTGGCACGTCTTTTTCTCAAACTAAAAACTCTGTTCTACCTCCAGATGTCATTGTAGTAATACACAAAGTGCTCCAGTGTGTTTTTGAACTCTATGCACCTTCACTAGAATAATCTGGATGAGTTGAGCCCCGTAATTGCTCATATCTACTAAACTAAATGTAAAAGGTAGCTGTTGAAAACTACCACTACATGATGTAACAAGGTGGAACAGAGCATTTTGAGCTTTGCAGATGTAGTTAAACTTATAAACCAGGATTACACATGTGTGAATGAAACAAAACATAACTCTAGGTATGTTTTTGAGGAAGTAACAACATTGTAACATGGCTTAAAGCTCACAAGAATCCATTTTGTGCATCGTATAATATAGGACCTTTAAACAGTTTGCATCATTAGCCATTTAGCACTGCACTTAGTTATATGGTGTTATTTTACAGTACATAGTTTTGCCCCACACCCTGCCCTTTATTGATAGACCTGAGTGCGTGTGACAGGGCAGTGGGAGAGAGATTGCAGCAGTGATGGATGCGATAGATCTGAGGAGGTTATGACATGGATGGACCCTGTGAGGAATGACAGCTCCTTCGACAGCTCGGTCAGACACGTTTCGATTAGATGAATATATTTTCCTCAGATCGACAGAGGCTTCACAGGGACCTTATAATTCACTTGGTTCAGCCCTTTTTTCACAGCCCACAATGCCACAAAATTGCATTTCATATACAGGCTGTTCATCTTACCTGGAAATGGCCCTCTGTCTCTGGTTGGAGATTTAGATGCAGTAGATCACACACATATGCAAGGATACAATAACAGTATGAACTGGACTGTAGTCAGACCCAATCTAACACCAAAACCTGTTGTATTATAGAATGAATAGAATGAATGTGGCAAGGAGGTTATGCCCCAAGTCCAAGTTAAAGGGACAGTCTTTAATTTTGGACATAAGGCCTCATTTCCTAGTGAGTCAGAGTGTTGGAGACATTGCATTTGAAGGATTTATGTCTGAGTAGCAGCAGTGAGTTGTACTTCCTGATAGAAAGCTTGGCAGCAGCAGATTGATATCATCTAGCACCTATGTTACCGCCAAAGTAAAATTCCGCTGCTGCTGAGAAAATAGTCCCTCAACATGCAAAGATTCATGCGATGCAAGGTTAATTTTATTTCAAACATTATTCTACTAACACAGACATTCACATCGACAGTCTGGCGTAATAATAGATTTGCTTCGGGTGCTTTGTGGAGTGGGTAAGACTGTTTTTAGTGGCAAGCTAACTATGGTCAATGACATGCACTAGCCTTGCACCAGCAACCTCTGCAAATGCAAGGACTGGATGGAATATTTAAAAAGTGTCTCCACACGTCTCCAACACTCTGGCTCACTAGGAAATGAGGTCCTATGTCCAAAATTCGGGACTGTCCCTTTAAAGGTCAGATCTGTGGAGCGACCACCCATTTGTGCATATTTTTCAAGGTATGTACGAGCATTAAAAACACATGTAACTGGATCATTGCAAGATAAATAAGAAGCATTCCAGGCAAAGCAATGACATCTTCATGGAGACGAGCAAGTGATAGACTCCCACCTGAAAAGTATGTTACATACTGCACCTGTACCAATTCCAGCCATCACATTTACTTGTCAGCCTTATCAGATTTCACTGGTGGTCTTTACTGTAATGGTTTACAGCATTGTTTATTCCTATACAATGATGAGAGCCACATAGGCCTTTAGGCTTGTGGGAGCATCCTGATGACTATGGAAAATCTGATCCAGACATGTTGAAGCTATTTGGTTTCAGTAGAATGTATACACAAGCATATACAGTACAGTTCAGGCTATGAATAAGTAGATATATAAAGCTCTAAACAAAGGGGTGAGCAGGAAATCAAGCCCCAGTATTGGACAGAAAGATTGTGGCTTCCACAAGAACAAAACGCTTTTATATGACTCCCACTGGTGCATAAATCCCATTGCATGTTTTATATGATATGCCATATATGTTTTCACTGTTCATTTATTATTCATATTGGTTTATATTTTGAACCAGAATCTCACGCTCACAAACACATTTGATCTCGTAGTGGCGCTCACAGGGTCACTATTATAAACTCGATACAGTCTGTGTACATTTATGTTGATTCAAGTCTTCATATGGAGCTTGTGTGTTGTATGTAGGTCAAATTAGAAAGTTGAGACAGTAACACACAAACTGAGACTGTGCCTCTCTGTAGGTTTCTAACAAGTACATTTTCCATGGTAAAGAATTTAAATAAATCCTGTCCAATTAGGTTTATTTTGTCTTCTCATCATTTATTTTGTTAGATTCTGTTTTCAGTTTTAGGTTGTTTTCATACCTGACAGTATCGGCTGCTCACTAGCTGTCTTTCCCAGAGCAGTTGTGTAATGTTGCTGTATCTGGTCAGCTAATTTAAACAGCTTTTCTTACTAACAAAGTGGTTGAAAAGGCAGATGAAGGCATGTTATCTATAGGCACAATAGGCTGAAAGAGGCTGAAGAAAATGTTTTTGTACCATTTGACTTAAGGAGGTCTTTGTATCTCAAATGAAAGTATGCCATCAAAGCTTTTATTCAGTAATATTTCCGAGTTTTGTTTAACATTGCACTATGTGACTTTTCTGGTGGAGGGTCTGCTGCTATGTTGTATATTGTTGATGTTATTGCTGCAGTTCCTGGAATGTTCTGTATGACAGAAAACAGTAAGAATGCATGTTGTTCAAGATAGTTTTTTAGCCTTAGAAACACCTGAAATTAAATAAATGCAAGATAAATAAGTATAATGCCATACTGGGGATCATTTCAGACAGCAGTAACATTTCTGTGGACACAAGCGAGCAACGGAACCTCCTACCAGAAAAGCTGCACTATGAAACTTTTAGGGAAAATGAAGAGGTGACCCTGCTCTCAGCAAGAATGCACATTGTTTTTTAAGTGTTTTTGTGCAGTAAATGCAAATGTAACTTAATAAATACAAGTTCAGTAACATCCAAAGATACATAATGCCTCTGGGGTAGGACTCTATAAGTTTTTTAAACTTCATCCTACTCCTTTTGAGCACCAGGTTCCAAATATGTCATGTACATATCACTATTTTTGTTATTGTTTTTGAATTTTGTTGTACCTGGCTTAAACAAATGAATAAATGAATGAAATGAAAAATGAATAAGTTTCTATACTACCTGTCTATTGTAAAATGGTTTGCTCTTTTGTCCCTCCTCTATAGTGCAACTAATTTTCTCTTGTTTATTTAGTCGTCTACTACTGACCTCTATCTTCACGATAACTGTTACTGTAATTACAGCTTTGATGCGGGCTTTGTTTGTAGTATTATCTATGTGTAAATCCATACCGTTTGTCTGATAGTACAGTTAACTTGGCAGGCGCTTCGTCCCAAGTTTGATCACTTCCTGGGGCTGTGGGTTCACGATGGCCATTAGGGACAGCTTATGGAGAGTCCTGCTAATGGGGTACGTCATTAATCTGCTGAAAATCTATAGGCTATAGCTCCCACATTCCCTATAGCTTTGATTGTGATCGCAATGATTCATTAGCCGTTTAAAGACATGGCGCCCCCTGCATAATGACCCACTCTCTGCCCCTCCATGTAAGCCCATCCTGCGGCTCTGTGCATCTGTAATGTCAGCGAAGAAGGGCACCCACGATCAATGTTGGTTCTATAGATAGATGAGTGATGATCTATGACATACCCAGCAGCAGCCCACAGCTAAAGAGGCCTTTTTAACACATGCTTATATCCAATACTCCTCATAAAATGAAATTAAATGAATCAATCACCAACGAAGTGTGAGTGTTAGCTCTGTGGAGATGGGGGTTAGCCTGCTTGCATACATTTGGTTCTTCATATTAGTATGTCCGGCCGTCCAATGTCCTCTGCGTGATATTGATTGCTCGCATTAGTGAAGCTATGGGTCAGCATTTCTCAAAGGGGGACAGTAGAAGGAAAGAGGAATTACTGGAGGACACTGTAAGAAAGGATGAGACCCAAGCAGCCAGAAAACGAGAGAGATGAGAGGATTAAACAAATTAAAACAGACTCAAGTAAAGATGAGTGTAAGGGAAGTATGAGCGTAGTGTTTTTTTAGCTGTGGGCCACCTGCTCACACGTGCCCTGCCCCGGTTCAGTATTGATTTCCGGCAGTTACAGCTGGTTAAAGATGATCTATTGTTTGGGCCCTCTGGTCTTTGTAATGTTTATTCTCATTATGTAGAGACTGAGATGTTCATCAAAAGCTCATGAATAATATCAAGTGCTAAAAGTGACTCCATGTGTTTACTCTTTCTACACAAGTGGAATTAATGGTATTGATCCGATGTGAGCGGTTGACCTGACAACACAGACTCACTGGCACGCGGATCACAATTGTTTTCTCACGAGACAAACTCTACTGTTTATGTCTGCAGTGTTTTCTAACTCAAGTTATTTTTTTGATTTGACGTGATTTGAACTTTTATTTTATTGGTGCACTATGAAACACAGGTGGAGCGTCTGTTACGCTTTGCCTGAAGTGTTTCACAAAATGGCTTTAAACTTATATATCTACCTGGAGACTACCAGGTGGTGAAACCAGACTATGTTATAGGTCAGATCTGTGGAGAGACAACCCATTCAAGAATGTATTTGTTGTAATTCAACAAATGCATGGAGACAAGCAGCACCAGAAAAAGTTATGTATTGCATCTTTAACTAATATAAGGCAGTTCACACAGAACACACAGAGACAAATTTAGTTTGTACTGAAATTAACCTAAGGCTATAACTGTATGTGCTAATATAGGGGGAATATAAATACTGAAATACCATGGTCAGGGACAATTCTAATGCTAACCGTGCTGTACTGTATAACTGCACAGGTACTTCCTTCAGCAACTTATCACTGTTCTGTATCACTTTGTTGTGAGCATCACCATAGCAATGGGTAAACATGAACTACTGTTACAGGGTCTAACTTAAAAAAAAAACTAAAACAGACATAACTAATGCCTTGAACATCCATGGACAGACAGAAGGTGGTCAGATTCAAAAGTGAACTATTTTCAGGTTCTACCACAGCACATCGTCAGTGCGTTACACACCTTGTGTGATTGTTTGATATATCCATTTATTTGTCAATGCTTGCTTCTGACAAAAACAATAGTCTTTATCTGACATCTTATCAAATATGCCAACCTTTATTTAGCAAAAATCAAAATGAAACTGATCCCATGTTTAAGCAGTGACAGAAGCCCATGCAGAGCAGTTTGTTATGAGAGAGTAGTGGTGGGATTATGAAAGAGCAGATTGGGTTAATTTATGACTCTAGCGTTCACCCCTGAACCACGTGGGGGCAGCAAGCTGCAGCCTCGTGTAACGAGATGGGATGGAATTTAGACTCCCTCCTCTGTTTCCATGGCAACAGTGTTCATGTGCCCCGGGTGTTGGAGGTTAGGGCGATAATGCATCTATGTTAAAGTAATGCGAGGAGGCAGATTTTTGTGAAGAGACGCAATAAATAGAAAAACACTTATGGTACTTCTCTGAGTACAGCCATCACCAATGGATTTCATTGTTTAAATGTTAGATCCCATTTGTTCAGAGAGTATGGCTGTGAATGGACAATTAAAACAGGCTTGTTGAGACATTTGTGTTTGTACGTTGTGGCTTTCTCTGGCTCAGCTCCCAGTTTGCTTGACCTTTCTACATTTTATTCTTCTGGTTCATAAAGCTTAATGGACTTAAGTCACATTACAAATGATAGTAGTAATCCATGAAGACATGAGCTGGTGCAAATGAACTGCATTGTGATTGAGCTTTAAAAATGTATTTAAATGTATATTCATGTGTATGCATGCAATTCTGTCAAAAATGTAATACAGATTGCTAAATGATAGCAAATAAATTTGAATAGGGAGAGCAAAATGGACAAATTTGCTACATTAAAGTCTTTTAAAAATACATTTATCCCAAATCAATTTTTAGCTGGACACAGATTCATCCAGGAGCTTATCCTAAATATGATGAGACAGACAAACACACAGGTCAAACTTAACTGTGGTTTGGTGATTTCCTGTGACTCAATACATGCTATAGATTTCAGTTTAGGATCCGAATATAAATGAATTCTCTCACTCATTGTGCTGTAGGCTTAACCGCACTAAGCTGAAATTTCAGAAGGCAAAAATCCTTGAGTCAGATATGCCTAAATGTTGCAAAGTATTGCCTACATTATACACCTGAAAATAAACACGTTATTAAGTGAGTGAGGTGTGAGTGTGATTCTGTGGCATTGTCTTTCACTTATGTCTGTCTAATGCAGGAGGTGACAGACAGTGGTGCTGTGTCTATAACCTTTAGCTCCTCACTGCACCTTTGGGTGCTCCGTTTCACATTTGACCTTTAAAGTTCCCTTGGCCCTAGCTGTCCTCCTGAAACCTGAACCACTGTAAGGTGAGATGTCCTGAGGGAAGTCACCACGTCAAACACAGTGCAGATGTGTGGCCTCTATTGACAAAGACTATTAAAATCATGTAAATAAAAAGGTATCACAAGTTGGTAGGAATCAAATGTATCTGAGAAATATTTTGAATACCTTTAGTTTCATTTTTTTTCTTATCACACTTTTTACTATTTGAGTAATATTGAGTAATAGTTCAAGATAACTGTTATTATTTCAAGCTTTACATTAGTTATGAAAATGCCAGATTTCAGCTTTTTGTCGCCTCTCAAGAAAATCGTCTTTAAATTTTTATTAGACACATTTAAAATATGTCAGATACTGGGTCAGTAAAGTTTTAAGACTTAATTGTGAGACATACTGTGATCTTGTCTTGAGTCATATATTTTCAGCACTTACAGTTTTTCTTTTTAAAGTTTTTGTCTTCTTTACCATTCTAAGAGATATGGCTGAGTTTTTGGGGCAGGGGCTTTTATGGTGGATTTGACAGGACCGGGGGCTTGGGGGCCGCTCTGTGCTCCATTAGGATCAGGTGCTATTTCAGGACACTACCTGCTGAGGGATGTACTCCACTCACAGTTCTGATGCCCTCTCTGTCCATTACAGCAGCCAATCAAAGTCTGCAGCTCCCAAAAACTGGGTTAAGAACATCCTGTGTAGGCCACGAAACATAATGAATTTCTTATGAGAATCATTTGTACTTTTGTGTAATTGTTACAAGTCGCATTTGTTCTTTGTTCTTTGCCAAAACATTGAGAGCCACATTTCTGAGTTGTTGCAAAAAATGTATTGGATTGTTTCTATCTAAAGCATATAAAAAGCATTTATAGAGAAACATTTTTTTTGGTTACCTGTTATAGATAATTTATTACTTTTGTGTGAATCTGGTAACGCATGACCTAATACCCATGGGACAGTTAAAACATGACGATACAAGCATAAAGTAATTACATTGAACTTTATGGTCACTGACTTGAGAATCAAATCTAATCAGTTTGAGCATAATAAATAATGTAATTTCTTTGTACTGTTTTTGGCTGCCTGCCTCCTGTGCGTGTCTATTGTCTTGTGTCATTGTTGTTGGTGTATGTTGTTGTTGTACACGTCAATGTCTTGTGCTTTTGCAGAATGCTTCAGAATGTTTCACACAGCAATCTGTTTTTATGTGGCCTCTTAACTTTTATATTTTTTACTAACTTTTTTGGATATAATGTCTTTGTATATAATTTTACACCTTGCTGAGGTCTACAGTTGAAAACTAACTACATACATATATGCATACATTTTACTAAAAGAACATTTGTGGCATATTTCTGAATTCTGTCATCTCTCTTGTATTTTCAGACACACATACTATATTTGTGTATGTGTTTCTTTGAGGTTGAATGAGTCAGCACCTCGCCCTCCGCTGTCTCTCTCACAGTGACAGGCCAGAGCCCATTGAGCCCTAAGGGTCAGAGGTCACTTTGAGCAGTCAGTTATTGCACAGCAATAAACTCTGTACCTAATCAACCGTGAAACTGGGAATAATGAGTTTGAACTTGTGAACGCATTTATTATCTCTGCAACAGATTATAATTTAAATGTTTTGGTTTTTTTTATTCATAGTAAAAAACAAACATTTACAAGACTAATAATATGCCTGTTTCATCAGTTAGGCGTACTTCTATTCTGTATGTTTTAAAGTCATAGCTCCACCTCAATTTGTATTTCCCTTGTGATTTGCATAGTTGAAGCACGCTGGTGTTGTTTGTTTTTGTGCTCATGTGCAGTTTACGTTTAAAAACACTAGAGGCGTCTTTGCTATGTTTCATTATCACACGTCAATGAGGCCCTTTGTCCTGCAGAGGGCAGAGTTTCACCACTAACAAAAATGGGTCTGCTCAGTTTGTTTTTTCTGCTCAATACCAAAATTATGAACAACTCTGAGGAATATATCTATATGTTTATACTGGGCTATTTTATATTATTTGATTGCAATGTGTTTTAGCTCACTCAAATTTAAGCAAAGATAAGAGTAGGCTACCCTTTTAAATAATTTATATACTTTTGTTGTTGACATTGTGCTGTTTTTTCTTTCTTTCTTCCTTTTGTCCAAATTCCTTTTTCTTCATTCAGCATATTCACTCATGGATAGTTTTACTCCCTTTAACACTTAAAGAATGCAATGCATGTTCTACCACAAACATCACATTTTAATTAACCATCTTGAACTCAGATTCCTGTCAGTTTGTGTGCAGATGCCTGTAGCGTGGTGTCGCTCCATCTCTGACTCTATGGCCGACGCTGATGCCAGAAAATTTAATTAAGTCAAATCGACATTCCACAAAAACCCACCAGGGACCACTCTGTAACACTGAGTGAGTGGCAGATCAGAGCTCAGTTAGAGAGACTCACACATAGAACAACAACTGATAGTAACAATACATACTACTAGCTGAACCAAATATTACAAATGTATTTTTCTTTTAAAAAGTGTAATATTTATACACAAGATGGTTTGCTAAGAGTTTTACATGAGTTTGTGATTTTCCAGAGCACTTTTTACAATATGTTGGGTATCAAATTATAAATTAATTGAGGCTTGGTTTAGTCTTTATTTTGAGCGAATTTAAACTAAGTAAAGTTGTTGTTTCCTCCTCAGAAACATACATAGTGTTTTGTTTCATTCACACATGCATATTTAGAATGAGTTCTTCTCTCATACAGAAAACATCATGTCATGTAGAGAATGCAGAAAGTACGGAAATACAGAATGTGCTCTACTGTGTTTTTAAACTCCATGCACCTTAACTAGAATCATTTGGATAATTTTGACCCAGGAATTTGTCATTGTCAGTCTCTATTGAACTAAAGATAAACAGAGCTGTTAACATTACCGCTTCGTGATATCAGTAGGTGTAACAGAGCATTTCAAGCTTTCAGGTTGTAGACAGACAAATAATAAAGGATTACTCAAACGTGTGAAAGAAACAAAACACAACTCCAGGTATTTTTTTGAGGAGGTAACAACATTATAAGTTGACTTAAAGCTCACAAGAGTAAATTTTTTGTAATATAGGGACTTTAAATAGAAGCAACTGACAACACAAATAGTGTGTAATGTTCATGCAATATTCAACAGCTACTGCATATCACAATTTTATATTATGTGTCCCTTGAGGTTGCTTAAGATTAACTTGACTTCAACAGTGTTGTGGAAAAGATAGAGAAAGTAAGATAGTGTATTGTGTTGTAGTGTAGTTTTGAACATAATAATGAGATCTGAACTCAGCGGGTCAGCTCTAGTGTTTGAGATAAGTGCAAGTCTGCCTGAGATGTTTCATTAAAATACCACAGGGGGAGGTGCGTGGTGGTGGTGGGGGGAACAGCAGGGGGGGCTGATCAGTCAGGTGATAGGGATTTTGTCATCCGTGGGTCAGCACTTTTCCCTGCGTCCTGCCAGGCAAATTAATGAACATTTCAGTATGGTTATATTTATCCCATTGTTTGACATTGCCTTTGGATATTTCAAACAAACCTGTCAGTGTGTTGTAAGTTGCTGATTAAAGATTTCAGATGAGGGTATTTTGTTTATTATGCACATATTTACCAGTAACTCTGTCAGAAAATATTGAACAAGCGCTGATGTAGTGGGAGCTTCGTGGACCTCAGTGACGTTGCCAGTAGATTAACTGTCCTCATATCCTTGCATCAGTGTTATTCTTTGGCTTGTTTTCTTTTAATAAAGCTGGCTGGCCTCCTTAGTCCTGGGCCTGTAGACAGACAGTGAGCCAATGCAGGTGGGCAGCAAAAATAGAGAAGTATCCTAACAACAGATATACTGCCAGCGTATAGGAAAATATGTAGAGAAATTTAATTTGAATCTCCCATAGTTCACTATTATAAATGTAATTCATGTGAGAAAAGTGTAATGTGAATCTGGCTAAGCATTGCCTAAGATCCATGGGACAGTTAAAATGCAATAAATAAATACATACTTATAATTATTACACATAATTACTAACAGAACATTACCTTAGAGACATTGCTATTGAATAGGAAAAATATGTAGAGATATTAATTTGAAACTTGTGAACTGTGATTTACTATTATAAATTTGAGCCATGTGCTGTTTTTAATGGATTGAGTCAAGTATTGATTTCTTACTTCATTGACATTACCTATAAAAAAGTCGGATGTCTTATGTAACTACCTCTTACAGTTTCTTTCTTTTTCTTTTCATTTTTTGACATTTAAACATAACAAAAAACTTATAACATACAAAAAAACTAAACTAAACAAAAAACCCTTTGACACCCACCCGTCTCTCCATACCCAAAACAACTCTTAAGCCTTTGGATACAAGTTGATTAAATGAAGCAACAATATCTTTAGGTTAAGACGGAATACTTTTGAGACCAAACTGACCAAAAACTATTAAAAACTGCCTGTAGTGTCTTTAAATTGCCAGACGGATATATAGTGAAAGACGTGTGATAAAGCCATGTCAAGTGGGTGTTAGATTAGATCAAGTCCGAGGTCAGGATACTGTGAACTACTGTCAGTGTGATGGCTGCCCTGCTGTCACAGTAGATCCTCTATTCTGGTCTGAGGAGGGCTCTTATCAACAGGACGGCTCCACACAATGTCACTCAGACAGATTCACATAAAAAAAAAAAATAAACTAAAGAAATAAACAGATAAGGAAAAAATAAGATTGCATGACTCTAGTAGTAAATTATTTATTAGTTTTGAATTAGTTTTATTTAGAAAGTTTTCAGACAAAGCTGCAAATATGTAACCATGATATATCAAAACCTGACCTTGTAAAACACTACAATTTGAAAAGTAATTTAACATATCTCACAATTATAAACTCATGAGGCTAGAAGTTATAGGGCTGAATTTGGAGCCAAGTTCCATATTAGAAACTTATTTACAGACAAAACAGCAAAATAAAAGCACCAATATTATATAGAGGGGGATAACATTTTAAGACCAAAATTGACGAGGCTCACAGCAGCAGCTACAGAGAGAAGAGTGGCAATTTTTCAATATTCAATCTTATCTTGATGTGAATAGTGCGTATCTTTACTTTGAATAGATTCATAATAAACTGCATTTGTATGTAACCCACACAGTGAATGGCTGCTGAAGCACATTTCTTTTCTTGTAGTATCCTCATGATAATTTTATGTCATGATTTACATTTTGTATCATACTGCTTCAAAATATGTGTAAAGTGATACCGAAAGTGAATGTTAAAATATTAAGTTAGTCCACAAGAAGAAAGAAAATCTATTTATACTTTAACTGTTGGTAATTTAACTCTGCTTTCCACCAAGCTCCTCCTCTTTACGTCAACAACAACAAGTTATCATAGCTGCTGATGGGGCCTCTCTAATGGCAACCCATAAATAAAGTTACATCCAATGAAGAGAATTGATTTCCAGAAACATGTTGGAGATTTATGCTCCCACTGCACACAATATATCACTCTTTCTGAGGTTCCAGCCGTACCCTTTTTTTTTTTTTTTCATTCGCTCACTCCAATTATAACTAAGAACAGTGCATTCTTTCTTGTGGAGATTACGCGACAGGCCAAAGCTTTGCCTCTTTGATCTCACTCGGGTTTATCATCACAGTTGACTTGCCTTGTGCTCTGTTCACCTGACCTCTCACACACACTTATTTATAGTAATCCGTTGAAAATAGTCTAACTTTTGTGATTTTTTGCCAAACGACCAACTTTGTAACTTGGCAGAAATAGTTGCAATTTGCTTAGTGTTTGAAGACACCAAAAGATTCTCTGACATTTAGACTTAGACTTACTTTATTGATCCACATGGAACATTATTTGGATTCGGTAGCTCACACATCACAGTATATTATAATTACAAAGAGCAATAATATAAATGGTAATAATAAATTCAAAATAAGCAGCAAAAATAACAAGAGACTGGTGTCAAATAAGACATAATTATCAATATTTCCTCTCTCTCTTGTGATTCTTTGTCAGTTTTATTGCCGTGATCCCACACAGTGCATTGACCTTGTCCACTGATAATAATTCTAATATTGAACCCAGTGCTTAATCCTTGTATACAGCTCCATATGAGCAGGCTTCAGATGGATTTGCCCATTGGCTGGCAGATGTTTCTGTGATTGTGCATACGCCTATATGATGCGACTCCCAAGTGCTCTAAACTAAAGCATAGATGCCATAGACTTTGGTTTATTAATGTTTTTCATTTCCTCTCATATGTTCACATTGGCCCTCTGGCTACTTGTCCATCCATCCCCACATTCCTCACAGTGCACTGGAATTAAAGGAGAGGCCTGTGGAGAGGCAGGGTCCTGGAATGTCTATGTTATCGCAGGAGAGGACCCAGGGAGGAAGGGAACAGGGGGTCAAGCCAAAGGGCCGAGCTGCTGTTAGCCTGTCTTGACTTGGGAATATCAGAGGTGTCCCCTTCTTCAAAGCTCTGGTGACTGGAAAGGGGTCGTCCCGTAAACTCTCCTGCTCTAATTTTAGCCTTTTTAAATCGATCCGTGGTCTCCTGTCAGGACCAGTGTCATGTAGATTATCTCCCAGCCCTCACAGATGTCAGAGCAGGTTGGCTGTGCGCTCCGTCCCCTGAGTGTGCTCTGGCCCCGCTCCTCGCTCACATGCTCTGATCTACTGCAGCGGCTGGGCCAGGCCGGGGACACATCAGGTGCACAGGGGCTCTGTGTGTGCAGGGCAGCGCGTGTGTGGTGAGTGCATCCTTTTTAAACATATATTTTATTGATGTGCTTGTTATTTTCAGTGCAACAGAGCTTGATGCTTGTTGCAGAAATATTACTTGCCGTTATTTTTTCGACTTTTACTTGCTAGAAAATGGTTAAATCAGTGCAATGTAGATAAAGCTGATTTATAGCATTGCATTGTGCAGCTTTTCTGGTAAAGGGTCCATCACTTGCTTGTCTTCATGGATATATTGTTGCTTTGTCCAGAATGTTCCAGGATTAAACCTATCTATCTCAAGGAAGACAACTATTAGCTACAGTACAAGTCAAATCTGTGGAACAAATTATTGTATTTTTGAGCATAAAGACACCACTAATGAATTTAATGGTAGATAGATGTATTTAATGTTATACCATGGAACATTCCAGGAAAAACAATAACATCTCCATGGAGACAAGCAGATCCTCCACCAGAAAAGTTGCACAATGCACCTTTAAGTAACATAGACTTGGTAAATCATGACTATTTGAAAATGTATTCATCTAATCCTACAACAGTCAAATTACCAGCACACACCAGCAGTTTCATTTCATGGACAAATGCTCTGTCTTGCTCTGCCAAAAATGCTATCTTAATTTTTCAACTTTTATGTGCTAGCAAAAGGTTATTTTGAAATCAGTACAGTGCTGTACTAGTGTTGGTTATTTCAGATATCATAGGTTTAGTGAAATCTGAAATGTCAGATTTGTTTTTAGATCAAGATCAGATAGCACAGGGAACAAAATGTTTATCAGACACATTGTACAATGTTGATGCAAGTTTTTCCTCCCATCTCCAAAACGCACTGCAGTAATTCCTTATTGACATATCAAGGTTTTTTGTTCCAAAAGCTAAACATATTTAATAATTTTTTCAGGCTTTTTTGCTGGTCAACATTTACATAATATCAACTTGCACTGTTACTTTCACCATTTAATCTCATCCGTGAACATTGTCAGTCAGTCTGTATGGAAACACAAAGAGGATTATTTTGATCCTTTTAATATTTGTGTTGTAAATGGTACCGCCACATCTCTGCTACTGAGGGATTAACACCTGAAATTGTGTTGCAGATTGGACTATGCTGTTTTATATGTGGTTGTCTTCCCTGTTGTGTCTGTGGCGGTGGTCCGGAGTGGTGACTCACAGTGGGGGCTTGTAGCGGCTCTTGTCCTGCTCTGTGTGTGTCACAGGAGCTGACCTTCCCGGGGGACTGCTGCTGTTGCACACTGCACTGTGACTAACTGCATGACCACATGGCTAATCACAGCCCAGCACTGTCCTCTGCATATTGTTGTTCCCTCCAATTTGATATATGCATGTTGGATCTCCTTAAAGGTGCACTATGTAACTTTTCCAGGTGAAATGTTCAGTCTTGTCTCTGTGGAGATGCTATAAGCTCTGTGCACAACAGCGCCCGGCAACTACACTGTTAGCATCACTGCTTCCTGTCCAGTTGTTTATCTATGGCGTTTTTGCTGAGTTGTGCAAAAATGGCACTGGACAGTGAGTTGCGTATGGATGTAACTGACAAAATGTTAAAAACTTAACAAATAAAATTAATACATATATGTGGACACAAACTGAAATACATTTACATTTAAAATAATTGGCTAATCTTTATTTTAATTAATCAGAATTTTAATAGGATGCTCATTTAATTTTTTTTTTTTATTTTAATAAAAATGACAGGGAGACAGTGAGCTAGTGTGCTCCTGTACACAGAGCCTACTGTTTTGCCTGGGATGTTCCACAGGATGGTATTAAACTGGGAGATGGAAGATGTGGATTCCAAAGTGTATAGTTGAAGTAATGGTGGTTGCTGTAGTGGTTATTGGTGCATTATAATTAGTGGTAGTAATAGTAGTAGTAGCAGTAATTGCACTGAACTTGTCATTTTAGTGGTTGCATCCCCAAGGACTGCAGATGGAAAGAGGCTTGCAGCTAAATCTGGTGGACAGCATCTTTTCTCTTTGAGGTCAGTGTAATCTGTGCACTGTCCATGTTTTAAATAAATAAATACAAAATCAAAATAGTGTATTTGGTTGTAGTACTTATTAGTAGCATGTTACTAAGTTTCAGCTAACAGTAGGCACCAAGGCAGGATGTTAATATTAGATAGTAGCAGCTGTATTAGTACCAGTAAAAGTTACCATACACATGCTTTCTGCTTTTACAACTCGTGACAGTTTTGCCTTTTCAATTTGAATTTAAATGAAGCATAATGCTCTGTGCATTTGAGACAACAGCCCAAACCAGACACTTCCATTTTCTTGTTCTGTACTCATGGCATAATAGGAACAGCACATGTGTGTGTGTTTTCATGCTAAGTGAAGTCTGTATTTTCCTGTAAGTAAATCCTCTATAGTGACTGTCCCACTGGAGCCTCCTATGGTGTTTACAGTTCAGGTCACATGGTCAGGTCTGTAGCACCTGAGGAGGTCATGTGACTGCAGAAATGAAGGCAAACACATGTAGATAACATCTCAGCTCATTGTTGATCCAGTAAAACAAATACTGAAAACCTTTCCTGAACATTAGAGTATACAGCCAACCTGTGTCTGTGTCACACAAAGCTGTCACTGTAGACCTGACTTCTAATGCAAAAAAATTTCTGAAAGATTTTCAATATTTTAATACGGAATATGAAATCCAGGAACATCCCCACAGAGTGTCATGTAAAAACAGAAGCACTAAAATTGCAACCTTCTCAAGGGTACAGGGCGGGCACTGTGTTACAGTGTGGCCTGTTGTCTATAGTTTAGGGTTGAGTTACTTGAGTATATTTTGGCCCTTTTCAGAACCTGTTCAGTAACTTGTTTGAGCCCACATAACAATAGCTACAAAGCAGCATTTGGTTTCAAACTTTAAAAAAAGTAAATTTAGAGATACAGATCTTTAATTGGGTATGTTTACAGTTCGACTGTTTAAGCTCCTCTGTCTGTTGACTGTACACTGCTGTATTGTAAATCCTCATGCCCAGTCTTCTGTGCTGGTTCAGGCCCCAGGTCACAGCTCCAGAGGGTGGCTCAGACTGGCTTTGGGTGCTCACTGTTATGCTGAGATCATCAGACTGGGCCTTTCACTGCTGAGCGGGACAACGGCTAGTGGCGCTTTTCTTTCTTTTGACTCCACAAATGTGCTAAAACAGCAGTCCATAATCACCCTCCATTATGCTCTGTTGTGTGGGGCATTAGCGGCTCCAATTGGCCAGTGGGATGTTATAAAAATGCGTCTGACAAGAGAACACCAAAGCTGATGAGCAGAGGCTGGCAGTGCCCAAGCAGAGGATTAGTCAGCTAACTCACAGAGCCTGGATCCCTTCACATTTGATCAGCAGCCGCTCCCAGCTGCCCCCTATGGCCACTGCAGCTCAGTGCATCTTCTGTACATCCTTCACCAAACCACTGTCCCACCAAATCCAGTATCACAGCGGGAGGTTAGAAATGTGTTTAGGGCTGAGTCATGCTGTATACATAAATATTTGTATTTGACTTTTCTCTGGAAAGATGGTATAGTTTAGTTAGGAAAGTTGTCGTCTGTTCTAATGTGAACCTTTCCCATTCAAAATTGTTAGTCACTGTGGTAACGGGCCTAATTTTTCATCATTTAATTCTTCATGGACAACTTCACCCTTTAGTTTATACATGATCAATGACAATACACTGAACTCAAGTCAACACATTCTGAAATGCTAAAGAAGCAGATGGCTATCACTGTACATTTAAACTCCACTTGTTTGAATACTCTGACATTTTTATGTAAAAATTAGGTTTTGCAGGGCGTGTCAGTGTCATTCATGTTTGATACAAGCTGTGCAAACGGAAACTCACCCTGGATTGGCATATTTTCTTAGGTGGATGAACAAAGTTAGAATAATATTTATAGATGGTAATCGCATCACTTGGCTGTATCTTATTCACTGCAGATGTTGGGAGGCTGTTCACAGGCTGTGTGCTGTCTTTACTTCAGCCAAGTTAATTTTAGTTTGGATAGAGGTGGGTTTCATCAAAAACTAATAATATAATCATTTTTGGGGGGGGGGGGGAAATCTAATATGTGTTATTTAATGGAGTGTAAAAAGAACTTAATAAAAGTAAAAACAAAACAGAAGCCTGCGTAACCTAAATTTGTGTAAATCAATATTTACTGCACATTTACATTTTGTATGATATTTAAACTTTAACCAAGACATTTACAGCGATGTTTTGGTACATTTCTAATTGACTGCCATAATATCGTTTGAAAATATATTTGTTTTTTTCAAATTTGCTCTCTCCTAATTTTTAATTAGATCACATCATTGGTACACTTTTTAAGTTTGTTTTTATAGTTTTTGGTATAGTGATTTTCTGACATTTGAATTGTCTTTTTATATATGACTTAAACAAAACAATGGTCTCATAGTGCAACTTTTGTTCCAATGTGTTTCAGTTGAATTGTGTTTTTCCCTGGAGCTCGCACAGTTTCCACTGCTGTGCCTGTGCCAGAGGCTTCATACTGTTGGAATGTAGCAGTAACAGGCAGTACCATGGTAAGAGCTACTGACCAATCAGAGCCAGCCGAGGAGGGCAGCTCTGTCAGTTACAGCTCTGCTCACGTACCTACTGTATTCATTTAACATTGTGGCCTCAATAGACTGAAGATGGTTTCACTTCACATTACAATATGATTAGAGGAGATGTAAGAAAACGTAAGTTTCCATCCAAATTCATCATTTGCAGAATGATGAAAAATCAGGACTTGCCATAACAAATAAGAATTTGAAAATACAATGTAGTAAAGAGTAAACGTCCTCAAAATGCTGTCTTTGCAAAAATGTTATTGCATAATGTATTTTTGTTAAATCTTTTGATTGTTCATGAACATAGATACAAGTCATATTTATCTATAGTGCTTCTCAGTTCATTTTACTCCAAATCAGAAACAAAATGGATGTCCAACCCAAGAGATACAAGATAATGGTTGTCAGCTTTTCCACACTCAGTGAATACATTGTTTCTATTCCATTTCTGCATTTTATTTGTCCCTTTTGGTGCTTACTCAGAGATTCTGGTTCAGCCGAAACAGTTGGGAGGAAATGGTTGTTTGGTGATGGGGAAAATATTCTTATGAATTTGTGTCACTAGATGGACTCATGAGCTACAGCAAATAATAAGTTATATTTAAATGGTGGTTTGGGATGTGGCCTTAAGAGCAGATGAGAACTTAAAATAGGTTTGTCTTTCCTTATAAAAACCTTTGGTACTACATGGGTATTTTTACATATATGCTTTGAAGAACAGCCCGTGTCTCTGTCCTGTTAGATCACTGTACTATAAATCTATTGTGGTAACTGCATCACTAGACCCTGCCAGTCTGGGATGTGCAGTTGCTCCTGTATTAGACTTGTAAATCTCAACTCTTCCTTGAAATTCAATTACATGCCACTTACAGAATGTGTCAAATGGCACTTAAATGCCCTGGCTCGCTGTCAACACTGTAACATGAAGCACAGCTGTTGTCCTGACCGGTCCATAAGTCTGTCTCTCTCTGAGGTGCTCCAGTAGCTTAGACAATTTATTAACAGAGGCTTGTTGGATATTTACACCAGTAAGCCACACATATTAGCACAAGAACAAAAGTCAAAGGCTATGCCAAGTAAATAACAGTGTAGTTACAGATCTGTGGTTAAATTATGCAATGTCTCTTGGGGCAGGAATTTAAATGACAATTTGTCATTCAGGGCTTTGCCATAAGTACGATTAAGTAGGATCAGACAAACTATTTAAGAGCTTGTTTTACAGTATCTTTTAATATAGGTTGTAAAGCTTGGATCAGTAACTACTGGCTTTGGCCAGCTTGCAAAACATGATCACTGGATATTTGCTTGACCACACAGTTCTTAAATTGATCTTACTTCAAAGGTCCTATATTACAACAAGTTGATTCTTGTGAGCTTTAAGCCAAAGTATAATATTGTTACCTCCTCAAAAACATACCCAGAGATGTGTTTTATTTCATTCACATACATGTGTTTGAGTAACCCTTTATTATTAGTCTGTTTACATCTCTAAAGGTCTAAATGCTCTGTTCCATCTTGCATTTAGCAGTAGTGAAGCTGTAGTTTTCAAGTTAACAGTTACCTTTTTCCTTTAATTCAGAAGAGATTGGCATTACCTGCATTACCTGTATTACCACATGACATCACAAGCTGGAATAGTGTTTTCTATTTGAGAGAAGAAGTCACCCTAAATATGCAGGATTTGTGTGTTAAACATGTGTGAATGGAACAAAACACAACTCCAGGATTTTTTTTGAGGAGGAAACAAAATAGTGTAATATGGGCTCTTTAATTTGTTAGGCATTTACTTTTCACTCATAACAGTGTATTCTGCATGTATAAAGTAAACATTGATTATACCAATATCAACATGCCAGCTTATATTGTTGCAACCATGTGTCACCAAGTCCACCTTTTGGATGGTAAAATTCACACACAAGTGTGCGGTGCCCAGGCGTAAGTTATTTTCAGTAGACCAAAAAATGTGCACGATCTGCATTTATGAATCACACTGAGTTATGTTTGTGTCTGTGTCTGATTCTGCAGGCAAGGATAATCTTTTAATCATCCAGGCGTCTTGAATATTTATCATTTCCTAAGACCATGATTAGGCAGGAGACTAATTTGTAGCCTTTGAGTCTGAAAGATAACTCCAGAACAGTGTGTGCTCATTTTTGAACATGCAGAGAGTTGAAGGACAAAACGCCCAGACACATTGTTATAACACTGATAATTTTGCCCTTTCTGGAGTATTGTATTGGAAAATCGTATCAAAGTTGAGATGTTTCCAAGACGCATTTACTGGCAACAAGTACATTTCAGATAATTCTTATGGATTTAGTTTCTGAATATTTTGGTTTTATCTGTTTTAATTGGCTCTCTCATCGTTTTTTATATTGTAAATAGTTCAATGTGTGAAAGATTTTGTGCTTTATTTGTATGTTTATTATGCATTGTATGCATAGTTGCTTTGCTCTTTGTGTTGCTACCTCTTGACCAGGTTGCCGTTGTAAATTGTTGGTTCTCAATTGGCCTATCTGGGTTAAAAAGAGTTCAATAAAAATGAAATTAAATGTCTAATGGACTTAAATGTATAACAAATACTTCTGGTTTTACATGATCACGGGTTAAAAACTTTTTCTGGTGGAGGGTCCGACACCTGTTTTTTTTTTTTTCTGTGTAGATGTTATTGATTTGTCTGAAATGTTTCACAGTATGCATTAAACCTTTCTATCATCACGGAGGCCAAAACAGGTTATTGGTCAGATTTGTTTAGAGGCAACCCCATTTGCAGTCAGAAGGCTTGTTGTTATTGGAATTTTTAAGCAATAAAACCATCTGTAATTGAATACAGATGTAATGTCTGTTTAATGTCATATTGTGGAACATTTGAAGAAGAGCAATGATGGACCCCTAATCGAAAAGTTACAAAATGCACCTTTAAGACAGTTTTCAAATAGTGTTTTGAGATGTTGGTCATACAATTACTTTAGTGAAACTATGCAGTAAGTTCATTCAAGTTCACTACATCACTCTCACTTAAAAAAAGCTATAAATGAACCGCTCCCCTTGTGTCCCGAAAAGAACAAATTTAGAGCAAAAAGGGGAGCAGAAAGAGGGATTTCTTGGTTGGTTGATCACAGAGTTTCTATTTGGTCTCACTATAAGAGGAGAGAAGATCCACAGCTGTGAATGTGGCCTAACAAAAGTTTATTCTGTAATTTAGTGTCTGTTTCAATACAAAATCACATTATTCTTGCAAGTGATTCACCAGCTAGAAGAAAACAAAATGTACAAATAGCTATGGAGAAGTGCTGAGCTATGTCTATTGATCCTGCATCTACATTCCCAATAAGAAAAGTAATTTATTTCAAGTTACGATAATGAAAAACATTTGAGTATCTTTTTAGTCAGCAT
Organism: Boleophthalmus pectinirostris; assembly: GCF_026225935.1. Taxonomy (NCBI): domain Eukaryota; kingdom Metazoa; phylum Chordata; class Actinopteri; order Gobiiformes; family Gobiidae; genus Boleophthalmus; species Boleophthalmus pectinirostris. Next base: position 24,795,655 of record NW_026571140.1, read on the forward strand.
AAGTGTATTACTAGAGCTGGTGTGTCATGGGCGTGTGATTTATAAATGACTGTCTTTGAATATGTGACAGCTGGATGTCAGGAAGCAGTTGACATTTTTAGTGGGAGATCAGATTTAGTGCCACTCCTACAACATGGGTGACACGTGCATTGTAAAGTTAAATGCAAGGATCACTTGTGCACTCAGTGAAAAGCTTTTTGATCTTGAGGCTCTTATCTGTAGATTCAATATTTGATGAGATATGCATTGCTTATGTTGTTTTTAGAGTTCAAAAAGCAGATGAAATTGTGTTGAAAGGTCCTCACTGAATACAAGAGCTGCTTCTCTAATCCTGTAATGTTATACTAATCTGGTCACAAACAGCTGTCCTTTTAAGTTTGACATGTATATTTGGTTATCACTACAAGCCAGTACACCACCATGCTTGCTGATAAAAGAAAAATTCCAGTTTTAATTTGAGACTGATTGAGATTCAAAGAGAAGCAAAAAACATTGTGCATTCAGTCCAGTTTAGTTCTGGTTTCAACCTCTTAAAAGTGTAAATTTTCTGTTTGGGGATCTGCCACAAACTTGTTTCCATGGAGATTACATGTAGACCATATTTTCTTATATGACATATAAAGCTGTATTTGATCATGCTAAACATTTCTTCACTGCTGGTTACTACTATGACTCATACTTTTCCATACATCTCTAACACCAACCCCACCCCTACGATGAAGGACACTGACTGATGAACCTGTGCTTCCAGATGATTCCTATTAGAGTAGAGGAAAACAGAGGGGCCAGGGCTAGACCTACAGGCCACAGGGTGCAGACAGAGCAGAGAAGTGCCCCAGCGCCTCTCAAAGTTAATGCAGGACAGATGAAGACGCAAAAACAGCCTTATACTAAGCAGGACCCATAATATGTCTTTTCCTGTGCTTACTTACGTCAATAGACAGTGGTATGTTTTGAGGATGCTCCCATTATGCAGTTTCACTCTACATTAGTCATTTGGCTGCAGGAGAGGCCGAGGTGAGTGAACCCTGTGATGTGCAGCGTTCCAAAAGCGGCCCTGCATGCTCGCCTTTGTTTCCATGTGCCTGCTCTACCATGACAGCACCTGAGCTTTGAAGCCGTGCTCTACTCCACCAAGCTGTGCCTCTTTACATGTGCATATGAGAGGGCCAATGGCTACAGCACGCAACACACATACACACATACACGCACACACACATACACACACACATGCTTTGATCACATGAAGTGTCACTAATGCTGTCCTCTCCTCTGTCACATCATCTCATCTGCCATCACAGGTGTGGACCACGGGCAAAGGCTAACAGCAGTCCTCGAAATGGTTTTATTTTCACCATAAAGATACAGAGATTTTGTGCAACTTGAAGAATCGCTAGTTCTCTTTTTGGAAAAGTATTCTTAGACTATGCTGAACATCTTGCTGTCCGCATTGTTCGATCCTGAGAGGGAACTGAGGCGCTTTACCAGGAGTGAGCGACTTGCGTCCATATTAGTATGTATCTAGGGCTTTGTGTTCTCTGTTTTCTATTCTTGCAAGTAAAAGCAAATTGAAAATAGATAGACCTCTAAAAGCAAACTTAACGGTACTTTATTTAACTTTTAGGTTTGGGGTCTCTTTGTCACCTGCTTGTTTCTATGGATGTGTCAATGCTCTGCCTAGAATGTTCCACAGTATGTCATTAAACAACCCTACCTAACATTTACTCAATTACAGGTGTTTCTGTTGCATAAAAATATCTAGAAAAACAGGCATCCTGACTGAGCAGAGTCACCTCTCCACAGATTTGATCTTGTAACTTGGTCTGGTTTGGTCTCATGAAGATTTAATGAAGGTTTAATGCCATACTATGAAACTTTCCAGACAATGCTATAACATGTCCATGAAGAAAAGCATGTGACGAACCCTCCACTAGAAAAGTTACACAATGCACAACCCCTTTTCCCCTGATCCCTGTTGGTTTGTTCTGGCTCTGTTTTTCTGTTGACCTGGCCTTTATAGAGGGCATGTCTTGCAACACTTAAGACAAGTCTGCTTTTCCAAACAGGCGATATTCCAGCCTTGTGGGATTATTGTCTCATGGGAGTTATCCCCTTAGACCTCCTAGACATAACACTCATCTGCTCATTCTCTGCAATGGCACAAGAAAGAACAATTTTATTATCAAGATGCTTTAGCACGATAAGCCCATCCGATGATTATTAAAGGAGGTTTGTGTTCCAGAAAGTTTCTAACAATGCTGTTGTAGGCTGCACACATATTTTTTTGGAAGTAAAAGTAAGTGTGGAACAATACAGACTGAGATTGTTGCATCCTGTGGGTGGGGTCTGCTTTAGGAAGTCCAGGAGCGGAGCTGAGTGGTATTTGTGGTTTCCTGTGAGGTGACTTATCTACCACAGACACTCTCCTCAAAGCTCGTGTTTGTTTTGGGGCATCTTTGGGGGTGCAAGCTTTATTGTGGACTTTACTCATTTTACTATCCTATTTGTTTATTTCTTGTAAGAGACGTGTGCTCTTCCAGGAAAACCATGGAAACAAAATAATGCCTGAATCAGTGTTCTAGTCAAAACGTATGCTCTAACTTTTAGACCAACTAAAACAAAACAACACTATGAAACTGAGCATTCAGCATCTGCAGGACATCAGCGTCGGTTCTGCTCATTGTATCCCAAGCTGTTTATTCTTCGGGAATAAAGGGGTGCTTTATTTTTTAAGCAGGTGGAAAATAAACCGTTTAAATCAAAAGTTTGCAAATATATGATTTAACTGGCATAATAGGTGTTTGTATGTAATTATTAAATCATTAAGCAGTTCCGATTAGCATTAATGTGCGGTGCCCCCGTTTTTCCATCCTCGACCACCCCTGTGATGGTGTGATGGTACAGTCCGGACAGCCTCGCCACGGCGCTGCTCTCGGAGCAGGGAGCAGCCTGCCATTGCTGTGTACCGTCCCACTGATGCATACTCTTCCCAACTTTTCATCCAGAGGTTAGCGAGGAAACCCCAACTTAAGGCGGGATAAAACATCATTATTTTGACGCTTACGATCTTTCCATGTTTCGATATGAAACAGGACTAACCCCTGCGTTTCGATCGAGGAAGATAAGATAATGAACTTTGGACTTTCCATACGGCTTTTCGTGACATGTTTCCCGTCGTCCTGGATCAAATAAAATAACATCGTAGCCCGGCGCGGCGGCAGCTGGGCGAAAATTCATTTTGGAAAGGAAATACCGCACGTTTTTACCAAAACAGAGACTGTAATAACTTTTAACCTGCCTCCCCGAAGCGGAATACGCGTGTAAAATGTCCTCCAAAGCCTCCAATAAGGTGGGTACCTGTCCGAGTACGGTCCTAGCACAAGTGTTGTCGTTTTTACCTAACCTCTGTGTTAGCTCATGTGCAAGATAAACAGAGGCACCAAAAGGCTTTTCAGTGGGATCAGCCGTACATCACAGTGCATGTTAGCCATAGATCACTCACATGGGCTAGCATTGATCAAAGTTGTGTGTTTGTGTGGTGCTGTGGGATATTTGGAAACCTACACTCAGGATCAGCCTACACCAGTCCTGCTGTTGGGACCGATTCAGATTCACCATTAGACTGTACACTTTAATGATAATAAATGTTTATGTTATGTTTAGTATGGATTAATAGGGCAGATAACTAGTGATGAGTGAGTTCAGCTCTTCTCTCTGCTACCTGTTGATTGCTGAAATTCACTTGCAACTCATTAATGCCTCAATTAGCCAATAGGGACCCTGAATGTAGGCTACATTGTGGACTCATCGAGGTATTTATTGTAGTTAGTTCCTACTGGATCTGTCATTTTCACTTTTAGATTGTTTTGATAGCACAGTTACTTTCTGTAATCTAATGCTTTCTAAGATTATTTGTACGCTCCCATTATTTTCACAAACATTATTTCTGCATTCTGATCAGTAAATTCCCTGCTGTGTTACTATTTACCATAACCTTGCTTATTTGTGCATTATTATTGAGTTGTTTTCTCTACCTTTTCATCAGTTATGTATCAGTTAGTGACCTCCCCTGTGCCTCCCCACTTGTACTATGTGACTAATGCCTTCTATATGCATTACTCACTTAGCTAGAAACTATATTGTAGCAGAATGGAATGACAGATTGCCTTTAGTTTTAACTGGGTCAGACATGTCATATTAGACCTAGATATTATTGGTTTTAAAATGTTCAAATATTGATTTAGGTTCTCATTTTGACAACTGAGGAATGTGCAGTGTGTTTGTCCAACCTCGCTGGTCTGGGCGGTTGTTCCTGTTCAGCGAAACCTGCTTCATGATGTCAGCTGGTGACGTTATGACTGCACTGTACAGGCTGTATGCTGCTGTCACACCTCACACTTTAGCCATTACTACTACTATGCTCTGTTTATGTTGGGCCAAAGCCAGATACGATTCACACATGAGACTATGTAATACCAGTATAAAGGCATATTTGTCACTGCTGTGCTTTACCTGTCTAACTGTCAAACTCTTGTAAATTGTTGGGTTGGGATTGGGGATTAACTGGTACCTCCCAATTCAATATGAAAGTGGTAGCTATGTCACCTTGACTTCGTAAACAATTTTCCTTTCAACGAATAAGTTGCTAAGAAGAATAGTCTTAATAATTATGTAATGGGGAATATAGTCACAATTTCCACATGACAAAATGAGATATGAGATCGTTAGAGCAAGACAAAAGGTGCAATTTTAACATTGTTCTACTAATATATAAATTTCACAATTCAGTTTCCAGTTTTGGCGTGACCATTTTTATTTATTTGATTTCATAATTTTGTTTACATTCTAGCACTGCTTTTTGGAATTGTAAGAGATGTAACTTGCCAACACATAACCCTTTTTAGTCCAATCCAAATGTAAACACTTAAAAGATCATTTTTCTCAATTGTGAACAATCTTGTGTCAATTTTGTCTCGCAAGATCTTGTGGCACGAGATCTTGCACCATCTTTGATAATGCAACATGCATTTTTAACTAAATAAATCTTATAGAGAAAAATCCCGCACAACGTCTTAAACTGTGAGATTTATTAGGACAAACTGTGCAATGTTTTGGTACTAGGCTTTCATGAGGTTTGCCGGAATTTTTCTCTATGTTCTTGGGCTGCTCCTACTTCTCCAACGCACCCGTCTCAAGTAATTGATGTGTGAAGGTCTCATTCTTTTATAACTAAATAAAGGTTGAAATGTGGCGACTGAAGGTTTCTAAATAATGAATGTTTGCAAATAAGGTTTATTATTGATTTTTGATTTAATGCAGCAGTCTTCAACTTCATAAAACATCTTTTGGCATAAGTTTTAGAGCCTGTATAGTCCAGATAATTACAGCTCTGCATTATGATTAGCTCAGTGGTCGATTAGTCATGACCTTTCAGATTTATTGTTGAAACCTCAGTATAGTTTACTTTGATATAGTATCACCAGTCAAATCTCAATATAGTGAATTTTCATTATTTTGTCACGCTTCCAATATATTGTTGAGTCTATTTTGTTTTTTTGCTTCATTCAAGGTTCACACTGTCCGATACTCCCCTGTGTTTTTGACTCCCCCACACTGGCTAACATCTTTCTATCTGCATTACAGTTACACACAGACATTTGTTAACAATGTGCTGAATAGTGTGGCCTTGACCCTGTCCTCAGACGCCCGCTCACATGTGGCACACATCTCAGACTGAGCCGTGTGTCCACTGCACTTCACCTTTTAGATTTGCCAGTGGCCATCCATCTTTCGTACCTCCTCACAGATATAAAAAGATGAATAAAAACGCTTTGGGCCCAGACAACTTTTCAAAGTCTGGAAAGTTTTAAACAGATCTGCCAACTTATAAAGGGCGTCAGTTCTTTGGGAATAATATGTCAGAAAAGAGTTATTGTCCTCAGTCTGACCATAGCAAGATTAAAAAAAAAATCTATTCCATTGAATTGGGACCCAGAAAAATCATTTAAAAAGCCAGATTTTGTTCCTGCTTTCACACATTTAGTCCAATAAATTCAATTACCAACTAGGGCTATGCGATTACTCAAATTTTAATCAAGATTTTTTGTCAATCTGCTTATTTTTTTAATTGAGAGGTCCACAGCCAATACTTTGTCAGTAAAAGTATGTGGTTTGGAGTAGAGCTCAGACTTTGAAGAAATATATATGTATATATTTTTTATGCACTGTGTAACTTTTCTGATGGAGGGTCTGCCACCTGCTTGTCTCCATGGATATGTTATCGTTTTGGTTTTCCACAGTATGGCAATAAACTTGATAATCATCATAATAGAGATAGGTTAATGATCAGATCTATGGAGAAACAACCCTGTGCATGGTAAAAGCTCACGTTTTTTAAGTGAGCAATAACACACCTGTAATTTACAAATGCAAGGGTGATATGTTAAATGCTCTACTGTGGAACATTCCAGGCAAAGAAATCAGATCTCCATGCAGACGAAGAAATAGTGGAACCTCCACCTTAGAAGTTAGATAGTGCACCTTTAAAGCGTACCAAGCTAAAAAGTGACATACAAAATATAACTTGGAAGTTGCTACTCAGCCTGGCACAATAACACCAGATTACATAATGACCGTTTCTTGAGCTGCTAGTGTAATTATACTGTTTAGACCTGCAGTTTTTCTGAACATATAAAAGTAATGAGTTTGTGCCTGGTGCCACGTTTCCGGCTCTGCCCTCAGTGGATGAAAGAAAGGATTTCCTCAATGTTTTCCAAACTTGTCACATTACAGTCCTGTTTTTTAGACATCCAAACAGCTGCAGATCGGACTGCGTGAGACAGACAGATATTTTGATACTCTTACAGTGGCTTACGATCGCCATATAAGCTCTTATCAGGGTAAGGGTCTGCTGTAAGAAGAGATAAGATTAGACACTTTAGGTTAAAAATAGCACAGTTTGAAAAGGCTAAATTGAAAAAAAAAAAAACAGCTTGTGTCTTTCTCTGGAGATGCACTGTCAGTTTTGTTCAAATATCTTTAGAAAAAACATGAACAAGGTAGCTGTGTCACTGAGTAAAAAAACAAGACACTACTTCTATCTATTATGTATGTTAGAGCAACCAGGCATGCAATCAAATATTTTCTAGTACCAGACTTTAATGTACTTTTCATGGAACCACTAAATAAGAAAGCCTCTTAAGACCATCTAAAATTGATAGTTCGGTTAGCAAGTTTATATCTTGTCCAATTCTGAACAATGATATACCTACAAATTCAATGTCAGGGTCCATCAGGATACAATATTATCACAATACACCGATACATATTATAATCGATTTTACACATGATATAAGATTTTTTTAAAGAAACAAATACATTTTAGCCATAATATTTCTTTGTTAAACCACAACCTGTCCAGAGTTAACATGAAATATATCTATTTTAATCATCAAAACAGTGAATATGTCAAGTGTATTGCATAAATAAGTTTTCCTCAACTAAATAATCAAGAAAACTGTAGTGTGATCACACAAAAAATAGCTAAAAGATGCCAAAAATACTCATGGTGATATATATCGATGCAGCAGCTCATGATAACGATACTGTATTACCAAATTTAGTGTCACAGTATATCGATATTTCAATATCTTTGCACGCCTCTACCTACAATTCTTTCAAATTAAAGTTCTAGCTGTGATCTCGACTTAACACCGAAAACCAGTATTTTTGATTATTGTCCTTTGTAATTCTGTATATGCTGAAAAAAGTTAACATTTTTACCCCAGTTAACCCTTGCAGTTAATTAGTCACTTGGCTTTTAGAATTGTGAACAAAACAGCACAATTTTCTGCATTTTACACAGAATTATTGTATTTTTGAATTCAAAGAAGACAGGTCAATAGTGTCCATCCACTCTCCACAGCTGGCTTCAGTTCTGTGTGGACCCTCAGGCCAGATCTGCCTCTTTATGTGAACACAGCAGCAAAGTGGAGCATAATTTAGTGCATCAGCGGACTTCTGTTTTGACAAGACAACCACAGATGAATGAAGACGCATTACCGAGGAGAAGGTTGTATTAATTAGTGTAGCGCAGCAGGCCCAGAACAGCCTGTTTTGCTTTGATGATTGCGAATCTCCATTTACATCAGTGTGAAGGAGGGGAAAGTAATTAGGATCAAGAGGAGTCCTAGTGGCTGTCGTCCCTTTTTCGAGCACCAGAAATGATTGAGCTGGTTAGAAACAGTGTGTAGTAGCTCGCTGTCAAGCTGATTCATGTAATGTTCATCCACTTTTCATCATGAGTGCTTACTGCAAAATCAAAACACGATTACAAACGCTTCAAGTGGAGCATTTTTACTCTAATTTATGAACGTCACATGCCATGAAGTGGGCTGAGTCGTCATGGAGACGGCGGTTGTTTACTCCAGATGAAGAAGACAATTGATTAGTTGTGGATGTGGGATGACCATGTAAACAGCTTTTATTAACATTTGGAAACTTTTGTGAGAAGACTGTCAGTGACTTGATTTTACTTTGAGTTTGTGTTCTCTCCATAAATTGCTTAGTTGAGTAATGCCACCACAAGATACAGCCAAATACTACAGTAATACATTTTGTTAGTGAGACATTCACTCAGCTCTGTTTGTTTTTCTCCTTCAATAGATTATTCTTATTTGCCATAGCATAACTTTTGTGTTTTCAAAAAGCAAGTAAAGATGGTGTAAATTGAACTCTTTGCCCCTCTTAAACAGTGATGTCTTTGATGGTAACCTTTGAAATGGCATTGTAGGGCCTGAGGAGAGCAGGTGTATGCTATCTGCTCTATGAGACCAGGCAGCTGCCAACTGCACTCACCGCCTGCTCGCTCAGAACGCCTTTTTTTAAACTTCAGTCATTTGCTGTTCTCAGATTTCCACAATATTTGTTTTTGAAAATGTGTACTACTTATCGCCCACAAGCTACCTACAGTATACAGATGAATCGGGGCAAGTGAATATGCATTAACTCTTGGTATCTATACATGGTTTAAATTTAGTATTTGACAGATAGTAAAAGAATAATTAAAGCTTTTTTTGGTGGTGGATTTGTCCACTGCTTTTCTCCATGGAGATGTTTTGCCTCTAATGTTCCTCAGAATGTCATTAAATGTATATCATGGAGACAAGCACCATGCCAAGTTACAGGTCACAACTGTGGAGAGGCAACCCCAGTCACAGTAAAAATGCAGGTTTCTCCAAGCAATTTAAACACCCTTAATTAAATAAATGTTTAATTCCATTCCAGGCAAAGCAGTAACCTTCCCACAGAAACTAACAGGTGGCTGACCCTCCTTCCAGAAAGATTGCAAGAGGTGCCTGAGCTTTTATCTACACTGAAAATAGAATAAACAAATGGACTGTGTTGACATGGTTACTATGGATGTTTATTAGGGCAGTATTTTTGTTAGTGCAGTATGTTTGTTAGCGCAAGTCCCTTTGAAGCTATAGCAAGCTACTGTTCTCCATTAGTCCTTTGGTTAATGGTTCATCTCTGCAAACACAAAGCTAACCAAGAGAGCTTTTTATGTATCAGAGATACTATTGTGAAAACTTCATAGAAACTACTTGCAGATGGTTTCTAAAATATTATAACCTGGATAAGTGCAAACCTGTGCAGAGAGCGTGTTTATGGGTTGTAAGACTTTCTCCCATTGTCCAAAGCTGAGTGAAAACAGTCCATAGAGTCTCACTGGCACTTCTCAAACATGTCTGACCTTATCTGGGCTCATCCTTTCATCTTTGGAGGGAAACCTAGTGCAGACAGCAATCAGTAGGGCCCAGGTGGAGCCCGGAGAGGCAGACAAAAAGTGCAAAAAGAGAAGGATGAGGAGAGAGAGGAGAGGTGAGTGAGAGAGAGGGAGCTATAATGAGAATCACATGGTAGACCTTAAAAACACCAGTATACTATAATCATGACATTAAGAATGGGCACTTCATTTTAGAAAGTGTTTTTAAGCAGCACATAAACGTCTGCTCTCATTAAATCACATGCAGAACCAGGGTGGAGTCTTTGAGCAGTACTTTTGCAAAACAACCCCCCTCCCCCATTACAACTCAGCAGATTGTGGTTTAATTTCCTAACATTTTGTCTGGGATGTTTCTGGTGCTCATCAACATTTCTAGTGGAGTGTCCGCCACCCGCTTGTCTCCGTGGAAATGCCATTGCTTTGTCTAGAATGTTCCACAGTATAGATTAAACCCATCATGAGTGGACAAGCAGGTCACAGCACTATGCTACATTACAGTTCAGATCTGTGGAAATTTTTGAGCAATAGAAACACCTGTAATGAATAAAGATGGATAGATTTGTTTAATGTCATATCATGGAACATTCCAAACAAAGCAATAACATGTCCATGGAGAAACTTTAGCAACACTTGATCTTAACTTTGACGGGATTAAGTACTCGCATTGTTGACTTTACTGCAATAACAAGGGTGTGGGTAGGATTTTTTTTTTTTTTTTCCTTCCAGAAAATTTTGTGTTTCATTTTGTTTTTATCGAACAGGCTTAGACTTTCCTTTCTGTTGGAATAGCTTGTCACTATGGGTAGACATTTTTAAGTTGAAGTGAAGTCATCTGGCTGAGACTGAGGAGCCGAATTTAAACCACCTGGATCAAAGCTGTGCTCTGCCCAGTCTGTCTATAACTCCTCTGTCTGTTGAGGGAGGAGGCACAGGGGAGGCAACCAAGGCTGTGTCACCACTGATGGTTTCTCATGCTGAAATAACATTATGACCAGACAAATGCTTTTATCTTGAACCTAATGCATGCCTGGAAGTTTTTCTGCTGCTGGAAGTTTTTTAAGTATAGCAAGTATATCATTTGGCTGCATTTTAGGTCCTATTTTATGCAAGCTTTAAGTCATGCTATAATGTTGTTACCTCTTCAAAAACATTCCTGGAGTTGAGTTTTGTTTCATTCACATATGTTTGCGTAACCCTTTAGCCTGTCTATATCCCCAAAGCTCAAAATGCCCTGTTACATTTTGTGATGTCATCTAGTGGTAGTTTTCAAGTTAGCAGCTACCTTTTTACTTTTTGTTCTGTAGAAATGGACAATTTCAGAGCTGAAATCAGCCAAATGATTCTAGTTAAGAAGTATGTATTTTAAAAACAGTGGAGCACTACCTGTAATTACTACATGACATCACAAGGTGGAACAGTGTATTCCATTTGTGAGAAGAACACGGCCTAAATATGCAGGGTTTATATGGTTTAAACTAGAGCCCGACCGATATATCGGTTGGCCGATATTATCGGCTGATATGGGCACCTCGAGGCATATCGGCTATCGGCCGATATGCTTGCTGATAGGGGCCGATATTTCAAGTGGGCATGTGATACTCGTTAAAAATCTTAGACTCTCTACATTATGTTCATTTAATCCAATTTACAGACAGATAAATGTCCTAATATGTGGCTCCACATCAGTATTTATCTACGGAGTCATTTATCCGTGCGTGTGTCCGTATTGTCCCTGAACACACCATAGAGTCGCGTCACTCACGTGCGTTTGTTTACATCCGCAGACACAGATCCAAACATTGAGATTGTATTCTTTTTACGGACAATCGGTTTGAGTCTGAATTAAAAGGACATTTATTAGTGCAGATTTGTGATGTGAGAGGAGCCTGTATGAGTGTTGGAAATATGTCGACTTTAAAGCTAGTTTTGGTCATTCGTTATGGGTTAGCTGCTGTAGCTCCCGCACATAAACAGGCTGTTTTCTATTGGCCTATTGTAAATTGACTACATTGGCCGTATATTTGTTACTGTACCTGCATTGATATGTAAATGAGCTGTGAATAGACGTGTGAATTATGACATTTGCGCATATAATTAATTACTGCGGCGCGCACGTATTTACGGCTAAAGGCTAATAGCGCTAGTTTCTTTACTAGTTATGGGTCCGTCGCGAACGAAATGGCTCTTAGATCCGGCTCTTTGAAGGGAACGACGGGAGCCTGATCCATATTGGGAGCCGTGTTTTCTCTTTCTCTCACTTTTTTTCTCTTCACGCCGCGTGCAGACTCGTGGTTTGACAGCGGCAGCGGCTGAAAACGAAACTTTGAGAAATTTGCGTGTACATAGGATAAAAAAAAAACTAAAAAAAAAAACGAGCATATTTGGCTGTAGTTTAGCATAAAATAAATAAGTCCTGGTTTAGACCTTTTTCAGTCCTGGTTTAGACCTTTTTCAGTCCTGGTTTAGACCTTTTTCAGTCCTGGTTTAGACCTGGTTCAGTCCTGATTCAGTCCTGCTTTAGACGTGCTTTAGACCTGCTTGCAACAAAACAATCTGAAGAGCCTGCTTGGGAGCCAAAAGAATCAGCAGCTTTTAGTGAGCCGAGCCAAAAGAGCCGGTTCTCTAAAAAGAACTGGAATACCCATCACTAGTGTCTAGAATGTGATGCAAAAATGCCATTAAGCCAACCTACTGTGTGTAAATATGATGTAAAGAGGCAGAATAACAATAAATGTTGCCTAAATAAACCCAATTTAAAATCCATCAGAGCCAAACCTAAGTTTTTTAAACAATTCAACATTTACAGTTAATTTTTACATCACTAAATATATCGGCGATTATATCGGCTATCGGCAGCTCCAACTCCCATTATATCGGTTTCATATCGGCCACAGCAAAATCCATATCGGTCGGGCTCTAGTTTAAACATGTGAATGAAACAAAACAAAACTCAGCCGCAGGTATGTTTGTGATGAGGAAACAACATTATGACATAGATCAGAAAATAGTGTAATATGGCCCTTTACTTTATAATCACTCAGATTTTTCATGAGTCATTTTGTTGCTGATCTTTAAATGTCAGTGAGTAAATACAAGGAAAGCTTTGTGAGTAGAAATCTATATGACAAATGCATTTCATTGATTTGCTGCAGTGACTGAAAAGTTAGAATTTACTTTGTTGTTTTTCTTTTATTTACCACCAATACATTTCTCTAATCCTCACTGCACAAAAGGAATCCGTTCAAAACCTCAGGATTGTAGTGTTGGAGACAGTGTGTTTTAGTAGGCATTTCTGACTGAGTTAAAGATGATAAATTAACTTGAACCTATTATTCACATAGGATTTTGAAATGAGAAAAATACATTGAATTAATAGTTATTTTGACGATTAAATAAATACCATTTTTGTAAGTTGTAAGTGTAAGTTGACCACAGCTGCGCTGAAACCATAGACTGTAAATCACCACATTCCAAGTAGGAAGTGAGCATGGGGGCACTTCTGGCTCCATCGACTCTGACTCTAATTGACTTTACATTGAAAATGTCACCTCTCTCTCTGTAACTGCTGCAGTGAGCTTAAAATTTTAGTGTTTAGTAGGGTTTATTTTGCCATTTTATCTGTAAATATATTCCTATTCCTAATTTGGAACTCTGCTCCAAATTCGCTCCTGTAACTACTAGTCTCGTGAGTTTCATTTGACTGGAGCCCTACCTTAGTCCATTTCTTTATTCAATCTGTAGCCATGAAACATAAAGCAGCATAAATCCATATCACAGTTAAATAGATGATTTGCTAATGCTCTGTCCTCATGTATCATTTTAATACCACCATTTACCTCTGCTCTTTAACCCACCGTGCCTTGTTTACATCAGCACCACTGTCACAGTAGAGCGCTCTCCTAGTCACCAGCACTGTGCCCTGGGTCTCTACGGGTTTATCAGTCCCTCTCAGGCTCTGGGGATTGGACACAGGCCGTTTTGTGAGAGTGCACAGCACCTTGGCGAGGGCGGGACAGAGTGCATGTGGCAGCCGTGGCTCAGCTGGTGAGAGAGAGAGAGAAGAGGGAGAGAGAGAGAGATAGGGAGAGACAGAGGGGGGAGAGAGAGGAAGAGAACGAGGCTGGAACAGATTCGACCCAAGGCTGGTTGCCCTACATGCCTTTGCACATGTACCACTCAGCTGTTTGCTCATTTGCAACTTGCATCGTATTGGATTTTCCCCTCTGAAACACAACTGCGTGTTAAACTATAAATCTTTATTTTTAATCTTTTAGTAGTGACGATCGAGGAATTTAGTGACGAGCTTTTAGCCAAAAGTGATGGGAATGTCACCATGTAATGATTTATGTTTATACTCGGAAGTGTAGTAATAAATGCTCAGACCAGGGCTGTGTCAGACCTTAGTCAGAGCTTAGCCATAAACAAACTCTGCCCTGTGGATAAATCATCACAATGCATAACTTTAAATCTGACTAAAATACAAACATACTAGTCGTAATAGAAAGAAGAATCATAGGAGCTTATTGTATTACATTCTAACTAATGGTTTTTGCAACCTTTTTTTTTTTTTTTATTTCTGATTTTATTATCAGATTATTAAACAATTAACATTTTCAGTATTTTACCAGTCTGCAAGTGAGAAAAGTAAATGCCCTATATTAAAGGATTTGTAAATTCAAGACACTGTGTACCATTTCCATGAGTTTAATTTTGAAATAGGAGTCACACATGGCACACACCAGCAGATGTTTGTTTACATCTAGAGCCCAGCTGTCTGTATGCCCAGCCTTATACATAACAGACATATGCGCCTTCAGCTGTTACTGTGCATTTCCACATATTCAAACATGGCCTTGTTTACATGCAGTCGTTGTGTCTACATTTGTACCAACCTCCTTTTGGCCTAAACATCTATATTTAAACCCTGCTCCTGAAATACTACTGTGTACCTCCTACAGCTGTACAGTATACGCTCACACAATGCCATTTTCCTGTTGCATCATATGAAAATCCCTAAATAATCCCCCAGTCAACAAAATTCCCTCAGTGCTCAAAGGCTGCAGTAATGTTGTTTTTGAAGCGCTAAACAAACCAGTGATAAGGCGCCATTGCTGATTTGCCGGAGCCCATCTTCCCCCATTGTAATTAGTTCATTTTGTGCATCAGAGGACGTCAGCTTTATCAGAGACGGGCCAAGTTGAAGAGTTCTTTGTAGTCGTCATTAGAAGTAATTTATGTTTTATCTTTCTGCGCTTGTGCAACCCCGTTCAGACAATCCTCGTGGCTCCTCCCGACCGCTCATCTCTTTGGGAATGGTAATTATGTTGCTGGTTAAAGTGCTGGGAAAATGGCCGCTTGAACAGTAACTCATTAATTCACTATAGATTCTGGCCCACAACATGCCTATTGTAGCGGAGCTCTCAGAAGGCTTGGGAATGCCGTGGAGTGGGCTTGGCCTGATGCTTTATGGCACCATGTGACACCAAGTTGTGGCTCAGTCGCATAGCTCTGAGGAGATTGTGCAACGAGAAAATTCTTCTGCACTGCACTGTTGTTGCTGTAAAACACGACTGGTAGGCCTTAGGTTATCAAGTAAACAGAGGGTTCAGTGTGAGAGTATGCAGTGCTCTTATGGCAGGCAGTCGTGTCCTTGGGCTACGCAATTAGTTTGTATTATTCTACTGTTTTGCACTCTATAAAGAAAATTTTAAGTTTAATTACATTTTTATTACAATTTTTCACTTCTTATATATTAGATCCACTGTCTAAAATGCTGTGTTATTTGTAACTTTTATGTTTATGCATACATTGTGCTGTGAAAATGAAGCACTAGCAGTTGTTACCTAGACTCGTGCATCTTCTGTTACAAGGCTAAAGTCTCTTTTCCGCTTTTCACCAACAAGTCATAACACTCAGGTTTTTTTTCGAACAAATTGCTCCAGTGGCAGTTACTTAAAAATAAAATTAAATGGGTCTGTAGTTAGGAATTTACTTTCCTTTTTTTTTTTTTTTGACCCCATAAAATTGTCAGTTCAGACCATATAGCTTTTTTAAGCCTCAGAAAAACTCCATCAGACCATAACTTCTAATTAAAACCAATAAATAAATCCAATAATTCATTGTTAAAAATGTGTTATTTGTTAGTTAAAAAATCATCAGCATGGACTGGTCATAGGTCATTGTTTTAACTGTTAATAGATTTGATGTATGATGACAAAATAAGCTATTTTTGACAGGAAAACTCCATCAGACCATGAATTTTAAGTGCATAATAGGTGACCTTTAGAGCCAAATGAAACCCTTTGAGTTATGCTGCTAATATTATCTTGTTTGCATTAGTTTGTCTTGTGTCGGAGATGGAGAGCTGCACAGGACAAGGAGAGGAAAAGGTGAGGGAAATGCTGAGGAATGGTAGACGTCAGAGCCAAAGGGGCGTGTCCTGTATCCTTATCGACCACATTCCTGCACAGAGTGTGAGAAGTGGGTGGGGTTTGTGGGTATTGTGATAGTAATGTAAACTGTGATTGGCTACTGCTGAAGTTTCAAGTGCTGCGTGTGCTTATCGTTTTCCTTTCCTTGGCCTGGATTTCGCTTCCAAGACAAAACCAAAACCAATGAAGAAGAGGAGGGCGTGTGTGTTTTGGTTGGTGTGTACATTTGAATCTCAACCGCCCTGCTGCAAAAGCATAAAAGCAGCTCAAATGAATATCGTGTGAAATTGAAACCAGGGATGGGAGTTTGTAGAAAGATAAAAGTGCCAGAGGTTGTCCCCTTTGACCTCAACTCAGCTGCATCACCGTGGGCTCAGAACAGTTAGTGTGAGTGAACTGGGACATCTTTGCTGCTGGATAAGTCCTGCTTTAGATTCACAAGCCTTTTTATGGAGCCCAAAGCCTGTCAGTGACTTTTCCTGCATTTTGTGGGCTATGCAAATCGCTGACCACAGCACAAAGAATAATAGTCTAAAATTCTCATTCTAGTCTCCAGCCCTACTTAATCTGTAGATGTCATTTGCTTCAGAAAAATGTTTACCACCAAAAAAAAAAAATCATCATTTTACTTTCCTAAAAATGTGGAGAAATTACTACAAGACTTACAAAATGTAGTTAAATTTAGAGATATTTAATTAAAAAGCTTAATCATTTTCCATACATCCTTGCAGTCGTATTACTTCACAGGCCTGGAACAAATTCATATGTATAGTACTAGTCAATGTTTACAGTTTTGAAAATGCTTATAGCTGACACAACATGCATCTTAGATCTCGTCGCCTCTGTGCAGTCATGATGCAGCAGCAGACGACTTCAGAGGGAATCGTGGCTCAGATTAACATTTAATCCAAAAGCCAGGATTATAGGTTTTGTATTTTATTCCTATACCCTCTCCACTCCAGCGGCACTTGAAGACAGATAGCAGTGAGGTGTGTGTCTATCTCAGTCACTGTGCACAGGAGCTGCAGTCGGAGCAAAGCGGCTGTTTGAGACTAATTAACTGAAACACATTTGAGCTCGTCAGCACTGGACTGCATCAGAGCAGACTGTAGCTCTGCCTCATCGCCATCGTCATCTGCCCCGGGCCACTTGCCCCATGTGTCCACTCACACGCACGTGCCGCAGCAGCATCAGGCAGGGCTGCTACTGAACCCCTTTAAACTCTTAAAGGGACAGTAGTTATTCTCTGTGGGAATAAGAGGGCAAAGACTCTGTCATACTGATATAATGAGTTACAGATGTTTTTGTAATGAATAGTGTGTTTGAAGTACCAGTAAAACATGGATGGATTGCATTTGTTAAAGGTCCTATATTACACAACATTTACTTTTACAAGCTTTAAGTCATAGACAGTTTTTTAAATTTTTATTTATTTATTTATTTGCATTCACACATGTTTAGTAACCCTTTCTTAATAGTCTATCCATATCTCCAAAGCTAAAAATGCTGTTTTCCTTTTACATTTAGTTCAGTAGAGCGTGGCCCTTCCAGAGCTAAAAGTATCCAAATGATTTTTGTGAAGATGCATGGAGTTTAAAACACAGTGGAGCACCTACTTCATGAGATAAATGTTTTCAGTTTGAAAAAATAACTCTATCTGTCCCCAAATATGCAGGGTTTGTGTGAATGTGTGACTGAAACAAAACACAACTCCAGGTGTTTGTGATAAGGAGAGGACATAACATAGATCAGAAAATAGCATAATATTGACCCTTTAATATCAAAGATCATACCGCTACATACATCATCTGCTCTTAGTAGCAATAAGCAAAATGTGATTTCCTGCACAAATGACCATACAAGATAATAAAGTTGAGCACTTAAAGCTGAATTTGTACTGGAGAAGTTTGGTTTATTTTCCACACTTTTGGTTTGATTTATTGCCTGATGGTGAAGAATAATCAGGAATTTGAAAACTTTCCTTTGCATTTACACTTTAAATAACCTTTGCTCTGGTTCATTGCATTTGTGCAATGAGACTTAGTTGCATTCTAGTATGTTTTATTAGAACTTTAGGAAGCTTTAGAAATTGCATTGTTGTAAAAAGACTGTAATCAAATCTTAGAGGGTCATGTTGTATATTTTGAACCAGAGACGAGTCTTTCAGCCATAGTACTTTGCTTTGACCAAAGCTACGACTTTGTTCAGCGCCTTAAGATGAGATCATTTTCAATAGACCACTATGGGTACCACAGAAATCCCAGCTCAGTTTCCTGCAAACAGGAAGTGCCGTGTTTTCCTGTGGGTGCTGTGGCTGCTCTTGCTTACATCCTGCCTACAGTTATCACAAATGAGCAGCTTCTTTGGCCTAAAGCTCTAAAGAAAGAGCCTTATCCACAGCTCATCTCAGCACATGTTAATGATTTAACCACCTACAGTGTAAGTTTTGAATTAGCACTGGGCAATACAGTGATAAAAATCACACCGTGGTCTTTCTCCTGTTATGTTATTCTCTTTTGGAAAAAATCGACATTTTCTCAGGAAAACAGCTGCATGCTCAAACAAAGACACATTATTCTCACCCACACCTCTTATTGATTAGCCTATGAAAGACTCTGATTGAGTGACATCACAGTGAAATTCTAGATTTCAGAAGAAACGGATGACTTTATTTACCAGTTCCTGGCAATACAAAAATAGAAAAATACAAAGTATGCATGAATCATGATAAAATAGAAATCTATTTCAAAGAAAACAGACTTTTTCTTTGCCATTCTGCCCACCCCTCTTTTCAATGCATTTTTTCACTCAAATCCAGGTCCTAACCTTTTCTTTTCTCTGTGTTTTTGACAGTCACTGTGCACTGTTTTATCCTCTGTGATACTCCCACTTTATGAAACATTCCTGTGGATAAAAGGAGAAGGAGGTTCTGAGTGATAAACTACATGAGCTACAAGAAAGGCATGTGAGGGAGTCTATTGTGTGCTGCCCAGTCAGAAATGACCTCACTGTCACCTGTGGACTGGTCAGAATCAAAACATAATGCATTTACTATACTAGTGGCCAGTCATAAAGTTACAAAGAAATACAGTTTCTACATTGCTGTTAGTTTCTTGTCCCATATGATCTGGAGCAGTGTTTCCCAGTGAAACAAACAACAACAGGTAAATCTATTTATTTCATGCCTGTAGTATTGTCTTAAACATATAGAAGTAACTATATTTTATCTATATTTTGTATTTTTTTTTTTTATCAGCAGGGACAAAACATTTAATTTATTCTCCATATATTGTATTGAATGAAATGGTTCAAATATGAATCACTTCATAATCTCAAATTTGTGGGAAACACTGCGGTGTTGAAATATTTGGTTTAATAACTGGAACTTTTGGCTCATTCCTGGAAACTTGTGTAAATGGTCCATAAGCTGGTATGTACGACTTCTACACAGGTCATTTAAAGTGATCCTCTCATTGTGATGGAATTTCTTTTATAACTTGAAGTTTATGCCTACAGGACATCTCTAAGTTACTATTTTTGTTTATGCCTCTCTAGGACATGGTATATATAGTCTTAATTTCAGTACTTAATTTTTTATGTGGTTAACCTCTCCTATATTTTTTGGTTTGCAGTCCCAATTTTCTTTTCAAATAACTATTAATACTACGAAGTTGAAAAGTTGTGGCTGAATCCTGCCAGTATCAGTCCATCAGCATCATTTTCCCCTGCTGAGTGGTTGTCCCTGTCTTACTGTGTGTTGTGGAGGTCTGGCAGGACAGGCCCGGCCTCGGAGCGAACAAAGAGCCCCTGTAGTGTGTGAGGAGGTCCGTGTGTGCGCCCGTGGGCCTGCCCTGGACGTGTGTGTGTTCTGATGGCTGCTCTTTTGTTTTCCCGCCCTGGGCCTTGCTGCTTTGGCCAGAGCTCAGGCTTGACTAATATGGATGTATAAATACACCAGGCTGCCGTCACACCGCGCAACATCAAGCACCCCATTGTCTCGCACAACTTCAGAGTCCCCTGCTCTTTGTTCCTGTACCTTGTTCTTAGTTTGTGATGGTTTTAGCTTGGGGTGTGCAAAAATACTGAAATATTGATATATCTTGATACTAAATCTGGTAATACAGCAGCCCACAATAACGGTCCTGTATCGACATAACGCCAAGAGTATGTTTTGGTGTATTTGACTAAAATATTTTGTGACAGTGCTACAATTTGGATGTTTGTTCAGAGAAAGGAAACTTGTTTATGCAATACACTTATATTTATATATATATTCACTGTTTTAATGATTAAAACCCCCGTTCACAGTAAGAATGCATGTGTTTGAAAGTATTTTTTCTAGCAGTTGAAACACCTGCAATTGAATTAAATCAAAATAGATTTAATGTCAAACTATTTAACATTCATGGTAAAGCAACAACATCTCCACATAGACAAGCAGGTGGACTCTCCCTCAGTTACACCTTTAAAAATATCTATATACCTTTAAAGTCAATGGGTTTTGAAGTTGATATTGAGTTCAAGGACTTTCTTTAGTAACAAACACAAGCTCACTATTTTCTGATCGATGTTATGTCGTCTCCTTATCACAACTATTATTACTATTACGTCTTCAGTGTCTTCCAGATTTTGTTCAAAAAGCAATATTAAACGTGTGCTTGTTTCTATTCTTACATTGATTCAGTTTTTCAGTTAGTCAGTGCTTCAAGCGCACAGCTCTTGTTTCCTACATGTCACTCTCAATCAGCCAGGGTCAGTCGTTTAATAACTTCATTAATTAAAGTCTTAATCTCATCAGGGAACCTGCTGCACCCCTAAATAGTCTGAAAGTTCAACAGAAAGACTGGCAGATTCACTCGGCTTCACTTTTGCTCACCAATTTATCTCTGCATGCAGCTACTTTTGAGTTAGCCATCTACTACACTTTTTATTTGCATATTAATTTTAGTTGCTTGCAGGTTTACAATAGCGTAGTTGTTTTAGATTTTTTATTATTTTATTCCCACATTTGATTGTGGTTATGATGTTAGTGTTTTTCCTGTGACTCAGTATGACCTGTGTCCTCTGACCGATTCAAACAATCCACGCCCAACTCTCAACAAGACCTCCCACACGCTGCACTGTCACATATGTCAAACAAGAGCAGATACTTAGCCTTTATCTTGTACAGTTTTGTGTATTTATTGCTTGAGTTGACTCTGAAAAGCCACATTCAAGTTTCACATTTGCGCTTGTCACATTTATCAAAGCATCTTTTTCGATCTTGTTTGTAAGATCAGTTTTTCCTCGAGGCCTATTCCTTAAATAAACTTGCTAGAAATGATAAAAGCCAAACCTTTCTCTTATCTTGTCTAGAGTGACAAAGATATATATTTTTTCTAATGGAATGTTTTTACACATTCCCATTTTTGCTTATCGTTTTTATTACGGAAATATTTCAACAACATTCCTCTGCAGTGATCAGCAACTATGGGCTTGAGGTGGGAGCATGGTGAAAATGTAAAACAGATTGCACCCATGTATCCCTGAGGTCATAAGGCTTTGGATTAGATTTTTTCTTAATAAAAACTAATAAATATGACTGTCAGTCTTCATTTTTACAAGCATAAACAAAATAGATTTGTAATCAGTGCAAATCAACACAAAAAATTCCAGTTTCTTCCTCCAAAGTTTTAATTCTGCTCCAGACCACATGCTTTTACTGACGGAGTATTTAGCTTCAGTAAAAGAAACCACAGCTCTGATCATTAATGTTTTGAACTGATAGGATCTCAGTTATTATGTTAATCACATTATAACTGAGATCCTATCAGTTCATTGTTCATTGTCTTTTCCGCATAGAAATAAAAAGATGGCAGGACTTATTCAGGAGTAGTTTTTTGTCACTTCATTACATTTTGTGTGGTACAATCATAGTGTAAATGTAGTTGTACTTGGTGGTAGTCACTATCTTCACATCTAATTTCAGTGTTATAAAGAAAAAAGCCAATTTGCAGTTTCAGCTCTAGTTATTGTTTCATCCCTTTTAACAAATTAACCTGGATGCCCTGCCTCTAGATCTCTCCTATATACCACCATACCACCATGAGAGCAATAACCCAGCGCTTGCCTGTGACCCTTTAATGTGCGTTGTCCCGGGCTACTGTATGCATTAGCGGCTCTCACGGCCTTGCTCGCCTCTCCCTGCTCGCCGCTAAATCAGTTGACCCCACAGTTCAAGGACGAGACCACCACCACAACCACCACCTACCTGCCTCTCCCCTCCCATTCACACACACAAGCCCCCATACTTTGTTGTTTTGGACAGTTGGACTGCGCGAACATGAATAGATGAACGCATGGATAGATATAGGAGGAGTGATGTGTTTTGGATAGGGGAACGTCGGGGGGAGCTGTTCTTAAATGGGTCAGGACTCTTTCTCACAATAGCGGCATTTCGGTGGGAGTTGTAGGGGCAGACGTACGAGCAGGTGGGGTTATGGGGGGACCTCGGAGCCCTGTGCGCCAATTATGGACATAAATAACATCCACACAGAGCTGCCATGGAAATTAGGGTCAGAGGGTAACTGTGTGTGCTGAGGGTTTCATTGTCAGGGTATTCAGGGGAATGAAGGAAAAAACAGCACTGTCTTATGAGAAATGTGATTATGATTCAGTGATGCTCCTGGGTTTAACATATCCACACCTGGCCTTGAAGTGTAATGCTACTTTGCAGCTAATTGTACTGTCCATATGCTGTCACAGTAACAAATTTTGAAGTGCAATATATTGCTGAAGTAAATATAGATGATAAACTATAAACAAATTTATGCCACTGACACAAAACCCAAAAGCAGAAACCATAAAAACTATCCTAAATGTTCAAAATTATAAAAAAAATAAATAAAAACTCATGAGCTGCAATAAATAAAAAGCAGAATGAAACACTTTAGTACTTAGTTTGCATTTGAAGTGAGTCACAGAAGTTATGTATTCAACCTTTTACAGTTTAAATCTTATTGTATAGCCAAAACATTACCAAAAATGTTTCAACAGGGCAAAGAAAATGTACACATGATAAATATTGACAACAAAAAAATAATTCCAGCTTTCATATATTGAACAAGAAGTCAATATAATAATTATCATCCTATACCTAAGCAATCCTCTTTGTCAATTATTGTATTAACAATACAAGAAAAAATAACAGATGAGGCCTTGAATTGTTTGCATAGTTATTCTGGTCTCCTCGTGGTGGAGTTTCATCAGGTACAATTTCAATACAGTGAATGTAGTTGAGTAATCCCATTAATTGCAAGTCTAGTTAATTCAGTTATATATTCTGCAAACAATTTTCATCCACCAAAACCAAATGAACCATGAGAGAATAGGCCAATCTAAAAATAACATTGAGTAATACAATGCATCATTATTAATATGCACTTAACGCCATTCAATCAACATGAGCAATGGGGCAAAGCTCACTCCCTCATTTTGTTTGATAAGAGTTTTCTATTAAATTTTATGGTTATGTATGAAAAACAACTTATTTCATGAATGAAGATAGTTTTAAAAATAACATCTTGTGCCATTTACTGCACAAAAAGCAGACTATCTTGATTCCACTGATCATCTTGATCTTGATCAAATTTGATTGACTATGCAGCTGTACAATTCAATATATCTTCTTATTAAAGGGCCCATATTGTGCTATTTTCTGATCTATGTTATAATGTTGTTTACTTATCAATTTCATTCATGTGTAACACACAAATGCTGCATATTTATAGAAAATATTACATAAAAAAGTCCTTGTGATGTCATGTGGTATAGTCCCCCACTGTGTTTTTAAACTCCATACACCTTCACTAGAATCATTTGGATGATTTCAGACTCGGAACTGCCATTCTCTACTGAACTACTCTACTGAGCTGTTACCACTGCATGACATCACAAGGTGGAATGAAGCATTTTGAGCTTTGGAGAGACAGACCTATTAATAATCCATTGCTCAAAAATGTATCAATGAACTCCAGGTATGTTTTTGACGAGGTAACCTTATTATAAGGTGGCTTAAAGCTCACAAGTCAATTTTGCATAATATTGGACCTTTAAAGCAAAGTATGTTACAATCATTTTGACATTTGTGTTACCCAGATTTGGTCACAGGGGTTGACTCCACAGTATAGAGCAGTACTGACCTCAGCATTAAACTGGGGGTCTAATTTACAGGCATTAAATACAATATAAATGACTTCCCATAATTGTTGGTAAGTGGTGCTGTGTCATCGTAAGTATTAAGTTTTGCGGAGTGAGGTGTGTACTTAAGTGAAGAAGGTGCTGACAGTAATGACCACAGTGCTGGTGAAGGGGGTATTTTGGGGCAGTTTAGGGCTTCACTGATGAGCAGGTGAGAGGCAGATTATAATGTTGAACGTATGGGCAGATGACATAGTGTATATTATTTTAAAGCTTTGATTATGGAGTCTGCGCGTGGTGTGTTTGTGTATTTCCTCTGGCTCTCTCTGTCTCTCTCTCTGTAGGAGCACATAGAAATGCCTCACCATTAAAACTGAGGATGTAGCAGTTAGAAAGGAGATCATTCAGTTGAGTGCTGCTAAATAGGGCACAATATATTGCAATTAAATCAAAATAGCAATTTTATTTTGTGTAATTATCAAAGTACAAAGGCTTCAGTATTACAATGCCTTTGAAAAGGACAAAACAGACCTGTTGTCCTGTATTAGTTTATTAGTTTTCAAGCGCTTCTAGAGTTATTTAGAATATGCATTTTTAACTTAACGTGCCCTTCTAACACTGCCTAATCCAAAGGCCAAAAACATTATTGGTAAAGGTGAAAGAAACTACTATAAATGTTCCTCTTTTTCTTAAGCATTAGAGTATATTTGTTTTTTTTATACTTCAAGTCTATTCTGGATTTAATAGCTTGAAATGAATCTACTTTCTTCACTTCTACTCTCAGCATTCTTAGTTTCTTTTCCTCTGTAATTTTGTGTCTCATTTGAAAGCACATACTTCTGTCTGGGCCATTAAAACTGAAATCAGATGAGAACTCTAACTCTTCCACAAAATCATTGTTTTAATTACATTTCGGTCATTTGGTCTTCTACCTCAGATAACCCCTATGTTGATTATATAAACCTTTGCAGTGCTATAAATTCACCACCATTCAGAACATCAAAACACCATTGTACTTGATTTAGCTTGACACAGTGGAAAAACAGCTGTCCGGCTTCAGTCTAATCCTGTGCTCTGAGGTTAGAGGAGCAGCTAAAGACTTTCATTGCTCCACTGTTCTCTAATGACCTGGCCTGAATCATGAGGAATGTTCTCTCAATGAATCCACTGTCCCCCTCCACTGACAGCGGTTTACACACTCTCGCCTTATATGGCCGTTTACACCCAAAACAGGAAAGCACACATTGTTTTGCAGCTTAACGATATTTAAGTCACCGGCTGGACTCAATTCACACCGTACGCTTCACCAGTCTTGCATTTCACTCATTAATTATTTTGAGCTTGTAGGCTTTGGTTCGCTCCTCTTCAGCCCCAAGTGTTGCTGTAAAAAGCTGAATTAAATATGATAAAACAACAAAATAAATAAATGTGTCTATACTATCATTGAAGATTTGAAGTTCAGTTAACATTTTAGGCCTACAAATGTTGCTTTCAGATTTTTGTCATTATGGGTGTCTGAGTGCCAGGCAGCTGGTTAAATATATTAAAAAGTATATTTACTGTTGTCTGGTCTTATAAAGTTGCACAATGTTTCTTCTTGTTTACGAGCAATAATGCATGATAAACATTCCTATCATATTTGGATAAGTTTGTTTTTGGAAAAGTTTCTGCAGCATTATTTGTTGTTGTGGGGTATCAAAAGATGTTAATTCATTATTTGACTTTGGAGAAACAATACAAATGCATTCATAGTACAAAGATGAGAATAAATGTACCCAAAAGTAGTTTTCTTAGGTGATTTATGAGACTAGCTTGAGACTGACGGATGCTTTTGCTCTTGTGTTGCAGAGTGCAGCGATGGAGGAAACTGTAATCTGGGAACAGCACACGGTGACTCTTCACAGGGTGAGTGTGTACTACTCTTTCATTCACTCATCTTTCTCTGTGTCTCTCTCCATTCTCTCCATTGTCCTGTTCCCGCCCTGAGTATCTCTGGCATACCAGCATTGCCGTGCATCTTCATCGTTCTCCGTAGCGACCCGCTTCTCGTCTCGGAGCGGCCAGCTGCAGTCACAGGATGTACGACGTCTAGGGAACAATGGTTGGAGAATCCAGATGGCAGGAAACAAAGCTAAGGAACTCCGACATCAGCATCGGCTTCCTTACTTCTTTTTCTCACTTCCTTCCTGTTGGCAACACACTCCAGATAAAACTATAGAAACTCAAGGAATTTGTGCCTAAAGCCTGTCACTGTAATACTGATATAATAACCGCTCTAGACTTCCACTTTTGTGGTCAGACACTGCACGATCACATTACAGTAAGCCCCATAGATGACTGTCCCCTTAATCCATCTTATTGTCTTGTGGTGGTGTTTACTTTGAGATGGTAAACTCTGAGTAGTTGATACTATTGTGCAGTGGGATTGAGCAGAGCACCTGTCTAGACTGGCCTGCTTGTAGTAATCTAATTAGTAGTGGCTTTATTAAGGAGGAGGAGTGTCCCATAGCAGCCTGCACTTCTCAGCTCTGGTGTTGTGGTGGTTATAAGATTACATCACATGATGACCTCCCCTGGTAAAGCTCTCTGCACTTGCAAAGATGGAGTGCGCGGCTATACCACAATGGAAAGCATAGTTCAATATTAGGGAAAGGACAAGGTTAAACTTCAGTCAGTCATTCAAACTTTATTTAGAGAGCCCTTTACAACACTTAAGGTGACTGGAGTGATTCACATTAAAATCAACACAATAAAAAAACACAGAAAACATAGATCTTGTGCCACAAGATTGAATGACCTCATAAGATTTTTTATCTGTTACCCCTTTTTTGTCCAATCCAAATGTAAAGTCCTGTTAAGTTGCACCTTCTAGAGAATCTGTAGTTTCAAAAAGCAGTGTTAAAACGACACTGGCAACAAAAAGTTTAAATAAAATGCATAAAAATTGTGAACTTGGTTGCATATTTTATTTATTACAGTTGCTATTAAAATCTCATCTCGTTCTCCTGGACCGAATGTCGTATCTTGTCTTGTCCTGTGGGAATTGTGTCTCATCCCATCCTTATTCAAAATATTTCTAGTAAACATGGCATCTCTCAGATACTACTGCACTGTATAGTCTGTATTGTTTTTGTGCACAGGCACCTGGATTCGGGTTCGGTATTGCCATTTCTGGTGGAAGAGACAACCCTCATTTTCAAAGTGGTGAGACGTCCATAGTGATCTCTGATGTGTTAAAAGGAGGCCCTGCTGAAGGACTGCTACTGTAAGACTTTAGCCATATCCACAGACAGTGTTTCTAATAGACATGTTTTAGATCACGTGCTCATCTGTGTTTTTTTTGTAGGGAAAATGATCGTGTGGTAATGGTAAATGCAGTCTCAATGGACAATGTAGAGCATGCCTACGCTGTACAGCAGCTCCGGAAGAGTGGGAAGAATGCAAAAATAGTAAGTTCATGCAAGTTCAACAATACACATTTTAACTGTGCAGAAAATATGATTAAATACCCTATATTACGCAAAATTGACTCATGTTAGAATGTTGTTACCTCCTCAAAAACATACCTGGAGTGATGTCATGTAATGTTGGTTTTCATGTTAACAGCTGCCTTTTACTTTTTGTTAAGTACAGATTGGCAATTCTAGGGTTGAAATTAACTAAATCTAGTGAAGATCTGTGGAGTTTAAAACATGGTGGAGCACTTCCTGTATTACCACATGGCATCACAAGGTGGGATAGTGTTTTCAGTTTGATAAAAGGGTTTGTGTGCTAAACATGTGTAAATGAAACAAAACACAACTCCAGGTATGTTTGTGATGAGGAAACAACATTATGACAGTGATCAGAAAATAGTGTAATTTGGGACCTTTAATAACAACCAAATCTTCTCAGACGATCAGAAGGAAGAGGAAAGTGCAGATCCCCGCATCTCGGACAGGGGATAGAGAGACGATGTCAGAGCATGAAGAAGACTCCGATGAAGAAGCCTATGACCAGCGCGACGGTCCAAGTGCCTATGGGGCAAGTGGAGGAACAGGGCGGCGGGCAGAGCGCAGACGGGACCACAGCGCATCCAGGGAGCGTAGTGTGTCGCCCCGCTCCGACCGAAGATCCCAGGCCTCCTCTGCCCCACCCCGGCCCGCCAAGGTCACTCTCGTCAAGTCACGTAAAAATGAAGGTGGGCAACACACAGGGTCTTTCATTTCAGGTCCATGAACCTTATTTTATTTATTTATCATTAACTAAAATCATTAACTTCTCTTGTTTCTATGAAAGCAGAATATGGACTGCGGTTGGCAAGTCACATCTTTGTGAAGGATATTTCTCCTGAGAGTCTTGCAGCACGAGATGGACACATACAGGAGGGAGATGTCGTACTGAAGGTATGATCAAATTGTCATTTTCCTTATCCATGGGTCTCAGAATTAAAGAAACAAAATATTAGATCTTTTGGATGGAAATGGTCCTCAAAATGTTGCATGTAACAGGAAGATGAAACCTATGCTTATTTGTTACTATGTGTGTCCAATTTAACCAAGCCCTTTTCTCTTACTCCTGCCTTGTAGATAAATGGCACAGTTACAGAGAACTTATCACTGATAGATGCCAAAAAGCTCATTGAGAGGTCAAAGGGCAAACTAAAGATGGTGGTCCAGAGAGACGACAGAGCCACTTTACTTAACATTCCCGACCTGGACGACAGCATCCCCTCAGCAAACAACTCAGACAGAGACGGTACGCCTGCTCATATTCTGTTCTGTTTACCACGATCTGCATTAAATTATATATTTTTCCCCAGCTCTAATATTTTATCATATTTGACAGACATATCAGAAATCCATTCAATAACGTCAGACCATTCCAATCGATCCCCCGGAAGAGGTCGATCCCGCTCCCCTGACAGAGCTGAGGTGTCAGACCCCCTCCGTCTCTCGCCCCGTCCCATCAGCAACGGCAGGTAAATAAAATGCCCGCACACACACACACGCGCGCACACAGGGAGACTTATCTGTCACGCCCATCATAGGCCTATCCATCTATCTCCTCACACATCATTCACCCCGCAGGTTAGAGGCTGCTGACTAAGTAACTGACTGCATTAATGCATAAATCTATAGGTGAAGACATAAACTATCACACGCTAACTGAGCTCCCCAAGTCCCCGTAATGCTGTGCTCTGCAGGACATGAAAAATACCATGAGCACTACTTTTTACATATACTTTTATTTGACCCTGTTCTTGGTAATGTTATGTTAATGACTAAGAATTGCATGAAAATACATTATCCAAGTCAAACTTCTGTTGTTACAGGGGATTTTATAAAGATGAGCAAGTTATGATTTTGGAAATGTCCAGGTTTCTCTCAACAATGACTCAACATTTGTCAACTAGCTGGGAAAATGGAGAATTACTGTTACTGAGGGGAGTGAAACATGCTTGTTTTTGGGAAACAAGTCCTCCCATTTATAATAATTACTCAGAAAAATTTTTAAATTATTTGACATTGTTGGACATTGGTATTTAACATCTTTTATAATTAAATACAACAATAAATAAATAAAAGCATAATATTTTGCACTTTCATTCACTGGACACATTATTAGCTATTAGTTATTATCACATGCTTTGTCTGAATCTCTTAGTATCAAACAAAACACTTATATTTAGTTTAGTTTACTCTAGCTAAGCATTTTGTACATTGCCACCTTAAATTTCCATAAATATAGAATTTTTCGTTAATGTCACCAAGTCCAATAATTAACAAAGCATCCCAAAGTACATATGTATCTCTGGTATGTAACATAAGACAAAGTTTTACTATCGGCTCGTTTAGGAAGTGAAAACAAGTATTTGACATACTTCCCACAGTGCTTTGCCCTGGGCCAGATGGTTCACTGCACCTGATTGGCTGCTGGGCGCGGACACATTCTTTCGCCCTGTACACGATGCTTCTGTGTTTTTAATAGAAAGGGTCAAAGGAGCTATTCATTCAAAACTGTCTGAGCGAGAATGAGCTCAACGTCGTACTAGAAGGAACTTTATATTTTTAAGCAACATGGTTCAAATAATGGAAACAATTGTGTGAGTAATCATTATGTTATATTGATTTTGTATTAGGCATTTAATTTGATGGTTAATTTGTGTGTCTTACTACCACAAACATATTGATTTTATTTAGGCATTAAATAGGGCATATTACACTTTCATGGGGTATTAATTACTAACATAACGTATTTAGATCACCGTGTTACCTTTCACTGTTGTAAAAATGCTATATTTGGGCAAAAACTACTCATTAAAATGTTAATAAGATTCAGTTTTGTTTTTGATGCTCTGATACTCTAAGTCCCCACTCCCTTTGCACCCCCCCTTCAGAGTGATATCACATGACAATCAGCGTGCATTTCGTTGTAGTGTATTGTTTTGTATCATGCTTTTGTATATTTATGGAAAACTGTGGGCTTATGGGCTGATCTTTGGACAGCATCCTACTGCTAACTGCAAGGAGGGTCCCGGGAGAGATCACTAAATTACTGAAACGTGCAGGGATGACATCTCAATGTGTTTTTGATGAAGGAGCAATGTTATAACATGGTAGAAAGCTCCAAACAGTTTTTGTAACACCCTCTCCTTTAAGACCTGAAAAGCTGTTCTTAGTTATATTTTGTATGTATTTAACTGCCAATTAGTTCACTGTTCTTTGATTGAAAAGTTAAGTTTATTTATTTATTTGATATTTGGGCAGTGGATATTAATGAATGCAAGCAGCTTCATCAAAAATATACCAGAGATAGCCCTAAATTTCGTCAGTTTCAGTCTGGGTATGCATGTTAGAGGTGTCGTTTGTTCTTGTCTTGTTTCTGGCTCTTTTTAAGTCAAGCCTTCTGGTAGCTCCTCCTCTCTCTGTGCTGTTCTGTGAGATTCTGAAAGCGCTGGGGACCTGTCACAAACTCCGAGGCCTTTTTAGCCACGTTCTGCAGCAGAGAAACAGCATAGTCAGGAGTTACATTACGCACTGTTCTTCTGTGTGTGTCTACTTAGCTCTGCTTCTGTTGTCCAGTGCACAACTCTGACAGTCTCACTTATTACACTGTGCATGCAGCTATTTTAGTCTCTAGTTAAATGTCCAATATTACACAAAATTGCCTCTTGTGAGCTTTTAGCTATATTAAAATGCTGTTGCCTCCTCAAAAACATACCTGGAGTTGCATTTTGTGAGCCATAGTATAAATAAGTGCAGTGTATAACTGTTCAAAATGCAAGAGACTTAATACTAATAATCCTATGAGTGCTAAAATGTGATAGCAGTGCAAAGAGCAGCTGTATGGGAAATTAGTTGTTTTTTTTTTTTGTTTTTTTTTAGAAATGGCACTGCACTAAAGGGAAAGAACTGCTCAATCTAATAACAACAATCAAATAGGCTCGGAGCACAGCAGCCCCTGGCAGTCCGTGTTACTGTCACTACGTCCTGTCCAATTGTGTATCTATGAGGTTTTGTGCAGACTTGCGATAAAATTAATGAATCATTTAAGATCAGGCTTAATCTGATAAGATAATTAAAATTAATACTAACACTAATGCTAATTTTAAAGCATAATAAATATTAAAACAATGTCAAAAACTGACATGGTAGTACTGGGAGTCTTTACTTTAATTAATTTGAATTTTATTAGGTTGTTTATTTTATATTTCATGATTTTAATAAAAGTAACTGTTAGCTTTGAGACACACTGAGCTAGTGTGTTGTATCGATTGTATTTATGTGTGTTTAAATGTAGAGAGGTTTGTTTTTGAAAGGTTTGTTGAATGAAAGTTTAAACAGTGACAGTGTACGTAATATTATCTCTTTCTTACGACTTAAGTACAAACAATGCAGTATAGTTTGTTTATGATCTTGAGTGAGTGACGCAGCCTGCACCTTAATTCTTGCACAAAAGCTCCTGAATGCTGCCCAGCTCTGTGCCAGCCACAGTCATGTGACACAACTGGAATTCAACCATTGTTTTAAGCAGCGCAGAGCCTTCTCCTCTGTTCGGCCTATTAGAAATGCACTCAAGTGCACACTCGGTTTTCCCATGTTTATTTTAGCCAGGTTAAACAGGAACTCTGAAAAGTATCCTTTCACAAAAGTTTATCTTGGACAACGAGAATTAGATTTTTTTTCCATTTTTAGATTTTTTTTGTTTGCGGAAGGTCACTTGGTGGTCAGATTTAGTTGATAAAGAAGTGTGCTGAAAAGGAAAATTTACAGAGAAAGAAGACATTTATACTATGTAAAAAACAGATGTACCCATTACCTATTTCTTAAAAAAATGTTGTTACTGTTGCAGTTCACTTAAAAACAGAGACAAATCAGTGAAGCTGAAAAAATGTGCTTTCAATCCACATACAGTGTTTATCCCGTTGTTCATCATTGCTTGTACATTTGTTTCTCCACCTTTCTCTTTTTTCTATTCCATTTATAGCAACTATTTGATGTACCTGTTTATTTTAAGAATCACTTGATCACTTGTTCATGCTTTGATTTGTTTGTGTTGCTTTTTTGCAGTTAATTTGTTGTGTTCTTATTGTGTATTTGTTCTGTACTTCTTGTGTACCTCTAGCCACAGGAGTCGAGATGAGGAGCGCGTGTCTAAACCAGGGGCCATGTCTACACCTGTCAAAAGCTCTGACGACGGGGTCCTGTCCCAGACCAGTGACCAGGCCAGCTCCAGCGGCTTGCCCCCTCTGCCTGGTACAGAAGCCTTTTAATTTATTATGTCCATTTATTTTATTAATCATCTTGTTTTCATCCTTGTTCATCATTTGTTCATAAATTATCTTTATTGAGGTTTTGAAAGTTGTAAAAACTCCCTTTGCAGCAGGTAAAATCAAGGGTTTAGCAGTGTGATTTAAAAAAAATATATAGACAATGTGACAATTGCGTATATATTTGTGATATTATGTTTCAAATTAGGACTCAAAGGGCACATTGTAAACAACTCCTGGAACATTAACATTTGAGAGAAGACTGGAATAATCCCAAATTGCAAAATCCCAAGTAAAATGTGATCTACATGGACAAAATAAATGACTTCTCTTTGTGTTTTGCCAGAACCAAAGCCAGTGTATGCACAGCCAGGACAGCCTGATGTGGACCTCCCCGTCAGTCCCACAGACGCCCCTGTGCCCAGCGCTGCCCATGATGACAGTATACTCAGGTGTGCAGCCACTTAAGTTTTAACTCTGATATTGACTTTAGGACTGCAACTATTGATTATAATACCAGTCGTCCAGTCTGCTTGATCAATTCAATGAAACAGAAAATGCACACCAAAGTTGTTACAGAGGTGCAAATGCAAGGAGCAGTAATGTATAGCACACACAGATGGTCGATGTCCAAAGCTTTTAAAATTTTTTATTTTAGATATACTGTAGATTTATCATTTAGCCATTAAATAGAGAAAGATCTGTGAATATGAGATTTTTACTCAGTTTAACCCAGAAGCTAGAAGTGACCCAGAACTGATGCCGCTTGAGGACTTTTTTTGTTTATTCACAGAAAAAAAAAAGCTTAATTTTGATGTAATTAGTGTTCTAAGTCTCAGTTGGTGTCTCTGCCCACAGGCCCAGTATGAAGCTGGTGAAGTTTAAGAAGGGAGAGAGCGTTGGACTGAGATTAGCAGGAGGCAACGATGTGGGGATTTTTGTGGCTGGAGTTTTGGAGGACAGTCCTGCTGCCAAAGAAGGACTGGAAGAAGGAGACCAAATCCTCAGGGTAAACACACAATACTGAACACCTGATTCAACATTTGTTTCCCTAGTCTGAACAAAATTGTTGTATTTTTGCTGAACGTGTCCAGATTTATTTAATATCTGTCACGGGTGTAAAACATCTGGCATAATTTAGAAGCCGTCACGCTGAAAGATCTCTGTGTACTCTGTGTGGTTAAACTGCTTTAATTTGTGTGTACTGAGTTCTTGGATAGACACTACAATGCATTTGTCAGTCTGACTCATCCTGAAGCGTTGTTTTGTGTCAAAACTCCCGTTGTTTTCAATATGAACACACAATGGCACTGCTCATTGCCCTTTGACCTCCGCACAGTCGCCCTCTGTGGAACCAAACACTAGAGTAACTTTGTTGTTGGGATGATGCAAAGTCTTGATGTCATCCTTGGATCCTCGGTCTTGTTTATGCAGCCATAGAATGACGACTCCAGTACAGAGGGACATAACTAACGTTCTATAGATGGTTGTAGTGTTTTAACAGAATGGGCTTGTTCCAATGCAAAATGTTATGTTCTTTTATTTATATGGAATTATGGGATTAGTATTAGCCTTATAAAAGAGCAAAATGTAAATGTTTAGATGACAATGAAAACATATTAATACTAATAATGCTACAGTCTGTTAAGAAAACTTAAGGAGGTAACGCAAATTATTATAAATTATAGATATTTAGTGAGTTTGTTTATTTTCTTCTGTCAATTGGTATAATTATTAGTCATGTTATAAGGATTCATGAATAACACAGAAAGAATTATTCAACAGACTGGTTTAGGGGTTTAGAAAGGGGTTTAGGCTGAAGTGTAACACATTATTATTATTATTTACTTTGCTTATGTATTTATTTTATTATTTATTTATTTATTTTGCCTAACCCTCTTAACATACAGAATACAAGATGGCATGCCTTTATATGCTCATATAACCTTTAATGATCTTTACAGGGCCAGAGAGAGAATTGTGTTAATATTTTTTTAATAGTACACTGATTGCTTATGAATGAACAGTTTCTGCTTGGGTGTGTCCTCCCAACTGTACAAACAAATCAATCTTTCAGGACAAGTTTCCATCTTTAGTATGTTTTCCTTTTGTTAATGTGTGCTCACCGAGATAAAGACTTGGATTTCTGTGATTTCTGGGAAGGATGAAGGTTTCTCTCTGAGGTGCTGTGGGGGCCATGTGGTTCTAGTTCTCTTGTTGCCCCTGGAGCAGAGTCAATAAACACAGGTTATTGTGTTTGGGATTGCAGCAGGAGATGAGGAGGAGGCAATAAAGAATGTGCACTTCCTGTCTCTCAGTGGAGGAATTAGTTTTTTGCGATTCACTTGGTTCAAATATATGAGTAGGACTGTAGTTTTGTGGTGAATATGTTAAGTTATCTTTGTCATAGAGGACTCAAACCAGAATTATGAGAGTTTATTTTCAGATAAATTTTATAAATATAAAGATAAATATTTAAACCTATGCATCTATATAAAACCGATATGCATTTAATTTTATTATTAAATGCCAAGAGATTTCTGCTGTGAAAATCCATAAAATAAAATGCTTACTATATGAGAATAATTTACTATCAGAATAATTGTATTTTAAAACACTGTGTTAGTAGTAGCTCTTGTTTAATACTGGTCTTTATTTTTTCCATAGGTGAATAATGTGGACTTTGCCAACATTATTAGAGAGGAGGCCGTGCTGTTTTTGCTGGATCTCCCGAGAGGAGACGAAGTCACGATTTTAGCCCAGAAGAAAAAGGATGGTCTGTTATTGCTTGTTACTTGTAAACACAACATATATAGTGCTGTATTATAAAATAATAAACTTGATATTGTCTCTTTCCCTCAGTGTATCGGAGGATAGTGGAGTCGGATGTGGGCGACTCCTTTTATATTCGAACACATTTTGAATATGAAAAAGAGTCTCCATACGGTCTGAGCTTCAACAAAGGAGAGGTTTTCCGGGTAGTGGACACACTGTACAACGGTAAACTGGGATCATGGCTCGCCATCCGTATTGGCAAAAACCATCAGGAAGTGGAAAGAGGCATCATACCGAACAAGAACAGGTACAGCTGATTTGGGGGATTATGTAAGACAGTATTATAATGATTAATTTGTTCATCCAAGTTAGAACAATAAAAAGTTTGATAACAGTTGATTAAATACTAATCCACTGTGAAATAAATGAAAACATGCGATGCGGGCTCGTTTTATTAAAACATTCCATTGCAAGCAGCATTACAAGCAGTCTCTAAAATGCTTTTTTAGGAGCCTGATTGAAGTTAGCCCAAAAGAGGAAATGGTCTGTTTGTTTTTCAATAAAATAAACTTCATTACTGTTTTCACTTGTCCCCCCCAGAGCTGAGCAGCTGTCCAGTGTGCAGTACACACTCCCCAAAACAGCAGGGGGCGACAGAGCAGACTTCTGGAGGTTTCGTGGGTTGAGAAGCTCCAAGAGAAATTTACGGAAAAGCAGAGAAGACCTGTCAGCCCAACCAGTTCAAACCAAGTTTCCTGCATACGAGAGGGTAGTGCTGAGGGAAGGTGGGTCCATTTCAGTTTTATACAGAAGTTACAACTCTTATACTTCACTGTTAAATAGGAGTCATCATGAATAAGTTGAACTGATAAATATATCTTATTTCTTGTAACAGCTGGGTTCCTTCGGCCTGTGGTCATTTTTGGGCCCATTGCAGATGTGGCCAGAGAGAAACTGGCCCGGGAGGAACCAGAGGCGTTTGAACTAGCAAGTAAGTCAAGACCCGTGTGTGATGCTGTACATGGTAGAACTTTTAGATTAGTCTACCATAAATTATTTTTTAAAAACATATTGTCAATGTGTTTTTATGTGTTTTATTTCATAAAGATGCTGCAGCATTATTCCAAGTCAATTACACCTGGAAACCTTAAGGCTTTTTAACTCGACTCAGTGTTTGAGTAACTATATTGTCTTTTCAGAAACACAGCAACAACAAGGAGGGGAAAGTATGTCTCCTAGTGCATCAGCCTGTGTGCTTTTGCTTTTGTCATTTTCTTTGTTTAGTGAATGGCTGAATGCCTTGTGTATGCACAGAGAGGGATACCACTATATTTAATCCTAATACATCTCTTTATATTAACATGCATGGCTATGAAACTAAAATCCATATCTGTTAATTAATATATTAATTTATTCATGAAACAAATGTCCATCGAGCAAAACACTTCAGTGCTAAATTAGAAGAGCTTAAATTTAATGGTATTCCTCTTTTTTTTTTGAGGTTGCACAAAGCAGCATGCAACCCTGTGTGCAGCAGAGGTACACTCATTGACAGAGTGGGAAGATACAAGTATATCAAGCAAATGCAATGTTACAGAATATTATGAGTAGTTAGTAGTTTGTTTGCGTGTGCCCCTTTAAAATAC
Organism: Boleophthalmus pectinirostris; assembly: GCF_026225935.1. NCBI lineage: Eukaryota > Metazoa > Chordata > Actinopteri > Gobiiformes > Gobiidae > Boleophthalmus > Boleophthalmus pectinirostris. The sequence goes on from NW_026571140.1 coordinate 24,833,224, forward strand.
TGGTACTTAGTCCAGTGAGTAGTTTCAAAAATGTTCAGTTGACTGTAAAAACAAAGCATGTCTCTGTCAATACATTTAATTACTCCCCAAAACAGACAAAAAAATGATACTTGTATGTAGATTTTGCATGACTACTTTACATGCTCTTTGGTCTATACAGTCAGTTTTAAGTATTTGCTCAGTACATTTCTTTAATTGCTATTATTACAATAACCAAGCTCTATATTTAAAACACACCATATTTTAATACTTCATGTTTGACAGAATCATTGCTTTATTAATATAAGTCCTATACCCCTTTACACATCCTTGTTTGAATGCCAAAGACCTGCAGTGCCAATGCGGAGAATTGTAATCACACATTGTAGCACGGTTCTTACCCATAATGCAACCTGACATGATTTGGCTCCCATCCATATTTTAATGTCTTGCTGGTTTAATTAAAATGCCATTGTCCCCTCCTGTACAAAGATTACATTTTATGGGTCTATTTATAGAAATGACTGCATGCTACAAGGATGTCTAATTGGGGCAGAGCACAATGTTACTGAGGAGGTTGTGTGATTGGTCTGTGCCTGTAACTGTCCATCGTCTTTATGCAGAGAGTGAACCACGAGACGCAGGAACTGACACCAAGAGCTCCGGTATCATCCGCCTGCATACCATCAAACAGATCATCGACAGAGTGAGTCTAAACATGAATCTATATACATAAAATGCTGCCACATATGAAACAAATACTACTCACTTCTTTGTTTTGGTCATTGGCACTGTGTGTACTGTCAATATGGGTTTATATTGGTCACTGCTACCACCTAGTGGACATGTTAAACCCTGACCAATGACAAATTACTTCCAATGCAAATTTAAATACTAATGATGCATTTATATACAGCATTGTACAGGTTTAAAGCATTTAGTCAATGCATATTTTTTTAAGCTTTAAAGGAAATAACCAACATGATTTGCTTCTACTTACCATAGAGATAGCCTTTTACTGCATTTATTTAGTCATGGCATCCTAAAGTGAAAAGCAAATTCTTTCTGATTGGATAATCAACGTTAGATCCAAAACACAAAATGTAGATGAAACTTAATGAACTTAATGGAACATTTTTCATCATGTAATTGAATAAATTATGTTAGAAATTATTTTAGTGAAATCATAATTGATGGAATTCATCTGTTTACTACAGAGCTAAAATAGTTTATGAAAGAAAAAATACCATAAATTCATTTTAAATAACAATATCTTCTGAGTTCAGGATAAACATGCTGTTCTGGACATCACTCCTAATGCGGTGGACCGTCTGAACTACGCCCAGTGGTATCCCATTGTAGTGTTCCTGAACCCAGACACCAAACAGGGCGTCAAGAACATGAGAACTCGCCTCTGTCCCGAGTCCAGGAAGAGTGCCCGAAAACTGTACGAACGTGCTCTGAAGCTACGGAAGAACAATCACCACCTCTTCACCAGTAAGTCTGCAGACACAGACAGTCTTCTAGATGAGAGGTAAACAGGATCAGTTCAAACTGTTACTAAATGAGTGAGTGTCTCATGGACGAACGCCTATGATGTTGTTTGTTTGACTGTTTTGAATTCTCATAGTGTTTGGTGGAGTTCAGACAGGTGGTACACTTAGTGTTGCTGTCACCTCTTGGTCCGCCTGCCTCAGGGCAGCTATAGTTAAAGGCAGCAACACTGAAGTGTAATGAAATTAAATTAATCATGTCTCTGTGTTCAGCGACCATTAACTTAAACAATATGAACGACGGCTGGTTTGGAGCTCTCAAAGAGATCATCCAGCAGCAGCAGAACCAGCTGGTCTGGGTCTCAGAGGGCAAGGTAAACTCTCATACACTGTTCTCTGTGGCAGCAGTGCCTACAGTGAGTAAGGCAGATGGTGACTGATCCCTCTCTTCTGTAGGCGGATGGGGCAGGTGACGATGACCTGGATATCCATGACGACCGCCTGTCGTACCTGTCTGCTCCGGGCAGCGAGTACTCTATGTACAGCACTGACAGCCGCCACACGTCCGACTATGAGGACACGGACACAGAGGGCGGGGCTTACACTGACCAGGAGCTGGACGAGACGCTGAATGACGATGTAGGTCCTCCTGCTGAACTCGCCATCACACGCTCCTCTGAGCCTGTTCGGGATGAGACGCCCGTGATCCAGGAGCCCCCGGGGTACGCCAGCTTCCCCCCACAACCAGATGCCCTGAACCGCATCGACCCGGCCGGGTTCAAGGCCCCAGCGCCGCAGCAGGTAGCGTTTCTGAGGCCTGTGCGTCTCCCCTGTTGTCTAGAGGACGTGGTGTGCGTTAGGAGGGTGTTCTGGAGGCGCTATTAAAGCCATACTCTATCTACTGCTATTTACCTCTATAAGCTAATCCAAACTTCTGTGACCAACTATTTATTATACTATATCTCTATCTATTATTATATTATACTATATCTATATTTCATATTTATTTCCTAAACACTATTTATATATTCATCTAATTATCAAAGTTATACTGTGAACCTTTGTGGCTTGATGTTTGTGAGTGGGAGTGTTTTTTATTTCCAAAAAGTGGAAGAATTGTATAACTGTTATTATTGTATTGTATTACCACGAGTTGTCTTATTGCCACGACTGTTGCTAAGAAAGAAAAAAGAATCTTGTTGCTCAAGTGTCTGTTTAAGTGCCCATGTGAACCTCAGACTTTAAGGACTCTGATGCGATACCTGAAGTATTATGTGCATGTTCAATGCAAGTGTAACCAGTGTTACTGTGAAATGTATTTACCAAATCTACTTAATTGGCTGTTGTCATTCCAAAAGAGCTAATCTTATGGTTTTTGGAGTGTCAAAGAAAAAGGCATTAAATGTATTGTAACCACAGTATTAAATCCAAAAGTATACCTGAGTATATAAGTTTGTCCTGTTGCTAATTCTTTGCGGTTCATATTTGTGAAACTGTAGGTAGTGATCTTATGTATTTGTGCTCTGATTGAAACTGCACCACAGCATCTCAGCGCTTGTTATTAAACATTTCTGAACCACTTCACAGAAAGCAGAGGCCGCTGCCGTCCCTAGCATCCCACAGCAGCCTGAGCCCCTGGCTGAGACAGCGCCCCCTGCTGTTGATGTAACTGTAAAAACTATAGGGGTTGTGAGCACTGACCAGGCTCCTGCAGCCCCCGTCAGCCAGCCCAGCCCCAGCCCAGAGGCAGGCTCTCTTAGAAGGCCCACCCCAGAGCTAGCTCCCCCCGGTGTCCCAGCAGAGCCTCTGCAGCCTGGACTCAGTCCTGACCCAAAGGTATCTGACTGTCCGAAGACGTGGCTCTGACAGGGCCCTGCGCTGACGGCTGCCCTCTCTGCTGCTGCCTGTCTACTGCTCCTGCTGCTTCTGTCTCTTCCTCCTGCATGCTGCTGAACATGTGCTGCCAGAGGACCTGTGTGCGTGTGTGTTTGTGTGTGGGTGTGCGCGCGCCTGTGTGCGTGTGTGAGTGTGTGTATGGGCGTGTGTGTGCACGTGGGTCGGTAAACAACAGTGGAGGTGCTTGCTGGGCTAATTAGAGGACCGGTCCCTGTTGCTTACCCTCTTTGCATGGCCGTGACTTGTTCGACCCTGTTAACCTCATGAAGTGAATGTGTATTATTATTAATAAACTTCAATGTTTTTTTTTCTTTGTAAAAGTACCCATTAATCCTTCGTCTCTCAGTCACATGGAGATTTCAAGTCTCCTGCCCAGGATGAGATGGATCTTGAATGGATACTTATTGTAGATAGTTTTTAATATTTTAATGTGCTTGTAATGTTAAAGAAGGTATTTATTATATAATTTCAGTTGATGTTAGTAGTTCCAAAACAATGGGACATTTGTCAATTTGCATTTACTAGTATAAAGTTATTTTCTTTATATCGGCACCACATATAGTCTATGTAGCACAATGTAATCAAAACAAAATACAAACTAAATGACAAATGAATCCCTTTGTGTTGGATCATCTGTGCCTTTGCTTTACCTTGTTTTCTTCATGTTGCATTGTGCAAAGATGAGATTTGTGTTCAAAAGTAATGTGAACAATAACTGGCTCCCTCTCAGTCTCTCTATTTCAGGTCTTTCCTATATTGTCTCTTGTGCAATTAATTTTTCAAACTTTTAATGCTCCTCTTTTGCATTTGCATCTGGTTTGTTTGCATATTTTTAGAGATTCCTTTTTAGCTGCTTACATTTTTGACTGACTCTTTATTTTGTATTTTGATAGATGTTTCAGAAAGATCCATACAGTGCCGACCCCACGGGGCGTGTGAGTCATGGCATGAAGCCTACAAGCTACAGCCCCCCACAGGGGTACCACCCGGAGCAGCCGCCCTATAGAGATTATGACCACCCGCCCAGTCGCTATGACGCCAGCGCAGCAGGGGCCTACACGGACCCCAAGTACAGGAACTATGACGCGTCATATGAGAACAACGGGCCTCATTACGACCAGCAGTGGAACCCTTACTCCAACTCTCAGAGCTACGACCGTCTGCCCTACGCCGATGAGCCTGTAGACCACTACACCCCCCCCATTCGCTACGATGAGCCCCCTCCCCCACAGCCCTTTGACGGACGGCCACGCTACGGCAAACCCACTGGTCCTGCACCTGTGCGCTTTGATGAACCACCTCCCACTGCGTCCCATGACCTGCAGTATGACCAGGACGCTCACCTGAACTCTTACCCCTCCACCCGCTCCCCTGACCCCACCACACAGAGACTCAACTACAACCAGGGCCCCTCGCTGCAGCCGAAAGGCTTCAAACCTCAGCCATACAATGGCTCTCCTGTTAACTCTAGCCCCACCCCCCCTCCAAAAACAGAGAGCCCCTCACCTGCGCCTGTGGAGACCCTCAAACCTGCACCCACCAACAAACCTGAAGAAGACCCTGCCATGAAACCCCAGTCCGTCCTGACCAGAGTCAAGATGTTTGAGAACAAACGCTCTGTGTCTGTGGACCGGGTCAGAGATGCAGGGGAGGCAGCCACCAACAAGGTAAAACTGAACTTTAAAAATAATTGATGAACACATCACCTTCTCTCTGAAAATAAACATTTACATGGATCTGTTTTTCAGATGGCTGGTGTCCCCAAAGCCAACTCTTTGAGCAACCTGGACCAAGATAAGCCCTACAGGTAATGAGAGCTATGATATTAACATTAAGAACCTTTGTATTGGTCTATATGGCTCATTCTAATTTACTGTATTCTTCCACCAGAGCTCCAGAGCCACAGAAGCCCCAGACTAATGTGGATGATATTGTTCGTTCTAATCATTATGACCCTGATGAGGACGAGGACTACTACAGAAAACAGCTCTCCTACTTCGATCGCCTTCAGTCTGGTCCCAGCAAACCGCAAGCACAAACCAACAACTTTTCAAGGTGAATTCTTCATAACTCTTGTAGGATTACTTTCAATTTGCCTATTTTGCAATAATTATGTATATTTTTCTGATTGCTCTAATAGGACTGAGTCTGTAGAAAAGAGATATGAGCCAGTCCCCCAGGTGACCCCTTCATTGCCACCAGCCACACTGCCCAAACCTCCACCAGAAGGTAAGTCAGTCTGGAAAGAGCAACCTGAAAACCTGCCACACAAAATTGGGCTGCAAAATTAACCACAATCAAATTGAAATATTTTTGAGTAGATTTTGAAGTGTTGCTATTAGCAATTTACAAAAACTGCCACTATTTCTGTTGCATAATATCTTCTTATTATGTGAAAAAACTGTGTAATTTAAAGGTCTACAAACATATTCTAAAATGAAAGTAATTCTTATAATAGTTTAGCAGTTCACATTCCAGTCTTCTCAAGTTTCAGTGCCTCTGGACATGTTTAAAATAGTTTAGTAACATAAATGGCAAATATAATCTTGACTCAATTACTGTACTTACCTTACGTTACTTACCTTAAGAAATAGTAGTTTCTTACCAAACTGTGCACTACTACAAATACTAACTGTCCATTTCTTCCCACAGTGAAGCCAGCTCCCAGCAGAGAGGACACAGTGCAGTCCAACTTCTTGCCTCATAAGAGCTTTCCGGAGAAATCCCCCGTCAATGGCACAAGTGACCAGCATTCAAAAACCACCTCAAGCACCGCGGTACCACCAGCATCCAGCTACAACCGCTACTTGCCCAAGCCTTACACCACCTCAGCCAGGCCTTTTGAACGCAAGTTTGACAGCCCCAAGTTCAACCACAACCTCCTGCCCAATGACAAGACTGAGATCACATCAAAGGTGCCATTTTATCAATGGATTACAGTATCTTTATACTCAATATTCAAATTTTGCTTATCTTCAAAACAACAGTTTCAATATTAATACATTTTCTGATGTATTTTCTGCCTCTACTTATTATGACCACAACAATATTTAATAACTTGTAGCCTAATGTGCAGCATAAACTACCACTTATAACTATAATAATAATATAATAATTATTTTTATATATTTATAATATATTTTTGCATTTTGTCATGCAAATTGTACTATGTATTAGTTGGTGGAGAATTGGGTAACAAATGTGTGGACTGGCTCTATGTTCCCATAAGGCAGGGGTGTCAAACTCATTTTGGTCCGGGGGCCGTATCCAACCTACTTTGATCCCAAAGGGGCCGGATCAGAAAACTCATATCATATAAACCCCAAAAATAAAAATAAGTTCAAATATTTGTGCAGAGAAACACAAATCTATTACAGAAATATTTTTTAATTGATGAATCTTTCTTTTACAAAATATTATAATATTTTGAACAACCTGAAACTTTAAGAAAAATACAATTTCAACACAAAGTTTTAACATTAACTTGTTTGCAAATAGGAATAAGTCAATTTTTCTTGTAAAATCCTGCACTTGGCGTCCGCCTTTCTCATTTTTGACATTTTGCTGATGGTGTCACGGTCAACAGTCAAAACGATCGTCCTTTAAGAGCGTTTGGAAAGAGACAAGTCTTCATTTGTGCTGCTCTGGTGGGAGGGGCCACGTACAGAGACGCTGGAGACGCTGCTGTGATAAACACTGCAGAAAATTATCAATATTTTAATAGAAAATAGAATTCAAATATTTTAGTAGAAAATCAGCTGAGGGCCAGAATAAAGGTCTTGGAGGGCCGGATCTGGCCCCCGGGCCGCATGTTTGACACCTGTGCCATAAGGCATTACCTCATCAATACAGCAGATGTGCATGCAACCTGAGCGCATAAAGAGTTGCATCTGCACGGTTATCATGAAGTTACAATGTTAGCTAGAGATACTGTAGTCCCTACTACAACAGTTTATCACCGTGTGAATGAGATACACCTTAATGACCCGTACTTTTTAAATGCAGGGTAGTAGGTAAATGGTAAGATTACGTCCTCATACCTTCATACCTGATTCTAGCCTCTATTCCTGTCTGATAATGCCTCCATAGGTTTATATAAAAAAAAATTCCCATTTTTTTCAGGTCCAGAGCACAAGTCCAGTAAAACCTCAGATTTCACCACAGCCTCAAAATACAGATCACGACAGCGGCGTGGACACATTCACTCGCACTATGGACCACCGCTCCAAATACCAGCAGAACAATGTGAACGCTGTGCCCAAAGCCATCCCTGTCAGGTACCAGCAGTTACTTATTTGAATATTTACTTTAAACATATCAGGAAAAATGTTTTGAAAAATTGCACGCATTGTATCTCCAGATATGTGGTCACTTGTCAACATATCAGAAAACCAAAATCTTCTCACTTAGAGTTGCCATTCTAAAACAAGTCTGCAGCAAATCCAAAAGGGCTCACACTGAATTTATCCAACTAATGCAATTCCATGTTACAGAATTTTTCCTTTATTTGTTTTCTTAAACCTCAGTTCACTTTTTATCTTGTAGCCCCACTGCTTTAGACGATGAGGAAGAGGAGGATGAAGGGCACACAGTGGTGGCGACAGCGAGGGGAATCTTTAACAGTAACGGAGGCGTCCTGAGCTCCATAGAGACAGGTGTCAGCATCATTATTCCTCAAGGTGCCATCCCTGAAGGTGTGGAGCAGGAAATCTACTTCAAAGTCTGTCGTGACAACAGCATCCTGCCACCACTCGATAAAGAGAAAGGTAACTCTCAGAAACAAACACGACAAAAGCAGAGTTCAGGAGTGAAAGATACATCTGAAGTAGAGCTACACAGCTTGACAAAAGCATTCAGTTCAACTATTTTGAGACTGTATTATTGTGGTTTTGAACACTTTTTTTCATAGTAAATTCATTTAAAAGTATGGCATTTCACCCATTTAGAACTCCAAATTGTAGATATGTAGATATCGGCGTACTTTTAAATGAGTTTTATTGTGCTGCCTGTTCTATCTTGTATCATGGCTGTGTGATGTGACAAAAATGTTCTTTTTTTTTTTTCTTTTGGTCATAATGAGTGATCACAGTGTCCTATTTTATTTTGGTAATAAAATGGTTTTCAATATTAATTTTTGTGAACAAAACGAAAACTTTTTTAATCCTATTTTTTCCTCCAAAGCACATTTTTACTGACTTTAAAAAGATTCAAGCACGGCATTGACAGGTAGAAAAGACTGAATCTCAGCCTTGATTAATTTGTCTTTTCACAGCCCTGTGTCTTGTATTCAGACAGTGTAACATGGAAAAAAGTAAACTCTGTGTCCCCTCTGGTTTGTGTCTGTTCCAGGAGAGACTCTGCTCAGCCCGTTGGTCATGTGTGGCCCTCATGGCCTGAAGTTCCTGAAGCCGGTGGAGCTGCGCTTACCTCACTGTGCGTCTATGACCCCTGATGGTTGGTCTTTTGCTCTAAAATCCTCCGACTCCTCGTCGGGTATGCTGTGCTTTCTGTTCTTCGGGGTCGTTTGGGCTGGCTCTGTGACAATCTGAGGGTGTGGGACACTGTCATCAGCTTTACCTACAGATCTGATTCTCCTCAATAAAAAATGACTCCTATTTAAAATTTATAAGATTCTACTTGATATGAGAATCAGTCTAAAGGTAAATCTGATCATGTATGATTATGCTTTTAGTTTAGTTTATTTAAATCATTTGAACTAAACCCACCCATACAATGTTAATTTTGCTCTGTCACCCATTTTTACAATTTCACTTTCATGTTTCCCCTTGGCTTTCTCCTCCTTCTAACTCAGTGCTCATTTGTTGTTCTTAACCTGCATGCATTTTACAAAAACATTATCATATTCATCATTACTAGTGTAACAGTGCATGCTGCAGTGTGGAAAGTGCTTCTTCTAATCACATAGCCACCCCATCCTGACCTGAAGAACAGCTAAGGTGGTAAAAGTCTTTTTGATTAAGACTTGGGAACTGTTTTAAAACTCCTTTTCTTCTTCTTTCAGAATCCCTAACCTAAACAGAATAACTTTGCTTAATGTTAATGTTTTATTTGATCTGTTGCTTTTCTAAAACTGCCTTCTTTTCCTGGGCTTCTCTGCTGCTCTATGGTCAAAAGCAGTGATAATTTTGGCTGTGGTCGGGATTAGTTGTTAATTAGCCTAATTTTTGGGCAGCTGAATGCGATGTGGGCCCGCTGCACTGTCCCGCTGAATTGTGTGCGGATTATCAAGCAGAACCTAATCCTCTTATTGTAAAGCAAGGCCACTCTCCTCCGTCCTTCTCCGCTCTGCTCTGCTTCTGCCCCTTTAATACTTACTCAATATTTTCACTTTTCTAACTCAGGTTATATTATTATTAGACATGATGTATAACAGGGTTTAGCGCAGCAATAGGATTTTAACAAATTATATTGCAAGGATTGAATTCAATTGAAATGTGTTGAAACAGTGTACAAGTATAAAATGTAACAAACACAATACAAAGGTCAACTCTTAAGTGGCAGGATGTGAGCTGTGCATTTAATCAATATTGTGGTATCAGTTCTCACTTAATTAACTTGTGTTCAGAAAAATATACTGTATATATTCTGTCAAGGTCTATCATGATACCACATTTTGAAGCATTATATAATACTACATGGATATACTATGATAAACGAAAGCATTGAAACTACTTTTTGCCACTTATACTATACCAATAAAGAAAGATAATACTTGTAAACCACTTTTAGATAGACAGTCTCACTAAAAGCCATATGCTGCAATGTATCAATGAAAGAATGAACCAATAATTAGCCTTAGAAGTCACTCAATCAACCTTTTACAGCTCAGATCTTATCTATCTTAAACTTCCCACTTTTACAAAAAAAAAAAGTACACATGATAAATATTGAGTCCTATAATATATATCGGTCCAGCTTTTATATACTGAATAATAAGTTGATATAGTAATCATCGTGACAGGCCTAAAGTCACTCAAAACGTGGAGCAAAGCCAGTTGTCTATTCTACATACTCTTTTCTAAACAAAAGTGGCACCAAACATTATTGATTAGTTCTATACGTTCTCTATATTTTAATTCTTACTGGTCTTAGAAACAAGTTGGCTGTGCTCCATCTCATCTGTCACTCAGATGTTTCCTTTGGCACAGACTTGAACAGCTACACTTAGACTTAGATTCTTCCGTGATTGAGGTTTATTTATTTGTCAATGCAGTTTTAAGTGTGGACTGTATTCAACCATTTGAGAAGCAGTGAAGGTTTACTATGTGCTCTACTAGCTCAGTTACATTCACGATAAAAGTACATATTGATTTAAGATGAAACATATAAGTTTAAGATATTTGTGCTTAGTGTTGTCATGATAAAACAGTTTGATTTCATTGTTATAGAAAAGGCAGAATTCATATTTTTGATACCACAGTGAGAAATAATATACTTTTTTAGTGTTGACACAAAAGTATGAATGAATAGTTTCAATACTGTAAATAATACCGTGTTTTTCAAAATATATGATAGGATTTTAGCAATTACCAGAATCTGATACTTTCAGCTTGTGTGCATCATTATAATTATATGCAATTAAATTTAACCTGAACTAAAAATCCATTATAGTTAATTTGGATAAATGTATGTTTGTTTAAATAAGTGAAAGACCTATATCGTGCTGTATGTTTTAACCCATTTCGACTTTTACAAACTTTTCTGTAGGTGATCCAAAGAGCTGGCAGAACAAGGCTCTCCCTGGAGACCCCAACTATCTGGTGGGGGCCAACTGTGTCTCTGTGCTCATCGACCACTTTTAAAGAGTCTCTGGAGTGAAGTTACAGACTGTGGAGGCACAAGTCAAGCACACCATCCACCCTAACAACAAGCAAAAACACACTTGTGGATTAAAAAATACCCTTTAAGTGCCATTTTACTGCAACTACGGCACTGACTTTGAACACTGAAAATCTTTTTTGTGGTGAAAGACTCTCCCCATCTCATGTGTTAATGTGAAAACAATGCATGCCTAACGTCAATGAAGATTTCCACTATATACGAGGCATATTCAGATGGGTTTGTTCATTTTACACCAGCGTAAAAAAGCCGTGTAGCTGTATTTATACTATATATGCACACGTATATATAGAGAAATTGTACTTAACTTTCCAGTCAATATATTGTCATTTTCATTGACTGAATATATAATTATGTATCTCTTTGTTTTTTAACATCGAGGTTTTATTGAAGAGATGATTGCTGTTGAAGTAATATTTTTTGTCAAAGGATTGTGCCAGATGTGCGTTTTTTTGAGAGGCACGTTTTAAAAAAAAGCTCTTCCGATATTTTTCCTTCCTGATTCCCGCTGTGAAATATTGGCAGCGATGTCTCCTTCCAGCCTGATGGAGATCTATGCATGTTCTTTACTCAGGTCACTACTTCCTAATCCCTATCTCCTAACTCCTAGCTCCTACCCCTGAGGACTCTTTCTTTGTGCACTCAAAACACAAATAAGCAGTGATGCCTTATCTGCAGATTATTCACTTTTCAATACAATTATAAGTTATGAAAATCTGTATTGGTTGCCATTTTGAGGACCCACTGTATAAATAATTTTGGGTGCAGCACATTATAACAGCTGATAACAAATACCTAAAGGTTTGCGCTTCTTTTTTGCTATGCATTACTTAAAATAACGTCAGAAAAGAAGTGGCTGTAAATATAACTAGCTTATTGCCTTGTTTCTTTTTGTTTGTAAATGAACTTTTTTGTATCATCTTTCTGTTTTGTAAAAAAAAGAATAGAGAAAACATGTTTTAAAAAGTGGAAAGAAAGTTAAACGTGGATATCTTTGTACCTGGATATACCCCGAGCCTTGAACTTATTATAATCTGTAACGATAACTACAGTTTTCTATTCACAATATAATGAAGTCTATAAGGATCAGGAAATGCTTGGGTTAAACTACATTTAAAACATGTTAATTTGAAGGGTGTGCTTCAAGTGTCCCCCTCACCTCTTTGTGATACGGATGCTGTATCGTGCCCATGTATTTTTGTACTAATAGACGATATATTCTGTAAGGCACACCAGTACTGTCTTATTTTTAGATATAACACAGCTTTAAATGGACATTAGATCTTCACGTGTGGCTGACTTTTCTTTCCTCTCTGCAACACAATTTTCAGTATACCACTGTATTAATAAATAAATCATTTTTAAAGTAATGTTTCTGTAAAATGTTTTTCTTTGCCCCATTACAGGTTTGTGATTATGTGTAGGTGGGCTGATAACAAGGAAGTATCTAATTTCTGTCATTTCAGTCGTACCATACAAAAGTAGAGCTGATATAGAATACATTTTAGCATAAACTAGAACTTCTTTTGGGTTTTTTTCCAGTTTATGGAAGAGACATTTGTCTTCAACAGGGCTAATTCAGGTAATGATGTGACAACTATTCAAATTTAGTATTCAAACAATGTGTGCTGTAACTGTCAGGAGGAGTGTGGGGAGAAGACAGAAAAAACAATGACTCGAGCGCATGGAGACCTTTCTATTGCACTGCAGGTTATCACCTTTGCTATTTTGTGTTCATCTGTTTGATGGAACACATACTCATACTCTTGGGTTTCAGGTTCTTGTTATTCACGTCACTAGACCTTTTTCCAATTTTTGTTTGTTAATACTTATGACAACTATTTTGTCCCCCTTTTTTAACATAATGAGACCCAGGGATATGTTTTTAAGCGTTGATCTGTTCCTAAGTCAATGTAGTGCATACATACATTCTTAAAAGGACATTTTTGTGAGTTTTAAACCCTCAGTATACCCTGTCATCGCGCAACTCTTCATCACCGGCAGATGGCGCAACGTATCTCTTAATGAGTTTGCTGCAAGGTCAGAGATAAAAAAAATCATACCAAGTGTTGTTTAAATAATATAAAAACAGCTTTTGCCCGATCAATGCGACAAGGCAAACCTTTAAATCTTACTCTAACATGTAGGCCTAATATAATATAAGTATTGTATTTGAGTCTAAAATGAAACGCATTGGCTAATTTGCATCCATCGTTTAGATCGCAAACGGGTTTGAACTCAAGATAAATATACTACAACAGAAGTTAGATGGATAAGATAGTTTGAGCACTGGCACGTGTTTGTAATAATGATCAAGGTCCTCAACGCGACTGTCCAAAGGCTTCAAATCGCTAAAATCCAATGTTCAATACAGCGTGCCATGATTATGTGTTTACGTTTTGCGCGCACATTACCACAGAGCACAAACGCGTGAGCTCCTTTGTTTTTGCTGTGGTCAACACTACATGAGGTGAGGACATCTCTTCTCCATCTCTTGTCCACTGAAAAACCAAACCTTTGTGCGGAGAGGACGCGCGCCAAAGAACATGGACAGCAGCATCCTTGGCGCGTTGACGTCCTTTCCCTCTCCAGATTCTCTCACACCAGCAGCACTACATCATCAGAGGGGGCAACAAATCACACGCTGCTTTATTCTGATGCAGGCTGATAGTAGACAGCCCACCCCCCGCCCCGCTCTGCCTCCTCTCGCCTCTCGCGCTCTTCATAGTAGCGCTGTCTCCAACGCGCAGTGAGCATCCTGTCTCCACACAACTGAGGGACTCAACCACCATCGTAATATCACAGCATTTGCCCATTTCGGAGCTTTACGAGGATATCTGAGCGAACTACGCGGTACGTTTTAGTGTTTTTGTGACTGTCTTCGGGCTCACCTTCGCGTCTTGAGTTGTGGGAATAAGCTGCAGAGGCGACAGCGTGACAATGGTGCAACGGAGGAAAACCAAACGCTGTGTCTCGTGGACTTTTTGAGACATGGATTTTCTGCTGAAGCTCCGTTTAAGAACTTATTGGGCTAATTTGGATTCGTGTTCTGCGAAAGACCTCAGTGTCAGCTTGTGATGCTCTTTGGACGCATTGGCTCAGTGTATTGGATGTAATTTCTCTTCTTCAGCGCTTCTCTCGTGTGTGTAAAAACTGACAATGCCGCTGAGCGCTCTTCCCCGCGGAGGCAGGAGCAGCATGGCCGGGCTCGGTTTGATGGGGGTCGGGGGTCCTGGTATCGGTAGTGGCCCGGGATCGTTGAGTCCGGCGTCCCTGTCCCGCAGTCTGTCCCGGCTGAGGGAGTACCGCACGCGCACGCGGATCATGCTGGCTCTGGGGGTCTCTCAGATGGTCCTGGGCAGCCTGATCCTGGCCGTGAGCTTCGCAGCGCTGGCTCTCACCACGTCGCCCCGGGTCCGTCACTCGTGTCCCTTCTGGGCTGGATTTTCGGTGAGTACCAAGCAGCCAGTCCAGCAGAGTCAAGTACACCATATTGCGCCATAACATTATGATGGATCAGTCCAATCAAAGTTAATTAATTGGTTGGTTCATTCACTGCTGTTCCAGGATTTAAATGCAGGTTGATCTTAATTTTAAGGGACTAAACGCATTTTGGATTGTACGTGCCACGTCCAATCATGCATAAACCTGCTTCTATCTCCTAAAGCTTCTAAATCTTGATAAACCCCAACTCATCCTTATTAAGTTTTTGCAATTAAGCAGTCATAAGTAAATCTGATATGATCCAATCCATAACCAAACTAAGAATACTGAAAGCAACTTCTAAGATGGAACTAATCTTAGTGCAAATAGCTTTTTGATAAATAAATGTAACCACATAATCCCACTGGAAAAAGTTAAAACCTAAACTGAACCAGAAGTACTTATCTTGAATTGACTAGTTTTATTGTCTTAACAAGGACTATCAGAGTTAAACAGAGATTTATTTTAAATTCTCATTGCATTGTTTTATCTGTATTGTGCAACACTTTGGAAACTGTTTTGTGCTATGTAAATAAAGTGGACTGGATTGGGGACGTAAACTAGGCCTAAACTAGATCTGAACATGGACTGAACCAGGACTAAAGCTGCTTTTCCTTGGCATACATGGGGCACTATTGCTGAGCGAGTCCTTCATACCTTTAATGATGCTTCCATCTCCGTACACTACAGCTCTGTCTGTATCTGAATCAGCCCGAACACAGCACCACTCTTATATACTGTGTGTGTGTAGTCTGTGGCGATTTCTTCATGTGAAAATTTTATGTTTGTTTCGGTAAATATTTATGACCAAGCGCACTCCCTTGATTTGCTGCCAAAGAGCTTGAGCACGTGGTGGCTGGTCCCATTAATTATAGAGAAGTGGTGGTCTACTGGAGAGAGGAAGGTCTATGTGGGATGGGATGGTGAGGGGAGGAGGGGGGGAGAGGTGAAACAGGGGGTCTGACCTGGGACATCTGTGTGGGAGGGGTCAGGAACTGTGTGGAGTATGGTTACAGGCAGCCACATGTAGCAAAACGTCATGAGGTCAAACGTGAAAGGCCGAAGTATTTTGTACATCAGTGAGTGATTGATGAAGTGCTAGGGATTTATTAGAGAATGGACAAATTGAAAATGCCAAAATAGTATGTTAAATATTGTGGTCTGTTAAAGGTTCTATGTCACACAAAAAGGACTCTCGTGAGCGTTAAGCCATGTTAAAATGTTGTTACCTCCTCAAAAACATATCTAGAGTTGCGTTTTGTTTGATTCAGTCCTATAGCTATAACCTTTTAATATTAATCTATACACCTCCAAAGCTCAAAATGCTCAAAATGCTAAAGTTAACAGATAACTTTAACCTTTTGTTTAGTAGAGATCGGAAAATCCAGGGCTGAAATTATCTAAATGATTCTTGGGAAGGTGTATGGAGTTTAAAAACACTGGGGAGCACTTACTGTATTAAAACTTGAACCTGTTTGAGGGAAGAGCTCAGCCTAAATATGCAGGATTTGTGTGCTAAATGTATGTGAATGAAACAAAACACAACTCCAGGTATGTTTGTAGTGAAGAAACAACTTTATAACATAGATCAGAAAATAGCCACTTATGGGCCCTTTGAGATTTTGAAGGTGCAGATCATGTTAGCTATTTTGTGCAGAAACTAGTGGAGACTTCGAGAGTCTTTCTGCATGGATTCCTCATGCTATTGTGGATTCTCTCAAGAGCTCCTCTCCCTCCCCATCCAAATACAAGAGTGTATAGGTGAAGTGGTCAATCTATAGCAGGGGTGGGCAATTATTTTCTTCACGGGGCCACATGAGAAACAGAAAATATTGTGGAGGGCTGGGCCAAAATGCTTAACTCAATACTGAATATTAATTGTACTTCTTTATAAAAAAGTAAATAGCTTTGTTTTGACGTGCTGGTAAGACTAGTAACAGTATATGTCATGACTAAACAGTGAAATAGTGAGGTTGCCTTACAAGAAATGTCATTTAAAAACACCTCTAAATTAAAAGCAATGCATGAGGTAAAATAATAAAATATGTTTTTTTTGTAATTCCAAATGAGCTTAAACAGGCTGGTCAGAGTCAACCAAAGAGCTGTATGTGGCCAGGGAGCTGGACAATGCCTAGGTCTGATCTATAGTGCAAGTACCACTCTTTGCTAATGTAGATAATTGGACCCCAGAAAATTGTTTTATATAGTCTACAATGGAGGCACAGTGGAGCTGATTTGTGTTTTTAGTAATGTTTCAAATAGGGCTTTAAAGTCTGCATTTATTTCTGGTATATATTGCTATTTTTGTGGGAAATAACTAGCATTTTAAACTCTACTGGGGAAAAGGCTTGATACCACTACGGTGTTGGTAGCAATAGAATAATAGTCAAAACAAAACATCAGTGGTAATAAGTGGTCATTTCAGGACACTCAAAGACGTTTAATAGAACACATATTTTAAAAGTCAAATGATACAGGAAAGATAAAAAGAAAAGTTTAACATTCAGAGCTGTTCTATATAGCTGGGTCTTGAGATTTTTCTTGAAGGTGGTGAGGTCAGTGCAGTCACAGAGTTGCTGAGGTCAGGAGTTCCAGAGGGTGGGGGTGGAGATGGAGACGGTAGCCTTTAATATTTCCATTCTGGTCTTGTACAAGTTAATATACAAACTAAGAACAATGTAAAACTATTCATGAATGACCTTTTTCCTGCCTTAATACTTGTTCAAATTAGTTTCTTGTTTAATTTTTTTAACAACCCTCCATCCATTAAGATACAAGACCTAAAAGAACTCAGTAAGAGCCTTTTAAAATATTCATACCCACCACTGACCTTTCCTAAGTTGTTGTTTTCCGTTAAATGTTTATTTTTCAACCACAATGCCCTTGGGCAAGGTTATATCAAGTATTTTGTTAGTGACTCTGATTTCGCCATTAAAATTCATTTTTGTGTATTTGCAGTTTGCCAATTTAAATAACCACTTTTGTCTTTCAAGCCCAAATCCCTACAGACCCAATCTTTACAGACCTGTTTTCAGTTTCTACATAAATGCCCCCCTCCCCTTCTCCATCAGCTCCAGAGCTCCAGAAAACGATTGATTTTCTTCTTCTCCTCCTCCTCCTCCTCCTCCCACTGCTGCTGGTGTGTGGCGGATGACTCTTAACACTTTCAACCAAACCTGAATAATTCATCTTTCTGTTACCAAATGGTGCCTGGCCTTCCCTGTTTAGCTTGAACGGCTAAATGCACCTCTTTTTTCAGTGCGGAGAAAGTCCCTGTCACCATAAAGGCAGCCATAACTCTTAACAATGTGACCGAGCGCACATGAAACACAGTTAGCATTGAACGCATGGGTCTTGGGTTTTGCTTCCTGCCGATTGAACTGAAGTGAGGTAATGAGGAGCATGACAACGCTCCCTAAACCTGTTTCCACCTCTGCGTGTTATTAAATGTGTGTGTGGTCTCTGTGGGATGTCCCGCAGGAGCTCAGCCTGATGAGCGCCTTTGTGGGAACTTGATCAGGGTCACGGTGAGGAGAGGGCGTAATATTAATTTTGTACAAAGGGAATAGAAAGAGTCAACCCACACACACACACACACACACACACACACACACACACACGCACACACACTGCTAGAGGTGGGCACATGATTGAAATAAGGATAATATTGTCAGTGTTGTTTTGAGGAGATGCAAAATTTGAATATTGAATTTACTGTTTATAATAAAAATGCTAGAAAAACAAATTATTTAAATGAAAAACCTATGTTGTCAACTCTCAGATATGGGTATAAAGTAAAATTTCTGCATGTTTAGCAAATTTTTGTTGGATTAATCTGAATATTGTTATTATGACAAACAAATATAATATAGATATAAGCTATACAGAACAGGAGATACTATGTGGTGATGAGATTTTCAAAATCAAAAACTGGGACACTCTCGGGTTTGTGGTGGTTGGTAATAATACAATTGTGAAACGAGTGCATAATTAATGAAAATTGTTCCGCACTCGGTCCATTCATGACAAACATGTGAGTCAGTATAGTCACATTTTCTTTGTGTTTTGGTCATTTTTAAGTATCATTTTCTGTACTTTACTTAAATAAATGACAATTTATGCCTTTCTTTACTGTTGGCAGGTATCAACTTCATCAAAAATAAGGACACCTGGAACATTTCTTGTATAAAACTGGGACAAACCATTAGTTTTGGATAAATCTGCTGGAACATAGGACTCAAAGTTGGGATTGTCCCGGGTAAATAGGGACATCTGGTCACTCTATGCATGTCTATTATATATTACTATTTCAAGATCTGGAGGTGGCTCCCTGGCACCCACTGCTCCTTACAATTGTCTCTTGCCTGAATAGCCAGTCCCTGCTACATTCTGATCGAATCCAGAAGAGCCTGGAACCAGACAATGGAGGGTGAAAATCTGTTCAAACTTGAGACAATCCGACCTCAGCCGCTAATTTGCAGCACATGTCTCTCATATGCCGATGACATCTCCTCTCCAGAATTCTTGTATCATTCAGAAAAATGAACTTTTCAAAACAACTTTCACCTGAGATAAGTAATAGTTTGTTGTTTTGATTGTTTATGCTGCAAAAATCATTGTTGTTCTTTCCCCTTTTTTACATGTAAAAGCCGCCACACACTACAGGAAAATTTGGCCAATTTACCCTGTGATTTGCTTCTCCCCGAGTTTTCATGTGTGTGGTGTCACTGTGACTCTGAGCTGCTCTGTCAGATTGTAACCGCCAAACATCAGCAACACTATGACAACAGCCAATAAAACAGAGCATCAGGAGCAGACGGAGTGACAGACACGGGAGCGCAAGATACAAACTCAGTAAAATAATTATTACTCACCCCTTGTAAAGTTCTCATCCACATTATCCACAGAAATTGTCCTCCACGAATAATGACATCCAGTCAACAAAACAGCGCTGTTAATCCAGTTTGAAGCATTCTTTAAAAAGTAAAAAGACAAGAGTAGTTCTTCATGTGTCCCTGTTTATATCCACACAGCACACAGATTGTGGTGAAGCTGCAGATTAGGAATAATGATTCTACTTCCTGCGCCCTTTATCGACAACTTTCTGTGCATTAAAAATCATATATTTACTCCACATTTCACAAATAATAATAATAACACAATTTCGACCAGTGGTGGTTTGATCTAGATTAAAAAAAAGAAAAAATTATAAAGTCGTTATTTTGTATTAAGCAGTTTCATATTTTGTTTAAAATTGAAAGTGTATCTGGATAAACATATTTTTTTATCATGTTAAATGTGCTCATATCACTTCATATGAGTCATGTGTTTGAAATTTGTGTGCGCTGAGTCAGAGCGACTTGATGCAGGTCTATGTGAGAGCCTGAAGTTTTGAGAATTTACATTGCAGCCCTGGGGGACTGGAAATCAAGTGATTGGTCTTTATAAACATTATCACACACTTGTGGCCTATTGTGAGGTGTGATCACTCTCTCCCACCCAGCCCCAGCTCTCCACTGGCAGCATGTTACTGCTACAGGCTAATGAATGGATAACAACAGAGCTGTGTACTGTACAGCTTTGGTGAGTTCAACTTCAAGTCAAAGTGCATCCGAGGAACAGTTTTTAGGGAGTAATATGTCTTCTCTTCAGCGGGACCCTTCTGCCAAGCAAGAAAAGAAACATTAAGCTGAAATGAGAGCATCTGGCTGTGGTGAAATCCTTACTGCTCTTGTGTTGATTCACACACAGGCTAATGGCGGCTAGCTACTTTTGCCTAAACCTCCAAAGAGGAGAGAGGGAGGAGAGACCTAAAGACACTGGAGCCTGCAGCACTTGCTGCGGCCGCTGGGACTCGGAGGCAGTTGCTCACTGCTCTATCCGCCTCTACTCACTCTTTCTCGGTGTAAAAGTTTGACCTGGGCATAGCGCAAAGGGCTTAAGTCCACCTGGTGTCCTAGTGCCAATATGGACTGGTGTAACTTTCAGATTCAAGTGGGAACTGAGATTAAGACTAGTTTTACAACCAGCTCGTACATTCGGCTCCCGAACCTCGCATCACGGACCTGACTGGACCAGGACTTTGACCAGTTTGATTTATTCATATTGGAGACAGAACCAATAGGACAGTGGGCAGAGGATACACTCTGCATCAGTCCCCTGGAGAAGGTAAGAGGCCTGTTTTTGTTAGTTTTGGGCAAATCTGCAGTGGAGCTTTACAGGCAAACAGTGTCAATAGTTAAATAATGCATAATTGAACTCGGAGCCGACGGAGCTGCTCCAGCTGTTCTGCCGTGCGCTGTAGGAGCGGTGCTGATACCGTGTGTTCGTGTTGTGACCGTAGCCTCTTATTTTAGTTTTGCTGACGTTGTTGGGGCTGGGTGTGAGCGGTGGATCAGGTTGTGTTGTTGGAGATGGTTGTGAGCAGTGGATCAGGTTGTGCTGCTGTGTAAAGTTTGTGCTTGGCTGTGCATTGTGCTCTAATGGCTATAGTTCAGCCAATAGTGGCCAAAATGACTGTTTGTTTCTGACATTCGTTATAATACTATATAGCCTATATAGGCTATAATCATATATCCAGCAGTCTTTGCCATCCGAGATGTTAAGTCTAATAAGATTCTCCTCATGTCTGTGGTGTACACTTTTTGTTGCAAATTCTTAAATAGTTTGAGACCGAAAAAAAAAAAAACAAAAACTGTAGTGTGGAGCGGCCTTAAGCTGCCATGTCTTTTTTTGACACGAACGGAGCATGTGTCTCTCTGATTGGTTAATCCACCTTTCAGTCACACCTTCTAACAGGATATGGCTCCAGATCTACTCATCTTTGTAAAGTTTTGTCAAAGCTTGTGTTCCTGGCTGGTCAGGTAAAGGTTGCCCCAACAACACTGAAGAATGGATCAAATGCAGGGAACAGACTTTCCTATAGGGACAATACAGTGTAACTTATCGTGACTTTAACCCAACATAATTTCCCTGTAAATTGTTTGTTTTGATTATGTAAGCAGTCATACAAGTTACCGCAGTTCCAATTAGATAAGATTATCACTGAAAGATAATTGTTCATTTATAAATAGCGTCTTGTACATGGTGTGGACTGTAGAGAGCGATCGCAGTAGTCACATGACCTTACATACATACACTAAAAATGTGGTTGAACAATAAAGCTACTATGATTACGTTTATTTTACAGAAAAACTTGGATAAAGGTAGTAACAAAGCCGCTATAAAGGCCCAAAGACTCCTTTTGAATTGTCTATACCTTTGGTCTTTGCAACAGCTGAACAAGACCACACATGCTTTGAGTTTCCATTGCCTTTAGAAACTTTTACATCCCCTTACATTCATTTTTTATAAAGAAAAGACTTAACCACAAGATCAGCCTGGTTCTTTCTATAATACCTTCTCTTTTTTTTTTGTCCGTACTTGAACAGCTGTAACACAGAAACTTTACAAAGACATGAAAATATCCAATTCAGATCTCCAGTCTATTAATTTCACAATTCCTTCATAACTCCCCACGCTTTCCCCTAACCTCTTTTTGCTAGTTAGCACTGAGAGTTTGACAGATCGCACCCACCCACCTTCCTCCAAATCTCCAAAATCTACCTCCTCCTCTTCCTCAGCTCCTTGTAATCATCCCACAACCTGCTTTTTTGCCGCAGTCATTTCCTGTTTGTGTGCTAACTGTGACTAATGGTGACGCAGTGTATTGTAGCCTGTTTCGTGGTGCTGGCTGTGAATCTTATCGACACTGGCTGCGTTCGGACCGATAACTGCGTTGCCGTGGTCCCCCAGAGCCAAAGGTGCGCTGTTGCCGTCCACCAACTGACAAGCAAGTGACAAATTAGTCTCCACCTCTCGTCCCCGTGAATTTAAACTGGAGCTATTCCAAGGATCCTCTCCCGCTGTCACACAAGATTAAATATGGGAATATGCAAATGCCTCTTGAGGAGTTATTGCTGCATAATTTACAAATTCAAAACAGATTATTGCTGTCGCTAAGTGTGATATCTCTGTTTTTATAGCACTGGGCCAAATCCTCTCTCATCATCAGTCTGCCACAAAAGACTTAAAGCGGAGATGGATAGAGTTCCCCTCCGTCCATTGGTGTGATCAAATGGCAGCGGGCACATTTTAGCGAGATTTAGAGACTGCGTGGTTGGCTGCAAAGATACTAATTTGCATAAAGATTTTAAGTCTCGTATTTTGTTCAAAGACAGATTGTTTAGTGCTTGTGAGATAAAAAGGGAGTGGATTATGATGCTTCACGGTGTTTGATGTGTGTCTGTCTGTGACCTCTGTGAAGGAAAGTATGAAACAAATAAACACATACATTTTTTATCTTTAAAGGCGCACTATGTGACTTTAATTATTATATGATTTATTGCTTGAAAAATCAATTGAAAAACATGTATTCTTACCGTGAGCAAGCTTGCCCCATCACACATTTGACCTAAACGTTTTTTGGTGGCCTCATATGCTTGTCTCCATAGGGATGGATGTGTTTAATGCCTTGCTGTGGGACATTGTAGGCCAGAGGTCACCAAACTTTTTTCTCTGGGGGCCACATTATTGCTCCTGACTGTGATGGGGGCCGGGGTCAGGTAGGCCGTGTAACAGAATTGCATGACTCTGACGATGCAGATTATATTCTTTGAAAACTGCCACACTTTCTTTACATATCAGACAAACTTATACTGAACAAAAATATAATTGATCATCCACTGTTCTTTGAAAACTCTGCACTCTCTGTCAACTTTTCATACTTTAACACTCGCCATTTTGCTGCCCTTAACTGCACTACAAAACTCTGCACATGTGTTGACTGTCGCTATTTGATCTCGAGCTTGTCAGGTGATGAAAATTCAGTGGCAAATGTAAAAACATCATATAATTATTTAAATATAAATATAAATACTTCATATAAAAATCATTTTTAATTGAAAAAAAAATCAACAAAATACAAGATGTAGACGTGTTATTATTTGCCAAAAAGTAATAAAAAAATCACAACTTTTAAGGATTACCTCATAGGGTCAGTTCAAGTGGTGGGGGGCAGAGGGGCTGGGGGCCGGTCAAAGGGGCGTGGACTGCCGGAGTTGGCCTGAGGGCCTTAGTTTGATGACCCCTGTTCTAGGCAAAGCAGGTAGTGTTGATCTCTCCACCAGAAAAGTTACTTTGTGGGTCTTTAAATTTAATTACCAAGACTAAATCTTTACAGGGGCAGTGAACTGGAGTCTTGTATATTCTTTAACATTAAATCCTACTGATACTTCACAGTGGCATCATGCTGGGGGCGGTTACCATGGTGACATACATGGGCAAATATAGACAAAAAAGTGAAAACTCAAGAAAAAATACAAAAGGATTTAAAGAACCATTTTTCAGTAGCTCTTTGTGGTCAGATTGTGTTAAAGTCTAACTTGAGCAACAGCTTCTGACAGAGCAGTGCTTTCAGTTAGCATCATATCCTCTGGTAACGTTGATGAAATCAGCTGCGAAGTATCAGTAGGCTAACATTTACATGATTTATTCTTGCTCTGTCTTTGGCTCTGCTGTCCTTATCTGAAACCGTACAGCAGGCGAATCTTTCGAGTTACTGTTACAAACACTCCTTCAGACTGTGGGCCTGTGTTTATAGTGGTCTGTATCTGTCTCTAAGTTTCAGTGTGAGCTCAGTGTCAGCAGATTTTGAGCCGCTGGAACTGTTGTTGTGTGCATTTTTCCACTTTTTGTGTTTAAATGGAGCTGACAAAAATGCTTTGTATGAGTCTGCTGTAGAGTCACAGTGAGAGGAGGCGCTACCAGAGGCGCTGCTTTACTGACAAGCACTGGGAACTGAGGTCAAAAGTCACGAGAAATTTGACGGCCACTTCAATGATGTCGTATAGGGCAGTAAAAAAAGTGTATACCCCTGTTGATCAACACAATTTCTTCCCCATTTTTCTAGATAACAATGTTTGAAGCACGATATATTGCTACAGAGATATACTGCAATAAACGATAATATTTAAACTGCTTTATGCCACTGATACGAAGCAGGATAATCCCAGTAAATCCATATCATTAAAAAGCAGACATAAAAAAATACTAAAATCTCTCCACTATTGTAAAAAAAAAAAAAAGTAGACATGATAAATACTAAGTCCCAAAACATATTGTTCGAGCTATCATATACTTGTAAACCTACTGAATCATAAGTCAACACTGTAATTACAATGACTGGCCTAACTATTTCAACAAGTATGGATTCCTCAGAAAACAATCACATAAATATGACAAATTGGACTTTTCCTGACTTGTTTGAGAATGGTTTTGGTCCATATCAGACCACATGGCACACATGCTTAACAACTCTGTGCCTGCTCCACTGTTGTGAGACCAATTCCTTGCTCCCCACTCTCTTCAGCTCTGGTTCAGACTGTACTTTCCTGTCCAAAAAACTGCAGATTCAGATGTTAAACTGGTCAACCATGGATTATTTGCCGCCACTATTCAAAGACATAAAAAGTAAAGTTGAATTAATACAGCAAAACTTAGCGTTATGGCATTGTACTTACTTCTACCTAGTCATTAAATGCATATCCACCTTAAAAAATGTGCTTTAATTGATATGCGCTTTAATCAAAATCCACCTGAAGCGAGCGAATACACTTTTATGCGAATTAAGGGTTCTAAATGCGATTTTTGTTGCCCTTACTTATGCAATACTTCAAAATGTGCATTAAAAATAAAGTGATGAAAACACAACTACAGTCTAAGATTTATTTTCACTACTTTAGTTTATCAGTTTCTTGTCTCGTTACTCAAAAATGTTATCTACATTTTTCATTTCGTGTCAAATTAACAAATTAAGATATTCTGATCTCTGCGTTACAGACTGTGCCCTGATAATTTCCTGACTCTTCTATCTTCTTCTTGCTCATGGGTTATCTGTGTCTACTTAAAGGTGCAATGTGGAACTTTTTGGGTGTAGGGTCTGCTGTCTCGTGAAGATGTTAAAGCTTTGCCTTGAATGTTCCACAGTATGGCATTAAAGGGACAGTCCTGAATTTTGGACATAGGGCCTCATTTCCTATTGAGCCAGAGTGTTGGAGACGTTTGGAGACACTTAAAAAAAAAATTCCACCCTGTCAATGGTGCAGTCTTACCCACTCCACAAAGCACCCGAAGCAAATCTATTATTAGGCCAGTCTGTCGATGTAAATGTCTGTGTTGATAGAATAATGTTTGAAATAAAACTAACCTTACATAGCATGATTTGTCACATGTTGAGGGACTATTTTCTCATATATCAGTCCACCGCTGACGAGCTCTCTATCCAGAAGTAATAGGAAGCTGCTGCTGCTCAGACATAAATCCTTCAAATGCAAGGTTAGTTTTACTTCTAAAATGATCCTATTGACACACATCAATAGTCAGGCATAATAATAGATTTGCTTCGGGTGTTTTGTGGAGTGGGTGAGACAGTTTTTAGTGGCAGGATAACTATGGCCATTGACATGCACTAGCCTAGCACCAGCGACCTCTGCAAATACAAGGACTGGATGGAATATTTTAAAAAGTGTCTCCACACGTCTCCGACACTCTGGCTCACTAGGAAATGAGGTCCTATGTTCAATATTTTGAACTATCCCTTTAAAGTCATCTATCTCTTGCACTCATTCAATTATAGGTGTTTTAATGTTCAAAAATACTTCAAAAAGTGTGTATTTATACTCTGAATGGGCTCCCTCTCCGCAGATCTAACCTGTAACTTGGCTTAGTGGTGTCACATCTTTGTCTTTTTTGCACCTTTTTTGCTCCCTCAGTTACTCCCTGCTTGTAAATGTTGTTGTTT
Source organism: Boleophthalmus pectinirostris (assembly GCF_026225935.1). NCBI lineage: Eukaryota > Metazoa > Chordata > Actinopteri > Gobiiformes > Gobiidae > Boleophthalmus > Boleophthalmus pectinirostris. The sequence goes on from NW_026571140.1 coordinate 24,859,774, forward strand.
TGCTTGAATTCTTGTACAACAATCACACAGACTTTGATTTCTGCACATGAGTCTGCTCCCTGATGTTCCGCACTGTAGCTGAGGGGAGTGAATCATGTCTAATTAAGAGCTTTATTAGGCTTTGGAGGTCTCTTGGCAACAGGTCTGAAGGCTCTCACTACCTTAACACACACAGTTCAGGATGAGTGCAGTACATAGCCAGTGCAGTCATCTGAAGGCTTAACACAGAGGTTTGCAGTTGTATTTATAATGAATACAGATTGTGTTGTGATGGTCACTATCAGTATTCTCCCCTCGAGTTGTCGTGACTCACACATCAAAGTGAACGCTGCTGTTTTCTTTGCTTTTAATGTGTCTATTTGAGCATGATGAAAAACAACCTAGTTATCTTTAACCACTGACAGTCGGGCTTTATAATAATAGAAAGGAAAATGTGCAGTAAAATAATGTTAAGGATAATTTCTTTAAATACTTCTAAAAATACTCGGTAAGAAATACGTTTACACCTGAGAAGCAGTGTTCAAAGACACAATATGATCTGTATCTTTGTGTATGAATTTAGAGCAGGTAAATGGTTTTCTAGATGACACAGATCAGAGTCGCCTCTCCAGAGATCTGACCTGTTAGTTTGATGTCAACTTACTCCTTGTACAGAAGAGGTAGATTTTTGAAGTGACAGGTTTTCTATTTTTGACAGAGAATCTTAATCTGGTGGAATAATACATGTTTTAACTATAAATGATAGTTTTACCCAAATCAATAAGCAATTTGTGATGAAAAGTTGAAAAAATATGTTGAAAAAATTATAGAAAGTATGGACGATAGGGCGAATTCTATACAAAAGTTTGGCACAATTTACACACAAGAAACACATTTTCCTGATGCTTTAAACTTATATTTTTATTTGTCAAATAATAATCTTCAGTGTACAATATGGTTGCTAGGTAACAGTTTCCCTAGAGTGATTTCACAATTGTCCAATCAGGAAGCAAAAACCGGGAAAGCAGATCATTAAATTTTTTAACAAAATCTTAAATATAATGCCCTTAGTAGAGTAACCTGTCATTTTAATGCCATACTGTGGAACATCCCAGGCTCTGAGCACTTTTAACTGCCTCCATTCTCTTCTCGACCATGTCAGCTCTGATTGGCTCGATCATTTCACTTATTCACTTTTAGTCTTTCACTGCAGATGTCAATACAGTCTGTGGCTCTTCAGTAGTTCACTCATCTCGGTTTAGATTAAATGGAGACTATGGTCAAGCGGCCGCTCTGACCGTCCTGTCTTAAATATCCTATTGATTCAGCTTTATAATAGACCTCCATCAATCATTACCCTGTTGTTTACATTCTCTTTTACTGCAGCTGTGGGTGGTTTTCAGCATCGCTCATAGCCGTGGTGACCTCAGATCGACGATGCGGTGATGTCATGTGGTGTCAGCCTCAGTAGCTCCCCGGGGTGCTGTTGTAACTCACCTTCTTCAGATAATAAGTAAGAAGGCACTTGGGCCAGGCCTGTTGATTACCCACAGGACCCTCCAGCACTTGGGTCCTGTAATGGGAGAGAGAACAGGGCGTCCAACACTCCACTGCTCCCGGAGAGGCTGTTTTAAGATGTCATTTTCGCCAGAGGCCAAATACACACCAAATACGCAACCAGCTAATGATTTCTTGCCTTGACAACTAGAGATCGATTTTTTCATGGCCGGTGCTGCTGACTGTTTAGAATCCAGGGCAACGGCCAAAATTACAATCTTTTGGCTGAGGTGTACAGTAGAGTAATAATTAAAGTAAAAGTTATTTAAATTTACTACAAACTTACCCACAACCCGTTACCCATAAGAGAATTGTGTAGTCACATTTTGAGCAGTTTTCTCTTCATATTAAAGTCCTACACCAAATCTTTGTGTGCATTTTTTAGGCAGCAGATTGACCAAAACAAAACATCGGCCTGTGCTGGAGGTTTATTTCGGCCAAATGACAACTACTTACATTTCTTTGTCTAGTTTAAGTGACCCACTGTTAAATAAGCCTTCATGTTGGACAATATTGGTTCAACATTACCAAAAAGATGTAACATACACAAAAGACTTTTAAGATGTATTCTATAAAATGTTATTAATGCATGTAGTTGACCTAAGTGAGTCTATATTACAGACAGATTGTAAAAGCATATCATACAGCTAAAATGAGATCACTGTGGGCTACCTACATCTATTTGTTAAGCCTTTTATCATCTTAAAATCATAAAGTGTGGTCTTAGCATTCTAGTTGTTAGGTTTACTGTGATGATAAAAAACTGCTCTTGTCTCTGAAAGTTGTGAAAAATGTTTATAAAGTGAATAATTATGATGCGAGGTATGCGTTTGGAAAGTGAGGAGTAACCTTGCTGCAAACCATTTAAAGTGAACTATAGTATACTCTCTGTTTTCACTGAGGCAGTAAAGCATATACGCATATAAATGAATAGCATTTTACTGTTATATTATAGGGATGCACCGATCCAACTTTCTCATTTCAGATGCCGAGTTCAATATTATAGCTTTAAGTATCTTCCGATATCAACTTATACCAGTGCAGAGACAACAGCATGTATTTTCTTAAAACAAAAATAAAATAAGACAAAAGTGATCCAACTGTGTTCTGTAGCTTTTATTTTAACCCTCAAGTAATGACAGAATAACTTTGTGTAAATAAAAGTTCAAACATTATGAGACTTTCTGGGCGTTTATGACCGTTTATGATAAATAGTAGGGATGTAACAATAACTGAAATATCGTGATATCGTATTGTCAAATGTCTCACAATAATATCGTGCGCTGTCACAATATATTGAATCACAAGTTCCTTTGCTTAAATGCTTGGTTTTATAGGAGCAACAACTTATAAACATAGAGAAATACATATACCATGATTCGTTTCAGTGTAGACAATGTGAAGAGATATGTTTTTTACTTGCATTTTTGGGATTATGACGATAATAATTCACACCAAAATGTTGTCAAGGTATTTTAAAAGCAAAAAAGTGTCCCATCTACAATTATATTAGCCTCTTCAAAATATCGCAATAAATGTCATAATGTGAGATGGATATCATGATAATATCGTACCGTAAGATTTGGATATCATTACATCCCTATTAAATAGTCTAAACATTTACACAAATTGAAGTGTCCAACCAGGATATTGATTGAACCAATATTTGGAAGCTTATTCTCGATCTAGCAATTTTTTTCAATAGCGCTGCTGATATCTGACCCCAGTATCGTATCGGTGCATCCCTGTTAAATAGACACTGACTCAATTAAATTAGTGTTATTTCATAGTTAGTGAGGAGACAGGTGCTGCTGCTGGTCTCAGACTTGATTGACTGAGGCCCAATCCTCTGATGACATTAGGATAACACCAGCAGCTTAAGCAAATAACACTGACTGTCTCATTAACACAGCACCTGTCACAAAGTGGATCCTTCATACGGTGTCAGGGGTTTTGTTGCTTAAGCAGACGTCTATCAAACACAAAACCAGAAAATGTATGGGGAAAACACACTGGCAGAGTGGTTAGCTCTTAGGGCTGCACCATTAGGACAAAAATCATATCACATATCACAATTATTTTACTCAATTTAAAGCACAATCATTGCTATACTGTCTGAATTTCCCTATAGTATAGACCTAATATAATTTTTTATATTCATATGTATATTTTGTATAGTATGGCATTATACTTCTATCTCCATGGAGACAACCAGGCGACACCACTGGGCCAAATTACAGGTCAGATCTGCAGAGAAGCGAAGCAATGTGTGTTTCTCTAAGTATATTTAGAAATACAAATACCAGAGGTGGGACCAAGTCGTTGTTTTGCAAGTCTCAAGTAAGTCACAAGTCTTTGACCTCAAGTCTGAGTCAAGTCCAAAGTGAAATACAGGCAAATCCAAGTCGAGTCGTGAGTCACTGGCTCATAAGTCCAAGTCAAGTCCAAGTCATCTGCTTTGAGTTATTTTAAGACTTTAAACCAAAGTAAAACAATTTTTGTAATTTATATGATTTTTAAACTAAACTGTACTGAAAAAGTCATGATATATTTATATATGAGTATTTCCATAGTTGTAGAAGTGATTTTTTTTTTTTTTTTTTCCCTTTTTAAATGTTTTGACAAGATTTTTGTGTGAATCATTACAGACAGAATAGAAAGAATGTTATATGTAGTTCTCTCTGTTTTATTGACTTGTTACTGCAATACATTTGAGGATACCACATCACAATTCTTTAGTTACAACCAAAGTAACAAATAAAGATGATGGAAGGACATGTTCCAGTTTGCTCCTTTAAAATTAAGCACCACATTTTTCAAATGTAAATTTTCTAAACACATATCTTTTAAGAGAAGCAGCAAGTCTTCTCAAGTCACAGGCCTCAAGTCAGAGTAAATGTCATTGACCTTCAAGTCCACATCGAGTCCCAAATCTTAGTCTATTTTGTCAAGTCAAGTCTCAAGTCCTAAAAATAGTAACTCGAGTCCAAGTCACCTCCTCTGACAAATACTATAAACTGAAAACTGTGGACCATTCCAGGCAAAGCAGTAACATCGTCATGGAGATAAGCAGGTGGTGGATCCCCTCACCAGAAAAGTTACACAGTGGACTTTTATTCTCTGCTTCAGGTATATTTATCTGTAATAATACAAGTTCCCTGTCCTTATTTCTAAATTTTATGATGTGGATACCTCACCTTTCGCGGGTACTTCTGCTTATTTATGTTCAACTGTGTGAAATGTGTGTGCTTTGAATCATGCACTAGGCTCTGAGGCTGTTGCAAAGCTTTTATTGCAGACACTCGCTGACCCTGGAGGGCTGCTTTATAAAGGCAGAATTGTCTTGTGTGAAGTGAAATATTTCTTCTCTTTGCGTTTTCATTTGCATATCTCCCAGTCCTCTCGGCGTGTGTCTGACCCCGAGGAGGAGACTGACAGAATCCTGATGCTACGATTCTTTGTAAACAGTTCTGACCTGACGTGACTGCACACACTGGACTGAAGCAGGCCAAACAGGGTCAACCACATCTGGGAATATAAGACTACATATGTGTTAAAAATGCGGTACTTTTTATCATCTGAGAATTAATTTTCACCATAAATAGGATATTGTGAAAGCGAACTGTGACAAAATGCGCACAGTCTGGAATAATTAGTGTGTATGACAGGTTTTGACAATTCTCTAATATTGACTTAATTTGGTGGAATAATACCTGTTCTAAATAAAAATTATTGTTTTACACAAATCAAGAAGCCACATGTGAAGAAAAGTTGGAAAATATGTTGTAAAATTACAGAAAGTACAGTTCAAAACATAACACACATCAAGTCTGTTCACAAGTTTGCCACAATTTACAATATTTTTCTGATACTTTAAACACTATTTCAACAAAATCAAAGTGTTTTCTTGTATTTTTATTTGTCAGATCATCATTTCTGTGTACATTAAAGGAGTTTTGGCCATTTACTACATGGTTTCTAGGTAACCTACCTAGGTGTGAGTGCTGATTTCCAACCACGAAATACTATTTTAAACCAAAAATCAAACCAAACTGGGAAAAGATTCTTAGTGTTTTAGCAAAAATATTAAACATAATGGTCTTAGATGTGGTTTAGTGATGAGTAGTCTAACCTGTCATAGGCACTTTAAGTATTTAAATTTCTCATCAAACCAGAAGTAAGTGCAGAAAGCAGCTCTGTGATTGGCTGTGCTTGGGCAGTCAACCCCAGTTTGACTTCGCTGTCTGAAAAAAAGAAAAAAAAAAAACTGTTGTAAATCCATGCACACCCCTGTGAATAATGCCAACAGTGTGCTAAAGGGTTTGTGAGAGCTACGGATGAGTTAGACACATTTAAATACTTCCTCCTGTGATGTGAAAATCAAATACGACAGCTTTAAGATTATAAGGACTGGTGGCTCTGTGACTTTTCAAATCTGTTTCAGTGTATTTGCATTTTAATCACTAGAAAGGTGAGAAATATATCATACAAGATAGCGTGAAATATGTTTTAAAAGTAAAATTAACATATCAAGTATATTGTATGGAAGAAAAAACTTTACAAAGAGCAGAAACTTGAACTTGTGTGTTTGATTATACACTCCATTGACTCATTGTGCAATACTTTGGCATTTAAAGGTCAGAAGTTTTAGCTCATTTCAGATGGATTGCAAAAAATACGAACTAATTATTCCTATCTGAAAAAATATCAAGAAATTAAAGCTGTGCTATGTAGCTTTTCCTTGGGATGGCTCTCCACCTGGAAAAGTTACATGGCGTACCTTTAGTTTTTGTCGCTGTCTCTGTTTACTCAAAGTATCTTCTTCTGAAAGTGAGAGATTCTTGTTTAGTGAGTCAACATGTTGGTGCAGGCATTGTTGCATTGTTAATCGTCATGACGTTTTTGTGTGTTGTCTCTTACCTGTTATTGAGCTGACTCGGTCTCTGTCTCTTCAATAGGAGCAGTGTGCTGACTGCAATCTCCCTTTGTGCGGTGATTAGCCCTGGGTTTGTGTGCAGCTCATGCTTTTATGTGTGCGACGGGTGTGGGAGGCCAGAGCGCTGCGTGCACTACCTGAATATACTACAGTGTGGATGTAACCGAGCTGAATGGGTTGAGTCAATGGCAAAGTAAATTGATTCTTTATTGTATAGAATGAATCGTAGTAGCCTGAGAGTTGAAGAAAGACATGAGTCTGGAGTTCTAACATAGTTTATGTAACATCAGTACTTTACAGGATCAGTGTTGGAATGAAGTAAAAGTAGTAAAGTACTGTGCTTAAGTATACATTTTAGGTATATGTACTTTAGTCCAGTAGATTTTTTCATGTGATACCTTTACTTTTACTTGAGTATTTCTTTGCTCCAGTACTTTACAGATGAGTGTTGGAATGAAGTAAAAGTAGTACAGTACTGTGCTTAAGTATACATTTTAGGTATATTTATTTTACTTAAGTAGATTTTTTCATGTGATACCTTTACTTTTAATTGAGTATTTCTTTGCTCCAGTACTTTACAGGATCAGTGTCGGAATGTAATGAAGTAAAAATAGTAAAGTACTGTGGTTAAGTATACATTTTAAGTATATGTACTTTTACTTGAGTATTTTTTGCTCTTGTGTTTATACTTTTACTTAAGTAACACAATTGAGTACTTCTTCCACTACTGTACTGGACCCAGGACCTGGAGACATGAACCCACAACACACAACACAGTGTGATAGTGTTATCCATTAAAGTGTAGTCCAGTCTGGCTGTGCTTCTGTTGTAGGGAGTATTATACTGTACTTACCATACTTACAGCTGGTATGGCTGTTCTGGCACAGCACAGAAATGCAGTTCCTCTATCAGAGAATAGTTTATTGTGCTTTCTATCTTCAGCGAAGATGTCTGATATTTCATTAACCAAAGGTATCATTGTATTTTATTTTATTCACTAGAACAGGGGTCTCCAACCTGTAGGTCGGGAGCTACCAGTAGCTCTCCACCCCCTTTTAAGAAGCCCAACATTGTGCACTAATAAGCAGACAAAGGATTATGTTTTACAGGCATCTAAGTGTACCTTTGCCCTCTTTCATATAATCGTTTCAATTTCTTGCGGATGCTAAAACGAATAGTTCTCTGGTGTTTTTGTTTTGTAAAGGTTGCTACCAGAGGAAAAAGGTTGGAGACCCCTGCACTATAACGTTAAAAAAACAATAATATCTCCATGGCGACAAGCACATATTGGATTCTTCAGCAGGAAAGTTATAATAGAGTACCTTTAAAAAAGAGGAGGTGGCATGTAGATTACCCCTATTATAGATTAGCCTCAGTGTCTTAATCAGGTCTGTGTAATCCACAATTATTACATATTGCCTGCCATTTCGTTAGTCATTTCATTTGTCATTTCGTGGTCAAAGCTCTCTCGTTTTTCAGCATAATCCATAACAAGCTGTGTGTGAATTAATTAGTCCTGGGGGTATATTCTGTAACCCGGAGGTCAGGCCTGTAACAACATCTAAAAGGTCACTTATCAGGGAGTAGATCAGCCATTATGTGATCCGCACTGCACTGCTCATCCCTCTGCACTCTCACAATTTGTCACTTGGAAGGTTCAGTGTTGTTTCTCTTCAGACAGAGGCCCTCTTCAAGTCATTCTTCTGTGATAATAATCAGTGACTGGCACACATTTTGTAATAGTCAACTAATTATGTTATTCAGACTAAAAGGATTTCTATGGGACAGCAGCAGAAAGGAGAAGTTAGTGAGTCAGTGAATTCTTTTTTTTTTTTTTTTGTATTTATAGCTAAAAAGACAGATTAAACTTGTGAATCAGAAGTTTAATCTGTTTTGATATAAATACATTGTTTTAAAGTACTTTTTTCTGCATGTACTGTCGTTTTTGCATGAACCTCTGTGCAGTTGTATTCAAGTCAGATACATAGAGAAACGTAATAGTTTTGAGAACCTTTGCCAATCCTCCTTTTTAATCAAACATGTCTTTAGTCGACCAATATTTTTTTTGTCAACTACAGCCCAAATGTACAAATTAAATAATACTGAGAAAACCTGTGTATTTGTATCTGTTAAAATACCTACAGTTGTAGTATAAGAAGAAGTATAACAAAAAGAATTACAAGAAAATGCATGTTTTTTCGTATTTTTTGTTTTGTTTCTTTCCCGCATTGACAGGAGGCATGTTTTTTTTTTTTAAATGACATCCCACTGTGGCTTTTTAGTCCTTTAATTAAATTACTTAATCTCACGACCTCTGTGGTGGACAACGGCCAATCAAATTACTCCAACAATGAGACACACACTGTTTTCCCGGTGGTCTGCTCAATTGTGATTTTGAACAGTTTTGCACAGTTTTGTCAAGAATACTGTTGTGTAATAGTAGAAATAAATAGACGCCTAAATCCAAAAGCGCATGTGCTGCTGTTTGTGTAGGACTGCAAGGCCGGATGGGAAGTCTGTGGGTGTTGGTGTCCCTCTGGCCCATAGCTCCTGATGTATGTACTCCCTCTCACACAACATAGTGAGTGTTTTTGGCACCTTCTCCTCTTAATGGACTCTATCCCCCCGTGTCTGTCCCGGAGGAGAATGGGCTGTTTCAGGTGAAGCCGTGGGTGCACCGAGACCGAGAATTGAATTTAAGAAAGCAATAAGAAAGCACAAGTCTGGCATAACACTGAGCCGCTGTCTCAACGGTTGGTTTGTGGAAAAGGAGACACTGTAATTTATCTATGCAGCCTATCTATTAAAGATGAGCTAGGTAACATTTCTAGTAGAGAATCTGCCACCTGCTTGTCTCCGTGGAGATCTTATTGCTTTGCTTGGAGTGTTCGACAGGATGGCATAACACATATCTACCTTGCATTTATTCAGACACATGTGCTTTTATTGTATGCAAATACTCGTCTCTTCACAGATCTGATCTAGAACTTGTCCTGGTGGTTGCATCTGAATGTCTCCATGGAAATGTTATTATTAATGTTATTGTGGAACATGTCAGGCAAAGCAATAACATCTCCATTGAGTTGTGCATGTGGTGGATCCATCACTAGCAATGATGCTCTTCTTAAGTATGTTTTTGTATTTCAAACATTCAATATTTTTCTGTAGAAACGAGTTACCATGGACTACCAAACATCTATTTTGGTATCTGTGGCTACTTGTTACTATCACAATCTGTAGTAACTTAAAATAGCTTCTTTATTAGCTTGTTCCCTCAGTAAATTAAGCATTTATTATGGATGTACTGTGGTATTTTGGAACATGCATTTTGATTGGTTGATACAAAATGTGACTGAAATTGTTCTCAAAAAACACCTACTTAAGACATGTTTTTTAAAAGCCATTCCTTGTCTATTGTCCGACATGTCAGTCATAAATTCAGTAATAAAAGACAGATTGAATTGTTAGGCTGTGGTGGTGGCACAAAGACGTGCTATTTGAGGTGGTTTGGGGTTGTTAACAGGTCAGAAGACGCTTTGATTGACTGAGTGGAGACAGTGGACCGGGTGCCATGGAAACAGCACAGTGGATTCAGACAGTAAATGTGATCTCACATTTTATCACTGCAGGAGGACTTAAAGCAATCACAAAGTTCAGGCGCAGACAGCAATCAAAGTCTACTTATTAATGACTTAAAAACTACTTATCCAAGGAAGATTATTATTAGCACAATGAGTCATAAAGATTACACAAAAGTAAAAGTGAAATGGTGCATCTGCTCTTCTCCATGGAAATGCTTTTGTTTTCTTGGTATGTTCCACTGTAAAACTTTAAAGTATCCATATTACCCTATATTCTGATATATGTTATAATGTTGTTTCCTCAACACAAACAATCCTGGAGTTGTCAGATGAAAAAAAGAGGTAGAGCGCTTCACTGGGTCATAAAAGAGTAAAAAAATAGCAGTACAGGTGCTCTATACAAGGGTTAAACTAGTAGTCTTAAACAGAAAAGTGCCCTTACTGGAAATTGTAAATGTGAGCAAGGTACAAACCTGAGGCACTCTGACTGAATATATTAAAAGTCCTTTATTGCATGAAGGGGTGCCAACACGTTTCGACCAGCAAGATGGTCTTTGTCAGGGCAAAATCAATACCTGGAGTGGTGTTTTGTTTCATTCACACATGTTTAACACAGAAATCCTGCATATTTAGACTGAGTTCTTCTCTCAAACTGAAAACTCTCTGTTCCACCTTGTGATTTAATGTGGTAATACAGGAAGTGCTCCACTGTGTTTTTAAACTCCTTATATCTTTGGATAATTTCAGCCCTGGAATTGCCAATTTCTATTGGACAAAAGGTAAAAGGTACCTATTAACTTAAAAACTACAGCTTGATGAAATCACAAGGTGGAACAGAGCATTTTGAGCTTTGGAGATGTAGACAGACTAATAATAAAGGCTTTAATAAAGGCTTACTCAAACATGAATCAAGCAAAACACAACTCTGGGTATGTTTTTGAGGAGGCAACAACATTATAACATGACTTAAACTACACAAGAGACCTTCCATCTTATTGCACAAAGACAGACAGGTGATGTTACTAGGCCAAGTTACACGTAAAATATGCAGAGGCAAACCCACTCACAGTAACATTGCATGATTTTCAGGATATGTTTAAAATCTGATTTGTTCAGTGTGCTGAGCAGTGAGTCAGCTGAGAGTGTAAAAGTTTCATTGCACTGTTTCTGACCCTCCCCGCAAAACAAGACCTTGATGCTCTGAGTTGAAAAAGTGATCTACTGTTGTAAATGTAAAAAACACAGTGTTCTCAGTCAACTTTGATTAGGACCCGGTCTCTATGGAAACCCCAGACTGTCTCCAGGCGTGCATCGTTTGCTCGAGGCTCTTTGTGACCTACAGAGATGAGTAAGAACTGTAAAGTGCTATTATTTATGAGCTTGGCATGTTCTGCATTTTCCCTTTTCTTACGTCAGGTAAATCTGAAATATCCATCACTCAAAGTACTTGAACAAATACAAGATAGATACATTTCCAATGCCATACTGTGGAACATTCCAGGAAAAGCATTAACATCTTCATGATGACAAACAGGTGACAAACGTTACATAATGCACCTTTAAGGACCGAGAGGCCAGAATCTGAGCTTGGATTACACCCGAACTAAACCTGTTCTAAAAGAGGACTAAACCAGATCTGAACTAGGACTGAACTAACCAGCACATCACCAGGAATTAATGAAAAGGATCAGGACTAATAATACTGTCAAGAAACCTGGCTCTAAAATAATCTGGTACAAAACTGTAGCTCTAAAGTTAAAGGTGCACTGTGTAACTTTTGTGGTGGAGAGTTTGCCACTTGCTTGTCTCCACCTGCGTGTTTCTAAGGATATGTCATTGCTCTGCCTGGACTGTTCCACAACATGACATTAAGCTGCACTACCTTACATTTATACAATTACAGGTGGTAAGGTTTAACACCATACTGTAAAAAATTCCAGACAAAGCAACAATATGTCCATGAAGAAAAGCATTTGATGGACCCTCCACCAGAAAAGTTGCCCACACCCACTGCAGGACTGTCACAGTTAAAAGAAGTTGTGAAAAGAGAGATACTACTTCAGAGGGAGGGGAGGAGAGTGACCGCAGCAGGCTTAACAAGAAATGTTTGGGTTCAACTCAATTACAGCTGCAGTTTGTGTGAAGTGCCAAAACAAGGCTTAAAGTGGAGACAGCTTTACTCTGAGCTGTGGTCAGAGGCAACTTCAGCACCTGCACTAAACTACAGGACTGGAGATTACACAACACACAGACATCAGATGAAACCAAGACAGAGAAAAGACAGTATTTTTACTTTATTGATAATTGTGATTATGCAGGTCTCAATATAAGATAATAATTGAAACAAAAAAAGTCATATCAGTTCAGTTTATAGTCCAAAAATAAACCCAAATGTAGAAGGGCTTTTTAAATCTGTCTGCTTAACTTATTGTTCAGAAGTGTTGCTTTTATAATGTTGGCAATTTACTTGAAGAATGGTAATCAATGTCAGTCATCATGATTAGTTGTTAAAAGTGCTTTGTGTAAGTTTTCTGGTGAAGGGTCCGTCAAATACTTTTCTCCGCGGAGACATTATTGCTTTGTTTGGAATGTTTCACAGTATGGTATTAAAACGTTCTATCTTCATGGAGTCTAAACCTGACTAAGCTACAGGTCAGATCTGTGGAGAGGCAACCCTGATCACAGTCAGTCAGTTTTTCGAGATATTTTTGAACTATAAAATCACCTGTAATTGATTAAATGTAAGGTACAGCTGATTAATGTCATACTGTGGAACATTCCAGGCATAGCAATGACACATCTATAGAAACAAGCAGGTGACGGCCACCCAACAAAAAAGTTACATAGTACATAGTAGATAAAAAAGAGTTAAATATGGTGACATCCAAAGTGGCTACACAAATCCACCTTCCCCTCTTAGCCTGCCTCTCTCCAATAAATGTCATTTATACACAAATAAATGCCATTAAAAATAAACATTGAAGTCTTGCAGTGTCCTCTTGGATTTTGAAAACACTGTTATATAAAATGTTGGTGATTCCAACTCTTCTTGATCAATTCTACTCAACTTTATTAATAATAATATCTGTACAAATGGCAACAATAATGTCAAAGTTGTATTTTCAAAGTATGTAGCTATAATGAGCTTGTTGTGGGTGCATCTTGAACAGTTCTAGTGGGGGCAGTTAGACTCTGCATTATCTTTAATAATGAAAAGGACGAGTATGTTCATCACCTCTGTGTAAGTTTGTGTGATTCATGGCTGCGGTGCCTGGGGCTGACTCATCACCTTCATCAGAGGAACACCGCTCATTCGACAGTCACCAGAGTTTGACAGACGAGATGTGAGTGGGTTTTGGCATTCAAAACAAAAAAATGTTTGGAACCGGGAAATAATTACAGATATGCAGCCAGATTTATTCTTACTCATCTTGTCCCATTTGATCAAACTTGTAGCTTGAATAATCTAGAAATATAGAGAATTGGAAAAGGCTGACATTGCCAAGATTTTGTAATGGCAATTTCAAATTAAAGCATTAGTTTCAAGGTTGAATATACAGGATTATAAATGAGCAAAAACAGTAAAATTGTCATGCCCAGAATTATAAAAAAAAAAATAAAAAATTAAGCTATTTACTGTATCTTTTAAATACTGTCTTCAGATGCCCCCCCACAAAATAATAAATAAATAAATAAATAAATGGACTGGGTTTGCACTCTTGGTTTGTTCCCAGTTGAATCGTTTTGCAGACCTAGTTTGGTCCCTTGGTCATTTGATATAATAGAAAGAATGACAAGACGAAATAAGTGTTTTCAAATTTGATTAAAGAGTGCTTGTTATGTTATTTTCTGATTTACTGTATGTTATAATGTTTTTCCTCATCAAAAATATACCTGGAGTTGTGTGTTCTTTCCTTTATATAACACATATCCTGCGTATTTAGGATGAGTTCTTCTCTCAAACAGAAATAAACTCTGTTCCACCACCAGCTTCACTACGATCATTAAGCAATTCCAGGGTTGAAATGACCCAATCTCTACTGAACAAAAGGTTAAAGATAGCAGTTAACCTGAAAACCGCCACCTCATGACATCACAAGGTGGAACAGAGCATATTGACCTTTAAAGTCTACCGGAAAACATCTGATCCATAACTTTTCTGAAAGTATTTTGAAAATCCTTGCATTGTCATACCACTTTATATCTCATTTTACATGTAGTTTGATGCTCATCCTGCTGTGATCCTGTTTTTGAAGACTCCATAATAACATAGAGCTCGTGGGCTTCAAATGCACAGAGATGCTTTGAACAACAGTGAGGACCTGATCAAATGTCACAGATCTGAGAGGGCAGGACTGGACTGAACCTCTGGGACTGCTGCCAAAATGGGCCCATAAACTGTAATAGAGCAATCAAACAGGAAGCACGCAGCCCGTATTGTAGATGGTTGGGTTAGTTCACAATTATATGGGGTGTATACTGCAATCAGTTGACCTTTGTGCTGTAGACAAAAACACAAGGAGCTCAGAGCTCATACATAACAATACAATGCACCATTATAAGATCACAAAGGACTTATAAAAGTGGCTGCAGTGTTCCCATTGGTCCAAGTTTGATTTTCAGGCATTAAGATCCATATTTAGTGTTGTTAATAATAAATTATCTCAATTAGGACTGCACGATGTATTAAACTGAAATAGCAATTTGAGTTTGTGCAATCAGCTAATCACAAAGACAATTATTTGCAATTATTTATTTAATTACTATACTATATATATATCATATCTATCTAGCATTTTAAGGTGGCATCTTTTTTTATGGTGCACTGTGTAACTTCTGTGGAGGAGGTGTTGCCACTTCCTTATTGCCCATGGAGATGATATTGCTTTGCTTTGAATGTTCCATAGTATGACATTAAACTTAAATTTTTAAATATTCAAAACATTTAATACAATTAAAGGTGTTTTTATTACTCATAAGTTCAACAAAAAGCACACATTCATGTTGTAAACAGGGTAACATCTCCACAGATCTGATTCATAACTGGGCCTCTTACCGAGGAAATAGACAGCGGTGTAGTGGGGATTTTTTAAGTGGAGGTACGCGATTTATGACTGAACCAGGAGGACTAAACCAGGACTAAACCAGAACTGAAACAGGACAGAACCAGGACTACACCAGGACTAAACCAGGACTACACCTGGACTAAACCAGGACTACATCAGGACTAAACCAGGACTGAACCATTACTAAACCAGGTCTAAACCAGGACTACACCAGGACTAAACCAGGACTACACCTGGACTAAACCAGGACTACACCAGGACTAAACCAGGACTACACCTGGACTAAACCAGGACTACACCAGGACTAAACCAGGTCTAAACCAGAACTACACCAGGACTAAACCAGGACTACACCAGGACTAAACCAGGTCTAAACCAGGACTACACCAGGACATGGACAGGTCTAATCTTGGATTTAACAATCACCCGACAGTCTATGCAGGCACACCTCCGGGCTCGTACCAACACTCAGTCCTGGTTTAGTTCTGGTTTAGTCCTGTTTTAGACCTGGTTCAGTCCTGGTTCAGTCCTGGACCCTCATGTCTCTCAGGTCACTATAAGACAGTACTGCACATATCATGAGCCTATACAGGTTGTTTTCACCATTGCCAATAGGTCCACTTTGACATTTAAGTTTGAGCTATTCCTTTATTTAGTTATTTTTTTATATCTCACATCAGGAGAAGTGGGTGGACGGAGTACCCCCACGTGCCACACTCACTACACCCCTGGAAATATATGCTTAAGGTCATACTTTGGAAGATACCAGGCAAACTACTAACATGGTGGCGCGCCCTGAACCACCAAAGTTACACAGTGCACCTTTAACTGTAGTCTTTGGTCACAGATAGTTATACAGTGTTTATGGATGTTTTTAATATTCTAACTAACATTAGCCTCATCATAACATGGAATTTTCTGCTACATATATTTTGCGTTGTCTGAATAAGCTGTTATATCAGAGTCATATTTGATGAGGTTCAGATAGAGTGCCAGGGCCCATTAGCGGCAAACAGCAGACGTGTTGACAGTATCTTCCATTATTACCTTCCTCCTTCACACCTCCCTCTCTCCCACTCCTCTCTCTCTCCCTCTCTCCCTCTTCTGACTTTCCAAGGTCAGCTGACGTTGATTCTCGCCTAGGAAACAGGAACAATATTTCCTGGCAGCGATTGGCCTTCTTAGCGTTAGAAAAGCGTGCTTACCTTTTGGGTTGAGAGGAGACTGTCTAAAGATGGCCTGGTTGGACACTGGATGTATTGATTCTCCTCCGGTGCCATTGACTTGCGTTTGATCCTCGGGTGTGAGCTGGTGTGAGCCGCTTTAATTGAGTCTAGTTCAAAGCGGGCACATGCACTCTCGGAGCATGTTTACAGCTGGGAAGGAGGAATTGACTTGACAAAAATAACTAATGTGTAGTCAAGTGTTTTGGGGTTTTCGGGTTTGAAGTACGGCCACAATTTTGTGCCAAAAAAAAAGAAAAAGCTGAAAAGGTAACATACAGCTTAGGCATGACAGAAAATGAATTACGTTTTGTTTCCCCCATATTAAAAAAAAATAAAAAATTAAAAAACAAATAAAGATAGAAACGTAAATGTACACTGTGCAACTTTTCAGATGGAGCATCCATGAAAATGTTATTGCTTTGCCCAAGATTGTCATGTCCTGTTTGTTCCCTTTTATTTTGTTATTACTTATCCTGTTTTCTGTTGTAGATTTACTTCCTCCCTCTTGTGTTCCCGCCTTTGATTACTGCCCCGCCCTAATGTGCTGCACCTGTGTCCCATTAGCTCCCCTTTTTAGTCTGTGTCTTGTCTTCCCCCATTTGTCAGATTGTCTTTCTGTTCTATGGATGTTTCTGTGTTTTTTGCAAGCCTTTTGGATTTATTAAAAACCCGTTTAATACTGCGTTGACTCTGGGTCTTTTGGAGCCAATCTTCACACTACCTGACAAAGATGTTCCACAGTATGGCATTAAATATATCTTGTATCAATTAAATTACAGGCTTTATTATTTCTCAAAACTACATTAAAAACATGCATTATTGTGAACTGGCCCACTTCTCCTCAGATCTGACCTGTAACTTGGCCTTGTGATGTGGTCTGCTTTTTCAACCATTGTGATATTTGGTAACCTACACTAATTAACAATTCAAAACACAATTCTGCCTTTTAAAACCCACACAGACTACATGTTTTCTCGGGTTCACACCATACAAAAGCATAGACGTGTCAGCTGGAGCACAGATGCTGTATTGACATCATACAAGGTGACTGTGCTTGTGTAGAGCTGTTCTGTGGTTGGGTTACACACTACGGAGATAATCCTTTTATTATTTGACAATATGTTACCTGTGTCTGCCCTGACCTCTGCAGCTGTACGTCACATTTGAGCTGCTTTCACAAAGACTCACAGAGGAGAAAGCAGGATCTGTGTGATCAGCAAACTCCACTCATGGAAAACACTGAACATATGGTGCATACATGGATTAGCCGAATGAAATGAACTGAAAGAACGGCAGTGTCCAAAATAGGTGTAAATATAAACTGACTTCAAGCTGTGCTCTCTCTCTGTACATTTTGCAAAATATGTGTTCTTCTATTTGTTTTATTGAAGGTCTTTTTTTTGTATAGTCATTGGTTAAAATGTATTCAGTTTTAAAGTTGATCCATATCATCCATATCATAACAGGCTAAGAATTCTGCCATTCTACAGACAAGAAGCTGACTGTAAATACTTTTAAATTTTTAAATGTCTAATGACTTTAGTTGGACACAAGCGTTGCTGAATTAACTTGCTGCTTTGGATCAACACAAATGAATTAAAGGGGTAATATGTGTCATTTTTCTGGTGGAAGGTCTGCTACCTTCAGTTTCCATGGAGATCTTACTGCTTATACTCCATTGTGCAGCATTAAATGTATATAGCAAGGCAAGGCAAGTTTATTTATATAGCACAATTCATACACAAAGTAATTCAAAGTGTTTTACAGAATAAGAAATATATTAAAATCACAATAAAAACAAATCAAAACATAGATAATCATCATAAAATTAAAAAGAGAAAGACATTAAATTAGATAGATAGATAGATAGATAGATAGATAGATAGCCTTTTCCCCATCATACAATACTTTGAAAACTTATTCTTATTATTAGCCTTTCCACAGATCTGACCAGTAACTTATTACAAATGATGTCACCTACGGGACAATAACACCCCCATGGAGACAAGCAGGAAAAAGAAAAGTTATGTAGTGCACTTTCAAACTGTTAAAAAAATGACTTTGGTTTTGAACGTTCTTACCCCCCATATCCCTAAAGGTTATGGTGCGTTTGACTTTTGCCTGTGTTTTGACTTATTGCCTAAAATAAGTCACGGCCGTGTGGGTGGATCAATAGACAGAATTACCGCCGCCTCCCCACAGACCAATGTTGTTGTGTGGTAATGGAAATGCACTGCACATGAGCTGCTCTCTCTCCCAAAGTAATACACATCGATCCTGGGACCACTTTGATAAATTGAGGAGGGTTCGCTCTCGTGTCACTCGGCCGTACTCAACTGTGAACGAGAAGCAAAGAGCTGTTTCAAAGTTTTTCTACCTTGAACCTCTATGGGCTGTATTTTACTATTCCACTGTTATTTTCTCATGATAATTATGAATGTGTGGGTTGGGGAAGGCTATTAATATGCATAGGCCCACACCAGCAGTCAATAATTCACAGCTTTGTTGCTATTGACATCAAGAAAAAAGTGTGTATACTTTTAGCCACGATTTAAAAATGAACTGAACTGAAGATAGATTTGTGAAGATAACGGACGGCACAATCAGGCTAAGTTGTAGGTCAGATCTGTGGAGCAGCAAGCCCAGTGTAAGAATGTTTTTGGTTATAAAACATCTGTAATTGATGCAGAATAGATGCATTTAATTAACCTTCATCAGCCGGTTTCACTTTGTGGAAACCGTCTAACCTGACAGCATTAGGATTTGTTTGCTCGATGGTAGGCAGGTACTTTTTTATTTAACCAATCACTGCTATTTGGTCATGGCGTATGTAATGCGCCAAATCTCGTAGGAAGAAGGGCAATAACGTCTTTCCCCTTGATAAAACTCATCAAACATTTTCTTTGTTCTCGCTTTAAATCCTCGATCTTGAGAATCGTTGCTAACACAGAATGTATGGCGTCTACATCCATCTCGACCTCTTTGTTTACTGTTGTGCTGTAACACAAAAAGGACCCAGATAGGCGCTTGAGTTTGACGTCATGGCTTCACAGGTCTTCGGTCTACAACTTCCGGGGTTCTTGCAAACCGTCTAGTGCATTCTGATTCCTGACCTAGTTGCTAGAGAGAAATGAACTTGAGTGGAGGCACTAGGTGGTGCCAGCCTGGCTAACATTTAATGCCATAGTGTGAAACATTTTAGACAAATCATACTGCGCATAATATTAAAAGTTATATTGGTCCTTATATTCTAAACTGCCTGAAATGGAGGGCAGGATATTAACTTCATAATTCTGATAATTCTGACCTTGTTTATGGTTATTATAACATCTCTGTAATCACTGGACCATGCCGTGAAACTTAACTGGCACAAAATTCACCAAAATTTCTCCCAACAAAACTACTGTACTGTCAATTTATTTTTAATACTGAGGTAAATTTCTAAGTTTTTTTTTGTCAATTGAACCTTTAGCCCCAAGATTGATGACAGGTTTTTGGTCCTAGTCTCTAAAACAAATGGGAATATGCAACAGTTTTTACTTGTGGTTTTCAGATCCTACAACGTGATGATCTTATACTCCCTGGAGACAGATTTCCCTATTGATTACCTTGTGCTTTGACATGAAATATCCAATAGGTAGATGCATCTTGATTCTGACCCTTTGTATCAGTGACTAGACCCTAGAACTCACCATTTAACAGCATTTAACAACAAAAAACTTAGCTGCCCCCATCTATGTTAAATATTATTAGCCTATAGAATGTTGTGGTGATATCTGAAACCCAGCAAATCAAAAATAATGAATTCCCTCTGTCTCTTGATAGAAGATAGATTATGACATTGTATAGTAAAGAGCGTGCTGTTGGACCTGCCTCCTTTGCAGTATAGGTGACTAATGAGACATCTCCCTAAAATGCCTTTGGATATGCTTAATTCAGGTGTTTGCAGACAACATTGTGCTGGGACAAAATTAATTGGGGGCAGAAATGTCCTTGAAAGTTAATCGCACAGGCGTGAAATTAAAACCAGAGGCAAACTATGTACACCTCTGCACCGCTGCAAAACGCTTATCCAAGCAGGTTCGGTATTACATAAACAGCAAACTAAAGATCTCATCAAATATCACAGAGGACGGCTGCAGATATGACAGGGGGAGTAGCATTATGTAATCCTTAAAGTGTTCCCTATTAAAAAGAAAAAAAAAAGTGACAGGTGTGAATAATGAAGATGTACTGCTACTACTATTTTCCTATTTACTTTTTTTTTCCTTTTACCTTTTTTTTGTTACTAAATGGCAAGTTGATGTGTACTCCTTATTCTCTTTATTTGTACACAAAAGTAATTCAAAGTGCTTTACAGAATAAGAAAGACATCAAAATCACAATACAAACACAAGAAAAAGTAAATAATGAAGTATAAATAAATCATAAAGTTGACATTAAAAGAGAAGACTAAAAGCCCTTCAGTCTTATGCACAGCTAAACAGAAGAATTTTGAGCCTTTTCTTGAACATTGTCAAAGTAGAGGCCTTTCGAAATACATCTTACTTAAAACTGCACTATGTAACTTTTTGGTTGGCAGTCCATCACCTGCTTGTTTCAGTGGAAATGTCATTGTTCTGCCTGGAATGTTCCACAGTATGACACTAGACAGCTCTACTTTACATTTATTCAATTACAGGTGGTGGTATAACTCAAAAACACCTAGAAAAACAAGTATTCTGACTGTGAGCGGGGTCGCCACTCCACAGATCTGACCTGTAACTAGGTCCGGTTTGGTCTCCATGAAGATAGAAAGGTTTAGTACCGTACTGTAAAACATTCCAGACAAAGCAATTACATCTCCATGGAGAAAAGGATTTGATGGACCCTCCACCAGAAAAGGATTCTTCTACTAACCCCAAGTCCCAGGTTATGGGTTGTAAAGACATAACCCGTAATTGCCCTTCTAATTTAAACACATTTCTTCAATGAGCTTCTCCCATCTTCACAGTCCATTTATTTGCATTGTTCCTAAAGCAGCAGCATGTGCACATTCTATCTGTAAACCAGTCCTAGTGTTATTAGGGTAATGAGGAGCTGGGGAGCTGCCTCACAACTTGAGAGTAACATGGGGAAAACCAAGATGAAGATTTTGTTTCATTGGGGATAATTACAGCACAGAACTGAAAAGCAGACTTGTTATGTGTAAAACAAAGATGATAAATGTGTTACAATTATGCAGATGGGTGGTAATTACTGCGTGTGTGAGTTAACTTTGTAAATGAGAAACCCAAACTGTGTCCAGTATTCTGTAAAAATGAGGTGCACAAACATAATGAGTGTTTATAGCTGGGAAAGCAAACATGAAGCGCTCTCTGTAATTTGATAGATATATTTTGTTGTATCCCGGAGGTCTGTTTTTAAATGAGATGTGGGAAAATATGTTTGACACTGATCATTCTGTAATTGAAGTTATTAATAGTTTTTGTGTCTTATTTGTGTCGTTTATTTGTTTATGAAGTGGTCATAGTTGTATCATTTTAGTATTGATGCAGTGTTTGTGTGTTAAAATTAAACAAAACAAAACTCTGGGTATGTTTGTGATTAGGAAACAACAGTATAACATAGATCAGAAAATAGTGTAATATGGAACTTTTAATGTCCATTTTAACTTCCACCAGACTTTCCATAATCATACCGCGTCAACTAAACCATTTGTTTCCATAAAGTCAGTTTTATTGTGAATTTTACTCTGTAGCAATGATTCTCATTTATAAGATGGCACATGCTGCCCACTTAGAGCTATAAACAAGCTAAATATAATTAGCATATAGCCCACAGTAAATATATTATTATTAAATATTATTTAAATACATCCATTTTCTTCCGCTTTCCTCTGGCTGGGCTGCTTGGGCAGCAGTCTGAGCAGGGAGGCTCAGACTTCCCTCACCCCAGACACTTCCTCCAGCTTGTCTGGTGGGACTTCAAGGTGTTCCCAGGTCAACCTAGAGACATAGTCCCTCCAGCTTGTCCTGGGTCTTCCCACATCAGCTGGCTCCTGTCCACATGGAGGAGCAGCGGCTCTAATCCGACCCCAGGGAGCACCCAGCCACCCTGTGGAGGAAACTCATTTTAAGTGTTTGTATCTGCGATCTTCTGTCATTACCCAAAGCTCATGACCATAGATAAGGCTAGGAACATAGAGTGATATGATTTAAATTATTAGTCTTATTTCTTTTACAATAATCTCTAAATTGGTGGGAAACATGTGCACAGTTGCCTTCACTCCCAAAACACCAGAGACTGAATTAAAGCTTGCGCCACCTGTTTGCACAACTATCAGGCCTATAGTCAAACTCTATACCTAATACTGTGAAGATCTGAGCCCTCATATAGCAGTAGTGTTACTGCAGTGGTACTGTAGAAGCACTGTAATGGGGAGGCAGTGCAAGAGGCTGTCAGATCCTTATAGCGCACCGACTCTGCCTTTGTCTAAGTCTGGATCGTCTGACCCAGGCTCATTGGGGTCACAGTGACTGGCTGAGGTGTAACTGAGAACATTAGTCAGACTAGAACACTCAGACTTGACAGTGATATTTAACGACCATATAATTCCTCTTTAATAAATGAACTCCAAACAGCAGCGGATACTCTAACAAAGGCGACTCCCTGTTCAAAGATATACTTGTGGTGTAATGGGCTGGAACAGGGCTGGAACTTCAGGCTGTGTAGACAGTGTTAATGTGAGTAGGTATGTATGTAACAAATGTGCTTACTAGATTTGAGCAAGTGACCACTCTACACCAAACGATTGTTATATAAGTTATTTTGGTCAAATTCTCAGTTCTTTACAGTTGACTAAGTATGTTTTATCTATCTATACATTTCGAATGGAGTATTGCATTTAAGAAATCTATCTTGCATTTATTCAAATGCAGGAATTTTATTATTCAGAAAACACATAGCAGGGTCACCTCTCTGCAGATCGGACCTGTAATGTAGCCTGGTGGTTTCACCTGCTTGTCTCCATGGAGATACATGGATTTAGGTTTAATGCCATACTTTTAAACTTTACAGGCAAAGCAATAACCAAGCAGCTGATAAAGTATGTACAATATAGATTTAGCTTTTAAAATGGCTAAACAAGAATGACATGTTTTAGGCTTTTACACTTTAGACTTGGCACTATTCTTTGTAACTGTGAAAACACGGGTCACATATGAGCTTTTAAAAGCACACTGGTAAAACACTGATTGAACTGTGTGGATAAAACCAGATGCTGTGTAAGTCTGCACAAAGCGTTTAGTGTAGTCATCACTTTGAATGAATTAGTGTGTCTTTATAGTGGGATTAGTTTAAAGACTTTGTTTATTCTCGGGTTAAAGAGATAAAATGAAACAAATTCTCTGAGTCATGTTTGAGAGACATCTGTCCTGTGTCAGTGTGACTGCCTCTGGACATGAAAGTGCTGTGAGCCTCCTCCCTGTTATTGGTGTTTTTCACTCGTCTTAATGAGCTGCAGAGTTTGTGGCTGCAAACTTGCATATCTCCAGTAAAAGTTTCCCATATATGGCACAAGTTTGATTATTTAACTTTTGGAAAATGTGCAGCTTTACATTTTACGGTCTCTAAAGTTTTTGGCTCACACTCAGTGGGCCCAATGTTTTTTATGGATTGTAGCTGGAGTGTTAAAAGTTTGAGTAGTAAACTTTAGGGCTTCAAGATTAACTGCGTTTGAATCGAAATTGCAATTTGAATGGATGTAATTAGCAAAAGGCTGCAATTTTTAAAGTAACATAATTTAAAATATGCTATCTTTTCTCTACAAAATATTCTAATTATGTAGTTTAAATCTATACATGAAATGCATGTGATTCTTGAACTAGTTTGTCGGTTCATATTTCAATTTGTAAATGGTCACATTTTTAAGCACTTTTCCACCTTCAAGCTTTACATCAAGGCATCACTCACCCATTTACACACACATTCACATACCAGTTTACAGACACTGGGGGCAACGTAGACTTAGACAAACTTTATTAACCCACAAGAGAAATTACTTGGACAAGGTCAGTTAAGTGTCTTGATAGCATTCATCTGTGTGAGCTGGGATAGACGCTGTACCAGTGATGTTTATGCCGACAGAACAATTTGATATTTTTCCTAAATCGTTCAGCCCTCCCCGATTTTATTCTTGTAAATGTAATTCGTATTGTTGTTTTTTTCTCCATAGAGTTTACTGTAAAGGCAGCACTTTGTGACAAATCAGACCACTGTGTGCTGTGTCTGCAGATCAGAAACACAGAAGAAAAAACTGCAAGTGACATTGTGTTGGTGACTGGTCGTCTCTTGCTTTGCTTTACAACAGCAGTTTGAGAAAAGAACTCAGCCTAAATATGCAGGGTTTGTGTGTTAAAAATGTGTGAATAAAACAAATACAACTTGAGGTATGTTTTTGATGAGGAAACTTTCATAGTACAGGTACAAGAATGACCATAAATTTAATAAGAGATGCAATAGACATTATAGTTGTTCTTTTACTGCAACTTCAATAGTGCTGCAGTAGTATTTTTAGCACATGGACTAGGACTAGCAACTGACATAGAAACAATACTGAGAACTCATTGTATGCAGGAGTGGATGATTTGCTGTGTGGACCACTTTGCGTCTTACCCCAGCGCTGAATTGTACTATTTCTCCCATTATAATTCTTCCTATTGGTTACAGTGGCAGATGGATTGAAAAGGACATCCACATCCGATTTCCTGTAAAACAAAACCCCGCTGTGCCTCTTTCTTCCTGTCTCCTCTCTCTTTCTCTTCTTTCAAATGTGGTTGGCTTGAGGGTGAGATTATTCTGTCAGCTCACACTAAAGTCCTGAATCAGCGATGGTGGCACTGCAGCTGTTGTATTCACCGTAGACGTGTGTGAAGGAGACCCTGCTACAACATTAAACAAGACAGCGACATGCTAATATCTCGTCATTTATCATGCTCTATTCGCATGATTTTACATAATTTGGCGCCAATGAAATGCAAGTCCAGCTGTTGATAGGCCCGTTATGACAACACAATTTGAAGTATGATGTATTGTGTAAAGAAATATTGTGATAAACGATAATACTGGAGACTACTTCATGTTACAGACAGTAAACTCTTTTCTGAATTAACTTAATCATAAAGTATGAGCTGCAGTAATTAAAAAGTTCAATGAAGCTCATTAGTTACTCCAAAAGATTAATAAAAAGTGAAGGTCACACAAGAGATAGATAGATAGATAGATAAAAAGATATATAAATAGATATTGAGACTGTACAAATACGGTGACTTGCTACTCTGTGTTTTTAAAGTCCATTCATCAGTTTTGTTTTGATTATTTCTTCATTCAAACTTCCTTCAATTCACAAATATATTTACTATTATAATGGATTTAAAGATTGACAATGCTAAGAATACTAATCTTTATATAAACCAATACCTCCATGAAGGTAATGTACCTGATTTTGACTTTCTGAAATATGTGAAAGATTTTATTTCTCAGTTTCCTAACACATTTATTCCCAATGAGAATTCATAAGTGCCATTCTCAACTTTCAGAGATCAAAGTGTTAGAATGCTATCAGAGCACTTCCTGATTCTGTCACAAAGAATTGCACTATAGTTAACAGGGCTGGGTATCTTTAAGAAGTTGCTGATATGATACAAACCTCGATGCGAAGGCCACAATACAATACATATCTTGATATAGTGCACTTTTGATTCAAAACAGTATATTTCAAATCGATTTGATATGGTTCAATAAAGATGAAGGCTAAATTGTGGCTGTGATAGTAAAAGTCTTTGGCAAACCACTTCTTGTGCAAAGTTAATATGAAACCCACTCATTTTAATCATCAAAACAGTGAAAATGTCAAATGTGTTGCATAAACGAGTTTCCTTCCACTAAACAAGCAACAAAACTGTAGCGCTGTAACAAAATAATTTTGGAAAATTTCCCCAAAAATATTCTTGGTGATATATCGATACAGCAGCTCACGATATCGATACTGTATCATCACATTAAACGATATAATATATTGATATTTCAATATTTTTTCACACCCCTAATAGTTAAACACACTAATCTTGACCTTAATAGCTGATTTTACAGTATATCAGTTCTGGGGCAAGACAAATTTGACTCTATTATGTGAAAAAAACAAAACAAAACAGGTAAAGTCCCTTTTAATGACTGAATGAAACAAGACACATTCCAGTGAAAAATATCATATTAAATGGTTGAAAAGCACATTTGGAAAGACCACCTACAATGGCAGTATAGATCTCAGTAGGAAACCAAGTGTGCTTAAATTGCCAAAACATTAATTTCAAATGTGAGATTGAGTCAAGCTCAGCATATATTCTTTTTGACTTCATTTCCTGAGGCGGACAAATAGTCAAGTTGTGAGTGTGAAATTGGTTCTTCTACAGCCAATTTAGGCCCGCAGAGCAAACACACCCTGATAATTGAAAAGGAAGTCATTTTGAAGTCTGATCATTTGTTACAGCTTCAAATGAAATCGGTGAGTAGCGCTGTGACAGGTCTGGGAGATGTACAGGAAGTATCTAAATTTGGATTTAAAAGTTCTCTCTCTTTTAGTGTACATTTTTAGCGTCATCAAAAAAGTCAAAACAAATCCAAATGTAAAAGTACTTAGATACTCATTTCTTCAGGTACATACATATTATTCATTGCTCATGTTAAATAATATTAAAAAAAGATCTTTCTGGAAAATTACATTATGTTAAAACAGTTATGATTTTAACATGAGCTTCACTGTATTTATGGTTTTCAGCTGTTATCAGAGACATGTTAAGGACTTTACGGCAATCAAATTGTATAGTATTTCGTTTAAGATTATTAATCACTATTGCAATGTTTTTGGTTTTGTTTGTTTGTTTTATCATTCTAAAACCTGTATCATTTAATCTGCTCTTCCACCTCATGTCATTTAGTGGCAGCTACCTTTTACCTTTTTTGAGTGAAGATTGGCAATTCCAGAGCTGAAATTATCCAAATGATTCTAGTGAAGGTGTATGGACTTTAAAAACACAGTAGAGCACTTTGTATTACAACATGACATCACAAGGTGGAACAGTGGGTTATGGATTTGAGAGAAGATCTCAGCCTAAATATGCAGGATTTCTGTGTTAAACATGTGAATAAAACAAAACACAACTCTGGGTATGTTTTTAATGAGGAAATAACATTATAACATTGATAATAAAAGAAAATACTGGTCCTTTAATCTCTCTATTAAAATGTTGTTTATTTCATCAAGCAAGCATCAAGGTTTTTCCTTAGTATTGAAATTGAATTGGATTGATTTTTTTTTATAGTATTGTAACAGCACTTGTAAAGTTCATCTGTTCTCTTTACTTTCCATCAGCTCTTACACAAACCAGGTCAAGTGGTCCCATCCGCATCTCTTTTCTCTGAATGAACCTTCAGCATAAAAGAACCGTAACCAAGCATCTCCATTGCCCAAAGAAACAACGTATTTTGTTCATAACACACAGTATGAGCCACTCCTTCAAGATTCAGTATGGCTCATATACGGACCATCCTCCATTTTGAACATGGCAGGAGCAGCTTGTAAATAAGTGTTACGAGAAAGAGGCCCATATTGTAGCGGCAGATTGAGAATTCAAACCACAAGCCCGGACACATAGCAGCACCAAACAGAAGTTGTTTTTGAAAGTGTTTTTTTTTTTTTTGTTCAGTCTGGAGAGGGCAGCTCAAACTGTTCTGCATTTGTGTCTGTTATTGTGTTCCTCTGTTTTCACCAGAGGATAAACTGTGAGCTTTGTAGTCACTGAATGCTACTGGTTTGCTAAAGCACCCCACTTTTAGTCAGGAAATGTAATAAAAAACACACTAGAGTCTTTTTCTCATCCAAACAAGCATGATAACTAGTGATTACTGGTTCTAAAAATATTATGAACAGTGATTCTTTGTGGTTTGGAAAATAATAATTAGAAGAGATTTACAAGTGATAATATTAGAAGCAGTATCTTTCACAATTCCCTTTAAAGGTGCATTACATGTATGTCATTTTATGGTTGGGGGTCTGTCATCTGCTTGTTTCTATGGCTATGTCTCTGCTTTGCCTGGAATGTTCCACAGTGTGACATTAAACAGCTTTACCTCACATTCATTCAATTACAGGTGGTTTTATAAGTGATTAAAAAGGTGATGGTGATCTTGTGACTGTGATGATATGTGTGAGAGACAAATCATCTCACCTTTTTGTTGCAAAGTGTAGTTCCAACCTAACCTGCAAGTCAGTTCTTTCTGGTCAGATTGTGTTAAAACTAGGGATGGGCATTCAATGAAATCTTATTAATCGATCATTGGGAGAATTAATGATCGATTTTCAATTAATCATTAAGGTTTTTATATTAAAACTATCATCATTATTATTACTATTACTAATTTACATAAATAAACTCAACTTTATAACATATAAACCATAACCACTACAGAGCCACATCAGCCCGTTTGAGATTATAATGTGTTTAATGCAGCTTTGCGCAAGTCTTACAGAAACAAAGCTTAAAACCACATGGCTAATTTGCATCTACTAAGCAGGGGAAAAAACAAACAAACAAACAAAAACAAAAAAACAGCTCTTGTGCATTGATGCGGTTCAGCTTCTGTTGGACTAAAGGACACAACTCAGTGGAATATAGTTGTTCTTTCTGTTGGAGATGGTTCGTGTTTTCAGAGATCAGACCTGTGCAGGTTTAGCTCAACTCTTTATTTTGCAGGGATACTTCGTTTACATGCACCGTGACGAAACCGGGACACTGATGTGCATGTAAACACATTCACTGAGTGGTGTAGTGATCTCCAAGGAGGTGCCAGAGTGGGACTGAGACCGCAACTCCAGTGTTTGTGTTGTCAGACGCAGCTTCGTATCTATGCACAGAAACCTAGATTCGGTTTGTCGATTAGAAATGAACGTAATCGACGAAATTCTTAATGATCAATTATCGATAAATCAACTAATCATGCCCATTCCTAGTTAAAACCAAGGGCAGATTAAAGTCTAATCTGAGTAACAAAGCTTCAGACAGAGCAGTGCTTTCAGTTAGCATCACATCCCCAAGGAAAGCTGCAAAGTGTCAGTTGCTTTGATTATTATGAATAACCTACATTTTACTACTGAAATAAAAGAAGTGAATCAAATTATAGGAGCTACATTTTCAGACCCGCTGACAGCCAGTGGAGAGTAGTTGTGAGAATGACTACTCCTGTGACCAGGCTACTAAAATTGACAGGTACTACGAGTATCTTGAAAAGGCAGGACATGAACCTCCAATCTATTTGAATGCTAGCCCAGACCTGCCCCCATTCGCGCTCCCGCCTGACCACCCCTGGGTGACTGATTGAACGCGAGCACCCATTGAGCACACATTATTAGCCACTTGAGATCCCATAGGTGCTCGGAGAAGTGATTGGACATATACTGACGCATCCATCTCCTCATACACAGCCTTTCAGATATACTCCATTTACTAGACCTCAATATGAACCCAGTTTGGAACATGTAATAACTTCACAGCACTAGTTCCACTATTAGTCACCAATAATGTTGAACTTTCATGGTTTGTATGAAGAAAGAAAGGGGACAATGTGGTCTTTTGGTATTTATTATGTGTTTATTTCTTTATTTGGCATGGACAATAGAGTCAGATGTAGTTAGAAAACAAAGCTTGCAGTATAATATAGAGCATTGTTTCCCAAAGACTGGATCACGGCCCTCACGTCGGTCGCAAGAGATTTTTGGGGGGTCGCCTTGTCACGATCTGCAATATACACGTCTGCAAAATACAATTCTGACACATGAGAGAGTTAGTGACTATTTTGTTCCAATATTGCTGGTTCAAATGAATGTTGAAAAGAAAAAGAAATGGGCTGCATTTAATGTCCAAATAGGCGACTTATGCATCATTTTACTGCTAATTCAATTACTGTTTCTCATTGTTTAAAACTTGAGTAAAACTAATCGTTCAGAGAGACACGGTCACTCAGTCAACAATAAAATATCCTCATTAATGTTCAATATGGTCAAATCTACCTTTTTTTGTGTTTTACGAATAATGTCTATTGACTTGGTCGTGAAGGTTTGTGACTTTTAAAATTGGGTCCCCACAAAAAAAGTTTGGGAGACACTGATATAGAGTATTGCAATTGGTAATTTTCAGCTCCTGTCCCAGGTTGAGCTTTTCTACAGTAAAATACATTGCAAAAGACTCATTCCAAAATACATAAGAACAGTATTCATCTATAAATGTATAAATAATTATACATGTGTTATGTAGAAACAGAGGGAGGACCCAACATGCAGGACTGCTGCAAAGTTCTTTAATAACAAACAATGAAAGATCCAAAGATCCAAAAATCCATGAATTCAAAAATCTAAACTAAACTGCCATGACAAGACAGGACAGGACAAGATACTGACAGTGACAATGACAATGGACCAACAAAGGGCAGAGGAGGACACAGGTGATATAAGCACACAAATACAGGTGTAACACATTAGAGCAGGGAAAACAATCAAGACAGGAAGTAAAACTCAAATCTAGAAGCAGACAAGACAAGTGTCAAAATAAAACACCAAGGGCACACAACACTAAAGGAAAAGATACACCAAAATAAGCAAAAACAACTATCAAACATGAACCATGACAACATGCTCAAAGGTCTCCTCACTCATTCACTCACTCTCAGATGAGGAGCATCTCAGGAGCATTTCCAACACTAAAGTGACCATTTTGGCATCACCTGCTTGTTTCCATGGAGACAGTTTAATGCCATGCTTTGGAACATTCTAAGCAAAGCAACTAGGCTACATGTCTGTTGAGATAAACAGGTGGCAGAACCTCCAGACATGTTTCAAAGTGCACCTTTAATATTTCTACTGTATGGTAAAATGGAAAAATGAACTCAATCTTGCATCTGAAAAATTTACATAATCAAAGCAAAAAAAACAACAAAAACAAAACAAAAAAACAAAACAAAACCTTGAAACTAACCTTTAAAGGTCCTGTATTAATGTTAATATCTCCTCAAAAACATACCCAGAGTTGTGTTTTGTTTCATCCACACATGTCTCGCTACATCTCCAAAGCTCAAAATGCTCAAAATGATACAAAAGATTCCAGTGAAGATGTATGGAGTTTAAAAAGACAATGGAGCATTTCCTGTATTACCACATGACATCACAAGGTGGTGTGGAGTGGAGTTTTTCAGTTTGAGTGAAGAATTCATTAAATATGCAGAGTTTGTGCGTTAAACATGTGAATGAAACAAAACACAGCTCCATTAATGTTTGTTGTGAGGAAACATTATACATAGATCAGAAAATAGCCTAATATGGATCTTTTACGCAGAAAATTTAAGTAACTGCAACTTGTGTCGACTGAACAGCTTTCATGCTTCATCTCAAAACCTTCATAGTTTCATCATGTATCAGTGTATCATAGGGCAGTTGTTGAAAGCTCCTATCAGACGTTTCATTCTACCGTTCTGTATATGTCCCCTCTGGTCTGTTATTGTTCGTGAGCGTTGCCTCATGTCTCAACATTCCTTTGATTCATGAGCCGAGGTACAGTCCTCGGAGACACACCCCCTCTCCCTCCAATACCATCCACTTCTTCTCCTGCCGCTGCCACCGAACCTACTGCTGTTGTCCCGCTGTTTCCATGGCGACGGAGGGGGGAGGAGGTGCCACAAAGCGGAATGATGCTGTGGTGAGCGAGTGGTGGGGGAGGGGTCAGGAGGATGGGGGAGAGGTGGATGGATACAGGAGCAGGGATGGGGGCTTTTGGCAGAGTACTGCTACTGCTGCTGCTGCTGCTACTGCTGATCTAGCAAGAACACGGCCAAACTCTCTCTCCCTTCCTATCACTCACTTTCTATCATGCTTTCCCTCTCTCTCTCCCTTTCTATCTTCTCCTCCCTCTCTCTTTCCCTCTCTCCATCTGTTCCTTTCTCTTGATTCCTCTCCAATTCTGTCTCTTTCTCCCTTTCTCGTTTTCTGTCTTTCTCTCCCTTTCTCTCTCTCTCTCCCCTTCTTGGTTTTCTCTCTCTCTCTCTCTCTCTCTTTCTGTCTTTCTGTCTTTTCTTCCCTTTCTCTCTCTCTCTCTCTATCTCCTTTTCAATCATTTCTCCTCCCTTTTTATCTCTTCTTCCCTCTCTCAATTTCTCTCTTTCTATCCCCCTCTCTCTTTCTCTCTCCCTTTTTCTTGGTCTCTCTCCATTTCTGTCTCTTTCTCTCTCTTGCTTTTTCTACCTTTCTCTCTCTCTCTCCCCCCTTTTTGTTCTCTGTCTGTATCTCTCTCTCTCCCTTGTATCTCTTCCTTTCTCTTTCCTTCTCTCTCTCTCTCCCTTTCTCTTGACGTCTCTCCATTTTATCTTTCTCCCTCTCTTTTTCTCCCTTTCTTTCTCTCCCTTTCTATCTCACTGTCCCCTTCTCAGTCTCTCTCTCTCTCGCTGTCTCCCTTTCTCTTGATCTCTCTCCATTTCTATCTCTTTCTCCCTCTTTTTTTCTCCCATTGTTTCTCTCCCTTTCTATCTCTCTCTCCCCTTCTCAGTCTCAGATCTCTTTCCATTTCCTGTCTCTTTCTCCCTCTTTCTTTTTCTCCGTGTTTCTCTCTCCCTTTCTGTCTCTCTCCATTTCTATCTCTTTCTCCATCTCTTTTTCTCCCTTTCTATCTCTCTTTCCCCTTCTCTCCATTTCTCTCTCTCTCTGTCTTTCTGTCTGGCTCTCTCTCCCTTTCTCCCTCTCCATTTTGATCTCTTTCTTTTTCTCTTTTTCTTCCTTTCTCTCTCTCTCTTTCTCTCTCTCCCCTTCTCTCCGTTTCTCTCTCTCTCCTGGTCTATCTGTCTGTCCCTCTCTCTTTCTCTCAGGTATGTTATCGCTCCAGGCTGCAGTGCAGAGAGGAGCACAGCAGTAAAACTCTTCTTTTCACAACACACAGGAGTTCACAGGATGACCACTGCTCACTGTAGATACACGTGTTGTTTTATGCTCATATTGATTTTACTTATTACCATAGTAACACTTCTTCTGATACCTGCAGTGCTTTTGCTATTCTCTAATCTAGATAGTAGGTCGGCATCCTGCTTGATTGTGTTCTTCTTCACTTTTTTTTTTTTTTTTTTTTTTTACTAAAGTACTAACCTAAATTAGACTAGAAAACTCAATACCAATATTCTGCTACTAATTGAGTGCAACAGTGGCCAAGACATCTGCTCTCAAACTTTAAGATAAACTTTTTGTCCTGGTTTAGTCCTGTTTCAGTCCTGGTTTAGTCCTGGTTTAGTCCTGGTTTAGTCCTGGTTCAGTCCTGGTTTAGTGCTTGTTTAGTCCTGGTTTTCGTCCTGTTCAGTCCTGGTTTAGTAGTGTTTCAGTCCTGGTTTAGTTCTATTCAGTCCTGATTTAGTCCTGGTGTAGTCCTGGTTCAGTCCAGGTTTAGTCCTGGTTCAGTCCTGGTTCAATCCTGGGTTAGTCCTGCTTTAGTACTGGTTCAGTCCAGGTTTAGTCCTGGTTCAATCCTGGTTCAGTCCTGGTTTAGTGCTGATTTAGTCCTGGTGTAGTCCTGATTTAGTCCTGGTGTAGTCCTGATTTAGTCCTGGTGTAGTTCTGATTTAGTCCTGGTTTAGTCCTGGTTCAGTCCTAGTGTAGTCTTGGTTCAGTCCTGGTTCAGTCCTGGTTCAGTCCTGGTTCTGTCCTGTTTTAGTCCTGGTTCAATCCTGGTTCAGTCCTG
Organism: Boleophthalmus pectinirostris; assembly: GCF_026225935.1. Taxonomy (NCBI): domain Eukaryota; kingdom Metazoa; phylum Chordata; class Actinopteri; order Gobiiformes; family Gobiidae; genus Boleophthalmus; species Boleophthalmus pectinirostris. The sequence continues at coordinate 24,893,920 of NW_026571140.1, forward strand.
GTTTAGTGCTGATTTAGTCCTGGTGTAGTCCTGATTTAGTCCTGGTGTAGTCCTGATTTAGTCCTGGTGTAGTCCTGATTTAGTCCTGGTGTAGTCCTGATTTAGTCCTGGTGTAGTCCTGATTTAGTCCTGGTTTAGTCCTGGTTCAGTCCTAGTGTAGTCTTGGTTCAGTCCTGGTTCAGTTCAGTCCTGGTTCTGTCCTGTTTTAGTCCTGGTTCAATCCTGGTTCAGTCCTGGTTTAGTGCCGATTTAGTCCTGGTGTAGTCCTGATTTAGTCCTGGTTCAGTCCTAGTGTAGTCTTGGTTCAGTCCTGGTTCAGTCCTGGTTCTGTCCTGTTTTAGTCCTGGTTCAGTCCTTGTTCAGTTCTGGTTTAGTCCTGGCCCTGGGTGTTATCTTTGTTGCCTACTGAATAGGGCATATTAAATAGATCGTATCTTCCAGCTAAAATAGACCTGCCCATCTCTTGCTGATGATCTGGAGGTGGGTCCCCACTGTTCTTGACAGGTTGTCTTAGCAGCATTGAAGGATGGGTCAAATGAAGGGGACAAATTTCCCTGCAGTGATTATCAAGAATATTTGACTTTACCCACTGAACATAATTGGTTATTTCCAAATCTTAAATTTAAAGGTCTTATATTATGGAAAATTAATTCTTGTGAGCTTTTAGCCACGTTACTTCATCAAAAACATACCTGGAGTTGTGTTTTGTTTCATTCTCTTTATTATTAGTCTGTCTACATCTCCAACACTCTGTTCCACTTTGTGATGTCATGTAGTTGTAGTTTTCAAATGAATGACTCCTTTACCTTTAGTTCAGTAGAGATTGGTAATGAAAGGGCTGAAATTATACAAATGATTCTAGTGAAGGTGAAGTGAAGGAGTTAACAACACACTTCTTGTACAAAGACATGACATCACAAGGTGGAACAGAGCATTTTCTTTTTGAGAGAGGAAGCCAGCCTAAATATGCAGAGTTTGTGCATTAAATATGTGTGAATGAAACAAAATACAACTCCAGGTATGTTTGTGATGAGGAAACAAGGTGACAGCATAGATCTGAAAATAAATATGGGCCCTTTAATGTAATGGTCCACACTGAACATCATGAGTTTCCAGATTTAGATGGATCAGGTAATTTCCAGGTGTGACATAGAGGATGGACATGGGTGCGCTGCATGGCCCACTGCTCTGATGGTCTGTGGAGGTGATCTGAAGGGTAAGGCCTAAATAGTCACGTGAGCGTAAAGCCCCCCTCATGGTTAAGCCCACCTTCTTTTGACTTTGGTTTAGGACACGGTGTACAGCAGGGACACTTACACAAAGAAACATCTTCAAGGTGACATTACTGGAAATGTTTCTTAATTCTTGTGTTTTCAAAGGATGAGTGTGTTATTTCCCCAGGTGCAAATGACCTATTTCATGATAATTTGATTCAAAGGTAGACTATGCTGAAACCGGGCAATGTAGATTTTGAGGTATTTTTCCATTTATGACTTTGAAAGAATGCAAGATGAACAAAGAAAGGGGCATATATTGCTGGAGTTTGCACTTCACCTCCCATTGAAAAGGTTTAAGTCCCTACTGAACAAAACAAAAGGTAGTCCTGACTAAGCCCAGCTCAAGATGTGGAGATGGGTCACCTCAGTGGCATTGAAGGATGGGTCAAATCCAAAATAAACCTTGCAGCTAATGCAATGCAAACCATACAGGAGGTAGTAAGTATTTTTCAACTCCTGTCCATCATTGAGCTTTTCTACACTAAATTACACATTCATTAAAAAGTAATACAGTAATACATTATTCAGCTAAAATACTTCACTGTCACTTGGGCTGGTGATGACTTGTGCTTGCCTCTGTAATGACAGATATGTTTAATACCATACTGTGGAACATAGTGCCTTCGCTCAGTTTCATTTCTCTCCAGCAACTAGGTCAGGAATTGGAATATACTAGACGGTTTGCAAGAACCCCAGAAGTTGTAGACCGCACATCGACCAATCAGCAAAAAGCTATGAAGCCATGCCATCAAACTGAAGCGCCTGTCTGGGTCCCTTTTGTGGTACAGCACAACAGTAAACAAAGAGGTCGAGATGGATGTAGACAAAGCCATACATTTTGTGTTTGCAACGAAATTGAGGATTTAAAGCGGGAATAAAGAGAATGTTTGGTGAATTTTATGAAGGGGAAATACGTTACTGCCCTTCTTCCTACGGGATTTGGCGCGTTACATACGTCATGACTAAATAGCAGTGATTGGTCAAATAAAAAAGTCCCACCTACCATTGAGTGAACAAATCCTAATGCTGTGACGTCAGACGGTTTCCACGAAGTGAAACTGTCTGATGAATCAGGCTAGAAAATTGCAGGTGTAAGTGTGAAAACTTTGGACAAATCAGGTGGAGGAGCAGAGTCAAATGTGCTAACCTGTTTACATATTTGTTAAGTAGGCATGTGTGTGAGGCAGGTTTCTTGTCTTTTTACACCTATGTTTATGTCACTGTGCTCTAAAGCTGTTGTAATGTGGAGGAGTTTCAGACATTATTTGATAATATTACGAGGTGTAAATGTTATAATGTTATGTTATAATAATTTTATCCAATTGAGACAAATTTCCCCATAAAATATTTAAGTATTTATAAAGACAGTGTTACACCACCACAAATGATTAAAAATGAGAAGATCAGGACTAATTAGTTATTTATTTTATGTTTCTTGGTAAATCATAATGAAATGAATCTTGGGTCCTGCATCGTGGATCAAACTGAATCTTGAAATCCCTAGTAAAAACATACATGAAAACAGACATTTTTCAAAATAAAAACATATCAAAATTGTTCTTAGTCCATACACTCCTTAGTGTTGACAGTTTTATTTTGTTGTTTTAACATATTTCACTAACATTTTCTTCACTCTGCAGTTGGAGTGGTGTAGTGATATTATTTTGCTGGTCATTGACAGTGATGGATGGAGACAGATGGCGACTGTTGAAACCTTAACAAAAAAGCTTCACTCTTCGCTATAAATTTGTCCACGTGCCATCTTTGTACAGTTTTTTGTAACAGACTATTTACTGGTTTTGACCCTACTGGAGGCACGATAATCTGTATTGAAATCTGCTGGCTTTCTACGCACCATCTGGGCTGCTTTTCCAGTTATTAGCCTCTTCCTCGCCCCTCTCTCAAACACATCTATTTAATCACGTTCTTATTTCATTAGCGGACACTTCCCCCGACGCACTGCACTCAGCCAGTTTACATGTCTGCACTTAAAGTAAAAGCTTTTTCAGGTTACATTCATAAGCATAGACCACACAGCTATTCACTTCTCCCGCTGTGTATTTATTGAAAACTCAAATTCCCCAGTGTCTGCTCTGATTTCTTCAACAAAACCAGTCATTTTTTGAGTATTTGAGGACACTAAATGTACATGTAAAAAAGAAATAATGCTTTTGTTCATTCACTTGTCTGCAATGTGGCAGGTTTGGCTGTTCTCTGATTGGCTGATTTCAGACTCTACGCTGCGGTGATGGTGGCACAGATGGCGAGCAGGAGTCATTTTTTCTGATTGATTATACCATGTCCTCATTATTAACAAAATAGCAAACAGGCTAGCTAAATTCAAAAATTATGAAATAGGCAAATCATTCATGTTAATTTCAACACCACCAAAACATTTGCACATAAAAAAATAATAGTTTCACCAGTATTACTTTATAATAACTACACATTAATCAAGCTTGAACAAATTAATAGCGTTAATTAAAGGTCCCATATTACGCTCTTTTTTAATCTAAATTATAATGTTTCCTGATCAAAAACATACCTGGAGTTGTGTTTTGTTTCATTCACACATGCTCTGTATATTTAGGCTGAGTTTTTCTCTCAAAAAGAAAACACTCCACACACCTTCACTAGAATCATTTGGATACTTTCGTCCCTGGAATTGCCAATCTCTACAGAACTAAAGGTAAAAGGCTGCTGTTAACTTGAAAACTACCAATTTATCACAAGGTCGAGCAGAGTATTTTGAGCTTCGGAGATGTAGACAGACTAAAAATGCAGGAAAACTCATTAAAGTGTGGTTTTTATCTCATTGTAATTAACATTGCAAGATAGGAAGACGATTCTGAGGCCCGTCCAGTGAGATCTACTGTATCAGGAACATATTGAACCAAAGACAACATTTGCTCTTGTTCCAAAAAATAATTGAGATTTTCTGCACCAAATGGCTTGAGTGTGAAAGTGAGCCCATCTTGTGTGGACAATGACCAGCAGGGGGCAGTGTGTGGTGGGGGCTGTACATATGGTTGGCTGTGTGGTATTGGCCTGGCACCGGACTGTGACACAACTGTGAAATACCACACGTGACGTCGTTATGTGGGGGATTTGGGCCAGGGTCCCCACTCTACTTGGTGCAAGGGCTGATGGGAGATCATTATGGATTCTGGCCAGAGGGTGGTTACCGGGGCAACCGCGCTGTCTCATCCATCTTGGCTGCATCGATGTTATAGACACGCCTCACTCGCTGTAATGGCCGCTCTGATTGGTGCTGTGCATAATTGAACAGGAAGGTGACAAGTTTAGGGCAAAGCTGTGTAAGTAAGCTGTAATATACTGTATTTAAATTACAATAGTTGTATGTTGTATACATTTATATAATTTTTGTCTTATTAATACCAGTCTCTTACGATTTTTATTGCTGCTTATTTAGAAGTTTATTACCATTTTTATATACACTACACATCAAAAGTTTTAGAACACCACACTTTTGCAATTTTTTTTTTTTTACTGTTTACTGTTTACTGTTGACCTAAACGTATTCTACACTTTTGATTCATGAACGTGTCCACCTTTGGCAGATATAACAGCTGAACACATTCCTTTGGCATTTGTAGGTTGCTTGGCTTTTACTCTTCTTTCCAGTTCATCCTAAACCAGCTCGATGACTGTGCTGGACACTCTATGTTTTCAAGCTCACCATCTTGTTCTTTCTTTCTGAGGTAGTATTGGCAGAGCTTGGACTTGTGTTTTGTATCTTTTATCTTTTTTTAACCTCTGGCTGTACTTTGTAACATTTCAAGCTCTTCATTGGACTTGCATGACTTGAATTTCAATAAATAACTGGAAAAATGAGGGTGTTCTAAAACCTTTGAAAGGTAGTGTATGTATATAATATATATATTTTTTTACCTGTGTTTTTGTCATTTAACGTGATGTGTGAGCTACTGTGTCCAAGTAATTTCCCTTGTGGATCAATAAAGTCTGTCTAAGTCTAAGTCTAAGTAGAAGAAATATGTTTTTAAACATTTTAGTCAGCGGCTTAAGTTTACACACACAACAACAATCTGATCATTATCTGATTTCTTTTTCTTGTTCATACTTCTTGCTCATCATATATGGGTCAACTAATATGACAAACACACAAATAAAAGACAAAATATTTAAAGGACCCATATTCCACTGTATTTTCTAATCTATGTATCGAAAACATACCTGGAGTTGTGTTTTGTTTCATTCAGACACTTTTAACACACAAACCCTGCCCTAACCCTAACCCTAAATGGAAAAATCACAAGGTGGAACAGACCATTTTCAGCTTGTTGACAGACTAATAATAAAGGGTTACTCAAACACTTGTGAACAAAACAAAACACAACTCTAAGTATGTTTTTGAGGGGGTAACATTATAACATGGCTTACAGCTCACAAAAGTCAAGTTTGCCTAATATAGGGCCTTTAAAATAGATTTAATTGTAGTTTGTCTCAACACAACACTGTAAAATGCATTTATTACTTGACACAACTGTTTTTAATGATCAGATTTCTTTTGTGCATTTAAACACACACCAAAAATCAGATCTAATTATTTTGTTATCTGATTATTCTAATTATCTTAATTTTACTGGCTCTGTAAATGTGCCCAGTTTCTATCATTCACATTTAATAATTTACTAACACGACCAAACAGATGCAAATTATAAAGTTGGTTACATCTAAACAGTGTAAAGCAATATATTCTGTAACACATTTTAATTTCTGCATTTCTATTCTGTCCTTTCAGCATATGGTGTAAACAAGTAATTCAAAAGTTTGAGATTTAGCGTATAAACTGTTGAAAAAGATTAACAGCAGCAGTGTGCTCAAAATATCCCAGCTTTCCAATTAATTTGACAAAACCAATTCTTTGCACTAATGAACACAATTTAATGTTTTCCCTGTGCTATAGTGTTCAGAATAGATTTGCGTTTTGGAGCTTTCACATACGGACTTAGTTTGTCCAATCAGCTCGACAGTAGATGATGAAAATCTTTGGCGTATCGTTATTTCCACTCAAATGAAAAACCTCTGCCTTGTTTTTGCGTCAGCCTTCTGCAGTAACTCACACTTTATGTTCTTGTAATAAAATCAGCTAAACGGGGATGTCAGCACCAGCACCAGCACTGGTCTTCATTCAGACACACTGTATTTCTGGTCTATGGGTTTATATCACAGACTGTATAAATGGACATAACCCGCTAGCTGCCGCTTTACAAATAGGAAGTGTTCATGGGCGCACTTATGGCTCCATCGACTCAATTGATTTTACATTGAAAAAATGTCCCCCTCTGTACCTGCTGCAGTAAGCCTCATCATTTTGGTCACTCCTGGTGTTTTTATGACACTATTTTGTCCATAAATAAATTCCTTTTCCTAATATGGAACTCGGCTTTGAGGAGCGTTATTTGACTGGAGCCAAACACTACGGGCGACGTCACATTCCCTAAGTCCATTTATATATACAGTCGATAACTTATACCTAGTGCTTCTCCCTTGTCTGTTCAGATGACAGTGGTGGTAGTGATGTCCTGTCATCACTGTGTCCCCCCGGGCTCACACATGGAGTACAGAACCCCCTCAGTGAAGTCCCTCGGGTGCAGCTCTCAGCTCATTTAAAACAACAGCCTGAACAAGCAGACAACCAACTGAGCTCCATCTACGATCACTCAAGGGTTCAGCTCTCTCATGTTATAGTATATTATGTTTATTAAGAAGGCTCTGCTATAAAATTACATTTTGTTATGTTACCCCATCGACCCGAGGGCAGCCTCAAGGTTTATTTGAGCCCTATAAAGTCCTTAAAGTCCCTATCTAGCTGTTTTCTTATCTATGTTATAATGTTGTTTCTTCATCCCAAACATACCTTGTGGTGCTTTGTTAAACACACAAACCCTGCATATTTAGAGTGAGCTCTTCTCTCAAACTGGAACACCTTGTAATGTCAAGTGTTCACTAGAATTATTTGGAGGATTTCAGCCCTGACATTTCTTATCTCTACTGTAGCTGTTAACTTGCAAATTACAGCTTCATGACATCTCAAGGTATTTTGAGCTTTAGACAGACAGATTAATTATAAAGTGTTAATTAAACATCTGTGAATGAAACAATATGATATGTTTTTGAGGTAACAGGGCAAAAAGCTCACAAGTCAATTTTCAATCATATAGGACCTTTAAAATCTGCTAAATAGTGAAAAGGTCACACTGGGATTGAACCTCGAAGTATAAAGAACAGTCATGGCATTATTCACAGTCCCGTAGTTACAGTATAGGTGAATAACGGGAAGGGAATCAGGTGTACAAATCTGCCAAATCACCATGTAACCTGTTCACTGTGTTTTTTGTTCATTTGCCCATGCCTTTTCCCAGTACAGTCTATTCAGTGAGAGAATGGGGTTGCCAGATATGAATCAATACAATAGTGAGTCTGTTGCAGTAATACTCCAGAGTTGGTGAGATGAGAAGAAGGCAGTTATAGACTACACGTGATGCACAGAGTCACCCACACGCCTTCACTTTTCAATGGAGCTGTGTGGCTAATGAGACTATTGCACCAGGAGCAGGTAAAGCTGTAATTATTTAAACACATTTCATGCATAATGCCACTGACAGTTATTTCCCATAAGAAATGTCAGGGCTTATATTGCCTTGTACAGATCTAATTTATTTTAGTTCAATACACATTTAGCACCATAGATTTTTTGTTGTTGTTCCAATTGTGAATGTTCTGCCCAGTGAGTCACAAAGCCTAAATATTACAATAATATATACAACACAAAATATTCACATTTATGAAGGTGATTTTTGAATGAACTTAGCATATTAAAGATGCACTATGTATCTTTTTGGTTAGGGGTCCGTCATCTTTTTTGTTTCCATCTACATGTCTGTAATCTGCTTTGAATGTCCCGCAATATGACATTAAACAGATCTACTTTACATGTATTCATTTACATGTGGTTTTATAGCTCAAAATACAGAGGAAAAACAATCATTCTGACTGTGAGAAGGGATGCCTCTCCACAGATCTGACCTGTAACTTGGTCTGGTTTGGTCTCTATGATGATAAAAACATTTTAATAGACAGATAGATGGATGAATACTTTGTTTTATCATCAGGATATTCATTTTCAACAGTGATACACAACAACAACAACAACAACAACAACAACAAAGCAGTAATTACATTTATAGATATGTGTTTAATGCCATGCTGTGAAATCCTTCAAACAAAGCAATAACATCTCCATGGAAAAAACAAGTGACGGACTCTCTACTAGTAAGCCTTGTTCATTTGTACCACAGTAAGTGCACACGTTGCTTTCTGGCTTCTCTCTTGTGAATGAGTCAAAGCAGATAAAGCCTGTTGAACGTGCTTGTGTTTTGGCTGTAGCTCATGTGGAGGTGAGAGCTCTCTCGGACTATCTCTGTCATGTATTATATCACGGCGGGACTCTGTTGCTCTGATCCTGCCCTGAAAAGCCCACAGTGTATTTTATGTCTCTACTCGATTTAAACCTGTTAGCACAGTTTGAGTTCATGCTGTGTGTTTAGGGCTGACGGGGAATCACAGACAAACACTGCACTCATTTTAGTGTTTGTTTGGCGGTTGCCAGTGCACGATTATTGGAGCAGATTTTCAAATACCTGTATGTGATGTTAGTGTAATGAATTGAGCTCAACAGTGACCTCCCACACCCTGGTTCTAGAAATACATTTCTCATTCACTTTTCCCACAGTTTTCAAGTTTACAGCTACCTCTTACCTTTTGTACAGTAGAAACTTTTCAACAATTCCAGGGCTGAAATCATCCAAATGGTTCTAGTGAAGGTGTATGGAGTTTAGAAACACAGTGGGTATTTGCTGTTTGAGAAAAGAACTCAGCCTAAATATGCAAGATGTGTGAATGAAACAAAACACAACTCCAGGTATGTTTTTGATGAGAAAACATTAGAAAACATCAGAAAATAGCATAATATAAACCTTTACAATCCATAGATTTAAAGAAAACAAGTATTAGATTTTTTGGCCGTAGCATTTCTTTGCTTGACTCATGTGTGGGGTTCAGTGCTTAAAGTTAATAATAATAATAACGACATTTCTGTTGCCAGAGATGTTGTCAAACACACACACACACGTCCCTCTGTGATCCGAGCTTTTATTGTCTTTGGATTCAAGAAACAACACTCAAAACTGGTCTAGACTGTCTGCTCTTGTCACATCTGTTTAATCAACACTTTTCTACCCAAAATCTGCTTTGTATTGTGGCTTCCAAAACAATTAAAACGCCTCAAGCTTTTCATCAGGCCCTGTGTGCTTCTGCTTTTCTAAAATGTAATATCACTCCTCTGCAGTCACATGTATTGGAGTCTTATTACTCTGATGTTTATTGGCTGTTGTGGTTGAGGAAGCTTGGGCGTTTTATTGGTGTGGAAATGTGAGAGAGTGGGGTTCAGTGACTAATACCGCTAAGTATTGCATGTTTAATCCTGTTTCGGGGCGCAGCAGAGGGGAAAAGCCTCCTGTGATTGAAAAGCAGAGGAGCTGTGGTGGTCTCATGGTACAGGGGGTCTCACCGTATGTTTCAAACAGAGTGCTGCTAATTTGTACACAAGTAAAAGTAGGGCTTGGTGATGTGGACAAAAAAAAAATCATTTTTTTCTTGTATTGATTCATCTTGATTTTCAATTTAATTGTAATTAATGCATAATTCAATTTATTATTTTTAAAATCGAAATGAAAACAGCTTTCAGATTTCATGAAGAACAAACCTGCTTTTATTAACAGGGGATTGATTTGATTAAAAAGACACAAACTTATCACTGATGAACGATGAGACATGAATGAATCTCAATCTCAATTAAAACTAGTTTCTTTGCAAGTAAAAGTATATAACTACATGGTTAATGATGTACTCAATTACAACTACTATATATATAAGTATTTTATGCCGTAGTTGTACTTTCTAATTGTAAAAGTAAATATATACATTATATACTACCCAGAGTAATAGTTCTATTTTTTGTGCAATTTTAGAAGCATTTAAATCACTCTTTTAATACAAAACTTCAAGGTGTGTAAAACTGAATTTGGTTTAAACCACAATCCACATATTCTCTGAGCTCTGTCCAGTCACAGCCTGCAGTGCAGAGTCATTATGTGTGTTGGTAAATATAGAAGAAGCAGAAACAGCAGTGAGACCGCTGTACATTTGGACAAATGGGACTTGTACACTACTCAATAACTACCGTACTATGATTTTGAATGTGATAAAGTATGATTACATGCTAAAATTCTGCTAAATTACAACTGCTTAAACAGGTTTAAAAGCTATTAAAAAAGTACAGTTACCCAAAATATCTACTTAGTTACAGTACTGAGTTACTACACGTGCAGAGAGTTATAGATAGAAAAAAGCACAGGGGGTCTTGTCCACATGTGTCCAATCTGTCAGTGGTCACTCAAGCATCAACATGTCGTCCTCTGATGTGTGACAAGGAAAGGGGAAAATAGCTTCTCTAGTTTTAGCAACAAAGGCTCATGTTTGTTTTACATGAATATCCACAACTAACTACTCTGTGCTCTTTTAATGTGACAACAATTTTAATGTAGGAAAATGTCATTTATAACGAGCTTTTCTGCCTACTACTGCCTCTGTCAACTAATGTTGTCACAATACAAACATTTCAAAATTGATGAGGAAAAGGTTTGAGGTTTTTCAATACAAAATTCTAATTTCTTAATATGGTTTTATACTGGTTCTGATTCTATTCATTTTATGAGTATGATTTACTAAACATTGCCATTTTTACCAATCCAGCTCTTCTGCTTTGGATCCAGATGATGAACATATAGAGCTCCTACACCTGCGTGACTAACTTTGATAGGGACACCACATTGGTAGAGGTAATGAATGGCACCAAGTCTGCTTTAGGATTTTTTTTGTCTTTAAATTAAAACTAGTCTAGATTAAACATTATTGACCCTTACGTGGCACAGGAGTATAGATCAGGTAGATTTTGTCTTAACTCTGCAATGGACATCTGGTTACTTTTCACCTTTTTACATCATCAGAAAGAGCCTCTGGAGATGTTTCCAAACATCTCCAGGGACTTATAAAGCCCTGTACGTTTAATAATTCACAATCGCTGAAACTCTAATAAAGTTACTTAATTATGGCCATCACCCTTTTCTGATCCACGACCACTGCTGATATTGAGTTTGGAAGTAGTCATAAACATTAACTTCAACTTTAAAATATATGGATTTTCTGCATATAATAAAATGCAAACTCCATCTTGCCTTAAGCCTGCACGATCTTTCATTTGTTGCTCCAAATCATTCACATGTATTATTCCGCATCTTCCTCTGCTTCTTATATCAGAATACATTATGGAGCCTATGGTAACGAAGAAGTACTTTACCAAAGGCAGCTGGAAGATGGAGGGTTGGTTTTTGAGAAGGACGAGGTAATGAAAATGCAGACTTCAGAATCCACATATTGTGAGAGAGCTGCAGGAGCGGAGAAGTGCGGAGATAAGAGCTGATAGGGGCCGAAATTGGGTTGGAAGGAGTCAGGGAAAGAGAAAGAGTGGAGGCAGCGAGGAGCAAAGCATGATGGGAAGAAATGGCCAGAGAGCGTTGGTGTTTAATGGGGGGTGAAGGCGGCCGGTGTAACAGACAGGAGCAGCCTGGAGGTTAGCGGGCGTCTTTGTTCATGTGCACTTTGATGTTCACACATTCACAGGGAGCACAGATGGAATCCTTATTAACTGACCAGCCACAACATTATGACCAGAAGAAGGGGATGCATGAATAACAGGAATAGATTTTGATCGCAGTATATCGTACAATAATTACTATATTGACTCATCGTTCAATCAATAATATATGCAACAGTCATTTTGGGGAGTGAATATTTACCATGTGTGTATCCATAGACTGTATAAAGAAGTGGACTAAGAGACTGTGACATCACCCATAACGTTTGGCTTCAGTCAAATGAACCTCACAAAGCGAATTTGAGTTTTCATTTCATATTAGGAATAGGAATTTATTTACAGAAAAAAATAGCAAAATAAAAACACCAGGATCATGTAGAGCAGGTTAGTATGAACATTTTAAGATCAAAATAATGAGGCTTATGGTAGAAGTTTCATAGAGATGTGTAAAGTCAACTGGAGCCAGAGTCAATGGAGCCGGAACTGCCCCCATGCACACTTCCTATTTGGAACGTGACGGCTAGAGGATTAGCTTTTCCAGTTATATATCTATGTGTGTACCTTTTCTTTGTACTGTTTTTTTTTTTTGTACATTTTTGCAATATGGTAAGATATGGTAAATGGTCACATTTTCTGTATAGCGCTTTTCCGCCGTCAAAACACTCAAAACACTGCACTGGCACTGGCAAGGAAATACTCACACATACATATGCTATTGTACACAGACACTGGGGGTGAGGTGGATTAAGTGTCTTGCCCATGGACACAATGACAGTATTCATCTGTGGGAGCATTTGTATTCATCTGTATCAGTAGTTTAAGCATTTAGTTGGTACTATCGTTTTTGGATTGATTAGTTCATGGTTATCATTTTTACGACTGCTCAGTGGATGTCTTAATAAAAAAAAAACTGTCTTCCCAGATTAGTTAAAAAGTAGAAAGAATACAGTGTTTAAAAACATCAGAAATTGTCTTGACTCCTCCAAAGCCTGAAGCTAAAATCACAGTTTCTGGCCAACAGAGTGAGTAAAGGTGTGTGTAGCAGTGATACCGAATGTGCCAAATGTGCCTCAGACACTCAGCTCAGAACAAACGTCCCAAATGACAGAGTTATTAATGAGCAAAACAAATGTGGTGCTGTAATATAATTTATCTTTATTTACAATTACAATTACAAAACATATTGGGGTGTACCATAGGACCTAAATGTGCAGGCTATTACAATGAACAAACATCAACGTTGACAACAAGTGTACACATTTCTTCTTAATATAGATGGTAAAACTGAACTTTTTTTTCCAGAGTTATTCATTCATTCCAAATAATCAGTATCAGGGTTTGTAAGGAAATATGTCTATTAGGGTCAATATTTATGGTGAGTACTTTTACCTTTACTGGAGTTCAAGTAACTTATAGATGAATAGAGGTGACCTGAAGAGAATTTTTTTTCTTATTATTTATTTGTAAAGGGACAGCACATATTAATGAGCATTTAAAATATAAATATTATGATTATAACCAGTGTGGCTAATTTCCGTCAGTCCCTCAGCAGGTTGTTGAAAAGTGACAGTCACACAAAAGTAAATGCAACACCAACACTCACTACATACAGTAATAAGCAGAGTTAATTTTAAGATTAGAAGTTAAAGGAACAATTTGGAATTTTGAACATAGGACCTCATTTCCTAGTGAGTGTTGGAGATGTGTGGAGACAGTTTTTTAAATATTCCATGCAATCCCTGTATTTGCAGAGGTCGCTGATGCTAGGCGAGGGCATGTCAATGGCCATAGTTAACCTAAAAACAGCCTTACCCACTCCACAAAGCACCCGAAGCAAATCTACTATTACGCCATACTGTCAATGAGAATGTCTGTGTTGACATAATAATTTTAGAAGTAAAAACAACCTTGCATTTGAAGGATTTATGTCAGAGCAGCAGCAGTGAGTTGTACTTCTTGAGAGAAAGCTTGGCAGCGGCTGACTGATATCACCTAGCACCTATGTTACCGGTGAAGTAAAATTCCGTTACTGCTGAGAAAATAGTCCCTCAACATGCAATTCATGAGATGCAAGGTTAGTTTGATTTCAAATATTATTCTGTTGACAGAGACATTTACATTGATAGTCTGATGTGATAATAGATTTGCTTTGGGTGTTTTGTGGAGTGGGTAAGACTGTTTTTAGTGGCAGGCTAATTATGGCCATTGACATGCACTAGCCTAGCACCAGCGACCTCTGCAAATACAAGGACTGGCTAGAATTTTTTTTTTAAATGTCTCCACACGTCTCCAACACTCTGACTCACTAGGAAATGAGGTCCTATGTCCAAAATTCCAGACTGTCTCTTTAAAAGTTAAACCAACAACCCCTGAACAAAAATGTAACTTTGTTAAACATTATGACATATTACTGTTTTAAAGCTTTAGAAATGCTGCCAGTGTTCAGGTTGAATTAATACTGTAACTTCTATGAGTCATTATAGATACAAACTAACTACTAAACTGTTTCATTATGCCATTTTTAACAATATTTAGATTTATTTTGTAATAATCCTGCTTTAGGGTTATTGTGTCAGTGGCATGAATCCGTTTCAATATTATTGCTTATCGTCTCTAATTACTGAATCAATTCATCGCACTTCAAAATTTGTTATCATGACAGGCCTAGTTTAATATGCACCACCTGTACACTTTCGAGCATGCAGCTTCCTAATGTAGCATCTGTAATTGCGTTGTGCGTTATATTGCCAAACCCAATCACTTCTCATCGTTCTTTGCTGCAAGACTTGAGCAGTGATCCTATGACCGAGCTGTGTGTGTGTGCTGAAGATAAACAACAAGACAGATGGGTTCAATGAGACACAACTCCTACATGATCTGTGTACAACGCTGGCATTATGTCGACTAAAAGAGCCTCAATCATTATTCAGCTGTAGAGGAAAATATAACCAGCCGCTTAGTGAAAGTCTGCCTGGTACTTTGTGTTCTTTGCTGAGTCCATATGAATCAGCCTGTTTGTTTATACTACATTAAAACTAACCACAGTCTCTATCATGTGTTTTAGGTGCTGCTGTCTGGACTGATCGGAGTGGTGTCCTGGAAAAGGCCGCTTTCTCTTGTGGTGAGTCAACTCTCAAATATATGTTCTAATGTTTTATTTGATTTGGCTGTGTTCACAATTACACACACATCAAAACGGAGAATTAACTGGGACTAAACTAGGGCTGCGACAATGAATCAGAATAATTGACTATAAAGATCCTATAAAGATCGACTGATATGGTCTGTCGATATCGAGGGGCAATTTTGATAATTTTCCCCAAATTATTTAATTTAGATTGCGCTGTGTAGTCACATTTTCTGCAATTATCTCTTCATATTAAAGCGTAAGATAAAGCTTTGTGTGAATGTATAGGCAGCAGTTTTCCCGTGATAGTAAAGCTAACAACAACTAGCATACTAATGTGCACTTCCTGATTATTGGACACTGCAAAGCTTTAGATGCAGTCAGTACACAGCAGATTTATTTTGATCTCAAGAGCTGCTTATACAGTTTATCTGTAGGAGCCAGACATAGTATTTTGCTTACAGGCATAGAAAATATCTGCTACAAGGCCTTTAAGCTTAAACTGGCTCAGTTTTATGAAAGAAATCTCTAAGGCACAAAAAATAATCATTTTACTAGCCAATTCATCAAAAAATAACAGTGCACTATGTAATTCTTCTTCTTCTTCTTCTTCTTCTTCTAACTTATAATAGTAAATAATAGTTAGTTGTAGCCCTAAACTAAACCTGGACTGGAACAGAACCAAACCAAGTCTACATGGGACCAGACCAGGACCAAGTGATCGCAGCCTAAATCTGCATGTTGTGATGCAGACACCTGGCACGTCTTTGTGAACCAGGAGCACTGACTCATAAAAACAGGCTGCTCTTTAGTTCTTCATTGATGTCTGTGATTACAGCTCATCATCTGAACACTTTGTTGCACAGTGTGAAACATCATCAACATGTAAAACCTGTCATGGCACTTTACACAACAGAGGCATTTTCAGTAAGAAGAAACATTTTAAATCAAGTGCATTTTAATTAAATTCTAAAATATGTAAAGATGCACTATGCAACTTATTGTCTCCATGGAGAAGTTACTGCTTTGCCTGGAATGTCCTACAGTATACTATTAAGTGTATCTATTTGTATCAATTTGTCAACTGGATAAAAGTTTATTTTGGATGAGCTGCGAAACATATTCGACCAAAATAAACTTTTGTCTGGTTCATAAGTTAATTACAAGTATTTTTATTGATCAAAACTACATGCATTCTCAGTGTAGTTGCCTTTCCACAGATCTGACCTGTAACTTCACCTTGTACCGTCTCTTGCTTGTTACTTTGGAAATGAATACGTTTTATGTCGTGCTGTAAATTCTAGGCAAACAAAAGCATCTCCATGGAAATAAGCAGTTGGCAGACCCTTCACCAGAAAAGTTACACAGTGCAACTTTAAGATAAGATTTGACCTCAGCCAAATGTTGACAGTTTGTTGATGTTAAAATTTCAGAGCAGAACTTTTGAAACACAAACTCAAGACAAATCCCACAAATGTCGAAGCTATAATTTTATCAGATGACTTTGCAAACTGAATCACATGAATCTTGTTGATGATTGCCCTGTCTATTAGTGACAATAATAACATCTGTGTGATTGATTTAAAGAGGTACATTTTGAAGCCATATTAAAACTAATGCTCCTCTAAGTTCATTTGTGCTGACAGAGAAAGAACTATTACATTACATGATTGAAGCCTCTCCCAGATTTAGGTTTTATTCACATTGTGCTGACTGATATCATATAATTTACCTTACATTAATTCTAATACTTTTGTCAGCTTTTCCTAAGAAACTATATTGATTTATGAAACTAAAATATGGCCTCCAGCCTTTCCGGAAATATATTCATGAGTCAACCCAATTTGCATTTTTACTGTGAGCAGAGAAATGAGAGGAGGGTTTGCCAGAGCATAATCAGACAATGTCACTGTCAGATCTGTGAGACTTTAGATACACTGGGATGAAGTTTGTGTGAAAGGTTCAATTTAAAGGTGGTGGAGGATTTGGGAGGATTAAATCATGAGTTGTTCAATCTGATAGGACTCGCTGTGTAACTTTGTAGGCCACCATCTTGTCTCCATGGAAGATGTTACTGGTTTGTCTAATGTTCCAATATGTGGCATTCAAGGGACAGACTGGAATTTTGGACATAGGACCTCATTTCCTAGTTAGCCAGAGTGTTGGAGACATGTGGAGACACTTTTAAAAATATTCAATCCAACCCTTTTCGCTGGTGCTAGACTAGTGCATGTCAGCGGCCATAGTTATCCTGCCACTAAAAACAGTCTTACCCACTACACACAACACCCGAAGCAAATCTGTTATTACGCCAGACTGTTGATGTGAATGTCTGTGTCGACAGAATAATTTTAGAAGTAAACAACCTTGCATTTGAAGGATTTATGCCTGAGCAGCAAGCCCTGGGGTTTCAAAATGGCCACCCATTCAAATCAATGGGCCGAGCTCAATGGCGCATGATTCCAGATTAGCCTTTAGCCCGGTTAAGTACTTCCGGTGGCCGACCAAGCATGCGCAGTAGTGCTCTTTTCTCCTGCGGGCACACGTGAATGCACGCGAGCACACACAGAGTGCGGGTTCGCGTATCACGTGATCGCTTTGACCAATCCAGCCGTAGTTAATGATTATAAAGTGTTTTTTAAGATAACTGAAGGGTTTTGAACTCAGCCCCATGGGATTTTTTCCACTGAAGTTACAGTGAGTGTTACTACGTCAACTGGAGGCAGCTACAAGCAGCAATACCCTATCCAGTTATTTTAATAGATCCATGCTGAGCAGCAGCAGTGAGTTGTACTTCCTGATAGAAAGCTTGGCAGTGGCAGACTGATATCACCTGGCACCTATCTTACCGACAAAGTAAAGTTCTGCTACTGCTGAGAAAATAGTCCCTCAAAATGCAACAATTCATGAGTGCAAGGTTAGTTTTATTTCAAACATTATTCTATTGACACACACATTCACATCGACAGTCTGGCATAATAAATATTTTGCTTTGGGTGTTTTGTGGAGTGGGTAAGACTGTTTTTAGTGGCAGGCTAACTATGGCCATTGACATGCACTAGCCCAGCACCAGCGACCTCTGCAAATACAAGGACTGGATGGAATATTTTAAAAAGTGTCTCCACACGTCTCCAACACTCTGGCTAACTAGGAATTGAGGCCCTATGTCCAAAATTCCAGTCTGTTCCTTTAAATGTGGATGTGGTATTTATGGCTCAAAAAAATCTGCATTGTTACTGTAAACATCATGGCCTTTCCACAGATCTGATGTGATACTTTGCCTGGTGATGCCATCTGCTTGTCTTCATGGAGATAAGTTTAAAGCAATACTGTGGAAAATTCTTAGCAAAAAACATAACATTTCCACGGAGACAAAGAAAAATGTTGCGCAGTTTACATTTAAGCATGAAGAATCTGTAATGAGATCATATTTTTGGCATGTTTGGTTGTAAAAAGGCAATGGGTAACTTACAGTACGCACAGGATCACTGAAATATTCACTATCATCATATTTCTTTTGTGGATCAAAGAGCATTCCACAACAGTGAGGTGTGAGAGGAAATTAGTCACACATTTTGCACAGAGAAATTAGCAAATCCTCTTACCTCTCTCCCCCGAAACAGCATGGCTAATTTAGTGTAAATCTTTGGTGGCGGCAGGAGAAATGTGCAGTTCTTTCCATCTTAGCCTCGTCCGTATGGGCCTGTGAGGGACCAAGACTCGCCCCAGAGAGGGAGGCACTGAAGCACCAGGTGGACTCTTTAAAACCAGAGCTCCAGGACCATCTGCTGACAGGGGCTGGTTGGGCTGACTGCCACTGTACACAAGACTAACTCGCTTTGGTAAATCACAGAGAGTGTAATGAAAAACAGATTAAAATAATGCCAGCATTTGTTTTGTTTTTTTTTAGTTTAGTTTAAGCTCATTACAAAATATACAGTACAACATTAAGCATTCAGCGTAGTTAACAAAGTGCATAATGTAAATGGAGCGCCCCTGAAGCCATCGTCCTTCACTGTTATCTCCCTACCTATAATGCATTTATAAAGAGCCCACATTATTCTACTTTCTGATCTCTGTTACAATGTTGTTTCCTCATCAAAAACAGACCTGGAGTTGTGTTTTGTCTCATTCACACATGTTTAATACACAAATCCTGCATATTTAGGCTGAGTTCTTTGCTCAAACAGAAAACAGTCCACTACCTTGTGATGTCATGTTGTAATACAGGAAGTGCTTCACTGTTTTTAAACGTCATATACCAGAGGTCACCAGCTTTTTTCTCTGGGGGCCACATTATCGCCCCTGACTGTGATTGGGGGGTCGGGTCGGCCGTATAACAGAATTGTACGACCCTGACGACTTTGATTATATTCTTTGAAAACTGATACACTTTATTTACATATCAGACAGACTGCACGGTCCTTATACTGAACAAAAAAATAATCAGTCATTCACTGTTCTTTGAAAACTTGGCACACTCTGTTAACTTTTCGTACTTTAACACTCGCCATTTTGCTGCCCTTAACTGCACTACAAAACTCTGCACATGTGTTGACTGTCGCTGTTTGATCTCGAACTTGTCAGGTGACGAAAATGTAAATATGTCATATAATTATTTAAATATAAATATAAATACTTAATATAAACATATTTTATTGATTGAAAAAATAAATAAAATACAATAATGATAATATTTTCCAAAAAGTAATAAAAAATAGGACATGACTTTTGAGGATTGCCTCTTAGGGCCAGTTCAAGTGGTGGGGGGCAGAGGGGCTGGGGGGCTGGTCAAAGAGGCGTGGAGGCCTGGAGTTGGCCCATGGGCCTTAGTTTGATGACCCCTTTTATACACCTTCGCTAGTCCTGGAATTGCCAATCTTTACTGAACAAAAGGTAAATCACCATTGTTAACTTGAAAACTACCACTTCATGTGACACTCACAAGGTGCAACAGAACATTTTGAGCTTTAGAGATGTAGACAAACTAATATTAAATGGTTACACAGACATGTCTGAATGAAACAAAACACAATTTGAGGTTTGTTTTTGAGGAGGTAACAACATTATAACATGACTTAAAGCTCACAAGAGTCAATTATGCGTAATATAGGACCTTTAAATACATCGTTCCTATTACTACTAAAGACCAGGAAAAACAAAATGTATATATTTTCTCTGTTCTCTTAGTGCACACATCAATACAATTTTGAGTGGGTAAATGAGAATGGAAAAAAAATTAAGCTCTTAAAAGTTGATTTTGCATAATATGTCTCCTTTAATACACCGGTCTGTTTATCTGCCTACTTTTACTTCGCTCTAAGAAATAGCCTGTTTTTCAAATAATCAATCATCATTTCGTATAAAAGCACAATAACAAAGAATGACTCATGACTTTTTGAAAACAGATCTTAGAATCACCCATAAATCATGTGAAGGAATGTCTCATATAATATCTACAGCATCAATATAAGTCAACATATTGCAATACTGGAAATGGTGCTTTTTTAAAATTTCATCCCTGTAAGCCCGACAAATATGGTTTATAAATAGCAGTAGGAGGAGACAGGTTGAAGAGACTCTGACACTGAGTCTGGTCATGTTTGGGTTGTTGGTGACAGCATGCTTTTCAGCGCATAAACAAGTCAGCTACAGAGATGGCAGAGGAGAAGGTGAAAATGTACGCCCCAAACTCACTACATGAAAAGCTAACTTCAACTGATCTTTCTCTCCAGGAAATCAGGCAACTCAGTCAAACACCATAACAAATCTACATCTTTCATTGAACCCTATAACCCCTTTCTAGGTTCTGCTCAGTACAATATTTTACAATTCTTAAAATAGAGATGGGGATGTATAAGGATGTGCAAAAATATTGAAGCATCGACATATCATATTGTTTAATGTGATGATACAGTATTGATATCGTAGGCTGCTGTATTGATATATCAGCAACTATTTTTTAGTGTATTTTACTAAATTATTTGTTACAGCGCTACAGTTTTGTTGTTAGTTCAGAGCAAACAAACTCCTTTATGCAACACATTTAACATTTTCACGGTTTTTATGATTAAAATGGACGTGTTTCATATTCACTTTGCACAAGAAGCGTTTTAACAAAGACTTTTAGTATCACAGCCATCATTTAGCCTTTATTTTTTGTTGAAACGTATCGAATAGGTTTGAAATATATTGTAATGAATCATATCGAAACGAAAGCTCACTGTATCAAAATATGTATCATATCGTGGCCTACGTATCGAGATTATATCGTATTGGCAATTTCTGATGATACCCAGCCCTAGACAGGTCGAATTATATTGTAGAATTTGCTCTTTATTTTGCATATCTGATGACATGAGGAGACAGTGTTCGATCTCTTCTTTGTCCATATGAATAAACAAAAGTGAAGTTAAGAATTATTAAAGGATTCCTTCCTGATTTGATGGATTTGGCATAGAAGGTCTTTTGTTGCTATAGCAATAATGCTGTTCAATTATTGGGGAAAAGTGCTCACAAAATCTTTCAAATAATGAATATTTACTCGTTTGTGGGCCCAATTAAAGGACCCGTATTACGCTTTTTTCTTATCTATGTTATATTGTTGTTTCCTCATCAAAAATGTTGTGTTTTGTTTCATTCACACATGTTTAAATGACGATTCATGCATATTTAGGATACATTCTTCTCTCAAAATGAAAACACTCTGTGCCACCTTGTGATGTCATGTGGCAATACAGGAAGTGCTCCATTGTGTTTGTAAACTACATACTCCTTAGAAGCATTTGGATGATTTCAGCCCTGGAATTGCCAATATCTACTGAAAAAAAGGTAAAAAGTAGCAGTGAAACTTAAAAACTACAGCTTCATGGCATTACAAGACCTTTTTGAGCTTTGGAGATGTAGACAGACTAATAATAAAGGATTACGCAAAATTCCAGGTAGGTCTTTGATGACGTAACACCATTACAGCGTGACTCAATGCTGATATTAGTTGATTTTGTGTAGTATAGGACCTTTAAAGATAGGTTTCAACATTGGTCAGTCTCACATTGGGATTTTTCCATCATATTCCAAGACGTGAGCGCAGTCTATTGTGGTCCATATATTGTCCTGTGCAGTGAGAAGAGCTGAGCCACATGCTGCAGTGTTGTGCTGTTTGTGACTGTGATGGATGAGGAGAGCAGAGACACACACACACAAGTGGAGGGCACTCAGTCCTTGTTTGTGCTGTCAGGAAACAACTGTGTGATAAGCTGCAGAGGTAATATAGACGCTGGAACAGTGAGGGGCTGTATGCAGTAAAGCAGCATTAAAAGAGGAAAGCCAGTGCAGATTTTTTCTTTCTAGACTTACATAAACCTAACTTACATGCACTGGTGTATGATATTGGCAAAAATTAATACCTCAGTGTGTTTGGGGATTATTCCAGTGCGATTATACATCAAGAATGTGCTAAAATCAATCAATCAGTCTTTTTCTCATATTATGCTATTTTCTGATCTCTTTTATGATGTTGTTTCTTCGTTACAAACATACTCGAGTTGTGTTTTGTTTCATTCACACATGTTTAACACACAAACACTGCATATTTAAGATGAGTTCTTTTCTCAAACTGAAAACACTCTGTTCCACCTTGTGAAGTCATGTGGTAATACAGAAAGTGCTCCATTGTGATTTTATTTTCCATACACCTTCGCTAGAATCATTTGGATCATTTCAGCCTTGGAATATCTATTCTCTAGTGAAATGTAAAATGTAAAACGTAGCTATTAACTTGAAAACTACTGCTTCTTGACATCATAAGGTTTGGAGATTTACACAGGCTAATAATAAAGGATTACTCAAAAAACACAACTCCAGGTATGCTTTTTGAGGTAACAACATTATTACGTGGCTTAAAGATCACAATATAAAATGACAATTTCTCAAAGCTTAAAACCATGTAAATATAGAGTTCAACATAGTGCTGCTGTTCAGGGCAGTTCTGTGGAAGCACTGCACAGAGGGTGTAAAGAAGGGGTGAATCAGTCACAGCTCTTGGTGACACAGACTGTGGCGATGCTAAAATATTCAGAGACACACATGTTGGAGATGCCCTGTGAGATCAACGAGCACCCACTGTCACCCACTATCACACACTCTCATTCACTGTCACCTACTCTCACCCATTGTCACCCAATGTCACCCACTGCCACCCACTTTCATCCATTGTCACCCGTTGTTACCCACTCTCATCCACTGTCATCCACTGTCACTCACTGTTACTCACTGTGTCTGTGGGGTCAGAATATAAAAGATTCTTGTATCTTGTGAATGATGAAGAAATTATTCAGCAAGAACACTTCTTTTTCCTACCAAGTACTGGAAAATGATGCTCAGCTAAAAGATGTTAAGTACACGAGTGGAAAAGTCACATTTCACTGTCAGAATTTTGTTGTAGATCACTTAAATTAAAATTTAGATGTTAATATTGGAACAAAACTTTCCAAAGGTGGAAAACTTTGACAGTGTAACTTTGAATGGTTCCAAACTTATTGGAGAAGCACATTTGATGAGTTTGTCATTGTCACAGAATCAGTTGTTTTTTAGTGAAGGCCAGAGCATCTGAAACCACTCCTGCTCTTTTAGTCTGTAATGAAGTATTTTCTTTGATCTTAGCTTCATAACACTGCTTCAAATGAATGTATAGTTTCAGTGAGTGGATTATAGATAGTAGAAATATTACTATTCAATTCCAGGTTCCTCTATTTACTGGTCTTTGTTATAGTATTGTTTTCTCATCTAACACATACCTGGAGTTATGTTTCATACATGTGGTAATACAGGAAGCTTTACTGTGTTTTTAAACTCCATACAACTTCAGTAGAATAATTTGGATGATTTCAGCCCTGGAATTGCCAATCATTTTAAGTCAAACATGTCTGAATGTGACAAAACAAGACTCCAGGTATGTTTTTGATGAGGTAACAGCACTATAACATGACTTAAAGCACACACTAGTCATTTTTGCTTAATACAGGACCTTTAACTTCTCTCATTACTTCCACTTATCATCTGTCACTTTTCTGAAGACCACTTCACCTAGCACAAAATCCTTGAGAAAATTTTAATTATTGCCGAAAATTACTAACACTTTCAGAGGTGTTGTGGCTAAAGGCTAAACTTGTGCTCTTTGGAAAAGGACAAACAGTATTTGAATAAGAGGGCTGTCTGTCAGCTTCCCTGTGTGTCTGTGTGCATTCATTAACCTTTACACAGATCATGTTTCATATTGCCTCGGTTGCTACATGCCACCACAGGCTCAGATACGGACGCCATCCTTCATGTTTGACCTGTGAAAAGACCTCACCAATGATTCAAGTCTGCTCCAGGCCCTCTCCATGTTCTTGTGTTAAATACAGAGTTCCATTTTACTGTCCGAAAGTGCTCTGGTGGGTTTCATATGGCATCACAACATAAAAACCGCACCTAATTTAAACAAGAGGGAGGTGTGTTGGAGACAGAGACTGTATATATAAATGGACATAGTTAACCCACTAACTGCTGCGTACCAAATAAGAAGTGAGCATGGGGGCAGTTCTGGTTTCATCAACTCTGGCTTCAATTAAACCTTATATTGAAAAGTTGTCACCCCTTTCTTGGCATTTTGGTCTCCCAATGATCCTGGTGTTTTTATTTTTGCTATTTTGTCTTTAATTTATTACTAATAATTAAGGCTAGGTATCATTAAGAAGTTGCCGATACATACCTCGATACACAGGCCACGATACGATATGATTTTCGATACAGTGCACTTTCGATTCAATACGATTCAATACGATATATTTCAAAACGATTCAATGTGGTTCAGTAAAAAACAAAGCTTAAATCGAGGTTTTGATACTAAAAATCTTTATTAAACCACTAAGTTCATATGAAAAACACACATTTTACGCAAAACAGTGAAAATGTCTAGTGTATCGCATAAACAAGTGAACTTTCTCCAAATAAGCAACACAATCGTAGTTCTTTCACAAAATAATTTAGTAAAATATACCAAAAAAATACTCTTGGAGGTATATCGATACAGCAGCCCATGATACAGATACCGTATCATCAAATTTAACAACACGATATATCGATATTTCAATATTTTTTTCACACCCCTACTAATAATGAACTCGGCCCCAAATTCGCCCCTATAATTACTAGCCTCGTGAGTTTCATTTGGGTGGAGCTGATGCCATGGGTGACGTCACACATTCCTTTAGTCCACTTTTTTTTACAGTCTATGGTTGGAGAGAAGATCAAAATTCTCTGGTTATCAACAGATAATATGGTAACATTTTAACTGTCAAAATATAGATGGTTTCTAATTAATATCTCTGTAATTGATTTATCTATTAAAATTAAACAAAAACTGACACAAAATTGAAAAACAAAATAGAAAGTGCTGGTTGAATGGATTTAATGACAATTTTATGGACTCAAAATAATGCATTTTCTGTTTTATCCAGCATAGATTTAGACAATGTAAATGGGATTCTACTTCCTGTTCATAGATGATGTTTTGAGGTCATTTAACCATTTAAAAGCTGTATATTTTTGTTCTGAATTTGTTAATTGCAATGATAACAATGCAAATGTTCCATCATTCTGAAACCAATTGATTAATTCATTCAGTTCTTGTGCAGTCAGTTCTTTGCCCGACCATAATACAAAAACCACCATATTTGTGCAAATGTGAAAAATGACAATACGTGATTTATACTGACACCTTTACATCAGAGCTACAATTACTTACCCTGGACTGGCTTCCATATCGATACACATTCTTGAATACATGCTATAGCACTAAAAGAGCAAACATGAGAAGGAAAAATGTACAAGGACACATGGAAGCAACACAACTATAACCATGACCTGCTCTGATATAGAAAGACGCACCACTATGTAACTGTTGTGAGGCTCAGTGGAGATACAGTCGCTTTCTTTACCTACGTTGCTGTATGTCATTAAACTTCTATATGTTGCATTTATTCAATTAAACATGTTTTCATTGGATTTTCAATATTATGTTCATTTGAAAACTTCAGTCCAGGGCGTTTTACTTCATATGTGATAAACCTTATGACTACTTCCTACAATTACCTAGACTGTTAATTCTGATTAACCCGTGGCTTCCTCTGATAACGACGAACACAAATCAGAGCCTGGAGAGACGCTGCGTTACGATCTCATAACTACAGAGAGGCCAGTGGACAGTGTTTATGGAGGTTTATACTGAGGCTCAGTGACAGCCTCTGACCCTGACAGGCTGTAAATAACACTGCTGTGAGAGAGAAGGGGGGAGAAGGAGAAGGAGGTTGGAGGAAGAAAGAAGAAAGAGAAAAGAGAGATAGAGGAAGAAACTTAGAGAGGGGGACATAGTGAGAGAAACAGATGAGGAAGAGGGAGAGAAGGAAGACAGGTAGGAGGAGAGATAGTTATAGGAGAAAGAGTGCAAGAAAGAGAGAAAGAGGTGTGAAGGAATAAAACGGGATAGATCTGAAATACAAAATATAAAGTCAATATGTTAATGGTCAAGAACTTTTCTTTTACTCAAGAAGATGGGGCATTTTGTTGGATATGATGGGTTTTATGTTTGACAAACCTGTAGTTATCTATTACTTTGTTTAATTAATTTGCATATATTTTACAAGTAAATGCTGAGTTTCTATTGATCTTTTTTTATACACAACAACAAGGCATTATGTTGTGACACTATTTTCATCTATGTGTTCAGTGTTTCTCAACCTTTTTCTACCACTGAGTCTTATTGTACGTGCGGATATATTGGAGTACAATAGCTTCTCGTACCTCAGAAGTTATTGTTTTAAAAGGAAAACTATGCTGTTTTCTGGCTTATAAAGATGTTTTAGTCTTAAAAGGAAAACTATGCTGTTTTCTGGCTTATAAAGATGTTTTAGAAGAGTAATGGTTATAAAATACATTATAAAAGCAATTAAAGATTTTATTTAGGCCATATCCTGCCTCATGTCTAAAGTTGTATTACAATCAGTCAACTAAAAATCAGTGATATCCATGTTTTTTTAATCTGCTGTAAATCGTCCCTTTTACACTCAGCCCAAATGTACCCTATAATCAAACAGTTTCACTCTGGCATCTCTTTAGTCCAGCCCTGGTTGAAGCTTGAGTCAAATAGAAGCTCAGTTTAACTCTCCTTTGCCAAACACACCCAAACATGGCCAATTTTTAGATAGTAATTTTCTGATTTTCATTTTCACATTGGCTGATGGGTAATTGTTTGGCTTGCATGCTGTATTTTTTTTCTTTCTAAAACATGATTCCACTTTGTCAGCGCTTGTGGGTTAGTCCTCCTTTGATCCCAAGCAAAAGATATTTCACAAACAACCACAAATCTTCTCTCTGAGTGGTGTAGATTAACTTTTAATGAAAAACTAATGAGAAATAAACATTGATACCAAAGAGAGGCTTTTGTTTTGATTAGAACAGGCCCATAGCGGATCACTTAAACCACTTGTATTTGTTTGATTGTGGGCAGGAGTGAGACTGGATATTCAGAGGTGGTCTTTTTTCTTCATAATAATGTTTGCTGAGGTATACATTATTTGATACAAGTAATTGAGATTTTAGAATTGACATACAAATTAGTTTGTAGTAGTCACACTTGCATGGTGTATTTAGAAAAGACATGTTTTCTTACAGCTGTCTTATGAGAGTCTAAAGACAGGGGGCGCTCTGGGACAGTTTCTGTTTGTGTGTTTCCTCGATTACTGGTTGATCTGCTTGTCTGTTTTGATCAATGACTGTAACTCTCTGTTGATTAAAGGTGTACTGTCCAACTTTTCTGGTTGAGGTTACACTGACTGCTGTGTGTTATCACTTTGTCTGGGTTAGGGTTGCCAGGAATATTCTTCAGTATGGTATTAAACATATCTATCAAATATTTATTGATTTACATGTGTTTTAATTTCTCAAAAAAAAAAAAAAAAAAAATGCACCGAAAAACTGGATTTCCCTCATCACATATCAAAACTTGCCTGCTTGTCTCTTGGAGAAAGAAAAGTTGAAAGCAGACTGTGGATCATTCAGTCAAAGCAAAAATGTACATTACATTGCAAGACTGAAACTACTCAGATGTTACACAATTACCATAAATGGAGAGTTCATTTACTGTGTCCATGGAAACAATATTCAATTAATTAAACCTTAATACATGACCTGCCTATAGTGAACTAGGTTTCTCATTTATACTCTACAAATTAGGGAGCTTGCCTATGTTCCCACAACCCTATGTCTTTGTTTTGTTTTGTTTTGTTTCCTTTATTATCAAGTTGCATCAGATATTATCCCAGTTTCTCCCAGTTTGGTAGTCACACCCAACCTATTATCTAGCAGCAGTTGAATACAGATGTAACGTAGAGGTCATGGTGCAAAGGTTGAAATGACTCTGAATCATCCCTTTAAATGGGGTATAAAAGTAAAAATGACTTGACTTAGTGTTTAATTTTGAGAAAAATCTTAAAAATAAGAAAAATCTTAGAAATGAGGGAACATAGAACTGTGGGAAGATAGAACTGGTCTCACATATTAAAGCTTCTCATCTCTGCTGGATACAAACGGTCGATATGAACATAAACACCATTTTCGTCAGACTTGATACTTATTGAAACTCAGCATTCCCTAGGGGTGTGCTAACTGTAGGCATTGCTCTGTCTGAAGCTCTGTTACTCAAAACACTTGAATCTGATTTTTAATTTAATGCATTATGACCAGAAATAACTGTTTTAGCTGGATCTACAACAGGTGAGATGATTTGTGCTGTTAAACATAACACACGATGTTATGTCAAACATAACATTACAGTCACAGGTTAGCTCAGATTAGGCAATAGTTTTCCAATTAGTCGGTCTATTTTTTTTGTTGTAGACCTACATCGAACGCCTAAACAAAAGCATTCATCACTCCCGAGACTCCTGAAAATGTGCTGTTTAAATCCATCTTGTGTTTCTTCTTGAGTTTTCAGACAATTTTACCATTTTTGTCTGTGTTTGCTAATGTGTGTACCATGGTAACTTCTAAACATTCCTCCATACACATACACGCAGAACACCCCCAGCATGATGTCACTGCAAAGTATCAATAGAGCCTCAGGAATAATGGAACCAATTAAAATGAAAATAAAAGTTTCCAGTGAGGAATACAAAAGTACAATGTGAATGGCCTCAAAGCTGAGGATCTCCAGCGCAGGTGTGGACACAGCAACAGGAAGTTCACTTTTAGACCTTCAGCTCAACAAAGTGTAATTATACCAGTGTTTATTATTCATCAGTATTAGTGAGTGAAAGGAGCTAAATAAAAGACTAAGTGCTTTATACATTATTAATGCTTGTAATTGCCTGTGGAGTGCCTGGCAACATCTGCAATTAGACTGCATTATGACATACAATAACAGGGAGTCCTGGGACAAGTCGATCTATACAAACACAAAAGGCTTCAGAACCGGTCCATTTATCTAGAGCTTTTGAAAGCATATGAAGTTATTGTCAGACACTTGGTTATAGATGCTTGCACTTTTTTCTTTTTCAAAGTTTTACAATAGCGTAATTAATGTATTTTTGTTTGTGAAGAAAAAACAATCATTTTGAAATAATTTATGCAGTCATTTATGAAAAGCAACATAGAGCGCAGCCACCATTAGCAGAATAATTATACACATTTGGGTTGTTGCACCATTTCATTATGTCTGTATTTGGTCCAGCATATCCTAAAGTCTGTGTTTGCTCTAATACATGTCTACATGTCTAATATGTGACTTTAAATTATGCCATTTCTGATCTCTGTTTTGAGATTCTTTTTTGAGTTCTTCCTCTAAAGCTCAAAACCCTCTGTTCTACCTTGTTAAGCCACGTGATAATACAGGACGTGTACCACTGTGTTTTTAGACTCCATTCCCCATCACTATAATCGTTTGGATGATTTAAGACCTGGGATCACCAATCTCTACTGAACAAAATGTAAAAGATAAAAGGTAAACTTGAAAACTACCACTACATAACATCACATTTTGAATTTTGGCATTGTAGACAGATTAATAATAAAGGATTACTCAAACATGTGTAAATCAAACAAAACACACCTTGAGGCGTGTATTTGATTAAATAACAATTTTATAACCAGTCTCCAAGCTCACAAGAATCCATTTTGTGTAATACAGAACCTTTAAGTCTTGGTCCTCATGTTGTAGAAGACTTTTTTGTGGCTCTTTGTTTCCTCCTGTCCCCTCACAGTGACATCACAGTGTGTTTGGGTCTAAGAGCAGCATTAGCACAACACTCAGCTCCAGGCTGCAGCAGCCGAAGCTCACAGTCCACTGAGCTCTGTGTGGTCCCTGACAGCGCTGAGGTGGTAACTGTAGTCTGCACACACATACAGTATATGCCAACTGAGTGTCACAGCTGAGTGCACAGATACACAAGCCTGGATCACACTCTGTAACTACAACAAATTAACCACCTAACTCACCTCATATTACTGCTTAAAGGGACTATATTATGCTAATTTCTGATGTATATTATAATGTTCTTTTCTCTTTAATATAAGATACAAGAACAAACAGTGCAATGCAGAACACTGGGAGAAGATGAAGTCAATGAAAACCCCACAAGCTAAAATTTACATCTGCTTCATAACACAAGAGAGTTCATTTAAAAGTTAATTTAAAATGTGCTTAATTTAATCATTTTATTTTTGAAAGATGTCCAGTATATTCAGAGTTGATCATCATGTGCCTTAAAGGTCCTATACTAACGTTTCTTTCACATGTTTCAGTAAGTTTTTATTATTAGTCTGTCTACAAAGCTCAAAATGCTCTGTTCCACCTTGTGATGTCATGAAGTAGTAATTTACAATTTACAACAAAACCTTTTACCTTTTACTTTTTGTTCAGTAAAGTAGGAAATTTCAGGGCTGAAATTATCCATATGATTCTAGTGAAGGTGTGTAGAGTTTTCAAACCCAATGGAGAACTCTCTGAATTCCCACATGACATCAGAAGGTGGAACAGAGTGTTTTCAATTTGAGAAAAGAACTCAGCCTAAATTTGAAGTGTTTGTGTGTTAAACACAAACACAACTCCAGAAAAAAGCAGTATTATAAAGTAGATCATAAAACAGCTCAACACAGTACTGATTTAAGTAGTTTAAGTAGTGATTTTGAAATGAGTGTCATAATTATTTTGAAATAGTGTATTCTATTTTGACATAGTATTGAGGTTCATGCAGGTTTTCTCCTTGTTTCCTACATCATATTCGTTTTGGTTGCATAATTGAATGTGCTATTCTGTCTAAAATAAAGCAAAAATAACTACCCTCAAAGTGCCCTTTCGTTTGGCAGTGAGGTGAACCACTTTGACCTTGTTTTAGATTCCCCCTGCACTTACCACAATGTGAAATCCCACCACACTCCAGCCCTCTACTACTACTACAGTACACTTGTCATCTTCCGGTTCACTTAACATTCACAGTGACAGCACATGCATGTTAGCCCAGTGCACTTCACCCCATTCTCCTGCCCCTCTGGAGACATCACCAACAAAAAATAGATGGAAAATTCAAGTCTGGCTACAGAGCTCCACCCACCTTACCCCAGGAAGACGTTTGGAAACATGCAACATTGAAACATTGAAGTAAATGTGATCAGCGGTAAAATGAAGACTGCATATGTATGTGCTGTTTGGAATAATCTTGAATTTGGCAGTCTCATCTCTTCTAGTGCACTCAGAGTTGTGTGTCAGTGGGGAGATGATGAAAACTGAGGTATGGCTGTAATTGTTGATTAGCCAAACATCACGGAACGGTACAATGACATGTAGATGAAGAAAACTGGGCCATTTTCTCATTTTTTTTTAGATTTTGTCAGACTGTGAACAGAGCCCACCGGAAGTTGTCATTGCATGTTTCCAAATGTCTTTCTAGTTTGTGGCATAAGTGTGAATGGAGCCCTGCAGAGGTGGGATTTGCAAGTCGTGACTTGGACTCGAGTCAGATTTGAGTCACTATTTTTAGGACTTGAGACTTGACTTGATATAATGAACTAAGACTTGGGACTCGACTTGGACTTGAAGGTCAGTGACTTGGGACTTGACTCGGACTTGAGGTCTGTGAATTGAGAAGACTTGATGCTTCTCTTAAAAATATATGTCATTAGAAAATACTTTTCTCTTTACAGTTGATAAATGTGGTGCTTAATTTTAAAGGAACAAACTAGAACATGCCCCTCCCACTTCTCTGTTTGTTACTTTGGTTGTAACTAAAGTACTGTGACATGGTATCCTCAAATGTACTACAGTAATACACAGTTCAGTACAGTAAAACATGGACTCGAAAACATGATCCTTCCATTTCAGTGCAGACTATCTGACAAAATAACTGTTATTTAGCACTTTTAAATCTGAATTATTTCTTTTCTGACCATAATAATTCACACGAAGATCATGTCAAGACATTTAAAAGGAAAAATTTGCATCTCTACAACTCTTATATAAATACTCATACATAAACATACCATGACTCTTTAAGTACAATTTTGTTTAAAAGTCATAGAAATTGCAAAAATCTGGTAATTTGGTTTAAAGACTTGAAATGGCTTGAAGCTCAAAGCAGACAACTTCGATTTGACTTTGACTTATGGGCCAATGACTCTAGACTTGACTTGTACTTGCCTGTCTTTGACTTTTGGACTTGAGGTCAAAGACTTGAGACTTACTTGAAACTTGCAAAACAACAACTTGGTCCCACCACAGGTAGAGCCTATACATTTCCACCCACAAGTTCCTCACCATTTTCATTAGTTTACTCATTATAAGCAAATTTATTACATTTTTTCTTTTAATAATTTTTGTCTTACTTCTCTATCAAATGTTATTAAAAGCTATTTTAAATTTTTGCACATGTAGTCTAACTTGAGCTTCAAACAGAGCAGTGCTTTCAGTTAGCTTCACACCACCAGGGAATGTTCACGGCATCCGCTGCAAAGTATCTATTTAGCCTTTCATTGGGTTTATTCAGGTTAATGTTATCCCAATGTTATTATATATGCTTCATGGCTTTGTGCTTTTTTCGTCCTCCTTGTGTATTGATGACTGAGGTGCGAGACGACATCACCGCGGCAACAACCACCACATTATAGCATCTTATTTTTCTGAAAGCAACATAAAGTAATTCTTCAAAAGCTGTAATTTTTCCACGTATTTACCTTTAGAAAGAAACAAATGGTACAAAAGTGGATGCCAAGGTTTGTTTTTGTGCGAGCAGTGAATGATGGTTTTTGACAAATGAATGGCTCCTATGAGGATTCAGTCACAGTTTTCTTCAGAAGCAAGTTTCCTTTCCTAACCCGACAGGCCGTTAATAAAAGACAGACATAAACGGAGGAGTGAGCGCAACATGTGTCCTGTTGTATCAGGCCATAAAGGGGAGGGAAATGCCCAAAGTGGCCTGTAAAAATATCTATACTTTATTTTGCACTAGTATGAATAAATAAAGTCTTATGTTGGTTCACTTAATAGCAGTGATGCAGACTCCATGCTAATGCAAATGTTTCCATCATGATTATGTTACTGGTTTTGCAAATATATGCTGAAATATAGTTGCAAATACAGATATATATACACACTATACTAAATTATACAGATCAGTGGTGGATAAAGTATTACATTTTGATACAGATACCAGAGCAAAGAAAAACTCAAGTAAAAGTAAAAGTTTCACATGAAAAAAGTGAAAGTAAAGTACCTAGTAAGTTAAGAATGTACTTAAAGAGTAAAAAGTTTTTTGAATTTTAGATACAGATGTAGAGATTTTGACACAGTGCTGAATTTCGTTCAGCAAAAGACAACTGAATCAATATTTTCCGTGCTGTTTTTATTTGTATATTTTAGTTTACTCAAACTACGACCTTGATAAGAAATAACTTTTCAGCAGGTGTCAAACTATAATAAAAAATACTTACTTTTCAGTCCTGTTAAAAATGTTCTCGAGTAGAAAGTATAGATGCCTGCTCTTAAATATGGTGAAGTAGAAGTAAAAAGTATCCACATTAAAATGTGCTTAAGTAAAGTACAGTAAAATGTATACTTATTAACAGTACTTTACTCCTTTTACTTTGTTAGATTCCACCGATACAGACTGATAGCAGTCTGGTCAAACGTGATCACCCAGTCAGATTAGATTTTTCCATTGACACATTTGAAAAGAAGGAGCTTATTAGTCACCTATCATTTATAAATGAAAACAAATTTATCTCACTTCAGATTAACAGAGTTTAATGCTTCATTCATTGATTCTGCAGAAATCGGCAATGTTTTTCAGTCACCTGTTATTTGTTTTTCATTTATTTTTTTCCTATACAGACAGACCATGAGTGTCCCTAATTAGCTAATCCACCTGTCAATCACACCCATTTGAAAACAGGGAGATTCATCAGTGACCAGACTCACATCTTCATAAAGTATTAAAGAAGTGTGTATTCTGGATCCCAGTCAGGAACATAGATTATTTTTATCCAAACATCAATTTTGTCTGAGTGAATAACACTTATAACATTAATAGCATGGTAATATGATAGCGATAGCACAGTAAACTTTAAATTCAAAATCCTTTTACCCCTTGTTATCTCATGCTAATTCAGTTCAGTACAGTTACAGTGTAAATTAAAGTATGACTAGTTTTCCGTCGTGTATCGCGATGCTAATTTATTTTTTATTAAAATAATGAAACAATGCATAATAGGTTCTACAGATTACTTTTAAATCAATGTATACAAGATTCTCCATCAGCAGTTTTAAAACCCCCTCCACCTGCAATATTTTAGTAGTTTTCAACAGCTTCCAATGCAATCCATTATGAAAGCTGCTTTTTGAATTGAACCCACTTGAAATTGCAATGTGCAGGAGCAGGGACGGCTTTGGGTAACATTTGAGAGCGGCATTTAGCATTTGAAAATAGTTTAAATGGTGCCACTCTTGACTGCCTCCAGTGTAATTACAGGGAGCTGAGGAGCCTGGCTGTACAGATGCTCTCTCCAATAGTGTGTATGTTAGATTTGAATAGAGCCTGAGTGAATAAATACTGGGAGAGAAGTCAGGCATTTCCCAAACAGTGCTATACAGATGCTCTATAATGGTATTGGATTTGATTTCAATTTTAGTTCACTTGTAGTCCATTTAAAAAGAAGAAATAGTTTTAAAAGCCATACCAGTGTCTCTAAAACAAATAGTGTATCAAATTTTCTGAGGGATACAATTTACTTACAATTAATTTAGCATTTGCAAATAGATGAATACATATCATTGCCTCATCCCACAAAATTCTGTGCCATTTATATGGACCTTTCTAAATATGTGAAAATATTCTTAGTTGAAAATATATCATATGTATGTTTTGCCCTGTATATGTGCTGTACATTGTTAGGCCTGTTCCTCAGAGACCTGTTAAAGTGACTTGACCCAGATGGAGCGGGTTAGTGGAAGATGTAGCCCCCCTGTCCGCAGATATAGGCCCCCCAGGATGAGCTGTCAGAACACACTAAAGACAAACAGAGAAGAGCGGCTGTTTTCAGACACAAAAGGAGAAAAATGTGTCATATGAAGAAAGTCCAGGTTTAAGACGAAAGTGTTAAAGAAGAAATGTGCTGCTCCTCAAACACAGAGGTGCTCTGAACCTGCTCAGAGACACTTTGAAAGAGCTCAGAGAGGACTCTTCTCTCTCGCTCTCTGTGGAGAGAGAGATTTAGGCGCTGGTTTGGTCTGTTCTTCTGAGGCTTTTTACAGAGGAACAGAACACAGGGACCAGTGGTTTGAGTTACATTGAGAGGGAATAATAAGATGAGTTACACTTTAAGGTGTGCTCCATAGACCTACACCGAATATACACAATATGACACACACAGTTACACCAAAAACAAAACCAGCGCCTGGAGTTATTTTTTGTACATTTCTGGTTAGAGAAAAATGTGTTCTTGTTGCTAAGCAACATCAGCATCACGCTGCATCCTCGTTCAGATCTCAAAGTACTTTTGGCTCCGGATGTTTCTCTGAATGTGCGAGCTGGCTCTAGTAACGTAATGTTACTTTCATGTGCTGCATATCCTCAGATACAGGACACACACGAGCACATGAAACAGACTGAAGCTCAGAGGGACTCAGAGCTAATGAGGAATCAAAGAGGTGAGCCACACTCTGTGGTAGGTGAAGAAACCCTGCCAGGATCACATGTCTCTGTTATGTAGGCTGCTTTTCATTTACACTCCTAAAAATGGAAACTGAAAATGTAAAATTTATATATTTGTAACACATGTTTCTCTAGTGATTTATCAGTTTTGCTAAAACCAAAGAGAAAACCTCTGACCTGGACACTCTCTCTCTCTCTCTCTCTCTCTCTCTCTCTCTCTCTCGCTCTTTGCTCTTTCTCTCTCTATCTCTGCATACATCTGTGACTTACCATATAAATTATGTTGAATTTTGTGTCATAAATGAATGCCTCCTGGATCCAAGGACACTCCTAGTGTCCTTTGTTTCCTGGTGATCCACAAACAAAATTTATTTCAGAAGAAAACAATGCTAGCAGCAATAAGTGCTGCTGATGATGTATAACACGTGTGAAACTATAAATATCTGACTGACTGGAGGAGAGGTCAAAACTGACACATGAGAAGACAATTCAAAGTGATCTTTCTCTTGTCCATTTTTTCCTCACAGCTGTCTGTGGAGTGGAAATTACAATAAGATGAATTAATAGCTACATTTTCTGATGTTTTTTCCTCATTACAAACAAACCTGGAGTTGTGTTTTGGTTAATTCACACATGTTTAACACACAAACCCTGCATACTTCTCTCAGACGGAAAACATTCTATTCCACCTTGTGATGTCATGTGGTAATACAGTAAATGCTTCACTGTGTTTTTAAATGCCGTACAACTTCATTAGAATCATTTGGATGATTTCAGCCCTGGAATTGCCAACCTCCACTGGCCAAATGGTAAAAGGAGCTGTTAACATGAGAAATACAGCCTAAACATATGTGAATAAAACAAAACACTGCTCTAGGTATGTTTCCCAAGGAGGTAACAACATTCTAATATGGCTAAAAGCTCACAAGAGTCAATTTTGCTTAATATAGGACCTTGTGTGACAGGAGATAGAAAATAAACAAGAACCAATTTTAATGTATTTTCCCTCCACATTGATTTGATGCATCTACAATATTTCCGTAACAGATATCACTATGAGTTATTTCCTTGTATTTGATCACACAAAATTACAAAAATCAAACTTATTTTCATTCAACACCACAGTAAAAGAGAGAAACTGACATCAGCAGAAAGACAGCGATCCAAAGTGGGTTCACTCAGTCTGAAGGATGTCCCCACTGAGGCAATTTGAACAGTTTTGACTCACACTGTCACAGTTCTTCTTGATTTTTTCTTTCCTTTATATCACATATTGTTTCAGGCAAATGCTGTAACTATCTTTCACTCTTTATTTCCATCTTCAGCTCTTGCTTATTGTGTGAAGACAGCCAGGATGTGACAGGTATAGGACCAGTGGACAAAAGACTTATATCTGAGGGGAGAGATTGAAAGACTCATGTGGATAATGTCAACTGAAGTCCCAGAGAAGCAGGAAGTGTGGGTCCATGTTAATTAGAATGTGAATCAGAAGGAGCTGTTATCTGATGGCACTGGAGAGAGGCGAGAGCGTGATCCAGGCATAGAGAGGGCTGCTGAGGGGAGTATGTGGGTCAAACTAATCTGCAGTTAATGTGATTTTTAAAGCGATGTTAAAAGAAATGTTAATGCTAAATGAATTTGTGTCTCAACATTAAAAAGTGACAATTTGAAAGATTACAGTGTTTAAAGAAAGGTCAATCCAGAAGAGTGCGCTCCAGCTTCCTGCAGAAAAGAAATGGAGTTTGTTATGGTTAAGGTATCCATTATTGTTATTGACCCTGTAGGGAATTGTGTGCTTTACATTTGACCCAGTGACACAGGAACAAACTGTCAGGAGTAGGGGATGCCACACTGCTGTGCCCTGGAAACCATCTCCAGATCTTGATTTAGTCTTGACCAGGATCACCCACAGACTTTATAAACAGGGTAGCCACAGGGTCTTAAAAGTCTTAAAAAGGTCTTAAATTTCATGTTCCTAAATTAAGGCCTTAAAAAGTCTTAAATTATGTTGTCCAAGTCTTATTTTTTTCACAAAGGTCTTAAATTTCATTAGCCTGGCTGCAGTGCAATGTTAAATGGAGGGAGGGGGAAAAAAACTAAGTGAACTCATGTAATGTGAATAAACGTCTAATTTGGAGTATGCGCAAAAAATACTTGGTTTCTGGCACCGGCGGCAATGAGTAAACAATCAGTACAGTGGAGGAAGATGTTAGATGGATCATGGGGAAGTGCATTTTTATTCCACAGTGGCGCTTAGATTCTCGATATAGTACGTAGTTGGTTGGTCATTATTAGAATTGAATCTGGTGTTTTTCGCCCGCATAATGGTCCAGAATGGTGATGTTGGTCTTAATTTTCATTTAAGTGGTCTAAAAATGTTTTTAAAAAGTCTTAAATTTGGGGTAGTCAAACCTGGGGATACCCTGATAAAGAAGTGGACTAAGGAAGTGTGACGCCACCCATAATGTTCAGGTCTGGTCAAATGAAGCTGGCTAGTCTCCAGGAAGAATAGCTGATATCTAAGGTCGAATCAATACAATCAGTTAATCTGCCCAGAGACTACAGGTGGAAATTAGCTCTGGTGCTTCAGCCTGGTACAATGCATCTCTCCTGTTAAGGTTAATGTATATTGTGCACTGTCCATGTCTCATTAAATAAATAAACTAAACTAAAACAAAATAGCAAAATAAAAACTCCAGGATCAGTAGAGCTGGTTAATATGAACATTTTAAGGCCAAAATTATGAGCCTGACAACAGCAGTTTCGGAGAGAGGGGCGATGTTTTCTCAATACAAGTGAATTGGAGCTAAGTCGATGGAGCCGGAAGTGTGCCCATGAACACTTTCTTCCTAGCTAGCAGGATAAATACTGTATATCCATTAATATATACAGTCTATTGGAGCACCTTAGGTGGAGGATTTCATAGATTGAGCATGGTTTTGATGTTTGAGTGAAAACCAAAGTGCCCAGAGGAAACCCCCCCAAACACAGGGAGAAACATGAAAGCTCCACCTAGAAAAGGCCAGGGGGTCCAGTTAAACCTGAACCCTTCTTGTTTCATGCATCTTAGGATTTTTTTTGTTTTCTTCTATTGCTAAAGACAATGATTTGTTAGATTAATTGATTCAGACATGCAAAGAAAATACATTTAAATGAAGTATGGGTATATTTGTGTCTCTTATTGTTGTTTTCTTTTGCCTTTTTAAGTTTGCGGTGGATGTCTGTATTTCATAACTCCCTGTAGTAATTGTGTTTTCAGTCAAGTGCATCCTTAACTTGTCGCACAAGCTCTATGTTGTAATAATGAGCTGCCATTCATCCAGTGTGAGTCCTATTTACTGTGCATATAAGTTCTTGTATTTATTCGATTCGGAGGATATTATCGGGCCCTTGAGCGGATATCATGCAGAGATAAGTTGTTCTACTGGGGAGTGGTGGTCTAGTTCATTAGGCCTGACTCATTATGAAGGCACCCCACCACACAGAGCCCCGTGTCATTGGCCAAAGCTGTTCAGAGGTCACATTCAAACATGGGCAAGTGCAGGTTAATCAGCACACGACCAACTGCAGAGACTGACTTTCACGCTGGGTAGAATAATATCTCTCTCTCTCTTTATCTCTTTCCCTCTCTCTGTCCCTATCTCTGTATTTCTATCTCTGTGTCTGTCTTTCTCTCTCTCGCTCTCTCCCCCTCTATCTATCTCTTTCTCTGTCTCCATCTCTGTTCCTCTGTGCCTCCCTCTCTCTGTGTCTCTCTTTCTCTCATTTCCCCCCCTCTCTCTTTCTCTCTCTCCTCTCTCTATCTCTGTTCCTCTCTATGTCTTCCTCCCTCTCTTCTTTTTCTCTTTCTCTCTATCCCCCCTCCCTCTCTTTCTAGAGGGATGTAAGAATTGCCCAAAATGACTACATAATAATCTTTGCCGGTATTGCCATTACACCAGCCTCCCAAATGTGTACCTTTTAGACTATTAAGTTTACATTAACAGTTTCTTCTCTGTATATACTAGATGACCTTCCTGGTGCAGTATTTGCATTTATCCAACTAAGAAATCACTGAATTTGCAGCTACACACCATTTTGCTCATGCAGCGTAAAGAGGATGAAGTATAAAAATCTTTAGAAAACCTATACTTTTGACCTTGGTGATAACAAGCCGAAGCAATGAGTTTTTGTCACAATAATGATTGGTTTCATTTGCTATGTTACCATTTGAGTAAACCAGCCTAGAGCATTATAAACTAATATAGTAAGAGTAATATTTGTACTTGTACTTTTTTTCTTATTTTGTTTTTGTTTTAAGGCACACAACTAACTAATTGAACTACCTTATATATTCCTGTTCTGCCAGGAAAGCCTTAAAGGTCCGTGAGCTTTAAGACTTGTTAGTTGTTCCCTCCTCAAACATACCTGGAGTTGTGTTTTGTTTCATTCACACATGTTCGAGTAACTCTTTTGAATTAGTCTGTCTACATCTGCAAAGCTCAAAATGCTCTGTTCCACCTTGTCATGAAGGGATAGTTTTCAAGTTAACAGCTCCTTTTACCCTTTGTTTTGTAGAAGTAGGAGATTACATAGCTGAAAGTATACAAGTGACTCTACTGAAGGTTTATGGAGTTTAAAAACACAGAGGAGACATCACAAGGTGGAACGGAGTGTTTTCTGTTTGGGAGAAGAACTCTAAATATGCAGTATGTGTGTGTAAACATGTGTGAATGAAATGAAACAAGACTCAGGTATGTTTTTTATGAGGAAACAACATTAGGTCAGAAAATAGCATAATATGGACCATTCAAGTTCTGATTCAATGTGTAATTCCCCCAGTAACAGACATTGCCTTGTATTCCCCACATGGGGTCTGAGCCACAGGAAGTGATGCATCAGTGGGTTGGCCTCTGACACGTGTCACTGTGGCTCTACATCAGTGTCAGGCATTTCACAAACAAGCTCCTATAGCTCCACCAGGGCCTTCATATAGCCACGTCTGCACAGGACACAGGCAGATCAATATAATGTGTAGTAAGGTGACTATGCTGTACAAAGGAAAGGACATGAGTTATTTAATTTTTTTATCCTTTTACTCTCTGGTTTGTCACGGTATGTGAAGTGTCTTCCAAAGAAATCAGTAGCACATAGATTTAATCTTATAGGCTTGAGGTGAGCAAAAAGCACACTGGCTTGGGTGTGCATTAAAAATGATCAAACTGGTCTGCTAAAAAATATACTCTGAAACAGGGGTGAGTAATACTGACAAAAATTAATATCTTTTTTTCTTTACATTGTCTCAATAACAAGATTCAGACAATTTTAACAATGCATCAAAAAGGTTCAAGTTTAGCACAAAATGGGAAATTTCACTTTATACCCTTAAAGGTTTAAAGGTCCTATATAACACAAAATGATCTCAAGTGAGCTTTAAGCCATGCTAGAATGTTGTTACCTAATTAAAAATATAGCTGAAGTTGTGCTTTGTTTCATTCACACATGTTTGAGTAACCTTTTATTATTAGTCTATCTACAGCTGCAAAGCCCTGAAATGGTAGTTTTCATGTTAACAGTTAGACCTTTTACCCTGTGTTCAGTAGAGATTGGCAATTCTAGAGCTGAAAATCATCCAAATGAGTCTAGTGAAGGTTTATGGAGTTTAAAAACACAGTGGAGCACTTGCTGTAGTTTCCTTTTGAGAGAAGAACTCAGCCTAAATATGTAGGATTTTTGTAATAAATGTGTGTGAATGAAACAAAACACAATTCTAGATATAGAGTTAAAATAGAAAATAGAATAATACGGTCCATTTAAAAGATTACACTTGACTGTTCTCTTTGAGGTCATTTTTAACAGTTTTAATTATAGATGAGTATATACTCAATATTCAAATTTTGCATATTTCCACCACTGCTATTTTTGATACATCTCCCACCTCTGCTCTGAAATGTGATTCTTGTTCAGCAGTTCATATTTTAGCCTCAAATGTTATTGCTCCTCTCCAAGTATATATAGGCTATAAAACATAAATTACAAAAATAA
The DNA here is from genome assembly GCF_026225935.1 of Boleophthalmus pectinirostris. NCBI lineage: Eukaryota > Metazoa > Chordata > Actinopteri > Gobiiformes > Gobiidae > Boleophthalmus > Boleophthalmus pectinirostris. The sequence goes on from NW_026571140.1 coordinate 24,936,343, forward strand.
TCAAAACTGCAACGCTTGCCACTTGTCGGTGGATCCTCACCTTCTGTTTTAGATAACCTTCAAATGTTTCTACAGGGAGCATAAAATATATACAGACATTTGTACATTTTGGCACATTGTAGTGATAAATATTGCAATGTGTTTTGACTTACTATGAAAAAAGAATGAGGCAGAGGTCAATGGAAAAAGTTTTGAATCAGGTTTCATCAGATCAAAAAGTTTGTCCAATTTATTTATTTACAAGTTGAACATTCATTTTCTGCAGTAAGCTAACTCTGGACTTCTAAATGAAACACTAAAACTGAGATTTGTGCACTAAAGTGTGGAGTGGCTGATGAGCTCATTAATTCAGTCATTAACACGGAGTCTGGCAAATTTTATATGATATTTTGCACATTAATTGGAACAGGAAGTGACCGTATGTCGACAGAAATGTTGCCATGTGGTGTCCAGATAGGGTCTAAATATATGATTTTAATGATGATTGTGTCATTGGAATGTACATGAATATGGTTATGTATATGGTTCAATGGAAATCACATGTGAACACAACAAAAGTACTGCAAAATCTACTTCTGATGGGCAATTCTTCTACTAAAATCTAAATATTTTATCTTTTGAATGAGGAAAAGGTCTTACAAAAGCCTTTAAATCGGGAGTGATTCTTCTACCGGAAACCCACAGTCTGAATATTACCATTACTCTCACTCTTATTACTAATACTACCTCGACCGTTTCTACTGCTATTGCTATTACTGCCAAATGTGCTGGTACAAGTGCCGCACAAGTAAAAATACTTCTCTCTACTAGTTTATACTGTACATCAAAATGTTCGTTCTCAAACATTACATAGTTTTAAAGACACTAATGAACTTTATTTAACGCATCATATAGTTTTCACATCTGGCTGCATATATACAGTTGAATTCCTTCACTGATCAATAATTGGCTCTGTTCACATCGCATCAAAATCTGATTATAATCTGATTTCTGGACCTTTAAGATGATTTAAAGTGCATGGAAAAGGCTAAATCTGATGTGCGTGATCAGAAGGACCATGGTCAGAAACAAGAGATTATTTCAGTGTTTACATATGATTGTAATTAGAGATGGGCATTCGATAAAATTTTCTTAATCGACCATCGAGAATTAAGGATCGATTATCAATTAATCATTATCGTTTTTATAGTTAAATTATCATCATTATTATTACTATCTGCACTACTAATCTGCATAAATAAATTCAACTTTATAACATATAAACCAAAACCACTCTAGAGCCACATCAGCCCGTTTGACTTTATAATGTGTTTAATGCAGCTTTGCGCAACTCTCACAGAAACGAAACTTAAAACTGCATGGCTATTTTGCATAAACTAAGTGAATAAAAAAAAAAAAAGAAAAAAAAACAGCTCTTGTGCTCTGATGCGGCACGACTCAGTCGAATGCAGGTTATTGTGACCATATTTGCGTTTGTCAAAACCAGGACACCGTACGGGGGGTGGGATGTGGGGACATTGCGCGACTCTCACCTGGCAAAGCTTTTTCATGTTTTTGGTGTCCTGGTGAGCTTTTTCCCTCTAGACACCGAAATATCTGTGCCTGCTTCACTGTGTACGTGGCCTCACACTTGTCCCGACCGGAACGGAAAGCGTGGATTATTTTTGTGCAAGTCATTATTAAATACGCATTTGCGCTTCGGCACGTTGCAGACTGACCGACTGTTTGTGTTTGCTCGCTCCTTCTGAGTGCAGAGAGCTACATGTACAGACCCCTGTTTGTCCCCGGACACAGATGTTTGGTCACCTTACGCTACACACAGCAACCTACATTCGGTTTGTCGATTAAAATGAACGTAATCGATGAAATTCTTAATGATCAATTATCGATTAATTGACTAATCATGCCCATCCCTAATTGTAATAGTCTAATAACTCCAAAAATCTGATAATAATTTGAGTTTAGCCATAGTCATGATTTTTAGTTTTTGTTTTTCTGATTTAATGCTGCATTCTATTGCGCTCAAGGACTCGGGGAAAACTGACCTCCACCTTGAGAAAGTGCAATGGAACGGCCAATCAATTCAGGGTTCTGAAACACAAACTTGGGCTAGTTTGAAGCAGATTGAGTCTAATGGATTTCTGAACATGTACTAGTCAAACTGCCATAATTATATAATAGCTAACAGCTAAACACTCAGGAACCAGTAATACCTGATGTTAACTACATAAGATAAAATAAACATTAAACATTTTCCCAACTGTTGCAGTGGAACACATTTACAAAGGATGTTGGGAGAACTGACTTGGATTTATTCACGACCCATATTGAAGAGAATGCAGCATTAAAGGTCCCATATTACGCAAAATTGCCTAATCCAAAACATACCCAGAATTTTGTTTTGTTTCATTCACACCTGTTTGAGTAATCCTTTATTATTAGTCTGTTTACATCTGCAAAGCTGAAAATGCTCTGTTCCTTGTGATGTTACTGTATGTAGTGCTAGTTTTCAAATTAACAGCCACCTTTTATCTTTAGTTTAGTAGAGACTGGCAATTCCAAGTGTGACATTATCCAAATGCTTTTAGTGAAGGTGTAAGGAGTTTAAAAACACAGTGGAGCAATTCCTGTATTCCCACATGACATCACAAGGTGGAACAGAGTGTTTTCCATCTGAGCAAAGACCTCACCCTAAATATGCAGAATTTATGGGTCAAACATGTAAGAATGAAACAAAACACAGCTCTAGGTATGTTTTTTTGAGAATTATAACATAGTGTAATATTGTCCCTTTAAATTAAACAGTGTGTTTCCTTTATAATTTTCACTTTAAATGTTAATTTTGGCCACGTGGTTTCTCAGTCCTGGGCAGTTGTCATCACCTCCACAGCTCTGTGCATCACACCGTGCCCCTCTCCTCGTCAGGACCAGAGGTCCGACTAAACCTGTTACTTCTCCTTTAGTGCGCTGTCCCCCCGGCCGCTGTCCTCAGAGCCCCCATCAACACCTCCACTATTTATTTGGTCTAGCACTGATCCAGGGTCACTGCCTTTCACTGTGTATCAGGACGCCCAAAGAAGTGAATCTGTATCCAGTGAACGGCAAATGTAGACTGCAAAGTGGAGAGAGACTGGAGTTTTGTGGTTCATGTGGTTTTTCCTTTCAGAGAGTTTCACTGATCTTATTGTATTCATCAGGGAAAATGTGTATGTGTAATAATAGCATCATTGGATCAGATTGTTTTGTATTCATAACAGTACTAATGGCAAAAATAATTATTTACATTTTAAGATACAGTAAATTGTAATCCAAGCCACCACTAAACAAAATACCCAGGGATTGAACCCAAGACCTGTTGTGTACAATGCATGTTTCTTCATTTAAAAATATTTCATTGTACTATTAGATTAGATCTCAGATATTTGGAAAGATCTGTGTTAAAATGAGCAGGAAGTTATTACATTTTTCAGATCACTGTATGATTTAGCTCCTGCCTGTAAAAGCATCAAAAGCAAATCCTCTATGCCACGGATTGCAAAGAGATCATTTCTTCTCAACACATTTTGGGCTAATTTGCGTTCTAGTCTTCATTTTGTAAGAGCTACCGGATTATATTTGTCTCCATGTGTGGATAGATGTACAGTATCAGAGAGAGTCTTGTCAGATGTGGAGCCGGAGTGAAAACAAAGCTTCAGAGCGGGGTCTCTCGTGGCTCTCGGATAATTGAAAATAAATAGCATCTTGACGCAATGCTGGTGCAGACTAAATACTAATGCTGCTGCAGCCACACTGGGACAGCAGTGCACAACATCAAATAAACTGTGTATTCTTGTACGCAATGGAAAAGTAAAGGCTCTATTTTAAAGGTTTAAAGGTCCTGTATAATGCAAAATTGACTCTTGTGAGCTTTAAACCATGTTATAATGTTGTTACCTCATCAAAAACGTATCTGGAGTTGTATTTTGTTTCATTCACACATGTCTGAGTAATCCTGCATTATTATATTAGTCTGTTTTCATCTCAACAGCTCAAAATGCTCTCTTCCACCTTGTGATGTCATGTAGTTTTCAACTTAACAGCTACTTTTTACCTTTTGTTTAGAAGAGGTTGGAAATTCCAGGGTGGAAATTATCCAAATGATTATAGTGAAGGTGCATGGAGTTTAAAAATGCAGTGGAGCGCTTCCTGTATTACCTCATGGCATCATGAGGTGGAACGTGTTTTCAGTTTGAGGGAAGGGTTTGTGTGTTAAACTTGTGTGAATGAAACAAAACACAACTCTATATTGATGAAGAAACAACATTATAACATAAATCAGAAATAGCATAATATGGGCTCTTTAAAACTTCATGAGTAATCACTATTCATCAACCCTGTATGTGACTGGACTCCTAATTTGTATTGTGGAATAAATGAGGTATGAATCAGAACAACAACTTCATTTTCTAAACAGTCTGAGAGTTTTGTATTAGAAAACTCTTCCAAGTTCCTGGGGGAAGTGAGTATTTATTATACACAGACTATACTGCAGCTCTAGTGCTTGTGCGTGCAGTGGGCTGTTGTTGAGTTTTAATACCATCCATCCAGCCCCACCTACATTCTGTCAAAAACCTTTGTGTTTGTGCAGCAGAATTTTAATGTTGTCCTTGTAACAATAAGATAGAGTGGCAGATTACAGAATTAGATGGTAGAGAGCCAGTTCCTCTTTTTAAGGGCTGTCACACCTTGACGATTTAGCCATCGTATGCCAAAGTATGAAAAATTTGGCAAATACGCTGGCATACGTGTGATAAGTTATAGGTAAGTTTTGTATAAGTTATGAGCACGTTGAAGCATGCTGGCATATGGCAACATACGGCAAGTTAATCAAAAAAGTTTGAGCATGCTGAAAATTTCTTGACATATGTCAACGTATGCTTATACGTCCTTCATACATGGGCCATATGTTGTTTGTAAGTTATGTGATCAGTGACACACACACGTTAATTGAAAGTTACACATAAGTCTAAATATGTTGAGATAATGTCTACTATACCCGTAACTTATGAGTAACATGTTTTGAACCTATGTGTAACTTAGAACTTATCTCCAACACATATTGACGTATGCAGGCATATTTGACATATTCCGACGACCACAGACCTTACTGAATTTGTTTCTAACTTATAGCTACCATATAATGGCGTACTGACAGCATGTAGTGAAATTGGTATATAAAAATGGGAAAACCGTCAGTACTCCTCCAGACTTCATGGTTAGCAGACTCCGTGGTACCACCGCTACACATATCACCCACAGAGATGGAGGATCCAGCAAGGCTGAGACGAGAATACATACCTAGCTGTCCTCCAACATCAGCATGATCTCATTGATTTGTCACTGTACCAGTTGCATGCCAATAGAGCCAGGAGAAGAAGAGATCACGCTGATTAATGTTGCTACTGCGATGTCTAGTGCAGTTATGAATCGTCGAGCGGCAGCCTTTTTATAGGCAACGGCACGTGAGCGTCGACGATACGCTGCCGTGCACTGTGCATAAGTTAGACTGTCGTTGGGCATAAGTGGTGGATGCTGGCAACACTCTAAGCATTAGTTGGTGTAAGTTATACATACGTTATCAAAATGTTCAAAGTTAGTAATACGTTATGTATATGTTGCAAAAAAAAACAAAAAAAACATTGATAGTTCATCGTATACCAGAGTTTTAGGGAAATTCTGGTACTTCAGCAGATGCTGACTAAATCTTTAAGGTGTGACGGGGCCATTTGTATGAGTTAGGGTGAACAGATTTTCAATAAAAAACTGTGACATCCCTGGTTTGGGTTGGTAATAATACAATTGTGAAGCGAGTGCCTAAGTAAGGAAAATTGTTATGCACTCGGCACTAATGTGATTCAGTATTGTCACATTTTGTTTGTGTTTTGATCATCAAGAAGCTTTTCTTTATTTTACCTAAACAAGTGACATTCAGATTTTCAGACTGGTCAAAATAGGGACACCTGGGACATTTCTTATATAAAACTGGGACAAATCACTCGTTTTGGATAAATCTGCTGAGACAGGGGACACAGGGCTTAAAACTGGGACTGTTGCGGGTAAACAGGAACGTCTGGTCTAATATGAATACTGAACAGTTAGCCTAATTTGCCACACTGATAGCGTCACTACTTCCTGTCCAATTTTATCTCTGTGTGAGTTGTGCTAAGATGAATAAATATTTAAGATAAGGCAGTGAACAGGGAGTTGCTGATTCACATCACTGACAACATGTTAAAATATACACAAATAAAATAAAAAAATACTTGAGTGGAGGACATTTCTGTGTTAGAAAGAGAGATATGTGTGTCTCAATGCTAAAGCTAATGCTAATTTTGAGGCATAATAAGTATTGCAATGCCATAAACTGAAGTATTCTACATATAAAAATAACTGTGTAATCTTCGTTTCAATGAATTTGAATTTTAATATGTTGTTTACTTTATGTTTTACAATTTTAATAAAAGTGACTTGTGCACAGAGCCTATTTCCACAAGACGATACAAGATTCACGAGAACGAGACAAGATGAAATTTTAAACAATTCCTAATTTCTTGATTCAGTTTCCAATTTTGGCCTCACATTTTTATTTATTTATTTGATTTCATCCATCCATCCATCCATTTTCGTCCGCTTATCCGGGGCCGGGTCGCGGGGGCAGCAGCCTAAGCAGGGACTCCCAGACTTCCTTCACCCCAGACACGTCCTCCAGCTCCTCCGGGGGGACCCCGAGGCGTTCCCAGGCCAGCCGAGAGACATAGTCCCTCCAGCGTGTCCTGGGTCTTCCCCGGGGCCTCCTCCCGGTGGGACATGCCCGGAACACCTCCCGAGGGAGGCGCCCAGGAGGCATCCGGAACAGATGCCCGAGCCACCTCAACTGGCTCCTCTCGACGTGGAGGAGCAGCGGCTCTACTCCGAGCTCCTCCCGTGTGACTGAGCTCCTCACCCTATCTCTAAGGGAGCGCCCAGCCACCCTGCGGAGGAAACTCATTTCGAGCGCTTGTATCCGCGATCTCGTCCTTTCGGTCACTACCCAGAGCTCATGACCATAGGTGAGAGTAGGAACGAAGACTGACCGGTAAATCGAGAGCTTCGCCTTTCGACTCAGCTCCCTCTTCACCACAACGGTCCGATACAGCGACGCATCACTGCCGAAGCTGCACCGATCCGCCTGTCAATCTCACGTTCCGTCCTTCCCTCACTCGTGAACAAGACCCCGAGATACTTGAACTCCTCCACTTGAGGCAAAGACTCTCCACCCACCCGGAGAGGGCAAGCCACCTTTTTCCGGTCGAGAACCATGGCCTTGGACTTGGAAGAGCTGATCTTCATCCCAGCCGCTTCACACTCGGCTGCAAACCGCCCCAGTGCACAATGCAGGTCCTGGCTCGATGAAGCCAACAGAACAACATCGTCTGCAAACAGCAGAGATGAAATCCTGTGGTCCCCAAACCGGACCCCCTCCGGCCCCTGACTGCGCCTAGAAATTCTGTCCATAAACACAATGAACAGAACCGGTGACAAAGGGCAGCCCTGGCGGAGTCCAACATGCACCGGGAACAGGTCTGACTTACTGCCGGCAATGCGAACACAGCTCCTGCTCCGGTCATACAGGGACCGGACAGCCCTTAGCAAAGGGCCCCGGACCCCATACTCCCAGAGCACCCCCCACAGGACACCACGAGGGACACGGTCGAATGCCTTCTCCAGATCCACAAAACACATGTGGACTGGTTGGGCAAACTCCCATGAACCCTCGAGCACCCGATGGAGAGTGTAGAGCTGGTCCAGTGTTCCACGGCCAGGACGAAAACCACACTGCTCCTCCTGAATCCGAGGTTCGACTATCGGCCGGATTCTCCTCTCCAGCACCCTGGCATAGACCTTACCGGGAAGGCTGAGGAGTGTGATCCCCCTATAGTTGGAACACACCCTCCGGTCCCCCTTCTTATACAGAGGGACCACCACCCCGGTTACTGTCCCCGACCGCCACGCGATGTTGAAGAGGCGTGTCAGCCAAGACAGCCCCACAACATCCAGAGACTTCAGGTACTCAGGGCGGATCTCATCCAACCCCGGAGCCTTGCCACCAAGGAGCTTGCCAACCACCTCAGTGACTTCAGCCAGGGTGATGGATGAGTCCGCCTCCGAGTCCCCAGCCTCGGCTTCCTCCTCGGAGGACGTGACGGTGGGATTGAGGAGATCCTCAAAGTATTCCTTCCACCGCCGGACAACGTCCCCAGTCGAGGTCAGCAGCTCTCCCCCGCACTGTAAACAGTGTTGGTGAAGAACTGCTTTCCCCTCCTGAGGCGCCGGACGGTTTGCCAGAATCTCTTTGAGGCCGTCCGATAGTCCTTCTCCATGGCCTCCCCGAACTCCTCCCAGCTTCGAGTTTTTGCGGTGACGCCAATCCGGGCGACGTAACTGGCCTTGCTGGTACACTCATCATAGGGGCTTCTGTTATTTGATTTCATATTTTTGTTTTCATTCTAGTTCTGCTTTTTGGAATTGAAGAGATGTAACTCACCAAAACCCAAACCCCTTTTTGTCCAATCCAAATGTAAACACATGGAAAAACTCACAAGATAAAACGATTTTGTCTCGCGAGATCTTGTGTCACGAGATCTTGTCCCATCCCAACTTGCTGTTCCCGTTCTGGTATAATCTTCAAACTTAGGTCCTATTAAGTCTGAATTTAAGGTCATGGTTAAAGTCCATTCAATGTAAAAATCTCTTGCAAAAAGCTGAAATGTCCCTGGACTTCAGAAGTTGTCTTATACAATGTGGTCTTGTCAGAGTAGCTGCAGCATCACTTTTTCTGTTCAGATTTGAATCTTATCTCTGGCCCATTTCAAATAAACACATTGATGAATGGGCTTGTTTTGGTGCTGGCGGCAGTGCAGACAGATGGGAACAACACAGAGGAAATGTGTCTGGATTAAAACCATGTCTATTTTTGCATCCTGTCCTCTGGCTATTTCAACAAATGTATAGATGAAGATGAGAGAGATTGTCCTGAGTAGTTCTTTCTGTATAAAGCAAGTATTTAGATGTTTGTTGGCCTATAGTAACAACGTACTTATTGGCAGGTGCTTTTTGTTTGTTTGCGATCATTTATTTATTTTGAAAGATCCCAGATAGTAACAACTGAAGTTAAAGGTGCACTGCTCAACTTTTCTCTTAGACTTTTAACATATCCATCTCGTATTTATTCATTATGGGTGTTTCGATTGATCAAAAATACAATAATGTTTTCTGTGAATAGGGGCAACTCTCCACAGATAATATAATAATGATTAAAAAAAAAAAAATACTTGTCTCCCTCATGATAGATAGGTTTAATCTATACTGTGGAACATTCTAGACTTGACATCTCAGACAACTCAGGCCCAGGGGCCAAATTTATCCCGCGATATAATTATATTTGGCCTACGAGATCATACCAAATATGTATTAGAGCTGCCCCACTAGTTACAGATAGGCTATAGAGATTTTATTTATTTAAAATGTTGATATTTATTTTATTTTTGTTCTGAATTCAGTGTTTAAGCAAAACTATTGTTAAACATTTATTTTAAGAAGAAAAAGTTTAACATTATATCTTGAAAGAAGAGAAAATATGCAGATGTTGTTTAAATTTTTTAAATAAATATTTAGTTTCGGCCCATGACTTGGTCTCAGTTTTTAATTTTGGCCCTCTGTGAATTTGAGTTCGACACCCCTGGTCTAGACAAAGCAAACATTCTCAGAAATAAGGAGGTGGCAGACTCTCCCTTAGAAATGTTACGCCACACACCTTTAAATCAAATGTTTTGGCAAAGACTGGAGCAATACATCTACTTCCAAACAAAGAATTTTACCAGGAAAAATGATTTAATAAAAATGATTCAAAGATCATTGCATTTGTATTCATGTCATGTTAAACAATTTACTTTACAAGAATATAACAGCACACTCACAAACCTTCATTATGTGTGTGGAAATACGCAATATTTTCTCCTACAGGGCCGTTCATGTAAAGCTTAAGCCTCTCTGTAACTGAAATGCACAAAGCAGCACAGCAATAATTAATGAGAGGTAAATGTTGTGCTGTGATCCAGGGGGCGACGTGGAGCAGTCTTTAGTTTAAAGCCAAGTGTGAACATGAGCCTGCAGAGTCCAAACCGAGGTGCACGGGGCAGAGAGGGGCAGATGGACTGGACTGAGTTAAAGGCTTTTGGGGTCCTATAACAACCCTACTGTGCTTTGTTTGGAAATTGTTCACAGTGCTGTTGCCAGTTTCTATAAAATTCAGCTGGACTCTTGAGCTTGTAGTACTTTTATGTTACAACTATTTTTATGGCATGCAGTGCAATATTAGCTCAAGTGGTAGAGTGTTCATCCACTGATCTGAAGGTTGGCAGCTCGAATCTTCAATCTTCTCGCATCTATATTATTGTATCACCTCATGGTCACAGGCCTCCTCAACCACATTGAAACCTCTCCCTTAAGATCTTTGACAAAAAGTCCAGACTCTGGCATCACTGTGAAATTTTAAAGAAACATAACCTACTCTGCAAAAGCTAAAGTTAAAATTACTTGAATTAAGACATTTTTATCATGATTTGAGTACATTTCACTTGATAAGTAAAATTTTCTGCCAATGGACTAAGACTTTTTTGTACTGAAAATATAAAATTACATCTTGCTACACTTAAGATAAGAAAAACAACAACTCTTTGCAATTAAAATAAGAAACAAAATGTAATGTTGCTTGAATTAAGAAAAACACACTTGCTCCATTGGTAGATCATTTTACTTGTCAAGCTGAGTCTACTTAAAAAAATGTCAAATGCTCTTAATTTAAGTAACTTTAACTTACCTATTTATTGTTTTTGCAGTGTATTCAACTACAATTTTACCAATTTTAATAATCTTAAATTATTTTGTGTCTTAACTCTGATACACCACTGAATTAAGAATTTGCCAGGACCATAAAATGTACACACAGAGTTACTACAAGAAGTGCTACTAGTGGTAACTGTGTTGTCCCAGTGTATAGAACAACTCTTGGTCAGCCCTCTTTCTCTGAAAAAAGAAAAACTGGAAACCAATACAACAAATTTAAAAGTAAATTGAAATTATTGTATGTTTCCTATCAAAAATGCACCCACTGAAAATGCAATAATGCTGTATATATCTTATCTGTATGTAACTAATGTGTCTTGTCTCTTTTTATTCATGTATTTAATATTTTTTCTATGGACAGGTGTTGAAAACCAGCACTTGTGCTAAAACACTCAAAGCAATGCACCTGGCTTGTCTAATGTGATCGTGATGTCCTTAAGAAACATACATAAAAAAAAAAAAAAAAAAAAAAACTGACTTCCAGTATTAAAATCATTGGTCGAGCGATCAGTGAATGAATGAATGCTGTTGTTGTGCCCCTTGGACAAGACACTTAACACTCCTTGCCCCCAGTGTCTGGTGCGTAAGTGTGTCTGTGAATGGGCGAGTGGTTCCTTGATATAAAGCTTATTAAGTGCCTTAAAGGTGGTAAAGCCCTATATTTACCATTTTATCATGCATATTAACTCACACAATCTGAAGAATAAACAAAACACAAAACAAAACACTGTATGCATTGGAATGTTATGTGGGGTGTTTGCATAATCATTTAATAAGATAATAAGATAGCACTGTGTGGGAGCTTCCCTTTTAAAAACATATTATATTGTTTCAAGGGCAGGCATGGTTTTGTAACTATTTTTTTTTTTAGTATATAGAGGTGTCGCACACATACAGTACGACATTAAGCTTATTTATGGAGACAAGCCACCAAGCCAAGTTATAAGTCAGATCGGTGGAGAGGTGTATATTTGTCAAGCTATTTCTTATTAGCAATAAAAACACCTAACTGAGTAAATGCAAGATAAATATGTTTATTGTATAACATCTAGCCACAAAATAACATCTCCCTAGCAGATAAGTTATATCGTGCGTCTTTAAGTACAGCTACAAACGTATAGTCAGGCCCTCCAGTATTTCTCTATGGGCCTATACATTTCAAAGTGTAACAGCCTGTATCCTCTGGGTGATAGTGAGAAATGCGGCAAGGCTCAGCTGGCACAAAGACAAACCCACAAAGGTTTCATTAAATACAACTTACGGGCGCGTGGGACAGGACTTTTACTGCTGCTGCCTGTGCATTACAATATCCTCTCTCTGATAGTTATTGTCAGTCCATAATTCAACTTGAACGCTTCCAACAGTCTAATGGGAACTGCTCTGCTCACTGCACTTGATAAATGCGCCCAGTGTCACTTTAAAATGGTAAAAGATTATAGTTGTGTTTGGTGATCAATACTGTCTCTGGTCTCGCTCTGGAAGTCTAATGGGGCCTTGCATTGGAAAAAGTTGATAACTGGAAGTTAAATTAGTTTACTCTCATGCTTGTTGTCACGGGAGACTGATGTTTATCCCTGCAACTTTGAGCTTTAGGTGGGGATACACCTTATTTCCACTCACATATTCACTGTATACTGTATATTTAGACAGCTGGGACCTTCTTGTTGTTGTCATTATATAACTGTAGGATGTTTTTTCCAGTCAGTGCTGTGGAAAAAAAAAAAAAAAAAAGGAAGTATTTGTGGAATGTCCTTAAAGGTCCTATATTATACAAAATTGACTCTTGTGAGATTAGTCATGTTTTTACCTAGCCAGGCTGGCGCCACCTAGTGCCTCCACTCAATTTCATTTCTCTCCAGTGTCTAGGTCAGAAATCAGAATACACTAGACGATTTGCAAAAACCCCTGAAGCGCGAGTTCAGGCACCAGCCAATCAGCAAGGAGCCATACAGTCTGTGTTAGCAACGATTCCCGAGATCTAGGATTTAAAGCCAGAACAAATAGAATGTTTGGTGAATTTTCTCAAGGGGAAAGACGTTATTGTCCTTCTTCCTACGGGATTTGGAAAAAGCTTAATATACCAGTTAGACCTGTTAGCGGTGCAATATATATGTCATGACCAAATAGCAGCGATTGTTTAAATAAAAAAGTGCCCGCCTACCGTCGAGCAAACAAATTCTAATGCTGCGAGGTCAGACGGTTTCCATGAAGTAAAACCGGCTGATCAATCAAGCTAGTTTTTACCTCCTCAAAGACATATCTGGAGTTGTGTTTTTTATTTCATTCACACATTTAAGTAATACTGGTTTGTCTGCATCTCCAAAGCTCTGTTCCACCTCGATGTCATGAAGTAGTATCTACCTTTTTCCTTTAGTTCAGTTGGGATTAGAAATTCCAGGGGATGAAATTATCCAAATGATTACTGAAGGTTAATGGAGTTAAACTGGAGCATGAACTCATCTTAAATATGCAGGACTTTAATGCAGGAATGAATGAAGCAAAACACAACTCCGGCTTTGTTTTTGATGAGGAAACAACGTTATAACATAAATCAGAAAATAGCTCTACTCTGTGTTATACTCATCACTAAAAGCTGGGCACCCATTATGAGCCATTTCTGTTGTGCCTCCGCAAGTTAATTTTCTTTTTCAGTTAAATAAAACATAAGACTTACTTTGAATAATATCCACTAAGTTTGACAAGTTTAATTTGTGGCAGTTTTTTTTTTTTAATCTCCATTTCATAACAGTTTCTTATTGTAATGACAGAATAACAAATATTATGATGCCTACATTTCTAAGTCTGTTTTCACTGTTCCCCCACATTTACAGAGATGTCATTTCTTTTGTTTGGTTTTCTCTCGCAGGATTGTTTAGCCCTGAAGGTCTTCGCCAACTGCCAATCATTCACTTTTACACCAGTGAAAATACCATACAACTTCATCTCTTTATAAATCGCTGGTTTCTTGCCCTCCTGTCATGTCTCCTTTCCCGTATTCTGATACTGCCTGTGTATTTATCCTACTGCCACATGAAGTGACAGTGTTTGCATCTTCTCTGTGCCTCAGATCACCTTCTTCATGCTGCTGTCCGCCGTTTGTGTGATGCTGAACCTGGCTGGCTCCATTCTGTCGTGCCAAAATGCCCAACTGGTCAACTCCCTGGAGGACTGTCAGCTGGTGAGAATGACTACATATAAATCTATTTCTGATCCGCCAGTCTACTGCGAGTCTGTTCATTTGAAGAGTGTAATAAAATGCAGGCAAAAACATCCTGGATCTTGATCATTTTAACTATAACCTGTAATGTCATTTATTGGATAATACGTCTTTGTTAAATCTTAAAAGTGCACTGCATAATATTTCTGTTGAAGGGTCCACCACCTGATGTCGCCATGGAAATGTTATTGCTTTGTCTAGAATTGTCTAGAACTACGATACATTACAAGTCAGATCTGTGGAGAGTCACCTCTATTCACGGAACAAATTATTCTATTTTTTAAGCAATAGAAACACTTGGAATGAATAAATGCAAGATGGATGTTTAAAGTCATACCATGGAACATTCCACACAATGTAATAACATATCCACGGAGACAAGCATGATGGACCCTGAACCAGAAAAACGCAGTGCACCTTTAATGTATAAATGAAAATGTCATTAACAGTATGGAAGATGTTTAAGTAACATTATCACCTTTTCCATTCTAATTGTAGATACAAAAAAAAATATATATATATATATATGATTGGATGGATGGCTTGATAAATTCACTTATAACTGAACATATGATATTTTGTAGTGGCATCGCACTGGGGGTGTTCTACGTGTATCTCTATTGGCAGAATGTTCAACACATTAGCAAACACTGCCAACGATGTTTTAAAAGAGTCTGAAAACTCAAGAAAAAAAATTTAAAAATGGATTTAAACAACGCATTTTCACAAGCCAATGATCAATATAAGCGTTCATGGTACTGTTTAGGAGTTTGATTTTCAACAAAAAAGTGAGAGTGACTGTAATTTTAGATCTAATTCCAAACAAGTAAGCTTTTTCTGGTCAGATTGTGTTAAAATAAAGCTCAGATTAAAGTCTAACTTGAGTAACAGAGCTTCTAATAGAGCAGTGCCTACAATTAGCTTCACACCCCCAGAGAATGTTGATGTCATCAGCTGCAAAGTATCAATATGAACTATGATTTATCCATTAGAAGCTGAGCATATATACTGCACATATATAGTCTATTGTTACAGGATTCACCACTTTGTAGCTTGCTAAGTAATAAGCACCTTAATTCTGTGCCTGACTTAACTGTGATAACCCCATTCACCCAGTTTACAGTTTTCCAATTTACATTTAGATATAACTCAGACCTACTTTACTATTCAAAAATATTCAGGGGGTAAGAATTCTGATTTATCTGACTAAAGTATTTAATAAGCCTTTCTTCTAACAGCCACTGATTGGATGACAATGAAAACAGAATGCATTTCAATAATGAGATGCTAAGATGATTTTGGGATAAAGTTCACTGGTAACCCCAATATACATAAGCCTTATCTATGCTTTGAAATACATTTATGCTCACACAGTATAGATTGTATAGTGAGACGATGCTTTATGTGCCTCCCACGAGACTCCTCCTAAACTCCTCACTGAAATATTCTCCTTCTCGACTCCCCGATGTAATTAACCCTGCTTTGTTCAGTTCACGTCCTGCTTTTACTCAAACTGGGACAATTTGTCGACATGCGCTCTGCTGCAGACACTTACAGCCCACTATATCAAGTATATCATGCAGGCGACTCTTTTATTTTACTTTGAGCTATAGCAAATATATCAATTTTGTCTTCACTCTGACTTCAATGACCCAAACCTTTATATATTCAGGAATAAAGAAGCACTATGTTACTGTTATAGCCAAACTGCAATCTTGTATGTGTCTATTTTCTTTGTTGGAAAGAGTCAAACACTAAGATTAAAGGGCCCATATTACACTATTTTCTGATCTATGTTATAATGTTATTTCTTCATTAAAAACATAACTGGAGTTGTGTTTTGTTTCATTCACGCATGTTTAACAGTTATCGCACAAACCCTGCATATTTTGGATGAAAACTCTGTCATGTGGTAATACAAAAAGTGCTCCACTGTGGTTTTAAACTTGATACACCTTCACTAGAATCACTTGGATCTTTTCAGCCCTGGAATTGCCAAGCTCTACTGAACAAAAAATATTGCTATTGAGAGTCTGTTTACACAAGAACGCTTACGGTTAAAAACGACAAAATATTTTATCAGAAGTGCCTTTTGTTTAGACGATAACGGCATTTTTAGGGCTTAAAAATACAAAAATCTGAAAACACCCTCTAAAGTGGAAAAGTTGAATATGCTCTGCTGTAGCTTTTCTGTCTATACTGCCCAAGAATCAAAACTCTGGTCAGATCTGCTCACGTCGCGTACGTGTTTACGTCACATACATACAGTACACAGAAACCTGGCATGCATACCCAGCCGTATTCCACACACTTTTGCATCACCGTATGCACGCAGATTTCTTCCCAAAAACGCTCGTCTAAACGTGGAATGAAAAAGTGAAGAGGCAACTTCACTTTTGCATCTTCTGTTCAGACCATCATCATATAAACGTAGCCTAACTTAAAAAATTACTACTACATCACTAGATGGAGCAAAGCATTTTGAGCTTTGGAAATGCAGACAGACTAATAATGCAGGATTACTCAAACGTGTGTGAATGAAACAAAACACAACTACGTTTTTGGGGATAACAACATTATAACATGGGTTAAAGCTTAGAAATATTGGGTACTACATGGGCTTTAAATGCATTTATTTTCATAGTTGTAAAGACACAGTCAAAGTTTTATTCTTGACCATTCAAGACAATATGAAGAGATATGTTTTTTACTTGAATTCTTGGGATTATGGAAGCATTAACTCACACCAAAAATCTTAAAAACAAAAAAGAGCCCTATCTACAATTATATCAGCCTCTCTAGAATATCGTACCATGAAATGCATATCATCATAATATCGAACAGAGAAATTTGGATATCGTTACATCCCTATAATATACTATTTCTTATTGACCATCCATTGCTTACTTTGGTCCCTCATTTTCTTGGATGCATTGTCTTATTTCTCAGTATCTTTCAGTAATGGATCCAGGAAATATTTTGGATGTCTGAAAAATATGACATTGTTTTAATAGAGTACAAAGTGATCTGTTCCGGTAACTGGATTGGTCTGTTTCTGGTCTTTCACATCCGTCCAAAAGTGCTCTATTCAACTACTGAAGCTCTTAGGATGTTACAATATCAAATTTAATGTTGTATTTACTGTGAGAAGAACCTTTTTACCATTATTCTTGATTACTGACATCATGGCCAAACAACACTGAAATCTTATTTTATTTTGTTTGTATCACCGTCCTAGTAAGTGACCAGCTTTATAAACACTGAGGGTTCGCTATTGTGATATAAACAGCCAGATAAAACAGAACTTTAGCTTTCAGTAATTAACCAATGATTCTTGACATCAGTAATTACACTGTTTATGGAACACATATCATCCTTTTATGCTGAAATTTGCCTCACAAAAAGTAATAAAACACTGCGTATACAGCCTATTTAGAGCCAGTTCTCTTCTGGGATGAGGCGTATGAGATGAGCTATGATTTGACTGTGCTAAGTTGATGCTGCTGATGCTTTATTTGTGACCCACACTTCTGCTCCGATCTAATCTAACCTCAACTGTCCACCCATTGAAACTTAATTCACTCTTGAAAAACAGTCCTTGAACATATTAGCTTTTGTCTTATCGTCTATTTATTGAGAACACTGAACGTTACTCGTGATGAAAAGGACATTTAAGGACGTGTTATGAAGTTGATTGTATTATTTATACTTTGCTTTCATTCACACTATTGCTCTAGGACAGGGGTGGGCAATTATTTTTCCCATGGGGTCACATGAAAATATTGTGGAGGGCCAGGCCAAAATGCTTAGCTTAATTCTGCATAATGTTAATTGTATTTCTTTATTTTAAAAAAGCAGTAAATAGCATTGTTTTGACAAGCTGGTAAGACTGGTAATCTATGTTTCATCTATTTTTACTTCTTAGAGTGTACATTGAATTGAAATGACTTGTAAGACTGTTTTATAGGCCTGTTACGATAACAAAATTTGAAGTTCAGTATATTGCTGAAGAAAAGATGGGCCATAAATGATAATATTGAAACAAATTTATGCCACTGACACAATAACCCTAAGGTAGAATTATCCCCAAATGTGGTTAAAAAACACAAACAACAATAAACAAATAACAGAATTTAATTGTATCATAGTATGTGTCATAGAAGTATTCAACTCTTTTAAGATAAAATTTTATTGTAGTAGAGAAAAATAAGTAAAAGTTCCCCACGTGAGCAAAGAAAAAGTATCCACAATTAAGGCTTGGTATCATTAACAAGTTGCCGATACGATACATACCTCGATACATAGGTGATGATACGATATGTTTTTTGATAGAGTGCACTTTCGATTCAATATGATTTGATATGATATATATCAAATGAAAAATAAAAAAACTAAATCATGTCTTTGATACTAAGTCCACTAAGTTTGTGCAAAGTTAATAAAAAATCACCCATTTTACTCATCAAAGCTGTGAAAATGTCAACGTAATTGTAGTTCTTACAGAAAATAATGACTAAAATATACCAAAAATGACTTTTGGCGATATATTGATACAGCAGCCCACGATATCTATACTGTATCATCAAATTAAGCAATACGATATATTGATATTTCAGTATTTTTGCACACCCCTGTCCACGATAAATACTGACCCCCAAAAATGATTGTTCCATCTAAAATGTATTGAACGATAACTTGATATAGTATTGATCAGGACAGGCTTATTGTCTCACGTATTGCATTGTGTTAAACTCAGATCTAACTTGTGCCTTCTTGTCCCTCTTGTTTGTCTCTCCTTTTCTGTTTTTATGGTGTGTCTTGTGTTGTGTGTCTCTTTACGTTGTCTTGATGTTTGAGTGCGGATGTGTGTTCCCTCCTCCTCCCCCCCCTCCTCCCCGTCCTCCCCCATCTCAGCTGAAGTTTGACAGTGACGGCGTGTGCGTGTGCTGTGAGCTCCAGCAGCAGAGCTCCAGCTGTAATAACCTGGGAGAGACGCTGAAACTGAACCCCCTGAGAGACTGCAACACCATCCGCCTGCGCCTCAAGGTGAGTGGGCCTGTGCCGGGACCACTCTGAGTCCTCATGGCCCCACAGAGGAAAACTGTGTGTGTGTTTTTATCTTAATACTGTTTCGACTGGTTTGATTCAATTTATCTTTGTTTAGGGCAACTTCATAACCCTAGAGCTTAAGGAAAAACAAACAAACAAAGAACAAAGACTTAAATCATAATGAACTCATTTTTTAAGAATGAGGCTTAGTACTTCTATATTGTATTGTTGATCAACCATATCTAAATGAAAAATGTGCAAATGCAAAATTCGGGGTAAGGAATATTATTTATACTTGTACTGATATCACAACAATATGACAACAATAATTTTGCTTGTCCCCGTTTCCATTAAGCAATAAAACAATAGGCTTATGTAATATCACCTAAAACTCCATACATTTTCAAACTTTTCACTCAAGAAATATTAAATGTAGTATTTAAAATCTATAAGTACAACAGGTGAATGTTTTATTGCATACTGAATTTGTTTAATGCTAAAGGCAATGCAGCATTATTCTGCTGTTTCATTGCCACCACCATCACTACATGTGGTCTTGTTTCCCTTGTGAATGTTTGTGTGTGTGTGTGCGTGTGTGTGTGTGTGCGTGTGTGTGTGTGTGTGTGTGCGCGTGTGTGTGTTGGACATAATTTGAGGTGCCTGAAGATACTGCACATCTGTCAGTCTGTCCTAACAGCTGTGGATGTAAAAGGAGATCACCACACTTTGTGACTGAGGTCATAATAGACTGAGACTGAAATTATTAATGAAAACTATTTTACAGATTCAGTGCACTTAGAGCCAGGAGCTTTGGGATACAGAGATTAAGAATTGGCTTTAAGCATTTCAGATTTAATTTTAAAGTAAAAATACTCCCCTGTTGGCTTCTATGAGAATCTCGTTCATTCAGATTCATCCCTTGTATTTGTGAGTTTGAAAGACTGACTGCACTTTGTTTTTATCAATATTTAATGATACACGAAGGATAGACTTCAATTCACTAAAAAGTTAGTCACTAGTATACCCATATAGATAAAGTGAGATGGTGCAGACTGCATCGTGAATATTGGAATAACTTTTCCACCATTCTGACGATGCCTTTTAATACAAAATAAAATATTGATAAAGGCGCACTCATTGTTACTTGTTGTCAGTAGCTGTAAACATACATTAATCCATTTGAAATTGAAGCTTGTATTTTGATGCAAACTTTCAAATGATGTAAATGATGTGAATTACATAAACACGACAGTTTTGTGTTGGAGCAGATTAATTGACTGTGGTGAGGAGAGTGGCACCAGCGTTTGTCTTTCCCCAGAGGCCCAGCTCTTAATATTCAGCTGCAGCATCAGGGCTGAGCAGGTCTGAGATCTGCAGATTATCAGGAGCCAGCAGTCTGCTCTACGAGAGTGTACAGGGCAGCAGAAAGGGACAATCTTATCAATGTAGGGGGTTGTTGGGATGCTCAGCCAAAACGAAAACTATTTCATCACAAACACATGGTACTCGAGGTTGGAATCATCATAAACATGGTTATTTGGTCATAATTAAGATATGAATCTGTTTTATAATAGCATTTAATCTTATGTTTTTATTGTATTATTATTTGTCTTTTGCACTTTTGACCATTTTAATATTTGTTCTGTAAAGCGTCTTTGAGTGTCCTATATAAATCAAATTTAGTAGTAGTATTTTACCTAACCCTGGTTTGGATTGTTGTGATTTTTGAGTTTTCAAGTTCACGAGAATCCTCTACGGCTCTCATTGTTTAGTTTGAGCATGACTTACACCAAAAACTTAGCTCAACAAGTGCCATTCCAGATCAATATTATAGATATAACCTTATTAGCCCTGTAATCAGTCTATTGAATCTTTTAATGTTGAAAATGAAAACACTATGGTCTTTCAAATCAAGCAACAGACATTGTTTTTAAAGAAAAGAACAGAACCTCCTACATTAACATCAAACTCTAAACTAAGAACTAACCCCTGCTATTGACTGTGGTTTTTGATGACAAATTAAATACTTACAGTGATAGAAAATGAGCCTTGTCATTTTAATGGTGTAGAAGTGGGAATTAGTGCTGTAAACCTTTATTAAAAGTGTCCGATGTATTGAGTTATGGCTTGGCCCTGCTCCCTTGAGTTTGCTTTGCCCTTAATGAATCCTCTGCTCTTGGCATAAAACCCCATTCTCCAGAGAAACGCTGTATTTCTGAGCAGTACTTTTTGAAAATGAAATCTACATCTCATGCATATTCACGTTCATTTGTACCAAACCACTAGCCGTTGTTTCGTCTGCATGTAAATCCTTCAGATGTTTTCGCGTTGGAGCTGAGGGCTGTGGACAGGGAGCTGCGAGGGAGAGGGGCTATAATTTGTGATTTCCTGTAATGGGATGGGTGCACGACCTTGTTTGGTAACCCCACTGTTGCCACGGGCGCCGCTGAATCCAGAGGAGGTTAAATATCTTGTGAGCGTCCATGTCAAACAGATTACATTCATTTCCCCAGAAGGACTTATTATGCTCCTATTTACATATATTGCTCTGTATGGATAAGTGATGATTAAAAGGACCATATTAGACTATTTTCTGATCTGTTATAATGTTATTTCCACAAACATACTCGGGGTTGTGTTTTGTTTCATTTACACATGTTTAACCCATAAACCATGCACATTTATGCTCAGTTCTTCTCTCAAACAGAAAGCGCACTGTTCCACCTTGTCATTTGATAATAAAAGAGGAAGTGCTCCACTGTGTTTTAAAACTCCGTACACCTTCACTAGAATCATTTGTATAATTTCAGCCCTGGAATTGCCCATCTCTACTGAACTAAAGCTCTTAACTCGAAAATTACCGCTTCATGACATCACACAGACAATTTTCAACTTTGGAGACGTAAGGGGACTAATAATAAAGGATTACTCAAACATGTGTGAATGACACAAAACACAGCTCCAGGTATGTTTTTGAAGATGTAACAACATTCTAACATGACTAAAAGCTCACAAGGGGATCTTTAATAATGTAGTATACACATTTGATAGTGTTATGTCCTTATACAAACTCATCCTACAGAAAGAGATTTTGCCTACCACTGCGTTCTCTCGACTGATGCTGTGGAGTATATTTCGCATGAAAATAAGTCAATTTGCCTCTGTAATGCCAAACACATTGCAGTGCCCAGTTAGTATTCACAGTCTGTAGCTGTAACTGAATCGGCGTTGTGTTAAACTGTTAGCATTGTACATTTGAGTGCAGTCTCTTATGATGATGTATGTGACCTGAGTCAAGATAAGCAATCTGTCAACACAACATGTATCTAGTTCAAAAGCGATTTTTCAACATTAAAAGTGATCTGACAACCAGATGGGGAGAAAGCACTCATTATGGCATCAATGCTCGAATAAAAGCACAACATTAGCACCTTACCAAGAGCACAAAGAACAGTCGGGAATATATTTGATTTTATTGATGTGACTTGTTAAAGGACCCATATTATGCTATTGCCTGATCTGTGACATAATGTTGTTTCCTCATCACAGACATACCTGGAGCTGTGTTTTGCTTCATTCATACATGTTTAACACATAAAATCTGCATATTAGGCTTTGCTCTTCTCTCAACACCACCTTGTGATGTCATGGGGTAATACAGGAAGTGCTCCACTGTGTTAAACTCCTTCAGTTAAATTATTTGGACAGCCATGGATTGGCCATCTCTGCTGAACTAAAGGTAAAAGGTAGCCGTTAACATGAAAACTACCACTAAATTAAATCAAAAGGTGGAACAGAGCATTTTGAGCTTTGGAGATGTAGACAGATCTCAAAACAAACTCCAAAAAGAACTCCAGGTATGTTTTTGAGTAGGTAAGAACATTATAACATGACTTAAAACTCACAAGAGTTAATTTTGTGTAATATAGGACCTTTGGCATACTGTTAATGGAGAAATCTCACTTTCTTCTATCCTTTAAAACGAGGATTACACACCAAGTTTCTTCTTTCATTATTTTTCTTAAATCTTTTCTCTGCTTTTCATATAATAAACAATAAGCTGATATTCATAGTTTTATTCAAAAGCTGCAGAACAACCATTTAGATTTATCTTGACAATACATCATATAATACATACCTCAGTACTTCTGTTTGTGGTTGCAACAATATTTCCCATGGTAACTATACTTAAGTATATATTTGAGCTATTTATACTTTAGGCAAGGCAAGGCAAGGCAAGTTTATTTGTATAGCACAATTCGTACACAAAGTAATTCAAAGTGCTTTACAGAATAAGAAATACATTAAAATCATAATAAAAACAAATCAAAACATAAATAATCATGAAGATTAAAATTAAAAAAGAGAGACATAAATTGGAGAGAAGAGTGAGGAGAAATGTTTTGAGCCTGGATTTAAACAGCGTCACAGAAGAGCCTGTCTCCCATGTTCAGGAAGACTGTTCCAGGTTTTAGCTGCATGAACCTGAAACGCTGACTCCCCTTGTTTAGTCCTGATTCTGGGCACCAGCAGGAGGCCGGTCCCGGTTCTTTACTTAAAGTGGATACTTTTTATTTACTTCACTACATTTGAGAGCAGGTATCTTTACTTTCTATTACACTACATGTTTGAACAGGACTAAAAAGTAAAAATATTTTTTATTATTGTTGTGTGGAAAAAAGGCTGGCAGAGGCTTTCTGATTTGCGGTGTATCTATTAATTGTCACATCGGCATGACAATTAATAGATACAACCTTTTTTCTCAACAAGAATTCAAGCCCTTTGGTCTGATGAGCACCTGTATGCGTAAGTTTTGATCCAGTGCAGCACTCCAATATCGTTGTTTGTATTTTTTATTATTGTTTGGGATATGCTTAAAAACCTGTGGGGTTTATTTTTAACACAGTCATTGTAGTTTGAGCAAACAAAAATATAGAAATAAAAACAGCTATTTTTTTGTTTCTGTTTAACTAAATTCTTTATCAAAATCACTACATTTGAAGTGAAATACTTTTATTGTTTTACTCATTAAGTACATTTTAAGTAGTACTTTACTTGCTACAATATCTGTACTTTTACTTAAGTAATAAAACTGAGTACTTCTTCGACCACTGGTAACATACAGTGTAGTCACCTGCTGGTTTTGTGTTGTGTTAAATGGCATGACAGAGCCTGAGCCTGTGCAGGTCCAGTGTGTGAAGGTGATATAAAAGCTCAGAGGGGTTTTCCATCAGACCTCACAGTGCTCCTGAAGAGCACGGGGCTTTTACACAGGCTCGGCTGTGTCCTTGAGACTCTCATGGACAGGAGGCTTGGCGAAATAGTGATAAAAATCGTGATGTCACGAGAATGATGGAAGAGGTACTCCGTTTTTCTTTGCCTTTCTTTGTATATTTTTGTTTGCTCAAACTACAAGATGTGTTAAAAATAAACCCCTCAGGCTTTTCAGCAGGTCTCAAACAATAACACAAATACTTTTACTTTTCAGTCCTGTTCAAAAATGTAGTGGAGTAGAAAGTACAGATACCTGCTCTCAAATGTAGTGAAAATAAGTAAAAAATATCCACTTGTGCTACAGTTTTTACTTGAGTACAGTAAAGATTGTCATTCAGAGTTTAAAGCTGTTCTATGCTCAAAAACAAACGTTTTTCCTCACCCACTCTTCGTGTTGCTGCATTTCAGATGAGATCCCAACATATAGGCCGATATTTAATACAGATGGGGGCCACTAAAATTACTATTGTTCAAAGCAAAGAGATTACCAGAAACCCTCAAGCTTTCAATATTTAATGAAAACACAATTTGAGCTTTCTTTTATTGCTTTGTGTAAGAAACTTGCTGACAGTGAATCTCCTGCTCACCTGAAACATTTTTTCCCAATGTTTGTAAGATTTTGTTCTGTTCTGTTTTGGAAACCACTGAAAAACTACTGATTAGTTGCATCCAAAGTTGTGAGGAGAGGATAATGCAGGGAGGATACTAGATTATACATCTACATTAGGATTTGATGTGTCAAACTAGACTTTGACAAACTTTATTGATCCACAAGGGAAATTAATTAGACATAGAAGCACACACATCACTATAACTATAATTATAAAGAGCAAAAATATAAATGGTAATAATATATTTAAAATAAGTAGCAGAGGTAGCAAGACACTGGTATCAAATAGGATATTGTATATGTACAAGAAAAAATAAAAATAGAGAAATATAGTATATACATGACATAACATAGGGTTATCTTTTACAAAAGGGTGAGTTGTAAACTTGTATGGAGCATGAATGTAGTCCTGTATCTTTTGTGGTTTGAACGGAGCTGTTTGAGAATTATTATTTTAATGTTTTTCTTCTTTTAGCTCCTGAAACTACTAGTATAACTTGTACACTGGTTAGTTAGTTAGTTAGTTAGTTAGTTAGTCATACTGAACAAAAAAATGACCTAGCCACTTGAGGCGTCTTGAAATATATGAGATTAGAGTGCAGTTTTCAAAAGTAACTTGATGATGCATATTGAAAACGTCTTAATGTCATTCAAATACTTACTTAAATTAACTTTTTCATGTAATAATATCACTGACTGTGTAACAATTGTCCCTCGGGGACCTAATAAAGTGTTGAAGTTGATATTAATTATTCACTGTATTTATCAAAGAGAGTGCACAGATGAAGTTCATTTCAAGGAGTAAAAATATGCATTATACCAGACCCAGTAATAAACTATACCATCAAAACAACTGTCCCTTTTGTTCTTTCATCAGCTCAATGTAATAACAAGAGTTCTTTCCAGGAAATGCAGCTCTCTTCTGGAAAGGACATTGCAAAAGCCCATGGCAATTACAGTCTCATTTATTTGATGATACATATTGGAAATGGCTCTAAAATAAAGCCACTAAAAGCTGATCATTAGAGCTTTAATAATAATGGCATATGGCAGCATCAAAGGGCTGCAGTCATGGTCTTTGATTCCCAGAGTCTGTCCCTGCTCTATAGGCCTATAACAGTGGCTTCTGCTCATTCTGTAGTTCTGCTTTTCTCTCTGTTGAGTTAATGATGCTTTATGGGCTGTTTATTTAGGCTGGGCACTTTATAATGAACAAGGTCTTATTTGCCTTATATACACAAATATTGCTTTTTTGCTTTATGTCCAGTATGTGTAGTGTTTTTGACCATCTTCTATCTTCAACATTGAAAAAAAAAAGAATTATTATGTGGCTCGATGTGGTAGATATCAGTAGAGTTATTTCTGTGGTATTTAATGGGAATGTGATGTTTGAATGAACAAATGAATGAATAAATAAAATTAAAATATACTGTATACTGTTTTGTATTAATTAACTTTAAAAATAAAGCATGACCAAGACTAGCCAGGCTGGTGCCACCTAGTGCCTCCTCTCAATTTCATTTCTCTCCAGCGACTAGGTCAGGAATCAGAATATACTAGATGGTTTGCAAGCCGGACATGCGAGTCCAGACACCAATCAGTCAGCGAAGAGCCGTACATTCTGTGTTGGCCAGAACAAAAAGAATGTTTGGTGAATTTTATCAAGGGGAAAGACGTTATTGCCCTTCTTCCTACGGGATTTGGGAAAAGCTTAATATACCAGTTAACCCTGTTAGCGGTGCATTATATACGTCACGACCAAATAGCAGCAATTGGTTAAATAAAAAAGTACCTGCCTAGAGTCAAGCGAACGAATCCTAATGCTGCAAGGTCAGATGGTTTCTGCGAAGTGAAACCGGCTGATGAGTCAGACTAGACCAAGACTAGTTACATTTTTATATGGAGCTTTTCCACCTTCAAGTCATTCAAAACGCTTTACATCAAGGAACCACTCAAGCATTCAGACACCAGTGTACACAGACACTGGAGGAGAGGAGTCTTAAGTGTCTTGCACAAGGACACAACAAGAGCGCTCATCTGTGAGAGCTGGAGTCACTCACCCAACCTGTGGGATAGTGGATCTGACCGCTCGACCAATGATATTTATCCAACCAATCAGCCTGAATCACCCTTCATAAACCTTTTGTTGATTTAAAATTAAGTCTTTGGTCATGCTTTATTAAGGCTAATTAAGGTTAAATGATAATAAAGTGCTAAAATAAAATAAATATGGCCAGTGCACAGGGCTGTTAACTGACTTGTTTTCTGCTGTTTTCCCCATAGGAGTTGCTGTTTAGTGTGTGTGCTCTGAACGTGATCTCCACCATCGTGTGTGCTCTGGCCACGGCCATGTGCTGTATGCAGATGGTGTCCACGGACGTGCTGCAGATGGTGAGGCTGCCCAGCATGAATCATTCTCTTTATTCTCTGTAACATGGCTTTAGTCTGGAGGTCAAGTGGAGCTACTGTTATACCACAACAAAGCTTAAAGGGCCCATATTACGCTATATTTGGATCTATGTTATAATGTTGTTTCCTAGTCCAAAACATACCTGGAGTTGTGTTTTGTTTCAATCATTAATACACAAACCCTGTTCCAGCTTATGATTTAATGTGGTAAATCATATCACTAGAATAATTTTGATCATTTCAGTCTCTAGTGAACAAAACTTAAAAAGTAGCTGTTAAACTTAAAAACTATCACTAAATGATATCAACTTTGGAGATGTAGATTGGCAAATAATAAATGACTAAGGTGTGATGAATGAAACAAAACTCCAGGTATGTTTTTGAGGAGGTAATCACATTATAACACATCTTAAAACTTACAAGAGTAAATTTTGCATAATGTAGGACTTTTAACTGACTTGAACTGGATTAAACTCATTAGTAAAACCATTACATACACAGCATAATAGTAAATCTACTTTGTTCTTGTAAAATGATTTGGACAGTATGTTTTAGTTCATCAAAAGGCCCCATAAAGCTTGAGAATGTGGCATCACACATCACAGAATATTCTATTTGCCTAATGTTAAACCAAGGGAGATTTTTTAGATGCTAAACACCAAACTTAGTATTGTTTTTTTTGTTTCCTTTTTCAACATTTATTTCGGTAAAGTACCTCTATAGACATTTTTGCACATCTGATCAGTAATGCACAGTTTTTGACATTCATTTCCGAGCTCCAAATCTTTCATTGGCACATGATAAAATGATTATTGTAAACCCTCACTAACCCCTTTTGGCTGGTCTGTGGCCCCATGCTGAGATGGCACTAAATCTTACCAAATTCAAAAAAAAAAAATAAAAAAATAATTCTGTTTCTCGAGTAACACTTCCCATTTAACCTTTATTTGAGTTATCAATAAAATATATGGCTAGGAAACAATATTAAGCAAATTTTATGAGGCTGCATCTGTTTATATACTGTACATTACTCACTTTTGCCTTAATTCACTTTATATTACAAATAGTCAAATTCTAGTATAACCTTTTTTTAAGTGGTCTTTTTTGTTACAAATTTCCCCCAAATGTTAAGCCGGTGTAAACATGTACAGAACAGAGCAGTAGCAGTGTCTGGATGGAGCTGTTCAGATTCAGACCATGTTAAAGGATAAAAGAGTGAGTCTTATCTGCAGCTGTCCGCCACATTTCCCCAGGAGCGCTTCCCATTTACCACAAGAGGTGTTCACCTTTTATTTACCTGAGTAAATTTAGAAGAGTCAATTGCAGCAGAGGCAGCAGATTAGAGCAGGACCCAGGACATTTGGACCACTTAAGAGAATATGGTGAACTGGAGAACACACACCTTTTGGTTGAGGGTATGTCTTCCTCTGACTTGTCTCCATTGAGATGCTATTGCCTGGCCTGGAATGTTCTGCTGTATGGCATTAAATGGAGACAAACTCTTGTTGCCTTCTGGCCAAATTAGAGATCAGAACCCACTGTGGAGAGGAAACCCAGCTGATAACTATCTCTACTAATGCAAGATAACTAAGATTAATGCTATAATTTGTAACATTCCTGGCAAAGTAATTACATCTCCAGTAAAGTTTCAAATAGTGCACACATAAGACAACAATTGTGGCCAAGAGTACAAATACTCCACAGTTACAATATATGCAAAATCATTTATCTGTTGATTGTTGTTCCAGTTCATGCCACACAGAGCACGCGCCCTAAACGCTGACTGCATGACCCCACACGGGACCATCCTGCACCAGACTCTGGACTTCGATGAGTTTATACCCCCCATCCCCCCTCCTCCATACTACCCCCCGGAGTACACCTGCACCCCCTCCATGGATGCACAGAGGTGAGAGCACTTCCACCCAGATCTGAAACTGTAACATACAAACATGATTATTTTACATTTTGCTAACTGTAAACCATAACATTGGTCTAAAATTGTCCATTGACTTCTTGATCTAAACTGACAGTCCCCTTCTTCATAGTGACATTTCATCGTAGAAAGCAATGTCTTTATTGGGTTAGGGTTTTGAAAACTACATGTATGACCAGAGTCGATACCTTTTGAGTAATTTCAGGTAAGTACAAAGATGTGGGTGGAGCTAGGGGATAGGTGAAAGTAATAATTTTCTGAACAAGCCCTGAATGCAAGACAATACAGGATTACTCAGATTTACCTGACTCTAAATATAATTCTGAGTAAGTTAATGATGAGAGACCACTGTTATAACTACTCTCTTTAAAGATGATTTTACATAATATATGCTCTTTACTAGGCCTGTCACAATAATTACTATATCAACTAAGCTCAGTATTTATCATGTGTACAATTTCTTTGCAAGTACTTGGAGATTTTAGCCATTTTTATGTAATAAGATACAATTTAAGGTGTAGAGAGTTGAATAAATAACTATCTATGGCTAATTATTGGTTTATTCTGTTATTTATTTGTTCCAGCTTGGAAGTTTTAATAATACTATATAATTCCAAATAAAGAGTTCAACTGCAAAAGCATATCTAAGTTTTGAAAAATTGGCAAAAAGTATTTTTCTTTTTGTTACCATCTTCTACAGATATTATCAATGACAATAATGTATGTGGATTTTAACAAGAATAGATGGAATAATATTTAGTAAAATACATTTGGCTTTCATGAAGACTAGACTTCAATCATCTGATTACTTTTATCTGTTTTTGCAAATTAAGTTTTCAAATAGGTTTACTGGGATTAAACTGCCTTTGTGTCAGCTGTGTAAAGTAGTTTCAATTTTATTGTTTATCATTATTTTTCTCTGTTCCAATATATATATATATATATATATATATATATATATATATATATATATATATATATATATATATATATATATATATATATATATATATATATATATATATATATATATATATATATATATATATTATGCTTCAAAATGTGTTACAATGACAGGTCCTTTACCATATTACGCTTTCCCACAGCTCCTCATGGGCCTCAGCTGCTGTCACACTAAACCTGACCTCTCCCTCATCATCTCCTCCATTTTCTCTAGGCCGTGTTGTTGCTGCTGGTGAAGCCATTTGGCAGACAGCCGCATCTGTTTGTCAATTATGCCATAAATATAAACAAGGCAGTAGAGGCGTTTATGGCGTGGCGGTCCGGTGTCATGACATCATCACAGGCCAATGATTGGTAGAAACGTGCTGGTTGTATTTCATGCTCTGACACTTTAGAGGAGAAGGGGTTGGTAATTAAAAGATATGACTGAGCGCATGACTGCACCCCCTTAATTGGTGCCATATGAAACTGTGATAAACCACTTTTAATAAAACAATACGGATGCATTACATTGTGGAGGAGATGGAAAAGGGGGAAATATGCAGGTTTAAAGAGCCAATATTACACTATTGTCTGATCTATATGTTGTAATAATGTTGTTTCCTCATCAAAAACATATCCAGAGTTTTTTTTCATTGGCACATTTAACACAAAAATCCTGCACATTTAGAATGAATGAAACAAAACACAACTCCAGACATGTTGTATGAGATAACAGCATTATAACATGGATAATAGCTCACGAGTCTGTTTTAAACAAAGTGTGTCTTGACAAAAAACATCAAAAATGCTGTTTTAACATATTGTTCTTCATGTTTTTTTTTTTGTTTGTTTGTTTTTTTTTTACAGGGGATTGCATTTGGATTTTCCTCATTCTCCTTTCAGTGCTATCTATGGGGTTCCCATCAACAGTCCCGGGACCCTCTATCCCACAGACCTGCCTCCTCCCTATGAGTCTGTGGTGGGACAGACTCCAGCCAGCCAGGTGTGTCATGGGACTATTTTACTTATGGTATTTGGCAGGTTCTACTTGTCCATAAAGTTGTAATCCAGTTGTAATTTTCAAACCAATTATGACAAACTATTTACTTTTTGTTGCCTCACAAACTGTAAAAGTAAAGGTTTATCTCCTGGGATGTTGATACTGTTGCTGTGTCAGTAAAGCTGACTGGTTATTGCGGAAAATGCTGTGGTGTTATAGCGCCCTCTAGTGACCAAACTGAGATATTCCTCAGTATTATTATTACAAGACTGATTTTTCTTTTTTTGTTTATTTTACATTTTAACATATTTCAGTTATAATAAATGTGTGCTCTCCTCTGACAGGTCACTACAAGCATCGAGCAGCAGGCAACAGGGTCCAGTCTGTGTGACAGAAACACCACTGCAGGACTCAGCACTCAAGGTGAGTAGAGAGGCAGAGATCATACCCCATGTATGTCCTTATAGTGTGTTTATGTGTTTATAGTGTGTTTCTAATGGCTGTTCAAATGTTTCTCAGCTTCAGTGGACAGTGCGTCTCTGATGGTGTCTGAAGTGGCAGATCCAGACCAGACATGCTCCTCTGAGGACCTGTGCTCTCTGGAGGTGCAGGGCTCTGACCTGTCTCCGTACGGGACTCTGCACACGGCTCCCACAGACGGCAGCTGCACCAGCCTGGAGCTGTGCACACGGCACTCTCGCTGTCACCGTGGCCTGGCGTGCTCTGAGGCGCGCCCCAGTGACACGGGCTACAGCGAGTCATCACACACTCAAGAGGAGCGCTCTCCGGACTGGTCCTCTGGGAACTACAGTAATCTGGACCAGGAGGACTCCACTGAACACACTCACCCTAGTGAAGAGCTGAGGGCCATGCACATCAGTGATGAGCTGGCCTCAGCCAAACAGTTACCAGAGGAGCCCTCCAAGCCCTCGGCCCACTCCCTCATAAAGGCTCGCATGATGAGCCGTAAGCTGACTCTCCCAGTCACTGTGTCACCTCCGCCGCAGCCCTGCTCCCCCACATCAGTGGCTTCTTCTGGGGGGACATCTGCCTTCAGCCCCCTGGCTCCGTCTCTGTCTCCCTCCCCTCCAGCTCGAGCCCGAGGCCCGCGATTATGTTTCAGTGTGTGGTCTCCTGCTTCATCACAGCCCCCCTCCACCTCCTCTACCTCAGCTCAGGGCAGCTCCCCCGACCGGCCTCGAGGGCTGAGAGCAGCCAGGAAGTACCGCAAACTGGCACGCATAGTCCGCTCCACCAGTGACCCGCTCGCATGCTCCACCACCTCAGGAGGTGTGTTTGGAAAAAAACAAAACAACAGAAGATAAATAAAGAAAATGCAGCAGATATATAATGTCTGTGAATTTATATTTTTCAGGTGAAAATTATGGCTGTGCTGCAGCAAACAACCCTGCTGAGGATTCAGTGCGAGTTTCACCAGAACAAGGTACACTTACAAAACCTAAGGCATGAACTCTGTCAAAATAACTCTGTGTATAAAAACGAACTAACTTGATATTTGTTTAGTGGGCACCAAACCCGCTCACACCAGCACTAAGAAGCAGCAGAAAGAAGCCAAAAAAACAGACCTCCAGGTGAAGTCTCGAAGCATGCATTCTCAGCCCTCGCATGAGCGCCCTCACTCTCTGGCCGATCTGAAGATGTACAAAGACACTAAGATCCTGGTGGCCAAGTTTCTGGAGCACTCGAGCTGCAGTCTACCTCCTGAAGTCCAACAAGTCGTCAACAACATCAAGTGTGTCATCAAATCCGATGAGAAACACATGGAGGAGGCTATTTTCAGTGCCAACGTCATAGACCAGGTAGGTCTGTTAGATTTAGTGTTGTGGGAATAAAGGCTCTCTTACATTCACACTTGCTTCATTAACAAAGTTTATATTAATTTACAGTTATAGTATATAACAGGTGGGAGTCCCTGTTTAAACATTTCTCAGTCAGTTGGCGTGTTCTTCTGGATGGAATCTGAACACTTTTTAACTTATCATTATATTTATTATTATATTTTAAACAAGCAAAAGAAAGACAGACTTAAGTTTAAATAAACACTATATTTCTGCTTCTACAATATCAGTAGTAATTTTATAATTACCAACCAGAACTTGTGCTGACTACCACCGATGCCCTTGCTATTTAAACTCTTTTTTTAAAGAGCAACTTCCCATAACCTGGCTATTCGAGGAAAATAAGCTTTATAATTCCTTAAGAATTTCTCAATTGTAAATGTATTGTAAACTTAGACAAACTTTATTGAAACACAAGGGAAATTAAAGGGAAATCGAATTCAATAATACCTCTTTGTTGTGTGTAGATGATGACACAGCGGATCACAGGCAGTCCCAGAAAGCATACCTATGAGGACCTGCACCTCCAGAGCTGTGGGGCTCTGAGCTCCTCCCCCTCTCCCTCTCTGCACCGCCCCACACCCACCCAGCCACATACAACCAGCGCATCCACCAACCCCTCAGACTCCCCTTCGTCTGAACAGGGCGTTTTGTGCAGAGAAACTATTCTTTGACCTCAGTGAGAACATCGAGGGGTCATTTTAGGGCGCTCGTGCAGCCACTTGGAGCACAGAACACTCCATGTCCGAGCAGTGACTTACAACTGCTCTAGCGTTGGAAGATAAAGTGCAAAGTATTGTGGGATTGCAGCGGTTTGCCTGAAATGGACTCCATGCGTCTTCTATAGTGCCCAGAGAGACTGTGCCAAGTCATCAGCAGAAATGGTAGCAAACCGGAGACTGAGCCTGCCACTGTCTGTAGTGACTATTTTTCTCATCAAAAACAGGAATGTTTCTCCCTCAGGGGATGTTTTCTACAGAATTTCCTCTATAAATATATATAAGTTTCTGCTATGTTGGATGTTGGAGTGCCAGACAATGATTAATGTTGCTCTTTTCCTTTAAAGACACAAAGGGAATTTGTTTTGTATTAAAATGTGAACTGACCAGTCTGGGCACATAAGCCATTGTTTTCAGGCATTGTGGAGCTGTTTCTGATGGTGAGGTGGTGTGTATTTATAGTGCCACTGGTTCAAGAACATTGCAGATGTGGAATATTTAACTTACCTCATTGTGTAAAAATTCTTATCAGTGTTATAATAAACGATGGATTTGTATGTGGTGTTTTTTTTTTTTAATTAACCTAAAATAATGCAGTGAGCCTTTAGGCTACTGTCATATGTGGTATGGTTAATAGGTACCTGTAATGAAATAACCTAATGAATTGTTATGCATTAGCCATATTTGCGGCATAGGCTAGGCTTACAAAAACGTAGTTAAGAATAAAGAAATATTCATAGATCTTAAAACTTATTTGTCAAGCAAAAAATCTGTGCTTTATTGTGTAATTTTTGCAGCACTATTTTGACACAGACACACCGGAAGCTCTGTTGTTGTCGGTGTTGAACTTTACGGAAAGCACAGATCTGAAATCAGATTTTGAGAAGCTGGGATTTTTATTCTCTGTGAAGGGTCTTCGCCTCTGTAAGGGTCGTTGAGTTATTGTGTGCTTCGTGCTTTTCCTCTGGAGAAACACACATTTGTGTTCAGGTTACAGTGTGCCTCTGGCTGCTCGGCTCGCGGTTAGCCTGTGTACAGGTTAGCTCTACAGTCTGGTTTAGTGTACAACACAGGCTAACGCTGTGGTAAATATCATCTGTCTGCGTTTGTGATCGAAGCTGTTTGTGAACATGTCGTAGCATTTACACCGTAAACTATCCAGTTGTGAGCTAAGGTTAGCTAGCGCCTGTCATTGCTCTCTGTCGTGCTGCGGAGCTGTCCACGTCTGTGTCTAACGCTGCCAGCTGGGCAGGCCACGTCCCCCGGGCGGATCGGCTGCACAGATGTCTAGTTTGCGGAAGCAGGGCGCAGAGAGAAGGACAGAGAAGATGTGAGAAGTGCTCAACAGTCGTGCTCTGTAGGGGGTTTTATTTGCAGTCAGTGCCGCAGACCCGCGGCATGTCTCGTAGACTGATGAGTTTGACAAAGGGACAGTACTGACTAAAGTGTCGCTGTAATTATTTTGGAGATGGTGGGGTTTGGTGCAAATCGACGTGGAGGCCGCCTGCCGTCCTTCATTCTGATCTTTTTGATGGTAATCATCGCCATACTGTCTTTCAATTACTGGACAGTGTCCAACAAGCACGGCCGCCTGCTGGATGAGCTGGCCGAGGTGCAGACACAGGTGAAGCGCACGGACGCGGCGCGGAGTCGCCTGGAAAAGCGCAACTCGGAGCTCATGGTGCAGGTGGACTCTCACAGAAAGCAGATCGATCAGAAGGACGGAGACTACAGTGTCCTGGAGGGCAAACTACAAGCTCGCGAGGCCCTCATCAAGAAGTGCTCTGACGAAAAGGTAACTCTATCTCCCAGTGGAGCGGTGTGATGTGTGGTGCTGTGTTTAAAGAACTGATCAAAAACAGCAGCGCTACGTTGCAAGTGCTGAGGCGCATCAGGTGCTCAGGTTTATCAGGACTTAAGCCATTACTGAAGTTTGAAACGTAACGTCCACTTAAACTTTGTCACTTACTTAATGGGAGTGCCCTGATGGAGTTTCCAGTATTAGGCCTTTAAGAATGACTCGACCGTCTCCTCCGGTCCTCATCAGAATACTCGACATTTACAGGGCTTACAATGATGAGATAAGAGACAGATTCACTGTGCTCCACTATATATCATCACACATTTTAATTATGGTCGCTCACTGTCACTCTGGTATTTCTTACATCACACGACCACATGAATTATGTTGATGTTTGTGTAACTGAAGAAACAAAAGCTTTTATTGAAATACTTCTAGTTGTTTTTGGGTGTAATGTATTTACTTTGCAGGTACCATCTCATTTTGTCCCATCCCTTTTTCTGCCTAAACGTGCTTACACTGGATTTTGCATATTACCTGGACTCACATGAACTGGAAGACATTTGTTTAGCTTGTAATTTGTATACAGCAGAAAAAGGCCCAGTGAACTCCCACAGATACAGCAAGTATCACTGGGACATATAGTTGATAACAGCAGTGCATTCCTTGTGTGACTGCATTCAGATATTGCTAATATTAACAATGTGTGCTCTTACCCTTGACACCATACAGTTATACATTTATAAAGTTAAACATTTATCTGTGGGAATTAGCCAGGAACAACTGTCACGGAATCAAGTATCCTGGTTTGATATT
This sequence comes from Boleophthalmus pectinirostris, assembly GCF_026225935.1. Taxonomy (NCBI): domain Eukaryota; kingdom Metazoa; phylum Chordata; class Actinopteri; order Gobiiformes; family Gobiidae; genus Boleophthalmus; species Boleophthalmus pectinirostris. Next base: position 24,972,901 of record NW_026571140.1, read on the forward strand.
CTTTAATCAAACAGATGGGTTGTTTTTAAAGGTTAATGTTGTACCACTCCTTTCTATTTGCAGCCCAGCCTTGCACAAACAAGTATAGAACAAACATAATTTTCTTGTCTTGCTAAAATACTCCTCATATGTAAATGCATTGCATATTAAATTAAGTGTCATGTTTTAACAACTTTCTGAAGATTGAAGGGGAAGTTTAACCATCCTGAGCATGTATTTATTGATTTGAGAGCAATGAAAAATGATCACAGTTGCCATAGCAATTAATTAATGCATATTCATTATATTATGAATGGTCAAAAGCCTTTAAAATGATTCCTATAAAAAGGCTTGTGACTTAAACCATTACATGCTAATGTGACTATGCTAATGTGAAATGTTACAATTGGAAATAATACAAATATGTATTCCCGATTCATTGTTTAGATCAGCTGCTTAAATGTAGTCCCGATGCATTTGTGAGGGTCTTTAGCGCCTTTCATTTCTAGTGAACCAAATTCATAAAGGTTGATGCGTGAGGATTGCAATGTGGGTATGCATTATGAGATGAGTTGTCATGTCACGTACAAACCTGACGAACCAGTCTCCTTTTGGTATACTTTACTGCTCTGAGACTTAAGTGATAACAGAAATGACTAAACCAGACCTTTCTCTTCCCAGGTTAAATTGCAAGGAGATGTCACAGCCCAAATGACTGAGATCCAGAGACTCAAAGGTATGTTTTGTCCAGCAGAGGGCAGTCACAAATTCAATAACCAGTACCACAGATATAGACCAGATATGTCTTTTGAATTGTAATTGATTTGTGTGTGTGTGTGTGTGTTTTGAGCAGAGCAGCTAAAGGAACTGAAGCAGGAGTTTATGAAACAAGAAGAGCAGCTCAAAGAAGTGAAGAAAAATAGTACTACTTTGGAGAGAAAGCTGGAGTATGAGAGGTATGTTGAGAGCGGATTACTGCCCCACGATTTATCGTCAGGAGCTAAGTTTGTGCTTTATTCTTGCAGTTTACAATGTGGCCGGCAAATTGCACAGCTAAAAGAGGAATATGAAGAAATGAAAAGGGCTTTGGAAGTGGAAGCATCAAAATTAAGACAGGTTGGTGAAGAGTTATAAGTTGATCACAGCTTAATTAATGTTAAGTATATGGCATTTCTCTGGTGCTATAGTTTGTGTCTCATACAATGTCTTTATCTTTCCAGAATGTAATAGTGGATCAGAAGAATGTAAATGGTAAAGACGGAGTAGAGGTGGTAGCAGAGCGCCATCCAGTGACGACTCACCAGCATGGCGTCCCAGAGTTAAAAGGTAGAGGTATTGATAAGTTGTGACATAAAAAAATCCCCAAATCATGATATACACATAATACAATAAATATGTTACAGATGAAATGGGTAAACCTGGCAGTGATGCTGGCATGCCTGGTATTGAGGACAGTGAAGTAGGAAAAATTGAAGACAATGTACAATTTGGTAAGAATTGTGTTTGTAATATATTGAAACCTCATTCACTCGCATTCAGTCTAATTGTTTCTGACTCTGATGTGCAGCACTAAAGAAACCAGCCATTACCCAGAAGCAGAATGAGCCCCTTGAGGCTGCAGTGGCGCCTGTGGGACCTGGAGTGGGAGCAGCGGATGGACCTGGAGCTCAGGGACTGTCTCTGGACCAGCCCAGACTGCAGCAGGACGCCCGGGCACCAGTCGTGGTTGCCAAGGGCTTCAGTAACCAAGACAAACCTGTAGTGTTTGAAGAGGACAACAAGGCCGCTATCAAGGCAGATGAACTGGGCGAGCAGCAGAGACAGCTTAGAGGTACTGCATTCAGACTCATCGTCACTTTTCTTGGGGTCATACTTGCATAATTTCTCTGCAGGCTCCCCTCTCTACAACACATAGTGGTAGAGATATGATTAAATATAACCTTTTATTTGTACCACAATGGGGAAATGTCAGTCACCAAGTCCCATTACATGTAGATAAGATTAAAGTAAAATGTGTAAATTGGGAAGTGTGGTGTTTTGATTGACAGTGGTGGGGAGAGAGTTGAGGGCAGAGGGAGGGTAAATTCAAATTCATTTACAAATTGTTTATCCAGATTGTTCTCAATTGACCTATCTATGCATTCTCTGTAAATGTGCCTATTTTTGCTGTCTAACTGCTGGTGTTGTCGTGTTGGCAGCTCCTGACCATGTCCCAGGGAATATTGAACATCTAAAACCTGTTCCTCTGCCTGCTAACCCTGCCCAGCTGCCCAACCCCATCCAGGCTCACCGCTCCAAAGACCAGGCAGAACCCATGCACCACAGACAAAGTGAGTGTCTGCTGCAGTTTATCTGAGTTGGGTTTTAATGTATTTGCAGCTCCTAAATGTGTTATATTTGGCTCAAGTTATCCTCTGCATATCTCTTGACACCCAGGTCCACCATGAAGTGACCCGCTTGTTACAATTTTAATGAAAATTCTTCATTTTCACTAAAGTGTCATTAAAATCAGGGGGTCATGGAGGGCTTGTTTGCATCTGGAAAGTGTCATTCACAAGATCCCAGTTCACCCTTTACTAAATGGCTTTTCCCAGCTTTTCCCCACATCTTACTAGAATTCTCCCCACGAAATAGCATTAATGGGTACTTAGGCCTGATCAATCAATAAGTCAAACAGATGAATGGAATAGCACACTGCTGAATGATTTTCTGACTGAAATGTTCAACACTATGGCATTAAACTTATCTTAACATGCATAACTTCAATTACAGGTATTTTCATTAGTAAAATACCTTAAAAACATGCATTCTTACTGTGAGCGGGGTTGCTTCTCCATATATCTGACCTGTAACTTGACCTGGTGGTGTCACCTGTTCGTTTTCATATGAAGATAAAGTTAAACGCAATAGCAAGCAGGTGACAGAACCTCCACCAAAAAAGTTACATAGTGCACCTTTAAAGCTATCATCAATTCATCAGCCATCCCAGGAGCTGATATAAGTTGATCCGTTTGATTTCTGTACTGCTCCCGCCCTGCTCCCTGCCAAAGTTCCTACAATAGCCTCCGCTCTCCTTCCCCTTCCTGATGAGGCCTTCTCTGCCTCCTGCAGGCCGGTTCTTTGATGAGAACGAGTCCCCAGTAGATCCGCAGCACGGCTCTAAGCTGGCGGACTACAATGGGGACGATGGCAACGTGGGTGAGTATGAGGCAGACAAGCAGGCCGAGCTAGCCTACAATGAGGAAGAGGATGGTGATGGTGGGGAGGAAGACGTTCAAGGTGAGCCAGGTCTGAGGACTAGACCAAACTGTGTCCACCACCATTCCTCCTCCCTCCACCCATGCCCTGCTTCCACTCCTGCATTTGTGCATTCAGTCACAGTAGCAGCACACAGCAAATCATAGCAAATTTATGACAAAATTTGCATAATTATTAAATCCAATATGATAAAAAAATAATAATAATTTGGTTATCTGCATTTTGTTGTGATGCTACTGTTTCTTTAGGCACCCAGCCCCATTTTTACAACATTACATTGGTTTTGCATAAAGCATCATTACCTCATATCTAAAATCATTGACTCCATCACGAGAACAGTATTACAATACAACATGTAGTCACGTCATTATTTCATGTTCTGCTCTGTGAGTGTCCCATGATAGTATTTTCTTTCCTGCCTGCTCTTCTTTTTAGCAGTACCACCTGTCAGTGCCTACAACATCTGACCCACATCTAGCCCACCAGATAAAATTAGCCCACTGTGTTTATGTCAAAGTTAGTTGTAAAGTGCATGTCCATGTTTCTGTGTGTGCTTTGAAATACTGTATTTGAAGGATTTGTGTTTTTAAGCCAATTGTGAATCTGCTTGTGTGCTTCAATTTCCATTTTATTTTTTAATTACGAGTCAAAGGTTTGGACTTATTAAGAGTTAAATGGAAAAGTGTGTCCAAAGTTTTGACTGGTATTTAATAGGTGTTTATTCCTTGCCTCTGTGACATCTGTCATTTAACCACCATATTAATCACACCTTTTTGGGATACAGCAGATTTAATGTTGTGTTGTTTGTTTCTAGATGATGAAGACCGTGACATGCAAGGGGAGCGCGCTGTGGATTATGGAAAAAGACATCAAGCTATTGATATTTTGTGAACGTAAACCTCTGGAGCTCCTAAAACAATATTCCTCCATCACCAAGACATTTCTTGGTAGTTTTTCTTTGCTGGATTTAAAGTCTGTTCAATGTCATGAACTTCTCTGAAACAGGCATTGAAATAGAAACAATCTCACGATCACCATTGTGGCCAACGTTGTGGTTGATCTTATGGTTGTAAGTTTTAACAAAGGTAGATGTATAATATACATTGACTATTATGTATCCACTTCATAAGAGCGTCACTCATCTGACAAACAGGACAATGAGTTTTTCTTTTGTTTTTTTCTACATTTCATGCATACACTCCAAGTGTCCAGCCTTGGTATGCTTCTCCATTAATGAAGAAATAGTATGGGCTTCTTTGAATTCAATTGTCTGTGACTTGTTTGACTAATTAACTACTTTGCAGTAAAAGACACTCGTCATTCAGTTTAATGCATGTATTTGAAACTGTAATCAAACAGGGAAAGAATACTAATGCTTAAGCAATACTTAGATGAGTTTCTTCATGATGTGCAAATGTTGCACACAGTACTGACTCTTCCACGGCCACAAGATGAAGACTTTCTTCCATTATGTCTTGTAAATAAATGAACTGTTAATGTTTGTATTGAGAACAGCCTTGAAGGGAACCTGGAAATAAAACTAGCTTTTGTGATAAAATTTTGGTTTTGGTCATGAAAAGTAATATGAAATTATTAAATATGGTTGCCAAGTGTATGAAAGTGATGATGTGACTCCAAAAGTCTACAAATCAATCTTTAAAGACTGATTGGATATGATATAGAGTTCAACGTGTGTTTTAACATCAAGTTTGTAATTTACTCTCTGTAAGATTAGCTGCATGTAACACTGTATGCGTATAGAGTTAATTGAAATACCATAATGATCATGAGAGATTCTTTGAATGAGCTTTGTGAACCAGCAGGTGACGGACTGGTCCCATGGTCCCCTGCAGAGCATGCAGAGTGCAGTGGCTGGTGTGGAGGGGGTGTGTCTGTGTCCATACGGGTATTTGCTGCACAGACTCGGAGCAGAGGCGGGAAATGGCGCCTGCTGCTAAACTCGACGCGGTGTAGTGTTGTACACGGCCCTTGAGCGGATCCACGGCGAAAGTCAGGGCAGTCCAGGAAAACCACAAATTCCTCCGCTGTGATGGTTTTTCGGCGCTGAGCTGTCATCTCCAGAGACTGCGGATCACTGTAATGTAAGGCGATACCGTTTGTCCGTGTGTTTGTCAGCGAGGAGCGAGGAGTTTATGCAATGCTGGATAGCGACAGGACAAGTATGCCTTCGCTGCTTGTCCAATGTCCACATCTGTGAGCTTGGAGCAGTTTACGCGACGGCTAGGTACAGCTAATTTTGCTAAGCTAAAATATCGCGAAGGGCAGCTAATGTGCGGCCTAGTCCTCTATACGGACACGACTAACAGCAGTGGTGCAAAAACACGGCTTTGTGCATGCGGATCCATTTGATAGGGACTGATCCGGAGGGACGAGAGTGGGCACTGGTGCAATTTGCAATTTAACAAAATTCTAAATCCGCTATTTGACAACATTTTGCGAGCCAAATCTCTGATTGGTTTAAAGTATAGAGTTTTAAACATAATGTTAAAATGATAAACGTGGTTATGAGTAACATACATGATGCTGTTATTTTCCTCTTACCTGTGTTTTGATTTTGGGAGAAATCACTGATAGCAGCATCAATAGAGCAGCATCAATAGATGCACATTTGGTGTCTATCACTGTTAACTTAACAGTATATGTATTACAGTACACATTTTGCTCATACTGCATAGATAAAATACCAAGAACTATTTCGACCTCTTAAATTAAATTTGCAATAAACATTTTGAAATGTTGACGGAATTGGCGCTAGCTTAGCGCATAGCTAGCATGAGATGCTACCGCAACCATAGCAAACTAAAGCATGCATGATCGGCATCTATAAACATACACCGCATGGTGTTATGTGTATTACAGTGCATGTACTAAAACCAGCCACGGTTTGTTACGTTTCGTCTTTTTTATTTCACTTGAGTTGCTTTGATAACAAGCTAGCTAATATGCTAACTGTTTGGTTAAATTAGCTATATCCTGGTAATCACGCTAATTGTTGCTTGTTTACGGTAGATGCGCTCGGTTGACTCGTGTCTCCCTTTGTTGACCATATGGACTTTGTTGAAAAGCGCATATTGTTAGAGGCAAATGTAAAACCTAATCCTGAAAAATGGTGGAGGAGGGTCAGGGCTAGAGGGCCGCAGCACTGGTGCTTGTGGGGCTAACCTGCGCCTAGCCTGAGTAGCCTCTGTGGTACACTGGCTTGTTCCTATTTCCCGCTCAGTTTGTCCGTACCTACTTCACTATCCTCGGGAGAGGCGAAATTTTGCATAAAGGTGGATGACATTGTTTACAGGCACTAGATGTTTATAACGCACATCTGCAAATAGATTTATGACATATAACACATTATTTGTGATAAAGTTATTTGTTCCATCTAAATCATTGCACTGACACTGGTTAGAGACAAAAATGCTGTGTCAATTTTAGCCTTTTAAAATACCGAATATTGCACTTTTACCGCAAAGAACTGATATCCAATTCTTTTATATGAGAAGCATGTTAAAGGTACACTATGTAACATTTCCTGGTCCGCCCTGAGAGATGCTTTTGCTTTGCTTGTAATGTTTCACAGTATGGGATTAAATTTATTGAGCATGCAGTAATCCAATTATGGGTATATTTATTGCTACAGTGTCAAAAACCTGTATTATTACTGAGCGGGATCACCTCTCCTCAGATGTGATCTGTAACTTTTGCAGGTAGCGTTCCCTTTTTGTCTCCATGGAAATGTACATTTACTGCTATACTGTGGAACATTCCAAGCAAAGCAATAAAGGCTCCATAGAGACAAGCAGATGCCAGGTGCCAAAATATATTGTACACCTTTTAATAGAATGTATTAGATTTTTGCGTTATGACAGGTGCTGTATGTTTTAAAATTGTGTTTTTGTATCTGAGTTTCTTCCTGATTATGGATATGTCCAGACACATTTTCAGCCAGCTGTTGTTACGCAAGACTCTGGGAGGCAGGCGCAGCAGACAGACAATTCATGATTTAGTCTGAGCAGAAAACGGACCAATTATCCAGCTTACTGTCTATCTCAGTGTGAACACTAGTAGAGTAGAATACATTTTAAAGATCTCAATTTAATCTCAAAGAGGGGATAGTACATTGGACTAATGTTTTTCTTCTACTGTATGGGCAGAACAAAAACAGCTGTTGCTGCTGTGATTCACTGTGATGTAAGTGTAATGGGATCTTAAATGTATCCAGATGTTGGTAGAAATGTACTAGTCTACTTTGGTGCATAAAGGAAAGTATTTGTCCTTTTGTAGTTTGTACCATTTTATCTAATATAGCCATTGGGGAACAATGCTTTTTTGTGGATTTTCTTTTTTTGTCTCTTGTCACACTCCACTTGTGTTTTTACAGATTTACATGTGACTGCTCCAACAATGAGGCTGAGAATGCGTAAAGCGTCTCAGCAGTCAAACCCCAGCCTGGCAGGGCGCCCAAACAGGACCAAGCGGAGGCATTCAGAAGTGGAAGAGGACACTCCTACAAGTGGTGGCAGGGGCTTGTTCTCCACCATCAAGAAGTTCATCAGAGGAAATGCTGTCAAGGTAATGACCTGCTGATCTGTGCTGCCATCAGTACCCCAAGTCTAATGCCATTTTATGCCACTTTTCTGGGACAAATGTCTGTGTTCCCCCTGAGTTAAACACAGTGTTTCTTGGTGTGGAGTGTCATGTTTCCCAAGAAATGATTGTAGGAATGCAGCGGCTTGTCGGAGAAGTCCAGCTTGGTTCTAATTTTAGATACTAGCTCACAGAGTTGGTGCGCAGGGACAGGAGGCGGGAACAAGTGGAAAAGTCTATTCTGCTACATTGAAAACCTTCGTGTTACAATAGAATTGTTTGGATATATTTTTAGTATTCAAATACAGTATCTGCGAAATTGTTAAACTCAATTACCCCAGGTTAATAGCCCAACATATTTATGTAATATGTACTCTTGTATACAACAACTTTCATCCATATTGTCAATTTAGCACTGTTTTTGTTCAGAAGGGGGCTTTTTTTTTTTTTTTTTTTTGGTACTGGTTGCTTCATATTATATTTTTCAATATATGCCGCCGAGTACCACAGACTATAACAGACAATAAAGTGAATCACAGACAAACAGGTTTGACAAAGTCACTACATCTTTTAATGAGGCCTGAGACACTGAGCTGTATTAAACACATTTTACTTGAGAGCTTTTAACCACATTATAATTGTTTTACCTCATTATTTACCCATTTGTTGTATTTAGAGTGACCCATGCATGCTTGAGTAATCTTTATTCTCCTGCAATATGCCCTTTCTTTAAAAAAAAAAATCCCATTTTCACAAACTTAGCCCTCATTACACTAGTGTTTTTTTGTTATTATTATTTAGGTTATGATGGTGGTAGAATACTTTTTTGCCTTAAAGAAGTACTTGTTGTCTTTGTGTCAACAGGAAGTCTAATGGCCCTCAAAAACTGGCCTTAAATGTAAAGGTGTAGTAATGAGCACATCAGAGGGACAGTTTATGGATGTTTAAAAAAAAGTCAGTTTGAGATGGTTTGGACATGAGTACTTGGTAGTGAATTGAAAGGTAAGAAAGAGCATGAGATCCAAAGAAAGAAGAAGCGGAGATTAATATTGTGAAGGGGGTGAAGATAGTCCGGTGACCCCTTAAAGGAAATGAGTTTATCTTAAAACGCACCAAATGTTATAATTGGCATGTGTGTGCTTTAGGTACAGGAAAGCCCGGCCAAGAAGGCACGAATCCAGTGTGACGTGGACAACAACTTGATCACCTCCACACCGAATGCTAACACCCCACGGAGCAGGGTTAGCAGGAAAGGCCCTGTTAATGGCCGTGAGTCACATACAAAAGCAGTTATACCAAAACAAAAGATACATATTTATAATTTTAAATATTAACTCTTTTTGTTGTTCAACAGAGGCCACTAATCATGACACGAGTAAGGAGAAGTCAAATGGGAGCTTGGAGGAAGCTAAAGCTGCAGAGGTGGCTAGCCCACCCAGGACAACCCTTCTTGGGACCATCTTTTCTCCAGTTTTTAACTTTTTCTCACCAGCTAAAAATGGTAAGAAAACTATGTACAAATTGCTTTTAAATTGTTCTTGTGCACCATAGTTGACACATTTTGTAATATTTTAGAATTTAGTTTACTTCAGATTAAAGTTAATTACCTTTTTGTGGTCTCAGCCTCATCGGGGTCTGACTCTCCAGATCAGGCGCTGGAGGCTGAGGAGATCGTCAAGCAGCTGGACATGGAGCAGACCATGGAGACCCCCACCAGCACGGGTGCATCAACAGAAGAAATGTGCACCGCCACAAACTACTACTCCAGTGTGTCCCACCTGCCCCCACTAAGAAGCCCTCACATCCCTGAGGCCTCAGCTACTGCAGAGGAGGAGGCGGAGCTCGAGGCAGACCCAGACCTACCACCTCTCACAGGTGAACATTATCACAAATAAAGCAGCATTGTGCTCCTCATTAAATTATAACAGTGTTGACAACCACTGCTATTATTGCAGCTCCAGGCTCCAGTCCAGAAATAACCTATGTGGATTCGCCACCTGCTGCAGTTCCACCAGAAACATCGTATGAGGAGGACTGGGAAGTGTTTGACCCGTGAGTAACAGCTTAATGTCACTTAAGAGAAAAGTGGATGAAATGTTTCTCATATGGATATCTTTCTTTGACAAAACCTTGCTAACATAACACCAAAATGCAATGAATGTTTATTTTTTACTTCCAGGTATTTTTTCATCAAGCACGTCCCTCCTCTGACAGAAGAGCAGCTCACTCGTAAGCCAGCTTTGCCCTTGAAGACTCGCAGTACACCAGAATTCTCTCTTGTTTTAGACTTGGTAAGTAAGTTATATATATATTTTATCCATAAAACAAAGGTTGAAACTTACCAACTTTATTTCCCCAAAAGGATGAGACCTTGGTCCACTGCAGTTTAAATGAACTGGAGGATGCTGCGCTAACCTTCCCTGTCCTCTTCCAGGATGTCATCTACCAGGTATGTCCCACTCTCTTGACACCACTAGGGGGTGCCAAAGCTGTTTAGACTGTTGTATAGTGGAAATAGTGTCCATTATATTTGTAAGAAAACTTCAATTAGACTATAAAGTTTATACTGACACATTGAGTTCTTACACTGGTGATTCTGTGCAGGTGTATGTCCGTTTGAGGCCGTTCTTCAGGGAGTTTTTGGAGCGAATGTCTCAAATCTACGAGATTATCCTTTTCACAGCATCAAAAAAGGTGTATGCAGATAAATTGCTGAATATCTTGGATCCTAAGAAGCAGCTAGTAAGGTATTGGAAATGTTGTAAATATATAAATTTATCATACTGCTGCGTTCTTCTCTTGGCTGTAATTGATTTTTCCTTCTATCGTGTTAACCAGGCACAGATTGTTTCGGGAGCACTGTGTCTGCGTCCAGGGAAACTACATTAAGGACCTCAACATTTTAGGCAGAGACCTGTCAAAGACCATCATCATTGACAATTCACCACAAGCCTTTGCTTATCAGGTAACGCATCACAAAATGACACTTTACATTGTATTTATTTGTTTTTACATTGATTTTTCAAACTATTGAAAATGTTTTTTTTTTTTTTAAGTTGTCCAATGGTATTCCAATTGAGAGCTGGTTTATGGACAAGAATGACAATGAGCTTTTGAAACTGGTGCCCTTTCTGGAGAAATTGGTGGAGATGGTAAGTTGCGTAAACAAACTTAACTTAATTAAATGGCACTTAATGTAGAATTAATGGAAATTTTGTCCTAACTACGTGTTCCACCAGAATGAGGATGTCCGACCGCATGTCCGAGAGAGGTTTCGGCTTCATGACCTTTTGCCCCCTGACTGAATGTGACATCTTTTACTGAAAGTGGGACATCCTGAAATAACTGACAGACAAAACCAGTGTAAAAAGAAAAAAAAATTTTTTGGATTACAAACTACAACATTGCCATTTTTAAACGTTGAGCTTTTGTTTCGGCCTTTTTACTTTAAAAAAAAAAAAAAACATCATAGTTCTTTTAAAAAAAATCTTGAAAGAAAAGTTTTTGCAAATATGGACGTCAAATTTAAAATCTCATCACATTTAAACAAAAGCCCAGATAAACCTTCACATTGACTGGAACGGGACACATTTTCTTGGTGCTGCGTTTGTGGATGTTCGGGAAAGAGAAGCTTCATCTTACTGCATCTCTGGTGCTCACACAGGTGACTCTTTGGCTACAGACTGGTATCAGCCGCCTGGACGCTGTGTATGTTTACTCCAAACAACACCTGAGAACTGTAGCCTCTAAAATCATATGCATTCCTCTGTAGCTGGGTCACATTTCTATAGTTGGTTGCAGTTTATTTTTCTGGTGTTTGTAAGCAGATAGGAATTGTATTGGTTATGTTTGTAATATATTTTAAACGGGGGGTGTAACATGAGTGCTTTTGTTTTCATTGAAGACTATGAATGGTGTGTAATTATAACGGTCCACTCCACAGTTAAACAAAACAAACTTTTTATTAGGAAAATCAGTCATTGTAAAAAATTTGGGCATTCATTTTCAAAGTGATCAGTGGCAACATGAACCTCTCTAACTGTAGTATTTTTGTCATTTGTCTATAATCAGTATTGTATTTTATCATAATCAAGTATTCTGGCTAAGTCACAGCTTTGATTTCTCTTGTATCGTGGTGGCTCTGTCTGTAGCATTATGGCTAATGTAGCACATATCTGCCCGTGTGTCTACTCAGATCTGTGGCCAGACCTTGTACCAGCGGCCTCTGGCACCAGCATCCCACTCGCCTTCGGGGGCAAAGTTCAACCTCCCTGCCCCTCAGCTTGTTAACTTTTAAAAGCTTTTATTGAAGCACAGTTTAAGCAATGTTTTAAGAAATCTAGCGTCATGAATGTGTTTAGCTCAGAGAGGATTTTGAGCCAAATTGTTAATGCTGTTTTACCAGAGTCCATGATATAAATGTGTGGACAGGATCCCGTCTTCTTGCTTTTTGTTTAATGATTCAACTGTTGGTCTGGATTATCTGTACAGTGCCATAGAAGTACACTACCCAATTTGGCCATCTCTTAATTACACCCTTCTCTTAAGCAAATGACAATCAGAACTGAAGTCATTATTGCTGAAACCTGGATATCTTCATTGAATGTGCAGTTTATGTTGTATGTGACTCTAGTTCTTCATTTACCCTGGCTGAATCCATATTAATCAAAGTTTTACATTTCTTCTCCACAAATTAAAATAAATGTTCCACATTTACAGGGCACAATGGCGGACACTTTGTCTTGAGTGCACTTGTCCAGACGGTGAATGTAAAAGAAGCATGGATCTGTGTTTTTCCAAATTCATTCTGGTTCCTAATCAGAAACTACCAGTGCACATTATCAAAAGGGGACAACGGTAATACTCGCTCTACAACCCCAAACCCTCCTGACAATAGTCCATAGACATTCACATTGTTACTCCCATCCTACAGAAACAGCAGTGCTATTCCAGACTGAGTGTTATTACGACTTGTATGTTAAGGATCGGCGGAAGTATTTTTTATTCAGCTCATTTACTGTGCATTACCAGTTCATTGTACAAGTGTTGTACAATACATGCAGCTTCATGTTTTAAAAAAATCCTTAAAATAAGGAACTCTTTTGTATTTTTGTTTTCAAAAGGCATGTCATATCTACTTTTAAATGTATTAATGAAGATTTAACTACATCAAATGGAGTTTTTTTTTTCTTACAAATATTTGTGTTTTAGTTTAGAGCAATGTCACTGAACTGTTAACTTAGCATGTAGAATACGCCTTGCTTTGGAAAAGTCCTGAAGTAAATTAAAATCTTGGCACTTTTTCTGCAGAAAAGAGCAACATGTAGATATCATTATCCATTTAATCTGTGCTGAGGATGTATTTAAAAAGACATCTTTGTAAACCAACTGGCTGTATGCTATTGTAAAGTGTATATACAGTTACATTGACTTTCTGAAACAAAGTTTTAAAGGTGAAACCTCTCCATGCTGTGTTTATTTCACTTTTGATAAAATGTTTCAGACCATGATGGAAAGTGGGCAAACTGTTTTCCAATAGGCACGTGTAAATGAGAAGATACCAGGCACTGCTAATTATGTTTATGACTGAAGGGAAGAATAGGCAAGTTACAATTACAACTATAAGCTATTGCAGTGCTACAATGGTCAAGGTTTCTATTGCCTCTTGCCTGGGACCACATGAGTGATCTCTCCACTATACTCTGCATTCATTCACTTATTTGTAAAGAAACAGGGAAGCGTGTGTTCTTGGCTGACCAGACTACGTTACAAATGCACAAATTCACATTTCTATAGCCTATACCATCACACAATACACCACTACTCCTCAGGTACCTTGCTATTACATAATTATTATTACATTATTGCATTTCTAATAAGTTTCTGTAAATAGGCCTACCAGTCAGCTCCTTAACTCCTTATTGCGCCATTTACCATCACAATAGTTTAAGTTTGGTAATAGCCTCATTATGTGATACCGGGCAGATCTTTACTCTTGGCTCTCTGGTGTCTTCTGGCTCCTGCGCTCAAACTCGGGTTTCAGACGCTGGAGTTAATCAACACAGCGCGTAAATAATTCAGTGCTGACGGCTGTGCTTGTTGCAGAAAGAAATCCCTTGTGCGTTTCACGGCCCTCTTTTCGCACCTCCGTTTGTCCCTTACCGTTGGCCTTAATTACGCTGCGGCCCGGGGCAGGTGTATGGTTACAGAGGGACGGACTCGGCGCAGACCTGCGGCCAAGACGCACGACGCGCTCAGGTCTGATGAGGAGTGGACGGAGCACGCGGCTTAGACAGTCCGTTTACTGAGATAAAATAATGTTCAGCCTTATTGTGCATCGAGCCCAGCTGATCTATGTGAACAATTCATCTACTCCAACTGGATAAACTGTTTTTGTTGAAGAAACCGAGAGCCCGAAATAAGAGGATGTGGCTGACGGGCGGAGCGGGAGTCCTTTTTGGTGAGTTATACTGAAATATTGACTGCCATGAGAATAATAAGTGAAACTGTGTTTCTGGTAGCCTATTATATTACATTTTGTGATGTGCTTGGGCATTTACTCTGATTTTCGAAATGTAGCTGACCAATAGCCTATAGTTTTTTTTTTTCACAACACACATTTTGTTTACCAGATGTGACATTGCACCATCCACCCAAACATACTAAAATTACACCAATGAATATAGCCTACTAAAAGAAGTGTAATTAACATTTGTGTCCTCGTGTCTGCCTTATCGGGTTCTGATATTAGTGTCTTTGGTTGAGTTTGCTCTGCCAGGACGCTCCAAATTGTCCAATAGCCTAACATACAATCAATCAATGACTGTGTGATATAGTACAAATTGGACATTTTTGCAAGACACATTATTCTCTGGCATATTGTTTGAAAATCAAGGAGTCATGAAGATATTAGTGGAAGATTTAAACCTGGATATAATAAGACCTGGCCTAGGCGTTTTTTTCAATGAAACTTCCTTATGGAAAGTTTGATCATCACCTACTTTGTTTACCCTCCACTGCTCATTGATTAAAGCTTAAGAATAATTAGTGTATCAGTCTATAGATATCCATTTGTGGTAGGCTAATGTTAAAGGACCTATATTACATTATTTTCTGATGTTATAATGATTTTACTCATCAAAAACATACCAGGAGATGAGTTTTGTTTCATTCGCACATGTTTAACACAAACCCTGCATGTTTAGGCTCTTCTCTCAGTTGGAAAAAAAGTGCTCATTATGTTTTTATACTCCATAAACCATCACTAGAATCAATTAGATAATTTCAGCCCTGGAATTGCCAATGCCGACTAAACAAATTGCAAAAGGTAACTGTTAAAAACTACCACTACATGACATCACAAGTCCCAAGAGCATTTTGAGCTTTGGAGATGTTGACAGACTAAAAAATTAAAGCATATTTATTTGTTCAAAGATGCAAAAAACCCAAGGCACTCACTGGTTAAAATAAAATGCCTTTATTAGTTTACGGCATGTTTTAATGGACAACTTACAAAGTCCCGACGCGTTTCAGCCTATGGCTTTCCTCAGGGGACAAACTGTTTGTCCCCTGGGTTTTTTGCATCTTTGTACTGACTTCCCTTCCCAAAGAGCACCACTGAGTTGGATCTACTGTGTATTATCCTCTGGAGGTCCAGGAAGCGCTTCTTCTGAAACATTTTTCTTATTTATTTGTTCTTCTCTTTTGTAGCGATCATCTGTGCGGTCCACTTGGCCTGCTCAGAGTCCAAAATCATCCACAGAAAGGCAGCCCCCATTCCGGCCAGTGGCAGCAGCCTGGAAAAGGACATCCAGATTGTGATCAATCAAATCTACTCTCTGTCTGAACCCAAAAGCCAGACCCGCAGCACTGACCCTCTCCCAGTCAAGGGCGTGGACCTTAACGCTTACTACAGCGTCATGTCCAACCTGTATGTGCTCCTGCAGCCTCTGATGAGAGAAGGGTTCATAGAAGATCTCCCAAAGATGTTAGTATGTGTCTTATCAGGGAAACAGGACTGCGGACTGGAGGCAGAGCTGATCAGGGCTGTTTCCGTGGAGATGGGTCCAACTGTTATAGCTGCAGTGGCGTCTCTGACCAGTCCAACGTGCCCCACAGACTTTGGCACAAATGGAGATGCGTACAGCTTCTTCAGAGCATATTTTCAGATGAGCGACTCAACCTTGGCCACTCTGGTGGGGATACAAGATATTTTTTTGAACATCCTGACTTATTTGCCTGTATCTGGAAACCTGGTGGATGCAGTGAGTGGCCTAGTGGACACTCTAACCAAATACATATTAGAGGTTTTGTTTTCTGTACTAGAGGTACCTGTCGAGTACATAAAGATAGCACTGCAATTTGGGATCAGAGTGCCCACACTGGACAACCAGGGGAAGTGTGAGCATGGTAAGAGTTTATTTATATTATTTGCATATGTAAATGTATTTTCAAATGTGAATTATACGAAGGTGATGGATTGTTATGTTTGTTTCACAGGAGATTTGAAGCAGCTCATCATGTGGTAAGTCCTCAAATATTTTACAGGATTAAAGTTTCATCACAGGAAATACTCTGGGTAATTTAGATAATGTAATAAATATTGTGTTAAAATCATTTTAAAATATAATCACATTCCTTTTGTCAACATCCTCACTGATAAAAGCATTAATTTAAAGGTGCACTATGTAACATTTCTGGTGCTTGTAACATTACTTTATAGCAGGTGACTACCAGCTGTACTTATTTGATTATAGGTCTTTTTGTTGCTTAAAAATGCCTTGACATATTTTTACTATGAGCAGGCTCCTTCCTCACAGATTTAACTTGTAACTTGGCCTTGTGGCATCACCTGGTTTTTCTTTATGTATTAGTTAAAACCATACTGTGGAACATTCCGGGCAAAGCAGTAACATTTCCTGTGAGACAAGCAGATAATCATAATAATGCCTTGCACTTGTAATGTGCTTCACAGGCTTGTTGAAGCCCCTTAAGTTCTTATGCTCTAGTCATTATTCATTCACACTGTACTGGGTGGACTGATGGAAGTAATGGCCAATTGTCCACCTGAAACGGTCCATAGTGCACCTTTTAATATACAGCATGCATTTATTTATAGAGGTACATCTTTTACATGTTAACATTTCTGTTTTGATCAGGGGTCTTCATCACAACGTGAGCTGGTCTTTCGGTACAGCACTTATTGACATTCTTCTGGACATCTTTCTGGCTCCAGACCAGTCCGTCTGCACATACCCCAGTTCTAACTGCCCTGGGGTCCCTTTCCAGCGATCGGCTCTGGACTCAAACAAAAACATAGACATTTATCGCAACATCCTACTGCAGTGTGACCACCAAAACCTGGCTGAGCTGAATGATACAATTTGTCCAGAAATTGTATCAGGTTTGAGGAAAACACCTTCTGTCTCTGTGCTTTTGTTCTGCCAAGCGCTGAGCTCCCTAAACCCCAAACAGATAGAGCTAGTTTGGAGCAATGCTTGTTATGTTTTCCAAGCTGTCATGTCACCGCTGACAACCAGATCAGCAGTCGATTGCCCCAATGTAGGCACTTTTCCTAACCCTGTTGTCAATCCGCCTCCTACATCTGCACCTAACCCACCACTGAGACTAGTTAGAGAAGCAACTAATCTTAAGCAGCTTGCCTGTAATTACAACAGCTGGATGGACACTATTTCAGTCGACCCTGTGATGGTGTCTCTGTGTGGGGACATCCAGTGGGAAGAGTTTGTGAAAAATGTGTGTAACAATGCTACACTAATGAAGAAGCTGCTTTCAGATAATACAAATATTTGGTTGTACGCATATTGTGGGAACTCAACTGCAAACCTGGACTACATGGTGACTGAGCACTGCCTGTATGACCAGTGGATGTTCCAGTCTTCAGTAATTGATCCATATCTCCTTGATTTCTGCATGATACTGGACAAAGAGCGCCTCTCTCTGCTCATATGTCAAAATTTAGGATTCTTTATGCTGTTATTTTCCAATCCCCTAAATGCACATCTCATGCCAAACTGTTCAGAAATACTGCCCATGCCCCCTCCCGTCACAGAAGTAGATGCAGTGGATCCGTGCCAGTATTCACGCTGGCAAGACGTGTCTCTGATTCATCCTAATGTAATCTCTCTATGCTCTCAGTTCAATGCAGAGGATTTTACTAGAGAAGTATGTGCAAACCAAACCTTTCTGAACAAACTTCTGCTCAGCAAGCAAAACGACTGGCTACGACCACATTGTGCAAAAGCTGTTTTAGAAATACCATCGCCAAATCAAGAAAACTTTAATATAACAGAATGGTGCGCCTATCAAACGTGGGCGAGTCGCTATGTTGATGACTCAGTGGTGGGTTTGTGTTGGCAGCATGACCAACTGGCTTTTCAGAAAAATGTCTGTTGCAATGTAACAGTTTTTCAAAAGCTTCTGCAGGACCCTCGCAACACTTGGCTGCGTACAGTTTGCAATGATACTGAAGAAATTGATAAGGCTCTGCTCATACAACAGGTGAGTGGTTAATAATGCTATATAGTAAATGTATAGTAGGTTGTGTTCACGTTGTAGTATTTCATAATGTTATAATTTCAGATAGACAGCTTTCACCTATATTACTTTATGGAAAAAAAAAAATCCAATAATATGATCCTCACTTTTCTGGTGGAGGGTCTTCTCCTGCTTTTTTCCATGGTGATGTTACTATTTTGCCTGTATTTTCCCACAGTATGGCATAAAACATGTATATCTCTATAGAAGCAAGCCGATGACAGCACCAGGCTAAGTTACAGGTCAGATCTGTGCAGAGGCAACCCCACTTTCTATAAGAATACATATTTTTAAAGCTATTTTTGAGCAATAAAACACCTGTAAATCAATAAATACAGTATATTTAACTGTAATGCCATACTGTCGAATCTGCCAGGCAAAGCAATGAGATCTCCATGTGCGGACACCCCATCAAAAAAGTTATGTAGTGCACCATTAAAGTCCTTTCAATGAAGTCATTGTGGGGAAAAACAAAACAAAAACAAAACTTATTTTTGTCTAAGCTGACAGAGAAGATGTTGAACTTTGCACCAGTTTTGTTTCGTGTGAATGAGCCCAGTAATTACAGATCTATTAACCACAAACTAGGCCAAAAGAAAATTGAATTCTCTCATCTGGACAAAAGTTTTTAAAGAGTGGATATGTTTCGGCTCTGCAACTACCATAGAATTCTGATCTGACTTCCAGCTCAATTAAAGGTCCTATATCATTGGTCTCCAACCTGTAGCTCAGGAACTACCACTATCTCTCCACCCCCTTCCAAGTAGCTCTCCAAAGGATTTCTGAATTATACATATTGTACTGAATGACTCAAATCTGATGAACTGCCATTGTAAATGTATAATTTTGATACCTAACTTTGGGCACTAGCTCAACCAGCTCACCAGGAGAAAAAGCTTGGAGACCCCTGTCCTATATTATGCAATTAATATAGGACATATTAACATGGCTTAATATTAACATATTAAGCCATGTTAGAATGCTGTTACCTGGAATTGTTGTAATGTTTGTAATGAGGAAACAACATTATAACATAGATCAGAAAATAGTAAACTATGTGCCCTTTAAACAATGTGATGCAATGTGATTGTAACCAATAATGTTTTACTCATTTGTATTGTTTGAAAACAATTTTGTATGTTTCATTTTTTTAGGTTTGTAAGTATGGTGAATGGACCAGGCCCATAATTGTGGACATGACTGAGGTAGCCGTGTGTGCAGTGGCAGACCCTAGTAACTTCATCTCCAAAGTTTGCCTCAATGGGACAGTTCTCAAAAACCTTCTGGCCAATCAGGACAACACATGGCTAATTCAACATTGCTCCAACCACACCAGTAAAGAGGAAAACTCTAATGGAAGAAATGAGACAGGCATTGTGGGATTCAACCCCAGAGACCAGTGTCTATATTTGAGCTGGAGCGTTGCACTTCCAGATCCAGTACTGATAACCCTGTGCTGGGAGCATGACCAAGCTAATTTTGTGTCTGTTATCTGCCTTAATTCAAATCTTCTATCTGTACTGTTGCAAGAACCATACAGCGCCTGGGTGGGGTCTGCGTGTGCCTCTGCAGCTAATGTCACTAATACTAGACCCAGTGAACCTCATCTCTGTTTAGCTCAAGATCTGATCAAGAAGTTTAACTGGACATGCTCACTGGACCTTATCTTAGCCTGTCAACCTGGGGCCGGACCAAATGTGATGATGCAGATGATTGTGCGCTGTTGGTTAGAGAATGTGAGGACCAGGATGAGCCACCTGCTGACCCCAGAAGTGATCGCTGTGTTGGACCAGGCTATGAGCATGGCTGTAGTGTCATTGTTAGCGCTGGAGGAGATTCAGAACACGACGTATCATGTGACTGAGAATATACGCCTCAGTATTATGGCGACCGTGGAGACGTTTTTCAAAAAGGAAACCGACTTTGTCAACAAGAGGGTGTTATTGCAGTGCTTTGGGGTAAGAAGTTCTGATCATTTGAATTAAGATGTTCTAAGGTTTGTGCAAGGTGACCATTTAATTAGTTAAAATAAGAATAACCTGACAGTCAACCAAACTACATCAAGTGTCTGATCCCAGGCTACTACACAGGGCATACCTAGGGCTGGGCAGGCGATATTAAAGAACCAAAAAAAAAAAAAAGAGAGAATTCAATAATCAAGATTTTATTGTTTGAATTTCTCATATTGAACACAATTTTTTTATTCAATTTTATTTTGTCTTGTTGAATATAAGCCAGTTAACAAAAAGACAGAGGATTGACTGTGGACCTTTTGAATAAAACACTAAATTATACCATTGTTGATGAACAGAAATGCCTGAATCTCGATCTTGATTAAAATTTAATTAATCGCACAGCACTAGAAGAGAGATTTGTATACCAGTCACCTCTCTATTTAATGAGTAATTAATTCTTTAATCATGCAGACTACCTTTAATGTCATTGTATAGCTTGACCTCAGCCTACAGGCGACTCTGGATACAGTTACAATCCTGCCACTGATATCTGCATAATGAATGTGGCCTTGTACTGCAATCTTTACAAACGTAACACTTGAGAATACAATACAATACAGATGATCAGATTAATACTGTATGTGTGTTTTACAGAGGGTACTCACCAGCCTCACGCAGACGCCACGAGACATCACCCCAGACGAGTTTAACTTTTTCCAGGTAATGTTTCACCATTACTTATTATCTATTTATTTAGCATCCTATCACTGTGTACCTGTACACAAACCTATATATGTGTATACAGGAGTACTTTAACATACCAGTGGACAAGTTGCGGTCAGTGCTCAGTGGATCTCACGTCACAACCATTCGAATGATCCTCCTGTACTACAGCCAGAAGAAGGACAATCTACAGGTACAAAAACACATACAACTGCAATTAGAAGTAGGAGATGTATTGAAAAATAAGTATATTATCTAAAAAATAATAAAAAATACTATTTGCTAATTTGGCAAAGAGCTGATAAAAAACAAAACAAACACTGTAATCTTAAAAAAAAAAAAAAAAAAAAAAAAAAAAGGTATAAAAACTGTTTCTGATAAATTGCAATAATATTGTAATGTCATCAAGATAACCCCCAAAAAATAAAGATAATTAATTTTTGTCAACACCACCCACCTCTAACTTCTATCCCACTTTTCACCTGCTTCATGAAAGTTTTCTGTGTCACAAGATATTTGAGTTGAAAGCAGGTGTCAGATTCCTGCTGACACCAATCTGATTTGTGTTTTCCAGCTTCCACAGAACTACCTGCCCACGCTGGCGTCAGTGCTTTTCCAGACACACCTGGCCACAGATGGAACTCTGTTTTCAGACCTGGCATCACTCTTGGCTCTGGCCAGTCCAGCGGACATCAAGGCTCTGCCCCTGCTCCAGAACAACGCCAAAGTGTGAGTGTGCACGGCTCTCGGCTGTATTCAATCTGCGGATCATGTATCTCAGTACTAATCTTCTTTCAAAAATTGTCCAACCTAAACAAAAATATGTTTTATGATCTCACTGAATCAATTTCCATCAATAGATTTATATAAAACACTTAATTCCCTCAAATAACTTTTTTCAAATCCGAAGAAAATGCACTTACTGGCAGGCTCTCAAACAATAATTACAACGTCCAAAATCCACACTTCTTTTTGTTCAAAATATTATCTAGATTTATTCGCCTGAAATACATTTACTTTTAGTCATTTGTGGCATTTGAGTCATATTCTTATATACAAACATGTAATACATTTTTAAATAACTTAAGTACTTAAGGGAAATCTTGTGGTTGATTTCTCCACATTTAAGATACTCCTGTTCACCTGCCTCGTGTCACCTTAAGGTAAGACTATAGAGAGCAAAGCTGAAATCTAAACTTAGCTCCTATATCAGGCTGGTCTTGGAAGCAATACGTCATTACACCTTGAAGTGTCAGGGACATACATTATGCATAGAAAGTAAAGGAAACCCATTCACTCCATAGAATTAAATCTTCTCAGGGTAGTTTATACGTTAAGTGCTAAGTAAGTATTCACTAAACAGGTCATTAGATATGATTTCTGCCCTTCCCTCTTCTACAGATTTATTTGTGTCTGTACATAATCTTGCCATGCTCTAATAAATGCATACAAACATTTAAATCTGAATTTGTATTATTAACATATTTTTAAGCTATCATAAAATTCCACTGTTATATTTTGGATTCATAATTTAAAGGGCCTATACTACACCATTTTCTTATATGTGTTTTAATATTATTGTTCCTGAAGTTGTGTTTTGTTTGATTCACACATGTTTAACACACAAATTCTGCATATTTATACTGAGTTCTTCTCTCAAATGGAAACTACTGTTCCACCTTGAGATGTCATGTGGTAATACAGGAAGTGCTCCTCTGTATTTTTAAACTACACATGTCTTCACCTGAATAATTTGAATGACTTTAACACTGGAATTATCAATCTCTACTGAACAAAATGTGGAAGGTAGCTGTTAACTTGAAATTACAGCTTCACAAGATGACATCGCGACATCACAAGCCGGAACAGAGCCCTCTGAGTTTTGTAGATGTAGAGAGACTAATAACAAAGGATTGCTCAAACCTGCATGAATAAAACTAAACACAAATCCAGATGTGTTTTTGTTGTGGAAACAACATTCTAACATGGCTTAAAGCTGACAAGAGCCAATATAATATATAGGACCTTTAAATTTTATACATACACGGTAACCTATATATCTCTTTGAAAAGGTGCTGCTATTGGGGAACAACATACACCAATTTCTAAGACTTTCCTCTCTTCTAAAACACACTAACTGTAACTAACTGCATCTTTTCAGGCGAGAGACCATAAACCTGTACCTGGACCAAATGTCTCTGGAGCAGCGTAATGCATTTGGCGCCTGGCTTGGCACAGTGATGCTCCCAATCAACATCACCAGAGGTCAACAATCGCTCATCAGGGACACCGGAAACCTGATCACTTACCTGCCCTTCTACAACTTCCAACACCTCTCAGCTGCTCAGGTGACAGCCCCGAGCTTTGATACCAGGCGGGGTAACTGGAGAAGTTGGGCATCTGTGTGTGCCATTAGCCCTAAGGCAAAACACCGCTACAAGTCTCACTGCAGCCAACAGAGCACACAAGCCCTCTGTCTCTGTCACATTTCATATGCTGGGGCTTCCTGTTTGTAATCAATAAGTGAACATGGGACCACTTAAATTAATAATACCATGGTACCAACTTGTCAGTGAACACATTTACCTAATTTATTGTTGAGTAATTTGCTGTTTTACTGTTTATTCTCACTTCTCACAGCTTATGGATGGGTTAGATGTTCTACAGAAAAACACCCTGAGTCCCATAAAACAAGAGTTCATAGCACAGCGCCTCATTGGGATTTACAAAAACCTGACGGCTCAGGATTTTATCAGGTCAGATCTAATGTGTTTACAAACACTGCAGATACATGTTCTCTATAGTCTATATTTGTTATTACAGCTGCTATAAATAAATCCACATACAGTTTGGATTGTTGCTGATAAATTGATGAATAATTACGATCACTTCTGATTTGGCAGGCTTGGGCCTATCATATGCAGAGCCGATCCAGAAGACCTGATTGTGTACAAAGGAACTGAGGCTTTTCCTGTTATCCAAGACGCCATCAGAAACTGCACCCGCGATGGACTCAATCTGCCCAGCTACTTGGTATTTTTTGCTCTGATAACTGTCTTACTACTTTATTATTGTTTTTTATGTAAACAAATCCTGTGTACATGCTTCTTTTTTGTAGCTCTCTCGTTTGCTCCTAAACAACACCCAGACCGTTGACCCGTCAGTGTTGACAGGGGAGCAGATCACAGAGACAGCGCACCTCCTGCCCATGCTCGGAGTGAGCTTCATACAGAACCTGAGTCCATCACAGCTCCTCAACGCTCTGCCCACCATCAAATCAGTCACATTCAGCCCAGCACAGGTACACAATAGTCAAGCACTATTACTGTATAACCCCACAGACTTACCCTATCGCAGCATGTTGTTACTTTCACTACATAAGTCCTTGTTTGTTTTGTACACGGTTGACTGGCTGCAGCTGGCAGTGCTGACAGACAGCTGACAGGCTGCTGTCTGCAGGAAACTGAGCTCATGAACCAAAGACCCGACCTGGGTTTAGTGGCAGTCTCCCAGCTGCTGTCTCGACCACACGTGTTACTTTAAACCATAAACCAGTACTTATACTTCCATGTCAGTCGTTTAAGATATGGATGAAGGATATGAAGAAATATTCTGCCTTACAAAGGAAAAGTACAGTAACTCCGTATTTTGTTAAAACTGAAAACAAAACAAAACAAAAGAAAAAAAAAAACACCTTTCATATATTATAGTTTTTTTTTTTGTGGCAAAGTTCAGCTTTGTCCCGGCTTTTCTGAGATGTTTTGATGTGAAATTTGCAGTAACTACAAATTCAAATACAACTCAGAATGTTCTAACTGCCACTGCTGCACTTTTCCATTGTTTTGCTGAATTTCACGCTAATTTCTTATTTATCACACAAACTAAAATACTTGCTTGGCTGTAAAGGATCTGTGCAAAGATGTTTTCTGAGACCATCTCATTTTTTGTTTTACTGTTTACTTGGACTTATACTTATAGCCTATACTGTTGATTATTAAAATTAACGCTGAGAGATTCTTAATAAAACACTTTGTCAGATGTATCAAATTTCACACAGATTCATTTCTCTTTTGTTGACAGGCCTCTATAATTGTAGACAAGCTGTCTTCAGTTATGAAAGTAAGTACTTAATTATTAATATGAATAGTTCTTTTGGATTAGTACATATCCAGTGACACAAACATCATGTTTCTTCAGATTAGTTCTCCAGGGATGCTGCAGCAGCTCGGCTCTCTTGTTGTGGGAGTGAAAAGTGAATTCCTTTTGACACTGACCTCTGAGAGGCTCCTGTCCTCACTGCCCTCTATGGCTCAACAGACTCCCAGCTTCAGTCCAGCCCAATGTAATGCCATTGCCACAAAGCTCTGGGTAAGGCACATGTTAAATAGATTTTAAATCTGGAATAATGTTTAACCAAAGCCCTCCTGGTTTTGCCATGGTTAGGGCTTTGCAGACGTGCCCAGCTGGTTGGATGAAGTGGAGCCTCTGCTCTTCTGCACTCCTTTGGTCAGTGTCCTGGACAGGACCGGCCCGCTGGTCATTAACCTCACCACATCAGTTCAAAAGCCCTGGAACACACAACAGGTAGCCACTGAAACTGTACCGTACATCTGTAAAGTGTACACTTCCGATCTTTGTTTTAATCTGATTAAATCTGTTTTCTAATTAAAGATGCTTTTTCTGTTGGCCTCGTGAAAAGGTGTATGATCTCAGTTAGCTCTTAAATATTTAACTTGAGAAGCAAAAGCTTCTCTGACACTTTGTTGAATAGACACACTGGCAATGACACTGTTTTCATATCACATTACAGCCAACAAATTTGCTTTTTCCATCCAGGCCCAGGCTATTTTCAACAAAGTGCTTGAACTGAAGCCAAGGTTAATCAGAGAAGACTTCCTGTAAGTTCTATCTGTTTGTATGGACATATGATCCGTCAGGTAACCTTGTTAATATTGTCATTTTTTCATTAGGAGCCTTGGGACAGCAGGCCAAGGAGTTACCTGTAAAGTTTTACTAGAGCATCTCAGAGCAAATCGTTCTCCTTCATCAGTGAGAAAGATCCTGCTCTTCCTGCAACAGCAGCACAGTCTTCTTCACACTTCACTGGTATAAAATATATTAATATTTAGGTTTTGTTAGTTTAGTTCATGCGGGCATCTTAAATTCCATTCTGCTTTTCTGAATAGAAAAAATGTGTGGTTGATGAGGTGTACCAGTATGACTTCTTCCCAGAAGTTCTGTCAAATTTTGGAGCTGAATTGGCTCTTGCAATACCGTAAGTTTGTGCAGTGCACCTCGATATTATGAAACTAAGTACATATTTCTGTTGTGATTTAGTCGTGTACTGTACTCTGTGAAGCTGAATACTTTTTAATATCCTCCGGTCTTTGTAGAGTGAGCACTGTTAAGAAGTTCTCTGTGGACATCATGGACTCTCTCAGAGCTCTGATCATCACAGAGCCTCAACATTTTCTTCTATTGTCCAGAAAGAAACAGGATCTTTTGGTGGATAAATAGTTCAAAGACTGGTACCTTATTGCACAAACTATGTTTTTGACAGTTAAACAATATTTGCGTGATAGTGTAAGTATGTATTGCTGTTCTGCAGAGCATGTACACAGGGGTATACACTGAGGAGGAGTTTCTCTCCCTGGGGATTATGGCTACATTTGTGACGGATGAGATATTCATTCAGCTTGACAGAAACTTTTTCATGGAAAACATGGATTTTTTACAGACCTTCTGTTATGGCACCACTAAAATGGACATAGTAGCACGTATCTTACAGGAAACAGCCACTTTTGGGTACAATTTCACATTTAACTTTATGTTTTGGTCAATATGGTCATTCAGTATTTAAACATTGTGCTTTCTCATAGACCTGTGAAAACATGGACAAAAGCCACACTTAGTCAAGTGGGCAGATTTCTCTTCTTTCTACCCATCAATAAACTTCAGGAGATCCCACAAGTGAGTTGAAACATTTACACCAGATTTCCTGCATGTTCTATAGTACGGATTAGTAGTACAGATTGTTACGTGATACAAGGAAAGATAAGGCCAATGAAGCTGGTAAATGAATCTCCCAGTGTCACATCACAGTAGAGTCACCATGGATTCCCCTGCCTTTCCGTCGTGCGTGTGCGTGTGTGTATGTGGGTGTGTGTGTGCGTGTGTGCATGTGTGCGTGTGCGTGTATGTGTGTTTGCATGCGTGCGTGTCTGCATGTGAGTCAGTGCCCATGTAATGCTGTATGTGCTGTGCCCTCAGGAGCTGATGTCTGTGGCCCGTATTGAGAGGCTGTTCATGGTACAGCGAGAGTGGGAAGGTGGGCCTGTTGGAAGTCACTGCCTGGATGCCAGTGAAAGGAAGAGCAACTTTGAAAAACAGCAATTTGTCCTGCAGTTTTTTTTGGGTTTCCTTAAAGTTCTTTCGAGTAAGCAGTCCAGTAATATATAGGATTATTGCTGCAACTCAAATGACTTTTAAGTATTTTAACTATTTTATATACAAATTGTATTAAACACAAATCACATTTACTTTCCAGCACCTCAGATAGTTCCTACCTGTGAGATTCTCCATTCAACCACTCCCTCTGTTTGGATATCTGCCAGCTTGACCAGTATGTCCTCTTCTGCATTTCTCAACTGTTTAGAGTTAATGGGTCAGGATCCATTTTTGCCCTCTTACCACCGCATCCAAGTGTTACAGAAAGTAAAAAAAGTAAGCCTTCAATCTCAAAGCCTTCAATCTTCAATCTCAGACCCACAATAAAACTTGAAATTCTGTAGTTTTTTACAATTCTTGATGTTTTCCTCATAGATGTATGGTCCAGTTTCTTCCTTCACCCAGTCACTCATCTCTCAGCTTGGGAGAATAGCAGTGGAAATGACAAATGAGGAGTTGAGCAGCCTCCAACTTTCTGACCGTAACACCATCTCTGCTCTGGGGGCTGTTGATCTGTGGTCCAGCAAACAGGTCAGTTTGTCAAAAATTATTGGAGTATGCTGTAGATTGTGGATGAACTATGTTAATCATGTTCAATATAAACATTTTAATTGCAGCAAGAAATTCTGTTTACGACTGTATTAAACTCAACCAAGCTGAGTGTGAGCCAGCTGGACTCCAGCACTCTGGTGGCTCTGGGTCATATTGTGTGTGGGGCTAAAGCATCTGAAATGATTTATTTCAACGCAGTTGAGTTCAGGTAAATAAAAGTTCACTTGAGCAGCATTTGAGCTCTGACCCTGGGCACTGATCTTGTACTATGTCTCCACCTGTTGGCTGCAGTAAGGCAGTGCTTTACCTTGGTCAGCTGAAGCTAAAGTGTGCAGAGGACCAGTTGAGGGCTATGGTTGGGCTGCTGAACAATGCCCTTGCCTTTGGACCCACTCCATTCTGGGGAACTAATGTTTTCATTGAGATTGGAATAATAGCAGGTAAAGTCAATTTACTATTATACAGTCCTCACTGAGACGTTAGCAGTTCCATCTTAACAGCGAGCTAAACTCTGATTCACTGAACTGACGAGACAACTGTTGAAGTTTTCGCATTTAATGCTTATGCCTGAAATGCAGAAGAACTATCCTGTAAAAACTACAGCCACATATTGGGATTCTTAGTTCGGATAAATAAAAGCAAGACTTACTGAACATTTCTTGTTCTTTCATAGCTGGTCTTCCAGATATAGACATGTCATCCTTGGTAAGAGCTCAAATTGAAGGAATTACACCGCTGGCTATCTCAGTCATTCCACCTACAAAATTTTCTGTAAGTATACAAAATACACATAACTTGTACAAAGCTTGTTTATTTAAATATATGTTTTTGTCTCACTGGATCCAGGTTGTGTTCAGCTATCAGCAGATCAGCATGTTTTCCCACGAGCAGGCTGAGGCGGTGCCCTCCACAGTAATCGATGCACTGTCCTATATGCAGAAGCAAGCTCTGGCCATGGTGCTAACGCCCTGGGAGAATCGGCCTGTGGACTTCAGAGGTACGAAGAGATATATATATATATATATATATATATATATATATATATATATATATATATATATATATATATATATATATATATATATATAAAATGGAGTACAAGTACAATGGAGATTGATAAACAGGTGATAAACTGTGGCTACTTCTTTGGACATGACAAATAAGGGAAATAATTTGAGAGATGATAAATTTACAAAGAGTGGTGAAATAAGTAAAACACATTTTGACAAAGAACAATGTAGCCCTTTAAGTAGGTTGAGTTTTTAAAGACATGGTTATACACTGATGAAAAGAATTTTATATGTTTCCATTGTTATTTGATTAATTTTTCTTTCCTAATCATTTCAAATCATGAATATTATGTTGCTTTCTTTTGTTGTGATTTGTTCTAATTTGTTTTGATTTGTCCATTTGTGTTTCTGTGTCCACAGGGAGGTCGTTGGGGCTGTCACTGAGCCACTGTCCCGTGTGTCTGTTATTGGGATTGCTGATGCTGCTGGTTGTCCCATCATGACCTTATCTATGCTTGGACATGACCCCACTCAACTCTGCTTCATTACAAACACACCCACCTGTGTTTCATTTGTGCAATATAATATCTATTTGTACACAGCACTTCAAGATTACTATGTACAGTAATTTATTAAATGTATTTTTTCAGCACTGAATAAACCAAAGACTTAATTATGAATGTTTAGAGACAGTATTTATATATTTATGTATTTAAATATCTGCACAATACTGTTATCTTGACAAAATTAGAGTCTACTCAAGTAGCATAGGCCTATTTTGTTAAGAAGAAACTGTTGTAGTACGTTTTTTGTATTGTTGTGCGGACATGTTTGACAATGATCAGACTCAATAAAAGTAGCACACTCTCTGCAGTCCATTTCCACTTACTGTGTCAATAAAATAAATAAATAAATAAATAACATAGCACAACAGAGCACTGTAGGTCTAGTATGATATAGTAATAGAGGTAGTAGCAGCAGAATATGCCTCCCTTACTAATACTTTATTGGCAATGGCAATAGTCTCTAATAACATTTATAAGTGATAGTATTTGTTAATTTTTACTAGATTCATTATTAATTAAAAAACAATCATAGTAGTCTGCCTCCATTTGTATTTAAAAGTAAAATACACTTTTGTTCTTTTGAGTTAATAAAAATCAATGGTTTGAGTTGATGTGAAACATAAGACCATTTATTTCCATGATCTACATGAGATGTAGGCAGTTTAGGGCAAATTGAGGACGGCCTGAGGATAGAGGCGCGTGTGACGTGCGGGAGGTGGGAGTGCGGAGCTGCTGACTTCACCGTGAGCCTGTCAAACACTACACAGGCAACATGGCGGACTGGGGTGAGAAACTAACTTAGGAAGGATAGCAGCTCTAAAGCTATCCCGTCCATAAGTACTCTTCCTGTTAGACAAACTCAAGAGTGTAGCATTGTCGCTCTCCTTCGTTAGATGTGGATTGGTCTAACAAATTTAATGTTGTCGATTTTTCAGACGCTGACAGCTTCGAGCCGGAGGAGCCGATTAAAAAGGCGCCAGCGCTGGACAAATGGGAAGGCGAGGACGAAGATGAAGATGTTAAGGTGAATTAAAACTTCTGCTTTGATGAGTTGATGTTGTTGTGGTGCTCTTGTGCTGTCGGATCGTCTGTGAGAAACACGCAGATGGGGCTTTGTCGGTTTCCTGTCTGACAGTGTGTGTTAGCTCCCCGTTAGCAGGCGGCTAATTCATGTGGCACATCGTGCAGCAGCAGCAGCAGCAGCAGGAGTGTTAGCCGAGCTAAGTGTAACGCTAAACGGCTCAAAGTCGGCCCCTGTCAGCCACTCTCTCCTCTCCGACTTTACTTTGACGCAGGGACAAAACTATTTTAGCAAACCAACTGGAAGTGTCACGTCTTGCCAGGCTGTGTAAGCTAACCAACAGGAATGAGAATGGCAGTCACTTTACTCAATAAGTGTTGATATTCAGCGGTTTATCAGCAGATTGTTAGATTGGTCATTGTTTGTAGTACTCGGCATGTGTCTTAAGTTTCATCTTCTTAACATTGTATAATAATAGAGGATTAAGGTTTGCCCTGAATCCTCTCAGCTCGAGTAACACGAGACAGCGTTAGCTTAAGTTGCTACCAACTTTAGCAACACAAAGATGAAATCATATGAGATGATGACTCAACTCCGATGAGCCAGGCCTGGGAGATTCCACTTGAGAGCGTTGGCAGTGTTGTGTCATTCCTCCATTCTATGTTATTATCCATGTTTACCTGGCTGTTGTCTCTGGATTTGTCCAGAGCCTCAAAATATTCACTCAGGGAATGTGCTGGGAGAGGCCCCTTCAATTGTTCTGGTCTCTGACATATGGTACAGTATCTAAAGACGCCAGTGTTTTAAATGCAACACTTGTGTCGTAATGTTTATAACTATGTAATTGCTAATAACTATGCTAAATATCTCTTGACAGCTTTGTTACTCTTCCACTTGAACTATCAATTTACCTCATCAAATTTAAAGCTAATTTTAGCCTTTGAGAAACATGAAGAACATTTACTGCCATACCGTTTTTTCTAATGTTGTGATATGATTGTCATTTGTAATGGATTCCTCTTACTGCATGCTGATGCTTTAGTATGTTAAAAAAAAAAAAGTCAGATTAAAGTAGGATACATGTTGTCTGTATGCAGTTTCGATGTTCTTTATTCAGACATCATCTAAATCAGTACATTTACATGTTGACCAATACTATTACCAACACTATTTTAAATTTTTTTGCAGGACAATTGGGATGATGAAGATGAAGAAGAGGAGAAAAAAGTAGAGGTTAAGAAAACTGGTAAGAAATATTACCCATTTAAAATGAATGCTGTTTACATATTTTATTGAGTCTGTTTTCAATGTTTTATTTTATAGAACCAAAGGTTTCAGAAAAAAAGAAGCTGAGCGAGAAAATCAAAGAGAAAGAAAACAGGTTAAGGAAAAAGCAACAGGAACAAGAAGACATGCGTCAAAATGTAATTATGAAATGCTTTTATAATTGTATTCACCCAATGTCTGAACGTTTTTAAAACAGTACTATATTCCTCTAGGAAGCAGAGCTTACCCCTGAGGAATTGATAGCAGAGAAGTTGAGAGTGAAGAAGCTACAGGAAGAATCCGATATGGAGCTTGCGAAAGATGCTTTTGGTAATTTATGAGTCACTAATGCGGGCTCAACTATTTACACAGTATTTTTTTAATAAACTTCTTTTTTGTATTGATGATTTACATGCATTACTGTCTATAAAGTGTTCAAGAATGATTTTTCCCTTTTGTTTTGCAGGTATTACTACTACTACCACTACTAGTAACAGTGTCACTGGCATTGATGCCATGTGTCCATCTTCCAGAGAAGACTTTACAGAGTTTGAAAAACTGTTGAAAGATAAAATAACCCAATTTGAAAAATCAGTACATTATTCAAGTTTCTTGGATTCATTGTTTCGGGAACTCTGTATTTCATGTGAGTATAGTAAATCATGTGCATGTAACTTGGTTATATTGAAAGTGGATCTTTTCTTTACTAATGTGACTTTGGCTTTTGCAGTGGAAGTAGAAGATTTGAAAAAAGTCAGTAATTCCCTGTCAGCTCTACTTAGTGAGAAACAGAAACAAGAAAAGGTGAGTTTCAATTCCTTTCCAAAAATATTTTCCCTAATGCTCAGTAGGGGGAGCCATTTATCAAGTTGATGACATGAGCTTCAGTTACATGCACTTGGATATGTCTTATATTCTTTATTGTGTTTAAAGCAAAACAAAGGAAAGAAGAAGAAGAAGGGTGTAGTCGCAGGAGGTGGAGGCTTCAAAGCAAAGATGAAAGATGACCTCGATTATGGAGGTTTTGAAGAAGACTATGACGACTTCATGTGACACTGGCTCCTCCGCCGCTTCCCTCTCCCTCTCAACCCTCGGAAACGCAGCTGTACCTTCTCATGCTGTCCAGTGCCATCCTGGAAAAAATCTGAACTATGTGTTGCTCCCCTTAAGTTTGCTTCAGAGACCAGAGGGACTATACCAGGGAGCAGCCAGTTTTCACTATTTTACGTTCATACATATTGAATTGCCTTTTCTCTGTTCTCATTCAGCCTTGGCTCTAACATCTTATAATCATGTAGTTTCTGTTGGGTGACCCAGCTTCAGAGAAGAAAGCATTTTGAAAACTGCTGTCGTTTGATATTTCTCGGGGCTCTTTATGTTAATTGTTGCTCCTGATGATAAAATGACAGACCCAGTATTGCAGTTAGTGTAGAGACATAGAAACAAAGGTTCTATGCAAATCCTATACCAGAATGTCGTGTATATTTTATAGGTCTGAAAAGTCTGACCATACTGTGGAGGGAAAGTATATAGTATCTATAACTTTTGCCAAATGAAGAGCTTATCTGTGCACAGTTCATCTCTGGGCAGGTTGCACTACAGGCAAAATTAACTTATAATACTTTAAAAGAACGACATTTGTTTGGAAAGGGACATACAACAAAGTATCATTTTAAAAAACTTCAGCACCTCACAGCCATTCTCTTGATACACCTCTGGAATATTGTGGAAATTGGCGCGCTTATAGGTCTTATTTGTGCATAATAAACATTTACTAATTTGATTTATACTAATGCAAAAAAAAGATCAGGCAAGTAGATTTAACTTGCTAAAACTGGTCTTCTAATTGCTTCGGTAGGCTTGTATCAAGTAAGAAGAAATGTGAGGACTTATGGGCTTCACACCAACATGGCTTCATTTGGGCTACAGTTAGTTGAAAAGGGGCATTTTCCTTTTTTCTAGCAATGGACAAAGTGTCAATGTTTAAACAGACAATAGGATGAATACAATGTGGAAAATACAGCATCTGCAGTGTTTTATAAGCATCTAATTTAATAAATCACTGATCAAAAGGAGCAGTTGTGAGTTCCTCATTACTAACAAATCAAATATTGGGACTTTCAATGGTTACAGGTGTTCACAGCATGTCTAATAAATACACTATTTACAATTTCAAGTACACATTTACCACAGAACACTTAAAAGTTTACAAATCTGCAAAAAATACATGATAATCTGAAACTGACTAGAAACAGTTAAAGCTTTTAGTTATGAAAAATACTTTTCATCAATTACAAATCGCAGTACATTTTAGTTCTCTATAATCATTCACTGTTTACGCCTCCCTGCAGGATCTCTGGTACTGCGTCTGCGGCTGTTTCGTGGTGCATTGGAGCCCCTCTGTCTCCTCCGGCCCCCCTTGCTCTCCCCCCTCACCACACTGGTCGCTGCCTGAGCCTGGGCATTTTGAACTGTCTGGAAAACACTTTGGCGACCCACTTCCTTGTCTCCGCACGTGAATGTCAATGCTACACCCTCATTACTTTTCATTACACGTGAAGTACCATCTGAAGTGCCATCAAAGCAGCGTCCCAGGGCGATCTCTTTGGCCGTGCGGGGGTCCTGGTCTGTTACTGTGTAGATCCCGTAGTTGTGACCAAGAGGGTCCAGTGGGGCTAGCATAGTGAATTCATTGGTATCATTATTGACCGCTAAAGGCAGGTGGTTGACCAAGTACTCCTGAAGCATTGTGTTGACATGATCTCTTTTGCAGCTGCCTTGTGGGATGATCTTTACCAGGGTCCTGTCTACACGCTCTTGATCATACAACATACCACTGCATTTGAACTCTACGCACACAGCCGAAACAGTGGAATGATCCATATCTCTTATACTACGAGTGTCCCGAAGGCCATACAACTGACCCACTGTCTTTGGGTGAGTCCCGCCCATATTTCTTGACCTTACATTGAGCTCATGTGGACCATTCAGCTTGACTTTAATGTAGCATGCTCTGTACTCCATCGGCTTTGGCCACCAGCTCAGGTAGTCCTCCGTCCAGCTCATTGGATCATCTTCATTGAATGGTACAGTGTTATAATCATATCTGTCCCCCTCTACTCTTGAGAAGCGAAAGTGAGCTGCACTAAAAGGGGCCTCTTCACACTCTTTTAACCCCTCAAAAGCATAGATGGGACCATTTCCCTCCTCCGCTGCATTTGAACCGGGTTTTGCCACATTGATGCTAAATGCAGTCTTCTTCAGTCTGTTATCATCATGGTCTGTGCGCCTGTAGTTGAGTTTACCTAAGAAGGGCTGGGGTACACCTATGAGGTTGGGGTTAAGTTTGGGGCTAGACGGGACAGCTTCCAGTTCCTCTCCACCAAGATTGGCCATAACAAAGGCGGTGTAGGCATCTGCTATCTGTTCATCGCAAAAGGCAGGAAGACACGCACCATTCGGGCCCGTGATAACACTATCAAATCTTCCCCATGCTCTTGGATTTGTAGAGAAACCAGCTGTAGGCTCCATGTTTATAAGGCTAACCACCACCCCTTCAACCTGCTCACTGGGCATAAAGCGCTCACTACGGAAAGCTCGGACTTTGACATAACATCTTCGATTCTCCGGGACATCCAGGTTAAACAGTCTTCTCTCTCTGATCTCCATGTTTCCAATCAGAAAAGTCCTCTCCTCACGTTTTCCTCTCTTCTTTTTCTCCATCTGCAATCTTCCCTCTTCCTCCCACAGTCCAGTTTCAGGATTCAGCGACCACAACTTCATGTTGTCAAGATGGTCAGACATGGTCACCTGCGCGGAATCCAAAAACACCTTAACTTCACCTGCGTTTAGGGGTTCATTTTTGTCCCCACTGCGAAAATCCACTGAAAACATCCCATACGTTCTTAGAGGAAGAGTGTCACCTTCTTCACCAACAAAGTTTAAATCACTTTGAGCCGCTGCAGCTGTGGACACATCTCTGGGGTCGAGGAATGTAACGCTAGCATTGACATTGCCAGTGTAGACCTCTCCACTTTCTGTGTAAAATGAATGGGGAGGAATCTGGAGTTGTACCATGGCTTCTTGTCCTTCCACTTCCCCCAGCTCAAGTGTGTTTGTTTCTGTTGAACTAATAGTCACAGGGGCTTTCTTTCTTATCAGCTTTATTTCATGGTAAACAGCTCCTCCCTTTGAGTTGAACGGAAGGACTTTAGTAGTGTTTATAAATTTCTGCATGTTGTCCACAAAGGTTAAAACTAGTCTCTCTGTGTCTGGAGGAACTTGGACTGAGAAGGTGCCCTTGTAGCCTGTGCGACTGATACGAACTCCATTCATAAAAATATGTCCAAATCTCATTGGCTCACCATTGTCCACTGCAACTGCCCTGCCATACACGGTTGCCTTGGTCTCCACACATTTCTCACAGCCACACTGGGTCACCACCATAGTTGGGAGCTCATAGCCCTGGCACTGCAGGTGCTTCTCCTCCATCCTGGCCACTCCACAGCAATAAGAAACTTTGTCTTTGCATCTGATGCCACTATCCAGCTGCCCAGAGCATGTTCTGGGAGGACACCTGCCCACGTCATAGTAGAGGGAGTTGGTGCTGTTTTGGAAGCAGTCATAGGGAAGCCGGATAAGATTTGGTTCAGGTGTGGGATTGCATGACTCTTCTTTGTTGCCTGAGAAAATATCAGGAAATTAATTTAGATAAAATTGTAAAAAAAAAATGTTCGTTTTCATAAAACTAAATTATATTGTAATCAGATACCAAGGATTTTGAGTGTGGCTGGCTTGGTCTTGATGGCTCCTGATGGTCCACTTGCTCTGCAGTAGTACTCGCCTGCCTGCTCAGGCTGAAGATTCTTCAGAACCAGTGTGCTTTGTGACTGTCTCTCAAGGAGGCTGTTGTTGTGAAACCTGTCAAGTTCATTATAAATTAAAATGCCTTTACTCTCCTGTGATAAACTAAGATTAATTTAATTGAGTGCTTTATATGTTTATTTGTTAATGATAATTGTGTTGAGATCTTACCACTGGTACGTGTCTGGAAGAGGGGTTCCTGCCACTTTGCAGCAGAATGCAGCTGTTTGTCCTTCCCTTCTGATCTTGCTTTCAGGGTTGCTTGATACATGAAGTTTCTCTGAAAAGAAAACATATGATACCTCCATGACCCATGAGGACAGAGATCCTCTCCTGTTATGGTGCTGTAGTAGCTGTACTATAGGCTATGAAGTTTCATGTATATCTGACCTGTGCGGTGCAGCTGCACACTGAGCACAGAGGTGCGGGCAGTGCTCTGTGGGACTATCACACTTTGGGAGGCATGCCCCTGCAACCTCACAGTCACTGTGGTGTTACCATCTGGACAGAGGCCTGGGATTCTGAAGTGTCCATTGTGATCACTGACTGTCAGAAGTTTACCAGAGCGCAGGATCACAGCACCCTCTGCTGCCAGGCCCCCTGCCCCACGCACTGAGCCCAGCACCATGTGGTCCTCACACATACAGGCATCACAGTCAACGTTCACTCTGCCCATCACACACTTCAGCCTGCACTCTGCTGAAAGATGAGATACAAGTTAATTTATACACAAACTACGTAGGTTGTAGAAGTTGCATGATCCAGCTCACCTTTCTTGGGACATTTAGGCCCATGGCACTCTTTACCCTCAACTTTAGACCCAATGCATGGCACAGAGTTGCTCTGACACTTTCTATAGCGGAGCTGCATCCCAATCTGCCCACAGAGAGCAGGGCATTCACTCCAGTCTGACCAGGGACCCCAGGTGCCCTCCACATCAACACTGCCTGTGGAAAAACCTGCATACATGACAACTTGTCATTACCGAAGCTCATGTTTAACATCACTTCAATCTATCTGTCTCCTTAAAAACACACAAAGGAGCAACTAATAAATTCATAAGTGTAGTGATGACTGACCAAAAGCTTACACTATCTGAAAGTTTGGTTCAGTGAGAGTCATGATCCCACCTTTTGGACAGAGGAAGCGCACAGCGTAGTTGGAGCAGTTGCGCTCTTGCCCCTGCTCTTCATTGAGGCACCAGAAGCCCACAGTGGGGTCGGCGTGGACCTTCTCCCCAGTCTCTCTTGCTGGGATCCAGTCAGTGGTTCGGGCCTCCAGTGCTCGCGGGACAGCGCACACTCGGGTTTTATAATAAAAACGAATGGCCTCCAGCTGCTCATAGTCTCCACGACCCCCTGGATGGTCCACATTGAACCAGGAAGTCCACTCATAGTTGTCTGGAGACAAAAGACACATTTTGTTGTATGACAATTCAAAATTATTATATATAATTACATTATATATAAATAAGTATATACCATCAACGTGGAATAATGATGGGTTGAGCTCTCTGTTGTCTGTTTGCCATGGTCCTAAAATTCAATTAAAATTCCAAACACTGATGTTCATGAACATAAGCAGATGAGTATACTGGCATACTTGTTTCATAAAAATAAGAACCACTTACCCTGAGCCTCAATAACAGCGGCTGCAGTGAGTCCCAGGATGAGAAGAAGAGATCTCACTGCCATTATTGCACCCCACCGCTACTTGAACTTTGACTTCCGCTTCTGGGCGTAACTCCACAGGAGATAATGCCCCAGTCTTTGAAAGGCGAACCTAAAACAGTTTACAAAACACTCGTTTTTGTTTTTACAAGCTTACAAATGGCCAAATAATCTCTTTAAACCATCTGGCAGTTGTAGTATGAAGACAGTTTTATCACACTTTAAATGCAGATAGAAATTGGCTTTGATTTGTTAGCTTAAAGTGTAAAAACTCCTTAATTTCTGTGTTCAGGTCAGAAAGGGAAAGCATTGACAGACGGAGCTCCCACTCATATTACACATCTGTGTTAGCCATCAGCATGTATCTGGGGAACACTCAACATTTCTACAAGCACTGACAAAAACTGACTCCAGTCCACCCCCACATGCAGACTGCTCTCTTGTAGGCTGTTGGCTTTACCAATTTTTACTCACCGCTGAGTTAAACATGCAGGTAGAACTACAGCTGAGACAATGGCAGTACCTTGAGTGACAATCAAGTTAGAGACCTTGTCATAAGCACTAATCATTTCTTTAACTGAAACCTCATTACTTCAATGTAATTAGCTTATTATAAACAGTGTATTTCTAATGCAGGTACTGAAATGCTGGACGTGTGTTTCCTTACCGTCCAGTAGTGAACTTTTCTTGCTTCTACCTTCAAATAACTTTTTGGAAACTCCTTTAACCTCCCTGAAGTCCTCACATGCCTCTCCTCCTCCAACTCTCTTGTTTCTGGTTTTCAGCCCTCCTCTGTCTTTTATACCCCTCTCAGCCCCCTCCCCTCTCTCTCCTTCCCGGCTCCGTGCCACATTGTCCTTTGATTGCACTATTATCGACTGAATTTATCACTCTTATTGTACACCTAATGGTTATTAGATGGTGTGGTATGAAAAAGAGGGCAGTCGGGGGTCTGTGTTACAAACGCGGGGCTTAATAAATCGCCGGCCTCATGCCCACAATCGATGCTGATTGAGTGGAACTGGCATTTGTCCTGATCATGAGGCTGGCTGCACAGGGGACCTATAGGATACTTATCATATCAATGTGGCTCTATTCAATCAGAGGACATTGTTATATTTCAAATATTAAATCATTACTTTTACATTTCCATAAATACATTTGAATATAATCTGTTGTACTGTGTCAGAGTGGGCAGCACTCCTCCCTCTTAGCAAGGCAGCTGTGGCTGGGTCCCCAGGTCAGCTGTCTACAGACTTCAGTCTCCTTGTGTTTATTTTTTAGTCCCCCAAAATAGGATGAATAAGTCAGTTTAGATTTTTACTACATCATGATCTTGATCCTCATGGAGTTATTGAAATATTTGGTAATATTGTTATTATTTATGTATATATCCAATCTTTTTTACATCCGAATAGAGAATTATCATTCTTGTGCATGTCTTTTTCATTTTAAGGAGCATCTGATTGATTTCTATTGAACTTGGTAGAGATAATTTTATTAGTATTTTGAATTTATAGTAAATTTTGAACTTTATTATTACAGATAACATAATTTTACCACTATGTTTACATTTCTACCAAACAGAGTTACCTTCAAAAGCAAACATGGTATAATATTATAATATATATATATATATTATAATAAATTCAAGTTCAGTATATTCAGTATGAGGCTTTCTGATGCTTTATACACTTTTTTATTTTTTACCTGAGTGCTCAGATTGTTATGAAGAACATTTGCAATATTGTCTATAAAACCTAGTAGTAGTACAGAAATCCTTGACACACATTTCTGTCACTTGCTGAAGCATCCAGACGGTCAGACTGACGCTAAATGATGTTTTCTTGCCCCAAACTGTTGTTTTATGAGATCATAATAAAAACGCTCCTCCAGTGCTCACTGTTATATTGTAGCTGGTCCCAGGAGACATGCACCATACCCAGAGGTAAACAATGACAGTCTTGCAGTCTTGCAGAATATATATTTTTAAATCTATACTTTTTCATCTATATTGCTTTCATTATAAGACAATAATGTCTTATAAATTTCACCTATGTGAAAGTTTATACCTAACGTGAACTATTTATGAGCCTCTATAAACCTCTATCTTTGCATTATGTATAGAATAAAAAAAACCCACATGTACTACAAAATAACAGGCAGCTGATTTAATTTGATTCCATATCTGATTTTACGTGCAGTATAAATATTTAATCGCTACCCAGAGGTGTGCATGTTTTTCTCCTTTCACTGTCACTAAGCCCTAGTCTCACTCTCTCCATAGGACTTTTGACACATGCTATAAATTAAATGATGCGGGCTTTGAAGCAAACAAAGTGCGGTTTAATCAACAGTGTGACACTGTCAGGCGCGCCTTGTGCTGCACTAAATCACTCTGCACACTCAGGCTACAATGAGCCCGGGCTTCTGAGAACATAGGATAATACAAGAGAACACAGGAGAGTACAGGGGAATATAGGAGAATACAGTGGAACATGGGAGAACACAGGGGAATACAGGAGAACACAGTGGAACATGGAGACATCAGGTTTGGGAAAACATAGATAACTTTATCTTTGTCCAGAGAAAATGTTTGAACAACTAAGTAGTGCTATTACATAAATGTACAAAACTAACTTTCATTCTTTTTTTTAACATACTGAGACAAAAGGGATATATTATGTAAAATTTACTTTCATGAGCTTTTAATTATAGTGTTCCCTCATTCACCAATGGTTTACTCTGAGCTATATTTCAAGTAATTCATGCATGTTTGATTAACCCTGTTTGAGGCTTGCTTGAGTGCTCAGAAAATGTCAGAAATTCAGACTCTGGGCCATACATGTGTGGTTAAATGTTGCCTAACCATTTTCAACAATAAAAACCTTTGGTTGAAAATCTACTGCTTGTTAAAGTGAAATACTATTATGAGGAAGTGCTGTCTTTAAGTTAAAGGTGGGCCTGTATATACTATATACTTTCCTTCCAGCACAGGGATGTTCCCATA
The DNA here is from genome assembly GCF_026225935.1 of Boleophthalmus pectinirostris. Taxonomy (NCBI): domain Eukaryota; kingdom Metazoa; phylum Chordata; class Actinopteri; order Gobiiformes; family Gobiidae; genus Boleophthalmus; species Boleophthalmus pectinirostris. The sequence goes on from NW_026571140.1 coordinate 25,014,377, forward strand.
CTCCCTGCACTGTTGTGTCCAGATCAGTCCAGGACAGTGATTAGATGCTGCAGTTTTGGGGGTAGCTCTGGTCCCTGTGTTAATGAGTCTACCAGTCAAACTATGCAGCGACAGGCTTCTGTCTGAATCATTAGGGGCCCAGCATCCCCCACAAGACACCAGGACCAAAAACACTGATCAAGACTGAAATAGTGTGCTAGTGAAGATATGTGACTTATGTTTTTTTTTTTTTTTTGGTCAGAGGATGTAAATACAACATTTCCTGTGCTTCAAAACAAATTATTCTATTTTATGAATGGTCTTATTCAAAATGTCACCCAGCAACAGATGAGTCTTTTCCTGGGACATAGTGGTTCGATTCACTTGTTGGTATCAAAGTGTCAAACCCTCAACCTTCAGATTTGTGAATAAATGCCTCTGAGCACCATAGTCTGTTTCTCCACCCCCACTGAAAATAAATTGTTTCCTCACTAACTAATACTTTCAGTCTATCTGGAGTTTCCAGCTTTGAGACACTGACTACATCTCCTTAGCTCCACATTTCTTTAGTTTTGTACAATGTTACATTTATTCATACAGTGTTCTTATGGAGTCAGTGAACCACAGTAAGTTATATAAAACATTTTATTCAGTTTCAATTGTCTAAAGATAATTTGCACACCTGACAGGGCATAGTAAGAGAGGCACTTAAGTGAAATCAAAGCATGCGTTCACACTTGGTTTGGTTTGGTTTGTGACCAGTTTGAGTCCTGATGTAGGTATGGTTTGGTCTTGTCATAGTCCTGGTTTTGTAATGGTCTAGTCCAGTTTTAGTGTTGAGTTGCACCCTTAAACCCCTAACACTTCATCATTCTTTTACTTTCGAATGGAGTTTTAGTGCCTCTGACCTTCAGGTATTACAAACCCAGAACAATGAGTCTAATGCGTCATTCTTTGCTTGTTTTGGAATGGAAATGCACTGGCTGTGCACCCCCGACCCACCCCAAACCTGCTACCCAGTTCCAACTAGCTTGTCAAGAGATTTTTGAATTACACATATTGTGCTGAATAACTCAAATTTGATTGATTAAATGCATATTTCCATTGTAACTGTATAATTTTGATGCCTAATTTTGTGTACAGATTACTGGATAATGGTTTATTTTTTATAGACATCTAACTGTACCCCATCTAAGGCTTGCCATGGCTTTATATTTACTTCATTACTGGCAACCCCTTAAGTTATTAGCTCTCTGGCATTTTCGTTTTACAAAAAGTAGCTCACCCTGTGCTAGCACATATCAGGCTACTGTTGAATCCTTCGAGATCTTGGTTTTCCCTCGTGAAACCCTGACATCTGCTGTTTTTGATCTCATTGTGGAACAGATGACACAGGCTGAAAATGATGACGAGAAATTTAACCCTCCAATTAGTCCTTCGTCAAGGCCAAATTCTCCATCTGTTAATCTTACAGGAAACACTTCCGTTACTGAATTTAAAACCCAAGAATAAGCCTGGATAAGTAAAATAAACAGTTTCTGGAAAGGCATGGAAACTTTTCCACATTAATGTAATTCTTATTCAGTTTCAAAAGATCAATTGCTGTATTAGTGTAAGGGTTGCACTAACTCTAACTCACTTTCCACTCCACTGATAATATCATAAGCACTTCTCATATTGAAAAGCAGCTCGTTTTTAATCATGCAGTCATCTCCACCTGCTCACCCATAACGTCTGCATTATGCAAGAACCACAGAGGAGCAAGTCTACTGAACCAAAACATCAAAATGGATTTCTCTCCACTATTAAAATTCTTCATATTTTGTATCTGTTCTCTATATGTTTGTCTTTAACAGACTTTTGCAGACAACAACTCCAGCTCCAAGGTCCAACGTTATTCCTCTCTTACTTTATGAATTCAGCATCCTAATTATTGATGGCTTATTTCACAAAGTTCAGAGGCCAGGGTGGAGTTTTGCCATTACAGTAGCGTTAACGACAACTAGCATCCTAATCACACACTTCCTGCATCTTGGACAATAAAACAGCAGGACTTATTTTGACCTCAAGAGCTGCTTATCCATTTACTTTTAATTTAATAATTGTCCTCAAATATATGGGAAACACAAATCAATCAAATTTAAAGTTGCACTATGTAACTTTTTGGTTGGGGGCTCGTCATGTTTGTCATGTCATTGCTCTGCCTGAAATGTTCCACAGTATGGCATTAAACAGCTCGACTTTACATTTATTAAATTACAGGTGGTTTTATAGCTCAAATATACATTGAGCTATAAAAAAAAGACATTCTGACTGTGAGTGGGGTTGCCTCACAGCAGATCTGACCTGTAACTTGGTCTGGTTTGGTCTCCATTAAGATAGAAAAGTTTAATACCATACTGTGAAACATTCCAGACAAAGCAATAACGTTTTCATGGAGAAAAGTATTTGACGAACTCTCCACCAGAAAAGTTACACCTTTGATGCTGGACAACAATAGAAATAAACAGTGAATGAAGTAGGCTTTATTTAGTTGATTTCCCATAGACTCTAGTCCCACTGCAGGTGGCTGACTGTGCGCTGTGCTCGTAAGCTGCTGCAGATTGGCTTTTTATCTCCTGGATCTGCTGCCTGCATTCACCACCAGAGCGAGCAGAGCATTCAATGGGGAGTGAAGCCAACAGCCAAACAAATAAAACAAATCCAAATGACTGCCAAATAATGCCATGTTTCCCACCACAACCAATGTGACGGATGTTTTTGCCCTTATTTTGCTCATATTTGTTCTCTGCTGCGCCACCTTTCAAAGCCCATCTGTTCATAAATTATTTCTGTGGAGGGGAAAAAGTCAAAACTCTTGGATGGAACATTGTCAAAATACAAGCGTCTTTCTGTTTTGTCTCTGAAGAAAAACAGAGAAAGATTTGTTTTCCCCTGGATGGTTTGGCACAGTGTGAATAAGTACGGATTCACTGTTCAAAGTCTTTTACAAAAACAAAATTGATTTTATTCTGCCACAACACAAAGACCATTTCATAATCCAATTCAAAAGATTATTTGGAATTTCTGAGCCGCTGCACATGGTTATAATCAATAGTGAAGAAAACTTCAACTTTTTTCATTAGAACCACATTCTTCATGTATATTTCATTTTTTCTATTTTACATGAAAATAGAAATACAATACATTTACAAGCAAATGATTTAATAGTGCACTATGTAACTTCCACCACCCACTTGTCTCTAAGGAGATATTACTATGGCCATTGTCGGTAAATAAAATGTATGAACTAGGAAAGTTCCAGAGTGTCTGTGTCTGTGAAGATCATCTCGTCAGACCATTCAGCCAGGTTCCAGGTCAGATCTGTGGAGAGGTGAACGAAAGAATGCATTATTTATACAATTTGCAGCAAAGCACCATGAAATAAAATGAAATAAAATGTTTAAGTAAAATCCATAAAAACTGCATAAATACAAGCAAGTGATGGACCTCTTGACTGAAAAACTTATGTATTGCGCCTTTATTCAACCTCAGTTTCAATACTTTAAGGTTTTAATATGCTTTTTAATGTGTGGCCAGTGAGAAAGTGTAAAAGCATCTTCATAGTCCTATTGATATGCACAATACAGCCAATACAATTTCAGTACCACTGAATATCAGCTCTACTCAAGTCATTTCAATTTGATGTTTGCAATATTGGAAAAAGATGAATAATTTCTACCTCTACTACACAAAGTCACTATTGTTTTTTCTTCTCATCGTGGAGGCTGCCTTAGTTTGGTGGAGCTGTGGAAATGAAGTTGTCAGAGGCATTTAGAGTTTCTATCTGACAAATACACCTGTCTGCTCCCTCCCCTCGCCCAGACACAAACACAGGAGCAGAGCACAGAACTACAATAAAAAAGTCCAATCTAGAATGAGATTAGACTGACTGCTTCATACCACGGAAACCAAAAATTCCATAAACAAGTGCAATGGTAAGACACATTTACATTTTTCCTTTCAAATATCTGTACAAACTGTACGAGGCAACCTAACCTGTTTGTCTCATTAGCAGATGCATTAAAGAAAATTCACAAAGCTAAGTAAATTAGTTTATTTTCAATTGTCTTTTCTTTTCAATTGTTTACAATTTGTCAATAACTTTGTCAATAAAAATGTGGTACCACTTAATAATAACTACACACATTCAGTCTTAGAACTAAAAGACACATTTCTGTAATAAGTTTTTATTTCATTTTTGTACATTTTCAAAACATATTTACATGCTATATGTGCCAGTAAAGGACACATTTTATGCAAAGTTAACTTGATTGAGGTTTTAGCCATCATCGTCCAAAACATAAAATTTTTATTTTACCGAGATTGTTGCATCACATGTAAAAACCTTGCACAGTTCTTAAGTCACCACCAAACTCATTCAAAAGCAACTGTGCTGTCCAATCATGTTCATTATAGCTGCATACTTATAGTGGAGGAATGCTTGTTATTATTTTTCCCCTACTGCCAGTGGAGCCTTTAAACAAATAAAACCCTAAATCCATCCATCCATTTTCTTCCACTTATCTGGGGCCAGGTCACGGGGGCAGCTGTCTAGGCAGGGACTCCCACACTTCCTTCACCCCAGACACACTTCCTCCAGCTCCTCTGGGGGACCTCGAAGTGTTCCCAGGCCAGCTGAGAGACATAGTCCCTCCAGCGTGTCCTAGATTTTCCCTGGGGCCTCCCTCCGGCAGGACATGCCCAGAACACCTTCTGAGGGACGTGCCCAGGAGTCATCCGAAACAGATGCCCTAACCACCTCAGCTGGCTCCTCTTGATGTACAGCGACCACATCACTGTCGACGAGGCACCAATCTGCCTGTCAATCTCACACTCCATCCACCCCTCACTTGTGAACAAGACCCCAAAATATTTGAGCTCCTCCACTTGAGGCAGGGACTCTCACCTGGAGAGGGCAAGCCACCCTAAATCCTAAACCCTTAATTAAGCAGTTACTGAGCTTGAATATTGTGAATAAACTCTTTGCTCTTTATTAAGTGTTTTAATGCTAAAATATGACAAATTAAATGTCGTTATTATATAAAGTCTAATCATATTAGTTAAAAATATGATTTATTGTAAAGTGACATCAGAATACAGAGCCAAAAATAAAACTGCGTCACTTTTTTGTACAAAAAGAGGTGACTTTCTGTATTCAAGTCTTAGCTCAGGGCTGTTCATTGTGGCAGTGAGACTATTGTTTTTCAATGGCTGGATGTAGAGCCAGAGCACCACCATTAACCTGTGACTGTCCTGAAAATGACTGTCTATTCACCACAGGAGTTACAAAAGTGAGTCAGAAACAAATAAAATAGGAGTTACTAAAAGAGAAAAGTGTGGTGGGGAAAAAAAAAAAAAAAAATAAAAAATCCCAAGCAATATACACTATTTTAGCTGTCCATGGTCCTGAAAATGCCCAAGGCAAATCAAAATAGACTAAACCAGAAAATAACTTTTACATATAGATCCTATCTTGCAAGATTAAGATACTAGTTTGCCTTTTTATACATTTCAGATTAATGGAAATGTGTGTGTGTTGCCATGGCTATTTACAATTCAAAATATTCCATCTTTTGGAGGGTTGAAAATACTCAAAATTACGCCTATAAATAAGAGGAAGTCCATAAATACTTTTTACAGTATAGTAAGAAAAATGTTTCAGTTACCTTGGGATTTACAGTTTGCATCAGAAATATTATTTCTTATACTAGAAATATTGTAATTGGACTGTGATGTAACTCACTGTTTCCCAAACTTTTTTTCTGGGGACCCATATTTTAAAAATCACAAACTTTCACGACCCAAGTTAATAGGCCTTATTCGTAAATCACAAAATAAAGGTGGAGTTGACTATTACTGAACATTAATAAACAATGAAAAAACAGGGAAACAATGATGTAATGAACACCTAAATGACTTAACTGTGGCTCTTCATCCACATCATTCTGAGGAGTCACACAAGGGTCAGTTATTTTCAGTATGTTTCTTTCTTGAAGAAATAGGGCTACCATTGTTCAATATAGCTCCATTTGCTTCATTTTACTTATTTTTTTTTATTTTTTATTTTTATGGCTGTCCCTTATAGCTCCATTTGCTCCATTTGACTTTTTTTTTTTTTTTTTTTTTTTATGGCTGTCCCGGTCCTTTAAGCCTCAGTGTGGAAGGTGCATGGTGCATGACGATGAGGAAAGTCAGGGCTGTTAAACACTGGACCCTCCCTGGACCCATCTGCCATCTCCCCTCTATGATCGGACTAACCGCACAGTGACTGGATACAGAGGTGGGGACTTGAAAGACTCAAGTCAGACTTAAGTCACTATTTTTAGGACTTGAGACTTGACTTGATAAAATAGACTAAGAGTTGATTTGGACTTGAGGCCTGTAACTTGACAAGACTTGAGAAGCACTTTTAAATCTAAATAATTTCTGTTCTGACCATAATGATTCACACTAAGATCTTGTCAAGACATTTAAAAAGAAAAATTAGCATTTCTACAACTTTTATATACTTATATATAAATATACTATGATTTTTTTAAAGTACAATTTATCTTAAAATTAATATAAATGGCAAAAATCTAAGCTATCTTGTACTTTGGGTTAAAGACTTGAAATGACTTGAAGTTCAAAGCAGACAACTTGGACTTGACTTGGACTTAAGAGCCAGTGACTCAAGACTCGACTTGGACTTGCCTGTATTTGACTTGTGACTTGACTCGGACTTGAGGTCACAGACTTGAGACTTACTTGACTCTTGCAAAACAACGACTTGGTCTCACCTCCGACTGGATATGATGAGTGAGTTTCAAACAGAACAATGGGTGCTAACTTAAAAGTGTAACTTTCCTGGAGCCACCTTCATGTTTCCATGGAGATGTTACTGCTTTGCCTAAAATGCCCCCTGTAGGCATTATTTTGGTCAATCTTCCATTTATTGTAGGTGTTTTTATTGCTGAAAAAATACTTTGTTAAACATGCATTCTTGTAGAGAGCAGTCTCCCCTCTCCATGCATATGACCTGTCACATCACAGTGGAGATAGTGGAACATTCTAGGAAAATCAATCATATTTACATGCAGGTTGAACAAAAACTTAGACCTATGTGGCTATGTGAGAAGGGGAAAATGTTGGTTTTGTATAATAGGGCTCCTTTTATAGAATAAGTAAATTTGCAGCTTTCTGACCTATTGTGCCAAATTGGCTTTTCAGGGCTTTTAACCATGCTGCTTCCCCTTCTCATTTACCCTCTTGGAGATGTATTTGGAGTGATTTGTACATGTTTGAGTCATCTTTAATAGCTTCATTTTAAGACACCATATTGCTGATCAATCCCTGTTTTCACCACCACCAGCATCCGCCCACATCTCTGTACTTACTTCAGTCTTCAATTTTATTTTCTTAATCGATGATACACATCATTTCATGTTGCTACAAATGAATCTGATACTTGCTGGTGTGACACGCAGCTATCCCGAGGCACCTACAGCTACATGGCTCTTTGTTGCGATGTTGTTTACAGTGACGTCAGCTTTTCTTAACTCGCCACATGTCTGTCTTTGTCACTCACTGTAACCAAATCTTCATCAATCCAAATAAGCGTGCTCTTTCTCCACCTGTTCGTCCTGTAATTCAGTTCCCATCCCATTTCTTGACAAAGTACAGTAACCACAGCCAGTGAATAAGTCATAAAAATAATTATTGATTCAGCTCATTTGTCAAGTTGCTGTTAATTTGTAAACAGAAAAACAATTTACATTCATCTAGAGCCATAATAATTCTGTCAGTAGAGCCATTAAGGGCCACTTAACCACATGATGAATGAGGTTTTAATGACTACATGCAATATTTGTGCAGTAATTCAGAGGTGGGTCAGTGCTCTTGAACATACATTAGTGGTTTAGTCATTCTATTATCAGAGATGGTTGTCACTGTTATGAAGTGATAGAACCAGGGTTACAGGTGCAAGGTTTGGAATGTTCCAGTGGCAATACAGTTTTCTATCTCCACGGAGGCAAACGGGTAATGCTATCATGCCAAGTCATAGCTCAGATCTATGGAGAGGCAATGCATGTTTTTATTCTAGAACAGACATAAGACCTGTGTTGAGAAGGATAATGTATTAAGTTACAGAATACTGAATACCTGCATTAAAATGGATTTTTGTGAACGATACATAGTCCAATCAGAGTACAATATTCTGAATACTTGAAATACTTTTATGTAGAGTTTCACGCATACGTCCTCAAAAGACTGAAGTAATTAAACATTTGCCAGAAGCTTCTGCTGATCTTCTACCAGACAGTTATCTCCAGTGTCCTCTTCCTCTGCTACGGAGAAAGCCGCAAGAAGAAGGACACTGTGAGGTTGGATAAGCTGGTGAGGAAGGCAGGATCTGTAGAAGATGCAGAGCTTAACTCACTCACATCTGTGGCTGAGAACAGGGCCCTAAACAAACTCCTGTCCATCCTCAATAATTCCCAGCACCCCCTGCACCGCACCATCTCCAGACCATCTCTGGAAGTCATTTGTACCACACTACATATGGCTGGACAACACTTCACAATAAANTGGACCTTCTCCCCAGTCTCTCTTGCTGGGATCCAGTCAGTGGTTCGGGCCTCCAGTGCTCGCGGGACAGCGCACACTCGGGTTTTATAATAAAAACGAATGGCCTCCAGCTGCTCATAGTCTCCACGACCCCCTGGATGGTCCACATTGAACCAGGAAGTCCACTCATAGTTGTCTGGAGACAAAAGACACATTTTGTTGTATGACAATTCAAAATTATTATATATATAATTACATTATATATAAATAAGTATATACCATCAACGTGGAATAATGATGGGTTGAGCTCTCTGTTGTCTGTTTGCCATGGTCCTAAAATTCAATTAAAATTCCAAACACTGATGTTCATGAACATAAGCAGATGAGTATACTGGCATACTTGTTTCATAAAAATAAGAACCACTTACCCTGAGCCTCAATAACAGCGGCTGCAGTGAGTCCCAGGATGAGAAGAAGAGATCTCACTGCCATTATTGCACCCCACCGCTACTTGAACTTTGACTTCCGCTTCTGGGCGTAACTCCACAGGAGATAATGCCCCAGTCTTTGAAAGGCGAACCTAAAACAGTTTACAAAACACTCGTTTTTGTTTTTACAAGCTTACAAATGGCCAAATAATCTCTTTAAACCATCTGGCAGTTGTAGTATGAAGACAGTTTTATCACACTTTAAATGCAGATAGAAATTGGCTTTGATTTGTTAGCTTAAAGTGTAAAAACTCCTTAATTTCTGTGTTCAGGTCAGAAAGGGAAAGCATTGACAGACGGAGCTCCCACTCATATTACACATCTGTGTTAGCCATCAGCATGTATCTGGGGAACACTCAACATTTCTACAAGCACTGACAAAAACTGACTCCAGTCCACCCCCACATGCAGACTGCTCTCTTGTAGGCTGTTGGCTTTACCAATTTTTACTCACCGCTGAGTTAAACATGCAGGTAGAACTACAGCTGAGACAATGGCAGTACCTTGAGTGACAATCAAGTTAGAGACCTTGTCATAAGCACTAATCATTTCTTTAACTGAAACCTCATTACTTCAATGTAATTAGCTTATTATAAACAGTGTATTTCTAATGCAGGTACTGAAATGCTGGACGTGTGTTTCCTTACCGTCCAGTAGTGAACTTTTCTTGCTTCTACCTTCAAATAACTTTTTGGAAACTCCTTTAACCTCCCTGAAGTCCTCACATGCCTCTCCTCCTCCAACTCTCTTGTTTCTGGTTTTCAGCCCTCCTCTGTCTTTTATACCCCTCTCAGCCCCCTCCCCTCTCTCTCCTTCCCGGCTCCGTGCCACATTGTCCTTTGATTGCACTATTATCGACTGAATTTATCACTCTTATTGTACACCTAATGGTTATTAGATGGTGTGGTATGAAAAAGAGGGCAGTCGGGGGTCTGTGTTACAAACGCGGGGCTTAATAAATCGCCGGCCTCATGCCCACAATCGATGCTGATTGAGTGGAACTGGCATTTGTCCTGATCATGAGGCTGGCTGCACAGGGGACCTATAGGATACTTATCATATCAATGTGGCTCTATTCAATCAGAGGACATTGTTATATTTCAAATATTAAATCATTACTTTTACATTTCCATAAATACATTTGAATATAATCTGTTGTACTGTGTCAGAGTGGGCAGCACTCCTCCCTCTTAGCAAGGCAGCTGTGGCTGGGTCCCCAGGTCAGCTGTCTACAGACTTCAGTCTCCTTGTGTGTTTATTTTTTAGTCCCCCAAAAATAGGATGAATAAGTCAGTTTAGATTTTTACTACATCATGATCTTGATCCTCATGGAGTTATTGAAATATTTGGTAATATTTGTTATTATTTATGTATATATCCAATCTTTTTTACATCCGAATAGAGAATTATCATTCTTGTGCATGTCTTTTTCATTTTAAGGAGCATCTGATTGATTTCTATTGAACTTGGTAGAGATAATTTTATTAGTATTTTGAATTTATAGTAAATTTTGAATTTATTATTACAGATAACATAATTTTACCACTATGTTTACATTTCTACCAAACAGAGTTACCTTCAAAAGCAAACATGGTATAATATTATATATATATATATATTATAATAAATTCAAGTTCAGTATATTCAGTATGAGGCTTTCTGATGCTTTATACACTTTTTTATTTTTTACCTGAGTGCTCAGATTGTTATGAAGAACATTTGCAATATTGTCTATAAAACCTAGTAGTAGTACAGAAATCCTTGACACACATTTCTATCACTTGCTGAAGCATCCAGACGGTCAGACTGACGCTAAATGATGTTTTCTTGCCCCAAACTGTTGTTTTATGAGATCATAATAAAAACGCTCCTCCAGTGCTCACTGTTATATTGTAGCTGGTCCCAGGAGACATGCACCATACCCAGAGGTAAACAATGACAGTCTTGCAGTCTTGCAGAATATATATTTTTAAATCTATACTTTTTCATCTATATTGCTTTCATTATAAGACAATAATGTCTTATAAATTTCACCTATGTGAAAGTTTATACCTAACGTGAACTATTTATGAGCCACTATAAACCTCTATCTTTGCATTATGTATAGAATAAAAAAAAAACACATGTACTACAAAATAACAGGCAGCTGATTTAATTTGATTCCATATCTGATTTTACGTGCAGTATAAATATTTAATCGCTACCCAGAGGTGTGCATGTTTTTCTCCTTTCACTGTCACTAAGCCCTAGTCTCACTCTCTCCATAGGACTTTTGACACATGCTATAAATTAAATGATGCGGGCTTTGAAGCAAACAAAGTGCGGTTTAATCAACAGTGTGACACTGTCAGGCGCGCCTTGTGCTGCACTAAATCACTCTGCACACTCAGGCTACAATGAGCCCGGGCTTCTGAGAACATAGGATAATACAAGAGAACACAGGAGAGTACAGGGGAATATAGGAGAATACAGTGGAACATGGGAGAACACAGGGGAATACAGGAGAACACAGTGGAACATGGAGACATCAGGTTTGGGAAAACATAGATAACTTTATCTTTGTCCAGAGAAAATGTTTGAACAACTAAGTAGTGCTATTACATAAATGTACAAAACTAACTTTCATTCTTTTTTTTAACATACTGAGACAAAAGGGATATATTATGTAAAATTTACTTTCATGAGCTTTTAATTATAGTGTTCCCTCATTCACCAATGGTTTACTCTGAGCTATATTTCAAGTAATTCATGCATTTGAATTGATTAACCCTGTTTGAGGCTTGCTTGAGTGCTCAGAAAATGTCAGAAATTCAGACTCTGGGCCATACATGTGTGGTTAAATGTTGCCTAACCATTTTCAACAATAAAAACCTTTGGTTGAAAATCTACTGCTTGTTAAAGTGAAATACTATTATGAGGAAGTGCTGTCTTTAAGTTAAAGGTGGGCCTGTATATACTATATACTTTCCTTCCAGCACAGGGATGTTCCCATACTCCCTGCACTGTTGTGTCCAGATCAGTCCAGGACAGTGATTAGATGCTGCAGTTTTGGGGGTAGCTCTGGTCCCTGTGTTAATGAGTCTACCAGTCAAACTATGCAGCGACAGGCTTCTGTCTGAATCATTAGGGGCCCAGCATCCCCCACAAGACACCAGGACCAAAAACACTGATCAAGACTGAAATAGTGTGCTAGTGAAGATATGTGACTTATGTTTTTTTTTTTTTTGGTCAGAGGATGTAAATACAACATTTCCTGTGCTTCAAAACAAATTATTCTATTTTATGAATGGTCTTATTCAAAATGTCACCCAGCAACAGATGAGTCTTTTCCTGGGACATAGTGGTTCGATTCACTTGTTGGTATCAAAGTGTCAAACCCTCAACCTTCAGATTTGTGAATAAATGCCTCTGAGCACCATAGTCTGTTTCTCCACCCCCACTGAAAATAAATTGTTTCCTCACTAACTAATACTTTCAGTCTATCTGGAGTTTCCAGCTTTGAGACACTGACTACATCTCCTTAGCTCCACATTTCTTTAGTTTTGTACAATGTTACATTTATTCATACAGTGTTCTTATGGAGTCAGTGAACCACAGTATGTAGGTTATGGTATCAACAACTTATTATTAGCCTTTACAGTCTTCAAAAGACAATAAAATGTAATGGCTGGATGTAGTGCATTATTGGCGAATGCTTTGGAGGGGTACATGTGATGTTTAAATGATAATCAAAGGAAGTCTGCAGCACAAACATCCTCCAAAATGAAAAGGTCTGCTCTTATAGTCTTATCATTACAATGTTGTGTCTCATTTTGAGTGTATGTCAGCAACATATACTTTTTTCTTACTCACCAAATAGTTTGCGCCTCTGTTGGTTTATGAAATAAACAAAATGACTTTTGGATTTACATAAGAAAATACACATATAGCAAAAAGACAATGTACTACATGTTCTGAAATATTTAAAGATGCACTATGGAATTTTCAAAGTATTTTACATTTATTTAATTAGTGTTTTTATCTCAAAATTTTATATATAATTCAAAATCTCCACAGACCTGAACTGGGGTCATCATTTGCTTGTCTCCATAGGAGATTGATATGTTTAATGCCGTTCTGTGGAATATTTAATTCAAAGCAAGAACATCTCCTTGGAGACAAGCAGGTGTCTGTTGCCTCCACCAGAAGAGTTATAGTGCACCATTGAGAGTTACTTTTCCTTTTAGGAATGCAGTACCTTGACATAGAGAGAGAGTCTTTGTAGTAGTTGGCTATTGCAAACGTTGTAGTGCAGTGGTAGCAGTGGCAGTTGTGTAATAGTAGTCTACAACGTAAAAACTCAGTTTGACATATGTTAATATTAATATTATTATCTTTTAAGTGTTTGTGTTATATCTGTTACACTGCTTTGACCAGATTTCCTTCACCTTCAACTTTATCAAAACACTCCACATCTTGATGAAACATGTGCGAAAAATTGATCAATTCAATCCAACTCCAACGGCTCCCAGCTCTAATCAGAAGGAGCAGAGCTTATATGAACCCAATCCTTTATTATTATTACTGATGTCTATTGCACTTCCACTCACACGTGTACATACATACATGTACGTACATACAGACTCAGAGTATCCATGTGTTTTACTGCTGCCCCATTACAGAGCACACATGGAGAGGTTATGACACTACCTTCATGCTCCGGCTCTGCAAAGCTCCAAAGACATGCAAAACGTACATCTAGATTAGAACCATGTGGGACTGACCGGGGAGAGGGAGGACTTGTGCTCTGAGAGGTCGTCCATTTTGTGAAGCGGACCCTCTCTGGAGACCCTGCTGCAAATGAAGGGGCTTTAAACTCTGAGATGAAACAGTCTCAGTGGTTTTCACATAAACCTCTGGCCCTGTGAGATTGACGCTTCATAACGGTTCTTTTACAAGTGCCTTAAGCTCAGTCTACGCTTTCTGTCTAGTACCTCACTGTTTAAACTTAAAGGTGAACTATGTAACTTTTTGGTTGAGGGTCCATCACCTATTTGTTTCTATGGATATGTCACTGTTCTGCCTGGAATGTTCCACAGTATGACATTAAACAGCTCTACCTTACATTTATTCAAATACAGGTGGTTTTATAGCTCAAAAATATCTAGAAAAACAGGCATTCTAACACAGACCTGACTTGTAACTTTATCTGGTTTGATCTCCATGAAGATAGAAAAGTTTAATATCTTACTGTGAAACATTCCCGAAAAGCAATAACATCTTCACTGAAAAAAGCATTTGATGGACACTCCACCAGAAAAGTTATACAATGCACCTTTAAAACCAGTGACACAAAAGCATCCATTATTTCACAATAGTGTTGCTCCATATGCAAGTTCAAGAGGGTCATTTGGGTGTAACATCTCAATTTGGAGCCTCCGAAAACCAGGAGCTTCAATGGAAAGTTCTACCACATTTGCCAAGATTGTTAGAAAGTTCAACACTCATATAATTGTATTTAAATGCACTTTGTTATTGTCAAATTAGCCACAACTGTTAGATTCCCATGCATCATAAAATGCTAACACAATATTTTCCATTCTCTGTCCCAGGTCACACAGAGCCAGCTGGACAAAACACAATCTTAAAGTTCACGAAACTTATTTTTTAGCAGCAGTGGAGGTACTTATTCCCTAAACAGATGAGTCAGTGCAGAAGTTTTTGTGAGAACATAGGTTGTGCTTGGACCGGACCGGACAAGACCGGACTTTGAGAGCACATAATAATTTCAACTACAATGCAGGTGCTTGGTACGGGCTTGCCAACTCTTAAGGCCATTTTTAATTGATATGAGATGGAATGAATGACCACCAGGAAACGTGTTTACTTAAAAAAAACTATGTTGATGAGATATCCTGTATGACTGTGAGCTGGAAAACAGAACAAAACACACTGGAGAATACCCTTGAATGACATGAGCCCCAGATGTAACAGGTTTATACACTAACACGTTTGTCTTTTGTTTCTAGTCAACAGTGGTTGGTACAAACACAGTCTCCTCTATAGCTCTGCAGCACACAGAGACCCCACCTGGAAATATAACATCTTGGTGCAAGATGCCACACAGTCCAAGGTCCTGGAGCTGTGCATGTGGAGACATTATTGATACATTGCAGCTGATTTCATCAACTTTCCCTGGAGGTGTGATGCTAACTGAAGGTACTACTCAATCTGGAGCTCTGTGACTCAAGTTAGAGTTTAATATGAGCTTCTTTTTTTTTTTTTTTTTTTTAACACAATCTGACCTGAAAGAGCTGGTTTTGTTGGAACGACAACAGGTGAGCAGGTGCTGTTAGTCACCCTCACCATTTTTGTTGAGCATCAAACACCTAAACTGGACCCAGATGCTTGTATTAATGACAGCCTCCTGAAAAATTATTGTTTAAGTAATTTCTTTTTTCTTGAGTTGTCAGATTATCTTCAAACATTTTGGCTGTGTTGGCTAATATATGAGCTGTGGCACCATGGTATGTTGTTTCCCCATCTGATGTCAATGTAAAGTAACAATAGTTTGAAAAATAGTGCTATGATTATTGATAGTTACAGTAGCTTTAGTGGCTTTTATGCCTAAACCTGAAATGACCTCCCCCGGAAGCAGATTGTGCAGTGACCTCCTGTATTTATTTTCTTCTGAAGAATGACGTCACTGTCTGCAAGCCCCCTCATTTAACTTCACTCTTATCAAAACAGGAGCCGGTACAGTGAGGGGGCTGGAAACCTGAGATCAGAACCACTTCTAACTCCGATTACCCAACTAAACCTTCCCAGAAGCACCACAATCCTTAAAAACAATGACTAGGGCAATCCTGAAGGTATTTGAGAGATATCATCCTTAACGGCAGCAGAATAAAACTGTTTAACTGTTACAATCTACAGTTAGAAAGCTCTTTGTTGTGTCCACATCTGTTTGCAATCTGACCGGTTCTGGCTCAGTTTGACACACGGCAAGATCAAGATCCAAAGAATAATTTTATGCATATTTTATTTGATTTGCATGCACATTAATCATCAAACATCAGACAAATTAGATTTTTTTTTCTGTAAGATTGACCAGCAGACTTAATGGAAATTACTGAGAATTGCGCTGCCCCCACTTACTGGAAGTGCATGTTTGGTCTGTAATTCTCCATATGGTTGAAATGGCCAAGGTCTGAACATCCTGCTCTGGAGCTCCTTGGAAGAAGGATGGGAAAGAGATCAGACACAGATATTCACAACACACAATACTGTACTACCTACAAATACAGCACTCATTATTCAGTCTGTGCATGTTTCATAATGTCAGTGCTCTTTTTCAGCACAAATTCTTTCTCCATATTTTTTTGTAGACTGAAAGAATATATTTTATAAAACTAGGTATTGAAGTGTATTTTTTTATCTTTAATATTCAGAACAGACTGCTGCTGCTCTCTTGTGGTACTTTTATCAGCGAGCTACTAACTATGTGTGAGTATGTGTATATGAAAAAAAAAAAAACATAGGAAAACACTGTCAACTTTATTATTATTTTTTTCATATACATATAAAGTAGTGTACTATGTCAAAAATAAATGTAACTGCAAAGTACCTTTCTAATTTTAATGTAATTTCTCTCTAAAAGGAATTAAATTATAAAGATTATTTATGCAAGATTTATTTATTTGTTACTTTATTAGCTAATATATTGTAGTATTTTTGTCATTGCAAAAGTAGAAAGCTGTCTGCTATTGTAATGTTAATACTATTACTGCACCTGTTAAGTTACATAATGTCAGTGTAGTTACAGTGACGCTCTACCGTATTCCCTAATGCGCTGCACTGTTTGCCCAGTAGATGTCGCTGTTTGGCAGGTTTTTTTGAACACGCTCCGTCAATTGTGCCAATCTGTGACTAATGAGAGCCCACGTGAGGGCCCTCAGTCAGAGTCAAGTCATTTCTCCTCCCGTCGCTGCAAAACAAAAGGTTGTGCTGTGAGTGATCGTGCGCAACCATTCAGCTGTTCAGTACGTCCGGCCGCTCACATTTGACCATGATGGCTTTTAAAGGTCACAGCGGACGACTGCAAAGGTCAACACCTGCATAACCTGGAAGAGGAAAAATAGAAATGCCATTTTTTCAATCAAACATAAATTATGGGTAAATAACTGTACACAATTTATACTTTTGTGCAAAGATTTGATGTGCCGCCATGTAGAATGTAAGAGTTTTCTGATCTATATCATAATGTTGTTTCTTCATAAAAAAAAAACAAAAAAACATACCTGTAGTTGTGTTTTGTTTCATTCTTTCACACTTTAACACACAAATCCTGCATATATTCAGTTTTTTGTCATGTGGTAATACTTGTACTTGTAATTGAGTCAGTGTGTAATATAGGGCCTTTAAATGCAGCAATTTATAAGTTTCAGCATGCTTACCATTCAAAAGATTGTAATTTTTTTGTTGTCAATTGCCATGTCAACAGTCTTGATTTCCTATAATTCTGAAACCCACAGGCAAATCATTACTACCACACGCTTTTTATAAATACAATACAAGCAAATTGTATTTATTTGTTTATTTATTTGACCTTTATACTTAGCTATAGAAGTCCTTTTTGCACTGGAGTCCTGGGGTGTGACCTACTGTATGTTCATTTTTGTTGCAGTCGAAACAAAAACAAAACCAAAAAAAAGTAAATATAGGCACATGAGATGCCACCAGGACGTTACAACCAGCTTCTTCATCACATTTTGTATTTTTATTTTTCAGACACTCTAAAAACTTTTTATTGCTATTGTGTGCATTGTGTCACCATGGTAACTGATGAATATTCCACCACAGAAATACATAAATACACCCCCTGCTTGATGTCACTTCAAAGTATCATTTGGCCAATGCAGTGCTCAAATC
Source organism: Boleophthalmus pectinirostris (assembly GCF_026225935.1). Taxonomy (NCBI): domain Eukaryota; kingdom Metazoa; phylum Chordata; class Actinopteri; order Gobiiformes; family Gobiidae; genus Boleophthalmus; species Boleophthalmus pectinirostris. The sequence continues at coordinate 25,032,343 of NW_026571140.1, forward strand.
TTTTCATCTCACATTCACTGTCTGCCTTATCGGGGCATGAGAAAAATATTTGTAACTAACTTCAACAATGTCTATGATTGATGTATGTTTTGTAGCTTGCAGATAGTTTCTAGGTCTATTTATTTTCCGCTTTATTCTTGGGTTTCCCCAACAAACCCCTTTTAATCTTGCTGAATTTGTAGTTTTTCATTCTTCACCACTGCAGATTTACCCAGATTCTGTGAAAACATCTCTACAAATAAATCTTCCCTAAAAATATGACAAGTTTGTATGTTTGTTTGCAGTGCAGGTGAGTTGGACCACAATCTGAGTAATGTCTGTAATTAAGTGGCCACTGTAGCAGAGCCTTAACATGCCATAAGTAATAGTCATGCTTGAGAAAATCACCGTTTAATGGCCAATTCTCCTCCCAACAGGCACACTAAACGTCTCATCCCACTCTTTCTAATTACCCATTTAAGCTTATGCGGCAAATTTGTTTTTCCTTATTGTCCTCTGCACCAGGTTGATGAGATGAGATGCTTTTTACGGTCATGTTTACAGCTCGTAGTGAAGACTGTGCCTGGGACTAATGAAAAAGCGAGTGAATCACCTCAAAAGCCTCATTTAAAGTGACAGCTCGCCAGGCGCATGTGCTGAAAATTTGATGTTATTTGCCATCGGCTAAAACGTAACAAGATAAACTGGATATTTGATAAAACAATTACACTTGTGAATGTTAAACAATGAAGCTGCAGTTTACGATCTCCTCGGGGACATGCATTTCTTGAGCTGACTCAGCCCAGGGCCCACTGACAGCATCGCATTAAAATCACTGAGTAGCAGCAAGGACATATGCACTCACTGCCCTGTTGTTTATTTAGTTTTTTGTAACATAATACCAGTAAAAGAAGACATATTGTAAAATTTTTAACCCTACATAACTCTGAGTCTGTCATTTTTAAGTAACTGCAAGTACAGAGAAGTAGGTGGAGACAGGACGTAAAGGAAAACAGAACTTTTCTCAAGCCTCAAATAAAGGGCAATAATTTGTCTTATTTAAGTATTTATTTTGACTAGCAAATCCACAACTTAAAGGTGCACTGTGTAACTTTTCTGGTAGAGGGTTCACCATGCTTGTATCAATGGAGATGTTGTTGTTTTGCCTGGAATGTCCCGATATGGAATTAAATGTACCCATCTTGCATGAGCTCAATAACATGGGTCTTATATTCTTACTAGGGGTGTAACGATATCCCAGTCTCAGGATACGATATCGTCACGGTATGAACCTCACGGTACAATATTTATTGAGTTATCGTGGGAAAGCTCATGATATGGTGGAGAGGCTCACGATTAAGGATGTAACATTATCAAAATCTCTCGGTACAATATTTTCACAATATACATCTCACAGTACAATATTTATTGCGATATTTTGTGGAGAACTGTTAATATGCTACTTTTTCCTCTTAAAATGCCTTGACAAGACTTAATTCACAGAACTAAGACTTAAAAGTACTTAGAACTGTTATTTCTTCTTGTAGTCTACACTGAAATGGAGCAAAGGATCATGGTCTATGTAGTTCTCTCTGTCTTTTTTTTAGCTACTGCTGCACCATAACTCTTCACTTAAGCAAAGACACTTGTAATTCGATATATTGTGATGGTCCATGATATTATTGTGAGAACTCTGAAGGTACGATATCACATTATTTCGGTCATTGTTACATCCCTAATTCTTACTGTGACTGGGCTTGCCTCTCCACAGATCTGGCATGCCCTATGGCCTCACCTGCTGTCTCAGTAGAGATAAATAAGTCTAATCTCATACTGTGAAACCTTCCAGGCAACATATGGAAAGAAGACACTGCACCAAAGGTTACACAGTTCACCTTTAAATTAACATTATTTTTTTATGACAAGAAACATGTTAAAATGTTACAATAATGCTATTACATAAAACAGAACTATCAGACATAGCACATTTTTTCTTGTATTGTGCTGCTCTTGGTGATGCATAAAAGACAGTCCCACATTCAGGACTTCAGTACTGTCCCACAATGTGACTTGTATAGACATAGTTTTGAATTTCAACTAAATTTTCCACCAAATAAATCACTAAATTTCACTAAACATTGCAAGCTACCTTATACAAACAGGATAAGTCTCTATTTAATTATGTAATACCATATTTCTTGATTTTGATCTTGTCTCTTATAATGTTGTATTCACCTGCTTTCTTTACATTGCCTTCAGCACCTTTTTACCCACAAGCCCTTTCATCTGTAATTATAATGCATTATAAACACTGCTGCTGCATGAATTATGAATATATGTATGTGTATAAGTGTTCAATACAATCAATGTATAAAGATCTTATGGCAAGTATGCACTGCTCCTATATATTGAATCTTATTAGACGCTTGTGCAGAGTAATTAAGTGTAAAATGCACCTTAATGGTGTTCATGATCTCAACTATATTTTATTCAATAGCTCTAAATATGGAGCTTTGGGCTAAACATATAACTGGAAAATAATAAAACCTCAAACTGATTCATGGATGACAGAGTGACAAAAAATAGCGCTGTCGTCATAGTAATTAACAAAACTAAATATTATGTCATTTGACTGGTGACAAGTGCTCAAATGTTGCTTATAAACAGGAAGCTGCTCTAGAGGGATGGAAGTGAAGACATAGCACTGGTTGTCATGGTAATGTGTAAATATCTGTTGCTATGAGCATGAAAATAAAAGTGTCAACCATTTGATTATGTAAAACAATTGGGGTAGGACATCATACGTTTTTTTAAGCATCGTCCTACTCCTTTTTAAATTTTTGTTTATTTTGTTTTACCTTGCTCAAACAAATAAAATGACTGAATGAATGAAAAGAACTAAACTGTTATATTTCACATTTTATTGGATGGTGTGGGTTGATTAAAATGCTAGTAGGTGATTTTTTTAATTACATTGACTAACCCCCGTTTTTCCCAACCCTAAACTCGAATTAATGGATTAATGTGAACTTTACGTCATGTTTTAATCTTGTTACCTCATTAAAAACATACCTAGATTTGTGTTTTGTTTCATTGACACATGTAATTCTTTATTATTCGCCTGGCTACACCTCTCATGAAGCAGTAGTTTTCAAGTTAACAGCTATCTTTTTAACTTTTGTTCAGTAGAGCTGGGCAATTCTAGGGCTAAAACTATCCAAATTATTTTAGTGAAGGTGTATGGAGTTTAAAAACACAGTGGAGTCCCTAAAATCACTTTGAATAGCCAATCACAGCAGAGCGTCCCTCCGGAGCTTACAATAGCACCACTCCCTGAATAGTACCTCTGTAATAAATCCATGTGGTTAATGTGAGTGTATTTTTGGCCTGGTCTGGCTGGGAAAGGTGATGACAGAAAGAACTCGCAGGTGCCGTTGGACTGGGTAGATCGCAGATGTTAGCGAGACTTGTTACCGTGGCGTGGTCAGGTGCGCTCCTGTCTGTCACTTATAATGAATTGAGTGGAGCAGGGTTCAGGTAGGACTCAGGAGCGGGCCCGTGCAGTGAGCAGAGCGAGGGGCAGAGAGGGGAGCAGGTGGCCCACATAGGGTCATCTTCGGCGGGGCAGAGGGCGTAATGATGAGCCTCTCTGTGTCAGCTGGATCATTTCAGGCCAGGGCGGAGGTAGGTGGCATTTTCTTTCAAATAATAAAAGACAGAAAACACGGAAGAAGAGAGACATGGGTGGTAGACAGGGAGCCAAATGGATGTATGTTTTAATACTTTAAAGGGCCCATATTTCACTGAAACAAAACATAACTCTAGGAATGTTTTTGAGGGGGTAACAACACTATAAAATGGCTTAGAGCTCACAGAATTTTGTGTAATATAGGACATTTAATTTCAGATAGAGGGTAGGGGCCTCTGTAACTCAATGGAGATTTATTGTTTTTTAAAGAAATATCCAAATTTATGCCATATAAATTTTGCAGGGGATGCCACCAGCCCAAATTTCTGCAGAACTGTGGAGACTATTCCACAGATACTACTTACTATATGACCATGAGGTACAGCTGCTCATACTCCATCACTACCAATACATTCATACACATGATTAAATTAGGAATGACTGGTTGTAATTCTGATCGACTGGCTGTATTCAGGGACACAACAACAGCAGAGTCTTTCATTTTACATATGTTCTCTTATTAAAGGTGTAACATTTCAGGCCACCAGATTGTCTCCACAGAGATGTTATTGCTTCCACAACATGGTATGTTTTTTTATTTAGCATTTACTGTATTTCTGTAAGTGTTTTTATTACTCAAAAATACCTGCAAAAACCTCTCCAGATCTGACCTGTATCTTGACCTGGTGGAGCTGCTTGTCTCCATGGAGATAGACAAGTTGAATGCCACATTGTGAAACATTCCAGGCAAAGCAATACCATCTCCATGGAGACAAGCAGTCACCCTGAAATGTACACGCATATATTATGTTTTCTGCTTTTAAAATCTGTATGGACAAATACAGAAGATCAGCTGTCGTTAAAAAAATAAAATATAAAATCTTTCTACTGGAACACCCTCTCTTATTTGGTTAGGCTCTGTTTAGCTGTGCATGACTGAAAGGTTCTTCTCTCTGTGGTAGTTTTATGATGATTATTTACATTTTGATTTCTTCGTATTATGATTTTAAAGTCTATTTTATTCTTTAAAGCACTTTGTTTTACTTTGTGTGCGAATTGTGCTTTCCAAATAAACTTGCCTTGAGTTCCATTCTTAAAGTCTTTCCCTCCCCAACTCTGCCTGCGCATGTGTCCACTTTACACAGTGCCTCATTCTGCTGCAGGTTTCCATTACTCGCTCATGTAACTGTCCAAGTGTCATTTTCACCTTGTGTCTCTGGTTTGACACAGCAGCCGCCCGTCCTTCTGTCCATCTCCGCGCTCCCTGTGGGCCGTTAGCTATGTGGCGCGTCTGTCAGCGAGGCGGGCCCTGTTTGAGCTAACGCCATCTGGACTGGGTCACCCTGTAGCAGCGACCACACGGGACGCGCCTATGCCCCTCTACAATAAGTATGCGCTATGGGAATGCCACCACGGGCTTTCTTGGTAAACAACCTCGGTGCCCTCCTCCTGATTCTCTTCTGCATCTCTTGAGTGCACGGGTTGATAAATCTCTTTTGTGTTTGCCTGTTTATTTGCGCTTTGTCTTTGTTGGTTCCGTCCTTCGCCTCATTCAGGAAGAGAAAGTGGTGTATCTGAGCACGGAAGATTTCGGAAGGGGGTCTTTTGTTGGCGGTTTGAAAGAGCTGCTTGAGGGTAACAACTGGCAGCATGCAGATCAGGAACTAACTTGCATAAACTAAGACATCGACTAGTGTGAGAGTGTGTTAGCAGTTGCAACAAAGAACATTCAAAAGAGCGACAATCTACGGTTTAAAAGAACACTTCCATAACATTGCATTAAAAGTAGTTAAAATGGAGTATGTTTACTTCTTCTAAGAAAAGACCAGTAACTGTACATCTTGTTCTGTTTATCAAGTGAGCACAATTCTACGTTAAAGCAATAGACTGTTATACTTGGAGCCTAAAGGTGCACTGTGTAACTTTTCTGGTAGAGGTTCTGCCACAAACTTGTGACGTGGAAATTATCTGTAAAATAATACCAAATATACAAGAAGACTGTCTGGGGTGATTTATTATGTTTGTACCAGTAACAAATGGTCTCACTACTGATGGACAGAGTTTCTGCAGCAGTGAGCCCAGAGCAGAGGGGTAACAACACTTACATACTTTCTGAGGTCCAAGCCCTTCCCCAAGAACAGTTTGCATTTAAGTTAGGCTACGTCCACACAAAAACACTCCTGGATTGTATTTTTTTTACGGGCTTTATTGGTTTATTGTCGGATCAATAAACATTCACGTCCAGACGACAACGGAGCCACTGAGTGAAAACGATGTAATACATATGCCACACCTGTATGTGGCGCTGTTAACAATGATAATAATATTTAATAATGCATATCTCATCACAGTTTTTTTGTTGTTTTTTTACTTTAAGGTAATTTAGCCTATTTTGGATGCATTCCAGAAATACAGCCATTTTGTTTTGCAAAAGTTAAACATAAGTTTGCGTTTTTAGCCGTAACTCATTCTCAAAAAACACAGTTTTTGCCCACCCAATCCGAATCCGCCAACTCCGTGTGGATGAAAGGCCAAAATGAATACAAACTTCTCAATTTCAACCAAAAAACGTTGTCATGTAGACAGGCCTTTAGTCTGGCTGGTCATTTGGCTTTCTTAGCTCTGAAATGTTACACCTTGACATTAGCATGTGAGTACAAGATCAAACACTAAACATGTGACATAACCCACAGACATGTAAATGGAAAACCCAAAGGTACCTATAGATTTCCAGTGAGAGAAAGGATAAGACAAAGAATAGCGTGGTTTTTAACACTTCTTACTCGGACAACGGAAAGAATAACACCCAATACTAAAATTTCCACCACACTTGTTTCATGGAGAAATTGGAGATAGTATTGCTTTGCCTGAAAGTTTTCCCAGTATGTCATTAAACTCATGTATGTTGCATTTATTTAACTATAGGTGTTTTACTGCTCAAAAATACTACGAAAAACATGCATTCCTAGAATTAGTGAGCTCTCCCCACAGATCTGACCTGTAACTTGGCCTGGAGGCATTGTGGGTTTGTCTCCACGGAAGTAGGTAAGTTTAAAGCCATACTGTGGATCATTCAAAGACAAGCAGTTGGTGGATCCTCTACCAGAAAGTTACACAGGGCAACTTTAATGTACTAAGGTTCTGGGTCATGTGGTCGATATAGTCCTTAGTAACTCTTCATGCTGCAAAAATACACTTTTCACATACATTTCTTCACATCCCAATGATGTGCTTTGGATTAAAGCAGATGAATGACACATGCAAAGAGTCATTTGTGGTCTGTGGACAAGAGGCAATGGGTAATTAATCCATTTGCTTTTTTTTTTTTTTTTGATTGCCAAAACAGTATAATAAATCTAAGACTTATACTTAGACAAACTTTATTATCCACAAGGGAAATTATTTGGACATCTAATCTAAAATCTAAATCTAAAATAATAAATGCTAAATGTATGTTAATAGAGAGTAGTGTGGATGCAGAGCCTGTGTGTTCAATATAAAATCTGGTCAAAACTTCAGTTTAAATCCCATGGTCTTTGCTGTCCCACCAAAACAACTCTGTATAAACTAGTGCTGTAGCTGGAGTTATTTGAGGACATTTCTGTTGACAAAGTAGACCCTGAGCTCTGGGGGTTCCAGCAACAGTTTTGTGCTTTAAAGCATAACAAACAATGCCTCATGTGTTTTGCCCTTCACTGCCTCTGCCTTCTCATAATAATGAACTTTCAAATGGCACCATCTGACCTTCTTTCATTGGCTCTCATCTGTCTTTTCTGGAGCATTGAGCGCACAGTCCACATTGACAGTAATATCACACAAAGATTGAAGCTCTCAGACCCTGCACTGCTCTGCCCAGCACTGCAGTCTTAATAATGGACGACGTAAAGCCGCCAGTGGGCCCATCTCCAGACGATGAAGACGGAAAATGCCTCTACTATGGCCTGACTGCTCCAACTCCGCATTGATCCACCACTGGATGGAACAGGAGTCTATTATCTTTGAGATTACTTTCAAAGCTTTTCATTTTGTCCTTGTTCCTTTGGACCGTCCAGCAGTAAGGACTGATTAGAGGCGCATCTCCGACCTGAATGGACACTGGCCTTGACCAGTGGCAGTCTGTAATTCTCACCAGCTTCCACATTTGACCTCTCCTCTCCAAAGGGCATCCCCTCTATTCTAGCTTCTTTTCTCTTTGTTCACCTTTTTGTAGTGTTGACATCCTTTAGCCTCTAGCTTTTGGAATCTTGTACATTACCAGGATAACATTTTACAAGACAATTTTGTGATTTTGACTGAATGTATCTCAACAAAGCCCAGGGGATTTCAGACCAAACATAGAAGATTGTGTCAAGAATAAAGGGAAGGCCTAAAGTAGCATTAATGTATGAATAAGGCTCTGAATTATGCATGACGTGAGATGTATTTATAGCACATAATGATGTTTACTATTTACCACTGTGGCGTGTGGATTGTTATTATCTTCATTTGCTCTGACACAAATGAGTAATCCATTCACACTAGTAAATGTGCCATTCTTTGCAGTAAACAATGTATAAAAATATATACATTATGCATCTACACACATCAGTCTCACTCACACTATGACTGGTTGTGTGTTCAGATACCATTTGTTGCATTGGTACAGTGGTGTAATATACTAAAAACAAATTTGTTGAACCTGAAACATGGCGATCAGACAGTTTTTCCTTTTCTGTGCCCTGGAAAACCTCACCAGGAAGAGTGAGGAGTGTTGCCCTTTGATAAATAAAGCCATAGATGCCTGAAATGTTTACACCACATTAAACTGATTTTAACTGAACTTTTTTTTTTTTTTTTTTTTTTTGAAAAACTGAAATAGTTTTACAGATTTTAACTTAAACTGTATGACTGGACTGATCACTAACACTAAGCAAAAATAAATATGTGCCATCTGATCCCCCCATCTTAATTATGAGAATCCAGATACTGTCATAGACATTGAAGTTGCTCCTTCTTAATTTTAAACAAATTCTCCACACATTTAGATTAGTGATGGGACATTTGGCTTTTTAATGAAAATACTCTACACTTTTGAACCCCTCTCTTTAGGTACAGCCCCTCTCACCAGTGGGGTTCCACAAGGCTCAATTTTGGGTCCTCTTCTCTTTTATTTATATAGGACATTTTATATTTGAACACAAATTGCTCCTCCATTGCTTTACAGATGAAACTCATTTGTCTATAAAATTTATCACAGACTTTGTCAAATCCTCTCAAACAGCTTGGAGCACAACAAAAAGTTGGGGGAAAAAAAATCCAGCTTGTGTTGTGCGGTCTGCTTCTACTACTGTTTCTTGTGTTAATTAAATGTAAATATGTAAAAAAAATAAAAAAATAGTATTCAAAAGTTGCATAACTAGTTTGTATAGGTCAAGAAGTTTACAATCACCCATTCCACATTTTGTGACCCCTTGTGTTATGCATCTTCTTACCAGTAATCTATAATTTTTTGGTACAGAATTGTTTCCAATCGCATTCATTTCTAATTAACTTCTCAGCGTGTTACACTGAGCAGTGGGCATGAAAAGGGCAGCATACAGTGTTATGTATGCAAATATGTCATTATCTATGCATAGTGGTGATGACTAAATGAATACACAGATCACATGATGGCTGAGGCACGACTTCTTTTAATATAATTTAATGCATAATAAATAAGAAAGGTATGTTAATAATTCATATAACGTAATTTGGGATTTTTTTTTTTCCTTTTTGTGAGTTGATCTTGATCTAAATAAAGGCTGTCATTGCGTGCCCTAGCAGCAGAAGGGCAGTGGATGCTAATATTATTGATTGTTGATATAGTGAGCGTGTCTGTACATGCTCTTTATAGGCACACTACAATGAGAACACTGAATGGGAAATTTGTCTTTGCCTGGACATACATAAATTAACTCTGATTGTTTCCCCTCCTCAACCTCACCTTGCTCTGCCCGAGGCGCTTTGGACTGTCAACCGTCAACACACACAATCTTTCTTCATTAAAATGTTGTATAACTGTAAGCAGGGCACCGATGGACAACAAGTGATTTTGTCTCTACTGTAAAATATGTGTAACCTTGGTTTTACGTTGTGGTTGTGTTGGTCATTGGCATCTCTCCCTGGGGGACAATCTTACAATGTAGATTCATATAAATATACTGAAAACATTATATTAAAAATGTTCAATTTGTTTTTATGCCCATAACTGCAAGTATACTGTTTTTTGTTTGTTTTTTTTAATCTATGGTATAGTCACAATCATGCCTGGGGTTGTCATGTGATAGTACAATAAGTGCTCCACTATGTTTTAAGGTAAAAGGTAGCTGTTAACTTGAAAACTACCACTACATGACATAACAAGGTGGAACAGAGCATTTAGAACTTTGGAGATGTAGATAAAAGATTACTCAAACATGTGGGAATGAAACAACAACACAACTCAGCTATGTTTTTAATGAGGAAAAAAAATTAAAACTTGGTTTAAAGTTCACAAAAGTCTGTTTTGCAAATTAAATTTGTCTATTTAGCATGAAAAGAAGAAGGAGAAGAAGAAGAAGAAGAAAAGTAAAACCTGCATTATTTTATGAGTAGACTTGCTCATCCAAAGATCTGACCTGTTATTTTGGCTTGGTGGCGTTTAATGTCATACTGTGGAACATTTTCACAAGTTACATAGTGACCCTTTAAAGATGTAAATAAAGCTGCAGAAGCCTGAAATTTTTACAAAATCTCAAATTGTTTTTTGCTGTTGTTGTTCTTGTTGTTTTGTTTTTAGTTATTATTCATTTTGAACATGTGAAAAAATTGTGGGAAACTGAAATCAATTAACAGATTGTGAAATAATTTGTACTGTTCTGTACTGATCACTTAGCCTGATTCATCAGGTGGTTTCACTTCGTGGAAACCGTATGACCTCGCAGCATTAGGATTTGTTCACTCAATGGTAGGATTGCCGGCACAACAGCAAACAATGTAGAGCGTGAACATGTCTGTGAACGATCATTGTCATTTCTGCGAGATGAACTTGAGAATTAAAGGTGCAATAAAAAATGCAATGTTTGTATTTGACAAAGGAAGTCCAAAGAAGGATAGTGTATGTAGTATCGGGTTGGTTCAAGTCTTCGCTGATTGGCCGATGCGCGGTCTACAACTTCTGGAGTTTTTGCAAAGTGTCTAGAGTATTCCGATTCCTGACCTAGTTGCTGGAGAGAAATGAAATTGAGAGGAGGCACTAGGTGGCGCCAGACTGGCTAGTGATCACTAGCATTGAGCTAAAATGAACAAATGTATTGAACTAAAAGACTATGTCTGAAGAAATGATTGAAAATGATTAATGATTTAGCTTTGGGCACATGCAAAAACATTTATCGGGCTCATCGGGTTCAAAGCCTTTCTACATTGACTGCCTGTTGGTGTAATTTAGCAATGCTACATTAGAAATAGAATAGCAATAGATTTTTTGAATTAAATTATTCAAATTCACATGATTTTTTTCATCAGTGAATCGTGAGAACAACATGCAGCTAAAAGACACCACCTAAAGAGTGATGCTAATAAATAAACGAACAAACAATTCAACAACAATTTAGGAAAACAAGAAATCAATCATTTTTAATCAGCTTCAGCATGGCGTTTGATTTACACCTTGCACACGCTCACATACCTGCTCCTCTCTGATTGCTGTTGTCTTCATCCGCTCCATTCATCAGACAGGACGTCCTCGGGGGTGCAGCCCACTCACTGCCTATGGATAAATCAAGTGCATTATTACTGGAGCTCATGTCATACAGTGGAGCAGGGCCATTACTAAACCAGCGTCCCCACTCACCTGCCATTATCACTGTTATTGGAAACAAGAACATCATTTACACACCTTGCTGTCTTCTCTTGCATCTCATTTTTCTAATTGATTTAAAGTGAGATTTTTGCAACTCAGCAGTCAAAACCGGTTTGGTCAATTCTCGTCTTTTCTAGTCAAGGGGATTGATTTTATGGCGAGGTTATATTCCCCTGTCTGCGCTGATCAATTAATCAAGATGGATTTCCGATTGACAGTGGACATACTTTGCGAGATCCAGGTTTTTTTCGCCTCAGAGACATACACAATGACCTCCACTGACTTTGAGCTATAGCTGCTGAAATTACTTTTTCAATAAAGACTGTTAGATTAAACTTGTACGGATGGTGTCAAGGCTGAATTAGTATTGAGGTGAGGCGTTACTTTTAAACTTTTGAGTCAATAGTGCGATATATTGTTTGTTGACTTGACACTGAGAAACTGATCTATGCATGGTCACAAAGTCTTGAATATAAAGGTTTTTCATGCAACTTTTCTGCTGGAATCTCTGCCATCTGCATTTCTTTTCTTTTTACTTTTTTATTTTTTTGTATAATTTATTAAAGACAACAAAATATAACATTTAACATAATACAATAATCAACATAAAAACAAAACACAAAAACATGGAGCAACACCCACAACAAAACAACAAAAATGCCCCACCTCTTTTCCCCTAAATTTAACAAATTTAGTTAAATAAAACGCAAGTAATATGGTAGTACAGCATAAACACACTGCTAGGCCCCCTTACACTGATATATTTTGGCCAGTTTATAATTGAAATTCATTTTCTCTCTCTCTTCCTTTTTTCCATCTGCATTTCTTTGTAAAATGTTTTTGTTTTTGTTTTGCTTGGAATGTTCCAAACTATGGCATTAAACTCCTCACCTATCTTACATTCATTCATTTACAGGTGTTTTTTAAATTATTATTATCATTACCAGGACATACTTTGAACAATATTGCTTCTTAAAGGGTCCATATTACACTGTTTTCTGATGTATGCTATAATGTTTTTCCTCATCAAAAACATACCTGGAGTTGTGTTTTGTTTCATTCACATATGTTGTATATTTTTCTATATATTTTTAGGAGTTTTTCTCTCAAACAGAAACCACTCTGTTCCACCTTGTGATGTCATGTAATAATACAGGAAGTGCTCCACCGTGTTGTTAAACTCTGTATGCATTTATTAGAATCATTTGGATAATTTCAGCCCTGGAACTGCCAATCTCTACTGAACAAAATGTTAAATTACAGTTGCTATTAACTTGAAAACTACTGATTCATGACATCACAAGGTGGAACAGAGCATTTTGAGCTTTGGAGATGTAGGCAAACATAACACACACAATAAAGGATTACTCAAATGTGTGTGAATGAAAAAACAAAAAAAAAAAACAAAAAAACACTGAGTATGTTTTTTAGGAGATAACTACATTATAACATGGCTTAAAGAGTACATTTTGCATAATATAGGACCTTTAATGAGTGAAGTCCCCTCTCCATAGTTCTGAACTGTAAATTGGTTTGGTGGTGCATCTAATTTAGATGCAAAGTGTTCCTTTAATATATTAGGAAGTTAATAGTCAAGTAGCTGTGACTCTATTGTCAATACAGCCCCTTGAATTCAGATCGACTAAATGTCAATCTGGCTGCACTTAGTTAGATATAGTTAGACTGTGGTCCATTTGTTCCTCTGTAATCGCTGCACTGAATAAAAACGAGCCAAGATAACCCAAACGCCCATAAAATGTGGAATGACACATTAAAATTACCCTTAAGGGAGAAAGTGGTAAAAGTTAAAACCCAAGTCTGAATTTATGTCGGTATTACTCGATTTAAACAAGCGCATATATGAGTGATTGTGTCTTTTATAGGAGCTCCTCAGAGAGTGCACATGGATCTGATGTGACTGGAGATGATGAGTGAATGATGGACCATGACAGTGACAGTGTAATTGGTCCCTGGCGCACTATTATAGCCCCATACGCCGAATTATATAGCTGACACGTTATTAAAAGAGACTGCTTTATTTGTGTTTCATATTGGAACGAGTCAAATGAAATCCCCCAACTACCCTGATTTGATAAATGGCACTTGAGGGGCCAGAGTGCCTTGTAGCCCCGACCGATCTCGTCCGCCACTTGATGACTGGACCCCACCCTTTCTTTGATTAGCGTCTGAGTGGTTTAGACCAAGGGCAGAGGGTGAATTGATCCAAGCCCTGTCCTGTTCACGTGTCAGGCAGGCAGGCAGGCAGGCAAGAGAGGCCCCGGACTGTTGAATGGCATTACAGTGAGTCCAGGAGGAGGGGGGAAGGGGGGAGAGGGGAAAGAGAGGAAAGAGAGCACTGACCTTCAACAGACCTTCAAGAGACAATAACAAGCCCAATGCCACTCTTCCGTCTGCCTCTGCTGCTACAATAATGTGATGCTTTCTTACAATTCCCACCAGGATTTGTCACGCTCATTCACAGAGAGGATGGCTTAGAGATGGAAGGACGCTAAATATGTGGATCTAATAGAAATTCACTGCAAAAACTAAAATCTAGCCAAGTTAAGAGTACTTGAATTGATTTGAGTAAATTTCAATTGACAAGTAAAATTATGTACCAATGGAACAAGACTCTTTGCACTTATGTTGCTTGAATTAAGAAACACACACTTATTCCATTGGTAGATCATTTTAATTCAAATTGGATCTACTCAAATAAAGTAAAATGTTTTCAGTTCAGTCAATTTAACTTAGACTGAGATATTTTTATTTGCAATGTTCAACTAAAATGAAAATGTCTGTTGAAAATATTGTGGTAGATTTGATAAAACACACATTTGACACATTTTATATGTTGAAGTTTCACTGTGTTATGTTTCTCCTGGAGGGTCCACTCCCTGCTTGTGTTCACAGAGATGTTGCTGAGCCAGAAACGTTCCACAGTATGGCATTCAAGGGCTGGTATTATGTTATTTTCTGATCTATGTTAAAATGTTTTTGTGTAAATTGTGTTTTGTTTCACTCATATTTAACATCTAGCTTCAATCAATCAATTAAACTTTATTTATAGAGTGCTATTCATACATACAAAATGTAACACAAAAAAACAGGTCCAAGCTTCATGGAGACAACCAGGTGATGGCATCAGGCCAAAAAATTACGAATAAACTCAACATCAGGCTAGACTCTGCATTTTATAACAACAGCAGGGCTCATATACAGCCACATATTTGCAGACCTGGCAACTGCACCCACCCAACCTTAAGGAAGACACCAGGGACACACACACGCACGCACACGCACATAATTGCAGGCTTCTCATTCCTCAGATTCCTCGGGCATATTCAAATCAATGCTGTGCCGGAGCGTGAAGCATTACTGACTAATTGAAGACAGTGTAATTATGAATGCTCATACATACTGAACAGGGCCAGACAATGGCAGCAGCGCGTGTCTTCTGCCACAAAACCACAGCGACTGGAAGTGTCTCAATTCAATACCCTCCTGGAAAATATTCACCTTGTTCCAATGTTGCCATGTTTTTGACAAGGATTATTTCACCTCTCTGCTATTGAAATGTAAATTCGGTGAACACAACAGGGGCTGCAAACATGAGCATATCTCTTATATTAAAGCTGGGAGGTGGTGAGTATGTTTTGAGATATCCAGCAGTGATCCAAATCAGCGGACATCAAAACACCTCCGTATATGCTATGAGCCCTGACTGTTTATGCATTTCTATAATTGCGTCGGATGACAGGGAGGAGAGAGAAGAGAGGGGAAAGTGACACTGGAAATCAAACCGTTACAGGATGAACAAACGTTAATATGATGAGGTTCAGAAGTCATGAGTAGGAGCGGTTTTAGCCTCGAAGCATACCTGTGCATTATTTAAACACAAAAACCTTTAGGGACACATTTGAGAATGCAAAAACCGGCTGCGCTTTGCCATTTCTGTAACAGTGTACTCGCAATTATCAACACAGGCGAATTAACAAGCATCACCCGGGGAAGCTTTGAATTTCTATTTTCCATGCCCTCTTTTCCCATCTCCATATGAATACTGCAGGCCAGCGATATGCATGATGAATTATTCAAGATATATATGATGTGTGTATGCAAATGAAAGACGATAGTTATGATAATTGAATAAAGGTGCAGGACCTTCATTGTGATTGTAACTGATGCGATGGGAGGGACAATTGCTTCTTCCACAGTGCTATGTATTTCTTCAGCTTATTATTGAAATTCATCCCACTTTGAGCCACACACACGCACACATAGACACGCACATACATACAATAATAATATGGATGCTTAATTGTGTTTGCGTGTGCCATCATTCAATTACTTTAGAGGAAATGAGAAGATAGTGTTGAGGAGAGGAGACAGGAGAGACAGTTGGATAAGATCCGCTGGTGGAGGAAGAGGTGTCTTATTACTGACCTTAGCCTTCCCCGTGGGGCAGGTGCAGCGGGGGTCCATCTCTCACAGAGGACCAAAGCACTGGTTAATTCACCGCTGTGCTGGCTGTGCTGGCTGTACAGCGAACATATTGGAGAAGATGACAACCAGCAGAAAAGCATCAGAGTTATTACAGAGCTACAGTGAGAGAGTCAACAGGTTCTGGGTTCATTTTATTAGATTTTTTTTTCAGACCAAGTTTTAGTTTGTTTGTGATTTTCTTCAGAGTGGTCATGTGATGTTGCTGTGACATGTCTGGTCAGCTGATTCAGCTTTTGGTGTTTTCTTCCTACCGGTGGAGTCAGGACAACAGCTCCATCTGTGGTCAGGAGTATCCCAGGTGTGTGAGAGTATTAAAGCCCCCTCATAGTGGTTCATCGACCTATGGACACGTTTCCATATTTGGATTGCCTTAAAGGGACAGTCCAGAATTTTGTCCATAAGACCAGATGTGTGATATGTGTGATATATTTCAAAAAATATTCCATTCAGTCCTTGTATTTGCAGAGGTCGCTGGTGCTAGGCTGGTGCATGTCAATGGCCATAGTTAGCCTGCCACTAAAAACAGTCTTACCCACTCCACAAAACACCCAAAGCAAATCTATTATTACATCAGACTGTCGATGTGAATGTCTGTGTTGATAGAATAATGTTTGAAATAAAACTAACCTTGCATTGCATAAAGCATCGCATGTTGAGGGATTATTTCCTCAGCAGCGGCAGCTGAATTTTACTTTGCTGGTAAGATAGGAGGTGATATCAGTCCGCCGCTGCCAAACTTTCTATCTGCAAGTACAACTCATTGCTGCTGCTCAGACATAAATCCTTCAAATGCAAGGTTGGTTTTACTTCTAAAATTATTTTATCGACACAGAAATTTACATTGACAGTCTGGCGTAATAATAGATTTGCTTCGGGTGTTTTGTGTAGTGGGTAAGACTGTTTTTAGTGGCAGGATAACTATGGCCATTGACATGTGCTAGCCTAGCACCAGCGACTACTGCAAATACAAGAACTGGATTGAATATTTTAAAAAAGTGTCCACACATCTCCAACACGCTGGCTCACTAGGAAATGAGGTCCTATGTCCAAAATTCCACACTGTCTCTTTAATCCAACTAAGATAATTGTTGTACCCTGTACTACTGATGTTTGCTTTGTCCCAGTCCATAGACAATCCTCAGTCTGGAAAAAGAATCTAATAAAATAAATTAAATCTTTTTTAGACCAAATGAACCTCGCTGGACTAGGTTCTGGGTTCAACTGCCATTAGATAATAGGTAGAAGATGGATGTTTCCTAAATTATTTGCAATAAAGTAAAATGAATATATGTAATATTCATATGATAGTATCACTCTAATAATACTGTAATAGTGTGGTTCAGTGGATTCATACTTTTGTTGTGGTGTTGGGCAAGACATTTCACGAAGCGCAGTTGGTAGGGCGAGGGGCATTTGGTAAAAATATATTACATATATTCATAAATTAAAAAATAAAACTCCACTTCTAAATCTCCAGTTAACTCCATGAATTCTTCCTTTTGCCACAGTCTATATAAAACCTTGTAATCTCCAAAAAATAACTAATATAAAATTTGGCCAAGTAAGATTCTATCAAGCGATTAATCGACTACTATTTTTGTGTAAGGGTCATGTGGAGCACCTTGGGACCCTTCTCCGGATCTGAACCACGACCCAGATCAGGAAAAGTAGTTTTGTGGTGACCAGGAAGAGCAGAGTATAACAGCAATACACATAATATACTCATTCTGCACAGAACAGTCCCCTGATCCAGAATTCAAACCTGGGACTTTCTTACCGTGAAGCCAGAGTGCTAACCATTTTGCTTCTATACTGCGTTATTACTTTCTCCATTCTCAGTAGATTTACACATATAATATGCGATGAATTGTGCATTATGTTAATATAGTCTCCCCAGTTACACGGGTTAAATTGTGATAACTACATTGCACATGTGGAGCAGAAGACGAGAATATAACAGTTCAATTAGATATGTACTCCTGAGAATCCTGAAGTCTTTAACATAGGTCTGTTTATGCTATTTTCTATCAGCTAAACAGAGCAGAACTGAGAAAGACTAAATGGAATTGCATCCACATTTTTCAGACCAGGAGACATATGACCACTTGCTCTCTGTACCATCTCTCTCTCTCTCGCTGCAGGGGTCCATTTGTTTCAAAGGTGAGCAACTGTGAGATGCTGAGTATGCTGAATTTTATTTATTTTTTATTTTTTTTGAAGGAAGATAACTGCCTTGTTTGAAGCACAAGCTAAAGTCTTTCAACAAATTATAAATATAAGCTTTTGCAGCCTTCAAATTCATATTAAAAGGCACTATTACTCATCTATTATAATGTTGTTTCCTCATCAAAACATTCCTGGAGTTGTGTTTTGTTTCATTCACGTTTAACACACAAACCCTGCACATACTGTATAAGCGGAGTTCTTCTCTCAAACAGAAAACACTCCACCTTGTTTCACCTTGTGATTTGGATAATTTTAGCGCTGGAGTTGCCAATCTCTTTTGAACCAAAGGTAAACTTGTTAACTTGAAGGTGGAACAGACTATTTCGAGCTTTGGAGGTGTAGATAGACTGTGCAGGATTGCTCAAACAAGTGTGAATAAAACAAAACACATTTCCAGGTATGTTTTTAAGGAGGTAACAACATTCAGGTCAGTTTTGTGTTATATAAGACCGTTAAGATATCTAATAATAGTGTACTTGATCTAATAATAGTGTACTTGATCTAATAATAGTGTACTTATTTAGCCAGGCTGGTGCCACCTAGTGCCTAAGCTCAATTTCATTTCTCTCCAGTGACTTGGTCAGGAATCAGAATACACTAGACGAACCCAGGAAGTTGCAGACCACGTACCGGCCAATCAGCGAAGAGCTGTGAAGTCATGACAGGGTCCTTTTTTGTAGTACAGCACAACAGTAAACAAAGTGGTCGAGATTCAATAAAATTTTTCAATTCAAGTTTATTTATATAGCACATTTAAAACAACTTCAGCTGACCAAAGTGCTTCACATACAAGTCAACAAAATAGAAGAAACAGTTACATATACATATGTACAAAAAACATGTGAAAATACAATAAAAACACCAAGATAACCTGACTAGCTAGTACTAAATGCAAGGGAGAAGAGGTGAGTTTTCAGTCTCATCTTAAACTGCGTTACAGACTGAGAGGATCTGACAGGAGAGGAGATGGATGTAGACGAAGCTATACATTCTGTGTTGGCAACAATTCCCGAGATCAAGGATTTAAAGCCGGAACAAAGAGAATGTTTGGTGAATTTTATCAAAGGAAAAGATGTTATTGCCCTTCTTCCTCCAGGATTTGGCACATTACATACGTCACCACCAAATAGCAGTGATTGGTTAAATAAAAAAGTACCCGCCTACCATCGAGCAAATGAATTCTAATGCTGCGAGGTCAGACAGTTTCCACGAAGTGAAACCAGCTGATGAATTACCAGTACATAAGATTTTTGTCCTCATGTTAGACAGGTTTTAGCCCCCACAATCCCATAAATACTTACCCACCACTAAAACTAAACCTGGACTAGATCAAAACAAGACCAAACCAAATCTACAGCAGGACTTAAGTGGGCTCAAAGCATGCTGTTTTAACTATCAAAAAAATCAGTGTGTGCTCATCCCTGTGCATTATTGGATCAGTTTATCCTCAAACTCAAATCCAAGGTTCAGTTGAGCCCAAGATTAACAACAGATGGGGAAATGAGTGTCATGATAATAAACATCACTCTAGTGTTACCTAAACCTCCAGCAAAGACCACGAGAGCTGCTGTTACTGCTGTGTTTTGGAGCATCGCTAACCAGAGCCTCAGATCAATAACCCGGGGGCGGCTGATGCACATCCACATGTTACAGGTGGGGGCAAGTTCTCCGAGTGGGGGAAGGAGAGAGAGAAGGAGAGGGAGAGAAAAAAGGGGGGTAGAGGGAGAGAAGGGGGTGGAGAGAGAGAGAGAGAGAAAGACAGAGAGAGAAGGAGAGGGGGTAGAGACAGAAAGAAAGAGAATGATGGAGTAAGAGAGAATGAGAGAAGGAGTGAAAGCAAAGAAGAGAGTGAGAGAGAAAAGAGAGAGAATGAAAGAGAAGGAGGTAGAGACAGCAAGAGAGAGAGGGAGAAAATGAGAGAGCAAAGAGGGAGAGAGCAAGACATATAACTAGAGAGAAAGCAAGAGAGAGGAAGATATAGGGAGAATGAGAGACCAAAGAGGAGAGAAGAGGAGGAGAAGAAAGAGTGACAGAAGAGAGAGTGGAAGAGAGAGAGAGAAGACAGAGAGAAATAGAGAGAGAAGGAGAAAGAAGCAGAGTGAGTGAATGAGAGAGAGAGGGAAAGCCAGCGAGAAAGAGAGAGCGAGAGAGGGGAAGCATCTTTCTATCTGTTCTTATGGACCTTGTGTTGACAAATCCCCTGGTATTGATTAGATGCAGGAGCTGGTGGACACATACGTCAGGCCTGATCCGCTCAAATCCGAGAGAGATGGTGTAAAGTGCAATCAGAAGCAGGAGGGAGCGGGTATTAAATGTACTGACAAAGACGTATGAAGTCGGAAGAGAAAGCACCACCGGCCTTATTGCCTGCTCTTCTGCTGTATATGCAGGCCTGAATGAAAGATCACGCAGACACACACGCACACACACACACACACACATGCATAACACACACACGCACACACACACACACATGCATAACACACACACGCACACACACACACATGCATAACACACACACACACACGCACACGCACACACACACACACATGCATAACACACACACACACACACACACACACGACCAGTTTTATAGCTGTGCCAATTGGATACTCTACCTCTCTCTCTCTCTTTCTCTCTCTCTCTCTCTGGTTCTCTCTCTGTTTCGCTATCTCTCTCTCTCCCTCTCTCTCTTACTCTCTCCTCCCTCTCTGTCTCTCTCTTTTTTCTCTCTCTGTCTCTCTCTCTCTTTCTCTCTCTCTCTCTCTTTCTCTCTCCCTCTCTCTCTGTTTCTCTCTCTACCTCTCTCTGTCTCTCTCTTTCTCTCTCCCTCTCTCTCTGTTTCTCTCTTTACCTCTCTCTGTCTCTCTCTCTCTCCCCCTCTCTGTTTCTCTTTCTCTGTTTCTCTCACTCTCTCTCTGTTTCCCTTTCTGTCTCTCTCTGTTTCTCTCTCTCTCTGTTTCTCTTTCTGTTTCCCTCTCTCTCTCACTCTCTCTCTTTGTCTCTCTCTCTCTCTTGTTGCTCTCTCTTCTTTGCAGTCCCGGGTGCAGACCAAACTGTCTGTGGGTGCATTGGAGTTTCAAAGGTTTCAAACATAAAACACTTCCATTTTAGGCTCTCCTCAAAATGAGGTGTTTAAACTGAGATTTCAGTGCTGCAGACCCGGGTCTGCTTCTTGGTACCTTCCCTTTTTTCCATTTCCACTTTTCTATCACTTCCTTTTTTTCTCCTCCATCTTTCACTGTCTAATCATTTCTCTCTTTTATCTCTCTCTCCTCTATCCTCCCTCGCTCTTTCTTCTATCTTTCTCTCTCTCTTACTCCTCCATTCTATATGTATTCTCTCTCTCTTCTCCTCCTCTCTGCATTTCCTCTATCCCTATCCATCTCTCTCTCTTTCCCTCTTTTTTTCTCTCTTTGCCCCCTCTCTCTCCCTTCTATTTCCTCTATCCCTATCTCTCGCTCCTCTATCCCCTTGCTCTCTTTCTCTCTCTCTCACTCCTCTGTCCTATATGTATTCTCTCTCTCTTCTCCTCCTCTCTGCATTTCCTCTATCCCTATCCATCTCTCCATCTCTCTCTCTTTCCTTCTCTTTTTCTCTCTCTCTTCTATTTCCTCTATCCCTATCCATCTCTCTCTCTCCTTCCCTCTCTTTTTCTCTCTTTGTCTCTCTCTCACTTCTATTTCCTCTATCCCCATCTCTCTCTTCTTCCCTCTCTCTTTCCCTCTCTATCTTTCTCTTCTATTTCTCTCTCCCTCCTTCCCTCTCTCTCTTTCTTTCTCTCTCTCCCTCTCTCTTTTCTATTTCTCTATCCCCTATACCTGTTTCTCTCTCCTTTCCTCTCTTTTTCTCTCTCTCATTCTCTCTCTTTCTTTCTCTTCTATTTCCTCTATCCCTATCGCTCTCTCTTTCCCTCTCTCTTTTTCTCTCTCTTCTAGTTCCTCTGTCCCTATCTCTTTCTCTCTCTTCTTCTCTCTCTCTTTCTCTCTCCTTCTACCTTCCTCTTCTTATTCCTCTTTTTCTGTGTCTCTCTCTGTTCTATTTCCTCTATGCCTATCCCTCTCTTTTTCTGCTCTTCATACGTAAAATGGCCCCACCTACTGCTCCCCACCCCTCTCTATCCCCCTTTCTTTCACTCTCTCTCCTCCCTCCATCCATCCCTCGCTCCCTCCCTCTCTCCTCATATATATATGTGTGTGTGTAAGTAGAATGGGCCCCTCCTTCTCGTCTGTAAGATTCAGGACTGTTGGTATTGACACAGTAAAGAAAGTGCATCCTCGTCAGCAATACTCACGGCTGCACAGTCAATCACAGGCTCACGACCAGGATGCTCCCTTCCTCTGGAGTTCAATACCCACCCCAGCACTGATCACCCGCCCCGCAAGCCCCACCCGAGGGACCAGTGTGGGCGCTCCTCTCCCTTCTCTTTAAAGATGATTATTTATTTTTTGATTTATTTATGTTGTGAATTTAGCATCTTTTTTATTCTGTAAAGCACTTTGAATCACTTTATGTACGAATTGTGCAAGAGCGAATTTGGAGACAGGTTCTACGGACAAAAGAGTGGAAAAATAAAAACAACAGGATCATGTAGAGCGAGTTAATAAGAATATTTTAACACCAAAAGGACAAGGCTCACAGCAGCAGTTACAGAGAGAGGGGCGACAATATTCAATGTATGCTAATTGGAGCCAGGGTCAGTAGGAGCAGGAAGAGCCCTCATGTGAACTTCCTGTTTGAAAGAAAATATATTATGCTTTTTCAGGTATAAGATGACAACATAAATAGATCTTTATTTTATATTTTGTTCATTATAAGCCCCAGTATTGATCTAAAATGGCTTAATAAAAGAACTGGGCCCAATGACTAATATTTAAAACTGAGAAATGTAATTATTTATTTTTATTTACATGTTTTTATGGTTGAAAAATAATGCAATATTTTTAACCCTACATGTATGAGCTGAAGGTTTTTTATTAAATAATCGCAACTATATACAAAGCATTGGGAGGGGATAGGTGGTAGGTGAAAACTGACTTTTTTGAGCACTTGAACGCAGGATCAGTCAATCAAAATACAACTCCATTATAACAAAAATTAAAAGCTCATCAAAGTCAATTTTACATAATATGTTTCCTTTCAGGCTTAAGCAATACCTGTTAATCAGCTTATTCTCTCTTTTCCATTTGTTATAGTCTGCTACTGTGGATCTTGAAGACAGTTTCATTCCCTAATGCACTTGTGTCTGTTGAGTCTGTGGACCTGTGTCTTAAACAGGTTAGATAATGATTAATCAGTGGCACAGTTCACTTTGCGTAACACATCGAGTCTCCAGGAGCTGATGTAACGCTCAGTAAAATGAGAAGGGTCTGCAGCCTTCTCAGAAAGCTTCAATGTGTAAGCTGACCTTCATGTTGAGAATGTTTTTACTATTATTTATATTTGAATACAAAGAAGATAAGCTATAAGGTAATGGTAACTTTCAAATTCTATATTGTGATGATGCCATACTAACAGATGAGGGCTAGAGACTTTTTCCTATTGATTACGATGTATTTTACCTTGAAGCATCCAAAAGGTAAATGGACAGGTGTTAATTAGTGACCAAACCCAAGAACTCGCTGTATTACAACAAAATTTGAATTTTAACTATATTCATTTTAGCTGGACCCCATTTGTATTAAATATGATTGGTCTATGGAAAGTTGTGAAGCCATATTCTGTAATAACAACAGAGTGGTTGTCCTGTACTGGGTTGAGCTGTGTTTTAATGCTCTAAACATTGAAAATCACATGGTTTTATTGCAGTATTTATCTACTGCTTAAGATGGTCACCCTATAACTTATTACTGTTTTCACAACATTGCTCCAGAATTTACCAACCACAGATAAGCAAGAGACAGAATTTTCAATATTGTTCC
The DNA here is from genome assembly GCF_026225935.1 of Boleophthalmus pectinirostris. Taxonomy (NCBI): domain Eukaryota; kingdom Metazoa; phylum Chordata; class Actinopteri; order Gobiiformes; family Gobiidae; genus Boleophthalmus; species Boleophthalmus pectinirostris. Next base: position 25,056,521 of record NW_026571140.1, read on the forward strand.
AAGCTGGGAAATACAGTAAATAACAAATTGAATCTGTACTTCTCTTGTGGTTGCAGAAACATAAACTGTTCCAAAAAGGTACTACGATGAGTTTAACAAGGGCAGAATGGGCTACAAAGACACGAGTGAATGTAATGGCTATATGAATGATGTCATGGTTACTATAAGATTAATGGTTGCAGTTGCCCCTTGTTACCATTAGGGGGCAATGGCTTTCTTTCATGTGTGATGTATGGCCATGCGCTCTGTATATTTGTGTATGAGTGCGTTTCGTCATCCATACATTAGCAGGCACCCAGGCCAATAGCACTGTGCCTATAGGCTGAGACAACAAAGGAGCTTGTATTGTAAAGATATGGCTGAGGGGACAAAAGGAGCAGCGTACCACTATACCAAACTCAGTTGTAAAAAAATATGTAATTACTGTGAATTCTGTAAAATGGAAACTCTTTAAATCTTTGTTGTTGTTAATCTAGGGTGATCAGACGCCACTTTTTAGTCCCAGTTTTGAGCCCTGTGTCCCCTGTCCCAGCAGATTTAGCCAAAACTAGTGATTTGCCTCAGTTTTATACAAGAAGTGTCCCAAGTGTCCATATTTTTGACCAATTTGATCCCTACTAACAGTAAAAAGGAAAATATAGTGTCATTTGTTTAACCAAAATACAGAAAACTGTGCTTGAAAATGACCATAAAGCAAAAAAAAAAAGTCTCTCATATTTACACAGACGAGAATCAAGAATCAAGAGTCAAGAATGGACAATATTACAACACTTTTTTCAGTTTTATTTATCCCAAACATCCCAATCTGGTGTGTTCCAGTTTTGAATTTGGACACTCTGGTCACCCTATGCTAATCAGATTATGAACTGTGGTTGCTTTCGCTCGCTTTAAGGCAAACCCTGTGGTACTTTATGGTCACCTATTGATCGTGTGATTAGCAGCCCAGCAGGGTCCACCTACTCCGTGTCTAGTTGAGAGTAATGGTTATTGAGTGAGCTGTCAATGGTAAAGGAGCATATTGACCAGAGAAGCATGGGGCTATTGGTTCGAAGTATACAGGGGGGCAGCGGGGCGGGGGCCATGTGACCTTGAAGGGGCTTAAAGTCGACCAAATTTGATTATACAAACCAGTAACCGTGTTGACCCCAAGTCCGACCATCTTTCACCCCTCCGTAGCGACTGGGTGCTTAAAAGGCCCGTGTGTTAAAGTAGGTGCACCCATTAGGGGGAGTACTACGGATGCTGCGGGTGATGATGCAATTTGAGAGCAATGCAATTCTTCCATATGATCCAATACAAGGGTAAACCACAGGATTACAGTGGAACCCAAGGCCAGCCCCGTGGTATATTTATAATGGGTTCATCTGGTTTGTTTTTATTGCTTCAGTTTCATATCTTTCTATTTGTATCTCTTATCTTCCAAAGATAGATTTTTAGTCAGACAAATTATAGCATTTTTCAACTAGATTTGTTCACTTATATTATGATTTTGTCCAGTGATTTGACTCATTTCTGCCAGTCAACCTTAAAAACTTCCTCAAAAACATACCTGGACTTGTGTTTTGTTTCATTCACACGTTTGAGCAACACTTTATTATTGGTCTGTCGAAATCTCCAAAGCTGAGGATGCTCCAGTTCCCTCTTGTGATGTCAAGAAGCAATAGTTTTCAAGTTATCATCTAACATTTACCTTTTGTTCAGTAGAGACTGGCAGTTCCAGGGCTGAAATCATCCAAGTGATTTTAGAAAAGTTGTGTGGAGTTTAAAAACACAGTGAAGCACTTTCTGTATCATCACATGACATCGCAAGAACTCAGCCTGAATATGCAGGTTTGTGTGTTAAACATGTGAAAATGAAACAAACCACAACTCCAGGTCTGTTTTTGATGAGGAAACAAGATCAGAAAATGGTGTAATATGGGCCCTTTAATCAGTCCTTTGAGTAGAAGTGTAGTATGGTGACAGTATGGAATGGCTGGCCAATTAATCACGTTTGAATGGAGATCAAGATTCAGTCATTTGTAATTGTCAGTGATCAGCTTGACTCTTTTTAATTGAGAGGTCCACAGTCAATCCTCTGTCAGCATGTGGTTCAGACAATGGAGGAGGAAGTAATTTTTTTTGTTTTTTTTGTTTGTAGCTGTATTTTATGCTCAGGAAATTTAAATATATGTTCTATTTCAAGAAGACAAAATCAAATTCAAAATCGTGATCAGTCAATATGAGAAAATGAAGTAACAAGTAAGAAGTAAGTAATGTTAACCCTCTCAGGCTCCAATAAAATCTTATTAACAGGAAAAAATCTGATATTTGGGGAAATGATCATATGGGGTAGTAATATACAATCCTGACTTTTTTTTTTTTGAGAGAGACCTTCACATCCAATGAGTTCTGGGATGTTTCAGATTTGCAGCTTTGGCCGGGTGTGGTAAATTAACACTGAAGACTGAAAATGATATGAATGCTAACTTTATGTGTATACCACTTGTCATAACAATGAAAACATAAAGCACAGTGTAACAGTGCTTTACAGTGGCAGAACAACATCACTTTTTCGTGTGGTACTCCAAGAAATAATTTTTTTCCTTTGTAAACAACAAAAGTACTTTGCACTTCAGGCAGGCCATTTGTGTGTAGCCATTCTTGCACAGTCTGCATCATCCACGTTTGTCAGCATGGATTGGAAAAAAGTATCCTGAGTAAAAAAAAGCTCATAAAATATGGTTTTGGAGTAAGTAGGCAATTGGCATTTAGCTGTTGCAAATCTGCAACACCTGCCTGGAGAGGGTTAAATGTGTTAAGTAGAATGCAAATTGGATGAACATCTACACATACTAGTACTGTAAGTGTACTTTAACAGGAGTTAGTAAGTAAGTAAGTAGTAATTTTGTAAAAATGTACTAATGATAGTAAAGACTCAAACTAATAATTGTATTTTTTATATTTATAATTATTTTTTGCACTGTTTTGGAGACATGTGTGAACTTACATACTTAAAGAGCCCATATTATGATGTTTTCTGATATTGTTTCATTCACACATTCACACACAAATCCTGCATATTTAGGCTGAGTTCTTCTTTCAAACAGAAAACACTTTGTTCCACTTTGTGATGTCATGTGATAATACAGAAAATGCCCCATTTTAAACTCCATTCACCTTCACTAGAATCATTTGGATGATTTCAGCCTGTAACTGCCAATCTCTACTGAACTAAAACTAAAATGTGCCTCTTAACTTGAAAACTACCACAACATCACAAGGTGGAACAGAGCATTTGAGATTTGGAGATGTAGACAGACTAACAATAAAGCAGGATTACAAACGTGTGAATGAAACAAAACAAAATTTTGAGTATGTTTTATATGATGTAAGAACATTCTCACATGACTTAAAGCTCACAAGAGTCAATTTAGCATAATATAAGACCTTTTAAACCAGGCCTGTCTTGGTACAACCCAATAATTCCCCAAACAAGCTGCATGTTTAAAAAGATTACACATTTCTATAAGTAGCTGTCTTACCCTCACAAACACATCCCATAAGAGGAGGCAGGGGAGCAAGTGTCTTGGGACTCTGGAGAACGGGGAGCGATGGAAATGAAGCAGGTTTGACGGGATTATGTGGACACAGATGTTCAGAGGCGGAGGACTAATCGAAATGAGCTTTAGGTAAAACATGAGGGACGCACACGGCTTTTACATTGTCTTTGTCCAAACATCAGAGGATTAGCTGTGAAATGTGCTGCTTTGTAGGTGGACAGGAGCGCAGTATGTGACAGATGTGTGGAAGCTAAAACATGCTTTTTCATTTGGACTGCTATTTGCTTATCTTCAGCAGAAATACAGTCGGCGAATCTGTCTATGTCGAACAATTTGTCAACGCTGGTTTGTAGACATGTATAATGGTGGAGGTACTTAATAAATTGGAACTGTGTAAGAAGGAGTAGTAGCTGTGTTCTGTACTGTGTAGATTGTGTACTGTATTCTTGTTATTATCATTTAAGTGTATAGTGACACCATAGTAAATCAAAATTATCCTCAATGACTTTTCAAGATTAAATACAGTTTAATAGGCCTATAGAACACTATTTTCTGATCTATGTTATAATCAAAAACATCCATTGAAACAGAAAACACACATCAAAGAGGTGCAAATGCATAGACAGGCTGGCGTCACCTACTGCCTCCGCTCAATTTCATTTCTCTCCAGCGACTAGGTCAAGAATCAGAATGCACTAGATGGTTTGCAAGAACCGCAGAAGTTGTAGACCGCACACCGGCCAATCAGTGAAGAGCTGTGAAGCCATGACGTCAAACTCAAGTGCCTGTCTGGGTCCCTTTTGTGGAACAGCACAACAGTAAACAAAGCGGTCGAGATGGATTTGGTCGGTGTTGGCAATGATTCCCGAGATCGAGGATTTAAAGCCGGAAGAAAGAGAATGTTTGGTGAATTTTATCAAGGGGAAAGACGTTATTGCACTTCTTCCTACAGGATTTGGTACATTACATACATCACGACCAAATAGCAGCGATTGGTTAAATAAAAAAAGTACCCACCTACCATCAAGCAAATGAATTCTAACGCTGCGAGGTCAGACAGTTTCCATGAAGTGAAACCGGCTGATGAATCAGGCTAGCAAATGCAAGGAACAGCAAAACAAAAGTGAAAAAAATGCATATCACACTCATATGGCCAACATCCAAAAGCTTTTTTTTTTTTTTTTTTTTTTTTAAATAACGTTTCTTCGAAAAATCCTTTGTCAGATTTTTTTTGCTTTGGATCACACACAAAAACAAACCTGGAGTTGTGTTTTATGTCATTCACACATATTAAACACACTGATTAATTCTCTCAAACTAAAAACACTCTGTTCCACCTTGTGATGTCACGTGGTAATACAGTAAGTGCTCCACTGTGTTTTTAAACTCCACACACCTTCACAAGAATAATTTAGATAATTTCAGGACCTTTAAACGTGCCCTACCTTGAAAAACATGCATGCTGATTAGGCTTGATTGTATACAGATTTGACTTGGTGGTACCACCTGCTTGTCTCCCTGGAGATAGATCAGTTTAATGCCATACTGTGGAGCATTCCAGGCAATACAATTACATCACCATGGAAACAAGCAAGTGGCAGACTCTCCAGCAGAAAAATTACATAATGAAATGAAAAATACAACTTAATTTCTGCATTTCAAGAGAGAAGAACACTATTTTTACTTTATACTATTTTATCCAGGTTTGGAACTGACATGAAGATACTTTTGACCCCTTATGCTTGATAAGAAAAAGCATTCTGAACAACCTTACCCATGAAATAGTGAAAATGTCCTTATATTGTGGTTTCTCTGTGGCACATTATGAGTATGAGGAGAGCACAAACTGCCCTTGCCACCACCATAATCAGCCTACACATGTGTGCTCCCTCCTCATTGTCCTTCTGGGAACATGCGGATAAAAGGATGGCTTTGAACTGCTCACATTCTTGAAATTACCCTCTAACGATCTTTCGGTCAAATTAAGGACACAATTGCTTAATAACGCTAGCCCCGCCCCTTCAACTGACCTATCCATCTCGTGGCAGGATCATGGTTTTCAGCTGGTCTGGAGACAGCTGGGCAAACCTAAAGAGTGTCCATTTTGAGGTTTAGACACTTTGTTTTACATCCTTGAATCAACTGAAATAAAAGTCTTCTCTACTTATTATGAGAAACAAGTCGTCCAGGGAATCGTTAAATGAAGGGTTCAGTAAATATTGAAGGCTGTTAAAACAAAGACAAAACATGAAGATGTCCTAAATGACACAAAATTGACTCTTGTGAGCTTTTATCCATATTAGAATGTTCTTTCCTCCTCACAAGGACTTTTTTTTTGTTTCATTCACACATGTTTGTGTAATTATTTATTGCTTGATTTTCTTTCTACATCTCCAAAGTTTGAAATGTTCTGTTCCTTGTGACTGCATGAAGTGGTTGTTTTTAATCTAGCAGCTTCCTTTTATCTTTTGTTCAATAGAGATGAGCAATTCCAGGGCTAAAATTATTCAAATGATTGAACTGAGCCTAAATATCAGAGGTGGGACAGACAAGTCGTGACTTGGCCTTGAGTCAGACTTGAGACACTATTTTTAGGACTTTACACTTGACTTGATAAAATGGACTAAAACTTGGGACTCAACTTGGACCTGAAGGTCAATGACTTGGGACTTGACTTGGACTTGAGCCCTGTGACTTGATGCTTCTCCTATCAAAAATATGTTTTTAGAAAATATTTTTCTCTTTACAGTTGATAAATACAGTGCTGAATTTTAAAGGAACAAACTGGAACATGTCACTTCTACTTTTGTTTGATACTCTGAATGTAGTTGAAGTACTGAGATACTTTCCTCAAATGTACTACAGTATTATATAGTGCATTATAGCAAAAGTACACAGAGGGAACTACATAGAACGTGATTCTTCCATTTCAGTGCAGACACACGACAAAATAACTGTTGTTAAGCCCCTTTAAATCTGAATTCTTTCTGTTCTGACCATAATGATTCACACTAAGATCTTGTCAAGATGTTTTAAAAGGAAAAATGTACATTTTTATAACTCTTATATAAATACCCATATATAAATATATCATGACTTCAAAAAAAAAAGTTTAAAATTCATATAAATTGCAAAAATCTATGCTTGGTTTAAAGACTTGAAATGATTTGATGCCCAAAGCAGACAACTTGGACTTGACTCAGACTTAGGGGTCAGTGACTCCAAACTTGATTTGGACTTGCTTGTATTTGACTTGGGACTTGACTTGGACTTGAGGTCAAAGACTTGAGACTTACTTGAGACTTGCAAAACAATGACTTGGTCCCAGCTCTGCTAAATATGCAGGGTTTGTGTGTTAAAAATGTGTGAATGAAACAAAACACAACTCCCGATATATTCGTGATGAGGAAACAACATTAAAACAAATCAGAAAAAGTGTAATATGGGCCCTATAAACAGAAAATATTGTAAATTATGTAAAGAAGAGGTTTAAGCTGGCTCCGATGGTACAGCAAAGAGTGAACGCAGTACGTCCAAGCGATATATATTAAGAGTATTTTTCTGTCCTTTGTGATTGTGATTGGACAGTCAGATAAAATAGGAGAGACGTGTTCAGTATTCAAGGACATTTGAGTTCTTATTTGCATGGTGCATCTTTCAAGGCCCCATTTTGCATTATTCAGACATTCTAAACTATTTTCATGTGTGTAGAAAACATGTAAAAAAAAATATTCGTCCTTGAAATCCATCCACACAACATACAAAGGCAACCAAAACACAGTGACGAATGAGGCTGGAAACAACAGTTAAGACACATTTTAGTGCAAGAGTGTCACAGGTTTGTTTACATGACAACCCAGGGCTATTTACGGCGTGACCAGGAAGTGCCCCAGTTTTGGGCGGTGAACCAAAGAGGGGAGCAAAGGCAACACCGTGTAAGCAGATGTGTGGAGAGAGAATGAAAGAGGGCACTCTGCTACAGTGAATTTGATTATTTAAAGATCCTATATTACACAAAATTTACTCTTGTGAGTTTTTAAACCATGTTATGATGGTGTTACCTTCTCAAAAATATATCTAGAGTTGTATTGTGTTTTTCATTCACATTCATTCATTCATGTTTGAGTAACCCTTTATTATTAGTCTGTCTACATCTTCAAAGCTAAAAACGCTCTGTCCCTCCTTGTGATGTCATGAAGCGATAGTTTTCAAGTTAACAGCTACTGTAGGAGCTATTTGCTTATTTTGTTGATTCTAAAATTAGTTTATATTTTTGTTTGTTAATTAGTTTACTAATTTAGTTTTGTTAGTTTGCATAATATATTTTTGCTATGTTAATGTTATTCTTGCTAATTTCTTAGTCTAAGTTGGTCTTATTTACATTAGCACTTTTTTGTTTTT